>NC_067249.2:163624694-164980527 GCF_019359855.2 Lolium perenne | reverse complement strand
ATATAGTTTCACTAGAGGAACCTGATAATGTTGTCGATGAAGAAGGGGATGCCTTGGGCATCCCCAAGCTTAGATGCTTGAGTCTTCTTGAAATATGCAGGGACGAACCACCGGGGCATCCCCAAGCTTAGAGCTTTCACTCTTCTTGATCATATTGTATCATCCTCCTCTCTTGACCCTTGAAAACTTCCTCCACACCAAACTCAAAGCAAACTCATTAGAGGGTTAGTGCATAATCAAAAATTTACATGTTCAGCGGTGACACAATCATTCTTAATACTTCTGGACATTGCTCAAAGCTTCTGAAAGTTAATGGAACAAAAAATCCATTCAACATAGCAAAACCGGCAATGTGAAATAAAAGGCAGAATCTATCAAAACAGAACAGTCCGTAAAGACAAATTTTTAAGAGGCACCAGACTTGCTCAGATGAAAATGCTCAAATTGAATGAAAGTTGCGTACATATCTGAGGATCACTCACGTAAATTGGAAGAATTTTCTGAGTTACCTACAGAGAATTCAACCCAGATTCGTGACAGCAAGAAATCTGTTTCTGCGCAGTAATCCAAATCTAGTATCAACCTTACTATCAAAGACTTCACTTGGCACAACAATGCAATAAAACAAAGATAAGGAGAGGTTGCTACAGTAATAACAACTTCCAAAACACAACAAAACAGTAGCAAAATAAAGACATGGGTTATCTCCCAAGAAGTGCTTTCTTTATAGCCATTAAGATGGGCTCAGCAAATTAAATGATGCACTCACAAGAAATAGTATTTGAAGCAAAAGAGAGCATCAAGTGGCAAATTCAAAACAAATTTAAGTCTAACATGGTTCCTATGCATAGGAATCTTGTAAATAAATAAATTCAAGAAGCATAATGCAACAAGCATAGAAAGATAAAACAAGTGCAGCTTCAAGATTTTCAGCAAAAAGAGAGGTGTTTTAGTAACATGAAAATTTCTACAACCATATTTTCCTCTCTCATAATAATATCCAGTAGCATCATGAGCAAACTCAACAATATAACTATCATATAAAGCATTCTTATCATGAGTCTCATGCATAAAATTATTACTCTCCACATAAGCATAATCAATTTTGTTAGTTGTAGTGGGAGCAAATTCAACAAAGTAGCTATCATTATTATTCTCATCATCAAATATAGGAGGCATATTGTAATCATAATCAAATTTATCCTCCATAACAGGCGGCACCAAAAGACCACTATCATTATAATCATCATAAATAGGAGGCAAAGTATCATCAAAGTAAATTTTCTCATCAATGCTTGGGGGACTAAAAAGATCATGCTCATCAAAGCGAGCTTCCCCAAGCTTAGAATTTTCCATATCATTAGCAACAATGGTGTTCAAAGTGTTCATACTAATATGTTCCACGGGTTTTTTAATTTTCGCATCAAACCATCCATGTCTTAACTCAGGAAAAAGAATAAAAAGCTCCATGTTGCATTCCATTATGCCTTACTAGTGTAAAACAAGAAACAAAAAGATGCAATTGCAGGATCTAAAGGAAATAGCTTCGAGTACTTACAACGGCGCCGGAAAATAGCTTAGTAGCCGAGATCCGGAGTGTGAGTACCTTTTACCTTTCCTCCCCGGCAACGGCGCCAGAAAAGTGCTTGATGTCTACGGGTGCTTCTATTTTTGTAGACAGTGTTGGGCTTCCAAGATCAGAGGTTTGTAGAACAGCAGCAAGTTTCCCTTAAGTGGATCACCCAAGGTTTATCGAACTCAGGGAGGAAGAGGTCAAAGATATCCCTCTCATGCAACCCTGCAACCACAAAGCAAGAAGTCTCTTGTGTCCCCAACACACCTAATACACTTGTCAGATGTATAGGTGCACTAGTTCGGCGAAGAGATAGTGAAATACAGGTGGTATGAATGTATATGAGCAGTAGTAACGGCACCAGAAAATAGCTTGATGCTACAACTGGCGTGTGGTTGATGGTGGGAATATTGCAGGCAGTACAGATGCAGTAAAACAGTAAACAAGCAGCGATGATTGCAGTATTTGGGAACAAGGCCTAGGGATCATACTTTCACTAGTGGACACTCTCAACATTGATCACATAACAGAATAAATAGATATATGATATACTCTACACTCTCTTGTTGGATGATGAACACCACTAATTGTGTAGGATTACACGAACCCTCAATGACGGAGTTAACAAGCTCCACAATATTCGATATTCATGTTTAAATAACCTTAGAGTGCATGATAGATCAACACAACTAAACCAAGTACTAACATAGCATGCACACTGTCACCTTCACACTATGAAAGGAGGAATAGATCACATCAATACTATCATAGCAATAGTTAACTTCATAATCTACAAGAGATTACAATCATAACCTACGCCAAGTACTACACGATGCACACACTGTCACCATTACACCGTGCAGGAGGAATAGACTACTTTAATAACATCACTAGAGTAGCACATAGATGAATAGTGATACAAAACTCATATGAATCTCAATCATGTAAGGCAGCTCATGAGATCATTGTATTGAAGTACATAGGAGAGAGATTAACCACATAGCTACCGGTACAGCCCCTTAGCCTCAATGGAGAACTACTCCCTCCTCATGGGAGACAGCAGCGGTGATGAAGATGGCGGTGGAGATGGCAGCGGTGTCGATGGAGAAGCCTTCCGGGGGAACTTCCCCGTCCCGGCGGCGTGCCGGAACAGAGACTCCTGTCCCCCAGATCTTGGCTTCGCGATGGCGGCGGCTCTGGAAGGTTTCTCGTACCGTGGCTTTTCCGTCTCGATGTTTTAGGTCAGGGACCTTTATATAGGTGAAGAGGCGGAGTCGGAGGGCTGACGAGGCGACGACACAATAGGGGGTGCGGCCCACCCCCTGGCCGCGCCAGCCTATCATCTGGGGCCCACAGGGCCCTCCTCTGGTGGCTCTCGGGTGTTCTGGAAGCTTCGTGGGATTTTAAGATCTTGGGCGTTGATTTCGTCCAATTCCGAGAATATTTCCTTACTAGGATTTCTGAAACCAAAAATAGCAGAAAACAGGAACTGGCACTTCGGCATCTCGTCAATAGGTTAGTTCCGGAAAACGCATCAAAACGATATAAAGTGTGAACAAAACGTGCAGGTATTGTCATAAAACAAGCATGGAACATAAGAAATTATCGATACGTCGGAGACGTATCAAACACCACTCTCTATTATCATTAAATAGGGTGCCATGTAAGCAAATTAACAAGGATATTGTGCTAAGAGACCTCTATTATGAAAAGGCTAAGTTATGAGTCTTGTCCAGATCAAAATGGCTTGTGGTGGGTGACCGAGCACCAAGAACCAACAAAACAATATCATCATGACAGGCAAAGCACCGAGAACCAAACGAACCTACAACAAGGAGGAGGAGAAGATGAGGGCGGTGGACGCGGACACACGGCGAGAAGAAAGTTAACAGGGATTGTTGGATGCATATTACACTACTCTATGTTACTACCTTCAGAATGCATAGTAACTTAGATGTAGTATCTTGCATGAGTGTATTAATTAGCTTGTAGACTCATTCTATCTTGAAAAGTGTGATGTTATTTGTAGACTCATTCTATCTTGAAAAGTGTGATGTTATGGAGTAGCACAACCATCTCTTTCTTCATTTAATATCATATCATGTCATCCATTTGAATAGTTGGCAATGCATGTAGCTCTATGTTACTACCTTAGTTACTCCCACTATGAGTAGTCTAAGAGCATGTCTAACAGGCCCCGTATAACCCGCCCACCCCGTAAAATTCCAGCGGGATACGGGGCAGGCGCGATTTGGGGCGTCTAGCAGGCCCCGTATTCGTGCCGGCCCGTTTCGGCGGAACACGGGGCCCAGGAAATCGGCCCCGTCGACCCCTACTTAACTGGGCGCAGGTGCGAGTGAGGGGTTAACCCCTCACTCGCAACCCTAGCTCCGCCGTACGCCGCCGCCTCCTCCATCCTGCTCCGGCGAGCAATCCCTCAGTACCTACCTCCACATTTCACCCCAGCTTTGGCATGGACGCACGCCGCCGCAGTACCGCCTCGCCGGCGAGCGGATCGAAGCGATCCCGCTCACCGGACAACGTGGAGGATGCGTGGCATCTCCAATGCAAGAGATCCGCCGCCGGGAGCCGGCGTGCTGCCTACAGGTACGCCGGCGCCGCATACGTCCCGCCGAAGCTCGTTGACTTCGCGGCGGGCGGGCGCTGGTACAACCAGGATCCGCCGATGAAGCCGATGAGCGGCCCCAAGTTTGACGAGTGGCGCGCCGAGTGGGAGCGCCGACGCTGGCAAAGGCGGCTTGGAACGCGAGCATCGGGAGCACCAGCGCCGGAGGAGCTCCGCTCGCCGGCGAGGAGGAGGAGGACCCCGACTTGTTGAAGGCGCTACGAGAGTCCCTCAAGGACGACGCCGAGAGGAAGAGGGCGGAGGAGGAAGAGGAGGCGGCAGCCATCGCCGCCGTGAAGGAGGCGCAGTTGCGGGAGGCGGAGGCGGACTCGTACATAGTCGACCTCTCCGAGTAGAAGTCGCGATCCATTTAGGATCACGCATTTTGGATATACAAGCGTTGATCCGTATGTATGATCGACGAACTATGAATATGAAAGTTTCCCGGGGTTTTAAATTTACGAATTTACGGTGTAAAATACGGGGTCTGCTAGACGGAACGGTGTATCTACGAGCACTTTTTTTATACGGAGCGAAATAATCGCGATATACGGGGCAGAAAAGTAAGGGGCATGTTAGACATGCTCTAAGAGTCTCAGAAGTGCACGGTACTTTTATTAGTCTAAACAAAGTCCCTACACGCATCCTTCATACTACACGCATCCCTCACGGCTCGGAAAATTTGCAATCGCATCCAGCAACCGCATAGCCAATCACCTCGATCTCTTGCCGCAACTATGGCCGCTGTCTCTCCAGATCGGTCAGCATGGCGTGGCGCCTCTACGGGCAACGAATGTGGTTGGACGGGCGTTGCTGCACTCACTTTATCTGCAGTTGAAGATCACGTCTTCCTCCTCTTGGTCTCACATGTCGCCACTCTCCTACCGCCTCTTAGGTTTACGCGCCTCAAGCACGTCAACAGCGGCGAGCTGCGAAGCTACGAGCTCCGGAAATTAGACGGTCATCGTGCAACCATGTAGATCTGCGATTCCCGTTAATGGATTCTTTCATACTGCTCTTGAAATCTAGAATTGTGTGCCGGTGTCGATCGGCAGAAGTTTTGCTATGGCCGGTGACAAATTCACATCCGTCACAGCTAGCGACGGCCATCACACTTTACTCCGATCTGGAACCAATATCTTGATCTTATGCAAGCCATGTATGCTCCTTTTTCAGATCCATGTGCTCCCGATTGAACTGGAAAAGATTGCATTGTAGGAGCATTACTAATCCATCAGTTTTAAGGTATCTTCTAATCAACTTTTCTTGGATCCGGTTCTTTGATCTACAATTGGCATGTCTTCTACATCAGCTGATTACATTGCATTAATCGGTTTTGAGAGCATTCCTTTCGTACCGCTGGACTCCTAATCCACGAATTACATGCTGCATATATGATTCGTGTCTCAGGTAACTATAGGATTTGATGACATGGCCTTATGATTAGGTTGTATTCTTAATTCTTAATTTTTTCTCCTGGTGCTCGATGAAATTCTTACTTCAGCAATTTCCCTCTTCTGCTGTCCTAGAGATGCAAGGTGTATTCCGTTGAGATATTTATGCCCCTGCCTTGCATCCATGACGTTGCACACATAGTGGAGCCTACTAATTCGTAATTAATGACGTCTCTATTTGAGGGAGAGAACTGTGGGCAATCAGAAATTCAGAACTAAAAATATGTGAGCATCAAGTTGAGAGATGGAAAGAGTATGTGATACGTGCCTTGTTCATGCACTGATAAAGTATCATGACTGTCCATATCGCTAAGGATTTTTGTTAGTATGGACTTTTATATTTTAGGATCTGTCATTGACATGAATTTTCTTTTTGGGGGAGAGGCTGGACCGCTGGAACCAAATCTACATTAGAAGAAAGGCATGTTAAGGATTGAGGTGGTGTTCTTTCTTCTCAATTTCTATAGTACGCTGAAACGTGCAAACCAGTATTCCATCTTTAATAGTTAGAACTGATTGATTAGCAGAAGGGAAAATTAAAATAAAAGTGATTAATTCAACAGATTTATGGAGTTTTTTGGGTTTAGTTTGTAACATCAATAAGAGGAAAAAACGATGAACATTTTTTCGCAAGGTTATGTCTATAAGTTTTATGCTGAAATTGTTGTCCATATAGGTGTCTTTACGATGAGTTATGGGGAGTAGAAGAAGTTTTAGATGCTTGGAAATCTTGAGTTTAAGATCAGCTTACAAACTTATCTTGAGTATTGAATATGATCAACACTTGGTTGTCAGAAAATGAAACAAATAGCAAGCACACGATGCACCGATCCATGTTTGCTCTTCATTAGCGTTCTTTTTCCAAATCGCATCTACTTAGGACTGGCTGCGCACTTGCAGCTATGAGAATCCAATCGATCTCTTTTATCTGCCTGCATGTTCTCAGGCCTCACGTTTTTTTAAAGTATTTCTCAAACGAGAGTTACTTTTGCAGGGAAGAGGTTGCACTATTTTGCTTGCTGGTACCTCTGTTTTTCAGCTGCAGCCCCCCCCCCCCCCCCCCCCCCCCCCCAGGTCGTTGGTCCTCAAACCATTGTACAAAAAGTAATTTACATAATTCATGGACAGTGTATGTAACATCCCAAATTTTAAAACAAAGAAGAAAATGAATTTCACATATTTCAAAAATTGGAGCCAGCAAAAAAAATTGGATTACTTTATCTTATATGCATAGTGTCCATACATGTGTGTGGGGTTTTTAACCTACATGTTTGATTGAAGTATTAAACAAGATCAAAACCCTAAAACCCTACCCTTCTCAAAACCAAAGAGGAACAAATAAAAAGAAAATAAAATAAAAGGTGAGACATATGTGGGTTTATGGCCATTTCTCCAAATAATGGCCTATGCCCTATTTACTTTACCCAAATGGTGAAACCCTCCATCAACCCAACCTAACATCAAATGAACCCAAAACAATGATCTTTTGGATCAAAGAGAAATAAAGAAAAAGAAAGGAAAAATAAAAATAGCAACACATATGAGGCTATGGCCACTTTTGCAAATCTTTAACCTAGGCCATTTTGAATGGTGTCAATGGTTTGGAAGTGTTACTAAACTAGTAAGAATCACTTTTGAATCAAAGAAACACAAATCAAATCAAAAGAAATAGCAAAACCTAGTTACATGTGATAATGGTCACATGAGCCATTTTTAACAACATACCCACTTTGAGCCCCCTTAGTTAACTTTTTATAAACTAAACTTTCGAATCTTTTTGCCCAGATCTATTGTACTCATAAAAGTGAACAGCTTGGTCAAAGTCAACCTTGCTGGTTCAAAGTCAAACTCCAAATATAAGCATGCCAAGGTGCCACTTTGAAACAGATTCTAGATTCCCCCAACCTTTAGAATTTTCACAAAACAATTCCAAAATTCAAACCAATGCCACCAATTGCTGACCAACATTATTTAGAACACATCCATGAAGTAATTTAGCCAAAATCAAAAACAAGTGTGACCATTGCTTGTCACATATGTTGATCACATAGTGTAAATTAGGGTACAACCACTATTCCAACCACTATGTACCCCTCACCCTCTCTCTCTTTGGCTCATCTATAGTGCACCATGTACCACAACAACTCCCTAAGGAGATGACCTAGTCTTGCCATTATCACCATGCCCAAACCATGCCAAGGACATTGCATGTGTCACATATATTTTGGCATTAATCCAATGTGCGAGCCCTAGCCCTCTCCAACCACGCTCACCATGTCACATACCTTGGACTCACCCCACTCAAGCTTGCAGCACTCATAGACCAAGAAAAGAATGCATGGAGGACCAATGCCATGCCCATGCCAATCATATGACATCACCATGCCAACCCATGTCATCCTCCCTCTCTTGTCCTTCTAACCTTGTCAAGTAGACTCACCTCACCTCACTCAAGCATGCCATGCACTCAGAGACCAAGAGAAATGCACAAATGATCCATGTCTTGACCATGCCGGCCACCCTGATCACCACCATGCCAACCCTCACTCTGGTCCTCCTCTCTCTCTGTAACCTTGTCAAATGAGTTGACCTCACTCCCCTGACCCCACTGGTGCGAGCCCTGGCCAAGGAGAGCACGCCAACGCTCGGAACGTGACGCGCCCACGACATACCAGGACATGCCAGAGCGCGCACCAGAACATCTCTGGATAGGACGGTGCAGGTCATCGCCCGGACGCCGCTGACCTCCTCGCGTCATCTCCTCTCTCCCACGCGCGCCCCTTTGACCCAGCTACCTCCCAGACATAGCCATTGGTCCGCGCATGCGCTGTAGCCGACACCACCGTCACCGTCCTGCATCGTAGTACCGTCGGACACCGACGTCTCCCGAGCGTCTCCGTCCACCCCCGGCTTCGCCATGATGTGCGCTAGGACAGCCTGATGACACAGCATTGTCCTGCGCCCTCGCACACTCACCTCGGCCCCTGTAGCGCCATCACCAGCATCGTCGTGCCCGTGCCACACGACCACCTTCGCCCGCTATAAAACGAGGAGTCCCCCGCTCCAATTCATCACAGCACCCCCTTCCCCTCCTCTCACTTGCTCTCCTCGAACCTCCCCCCCTTCACATTAGCTACCACGTCGCCCCAATTTCACCACCGAAGGCTGCCGGAGCCGCTGAAGACCGAGCCGTCGAGTTCGTCCACCTCAGGAGCCGCCGCGACCCTCCCTCGACTCGCCGTCGTCGCCTCGGTCAATTGCCCGCCTCGCTGACCCCGCCGGACCGCGGTAAGACCTCTCCCTAGACCCCCATGGCCGCTGGTAGGGTTCGTACCTCGCCGGAGATCGTCGCCGACGAGGACGAACCACAGCCGTCTGATCTTCTTTAATCCCACGGCCCCCATTCACGCATACCGCTTCAACGTAATAACGCACTGACATGCGGGTCCCGCTGTCAGGCCACGCACGCCCGCGTGACAGCCTCTCTGGGCCGGCTCATTTCCCCTCTTCCTGGCCCATTTCGTTTCCCGCCTAAGCCCACTTATTTGAAATCTGTCTTTTCAGTTTAAATCAAATTCCTTACAGATTCTCCATTCAAAGTTGAATAAAAAATATAGCAATCCAAATGAGTTGATTCCAATTTTGTATGAAAGCTTATGAAAGTATCTAACAAACCCCACTGGTCTCCAACCCTAATTCATCATAGATCTTCTGCAACAAAAATGACAAGGCAGGAACTTTTCAAATTTCAAACAATTAATAAAAATCAACCATAAATGGTTTTGAGTTGATTCCAACTCTCATAAATCACATTTCATATTGTCTAATTCATTATGTAAAAATATGACATGGTTGCTTCATATGATCATGGGCTAGATTCAAATAGTGTCCATGTGGCCATTTCTAGCTCATTTAAGTTATTTCAAAGATAGTATTTAAATCCTATGAGATGGAGCATCTCATTTAAATCACTTTTCTAAGTAATTCAATGTGAGGTGATGACATTAGTCTTCATGACCCCATATGTTATTACTTAAGAATATTAAATCACTTTTCAAGAGTAGTATTTAAATTGCATGAGATATAGTATCTCATTTAAATCATTTTCCCAAATAGTAAATATGAAGTGTTGACCTTGGTCAACATGATCTCATACTTATTATTTGAGGATATTAAACCTTAATAATGTTCAAAAAGAGGAATTTACTTTCAAAGGAAATAAATAGAAACCCTAATAAATATTTCAATGAGAGAAAATTATTTTTCCTAAAAGAAACCAAAGCGAACCACCATGTTAATAATTAATGTTGTGATGCTAGATTAGCTTGTGTGATCCCTTTGAGTGTTAAGTTTGGAACTTAAGTATGGTGTGGTGATTGTATACCTCGTATCCGTTTATAGACGCTAGTACTGAGGACTACCAGGAGGAGGAGGTGTTCTACCAAGAAGAAGAAGAAAGCTTTGATCACTGTACCAATGAAGGCAAGCTATACTGTTGCAAGTTACTCAAGTGCAAGATCAACTTGACCAAGGCACCAATACATTACTACTTTGTTACTTTCCAAGTCCCAGTTTTTATCTTACAAGGCTTTAACTTTGATTATCAAGGTTTACTTTTATAGTTAACTTGAGTCTAGATAAGGAGTAGTACAAGAACATCAAAGCTAGCCTAAAGAGCTACAAGCTCGTTAGCACCCCTCATGACTAGTTGCTAGTGCTAAAACTAAAAGTGACTACTCTAGCTGGGAACATGTGAATCTTTGACTTTGAAAACCTTGGAATGATGAGTCATTCTATTGGAAGATTTTGAAGGTGAAGGTGATTGGAATAACATGGTGATTTTGATAAAAACTGATGATTGGGTTCAGATGCGATACCATTTCCAATTTTTGAGTACCCCCACAATACCTGATTATGGGTAAGGCTTTAGCTGGAAATTTATGTGTCTTAGTATGGGTTCCCTCTGAACAAGCGTCATAGGGGTTATGTCGAGGCTGCCTCCGTTGAAAGTGAAATGACGTGAAATGAGGTGAATGTCCTACCCAAACCCTGTCCAGTTCCCATGTTGGAGGTTTGCTATCACTGGGAGGCCAAAATCATGGGGGAGGTGCCTATACTAGGATGTGTAAGTGAAAGGTTAATGGTTGATGATCCGCATACTGAGTTATGATTATTCAGGGTTACCCCTGACGGGTGTAATCAAATGTTGTGGCACAAGTGTGCAACCTCTGCAGACTGTAAACCTATTCGAATAGCCGCGTCCGCGGTCATGGACAGTTGGAAAGTCCATACTGTTCCGTCCTTAGAACTTTTCCAATTATGACTGGTGATTTATGACTTGAATTTGAAATGTGAATTTGACATTGAATCACAACAGAGTTGTGGGAATGACACTAATGTTCCCACTTGAGTTAAGTTAAGCAAATGAAGATTATTTGATTACTAAATGCTTATGAAATAAAACTAGCTTTATGCAAATGAACCTAGAGCTTAGAACCCTCTCACTAAAACTGTTAGTACTTACTCTAGTATTAGTTTGCGAGTAGTTTAAAGTACTCACGGCTGTGTCCCTGGCTATTCAAATGGCCAAACTATGAAGAGTAGCACTACTACGAGGAAGACGGACAGCAGGACGTCTACGATAACTAGGACTAATCCTGACGTTAAAAGTTGCCTATGGAGCAGATGGACCGCTACTACGTTTCTTCCGCTGTGTGTGTGTGTGTGTGTGTGTGTTTTAATTGATCATTAGATCAACTATTATTGTAAGACTGGATCATGTGATCCTTTGTTGTAAGAGAATTATGAGTTGTAATGAATGATGTTCTGTGATATCAATCTATTATGTCTCGCAAAAACAATATTCCTGGGATTGCGATGTATGGCATAATAGGCATCTGGACTTAAAAATCCGGGTGTTGACAAGTTGGTATCAGAGCCATTGTTTGACCTTAGGAGACCCTAGTTAGAATGGACGTCTGAAAAACTTAGTTTCAAAACAAAGGAAGTGAATATTTATGAAAACTTATTCTCACTCTTATCCTTGAGATCTTTTCAAAAAGAGAAATCTATGCTCTACTTTTTTCTTGAAATTCTACTTAAAATTTTGACACACTTGATCACTTCTCTAACTTACTCATCCTAATTGCTCACAGATGGAGTACAACTGTGAGTCCTATCAGCTTGGCCACGGAGGAAACCTAATGTTCGAGAAGGATTTGAAGCAACTAGTTGAATATCTAGGACGCCCGTATCCCGAGTTCTTTGGAGTGCCACTCAATAATCAGTCAGGAAGACAACCTCGGTGGGAAGTTACTGCAGACCTCAGAGGAAAACTTGGAGCCCCAATTTGGGAAACCATATGGTTTTCTGTAAAGGGGAACACTTGGAAGGATGGACTAGCCACCTCTATGCAAGAAGCAATTGCCCGTCTGTGTAGACAGAATGTGAACAAGCTCAGGAACACTCGCTTCATTTATTACCCAAGGCATGACCCCATGGGAAGACCAATAACCATGCCCCCGCACCCGGAGATGAACCACTATGCTGCATACCTGGACTTCATGTTGTACAAGACCCGCAAGGAGTTGGATAACGCCCGCGCATTTCGTCAAGCACATTACCCATGAAGACGAAGAACCCACCATTCCAGATGAAGAGTAGTATCACTAGATCACTTGTGTAGGTGTGGGTTTGAATTTGTCCCCCTGTATCGTAGAACAAATGAATGGTTCTTAAAACCAATGGTGTGTTAGCTTTGTACTGTGTGATGATTGGTATGAATGAAAAAGTGTTGTTGGTTTTACCCCCTCAGCACTACTCAAGTTTTGAAACTTTTTTTGAACATTAAACCAAAATAAACCATAGAAAATTCCCTCTTATCTTCTACCTCAATGTTCAGATGGCCCCTCCAACCCACAACACCAACCAGGATGCAATGCTACAGATGCTGCAAATGATGATGGCAGATCGAGAAGTAGAAAGAGCTGACGACAAGCCAACCTTGTCGTACTGCAACAGCTAGCCCAGAACAATCAAGGCCATGGAAACCATGATCACCCTGGATCCAAGCTGAAGAATTTTTAAAACACTAACCCTCCAATGTTCAACAAGACTGAAGAGCCACTAGATGCTGATGATTGGCTCCAAACCATGGAGAACAACCTGGAAGTTGCGGGAGTAGAAGTCGCAGAGAAAGTACTGTTTGCCACCTGCTTGTGACGGTAAAGCACACGTCCGTTGGGAACCCCAAGAGGAAGGTATGATGAGTACAACAGCGAGTTTTCCCTCAGTAAGAAAACAAGGTTATCGAACCAGTAGGAGATGAAGAACACGTGAAGGTTTTTGGTGAAGGAGTGTAGTGCGGCGCAACACCAGGGATTCCGGCACCAACGTGGAACCTGCACAACACAATCAAACTACTTTGCCCCAACTTAACAGTGAGGTTGTCAATCTCACCGGCTTGCTGAAAACAAAGGATTAAACGTATGATGTGGAAAATGATGTTTGCTTGCAGAAAAAAAAGAGAACAATGATTGCAGTAAATGTATTTCAGATGTAAAAGAATGGACCGGGGTCCACAATTCACTAGTGGTGTCTCTCCAATAAGATAAATAACATCTTGGGTAAACAAATTACAGTTGGGCAATTGACAAATAGAGAGGGCATAACAATGCACATACATATCATGATGACTACTATGAGATTTACTTAGGGCATTACGACAAAGAACATAGACCGCCATCCAGCATGCATCTATGCCTAAAAATTCCACCTTCGGGTTAGCATCCGCACCCCTTCCAGTATTAAGTTGCAAGCAACAGACAATTGCATTAAGTATTGTACGTAATGTAAACAATACAAATATTCTTACACAAAGCATTGATGTTTTATCCCTAGTGGCAACAGCACATCCACAACCTTAGAACTTTCTGTCACTTTCCCACATTCAATGGAGGCATGAACCCACTATCAAGCATAAATACCCCCTATTGGAGTTATAAGTATCAACTTGGCCAGAGCTTCTACTAGCAACGGAGAGCATGCAAGATCATAAACAACATATATATGATAGATCAATAATCAACTTGACATAGTATTCCATATTCATCGGATCCCAACAAACACAACATGTAGCATTACAAATAGATGATCTTGATCATGATAGGAAGCTCACAAGATCTAAACATGATGGCATAATAGGAGAAGACAACCATCTAGCTACTACTATGGACCCATAGTCCAAGGATGAACTACTCACGCATCAGTCCGGAGGCGGGCATGGTGATGTAGAGCCCTCCGGTGATGATTCCCCTCTCCGGCAGGGTGCCGGAGGAGATCTTCTGAACCCCCCGAGATAGGGTTGACAGCGGCGGCGTCTTTGGAACTGTTCTCGTATTTTGGCTCTCGGTACTAGGGTTTTCGGAGACGAAGGAATAAATAGGCGAAGGGGCAGCGTCGGGGGAGCCAGGGGCTCCCTCCCCACATGTCGGCGCGGCAGTGGGGCCCCCCGCGCCACCCTATGGTGTGGGCCCCCTGCTGGCCTTCCTCGACTCTTCTTCGGTTTTCTGGAACACTCCGTGGAAAATAGGGCAGTGTGCTTTTGTTTCGTCCAATTCCGAGAATATTTGTAAACCAAATTTTCTGAAATCAAAAACAGCAGAAAACAGGAACTGGCACTGTGGCATCTTGTTAATAGGTTAGTCCCAGAAAATGCATAAAATCTATACCTAATAATAAAGGGAGAAGTGTTTCCCTGGTTTGGTCCGTCAAAGTGCGTTTTCGTCCAACCTAATCTACGCTTTCGTCCGTTGGCCATTGTGCGCTCGTCCACGGTACGTAAAGGAAATCGATGGATGTGATCCAATGGTAGGTCTACGATCACGCGTTAGGATTTGTTTGAGATACGATCTCGTGGAAATAGCCCACCTTGGCACGTACATAAGGAGAGTCCAATCCCAACTAAAGTACTCGGGGCCAGTCGTCGTGTTTCATCGAATCTGGAAGAGGATCGATTAATCAAGCTCTTGGCGCGCCGACAAGTTTGCCTCGCCTGGCAGTTGACCCACTATACGGCGTCGAGCTGGATCATCAGGGTAGCAGAAAGTTCGTGAGGAAAACAAGCCATTCGTCCGTGAATTCGTATCGGACCTTGAGCTACTCGGTTCATATGTACGTAAATCCTAATATATACACCGCTAGATCCACGTACGATCAGCGCAATCTTCGACGATTCCAATCAATGGTCTCGAATCGGGGAGACGGAAGGGGCCGGGGCTGTTCCCGAAGTCGCAAGTACGAGGGCACTCCGCCGCCAGGATACACGACGTCGGAAGTGGATGCGAGACCGGTGGTCATGCTGGTACCGGGAGGCAACAAGCTAGCCCCGCACGACTGACGGGAAGCCTTCACCCAAGCTGTTGCGGAATACGCCAGAAAAGTCTCCCGCGGCCGCCACAGTTAAGCAGGAGGAAGAGATCGAGTGCGAAGGAGACGGCGCCGCCATCCCTTCACCGTTTCCGCGTCTGGAGTTGATAGCGGTGCTGCGTTGTGGCGGGTGTCCGATCGAAGGACGGAGATATTTTGGCCCCTGCTGGCCGTGTCGAAGCATGGGAAAGCTGCAGGTAAGGTGCGGGGGCCTGGGGGACGACGTCGTTTAGTAATACAGGTGCTGCGCGGGTACGCGCGCTCGGCCCGCGCCGCCGCAGATGCTGGTCTGGGAGGAGAGCTGGCAGGTGCACGGAGTGGTGGTCAAGTCCGGGGCGGCATCGTCGCCGCCATCGACCTCACAGCCGACCTCGCCCGCCTCCGCCTGCCCTACTCCAGCCATCCCCACCCTCATCGCCCGACGAGACGACCCGCCGTTCGCCGTTTGCCGTTCGCCGGCTTCCTGTGCTCACCTGGCTCGACAGCGACCCACGCGCGCGTCGCGCTGTCGGTCAACGCGTGGCCGAGTGTGAAGCTGTACTACGAGAAGATCAAGGAGGCCAGGAGGGGTTCGCGCCCAGATGGACGCGGAGAAAGTGTACAAGATGACGCGCGCGACGCAGCGGGCCGACAAGCTGCGGTGGCTTGCCGTGAGGCCGCTGTGCTCTCGCTGGTGGAGGCCAAGGATTTCTTCAAGGTCCGGCGGCACGAAACCAGGTGGCACGCGTGTGCTCGTCGAGGCATTGTATGTAGGGTATGTGCGCCAGTGCCAGAGCGGCTACCGATGATGCATAGTGACCAGTGACCCACCATGGCTTCTCTCTGGTGACTCGAAGTCTCAATCCTGTTCTGGTCTGGGAGGATTTGTTCAACTGTTTGTTGCAGAGGAGAATCGGTTGTTGATGATCTTTATAGCTTGTATTGAAGAGAAATTAACAAAAGGTGTAACTGTTTTCTGAAACATGGATAGGGTGAGGAACATGAGATGCTTTAGTTGGCTGTCTGCTTCAGTTCGTAGCCAGATGAAATAAATTCAGTGAGAAGGATGAACTTTATTCACGGACCAACACTTTGCGCGTCCACGTAGCGTCCGCAGATACGTATCCAAAACGTATATTTGATTTAGGTTTGTGTCGATGTGGATGGCCCGATCACTATGTGTCGCCCGCTGGAGCTTGTTCTGGCGCATTTTTGGTCCGCGCAAACGCCCCGTTTAAGATGCCTTTATAGTCAGGCCAGCTACACACAATGTAAATTTTTGATCTTTATGATTGGAGCTTCAGCAAAGCTAAAATATTGTTCCTGAATACTAATCCATCTCACGGATCTGACTTATATCTTCAATTGTATCACATTCTTTGTTCTTTTTGTGAAATCTTATAAACCCTCTTATTAATGAAGGGTGGCAATTTAAGGGATTCAGCAATGTTTCAAGAGCAATTTTCTATTTTCTATTTTGAAGGTTAACATATTTTGCTCTTACGCAGCAACGCGCGGGCCTTGTCCTAGTCATTATAAAGTGTGAATAAAACATGTAGGTATTATCATAAAACTAGCATGGAACATAAGATATTATAGATACGTTGGAGACGTATCAAGCGTCCCCAAGCTTAGTTCCTACTCGCCCTCGAGTAGGTAAACGATAAAAAGAATAATTTCTGAAGTGACATGCTACCAACATAATCTTGATCAATACTATTGTAAAGCATATGAGATGAATGAAGTGACTCAAAGCAATGGTCGATAGTTTGCTAACAAAAAGATAATGACTAAACAACTGAATCATATAGCAAAAACTTTTCATGAATAGTACTTTCAAGACAAGCATCAAAAAGTCTTGCATAAGAGTGAACTCATAAAGCAATAGATTCTTAATAAAAGGTTTTGAAGCAACACAAAGGAAGATTTAAGTTTCAGCAATTGCCTTCAACTTTCAACATGTATATCTCATGGATAATTGTCAACACAAAGTAATATGATGAGTGCAATAAGCAAGCATGTAAGAATCAATGCACACAGTTGACACAAGTATTTGGTTGTAAGATAGAAAGAAGTAGGTAAAATGACTCAACATAAAGTAAAAGAAAGGCCCTTCGCAGAGGGAAGCAGGGATTAAATTATGTGCTAGAGCTTTTCAAGTTTTGAAATCATAAAGAGAGCATAAAAATAAAGTTTTGAGAGGTGTTTTTGTTGTCAACGAATGGTAGTGGGCACTCTAACCCCCTTGTCAAACAGACTTTCAAAGAGCGGCTCCCATGAAGGACGTTATCTCTACCATCAAGGTAGATCATCCCTCTTCTCTTTTGTTTACACATGTATTTTAGTTTTATTTATAGATGACACTCCTCCCAACATTTTGCTTTCACAAGCCACGGCTAACCGAATCCTCGGGTGCCTTCCAACATTTCACATACCATGGAGGAGTTTCTATTGCAAAATTAATTTGCTTACTGATAAACCAGGGCAAAACATGTGAAGAGAATTATTAATGAAAGTTAATTAATTGGGGCTAGTCACCCCGTTGCCAACTCTTTTTGCAAATATATTGGATAAGCGGATGTATATGCCACTAGTCCATTGGTGAAAGTCTGCCCAAAAAGATTGAAAGATAAAACACCACATACTTCCTCATGAGCTATAAAACATTGACACAAATAAGGAGTAATAAAGTTCTAAATTGTTTAAAGGTAGCACATGAAGTATTTACTTGGAATGGCAGAAAAATACCACATAGTAGGTAGTTATGGTGGACACCAATGCCATAGGTTTTGGCTCAAGGTTGTTTGAAGCAAACACAAGTATAAACCGGTACAGCAAAACTTACATAAGAACATATTGCAAGCATTATAAGACTATACACTGTCTTCGTTGTTGCTCAAACACTTTTACCAGAAAATATCTAGACCTTAGAGAGACCAATCATGCTAACCAAATTTCAACAAGCCCTACGGTAGTTCTCCACTAATAGGTTTAAATTACATGATGCAAGAGCTTAAACATGATCTACTTGAGAGCTCAAAACAATTGCCAAGTATCAAATTATTGAAGACAATATATCATCTACCACATGCAACATTTTTTGTTTCCAACCAAATAGCAATAAGTGCTCCGGCTTTCAGCTTTTGCCATGAACATTAAAAGTAAAACGAAGAACACCAGTGTTCAAATGAAAAAGCGGAGTGTGTCTCTCTCCCACACAAGCATGTTAGGATCCTATTTATTCAGAGAATGAAAATAACAAAACGAAAATAAAAGCACACAGATGCTCCAAATAAAGCACATAAGATGTGACGGAATTAAAATATAGTTTCACTAGAGGTGACCTGATAAGTTATTGATGAAGAAGGCGATGCCTTGGGCATCCCCAAGCTTAGACACTTGAGTCTTCTCAAAATATGCATGGATGAACCACGGGGGCATTCCCAAGCTTAGACTCTTCTTGATCATATTATATCATCCTCCTCTCTTGATCCTTGAAAACTTCCTTCACACCAAACTCAAAGCAATCTCATTAGAGGGTTAGTGCATAATCAAAAATTCACATGTTCAGCAAGGACACAATCATTTCCAACACTTCTGGACATTACCCAAGGTTACTGAAATTTAATGGAGCAAAGAAATCCACTAAAACACAGTAAAAGAGGCAATGCGAAATAAAAGGCAGAATCTGTCAAAACAGAACAGTCCGTAAATACGAATTTTTTTGAGGCACTTAACATGCTCAGATGGAAAAGCTCCAGTTGAATGAAAGTTGCGTACATATCTGAGGATTACTCATGAATGTTTTCAGGATTTTTAGATTTTTCTACAGAGATAAAAACTCAAAACTGTGACAGCTAAAAATTTGTTTCTGCGCACAAATCCAAATCTAGTATCAACTTTCTATCAAAGAATTTACTTGGCAAAACAATGCAAGAAAATAAAGATACAAAGGTATTGATACAGTAGTAACAAGACCCTTGACTCAAATATAAAACAAAATTGCAGAAATAAAATAATTGGTTGTCTCCCGTAAGCGCTTTTCTTTAACGCCTTTCAGCTAGGCGCAGAAAGTGCAAATCAAGTAACATCAAGAGAAGAAGCATTAACATTATTACCAAGGGCTTTACGCCTACCCCTCTTACTCTTATTCTTACTCTTTGGTCTAGGGAATACATGATCGCATCCGGGTGTAGAGGTAAAATTTAGAGTGCCTTTTCCCACATCTATGGTTGCTCCCAAGAGTTTCAGCAGGGATCTTCCAAGTGTGATTTGTCCTGTCCCTACACATTCAATAACGAGATAATCAGTGGATACCGTTCTTCCAAGAAAGGTTGTGAACACACCTTCAGCTATCCCCTGAGGAATTATAACAGAATTATCAGCAAGAGTTATTCCTTCTCCACCTTCAGTAAGTCCCCAAAGTTTCAAAGATTCATAAATACTTTTAGGCATAAGGAAAAACTCGGACATAATATCACAACGGAAATAAAAAGTTTCAACACAAATAGCTACCTTAATAGTAGGGACCCACATTGAAGGTTCAAAGTTTACTGGAACATAATCATAATATTTACGAATCTGATTATACCCTTCTTTTAAACAAGATATATTTGTCTCGAGATTGTTTAATCTATCATGAATGCTAGCAAGAGATGAATCAAATTTATTAGCTGAGCTAGATGATGCAACCAATTTTTTATGGCATTAAAAGCTTGATCCCCATCGCAGTGAAGGAAATCTCCTCCCACTACAGCATCCAAGGCATATCTATAGCGAAGAATAAGCCCAAAATAAAAGTTACTAAGAAGCAGACTTAGAGTCATTTTAGGTTCAGTTTTACCATAAGAATCAAAAATTCTAGACCAAGCTTCTTTAAAACTCTCCTCATCCCCTTGTTTAAAAGTAAAGATCAAGTCCTCAGGTGACAGGGTAACAAGTACAGGACTAGACATGATAACAAAATAAATTAAATGCAAGTAACTAATTTTTTTGTGTTTTTGATATAAAGAAAGCAAACAAGACAGGAAATAAAATAAAGCAAGACAATAAACAAAGTAAAGAGATTGGGTGTGAGGGACTCCCCTTGCACCGTGTCTTGATCTCCCCGGCAACGGCGCCAGAAAAGTAGCTGCTTGTGACGGTAAAGCACACGTCCGTTGGGAACCCCAAGAGGAAGGTATGATGAGTACATCAGCGAGTTTTCCCTCAGTAAGAAACCAACGTTATCGAACCAGTAGGAGATGAAGATCACGTGAAGGTTGTTGGTGAAGGAGTGTAGTGCGGCGTAACACCAGGGATTCCGGCGCCAACGTGGAACCTGCACAACACAATCAAACTACTTTGCCCCAACTTAACAGTGAGGTTGTCAATCTCACCGGCTTGCTGAAAACAAAGGATTAAACGTATGGTGTGGAAAATGATGTTTGCTTGCAGAAAAAAAAGAGAACAATGATTGCAGTAGGTTGTATTTCAGATGTAAAAGAATGGACCGGGGTCCACAGTTCACTAGTGGTGTCTCTCCAATAAGATAAATAACATCTTGGGTAAACAAATTACAGTTGGGCAATTGACAAATAGAGAGGGCATAACAATGCACATACATATCATGATGACTACTATGAGATTTACTTAGGGCATTACGACAAAGAACATAGACCGCCATCCAGCATGCATCTATGCCTAAAAAGTCCACCTTCGAGTTAGCATCCGCACCCCTTCCAGTATTAAGTTTCAAGCAACAGACAATTGCATTAAGTACTGTGCGTAATGTAAACAATACAAATATCCTTAGACAAAGCATTGATGTTTTATCCCTAGTGGCAACAACACATCCACAACCTTAGAACTTTCTGTCACTGTCCCAGATTCAATGGAGGCATGAACCCACTATCTAGCATAAATACCCCCTCTAGGAGTTAAGAGTATCAACTTGGCGAGCCTCTACTAGCAACGGAGAGCATGCAAGATCATAAAAAACATATATATGATAGATCAATAATCAACTTGACATAGTATACCATATTCATCGGATCCCAAGAAACACAACATGTAGCATTACAAATAGATGATCCTGATCATGATAGGCAGCTCACAAGATCTAAACATGATGGCATAATAGGAGAAGACAACCATCTAGCTACTGCTATGGACCCATAGTCCAAGGATGAACTACTCACGCATCAGTCCGGAGGTGGGCATGGTGATGTAGAGCCCTCCGGTGATGATTCCCCTCTCCGGCAGGGTGCCGGAGGAGATCTTCTGAACCCCCCGAGATAGGGTTGACGGCGGCGGCGTCTCTGGAACAGTTCTCGTATTTTGGCTCTCGGTACTAGGGTTTTCGGAGACGAAGGAATAAATAGGCGAAGGGGAAGCGTCGGGGGAGCCATGGGGCTCCCTCCCCACATGTCGGCACGGCAGTGGGGCCCCAAGCGCCGCCCTATGGTGTGGGCCCCCTGCTGGCCTTCCTCGACTCTTCTTCGGTCTTCTGGAACACTCCGTGGAAAATAGGGCAGTGGGCTTTTGTTTCGTCCAATTCCGAGAATATTTGTAAACCAACTTTTCTGAAATCAAAAACAGTAGAAAACAGGAACTGGCACTGTGGCATCTTGTTAATAGGTTAGTCCCAGAAAATGCATAAAAACATTGTAAAGTATGAATAAAACATGTAGGTATTGTCATAAAACTAGCATGGAACATAAGAAATTATAGATACGTTGGAGACGTATCACCACCCACTACCTATCAGGACCTGCCAGAGCCTGGTGGACAAGTGCCCGTGCAATGAATGCGGGACAGATGATGACTTGGGAAGACTTCAAACTCAAGTTCAGCAAATACCATGTACCCCAGGGACTGATCAAGAAGATGAGAGACGAGTTCCGCGAACTCAAACAAGGAAGGATGTCCGTGGTGGAATACCGCGACAGATTCCTCACTCTGTCAAGGTACGCCCCGGATGAGACCGACACCAACGAGAAGAGGAAGGAGAGATTTCTGAATGGACTGCACGATGAGATGCAGACGGTGTTAGTGAACATACCGTTTGCTGACCTAGAAGCCCTTGATGATTCTGCCATCCAGATGGAAGGGAAGCTGCACCAAGCCAACGAAAACCGCAAGCGCAGAATGATGAACCAGAATGGACCCAACAATGCACAGAAGTACCGCAACAATTCATCTGGAGGATTTGCCCCAAGACACAACAAGCCACCTGCTCAGACGTACCGCCCAAACTACACCAACAATAATGGAGGACCCCCTAAGCCCGGAGGCAACAACAACACCAACAACCACAACCACAACAACAACAACCCCAACACTGCAGCAAGGACTGGAAGCAATGCTACCCCTATTGCCCCAAAGGACAAGTCAACTGTGACTTGTTATGAATGTGGAACTGTGGGTCACTACTGCAATGAGTGCCCCAAGAAGCTTGCCAAGACTGCCCCCAATACCGCTACATCTGCCCAGCAACAGCACCGCTTCGCATCTAGAAGGAACCCGAACAACCGCAACGGCCTTCTCTACCACATGAGTGCCACAGAAGCCCAGGAAGCACCCCAGGCCATGCAGAGTATGTCTTCATGTTAACCCAATTACCCAATCTCTCTTAGGTTCCTAACTTTTTTTAAATCTCAGGACGAGATTTTGTTTAAGGGGGAAGGATTTGTAACATCCCAAATTTTAAAACAAAGAAGAAAATGAATTTCACATATTTCAAAAATTGGAGCCAACAAAAAAATTTGGATTACTTTCTCTTATGTGCATAGTGTCCATACATGTGTGTGGGGTTTTTAACCTACATGTTTGATTGAAGTATTAAACAAGATCAAAACCCTAAAACCCTACCCTTCTCAAAACCAAAGAGGAACAAATAAAAATAAAATAAAATAAAAGGTGAGACATATGTGGGTTTATGGCCATTTCTCCAAATAATGGCCTATGCCCTATTTACTTTACCCAAATGGTGAAACCCTCCATCAACCCAACCTAACATCAAATGAACCCAAAATAATGATCTTTTGGATCAAAGAGAAATAAAGAAAAAGAAAGGAAAAATAAAAATAGCAACACATATGAGGCTATGGCCACTTTTGCAAATCTTTAACCTAGGCCATTTTGAATGGTGTCAATGGTTTGGAAGTGTTACTAAACTAGTAAGAATCACTTTTGAATCAAAGAAACACAAATCAAATCAAAAGAAATAGCAAAACCTAGTGACATGTGATAATGGTCACATGAGCCATTTTTAACAACATACCCACTTTGAGCCCCTTAGTTAACTTTTTCTAAACTAAAATTTCAAATCTTTTTGCCAAGATCTATTATACTCATAAAAGTGAACAGCTTGGTCAAAGTCAACCTTCCTGGTTCAAAGTAAAACTCTAAATATAAGCATGCCAAGGTGCCACTTTGAAACAGATTCTAGATTCCCCAACCTTTAGAATTTTCACAAAACAATTCCAAAATTCAAACTAATGCCACCAATTGCTGACCAACATTATTTAGAACACATCCATGAAGTAATTTGGCCAAAATCAAAAACAGGTGTGACCAATGCTTGTCACATATGTTGATCACATAGTGTAAATTAGGGTACAACCAATATTCCAACCACTATGTACCCCTCACCCTCTCTCTCTTTGGCTCATCTATAGTGCACCATGTACCACAAAAACTCCCTAAAGAGATGACCTAGTCTTGCCATGATCACCATGCCCAAACCATGCCAAGGACATTGCATGTGTCACATATATTTTGGCATTAATCCAATATGCAAGCCCTAGCCCTCTCCAACCATGCTCCCCATGTCACATACCTTGGACTCACCCCACTCAAGCTTGCAGCACTCATAGACCAAGAAAAGAATACATGGAGGACCAATGCCATGCCCATGCCAATCATATGACATCACCATGACAACCCATGTCATCCTCCCTCTCTTGTCCTTCTAACCTTTTCAAGTAGACTCACCTCACCTCACTCAAGCATGCCATGCACTCAGAGACCAAGAGAAATGCACAAATGATCCATGTCTTGACCATGTCGGCCACCCTGATCACCACCATGCCAACCCTCACTCTGGTCCTCCTCTCTCTCTCTAACCTTGTCAAATGAGTTGACCTCACTCCCATGACCCCACTGGCGCGAGCCCTGGCCAAGGAGAGCACGCCAACGCTCGGAACGTGACGCGCCCACGACATGCCAGGACATGCCAGAGCGCGCACCGGCACGTCTCTGGACACGACGGTGCACGTAAATTGCCCGGACGCCGCTGACCTCCTCGCGTCATCTCCTCTCGCCCACGCGCGTCCATTTGACCCAGCTACCTCCCAGACATAGCCATTGGTCCGCGCATGCACTGTAGCCGACGCCACCATCGCCGTCCTCCGCCGTAGTACCATCGGACACCGACGTCTCCCGAGCGTCTCCGTCCACCCCGGCTTCGCCATGACGTGCGCCTGGACAGCCTGATGACGCAACATCTTCATGTGCCCTCGCCCACTCACGTCAGCCCCTGTAGCACCGTCACCATCATCGCCGTGCCCATGCCACTCGGCCACCTTTGCCCGCTATAAAACGAGGAGTCCCCCACTCCAATTCATCACAGCACCCCCTTCCCCTCCTCTCACTTGCTCTCCTCGAACCTCTCCACCTTCACATTAGCTACCACGCCTCGCTGACCCCGCCGGACCGCCGTAAGACCTCTCCCTGGACCCCCATGGCCGCCGGTAGGGTTCGGACCTCGCCGGAGCTCGTCGCCGATGAGGACGAACCAGAGCCGTCCGATCTTCTTTAATCCCACGGCCCCCATTCACGCGTACCACTTCGGCGTTATAACGCACTGACATGCGGGTCCCGCTGTCAGGCCACGCACGCCCGCGTGACAGCCGCTCTGGGCCGGCCCATTTCCCCTCTTCCTGGCCATTTCGTTTCCCGCCTAATCCCAATTATTTGAAATCTATCTTTTCAGTTTAAATTAAATTGCTTACAGATGATCCATTCAAATATGAATAAAACAAAATCTAGCAATCCAAATGAGTTTATTCCATTTTTTATGAGAGCTTATGAAAGTATCTAACAAACCCCACTGGTCTCCAACCCTAATTCATCATACATCTTCTGCAACAAAAATGACAAGGCATGAACTTTTCAAATTTCAAACAATTATTAAAAATCAACCATAAATGATTTTGAGTTGATTCCAACTCTCATAAATCATATTTAATATTGTCTAATTGATTATGTAAAAATATAACATGGTTGCTTCATATGATCATGGGCTAGATTCAAATAGTGGCCATGTGGCCATTTCTAGCTCATTTAAGTTATTTCAAAGATAGTATTTAAATCCTATGAGATGTAGCATCTCATTTAAATCACTTTTCTAAGTAATTCAATGCGAGGTGATGACATTAGTCTTCATGACCCCATATGTTATTACTTAATAATATTAAATCATTTTTCAAGAGTAGTATTTAAATTGCATGAGATATAGTATCTCATTTAAATCATTTTCCCAAATAGTAAATATGAAGTGTTGATCTTGGTCAACATGATCTCATACTTATTATTCGAGGATATTAAACCTTAGTAATGTTCGATAATAGGAATTTACTTTCAAAGGAAATAAATAGAAACCCTAATAAATATTTCAATGAGAGGAAATTATTTTTCCTAAAAGAAACCAAAGCCAACCACCATGTTAATAATGTTGTGATGCTAGATTAGCTTGTGTGATCCCTTTGAGTGTTAAGTTTGGCACTTAAGTATGGTGTGGTGATTGTATACCTCGTATCCCTTTATAGACGCTAGTACTGAGGACTACCAGGAGGAGGAGGTATTCTACCAGGAAGAAGAAAGCTTTGATCACTGTACCAATCAAGGAAAGCTATACTCTTGCAAGTTACTCCAGTGCAAGCTAAACTTGAGCAAGGCACCAATACATTACTACTTTGTTACTTTCCAAGTCCTAGTTTTTATCTTACAAGGCTTTTACTTTGATTATCAAAGTTTACTTTTATATTTAACTTGAGTCTAGATAAGGAGTAGTACAAGAACATCAAAGCTAGCCTAAAGAGCTACAAGCTAGTTAGCACCCCTCATGACTAGTTGCTAGTGCTAAAACTAAAAGCGACTACTCTAGCTGGGAACATGTGAATCTTTGACTTTGAAAACCTTTGAATGATGAGTCATTCTATTGGAAGATTTTGAAGGTGAAGGTGATTGGAATAACTGGTGATTTTGATAAAAACTGATGATTGGGTTCGGATGCGATACCATTTCCAATTTTTGAGTACCCCCACAATACCTGATTATGGGTAAGGCTTTAGCTGGAAATTTCTGTGTCTTAGTATGGGTTCCCTCTCAACAAGCGTCATAGGGGTTATGCCGAGGCTGCCTCCGTTGAAATTGAAATGATGTGAAATAAGGTGAATGTACTACCCAAGCCTTGTGCAGTTCCCAGGTTGGTGGTTTGCTATCACTGGGAGGCCAAAATCATGGGGGAGGTGCCTATACTAGGATGTGTAAGTGAAAGGTTAATGGTTGATGATCCGCATACTGAGTTATGATTATTCAGGGTTACCCCTGACGGATGTAATCAAATGTTTTGACACAAGTGTGCAACCTTTGCAGAGTGTAAACCTATTCGAATAGACGCGTCCGCGGTCATGGACAGTTGGAAAGGCCATACTGTTCCGTCATCAGAACTTTTCCAATTATGACTGGTGATTTGTGACTTGAATTTGAAATGTGAATTTGACATTGAATCACAACAGAGTTGTGGGAATGACAGTAATGTTCCCACTTGAGTTAAGTTAGGCAAATGAAGAGTCTTTGATTACTAAATGCTTATGAAATAAAACTAGCTATATGCAAATGAACCTAGAGGTTAGAACCCTCTCACTAAAATTGTTAGTACTTACTCTAGTATTAGTTTGCGAGTACTTTAAAGTACTCACGGCTCTGTTCCTGGCTATTCAAATGGCCAGACTATGAAGAGCAGCACTACTACCAGGAAGACGGACAGCAGGACGTCTATGATAACTAGGACTACTCCTGACGTCAAAAGTTGCCTATGGAGCAGATGGACCGCTACTACGTTTCTTCCGTTGTGTGTGTGTTGTAATTGATCATTAGATCAACTATTATTGTAAGACTGGATCATGTGATCCTTTGTTGTAAGAGAATTATGAGTTGTAATGAATGATGTTCTGTGATATCAATCTATTATGTCTCGCAAAAACAATATTCCTGGGATTGCGATGTATGACATAATAGGCATCTGGACTTAAAAATCCGGGTGTTGACAGTGTAACTCTGCAGTATTTTTGGTATACGTTCGTGGCAACATGATATTTGCAGGTTAGTAATTATTAGTTAAAAGTCATGCTCTTTTGTATATAGTCTAAACTAACTTATACTCCCTCCGTTCCTTTCTATAGTGCCTATAGATTTTTGGCACGGAAATTAGCGCAAGAGTATTTTTTACACAAGACCCCCTGGCTAAACGATTTGAGATCAGACTAAAATTAGGGAAATCGATAACTTCCTAACTTACCGTAACAAATCCCACAAATCTGTCTGGTTGACTCTCCATATATGTGCAGCCAGGTTTAATTAAGGAAAGAAAAACATTACTTCCTAAATCTAAGCAATCCTTGGGGCCATGCATTAGGAATCTCAATTAACTGTTTCCTATTTTGTATGGATTTTTTTTCATGCATGTCGTGTGGGAGTTGACCGGTGGAGGGGGTAACTGAAAAAAGCTAAGCTACAGCCTTATATTGTGAAACAAATGCCAAAAATCTATAGGCACTATAGAAAGGAACGGAGGGAGTACAATTTTCTGCACACGTAGTATTAAAATATCGTCTATAGTATAATAGCTAGCCCATGAGGTTAGGATGCACACCTGATTATGTTTCCTTCACAGTTCCCGATTGAGTTGCCAGCGCACATTAAAATTCAGCCATCGAGATAATTTTACATTGCATCGCCTTGAGCGCACGGCGCTAAGAAACATCTTGGCTCTGACTGCCATCTACCATAGACAAGAATTAGAGCAAGGCACACATAGCATGGGTGGCGGAAGGCAAGGCAACTAGAGACCATGGCAACTCGGTGAGCAAAGCTGTGAATGTACGGAAATCCACACGTAGTAGGGAACAAATCAATAATGTACCAGTCCTTATGTACTCCAACTATTTGATTCATTTTCCGGCCGATCTGACTTGAGAAGCCCTAGACCCCTTCAGTTTCCACCTGTCGCTGCTGGAGGAAACGAAGATGTTAATAAAATATTTCATCGACATGCCAAGTTGCAGGACAAGAGAGCCAAACCCTCAGCTCCTTAGGTAAGTGAGATTCACATGTTAATCAGATCCATTTATGCACCAGATATCGAGTAATCATATATCTGCATCTCACATGTTTCTCATACATCAGAGTATTTTTCTTCAGATTTTGAACGGAGGGGAGAGTATCCCAACCTGAATTATATTGAAAAAAGGGCAAACCACAGATGGTCCTACAACGGAGGGATATAGGTGTAGAAGAGGTTTTTTCTTTTCAGCAGTGCGAGGAAGGCAATTGATCCAAGCGTAATAACGAAGAGTTTGACTTACGCAAGGAAAGCAAAAAACAAATGATGCTACGTTAGGACGTAAACTCAAGGAAAAGACACAATTTTAGTTCATGAAATGCCCAATAGTAATGTTTTTGTGGTTTTTATTATTACAACTTATTTTCTAAGATCTATCATAGAAAAAATATAGGCAAGGTATCTAAGAATATTTGTTAACCAAACGCTGAAATATACAAAAGTCCGTTGGATAAATTGGATTTGGATAGTCTGTGAATGTGCCAAACATGACCTGTCTAAGTGAAAATAGCTGAATTCCTAATTGTGATTATCTGTTATAGTTACTATAATATAGTAGTTATACGCATGGATCCGACAAACTGGAATGGGAGATAAATAAAGACAATTGGATATAGAGCACAATATTCAAAATTGAAGTCTTATGAGGTGCATAGATGATAATTAAAATTTTGTAATTGTGTAGTGACAAAAGGTAATTTGTAGCAATTAGGTTTTCATATAAATCTATATAAAGTCAAAAAATAACTGATTATGAAACAATGAGGCATCTCAGTTAGTACTACAATATCTATAGCTGATACCTATACTTTTGTTACATGAATGTTGAACTCACATGATTTGCAAACTGCAAACGGATAAAGTCTAGGGATGTATCCTTGGACTGATCGCTGGATCAGGAGCATGCAGATGCAAATCCTGCACCACAAAAAAAGTCACTACCTCAAACATGCACCATCAACCGTCATGCGGCCTCACCGGTGGGAAACAATGTTTCTGCTGCTCAACCGCGCGTCCACGCCTTGGTCAAGCCTCGCCTCCAAGAGCAAGGACTCGCAAGCATTGAAGATGCACGAGAAAGCAAATGAATTGGGTTCAGCCGACTGACTGATAGAGATGACAAAATGAACTTTCTCTCTTGCTTTTCAGAAGAGAGATGTACATATGAGTGTGGCTAAGATCGTTATTTAGTCTGATAGTCATCGCTAGGAGCCAGGGATATTGATATTATACCCGGTGTACTAGAAGCATAGTGAACACCTATATATGAGTATTGTTTACGAAAAATCACCACACCGGCATAAATAAGTTAGGTATAAATGTGTTCAAAAATATGTCAAATGACTAAATACGGCTAAAGGAAAATAACATCCAATTCCTACATGGATCCAAAGTAATATTTTTGGTTAAACTGAAATTAGTCCTAAAATATGATTTTTAAAGATAAAGACATCAACACAAAGACGAGGAATGAGATAGAAAAATTAAATAAGGGCTCGGTGTGATGTTTTATTCGACACAAAAGATATTACAAAAAATGAAAAAATCAATAAAAAAGTTTAATTTACGTGATCTATATAAACTTGAAAAACAAAATGTGAAATAAAATATCTAAGATTATAATAAAACCTAAAATGTGATCTTAATAAACAACTTAATCTGAATTCTAAAAGTGCAAATACACGGGTAACATTGCTAGTTACAACATAATATATAGACTGTAATCCAACTGCGTCTATGACTAATAATCCACCTTCATGTTATCATCCAAACCCCTTCCAGTATTAAGTTGCAAGCAACATAATATCGCATTAAGATTTGTGTGTAAAGTAAACAATAGAATTATTCTTAGACAAAACATTGTTGTTTTCTCCCTAGTGGCAACAACACATTTACAATCTTAGAAGTTATTGTCACTCTTGCAGAAAACTAGAAGCATGAACCCACTATCGAGCATAAATACTCCCTCTTGGAGATAATGACAACACATGATCAGGGTAATTACAAGTAACGGAGAGCATGCAAGATCTTAAATAACAGTAGTGTGATAATATGATGCACAATCTGATCACAATTTCACAATTTATCGGATCCCAACAAACACAACACCAATTACATCATATGGATCTCAATCATGTAAGGCAACTCATGAGATCATTCTATTGAAGTACATGGGAGAGAGAGAGTACCAACTAGCTACAGCTGAGAACCCGTAGTCCAGGGGGAACTACTCACGAACCATCATGGAGTCGAAGCGGAGGCCATGGAGTCGATGGAGATGGCTCCCGGGGTCAATCCCCATCCCGGCAGGGTGCCGAAACATGAACTTGTGACCCCCAAAACTTGTCTGGAAGATGACGGCGGCGACAGAACTTTTCGTGGATGGAGGCTGGATCTTTTAGGGTTTTTGCGCCGAAGGCTTTATATAGGAGGAAGGACGAGGTCGGTGGCTGCCTGGGTGGCCCACACCATGCCATTGCGCGGGCCCACCCTTGGCCGAGCCATGGGGTGGTGTGGCCGCCCTGTGGCGTCCCTCCGTCTCTCCTCTATAATTTGACTTCGTTACGGTAAAATATTAACTTCGGCTTTTGTTTCGTCCAATTCCGAGAATTTTTCCTGTACAACTTTTCTGAAATACACAAACATCAAAAAACACGAACTGACACTATGGCATCTTGTCAATAGGTTAGTTCCGGAAAATGTATAAAAGTGCAACGAAGTGTAAACAAAACATATATAAATTGTTGTAAAACAAGCATGGAGCATCAAAAATTATAGAAACGTTTGCAACGTATTAGCATCCCCAAGCTTAACTCCTGCTCGTCCTCGAGTAGGTAAGTGATAACAAAAATAATTTTTGAGGTGACATGAAGCCAACACAATCTTGCTCAAGTTATTGTAAAAGCATTGTGAGCTGGGATCAAAGTACTCTAAACATAGACATGATAGATATGATTCGATGCAACTTAGCAACTATGTTATAACATGAGAAGTAACTCAAACAAAACACCATGAATAATAATGCACTAAAAGCAACTTGTTTGTTCATGGGCATAGCGAAAACATAGCAAAGTGGTATTCAGCTTGTCCTTTATGAAGTAGCAAAACATAAATGCCATGACATCTTTAAAGTTTAGAGGGTGACTAGATACAAATAATTTGATAACAAGCAATAGCCATAATCATGAATTAATCAATAATAAATTTTGGGACTATGCACATTATACTCAGAATGACAACTCTGCTCTCTTAATTGGTGCATAAAGTTAGAAGATGGAGACTCAATATAAAAGTAAAAGAAAGGCCATGTGCAGAGGGAAGCAATATTACTCATGTGCTAGAGCTTTTTATTTTGAAAGCAATAGGAGTGTTGAAAATATATATTTCGAGAGGTATGCATGTCCATGTCAACGAATGGCATCAAATGATCTATCATCCTTTCATATTGTGATCTCAAGAGCGGTTCCCATGTAGTTCTCCAATGCACACCATTATTTAGGATCTCTCCAGTACGTAATGTGAGGAGCATTATTTGTTTATTTTATAATATTTTTGGGTTGGGCACCCAGTTGCCTTGCTTTTTTGCAATATTAAGTACTTAGCACATTATGCATGCTAGTCCAGAAATGAAGCCATGAAAAGACAATAAAACATTCAATACTTCCTCATGAGCTAAAACAAAACACAAAACAGATATAATGTTTGAAGGTTTAAAGGTAGCACACAAACAATTCACTTTGGAGCGGCAGTGAAATACCACATATAGGTATGTATGGTGGACACAATTGGTAACTTTGATTTTTGGTGGTTGGATGCATGAGTAGAGCTTATACTCAATACATGCAAAGGCTAGCAAAAGACTGGGAGCGACCAACTAAGAGAGCAATAATGGCTATAATCATGCATAGCGACAAAACATTATTAATCAAAGAATAGAAGTCAAAAACTAAATGATCATAGAGGCTTTAGGTGACTGGTTTGTAGTCATAACATGGTGTAAGCATGTGCCAAGTCGATCCAATAATAGCATCAAAGGAGAATACCACAATATTATGCTTTTGTATGATGGAAACAATACATGATTCTTTCTATGTCACATTAAGCACTCTCAGATATTTTAGAAAAGTCATGCTACAAAAATAACTACTAAGCATATAATTAAAATAACATCTAACATTGCATGCCAAAGTCTATGCCACGGTCTAGATAAGCTTCCTTTTGCATCACTATCATCATGAAACATTTTACTCGTCTCCAACACCAATCAACTTATTTGAAATAATTCTCATATATAATAATAAATAAACACCAGAGAGCTAATCATACGTGAATGAAGAAAACTAACAAGCTCTGAATAAAATACGAGTGGAAAAACATAGCTAAATATAGTACTAGCAAAAGAGAACACTCGCAGAACAATAGGAGTGAAAACTAGAGTGTTGTATGCAATGAAAACGGAGTGTGTCTCTCTCCAAAACAAATATGTTGGTGTCCAATCATATGCTACAACAAACAAAACAAAATAAAACTAAAAACACAAACAAAAACGCTCCAAGAACAACACATAACATATGAAGCAATAAACATATAGTGTCTTGAAAGATGACCTGATATTTTTGTTGATGAAGAAGGGGATGCCCTGGGCATCCCAAGCTTTGACGCTTGTACCTCTTGGATATTTCTTGGGGTTACATGGTCATCCCCAATCTTGATCTTTTTTCCATACTTCATCTCATTACATCATTCTTCTCTCCCTACACTTGAAAACTTCCTTCATGCAAAATTTCTCACAATTCTCATTAGCAACATTAGTGCACTCAAAATAACAAATCCACTTGGTTTAGTTATAACATAGGGATTTCTATTTTCGTGCCCTCGGTTCCTTAGTTGTGCTCAGTTTTCCCCAGCTCCTTAGTTTTTCCTCAGTTTTCCAAGACCTTGTCTGAAACCATTGATACGTCCCCGACGTATCCATAATTTCTGTCGTTCCATGCTTGTTTTATGACAATACTTACATGTTTTGCTTGCACTTTATAATGTTTTTATGCGTTTTCCGGAACTAACCTATTAACAAGATGCCACAGTGCCAGTTCCTATTTTCTGCTGTTTTTGGTTCCAGAAAGGCTGTTCGGGCAATATTCTCGGAATTGGACGAAATCAATGCCAAACCTCCTATTTTTCCCGGAAGGCTCCAGAACACCGAAGAAGAGTCGGAGAGGGGCCAGAGGGCCACTAGACCATAGGGCGGCGCGGCCAGGCCTGGGCCCGCGCCACCCTATGGTGTGGAGCCCCCAGGTGCCCCCCTGCGCCGCCTCTTCGCCTATAAAATCCCTTTCGACCTAAAAACACCGTACCAATTGACGAAACTCCAGAAAGACTCCAGGGGCGCCGCCACCGTCGCGAAACTCCAATTCGGGGGACAGAACTCTGTCCCGGCACCCTGCCGGGGCGGGGAAGTGCCCCCGGAAGCCATCTCCATCAACGCCACCGCCTCCGCCATGCTCCGTGAGTAGTTCCCCCATGGACTACGGGTTCTAGCAGTAGCTATGTCGGTATTCTCTCCTCCATGTACTTCAATACAATGGTCTCATGAGCTGCCTTACATGATTGAGATCCATCTGATGTAATCGGTGTTGTGTTTGTTGGGATCCGATGGATGATACATTATGATTAGTCTATCTATAAAGTTTGTGAAGTTATTGTTGCTGCAATCTTGTTGTTCTTAATGCTTGTCACTAGGGCCCGAGTGGCATGATCTTAGATTTGAGCTCTATACTTATTGCTTAGATTGTATCTACAAGTTGTATGCACATGTCACTGTCCGGAACCAAAGGCCCCGAAGTGACAAGAATCGGGACAACCGGAGGGGATGGTAGTGATGTGAGGATCACATGTTTTCATGGTGTGTTAATGCTTTGCTCCGGTACTCTATTAAAAGGAGTACCTTAATATCCAGTAGTTTCCCTTGAGGCCCGGCTGCCACCGGCTGGTAGGACAAAAGATGTTGTGCAAGTTTCTCATTGCGAGCACGTACGACTATATACGGAAAACATGCCTACATGATTAATAATCTTGATGTTCTATCTTAATGCTTTGATTCCTATCAATTGCCCAACTGTAATTTGTTCACCCAACACTTGTTACTTGTTATTGGAGAGTTACCACTAGTGTAGATCGCTGGGAACCCCGGTCCATCTCTCATCATTATATACTCGTTCTACATGTCATTGGAAGTAGTATCAACTATTTTCTGGTGCCATTGCTCTCATATTGCTATTACTGTTGCTGTGTTACCGTTACTACTGCTCTCATATTACTGCTACTTTCACATCACCCCTGTTACTAGTGCTTTTCCAGGTGCAGCTGAATTGACAACTCAGTTGTTAAGGCTTATAAGTATTCTTTACCTCCCCTTGTGTCGAATCAATAAATTTGGGTTTTACTTCCCTCGAAGACTATCGCGATCCCCTATACTTGTGGGTTATCAACCATCACAGATGCTGTAACGGCCGGTTGCCCGACGGTTGACCGTTATCTTCTGACTAGTGGGGCCACGTAGAGCCCGCAAAGACACGTCAGACCATCCATCTTTGTTTGACCGTAAGCATCGCTGTATCCCTGACCAAAACACGCACGAGTGGGGCTTCGGTATATCGAATGACAAGTGGGCCATGGCGCTGATACAAGGGGCAATACACGGGTAGGAATAGATTTTTAAACGGAGCTCTACAGCGATGGCACGGAGGAGGTGGCCTGCGGGGTGCCGAGATGAGATCGACGTCCACAAAGAACTGCATGAGGCGAGACCAGACGCATTAGATAGATATGAACTAGACGCGTTTAACCATGCAAAGAAGAGAAGAAATGGTCGACGACATCGACGACTACCTCAAAACTTTGACTGACCGTGTCCGACACGAACGCGAGCAATGTAGAGAAAACTAGTGTCTCTCCTTTCTGGCGTGTATAGATGGGTGCTAGAAGAGTGTGGTGGCGAAGGGAAAGACCTCGCGGTGGTCTGTGGCGTCCAGCATAGCGGGGCGGCGTGGTCGTGCCCACATCGGCGTGGATGCATGTTCGGCATTGGCATCAGCATGTACGTTCGGCATTGGCCTCGGCGGTATCTCTAGTGTGTCAGTGATTGAATGAGGGGACGGGATTGAGGGTGCATCCCGACGGTGACCTAGCAGTGGCGTCGAGCATAGCCATTCTGACCATGCCGATATCGGCATCGGCAAAGTTTGGAGGCTGTGGTGCTCGAATCAAGGAGGGATTTGTTTCTTGTACGCCAAAAGTGATTTGAAACAAGTTTCGTGTTGAAGGTTAGGTAACGAAAGTTTGTAACTAAGCCCAAAATTATACTAGCGCCATGGTGAGGTTCTTTTTGATAGAGCTATACGGTTGGGCAAACTTTTTTGACACTTTTTAGATAGGGTTCCTTGTTGTTACACGTATGGCATCATGTATGGCAAATTTGGGATCATTTGGAGATGTTTGAAAAAATCACTTTGCTTAAACGCATGCCGTTTCGTCTCACTGAAACCAGCTTTTCTAACAAGGTGATTTATTCAACCTTCTCTAAATGACCTCAAATTTCATACAACTGATCTTCTATACATAGATAGATAGATTGTTTCGTTTTTATATTTTTCGAACTTTTTATTTCCCTTTATAATATCCAATTGATTTTCAGGTCAAAACCTCGAAAAACAGCATCATGTATGGCATCATTTTCGCCATAAATTTCAAATTTTGTGAAACTTTCCCTTTTAGATATTCCTTGTTGTTATAGATATGGCATAATGTATGCCAAATTTGGTTAGGTCTCACTGAAACCAGCTTTTGTAACAAGTTAGGTTTTTTCGACCTTCTCAAAAGGGATTTTTTTCTACCTTCTCTAAATGACCTCAAAAATCATACAGACGATCTTCTATACAAAGATAGGTAGATTGTTTCATTTTTACAATTTTTTGAACTTTTATTTCCCTTTATAATACCCATTTGTTTTCAGGTCAAAACCTCGAAAGTTAACATAACTAGATGGTGAACCCTTCCAAACTTCAAATACAGATATAGATAGATTGGTTCGTTTATCATTTTTACCGTGAATAGTAATGGCTACAAGAAATCGGTGATAGTCTATCATTTTTTGCATGAAAAGTAATGGATACAACAAATTGGTGATGGTTTATCATTTTTTGCGTGAAAATTAATGGCTACAACAAATTGGTGATGGTTTATCATTTGGGATTTTCGTGAAAATTAATGGCTACAACAAATCGGTGATGGTTTATCATTTTTTGCGTGAAAGTTTATGGCTACAACAAATCGGTGATGGTTTATCATTTTTTGCGTGAAAAGTAATGCCTAAAAGAGTTTATAATTTTTAGCGCGTAAAAATAAATACAGAAAATTGCCCTTTAGCATACTTAGAGAGTGGAAGGTAACCGCCGACAGAGAGAGAGAGGGGTTATCCTGCCCGTTAGATCATACGATCAACGGTCAGCGGGCACGATCCACGTGACATGGGCTAGACCAATCAGGGCAATGTCGCACGTGTGAGAGAATTTGTGGAGGGAGAGGGCAAAACTGAGTAGTATCAAGAAACCAAGGGCACCTATGTAATAAACAGACTAAGGGATTCAAATATGAGATTTAAAAAATGGAAAATGCGTGTTTTGTACAATAAAACCCATCTTGGCCTATCTCAAACTATTTGCAATACAAATATACATGAGTGTGAGAATTGTGACCTCATTTAGACAAAGTATGTTTTGGGGAAAGCTGTTTTGGGAAGGGCTTATTGTGGAAAACCATGCACCTTCATAGCTACTAGGTGATTTGAGAAGGCCTTTGAGAAGTGGCAATTTGTGGTAAAACTTGATTTATCTATGACTTATCTATGTTTTGAGAACTGGCAATTTGTGGTAAAGACTCCATGAGTATGTGCCACTATTTTTCAGAATTTTTTGCACATTAAATGACTCATTTAACTAGTTAATCCCATTCGTTGACTGTCTGTTGACCAGCTACTTGAGGGTAAAACTGAGCATATTGCACTAGCCAGTATTAGCACTCAAGGGGAAAACTGAGTGATACGTCCCCGACGTATCCATAATTTCTGACGTTCCATGCTTGTTTTATGACAATACTTACATGTTTTGCTTGCACTTTATAATGTTTTTATGCGTTTTCCGGAACTAACCTATTAACGAGATGCCACAGTGCCAGTTCCTGTTTTCTGCTTTTTTTGGTTCCAGAAAGGCTGTTCGGGCAATATTCTCGGAATTGGACGAAATCAACGCCAAACCTCCTATTTTTCCCGGAAGGCTCCAGAACACCGAAGAAGAGTCGGAGAGGGGCCAGGGGGCCACCACACCACAAGGCGGCGCGGGCCAGACCCTGGCCGCGCCGGCCTAGGGTGTGGCGCCCCCAGGTGCCCCCCTGTGCCGCCTCTTCGCCTATAAAATCCCTTTCAACCTAAAAACGCAGTACCGATTGACGAAACTCCAGAAAGACTCCAGGGGCGCCGCCGCCATCGCGAAACTCCAATTCGGGGGACAGAAGTCTCTGTCCCGGCACCCTGCCGGGACGGGGAAGTGCTCCCGGAAGCCATCTCCATCAACGCCACCGCCTCCATCATGCTCCGTGAGTAGTTCCCCCATGGACTACGGGTTCTAGCAGTAGCTAGTCGGTATTCTCTCCTCCATGTACTTCAATACAATGATCTCATGAGCCGCCTTACATGATTGAGATTCATCTGATGTAATCGGTGTTGTGTTTGTTGGGATCCGATGGATGATACATTATGATTAGTCTATCTATAAAGTTTGTGAAGTTATTGTTGCTGCAATCTTGTTATTCTTAATGCTTGTCACTAGGGCCCGAGTGGCATGATCTTAGATTTAAGCTCTATACTTATTGCTTAGATTGTATCTACAAGTTGTATGCACATGTCACTGTCCGGAACCAAAGGCCCCGAAGTGACAGAAATCGGGACAACCGGAGGGGATGGCGGTGATGTGAGGGACACATGTTTTCACGGAGTGTTAATGCTTTGCTCCGGTACTCTATTAAAAGGAGTACCTTAATATCCAGTAGTTTCCCTTGAGGCCCGGCTGCCACCGGCTGGTAGGACAAAAGATGTTGTGCAAGTTTCTCATTGCGAGCACGTACGACTATATATGGAAAACATGCCTACATAATTAATAATCTTGATGTTCTATCTTAATGCCTTGATTCCTATCAATTGCCCAACTGTAATTTGTTCACCCAACACTTGTCACTTATTGGAGAGTTACCACTAGTGTAGATCGATGGGAACCCCGGTCCATCTCTCATCATTATATACTCGTTCTATATGTCATTGGAAGTAGTATCAACTATCTTCTGGTGCCATTGCTCCCATATTGCTATTACTGCTGCTGTGTTATCACATTATTGCTCTCATATCACTGCTACTTTCACATCACCCCTGTTATTAGTGCTTTTCCAGGTGCAGCTGAATTGACAACTCAGTTGTTAAGGCTTATAAGTATTCTTTACCTCCCCTTGTGTCGAATCAATAAATTTGGGTTATACTACCCTCGAAGACTATCGCGATCCCCTATACTTGTGGGTCATTGATGACCCACAAGTATAGGGGATCGCAACAGTCTTCGAGGGAAGTAAAACCCAATTTATTGATTCGACACAAGGGGAGACAAAGAACACTTGGAAGCCTTAACAGCGGAGTTGTCAATTCAGCTGCACCTGGAAACAGACTTGCTCGCAAGAGTTTATCAGTAGTAACAGTTTTATAGCAGTAGCAGTAGTGAAATAACAGCAGCAGAGTAACAGAGACAGCAGTAGTGATTTTAGTAAACAGCAGGATTAAAATACTGTAGGCACGGGGACGGATGACGGGCGTTGAATGGATGAGAGAAACTCATGTAACAATCATAGCAGGGCATTTGTAGATAATAATAAAATGGTGTCCAAGTACAAAGCAATCAATAGGCATGTGTTCCATATATAGTCGTGCGTGCTCGCAATGAGAAACTTGCACAACATCTTTTGTCCTACCAGCCGGTGGCAGCCGGGCCTCAAGGGAAACTCATCGGATATTAAGGTACTCCTTTTAATAGAGTACCGGAGCAAAGCATTAACACTCCGTGAACACATGTGATCCTCACATCGCTACCATCCCCTCCGGTTGTCCCAATTCTTGTCACTTCGGGGCCATTGGTTCCGGACAGCGACATGTGTATACAACTTATAGGTAAGACCATAAACAATGAATATCTTGATGAAGCAATAACATGTTCAGATCTGAGATCATGGCACTCGGGCCCTAGTGACAAGCATTAAGCATAACAAGTTGCAACAATATCATCAAAGTACCAATAACGGACACTAGGCACTATGCCCTAACAATCTTATGCTATTACATGACCAATCTCATCCAATCCCTACCATCCCCTTCGGCCTACAGCGGGGGAATTACTCACACATGGATGGGAGAAACATGGCTGGTTGATGTAGAGGTGATGGCGGTGATGGCGGCGATGATCTCCTCCAATTCCCCGTCCCGGCGGAGTGCCAGAACGGAGACTTCTGGCTCCCGCGGCGGAGTTTCGCGATGTGGCGGCGTTCTGGAGGGTTTCTGGCGACTTCGACCTCTCTCCGTGCGTTTTTAGGTCGAGGCCGATAAGTAGTCCGAAGGAGGGCGTCGGAGGCCGGCCAAGGGGGCCACACCACAGGGCCGCGCGGGCCCCCCCTGGGCCGCGCTGCCCTATGGTGTGGGGCCCTCGGGCCTCCACCTCAATTGTCCTTCTGGCTCCGTTAGTTTCCTGGGAAAATAGGGCCTTCTGCATAAATTCCGAGGATTTTCCCGAAAGTTGGATTTCTGCACAAAAACGAGACACCAGAGCAGTTCTGCTGAAAACAGCGTTAGTCCGTGTTAGTTGTATCCAAAATACACAAATTAGAGGCAAAACAATAGCAAAAGTGTTCAGGAAAGTAGATACGTTTTGGACGTATCAACTCCCCCCAAGCTTAGCTTATTGCTTGTCCTCAAGCAATTCAGTTAACAACTGAGCGATAAAAGAACTTTCACGAACACATTTGCTCATATGATGTATATATTCTCATGCTATGGCTAATACTCGAGCAGTTCATAATGAGATACATGCAAATAAGATCATCTAATAGCTATGTCAATCATGGAGAGGTACCAACAATTAATAATAAGCATCATGAATCATGTATATAAGCAAGATTGCAATGTTCATAAGAGAGTATGATAAAGTGGTATCTCGCTTGCCTGTATTTGGTTGGCAAAACATAAATGCCCGGGCACCTCTGGAGTTCATAGAAAGACTAGAAGTAGTGATTGTCAAAAGATAAATGCATCAAAGTTATACCACAATCAATCATATTTTGAGACAAGCATATTATACTAAGAATGACAGTTGTGCTCTCAAGATAGTGCTCAAAGAAATAATGGAGACACAACATAAAAGTAAAAGATTGACCCTTCGCAGAGGGAAGCAGGGATTAACATGCGCTAGAGCTTTTCATTTTTATAAAGACAGGAGTAAAATTATTTTGAGAGGTGTTTGTTGTTGTCAACGAATGGTAATGGGTACACTAACTACCTCGCCAACCGGACTTTCAAGAGCGGCTCCCATGAATTATTGCATATTTATTTGGCACTCCTTCCAACCTTTCTTTCACAAACCATGGCTAACCGAATCCTCGGGTGCCTGCCAACAATCTCATACCATGAAGGAGTGCCTTTTTATTTTAGTTTTATTATGATGATGACACTCCCCCCAACCTTTGCTTACACAAGCCATGGCTAACCGAATCCTTCGGGTGCCGTCCAACAATCACAAACCATGGAGGAGTGTCTATTTAAGTTAATTAATTCGGGACTGGGAATCCCATTGCCAGCTCTTTTTGCAAAATTATTGGATAAGCGGATGTGCCACTAGTCCATATGAGAGTCCGTCAAAAGTAAATGACAAGGTTGAAAGTTAAACACCACATACTTCCTCATGAGCTATGAAACATAAACACAAATTGAGAAGCATTTTGAAGGTTTTAAAGGTAGCGCATGAGAATTTACTTGGAATGGTTTGAAATGCCATGCATAGGTATTTATGGTGGACACGCTGGAATAACTTGGTTTTCATGTGGTTGGAAGCACGAGCAGCGTTCCCGCTCAGTACAAGTGAAGGCTAGCAAAAGACTAGGGAGCGACAAATCAAGAGAGCAGTAACTGTCATAATCATGCTTGCGGCAAAATATATTAACGGAGGCATAAAAGTGATACAAGAACTCTGAAGCAATATAAATCATCGAGGCTTAATTGACTTTTTGTTCAGTCATATGCATGCGTGAGCATGTGCCAAGTCGATATAAATGAATTATTCAGAGGAGGATACCACAATGCCATACTTACTTATGAATAAAACAATGCAAACAAACATACATGACATGCTACTCATATTAATAAATTGGAGCTAAACATGAGAGATCATGAACTACTAGACTTTCTCAAATAACATATACCTCACACGAACCAACTAAGCATGCTCGCATGGATGAGTATATGTACAAAAATGAAAGCAAATAGAGTTCATACCAGCCTCTCACCACAATCAGATTGTCGTAGATCGTCATTATTGCCTTTTCACTTGTGTAGCTTGGATAATATGAAATGAAAACCACGCTCCAGCCACCGAAGACCATTGAACTCATAAAGAACTTTACAAACCAGAGAAGAACAGCAAATATTTTTGGTGTTTTCGAATTGCAAATAAGAACAAGAGGGAACAAACAAACAAAACAAAATCTTTTTGGGTTTTCTTATAGCAAACTAGCAATAGCAAATAAAGTGAAACAAATGCAAGAAACCAAAGCAAACAAATGGTGAAGAGAAACAACAGAAATATTTTTCGTCTTTTTGTGTTTTGGGAAGGAAACAAAGCGAAATCAAGAAATAGCAAACTAAAAGAAACACAGAAAAGCGAGATGGCAGAAATCTGCCAAAACCTGACAGCAGTACAGAAATCGATTTTTACAAAAATCTTACGTTGCTCAGATCGAAAAGTGTTCAACTAATGAAAGTTAGATAACAACCTGGGGAACCTGCACAAAAATTTGCAGCTCAAAATGACGCCCTGGCTATTTTTGACAATTTTTACGGTAACGTTCCAGAATCTGTTTTCAGGCAGCACTTCCCCAAATATCATCTTCCTCTTATTAGAAAACCACTCAAACGAACAAAACAAGTATGTGCAAGTATCCAGCAACCATAATATGCAAAGAATGAGTGATGCCGGTATACCTCCCCCCAAGCTTAGGCTTTTGGCCTAAGTGGAGTTCAACCCCAACGAGGGTCGTTGTTCCTCGCCGGTGGGTAGTCCATGGAGTAGTCATAGTAAAGCTCCTGCGCAGAAGAAAAGCGTGGAGGCTCCGCATATCCACCATGTTGATGCGAGGAACTTGCTGCATCGGATGATGAGTCGAGGTGCTCCTCGACCTCCGTGTCGTCTCTTGCATGTTGACCTCCTCTCTCTATGTGTGCATCCAGTGCACCTTCTGTAACCGACCAATCTCCCCTGGAATCAAGGTTAGACAAAACAGGCGCAGGCAATCTTACTAGTTTCTCAGTTTTCTTAGTTATTCTCCAAACTTTCTTATAAAATATCATCTTATAATACAGGTTACCCAAGTTGGAGGAATCTGAAACAAATTCATGTTTAATCATAGAGGCTATATCAAGTTTTTCTATGGGGAACGGAATATCAAAATGATGAGGTTCTACATTATGAAAAGCTAGTAAACGAGAGGCGATGAGACCTCCACAAATTCCACCTTTCTCACGGTTAGTAGCAAGTCTATAAGCTATTAATGCCCCCAAATTATAAGACCTACTATTTTGCAGTGCTGCAGCTAGAAAAGCTAAATCCGGGATAGAAAGTTTACCACCAATCCTTTTAGCGAGAACGCATTTGGTAATAAAATAGGCAAAGTAGCGGATAGCCGGGAGCTGAATACTAGTGATTTTACCACTTTCACCTGAGAAACTCCTTCCATCGCAAATCATCTTGTAAAGATCCGAGAGTTCTTGCGGCGATCCCCTTATCTTCTCGCACGACCCCCATTGCGGTATTCTAATTGCTGCACAAAAAGCACTAAATGGCAAGTTGACAGTTTTATTGTAAATTTTATACTGGACCGTGGGGTTAGATCGCGACCAATTAAACTTGAAGTCCTGCACAAAAGCCATAGTTAATTTTACATATTGTCTTGGCTCTCCTTCAACAAAGTCACTCAGCCCTGCACGAGAAATTAGAGTTTGAACATCTTCAAATATCCCCGCGCTTCTCATGAAATCCGCGCACGGGTAGTAAGAGGGGTATACTCCCTCTTCACGATTGACTATCATAACTTGTTGAACTTCCAATTCTTGCTGGTTCAAGTGATACCTATTCCACTCCATTTTCTGAAATTTCAATAGCCAATATAAAAATTTGATTTGGTGACATATAATTGAGGGAAACTACCATAGGAACTTGCTAGAGTACTAATCATGCATCAAAACTAGTTTCTACCACTTAGAACAAGCATGCAAGCTCACTAAACATGTTACCTACAGCAGCAAAATATTCAAGATATACTCAACCAAACGAAATTCTACTTGGATGGGTGGAGGAGTCACATACCGAAGAGCAAATGTGCCAAATTTCAGACAGAAATCTGGGCTGAGCAAAGAGATCGAAAAATCTGGAGCTCTGGAGCAAAAACGCGAGTGAGAGGAACTTGGTGTCGATTTTTTTGGGAGAGAGAAGAGTCTGGGAGGAAGAGATGGCAAAGTGGGGCAGAGGGGGACCCACACCACATGGTGGCGCGGCCACCTCCTTGGCCGCGCCGGCCTGTGGTCTGGCGCCCTCTGGTGCCCCACAGGTCATCCTCTGGTGCTCCCAGGTGCCTCGTCGAAAAATAGGACCAACGGTATAATTTTTGTGAATTTTTGAAAACTTTGAAAAACGCACATTTCTGGGTATTTAGTTTATTATTACTGGCCAGGAAAATTTTTGAAATCTTCAAATAACTAAGGAACTTTGCAAATTAAAAGTGCTACAGCAACTAGAGCAAGTGGAGGAAGAAAGATATGTTGTTTACCTCCTCTATGTATATAAAAAGTATCCGTTAACAAGGTTGATCAAGTCTTGTTACCAAATAAATTTTACATAGCATAAGAAGAATTAAACCTCAAATCAATCATGTTACCTTGAATTGTATTGATATGGATCCAATCACGAGAGTTTGATATTCTTCTTTAGGCTCATATATAGGACAATCAATAGTTCCCACTTTGATAGTTCTCACATTAGAAATAGTATTAACTCCACACGCTTTCTCAATCCTCTTGGGAAAATAAACGGTATGCTCCCTATCATCAACATTGAAAGTAACCTTTCCTTTGTTGCAATCAATAACAGCCCCTGCAGTGTTAAGAAAAGGTCTCCCAAGAATAATAGACATATTATCATCTTCAGGCATTTCCAACACAACAAAATCAGTTAATATCAAGTAGTTAGTAGTAACTTGAACAGGAACATTCTCACATATACCAACAGGAATAGCAGTAGATTTATCAGCCATTTGCAAAGATATATCAGTAGGTATCAACTTATCTAAGTAAAGTCTCTTATAAAGAGAAAAAGGCATAACACTAACACCGGCTCCCAAGTCACATAGAGCAGTTTTAACATAATTATTCTTGATAGAACAAGGAATAGTAGGTATACCTGGGTCGCCCAACTTCTTTGGAATTTTGCCATTGAAAGAGTAATTAGCAAGCATAGTGGAAATTTCCTCATTGGGGATTTTCCTTTTGTTAGTAACAATATCTTTCATATACTTTGAATAAGGAGGCAATTTAATAGCATCAGTCAAAGGGATTTGCAAGAATAAAGGTTTCATCCAATCGCAAAATTTATTATAGTGTTCTTCTTCCTTTGATTTTAGTTTCTTAGCAGGAAAAGGCATTTGCTTTTGCACCCAAGGTTCTCTTTCATTACCATGTTTCTCAGCAATAAAGTCTTCTTTAGTATACTTTTTATTTTTAGCATGCTTTTCAGGTTCTTCTTCAACCTCTTCTTTATCAGGAGTATCATTCTTATCATTATCATTATCATTATCATGTTCATTACCACTTTCAGTTTCAGCATCAGAAATAGAAATACTATTAGGATCATTAACAGGTTCAGAGGATTCTACAATATTTTTATGCTTCTTCTTCTTTTTCTTCCTAGAATGAGCACTAGGTTCAATGCGTTGAGAATCTTGTTCAATTCTTTTGGGATGCCCTTCAGGATATAGAGGATCCTGGGTAGAAACACCACCTCTAGTTGTTACTTCATAAGCATGTTTCTCTTTAGAATTATTCCCTAACAAGTCATTTTGCACTTTAGTGAGTTGATCAATTTGAGTTTGAATCATTTGAAAATGTTTAACAAGCATCTTAACATCATTGGAGGTTCTCTCCACAATATCATGCAATTCACTAATAGCTTGAGAATTTTCCATTAAATGATTCTCTACTCTCATATTAAAATTTTCTTGCTTAACAATATAATTATCAAACTCATCTAAGCATTGTGCAGGAGGTTTCTAATACGGAATATCTTCCCTAGTAAAGCGTTGAAGGGAGTTTACCTCAATCATAGACGAAGGGGGAATTATCTCACATATATCTTCAATAGGAGGTAGATTCTTCACATCTTCAGATTTAATACCTTTCTCCTTAAGAGACTTCTTGGCTTCCCTCATATCTTCATCATTCAATTTAATTAAACCCCTCTTCTTCAATATTGGAGTTGGAGTTGGTTCAGGCGTAGTCCAATCATCATGATTCCGGCTTATTTTAGCCAATAATTCTTCAGCGTCGTCTGGAGTTCTTTTCCTGAAAACACAACCAGCACAACTATCCAGGTATGCCCTAGACTCAATGGTTAGTCCACTATAAAATATATCAAGTAAATCATGCTTTTCCAGATCATGCTCAGGTCGAGCTCTAATAAGAGAGCAAAATCTCGACCAAGCCTCAGGCAATTTCTCTTCATCTTCCTGATTAAAATTATAAATTCTCTGCAAAGCAATATGTTGAGCACTAGCAGGAAAGTATTTGCGGAAGAAAACATCAAGCAATTCTTTCGGACTTTTAATAGAATTAGGTGGCAAATTATTATACCAAGTTTTAGCATCATCCTTTAATGAGAATGGAAATATTTTAGCAACAAAGTAAGTACGCATCTTAACATCATCAGAAAACAAGCTACTCAGAGTAGATAACTCAGTCATGTGTTCAACAGCACTTTCTTTTTCAGTACCACAAAAGGGTGTTTTCTCAACAATAGCTATATGAGATAGATCAAGAGAAAAATCATAATCTTTATCCCTAATGTTTATAGGAGATGTGGCAAACTTAGGATCAGGAGACAGTTTATATCTAACAGCATGTTCTGCAAGCAACTTTTTAATTTTTCTTGCATCAGTAGTAGCATTGCATTTTTCAATAAAATCATCATTAAGCTCCACATAATCTTCCTCAGGATCATCACTAAAATAACCAAGTTCAGGTGAACTAACAGGTGTAGCAGCATTAGGAGTTTCAGTATTTTCAATTTGTCTAGACCTAGCAATTGTAGCATCTAGAAAGGATCCCAAAGAACCACTATCATCAAGCACATCAGAAACATTATCAATATTATGAGAGTGTTCAGATTCTGCAGATGTACCCGCATGCGAAGCATGTGGCGGTGAAACAAGTTTATCAATCACAGATGGTGAATCAAGTGTAGCGGAGGTATTCAGAATTGTACCTTTTCTTGTAGTGGATGGTAATATGGCGATCTTAGTATCGCGAGGTTTACCCATGATGGAGAATTTGCAGCGAACAATATTAATCCAAGTGAACTTCCAAATAAAGCTATGCTCCCCGGCAACGGCGCCAGAAAATAGTCTTGATGACCCACAAGTATAGGGGATCGCAACAGTCTTCGAGGGAAGTAAAACCCAATTTATTGATTCGACACAAGGGGAGACAAAGAACACTTGGAAGCCTTAACAGCGGAGTTGTCAATTCAGCTGCACCTGCAAACAGACTTGCTCGCAAGAGTTTATCAGTAGTAACAGTTTTATAGCAGTAGCAGTAGTGAAATAACAGCAGCAGAGTAACAGAGACAGCAGTAGTGATTTTAGTAAACAGCAGGATTAAAATACTGTAGGCACGGGGACGGATGACGGGCGTTGCATGGATGAGAGAAACTCATGTAACAATCATAGCAGGGCATTTGTAGATAATAATAAAATGGTGTCCAAGTACAAAGCAATCAATAGGCATGTGTTCCATATATAGTCGTGCGTGCTCGCAATGAGAAACTTGCACAACATCTTTTGTCCTACCAGCCGGTGGCAGCCGGGCCTCAAGGGAAACTACTGGATATTAAGGTACTCCTTTTAATAGAGTACCGAAGCAAAGCATTAACACTCTGTGAACATATGTGATCCTCACATCGCTACCATCCCCTCCGGTTGTCCCAATTCTTGTCACTTCGGGGCCATTGGTTCCGGACAGCGACATGTGTATACAACTTATAGGTAAGACCATAAACAATGAATATCTTGATGAAGCAATAACATGTTCAGATCTGAGATCATGGCACTCGGGCCCTAGTGACAAGCATTAAGCATAACAAGTTGCAACAATATCATCAAAGTACCAATAACGGACACTAGGCACTATGCCCTAACAATCTTATGCTATTACATGACCAATCTCATCCAATCCCTACCATCCCCTTCGGCCTACAGCGGGGGAATTACTCACACATGGATGGGGGAAACATGGCTGGTTGATGTAGAGGTGATGGCGGTGATGGCGGCGATGATCTCCTCCAATTCCCCGTCCCGGCGGAGTGCCAGAACGGAGACTTCTGGCTCCCGCGGCGGAGTTTCGCGATGTGGCGGCGTTCTGGAGGGTTTCTGGCGACTTCGACCTCTCTCCGTGTGTTTTTAGGTCGAGGCCGATAAGTAGTCCGAAGGAGGGCGTCGGAGGCCGGCCGAGGGGGCCACACCACAGGGCCGCGCGGGCCCCCCCTGGGCCGCGCCGCCCTATGGTGTGGGGCCCTCGGGCCTCCACCTCAATTGTCCTTCTGGCTCCGTTAGTTTCCTGGGAAAATAGGGCCTTCTGCATAAATTCCGAGGATTTTCCCGAAAGTTGGATTTCTGCACAAAAACGAGACACCAGAGCAGTTCTGCTGAAAACAGCGTTAGTCCGTGTTAGTTGTATCCAAAATACACAAATTAGAGGCAAAACAATAGCAAAAGTGTTCAGGAAAGTAGATACGTTTTGGACGTATCAGTCATCAAGACTGTTTTCTGGCGCCGTTGCCGGGGAGGCATAGCTCTACTCATAAGTTCACCTGGGGAGTACACTCTACCTCTCTCTCTGTTTTATTTTATTTTGTTTTGCTTAGTTTACTTTTTGCCTAGTTTATTTGTGCTTAGTTTATTTCTGTCTAGTATTAGTTTGCGTAGTTTACTTTTGCTTAGTTTATTTTTGTCTTGTTTTACTTTTCCTATATACCCAAAAATCCATAAAAATTTGAAAAACCGAAAAATTAAAAACTGTTGTCATGGGAGAACCAACAACCTACTTGGAGCTTATGGAATGTTATAATTGTTATAAAGAATCAGGAACTGGTAAAATAATGAGTGCTATGATAGAAAAATTGAATACAATGGCTAGAATCTTGCTTAGACGCCATGATATAAACTGTTGCTCTCAACAGGATACTAAACATCTTAAATTTCAATGTGGCTTTAGTGAGGAATATTTTATTAAGAGCTATAATCGGAATTGCTATATTCATTATGGGTTCGAAGAGGTAGAACAATTTGTCTTATTTATGGGAGCCTCCGAGATAGAATCCTTCATGGTTGAGAATTATGAAACTTGTGCTATTTGTAAGGACCTTAAAGATTATGTCTCTACTATCCTTAATTCTTGCATAGAATGCTACAGTAGGAATCCTTATATCCTTGATTATAAAGAGAGACACATTAATGCACAAGAATGCACTCACAATTTGCAGGAACCGGTGGAAGAAGAAACTGATGAACCTGAAAGCTCATTGGATGAAAAAGAGGAGGAAGTTGATGAACCTGAAAGCTCATTGGATGAAAAAGAAGAGGAGAGCGACGAACAAAAGGGGGAAGAATGGATTAGCTACCCATGCCAACCTTCTAATGAGAGTAACTCTTTATCTCTTACACTATTTGATTGTCCTCCATGCTTACCGAAAGAGGTTGAATGTTATGTTCCTGTGGATTCTCTTGAAATATTCCCTATGAGTAAAACTTGTGAGAATAATTATGCTACTGTTATTTATGATAATCCATGCTACTTTGATAAATCTTATGATAATGCTTTGTTTGTGCCTGATGTCGAAATGCATGGTACTAAAGGATTTTGCTTAGCAAATGTTTATGATAAAGCTCTAGATGATGGTCCTATGTTACTTGATACTATTAATTGTACTACTAATGAAAATGGGATTGGAGAGTCCTTGACTTATTCTATGAGTCCCATATCTCTTGAGATTGATCAACTACCTTGTTATATTATTAATAAAAGTAAGTTTGAAAGTTTTAATTCCACTATTCTTGAACTTGATAAAAATTATGTGTTTGGAAATCATGAAAAGTTTGCTTCATGTGATAGTTATATTGTTGAGTTTGTTCATGAAGCTACTGAAAATTATTATGAGAGAGGAAAATATGGTTGTAGAAATTTTCATGGTACTAAAACACCTCTCTATATGCTTAAAATTTCGAAGTTACACTTGTTTTATCTTCCTATGCTTGTTACTTTGCTTTTCATGAACTTGTTTATTTACAAGATTCCTATGCATAGGAAGCATGTTAGACTTAAATGTGTTTAGAATTTTCCTCTTGATGCTCTCTTTTGCTTCAAATACTATTTCTTGCGAGTGCATCATTAAAACTGCTGAGCCCATCTTAATGGCTATAAAGAAAGCAACTTCTTGGGAGATAACCCATGTGTTATTTTGCTACAGTACTTTATTTTATATTTGTGTCTTGGAAGTTGTTTACTACTGTAGCAACCTCTCCTTATCTTAGTTTTGTGTTTTGTTGTGCCAAGTGAAGCCTCTAATCGAAGGTTGATACTAGATTTGGATTTCTGCGCAAAAACAGATTTCTATCTGTCACGAATCTGGGCTGTTTTCTCTGTAGGAAAATCAGAAAAATATGCCAATATACATGCGTGTTCCTCAGATATGTACGCAACTTTCATTAGTTTTGAGTTTTCTGATTTGAGCAACGGAAGTATTTTATTAAAATTCGTCTTTACTGGCTGTTCTGTTTTGGCAGATTCTGTCTCTGTTTTTTGCATTGTCTCTTGTGGACTTTAAGCGAGCTTTTCTAGACATAGAGAGCTGTAGCTAATGTTTTATTGAGTTCTTGCAATGTGCCACTACAGGACCAAGGTGGATTCAAATTTTTTGAGTACTAACCCCTCTAATGAAGTTTATGAGAAGTTTGTTGTGAAGGAAGTTTTCAAGGGTCAAGAGAGGAGGATGATATATGATCAAGAAGAGTGAAAAGTCTAAGCTTGGGGATGCCCCCGTGGTTCATCCCTGCATATTTTAAGAAGATTCAAGCGTCTAAGCTTGGGGATGCCCAAGGCAGCCCCTTCTTCATCAACTTATCAGGTTCCTCCCCTGAAACTATATTTTTATTCGGTCACATCATATGTGCTTTACTTGGAACGTCTATGTGTTTATTTTTCGTTTTGTTTATGTTTGAATAAATTTGGATCCTAGCAATCCTTGTTTGGGAGAGATACACGCTCCGCTTTTTCATATGAACACTTGTTCTTCGTTTTACTTTTAATGTTCAATAATAAAAGTTGGAAGCTACAATACTTATTATTATTTGGTTGGAAACAGAAAATGCCTCATAATGTCTTGGATAATTTGACACTTGGCAATTGTTTTGAGCTCTCAAATAGATTAAGTTTTTTCATGTGGTTTAAACCTATTAGTGGAGAACTACCGTAAAGCTTGTTGAAATTGGTTTGCATAATTGATCTCTCTTAAGGTCTAGATATTTTCTGGTAAAGTGTTTGAGCAACAAGGAAGACAGTGTAGAGTATTATAATGCTTGCGATATGTTCTTATGTAAGTTTTGCTGTACCGGTTCATACTTGTATTTGCTTCAAACAACCTTGCTAGCCTAAGCCTTGTACTGAGAGGGAATACTTCTCATGCATCCAAAATCCTTGAGCCAACCACTATGCCATTTGTGTCCACCATACCTACCTACTATGTGGTATTTCCTGCCATTCCAAAGTAAATTGCTTGAGTGCTACCTTTAAACAATTCAAAATGCTTCTTAATTTGTGTCAATGTTTTATAGCTCATGAGGAAGTATGTGGTGTTTATCTTTCAATCTTGTTGGGCAACTTTCACCAATGGACTAGTGGCTTCATCCGCTTATCCAATAATTTTGCAAAAAGAGCTGGCAATGGGATTCCCAGTCCCAAATTAATTAACAAAAATAGACACTCCTCCATGGTATGTGATTGTTGGACGGCACCCGAAGGATTTGGTTAGCCATGGCTTGAGAAAGCAAAGGTGGGGAGGAGTGTCATCATAACAAAACTAAAATAAAAAGGCACTCCTTCATGGTATGAGATTGTTGGCAGGCACCCGAGGATTCGGTTAGCCATGGTTTGTGAAAGAAAGGTTGGAAGGAGTGCCACCCAAAAATAAAATAAAATGGGAGCCGCTCTTTGAAGGTTTGTCTGGCGAGGGGGTTAGAGTGCCCACTACCATTCGTTGACAACAACAAACACCTCTCAAAACTTTATTTTTATGCTCTTTTTATGTTTTCAAAACCAAAGCTCTAGCACAAATATAGCAATCGATGCTTCCCTCTGTGAAGGGCCATTCTTTTACTTTATGTTGAGTCAGTTTACCTACTTCCTTCCACCTTAGAAGCAAACACTTGTGTTAACTGTGCATTGATTCTTACATACTTGCTTATTTGCATTCATCATATTACTTTATGTTGACAATTATCCATGAGATATGCATGTTGAAAGTTGAAAGCAACCGCTGAAACTTATATCTTCCTTTGTGTTGCTTCGATGCCTTTACTTTGAATTTATTGCTTTATGAGTTAACTCTTGTGCAAGACTTTTGATGCTTGTCTTGAAAGTACTATTCATGAAAAGTTTTGCTATATGTTATCTATTTGTTAGCAACTATAGATCATTGCCTTGAGTCACTTCATTCATTTCATATGCTTTGTAATAGTATGATCAAGGTTATGTAAGTAGCATGTCACTACAGAAATTTTTTTTTTATCGTTTACCTGCTCGGGACGAGCAGGAACTAAGCTTGGGGATGCTGATACGTCCCCGACGTATCCATAATTTCTGACGTTCCATGCTTGTTTTATGACAATACTTACATGTTTTGCTTGCACTTTATAATGTTTTTATGCGTTTTCCAGAACTAACCTATTAACGAGATGCCACAGTGCCAGTTCCTGTTTTCTGCTGTTTTTGGTTCCAGAAAGGCTGTTCGGGCAATATTCTCGGAATTGGACGAAATCAACGCCAAACCTCCTATTTTTCCCGGAAGGCTCCAGAACACCGAAGAAGAGTCGGAGAGGGGCCAGGGGGCCACCACACCACAAGGCGGCGCGGGCCAGACCCTGGCCGCGCCGGCCTAGGGTGTGGCGCCCCCAGGTGCCCCCCTGCGCCGCCTCTTCGCCTATAAAATCCCTTTCGACCTAAAAATGCAGTACCGATTGACGAAACTCCAGAAAGACTCCAGGGGCGCCGCCGCCATCGCGAAACTCCAATTCGGGGGACAGAAGTCTCTGTCCCGGCACCCTGCCGGGACGGGGAAGTGCCCCCGGAAGCCATCTCCATCAACGCCACCGCCTCCATCATGCTCCGTGAGTAGTTCCCCCATGGACTACGGGTTCTAGCAGTAGCTAGTCGGTATTCTCTCCTCCATGTACTTCAATACAATGATCTCATGAGCTGCCTTACATGATTGAGATTCATCTGATGTAATCGGTGTTGTGTTTGTTGGGATCCGATGGATGATACATTATGATTAGTCTATCTATAAAGTTTGTGAAGTTATTGTTGCTGCAATCTTGTTATTCTTAATGCTTGTCACTAGGGCCCGAGTGGCATGATCTTAGATTTAAGCTCTATACTTATTGCTTAGATTGTATCTACAAGTTGTATGCACATGTCACTGTCCGGAACCAAAGGCCTCGAAGTGACAGAAATCGGGACAACCAGAGGGGATGGCGGTGATGTGAGGGACACATGTTTTCACGGAGTGTTAATGCTTTGCTCCGGTACTCTATTAAAAGGAGTACCTTAATATCCAGTAGTTTCCCTTGAGGCCCGGCTGCCACCGGCTGGTAGGACAAAAGATGTTGTGCAAGTTTCTCATTGCGAGCACGTACGACTATATACGGAAAACATGCCTACATAATTAATAATCTTGATGTTCTATCTTAATGCCTTGATTCCTATCAATTGCCCAACTGTAATTTGTTCACCCAACACTTGTCACTTATTGGAGAGTTACCACTAGTGTAGATCGCTGGGAACCCCGGTCCATCTCTCATCATTATATACTCGTTCTATATGTCATTGGAAGTAGTATCAACTATCTTCTGGTGCCATTGCTCCCATATTGCTATTACTGCTGCTGTGTTACTGTTATTATTGCTCTCATATCACTGCTACTTTCACATCACCCCTGTTATTAGTGCTTTTCCAGGTGCAGCTGAATTGACAACTCAGTTGTTAAGGCTTATAAGTATTCTTTACCTCCCCTTGTGTCGAATCAATAAATTTGGGTTATACTACCCTCGAAGACTATCGCGATCCCCTATACTTGTGGGTCATCATTGAGCACACAAAAAATGCTAGTATAATGCTCGAGGTTATACCTGAGTATATCTAAATTTCCAGGGTTAGACTCGAGGACGCGTGTTGCGGTGCAGAAATGAAAGACGTGCAATTGTTGACGCGTAGATGCCGGTCGCGGTGCAGAAGTCGAAGACGTGCAATCGTGGACGCGTGGCGCATTGCAGAAGTCCAAGACGTGCAGACGTGCAGCAGTGGACACGTAGGACGCGGGTCGCATTAACCACCCCTTGCCTTTATAGACGCATCCTCCCACTATCTCTGTCACTCTCACTTGCCTACGCAACGCCGCCTCTCTCACGTCCCATCATCTTCTCCAAAGCAAAAAACCCTCTCCCTCTCCCTCTCCTCTGCCGGCGAGATGGACAAGGAGAATGCCAATCCCATCGTCCACGGCGCCGTCGGCTCCAAGCGCGACGCCTCCCTCTTCGACGCCATCCCCTCAATGGACGTCGCTGCCGCCTCCGCCGGTGCATCAGAGGCTGCTGCCCCCGGTCGCGGTCAGATCCCGCCGGGATGGGACCCCTACGAGCCGGTGCCGTACGTCCCGCCCCCGAACCACTACGACACCTCCATAGAGGACCCATGGAACGAGGTAACTACGGTTTGCTTCCTTTTTTGTTCCCCATTCCTTTTTGAACCCTATTTGTGCTGGTGTAGATGGATCTGTGGATGGATGAGTATTGGGCTAATATTTGCGCCGATTTTATTCCATTTTGCTTTGATCCCTCCTTGATTTCGTTTAAGATTTGGGGATCAGCCGTTCGGTTAATTTATGCAAGTAATAATGGGATCTCAATCAGTTAATTTATGCAAGTAATCATAGGATCTCAATCAGTTATTTTATGCACGAATCAAAAGATATCAACCGTTTAATTTTGCAAATAATCTGGAATGTGTTCAAGTTCAGATCTGGAATCTGTTTCTTTGCCTATGATGAATCGGTGGGCACAGATTTTTACAGGGAGGGTTCAGCGAACCATTTCTGTGTACAAATCTGTTGTGCATGAGCTTTGGTTCGCTTACACCGTCCCTGTAGACATATAATCGTGTCCACTCTAACTGAGGCTGCCTCTGTTTTTCCTAACTTTGTTATCATGCACGTTTGCAACTCATTCACTAATAAATTCCCGTTTGATATGGATCAGCTGTCTGGCAGCGACGTCGGCAGCGACGACGAGCACCATGATGTCAAGACTCGCCAGGTGCTGCGGAGGCTGCAGGTCGGCCAGTACGTCTCCTACCTCGACGTCACCAAGGGTGTCTACAGGTGCCCCTTCTGCACTAGGAGGCTCGGCGGCACTGACTTCAACTGCATCCTCACGCATGCTGAGAACATCGGCCACACCAACCCCAAGGTCGGCGCGTCGGTGAACCCCAACTCCTTCCGCGCCAAGCACTTGGCGCTCGGCATGCACCTCCGCAGCATCCAGCGGGTGGAGATCTCCGGTGGGCGCATGCCTCCGCTCAAGCCCAAGGCTCCCAAGGGGAGCAACAAGTGGAGGCAGAGGCAGATGGGGTAGGCGGAGTCCTGGATGTGTGCTGCTGCTGCCTCCTCCATTTTGTTGTTGGGATCCCTATGTTGTTAGCTAGGGATCCCTCGTTGTTATGTTGTTAGTATGATGGTGATGTACTGCTGTGAAGAACCTCGAACCCTACTATGTTTGGCTGCTGAATGCAGCTTATTATCTATATTATCTATCCCTATTCTACTATATGACCTTGTGAATTTATCGTACATTCCCTGTAGATTTGCTTCTAGATTTAACTACATACATATGGACCAGATGGAGTACTAGATTGGGCTCCCTACTAGATTTGCTGCCATATTGGGCAACCAACGAGGGGCAAAAGGCACAAATAATAATTGAAGAAAGACAGAAATGCAAGCTTCTCTAGATTTGATACTAATTAGGTGAAAAAAGGCAGAGAGAAGGAGGCAGAAAAGGTACTCTTAAAAGGGAAATGACAATGGCCGAGAGAGACAAAACCCAGCTCCTGCTCACGTGCAACCAAACGCTATCTCGTCCTGTCCCACGCGGTCCCTTTCTACCAGCCCCACGCGACGTGGGCCCACATGACGCGGCCCCACACGCCAGCACGGAGCGGTCAACTTAACGGGAATCCTGCCGTCTGAGCTGCCTTCTGCGGGTTCCAAACAAGCACTTGGGGAAAACTGAGGAAAAACTAAGGAGCTGGGGAAAACTGAGCACAACTAAGGAATGGAGGGCACGAAAATTGAAATCCCTATAACATAAGTGAAACATCCATTAAAACATTTAGCTACTTTAGCAATTTCTTTGAAAAGCTTTTTCTCTCAAAAGAACTTAAAAAATAACAAAAAAGATCAAGAGGCCAATGCAAATGGTGATAGAAATCTGTCAAAGCAGAACACCAGGTAAAGATCGATTTTTTAGATAAACCTCTGTTACTCAAATGGAAAAGTGAAAAACTAACGAAAGTTAGATAATAAACTGGGGCATATGCTAAAAAAATGGAAGCTCAAAGTTACATTCTGGCTGGGAATACAATTTTTTTGTGACACCACAGTATCTGTTTCAGGACAACAACTTCCCCATATGTTACTTTCTTCCTCTTAGAGGCTATTCTTGGAACAAAAAATGAAATAAAAAAAGGATAAGGAGAGGTTATTACAGAGGTGTCAACACCCGGATTTTTAAGTCCGGATGCCTATTATGTCATTCATCGCAATCCCAGGAATATTGTTGTTGTGAGGCATAATAGTTAAGTATCATAGTTATCATTCATTACAAACCATATTGTCTTACAACTTGAATCACATGATCCATATTACACGAATAGTTGATCTATTCATCAACGAACAAACACAAGTTCATAGCGGAAGCGTGAAGATAAATGGACTCTCTAGTCCACAGGCCAAAGCTTGACGTTGGAAGACTCCTAGTTGTCGTAGGCGTCCTGCTGGTCATCTCCTTGGTAGTTCTGTTCATCTTCATACTCTGGCCATTTGAATAGCCAGGGACAAAGCCGTGAGTACTTTAAGTACTCGCAAACTAATACTAGTGTAAGTGCTAACATTTCTAGTAATGGGTGCTAAGCTCTAGTTTATTTGCATAAAGCCAATTTTAGTTCACAAGTATTTGAGAAAAGACTTATTCAAGTACTAACTAACTCAAGTGGGAACATTAGTGTCATTCCCACAACATTTGTTGTGATTCACCACAAGTCACCAATTCACCATTCATTTCACCAAGTATTTTCAAGAACCTGACACCAGAAACTGTATGGCCTTTCCAACCGTCCGTAACCGTGGAGACGGCTATTCGAATAGGTTTACACTCTACAGAGGTTGCACACTTGTGCCACACCATTTGATTTCATCCGTCGGGATTACCCCGAATCATCGTAACACAGTACGCGGATCATCAACCATAACCTTTCACTTACAAACCCTAGTATGAGCACCTCTCCCCATGAGCTTGGCCTCCCAGTGAAGACCAACTGTCAACCTGGGAACTGCACAGGGCTTGGCCGTACAATTCACCTCAATTCACATCATTTCTCAACAACGGAGGCAGCCTCAAGCATAACCCCTATGATGTGTGTTCAGAGGGAACCCATACTAAGATGCATAAATTTCCAGTTAAGCCCTACCCATAATCAGGTATTGTGGGGGTACTCAATATTGGAAAGGTATCGCATCCAAACCAATATCAGTTTTATCAAAAATCACCATCTTCTCTTGGTCATATTCACCTTCAAAATTCATTCAATGGAATGAATCATCATTCCAAGGTTTCAAAATTCAGTTCAAGTCACATGTTCCCATCTAGAGTAGTCAAGTTTTAATATTTAGCAGTAGCACTAATCATGAGGGGTGCTATCTTTCTTGGCTAGCTTGAGACCAACTTTGCTACTCTAGTAACCTTCTTTAACTTAGACCAAAGTTAACTATAAAAGTAACTCTTGAAATGAACAAGTAAAACTTGTAAGGTAAAAACTTGGGATAGGCTTGTGGTAAGAAAGGTAAGACTAATGGTGCCTTGCCCCAAAGGGCTTTGCACTTTGCAAGATTATTAGCTTGCAACCATAGAGCTTGCAAAGGTGTTAGCTTGCCTTGGTTGTTGAGGTGGTCAAAGTTCTCTTCTTCTTCTGGGTAGAATACTTCCTCTTCCTGGTGTTCTCTGGTACTAGCGTCTATACATGAATACGAGGATACAATCACCAAACAATACTTAGGTAGCCTTAATTATCCTTAATGGCTCACTCCAAATGATCTAGCATCATCACTTAGCATTGCTACCAAAAATTAATCTAGGGTTTTCTTACTTAGGGTTAGAGAAATAATTTCCTCTCATTACATATGTAAATAATAGTTTCCATTTAGTTCTTGAGGAATAATTTCCTCTCATTGAATCTTCTTAAGATTTAACTTCTCAAACAATCATACATGAAATCATGTTGACCTAAGTCAACCATTCATCATCATCATTTGAGAAAATGTTTTAAATGAGGTAAAATACCTCATACTATTTAACAATGTAAATTATGATTTAAAATCACCAAGTATTTCATGTGAGAGTATTTGACCAGGGGTTCAAACTTCATATGAAAATACTTGGGACAAGATTTTAATGAAGTGAAACACTTCATATGATTTGCATAATAGTTTTGGACAATATCACTTAACTAAAATAGCTATATAGTCCTTTATTTAATTTGGGCCATGATCACTCAAGGTAACCATACCATATTTTTGCATAAACAATTATTGTAAGTGAAATGTGAATTATAGCAATTGGATTTACTTCAAAATTCAAATTGGTTGATTTTTAAGATTTATTTGAAGTCACAAAAGTCCCTGCCTTGTTATTTTTGTCACATCAATTCTACACAAGATTTCAAGTTGGGACCAGTGGGGTTGGATAGATATTTTTGCAAGCTTTCCAACAATATAAAGTTCATCAGATTTGGTTGGGTAGATTTGGAACTATTTGAATTCTAGCACAGAGCCAGTATTTGAATTTATACCAAATTATTTAACAGGATTTGAATACACGGGCCTAGGCGGGAAAATTAACAGGCTGCGCAACGCAGAAGGATTGGGCCGGCCCAGTTAGCGCTGCGGGCCAGCTGACAATGGGGCCCGCACGTCAGCGACTCTCTCTTACCGAATCGGTACCTTGCGACGTGAGCGGTTGGATTAGATGGAGATCCGACGGTCGCGCGTCGTCATCGTCGTCGGGGAGAAGGGCGTGCTGCCGCGGCGGAGGTAGGGGGTCGGCGACGAGCTGGAGCTCCGGCGAGGGTCGGCGACAATGCAGGGCGAGGTTGTCGTCGATGGCGAGTGCACTGGTAGCAGAGGCATCGCTCGGGGAGGCGTAAATCGACGGCGGCTTCTGCGTCGGCTTGCGGGTCTCCGGCGTGCAATTGGGCGGCGGTGGTCACTAATTGTCTACTGATTGGCTGTAGTTTACTTCCCGATCAGAAGGATCCGAATCTTGTTTAATAAAGACCCATTGCCACCTAGGTATCCTTTATCTTCTCTCGTTCCTCTTTGGAAAAAGGTTTCAAACCACCAACTCTTGAGAAATCTCTGAGGATTATGCATGTGGGTAAAGCAATGAATAGGATGTAGATGAAGCCCGGTATGACTCAACGTTTTCACTTTTTGCAAGGTCTGATGATCAAGCAATGTGTGTAAAGTAAACAGTAGAATTATCCTTAGACAAAACATTGTTGTTTTCTCCCTAGTGGCAACAACACATGTAAAATCTTAGAAGTTATTGTCACTCTTCCAGAAAACTAGAGGCATGAACCCACTATCGAGCATAAATACTCCCTCTTGGAGATACAGGCAACTACTTGATCAGGGTAACTACAAGTACCGGAGAGCATGCAAGATCTTAAATAACAGTAGTATGATAATATGATGAACAATCTGATCACATTTCCACAATTTATCGGATCCCAACAAACACAACACCAATTACATCATATGGATCTCAATCATTTAAGGCAGCTCATGAGATCATTGTATTGAAGTAAATAGGAGAGAGAGTACCAACTAGCTACATCCGAGAACCCATAGTCCAGGGGAACTACTCACGAACCATCATGGAGTCGGAGTGGAGGCGGTGGAGTCGATGGAGATGGCTCCAGGGGTCAATCCCCGTCCCAGCAGGGTGGCGGAACAGGAAATTTTGACCCCGAAACTTGTCTGGACGATGGCGGCGGTGATGGAACTTTTCGTGGACAGATGCTGGATGTTTTAGGGTTTTTGCGTTGAAGGCTTTATGTAGGCGGAAGGGCGAGGTTGGTGGCTGCTTGGGTGGCCCACACCATGCCATGGCATGGGCCCACCCTTGGTCGCGCCATAGGGTGGTGTGACTGCCCTGTGGCGTGATACGTCCCCGACGTATCCATAATTTCTGTCGTTCCATGCTTGTTTTATGACAATACTTACATGTTTTGCTTGCACTTTATAATGTTTTTATGCGTTTTCCGGAACTAACCTATTAACAAGATGCCACAGTGCCAGTTCCTGTTTTCTGCTGTTTTTGGTTCCAGAAAGGCTGTTCGGGCAATATTCTCGGAATTGGACGAAATCAATGCCAAACCTCCTATTTTTCCCGGAAGGCTCCAGAACACCGAAGAAGAGTCGGAGAGGGGCCAGGGGGCCACCACACCACATGGCGGCGCGGGCCAGACCCTGGCCGCGCCGGCCTAGGGTGTGGCGCCCCCAGGTGCCCCCCTGCGCCGCCTCTTCGCCTATAAAATCCCTTTCGACCTAAAAACACCGTACCAATTGACGAAACTCTAGAAAGACTCCAGGGGCGCCGCCACCATCGCGAAACTCCAATTCGGGGGACAGAACTCTGTCCCGGCACCCTGCCGGGGCGGGGAAGTGCCCCCGGAAGCCATCTCCATCAACGCCACCGCCTCCGCCATGCTCCGTGAGTAGTTCCCCCATGGACTACGGGTTCTAGCAGTAGCTATGTCGGTATTCTCTCCTCCATGTACTTCAATACAATGGTCTCATGAGCTACCTTACATGATTGAGATCCATCTGATGTAATCGGTGTTGTGTTTGTTGGGATCCGATGGATGATACATTATGATTAGTCTATCTATAAAGTTTGTGAAGTTATTGTTGCTGCAATCTTGTTATGCTTAATGCTTGTCACTAGGGCCCGAGTGGCATGATCTTAGATTTGAGCTCTATACTTATTGCTTAGATTGTATCTACAAGTTGTATGCACATGTCACTGTCCGGAACCAAAGGCCCCGAAGTGACAAGAATCGGGACAACCGGAGGGGATGGTAGTGATGTGAGGATCACATGTTTTCACGGTGTGTTAATGCTTTGCTCCGGTACTCTATTAAAAGGAGTACCTTAATATCCAGTAGTTTCCCTTGAGGCCCGGCTGCCACCGGCTGGTAGGACAAAAGATGTTGTGCAAGTTTCTCATTGCGAGCACGTACGACTATATACGGAAAACATGCCTACATGATTAATAATCTTGATGTTCTATCTTAATGCTTTGATTCCTATCAATTGCCCAACTGTAATTTGTTCACCCAACACTTGTTACTTGTTATTGGAGAGTTACCATTAGTGTAGATCGCTGGGAACCCCGGTCCATCTCTCATCATTATATACTCGTTCTACATGTCATTGGAAGTAGTATCAACTATCTTCTGGTGCCATTGCTCTCATATTGCTATTACTGCTGCTGTGTTACTGTTACTATTGCTCTTATATTACTGCTACTTTCACATCACCCTGGTTGCTAGTGCTTTTCCAGGTGCAGCTGAATTGACAACTCAGTTGTTAAGGCTTATAAGTATTCTTTACCTCCCCTTGTGTCGAATCAATAAATTTGGGTTTTATTTCCCTCGAAGACTGCCGCGATCCCCTATACTTGTGGGTCATCAAGACTGTTTTCTGGCGCCGTTGCCGGGGAGGCATAGCTCTACTCATAAGTTCACCTGGGGAGTACACTCTACCTCTCTCTCTGTTTTATTTTATTTTGTTTTGCTTAGTTTACTTTTGTCTAGTTTATTTGTGCTTAGTTTATTTCTGTCTAGTATTATTTTGCGTAGTTTACTTTTGCTTAGTTTATTTTTGTCTTGTTTTATTTGTCTCATATACCCAAAAATCCATAAAAATTTGAAAAACCGAAAAATTAAAAACTGCTGTTATGGGAGAACCAACAACCTACTTGGAGCTTATGGAATGTTATAATTGTTATAGAGAATCAAGAACTGGGAAAATAATGAGTGCTATGATAGAAAAATTAAATACAATTGCTAGAATCTTACTTAGAAGCCATGACATAAACTGTTGCTCTCAACAGGATACTAAACATCTTAAATTTCAATGTGGCTTTAGTGAGGAATATTTTATTAAGAGCTATAATCGGAATTGCTATATTCATTATGGGTTCGAAGAGGTAGAACAATTTGTCTTATTTATGGGAGCCTCTGAGATAGAATCCTTCATGGTTGAGAATTATGAAACTTGTGCTATTTGTAAGGACCTTAAAGATTATGTCTCTACTATCCTTAATTCTTGCATAGAATGCTACAGTAGGAATCCTTATATCCTTGATTATAAAGAGAGACACATTAATGCACAAGAATGCACTCGCAATTTGCAGGAACCGGTGGAAGAAGAAACTGATGAACCTGAAAGCTCATTGGATGAAAAAGAGGAGGAAATTGATGAACCTGAAAGCTCATTGGATGAAAAAGAAGAGGAGAGCGATGAACAAAAGGGGGAAGAATGGATTAGCTACCCATGCCAACCTTCTAATGAGAGTAACTCTTTATCTCTTACACTATTTGATTGTCCTCCATGCTTACCGAAAGAGGTTGAATGTTATGTTCCTGTGGATTCTCTTGAAATATTCCCTATGAGTAAAACTTGTGAGAATAATTATTCTACTGTTATTTATGATAATCCATGCTACTTTGATAAATCTTATGATAATGCTTTGTTTGTGCCTGATGTCGAAATGCATGGTACTAAAGAATTTTGCGTAGCAAATGTTTATGATAAAGCTCTAGATGATGGTCCTATGTTACTTGACAATATTAATTGTGCTACTAATGAAAATGGGATTGGAGAAGTATTGACTTTATTTAGGAGTCCCATATCTCTTGAGATTGATCAACTACATTGTTATATTATTAATAAAAGTAAGTTTGAAAGTTTTAATTCCACTATTCTTGAGATTGATAAAAATTATGAGTTTGTGGATCATGAAAAGTATGCTGCATGTGATAGTTATATTGTTGAGTTTGTTCATGAAGCTACTGAAAATTATTATGAGAGAGGAAAATATGGTTGTAGAAATTTTCATGGTACTAATACACCTCTCTATATGCTTAAAATTTCGATGTTACACTTGTTCTATCTTCTTATGCTTGTTACTTTGCTTTTCATGAACTTGTTTATTTACAAGATTCCTTTGCATAGGAAGCATGTTAGGCTTAAATGTGTTTTGAATTTGCCTCTTGATGCTCTCTCTTTGCTTCCAATACTATTTCTTGCGAGCGCATCATTAAAACTGCTGAGCCCATCTTAATGGCTATAAAGAAAGCAACTTCTTGGGAGATAACCCATGTGTTATTTTGCTACAGTACTTTGTTTTATATTTGTGTCTTGGAAGTTGTTTACTACTGTAGCAACCTCTCCTTATCTTAGTTTTGTGTTTTGTCGTGCCAAGTGAAGCCTCTAATCGAAGGTTGATACTAGATTTGGATTTCTGCGCAGAAACAGATTTCTATCTGTCACGAATCTGGGCTGTTTTCTCTGTAGAAAAATCAGAAAATATGCCAATTTACGTGCGTGTTCCTCAGATATGTACGCAACTTTCGTTAGTTTTGAGTTTTCTGATTTGAGCAAGTCTGGTGCCTCAATAAAATTCGTCTTTACGGACTGTTCTGTTTTGACAGATTCTGCCTTTTATTTCGCATTGCCTCTTTTGCTATGTGGGATGGATTTCTTTGTTCCATTAAACTCCAGTAGCTTTGGGCAATGTCCAGAAGTGTTAAGAATGATTGTGTCACCTCTGAACATGTGAGTTTTTGATTATGCACTAACCTTCTAATGAAGTTTATGAGAAGTTTGGTGTGAAGGAAGTTTTCAGGGGTCAAGAGAGGAGGATGATATATGATCAAGAAGAGTGAAAAGTCTAAGCTTGGGGATGCCCCCGTGGTTCATCCCTGCATATTTCAAGAAGACTCAAGCGTCTAAGCTTGGGGATGCCCAAGGCATCCCCTTCTTCATCAACTTATCAGGTTCCTCCCCTGAAACTATATTTTTATTCGGTCACATCATATGTGCTTTACTTGGAGCGTCTGTGTGTTTATTTTCGTTTTGTTTTTGTTTGAATAAGAACGGATCCTAGCAATCCTTGTTTGGGAGAGAGACACGCTCCGCTTTTTAATATGAACACTTGTTCTTCGTTTTACTTTTAATGTTCAATGATAAAAGTTGGAAGCTACAATACTTATCTTTATTTGGTTGGAAGCAGAAAATGCCTCATATGTCTTGGATAATTTGATACTTGGCAATTGTTTTGAGCTCTCAAGTAGATCATAAGTTTTTGCATGTAGTTTAAACCTATTAGTGGAGAACTACCGTAAAGCTTGTTAAAATTGGTTTGCATAATTGATCTCTCTTAAGGTCTAGATATTTTCTGGTAAAAGTGTTTGAGCAACAAGGAAGACAGTGTAGAGTATTATAATGCTTGCAATATGTTCTTATGTAAGTTTTGTTGTACCGGTTCATACTTGTGTTTGCTTCAAACAACCTTGCTAGCCAAAGCCTTGTACTGAGAGGGAATACTTCTCGTGCATCCAAAAACCTTGAGCCAAAACCTATGCCATTTGTGTCCACCATACCTACCTACTATGTGGTATTTCCTGCCATTCCAAAGTAAATTGCTTGAGTACTACCTTTAAACAATTCAAAATGCTTCTCAATTTGTGTTAATGTTTTATAGCTCATGAGGAAGTATGTGGTGTTTAGCTTTCAACCTTGTCATTTACTTTTGACGGACTCTCATATGGACTAGTGGCACATCCGCTTATCCAATAATTTTGCAAAAAGAGCTGGCAATGGGATTCCCAGTCCCAAATTAATTAACTTAAATAGACACTCCTCCATGGTTTGTGATTGATGGACGGCACCCGAAGGATTCGGTTAGCCATGGCTTGTGTAAGCAAAGGTTGGGGGGAGTGTCATCATCATAATAAAACTAAAATAAAAAGGCACTCCTTCATGGTATGAGATTGTTGGCAGGCACCCGAGGATTCGGTTAGCCATGGTTTGTGTAAGAAAGGTTGGAAGGAGTGCCACATAAATATGCAAATAATTCATGGGAGCCGCTCTTGAAAGTCTGGTTGGCGAGGTAGTTAGTGTACCCATTACCATTCGTTGACAACAACAAACACCTCTCAAAACTTTACTTTTATGCTCTCTTTATGTTTTCAAAATCAAAGCTCTAGCACAAATATAGCAATCGATGCTTTCCTCTTTGAAGGACCATTCTTTTACTTTATGTTGAGTCAGTTTACCTACTTCCTTCCACCTTAGAAGCAAACACTTGTGTTAACTGTGCATTGATTCTTACATACTTGCATATTTGCATTCATCATATTACTTTGTGTTGACAATTATCCATGAGATATGCATGTTGAAAGTTGAAAGCAACCGCTGAAACTTATATCTTCCTTTGTGTTGCTTCGATGCCTTTACTTTGAATCTATTGCTTTATGAGTTAACTCTTGTGCAATCTTTTGATGCTTGTCTTGAAAGTACTATTCATGAAAAGTTTTGCTATATGTTATCTATTTGTTAGCAACTATAGATCATTGCCTTGAGTCACTTCATTCATTTCATATGCTTTGTAATAGTATGATCAAGGTTATGTAAGTAGCATGTCACTACAAAAATTATTCTTTTTATCGTTTACCTGCTCAGGACGAGCAGGAACTAAGCTTGGGGATACTGATACGTCCCCGACGTATCCATAATTTCTGTCGTTCCATGCTTGTTTTATGACAATACTTACATGTTTTGCTTGCACTTTATAATGTTTTTATGCATTTTCCGAAACTAACCTATTAACAAGATGCCACAGTGCCAGTTCCTGTTTTCTACTGTTTTTGGTTCCAGAAAGGCTGTTCGGGCAATATTCTCGGAATTGGACGAAATCAACGCCAAACCTCCTATTTTTCCCGGAAGGCTCCAGAACACCGAAGAAGAGTCGGAGAGGGGCCAGGGGGCCACCACACCACATGGCGGCACGGGCCAGACCCTGGCCGCGCCGGCCTAGGGTGTGGCGCCCCAAAGGTGCCCCCCTGCGCTACCTCTTCGCCTATAAAATCCCTTTCGACCTAAAAACACCGTACCAATTGACGAAACTCCAGAAAGACTCCAGGGGCGCCGCCACCGTCGCGAAACTCCAATTCGGGGGACAGAACTCTGTCCCGGCACCCTGCCGGGGCGGGGAAGTGCCCCCGGAAGCCATCTCCATCAACGCCACCGCCTCCGCCATGCTCCGTGAGTAGTTCCCCCATGGACTACGGGTTCTAGCAGTAGCTATATCGGTATTCTCTCCTCCATGTACTTCAATACAATGGTCTCATGAGCTGCCTTACATGATTGAGATCCATCTGATGTAATCGGTGTTGTGTTTGTTGGGATCCGATGGATGATACATTATGATTAGTCTATCTATAAAGTTTGTGAAGTTATTGTTGCTGCAATCTTGTTATGCTTAATGCTTGTCACTAGGGCCCGAGTGGCATGATCTTAGATTTGAGCTCTATACTTATTGCTTAGATTGTATCTACAAGTTGTATGCACATGTCACTGTCCGGAACCAAAGGCCCCGAAGTGACAAGAATCGGGACAACCGGAGGGGATGGTAGTGATGTGAGGATCACATGTTTTCACGGTGTGTTAATGCTTTGCTCCGGTACTCTATTAAAAGGAGTACCTTAATATCCAGTAGTTTCCCTTGAGGCCCGGCTGCCACCGGCTGGTAGGACAAAAGATGTTGTGCAAGTTTCTCATTGCGAGCACGTACGACTATATACGGAAAACATGCCTACATGATTAATAATCTTGATGTTCTATCTTAATGCTTTGATTCCTATCAATTGCCCAACTGTAATTTGTTCACCCAACACTTGTTACTTGTTATTGGAGAGTTACCACTAGTGTAGATCGCTAGGAACCCCGGTCCATCTCTCATCATTATATACTCGTTCTACATGTCATTGGAAGTAGTATCAACTATCTTCTGGTGCCATTGCTCTCATATTGCTATTACTGCTGCTGTGTTACTGTTACTATTGCTCTTATATTACTGCTACTTTCACATCACCCCTGTTGCTAGTGCTTTTCCAGGTGCAGCTGAATTGACAACTCAGTTGTTAAGGCTTATAAGTATTCTTTACCTCCCCTTGTGTCGAATCAATAAATTTGGGTTTTATTTCCCTCGAAGACTGCCGCGATCCCCTATACTTGTGGGTCATCATGGCGCCCCTCCGTCTCTCCTCTGGACTTCGTCTTCGTTATGGTAAATATTAACTTCGGCTTTTGTTTAGTCCAATTACGAGAATATTTCCTGTACAACTTTTCTGAAATACAAAACAGCAAAAACATGAACTGGCACAGTTGCATCTTGTCAATAGGTTAGTTCCGGAAAATGTATAAAAGTGCAATGAAGTGTAATCGAAACATATATAAATTGGTGTAAAACAAGCATTGAGCTTCAAAAATTATAGATACGTATGCAACGTATTAGGGGGCGAAGCCCCCCGCGGTACGGATTGTCAAGACCGCCTATATATACCTCTTGTAAGCCACCGGCTAAGGTTTATCGCTTCATAAGATAACCCACGGTGTTTGTAAACACTCCCCGATATAGTGAAGTTTTGTTGGCTGATGCACGTGGTTTTTTCCCTTCTGTGTTGGAAGGAGTTTCCACGTTAAAATATTGTGTCTGTCGATGTGATTTCCTCTTCGTTCTTCGTTATAGCTTGTGGCGTTTACAACAAGTGGTATCAAAGCTTGTGTTTCAATCTAGGGTTTGTGACATGTCTTCTTTGAAGTTCGATCTGCAAATGAAGATGAGTGCGATTCTTGCCCAAACTTCTGATCTGGATGAAGCGCTCGGAGGATTTGGCAAGTCCAATGCAAAGACATGGACTGATGAACAAAAATTAGAACGACCGTAAGGCTTTGTCTTTGATTCAACTTTATCTATCCAATAATATTTTGCACGTTGTGTTGGCGGAGAAATATGCAACAGCCATGTGGTTGAAACTGGAATAGATATGCATGTCCAAAGATCTAACCATTAAGATGCACGTAAAGATGACGTTGTTCTCACACAAGTTCCAAGAAGGGGTCGATGATGCATCACTGATAGCTGTGAAATATGCCACTTTTTCTCGCGTTTAAACCTTTAGCTCGGTCCAGAAATTGACTAAAGTTTAACTCTCAATTTGTTATCAATGACTAATTATTGGAAAGATGGGCAATCTCTCCTATCTTTGAACGGTGTGCAGGAAATCACGTCATAATGGAAAAATGGATCCGCAATTACTGAAGAGAATCATGTCACAAGTGCAGCAAAGTTGACTAGGCTTCAGAAGATGATTCCAGAAGGTTTAGTGGACACCGATACGGGCAAGCCTCGCCCGTACCGTCCGCCCGTACTGCACGCCGCAGCATTCCTGGGGTCAAAAGCTATAAGTTTTGTGAAGGACCCGATGCCAAAAAGAGAGCCATTCGTTGCCAAGCAGAGCCGCCATCCATCAGATCTATCTACAACACACCGAAGGAGATCCACCACAATAGTTCATCCATTCCATATCCCATCTCCTCCATAGCCATAGCCATCACCAATGTAATAGAGATCTCCTTGAGAATTGGTGACCATTGTAAGAATATTGTGATTTCAATCCAAGTATTTGCCACAATGATTTCTATCTTTGATCTTTATATTGATATTGTGTGTGAGTAGTCCTCATGGGCTGCGGGTTCGGGTGAATCCACCCAGTGTTTATCTGCATCTAATCTTATAATATGTGTAAGGATTGAATATGAGTTTTGCAATCTCGTATCCTTGTCTCTTTGCCTCGATTCGATGATCAATAGGTACCCATGTCTATCAGATCGATCAAGGGAGGAGGTGGGATGAGTGGAGAACGTCTTGTGACGAGGTATCTCGTCAATGCCTATAGATTGTAGACTTAGGGTTTCATAGAAAGTAGAGGACAAGTAGATCTCGAAGGTTGTTAGACGAACAAAGGCGTCAACTCAACAAAATACGGTGGCTAGGGTTTGCAATGATTCGATCACTATTTTGATCTCAGCTTTACCTTTACACTAGTAGGAAAACCCTTCTAGGCAAAAGCTTAGTTCTGTGGCGCACCACAAAATATGCGCCACAGAAACTTTTTTTGTGGCGCACCAGGCAAGGTGCGCCACAAAAATAGCTTAATTTTGTGGCGCACCAAAGAACACTGCGCCACAAAAACTTGGTGGGCCCCACCAGCTGACACCCCCAATCATTGGTTTTACTATTTCTATGGCGCATGTACCGCAGTGCGCCACAAAAATAAGATATTCTGTGGCGCACGGCCACGGTGCGCCACAAAAATAAGCTATTCTGTGGCGCACAGCCACGGTGCGCCACAAAAATAAGCTATTCTGTGGCGCAGCTTGGCTCGTGCGCCCACGAAATAAGGTATTATGTGGCGCATTTGTTCAGGTGCGCCACAGAATTAGCGAACCAGATCTACAAAAGTGAGCCAACCTCCCACCTACCACACTACACAAGTCATTCTTCTTCCTCCATCTAGCTCGTCCCCCCCTTCTCTCTCATACCATTTTGACTCTACTTTTCATTTGCTTGGGTATTTATTGCACTTACTTTGGTTGATACTTAATTGGAGTTGAGGAGAAGGCTCTCCATACTCTCTCCTCCTCTCGAACTCATCGATCGCGGTCTCGTCTCGGTATCGAATCTAGAAGGTGAGTAGTTGGAGGAGACATACATATGCTTGGAGGAGACATGCATATGCTTGTTGATCTTGTGTGGCCGTCGTGTGTATGGATGCTTGTTGCAGGTGAAGCGCTTGTGTGTGTCGGTGTGGTGCATGGATGTTTGCCGAAATGTTGATTCATTTCCGTTTCGGCAAGTTTTGCACTACCCATATGTCCTACTTTGAGGAGAGGTCATGCCGAATTTTTCCGCTCCATGTAATACCTTGAGGAGAGGTACGGCCCATGCATGTGTGTGCATTTGGTGCGGTTCTAATTTCCTGTTCTATGTATACCATTTGCAGGCAAGCATGGTCCTCTCGATGAGTTCCGCTCGAATCTCTAGATACAAGATAGACGCGAAGGAGGACATGATTCGGAACAATAGGCGCCAGATAAGATGTCCGTGTCGATCATGCAAACTCGAGCGCTGGATCAACCCTGATTCCGGACACCTGGAGGAGCACCTGCTGAGGCGCGGTTTCATGCAAGACAACCAGGCGCGGCCGGCCCCATCAAATGGTGCGCATGAAGACCATGTCGAGCGAGATGACTATCATCATGAAGAAGACTATCATCATGCCGACGGGGACTATCATCATGAAGAAGAAGTCGGCGGAGAAGATCATCATGAAGAAGAAGATGCCGGCGGAGAACATCATCATGATGAAGAAGAAGATTCCGGCGCGACCCCGCTAATTTCGGCCTTGCGGGACTCTCATGTTCAAGATCTTCTCCTCCAGGAGACGAGCAACGATAGAGTTGCAGCTAGAGAGAGAGCCAAGCTGTCGCAAATGGAGAAAGACGGGATGACTCCGATCTTTCCTGGGTGTCGTCCGCAGGATACGCGCTTGCATGTAACGCTTGATTACCTGCAGATGAAGACGCAGAACAAGTGGACCGATTCCAGCTTCAGCAAGAACTTAAAATTCTGGCACGATCGTCTCCCGGAGGGGAACACATTGCCAAGTAGTACCGAGGAGGCCAAGAAAGTCGTGTGTCCCCTTGACCTACCGCATGAAAAATACCATGCCTGCATTAATGATTGTGTGATTTATAGGTGCGAGTACAAGGACAGAACCACATGTCCGGTGTGTGGCCACGGACGGTACAAGGTTGGGAACAAGAAGGTACCTCGAAAGGTGGTATGGTACTTTCCTATCACTCCCCGTCTGCAGCGGTATTTCGTGGACCCTAAGGAAGCAAAGCTCATGCAATGGCACGCGGAAAGGCAGAAGCCCGAAGAAGATCCGGAGATGGGCTATATGCTGACACACCCTTCAGACGCTGAACAGTGGCAAACATTGGACATCGCCTTCCCTAGGTTCGGGGGCGACGCAAGGAACATCAGGCTGGGTATGAGCACCGATGGACTCAATCCGTTCGGCAACCAGAGTAGCACGCATAGCACCTGGCCTGTGTTTGTATGGCCTTACAACCTACCCCCGTGGCTGTGCACCAAGCAAAGGTACATACACCTGAGTATTCTCATTCAGGGGCCGAAACAACCAGGCGTCGACATGCATTTGTATCTCGGGCTGCTGAAAGAGGAGTTAGACACGTTGTGGAAGACGCCACCCCGTACGTGGGACGCCTACACTAGAACTTATTTCGATATGAGAGCCGCGTTGATCACGACGGTCACGGACTATCCTGGTTACGCATATGTATCTGCCCAGGTGGGCCACGGATTCAACGGCTGTGTGAAGTGCATGGACGATACCCCGCATCTACAACTACCAAGGGATCCCGGGTCCTCGAAAACCGTCTACCCAGGTGCTCGAAGGTGGCTTCGCTTGGATCACCCGTGGAGAAAACGCGGTGATATGTTCAATGGTAAAGATGAGCCCGATGGACCCCCACGCCCGAGGAGCGGCGCAGAAATCGATGATCTTCTGAAAAATTGGAAGGAGTGCCCAGCGCCGGGAAAGAAGCGACCGGCCGCAGCCGCTGCTCGGTGTATGGAAAGCGAGGTCTGTTTTCCACGACTTGGAGTACTGGAAGGTCCTCCACACGCCCCACAGCCTCGATGTCATGCACATTACGAAGAACGTTACCGAGAGTCTGCTTGGCACTCTTTGCAACTCAGAAAAGTCCAAGGATGGACCGAAAGCAAGATACGATCTTAAACATTTTGGCATCAGGAAAGATCTTCAAGCCCCCGATGACGACGAGGATGATGATGTTGATGATCGGACGGAAGGGACTCAACGTCTCCGTAAAAGGGCTAAGAAGAACGCGGTGCAGCTTCCCGCTGCCTGCTTCACAACGAGTCCGGAGGAGCTCGAGCAGTTTTTCAGGTGCCTCCTAGGAGTGAAAGTTCCTCACGGTTACTCGGGGAATATAAGCAGATATCTGGACGTAGCGAAGAAGAGGTTCACCGGGATGAAGTCTCACGATTGCCACGTGCTAATGACGCAGATACTTCCCGTTGCGATCCGAGGCATAATGGACGAGCACGTCCGTGATACGCTGTTTGGCCTATGCAACTTTTTGACGTTATCACCAGGAAGTCGATCGGCGTGAGGCAGCTCAAGATGCTACAGGATGAGATCGTGGTGATACTATGTGAGCTCGAGATTTACTTCCCGCCGCATTCTGTGATATATGCGTCCATCTCCTTCTCCATGTCGTTGAAGACATCAAGCAGCTCGGCCCAACGTTCCTCCACAACATGATGCCTTTCGAAAGGCAGAACGGTGTCATGAAAGGATACGTTCGCAATAGGGCCCGTCCAGACGCAAGCATGGCCAAGGGGTTTCTAACCTACGAGTGCATCTCCTTCTGCCAGAATTATCTAAGCACCGAGGACGACGAGGATCATGTTGGTCTACCCCCCAGGACACACCTCGGGAGGCTCGGCTGAGTCGGTCACCGCGAGGGCTACCGCTCAGTCCATGTCGGCATTGAAAATCGACGCGACGACTTTGACAGGGCTCACCGGGTCGCGCTACAACACTTAAAACTGATCGAACCTTTCGTGCAAGAGCACAAAAGCATGGTCGAGCAGAATTACATCGATATGGGCCGGCCGAGGAAGATGGGAGACGTAACCAAAGAGCACAACTCCAGCTTCACGCGTTGGTTCAAGCAAACACAACTGCTTGAAGCACAGAGAAATACGCCTTCTACCGAAGATGAAAAACTCATATACACCTTATCACAGGGACCCGCGCATAACGTAAGGACCTATCAGGGGTACGACATCAACGGTTACAGATTCTACACCGAGGAGAAGGACAGAAATAGTGAAAATCAAAACTCAGGAGTAACTATGCTGTCATACGCCGATGACGAGACTAATGTCAATGAAAGATTTTTTGGAAGGATCGAGGAGATATGGGAGCTCAATTACTGTGGAGAGACGGTGCCAATGTTTCGTGTGAGATGGGCCAAGAAGGTCGAAAAAGAAGGCCGATATTTCACAACCATGGTTATACCCGATGCAAAATCGAAGAACGCATCCGCGAAAAATGAGCCATGGGTACTCGGTAGCCAAGTTGACCAATGCTTCTTCATCACCGATCCGTCGAGGCCTAGCCGTGTTGTCGTCGGAGGGGCAAGAGGAGCATCATAGGAATGCAAGGAGACGCCAACGAGGAAGACTTGGACAAGAACGGTGACCCGAAGATTGAGGAGGAATTCGACAGGCACTTCGACATGCCTACTACTAGTAAAGTAAGAAGGAAGACCTCCCTACCCTCTAAAGGTTGTCCGTTCACGCGAAGAAATCTCAAGGTGGCCGGCATAAAGTATTCAACCGCCAACAACCGAAAGGGCAAGAAGATTGCGAAGAGACGCTAGCTAGAGCTCGAAGCCGGGACGAAGAAGATCTTTTTTTGGTCTATCACATGTGTGTGTGAGTGTGTGTTAGACAAGTACATCCATGTGTGTGTGAGAGAAACAAGAACGTACATGTTTGTATGAGACAATTAATTTATAATACTCTACTAATTACTAAATAATGTTGTGTTATTTATTGAAATGTAACTAAAATGTGAAAAAAGGAAGAAAAATTGTGTGGCAGCCAGGGTTCGAACCTGGGTACTAATGGGCTAACATTGACCTTAACCACCGGGCTAGTGCTAAGTAATCACAAGACACAGCAGTAAACCATTTTGTTTTGCTAAGTGCCTAAATTCTGTGGCGCACGCCCCTTTAGGTGCGCCACAGAATTAAGGGATTCTGTGGCGCATGTCAGAGCTGGTGCGCCACAGAATGCTTAATTCTGTGGCGCACATGGAGGGGTGCGCCACAGAATTTAGACACTTGGTGAAATATCGATCGACCCTTTCTTCCCCACACTCACAACAGCAGTTTCCTTCCCCGACAACCCTAGCGCCACTGCAACCACCACCACCGCCAAGCGCCGCCACCTAGCGCTGCTGCCGCCGAGGAGGAGGAGGAGGAGGAGGACGGCCACGCCACCGCCGAGCAGGACGCCCAAGCCCGAGCCGCCACCGCAGATCGAGGAGGAGGACGCGCGAGCCCGAGCCGCCGCCGCAGAGGGAGGAGGGAGGAGGACCGCCACGCCTCCCCCTAGCGCGGCTGCCGCCGAGGAGGAGGAGGAGGACGGGCACGCCACCGCCGAGCTGGACGCCCAAGCCCGAGCCGCCACCGCAGATCGAGGAGGAGGACGCGCAGCCCGAGCCGCCGCCGCGAGAGGAGGAGGACGTACAACGCCATCACCACCGCGCCCTGCCACCGCCGCCGTTTGGTGAGAGTCCCTCTCCCCTCCCCACTCCCTTGTCCCCCTCCCCACGGTCTTGTGCCCGAATTTCGGAGAAGAAGGGCAACATTGGTCAGATTTTGTATTGTCTCATGTTCTTGTTGTTTGCATTGCCATGATCCAAGCCATCCAAGCCATCAAAGAATTGCCATGATCCTAACAGTAGCTAATTTCTTGGTTATGGCATTATATTCTTTCTATGTGATGAAATTCAGGGGCTCCATAGCTAGATGTAGAAAGTTCTTGCTATTTTTTTAATTCATTGGTTGCTGTTTTTTTTAATTCATTGCTTGCACTAGAGCTAATTGGTTTTGCAGTAAACAATTAATTGGTCTCTTGTGTTTTGCAGTAAACAATTATACAATTTTAGGACAATTTTAATTAGTTGATAAAGTAGCAGCAGTAGCTAGTGGTAGGTTTATTTAGTTGATATAATTTGGTGATTTAAATTTGCTACTGCTGGGTAATGCTATGCTAGCTATTGGTAGGTAATGCTATGTTAGCAATAGCTCATGCTCATTTTCTAAATTCGAATTGGCAGAGAAATGTAGATACAAATAATTGGTTGATTTAGGTTTTGAATGTAGTTAGTGAATTGGCAGATACAAATTGGTTAGTGAATGTAGTTAGTGAATTGGTTGATTTAGGTTTTGAATGTAGTTAGTGAATGTAGATACAAATTTACTACTGCTAGGTAATGTTTTGAATGTAGATGGTTTTAGTTCACCTTTGGCCACTGATTAAATAGATGGTTTTAGTTCACATATGACCACTAATTAAATACATGATTAAATGCATAGATGGTTGCAAAGATATATACAAGGTATATATATAGTATATATGAACTGTGTTCGTTGAGAAAATGCAAGAGAGCTAATAAAGTTCTTGAAGTTCTCTCTGAAAAAGAATGAAGTTTGTTTAAATGAAAATTAAAATGAAGCTGCTACTACTGTTGATGTACATGGTTCAATAAAATGAACAATGCAAAGAGGTTTTTTAATACAATGCAATAGGTTTTTTAATACAAATGAAAAAATGAACAAGCTAATGATGAAATGATACTGCCTAGTTGATTTTGAATGAAATGCTATGGCCTACTATTGAAGTCATTTTTCTAAGTCATTAGCTACTGCCTTGGCTGCACTAAATATGCTAACAGTTGGTTAAAAAGATGCTCCAGGTTTGTTGTAGTGCTCCAGGTGATTGCTCCAGGTTTTGTTTGATGTATTGTAGATTCTCCAGGTTAATTTGTTGTAGATGCTCCAGGTTAATAATATCTGTTGTATTGATGCTCTAGGTTAATAATGCCTCCTGTACTGATGCTCCAGGTTTTGTTTGATGTATTGTAGATGCTTCAGGTTAATTTGTTGTAGTGCTCCAGGTTAAAAAAATAGGAACTATATGGTGTTGTAGTGCTCCAGGTTTCTGGTTTGTAGTACTCCAGGTTAATTTGTTGTAGTGCTCCAGGTTTCTGGTTTGTAGTACTAACTGATATGGTGGATATGGTGGATATATGGTGTATATGGTGGATATATGGTGTATATGGTGGATATTTTTGCAGGGATTTCATTGAGTTGCCCATTTCTCCCGAAGCGTTGATTAACTTCCGTTTCGGTTGAGAAATGGGCACTCCTACGTAGAAAAAATAGCAAAGGACATGCCGAATTTTTTGGTTCACTTTTGTACTAACTTGTTGCCTCTTTTTAATGAAGTGCAAAAATAAATATGTCGGGCAACACTTCTAAGCCCAGGAGCCAGAACGAAGAAGCGAGAGAGGCCAACAAGGACTTCTGGGAGGACTACGAGCAGCCCCGGAAGGCCGCCGCCGAGTCGCCCGACGATGAGGAAGAGGGCCGGGACACTGCCTCCGAGGGAGAGGGCCGGGGGGCCGCCGCTGACACCGGCGACGATGAAGATACCTGGGACGACGCCGCCCAGACCGGTGAAGAGACGACCGGTGAAGAGAACGCGGCCAACCGCACGGAAGGTGATAGCGGCGGCAACCCTCAGGAGGGTAAGAAGAAGAGGACGGCGAGGAGGGCGAGGAGGGATCGGAGGCCGCAAGTGCTCGCCAACGTCACCGATGTTGTCACGGTAGTCTCCCCAAGTGGCCAACCGATGGAGCCTTCGTGGGTTGCCAAAGGGTACGGCATGCAACTAGGGTGCATCGTCCGTGAAACCGTGCCGATCCTAACTCATGACCTCAGAAGCAAGGAGAACGAGGCTATCGTCCAATCCCTCCTCCAGAAGCTTCACCAACGATACACGTTCCCGGAGCCGTTCAATAAGAAGGTGGACTCTTTAGCTCTCACGAAGATGAGCACCGCCTTGAGCAGCTGGAAGAACCGGCTGAAGAAAAAGATCGACGCCGGTGAAAGCTGGGAGAGGATAAGTACCAAAGAACCGTCGCTCTCCTTACAAGACTTTAATGCATTCAAGTCTTACTTAGAGAGTGACGATGTTAAAAAATGGACCGCCTGGGGAAGAAAATGCGGGATTTGAACTTAGGGACCCACCATTGCGGAAGCGGCGGTTACCGAGGAAAACAGCCCACTTGGGACAAGGAGGATGCCGAGATGGTACGTCTGGGGAAAGAAAACCCCTGGCACAAAATCCAGGATGAACAGGCTAGGAACTTTGTCCGGTCCCGCTACTACTTAGACTGGAAGACGGGGGAATTTATTACGGATCACGAAGACGTGAAGGATTTCGAGAAGTACCTGGTAAGGATAGTTCTATATTATTTCGCTCATCTTATTAGGCAATGAAGCCAAATGGGCTAACCTTAAGTTCCTTTGTCTGAAGGATGAAGAGTTGACGAAGGCTGGCCCGTCGTCCCAGGGGTCGACGGAACCGTGGGACACGCCTTTCAACAGGGCGATGAACAAATACAAGGAGAGGGAGCTAGACAAGCCACCGACGTCGGGTGGCCGTGTGTCCGGCTTTGGCACAAGTATGAAGCTATCCGAGTACTACGGATCGGATGCCAAGACGAGAAAGCTGGAGAGGAGGTCATCGGCAAAGGATAAATCCGAGGTTCAGGAGCTGAAGAAGAAGGTGGAGTCACTAGAGAAGCTGGTGGCCGAAAAGCCTCACGGAGAACACGGAGATGATGAACAAGTTATTGGACGAGAAGATCCGGCAGATCATCCCCCCTGGGTTGATGGAGGGGTTAGCTGCTTGGAATGCGGGAGGTCAAGTGGGGCCGATACATGTGCCCAGCATTAGCGGCAGCAACTCAAGCTTCCACGTGTCGCCGACGGTGCCGCTCCACCCGACGCCGGCGTCGGGGCTCCACCCGTACGCCGCCGCAGCTCCAACCGCCGCCGCAGCTCCAATCGGTCGCATCGACGCCCCAACCGCCGCCCTTGTATCGACAGTAGCCGAGATCGACGCCATCAAGGAGGTAAACTCATTAGTTACTCCTTCGCGTCATCTTCTTTAACTATATATGCCTTTCGTGACTGCCATCTCACGATGCCCAACATGGCGCCCCTGACTCAGGATGAACAATGCATACTTCTGCAAACGGTGGAGCCCGGCGGCGAGTTGGTGGAAGTTGCTAGCGGCTATGTCATGGCTTCCCGCGTTATGCACGGCACTACATTGGCGAAAGACGTGGCGAAGGTCAAGTTGGTAATGGTAGTGCCGGAGTACCGCTACGCCCTCCCCCCCTTTCAACCTCCGGGCACAGACGAAGGCGACGTTTTCCCCCTTGGGGATTGCACCTCATGGCTTATGACATGGCCGAAGAACCAGATTCGTCTGGGGGGGGTCTTCCGAGTGGTAAGAAAAGCACCGGCGCCACCTCCCCTATCATCCGGCCCAAGATCGCCAGCGCCGACGACACCCTTAAGGAAACGGCGGTCGCCGCCCCCACTACCCTGAAGGAACCGGCGGTCGCCGCCCCCACTACCCTGAAGGAACCGGCGGTCGCCGCCGCCACCCGGAAGGAACCGACGATCACCGTCACCACCAGACGCCACAAACAGTTGTTGGGAGCGCTACCGCAACGACCGTCTACTAGACACGCGGTACGCCAAGCGGCGGCATCGCAACCGCCACCACCTAAGGTCCAGGACATGGCGCCACTTGATGGCAACGATGTAGATGATGATGATGACATCGATGCCTACATCAACACTGGCGCCTGCAGCCAAGATATGTACATGCCTCCTATGGATGAACAAGCCTTCCGCACACACGGCGATCAACTTACTCGTCCCCCTACAGTCACGAAGCAGCGCCTGGTCTTCACGGGTCTTTCTCAAGACACTCCTCCGGAGGCTGGCAATCCAGCTCAAGTCAAGCCTGCTACCGTTTTCAGCCCTAACACGCTGCGTAAGACGATCATCGGGGAGCCACCCAAATCAACCCCAGCAACCTCAGAAGCACCACCAGCACCCGAAGCACCACCATCAGCACCACAAGCACCCCCAGTAGGTCAGGTGAAGAAGGGAAGGAAGAGAGGACCCAAGAAGGGCGCATCTTCGAGCAAGCCTGCTCCTAAGAGGATCCGGGCCGACGACATGGTACCACCTACCCCGGATGGCTTGCCCCGGTGTCATGAGGCTGGTAAACCTATACTGCCTCCGGACATGGAACACCTCGCAAGTGGACAAATGCTCCCTTTGCAGCACTCTATTCATTATCAAGAGAGCGTCCTTCTTAAAGAAAAGGATCCAAATTACCCGGTGTTCTCGGTCAAGGTGCCGTCCGACCAGAGCTTCGTCAATGAAGACCCCGCGGATATCTTCTTCATAGCGTTCGAGGACGTCTTCAATCTATTTCACTCGAAACGGCTCGACTATAACTTGGTGCGCCTATACGCGATCAATCTTCAGATGAAGATCAACGAGAGAGAGACCCCGCCACATCGCGGTAGCGGATCCCTACTACATGCGCGATAGCCAGCTCCAGGACGGCTCAAGGACACGGACCAAGGCGGTGCGGTACCTCAGAACTTCATGCTCATGCACAAAGAGAGCAACACCATTCTTCTCGCTGTCTTTCCCGAGTAAGTACACATCCGCTCACGGCCGTCGTAACTTATGCTTTCTTATATATTTCTTCCATTGCCGATCATTTCCAACATTCCATTTCAATTGCATGTGTTGAGCAGGGACAAATCGCACACTCATCATCCTAGATCCAAAGTGGTCACTAGCCCAGTATTTCGACTCGTCGAGTACGACGACGAAGAAAGACTACACGAGAATAAGGGGTGTTCTCGATGAGGCTATCCTTGGCTACTCCAAAAGTGGAGGCACCTTCGACAAGAATGGGCAATATATCAGGCCGGACACTAAAAGATCGGGTTCAAGCACGTGATCAACTTCCCTTGTATCAAGCAGCCAGTGGCAGCATTAAGGAGGCCTTCTATGTCCTCCATCACCTTAAAGGGTTTGTCGAGGATGCGAGAGATGATGTCTCTGCCACCTAGTAAGCGAGACCCCATTAAAATGTCGGGGGAAATCAGTGATGATGATCTTAGAGAAGACTTCCATCGCATCCAAGTAAAGCTCTCGGAAATTATCTTACAAGATGTATCCAACGGATCGGGGCTCTTACACGCAGCCAGAGCGTTGCCTAAGAGGGATATCGAAGAACGCCTACATAGGCAGGGTGATGGAAGGACGTGGACGACGAAGGACTTGTACAAGCCGTTCCCGGAGCCGCTCAAGAAGACGTCTCGTTGACCGAGGCCGGTGTGCCTAGCTAGCATTACTTTGAATCGATAGACAATTTGTACCGTGTTGTAAACTAAACTTGCTTAATTTGCTTGAAACGGTGGTCGTCGTTGTTGGACTTCAATTTCTATTGTAGTCGTTATCGTTGAACCATATTACTTATGTGATACCGATGCTATATTTCTTTTAGGTTTATTATTATTTCCTTGCTTTAATTCTTGTGAATATGTATGCATGTGAACCCTCTAACTCTTTCCATTGCGTTATATACTAATATGCCTTGTGTCCATAGAGATGACGTACTACGTCGTGTTCGAGGGGCGGGTTCCAGGAGTGTACGAGGAGTGGGAGGAGTGCAAGAAACAGGTGCACAAGTTCAGCGGCAACTGCTACAAAGGGTACCCGACTAGACACGAGGCGGTTGCCAAGTGGAGGGTGCACCAAGCGAACAAGAGCAAGATGAAGGCCTTCCTTGTGCTCTCGCTCTTGCTCACCATCGTCGCGGCGGTACTCTATTTCATCCTAGTGTAGGCGGCGGCCGGTGTCACTTCGTTTGTATCTAGAGATGATGAGAACTTTCTTAATTTGCATGGATTATGAGTTGTATGGAGCTATATGTATAACTCGATCGGGCTCTAAGTAATGTGATGATGATGTGATGATTATATATGTCCATATTATATCTGTCTATATTATATCAGTATATAACCTGTATACTGTGTATAAAACCAGTATAAAACCTGTATAATACACCAGGGAGCACAAAATCGAGTATACCTGTAGATAGTTCTGTGGCGCACCAAAAAATAATTCTGTGGCGCACCTATTTCTGTGGCGCAGCTATATCACATGCGCCACAGAACTACTTATTTCTGTGGCGCACCGGCCCGAGTGCGCCACAAAAACCTTAATTCTGTGGCGCACGGCCAGATGCGCCACAGAAAGCTTATTTTTGTGGCGAGGTTTCTGTGGCGCACCCTCCATGCGCCACAGAATCGAATTTTCGTGCGCCACTGATGAGGCTTTTCCTACTAGTGTTATATAGGAGGTGAAGCTGATGGTTTTCCGTGTCGTACAAGTACAGATTATCGGGCCGCACTGGGCCTTTCTCTATATTCATACAAGTTTCATGTAATAACTCTACTTTCCTAATCCAAACATCTTCAACCTTCTGGGCCTCCAAATCTTCGAGTCCATGGGTCTTCTACCCCAATCATGGACCAGGGGTATATATGCGACATGCCTCTTACGCATACCTATGTCAGTAGCCCCCGAGATTTTACTCGAGTCGTAGAGTTAGGCAAAATCTCCATCTTTCTTATTTTTGAGAATACTTTCAAGTTATGTACAATTCTTACTTGATATCTATATTGTACAGGGATAAGGGTAAACGAGGCTGGTTCATCTAACGGATCAGGTACTAGTTAATTGCTCTTGTGGTAAATCCGCATAAACCTACTTCAAATTTGAGTCCCTAGAGTCGAACTTGGGATACTGGTGCAATTCAGTACGTACCGCTTTAGGACTTACCGAAAACTAAATTCCAGCTATTTTATCGAGTACCCAACGCATCCGCTGGGATTTTCTTCACATATGTCGATATGGATAAAGTGGGAGAGTGCATTCGGGTGCGATACCACGCCCCAAAGGACGGATCCTGGGGTCTTACCTTCGTGACCCTTTCGTAAGTCACGACATCCAGAGTTTTTATCGCGACAGACGCGCTCTGAGAATATATTGTCGAGTGCCTTTGTTCGGCTGATGGAATAATCCATTTCTTCAGGTTAATGTATTTCACCAAATAATATCTTGGCTCCCGATAGGAGTACATGATGAGTTTTGCAAAACTAAAAAATGTATGCCCACAACCGAAATTCTATGGTTTCATTCAATATTGCCTTGTTGTATTGCTTTCTTTATCATCAATTTTCATTGGGTGCACGACCAGCGCTCCCGATGGGAGTTGTCGTTGCCTAATCGACGGTGCCTCGGAGGAGGGATCCTCACGAGGGGGAGAAGAAGTAGGGGCCATAGGGCAGAGTGCACACGGGATGGTGGTACGCGATTTACCCAGCTTCAGAACACCTACACGATGACAGGGCCTACTGCTGCTTGTCTGGAATTATCTGGGCGCTTTCGCGTTGTTACAATGAGTTGTGGTTGTGCCTCTAGGGCTCCCGGGATCCGGCTTATAAAGGCGCATGGATCTAGGGTTTACATGGAGAGTCCTTACCGGATTACAGGTTGCTTAACTACGGTACAATGTCTTGACGTGTACGTCAAGGATCCGCCTTCCCTTATACGTCGTACTGGATCCGGGTTCCTTATGGGCCTCCATGGATCCGGGTTCCTCCGAAGGTCGGTTGGGATCCGCCTTCCCTCTCCTGGGCTGGACTTCATCCTTCAGGATCAACAGCAACTGGGCCGCCCGATGGGCCACATGCCACATCACCATCTATGGGCCACCCGGGCTTGCCGGATCTAGGAACTGTCAATGGTACACCCATGAAGTATACCCACAACAGTAGCCCCCAGAGTTCTCCGAGTTTCACCTCCTGTTTCCGCCTTGCTAACGCCAGCGGGATAGTGAAGCCAAGGGGAAATGGTGGCCCTGCACCACCACCGAGACTGAACTTAAGAACCTCGAGGCGGAAGGCTTCCTGAGGCCCGGATCCTGGCGAACAGTTCCGGGTTCTCTGGCTCCAGCCCCCGAGGGTGGAGAGATGGTGGTGACTAAGGCACTGGTGGAGCGTGGCTTCTCCTTTCCGCCATCCGATTTCTTCTCGGAAATCTTGAAGGTATATGGGCTCCAGCCCCACAACATATCCCCAAACAGTGTCTTGGCGATCAGCAATCACGTCACCCTTTGCGAAGGCCATCTCCGGGTACCTCCCAAACTTCCTCTATTTCAATACTATTCTCCGTCAAGAAGGAGAAGATCCGACAGACCTCCGAGTTGGCTACTTGCGGGTCCATCACTTTCATGCTCCGCCCTGGCCGCGTCTATCCTCCCACCGACCGCCATGAATCCGCGCGGTACTGGTCTGGAGGCTTCTTCTACCTGAAGGACGTCTCCGACCCGGCGAGGGAAAGGATGCTGCCGCCCTTCAAGAATAGCCCCGCCAGCGAGACTCCGGCCTGGACGCAGTGCCCTCATCTTAACGAGTCGCCTCAGATGACTCGTGCAGTTAGGCGGATCTGCAAGCTGACGGAGGAAGGTCTGACGGGGAAGGACCTCACCATGTCCTAGTTCACCAAGCGGATCCAACCACTTCAACATCGGGACCGCCTGATGTTCCAATACACGGGGCGCGACGATCCTATGCGCACCTCTAAGGACAACCTCTCCGCCGACGCCATCGACAAGCGGATCCGGCTCCTCATCAAGATTCCGCGTGATCTTCATATTCACGTGTGTAACAAGGACATCCACACCAGCGGCTCCGGGGCCGCGGTATGTTATCTTGACTCAACCATTGATTCCTTTGCAATCAGAATTTTGTCTAAGTATTGGCTCAGTAACTTAGCTCGAAGCCCTCAAGGAAGGTGATCTCGGAAGCCGCATCGGAGGCGGAGGCGCCCGAGGTTCCGTGCCCCTCTAAGAGAAAAAGGGCTGCTCCCTCCAGCCCTGCAGCCAAACGTGCCCGCGAAGTGCTTAGCACCGCGGCTACCCGCAAGGCGGAGGCGGAGAAGAAGCGCCTCAAACTCATCGACACCAGCAACAGAGCTCAACTAGACATTCACCATTTTTTCAAGCCTTCCGGGTAAGTGTTCGATTTCCGAATTGAAATCCCTCTGTCATGATGAATCAGTACATATTTAATCATTATACTTTTTTCCTTTGCGCAACAGAAGTTCCGGAAGCCAACCCCCCAAGGCCCCTAAGGTCCTCAAGAAGATAACCAAGCCATCTCCGGCTTCTATACCAGTCACACCGGAAGTCGAGGTTCCGCCCGAGGCCTCCTCTACCGCCAAGCCGGATCCCAAGGACGTCATCAACCTTGATGACCTTCCCGAAGACCCAACTGGCCACGGCGATTCCAGGAAGGGCGCATCCTCGTCTGCGCCTCCGCCTGAGCAGCCAACCGCCACCTCAGCTGAGCCTACGCCTAAGCAATATGAGCAGAAAGTGCAGCTTATTCGTGCTACTGGCATGCCCCAAACTCACCCTCACCCTATTCCGTCTCTGCAAAAGCTCCCCCTCTCACAACGCCACGCGGAAGTCTCCGCCATGATGGACAAGGTGTGGGGGCCTGCGAACACGGAAATGCAGGAGCTCTCCGACCTCGAGAGTGATCTCAAGGTCTTCTTTGCTAAGCACAAGGACGTGCGCCAGGTAACTCTAGCCCCCAAGCATTGGGTTAGACATTTTTTCCGTGTAACATGTGTTAGCCGATGCTTTTTTCGATACGTACCTTTGGTGGAAATTTAAAATTTTCTCAATCCAAGACTTTGAACTCCTTGCCAGCCCCTAGAATTTTGAATTTCCGGCTAACTCCTGTCTGCCCCTCAGAACACGCGGAAGCTGCATGAAGACCTGCGCGTCCATGTGCTGGAGCAAATGATGGAGATAGAGGGGCTGCGCCAGAATGTTGAAAATAGCCAAAAGGCTATAAAGCACTTGGAGACCCGCTTAAACGGTAAGAACTCCGGGTTGGATTTGAATCTGTCTCTAAACTGTCATGATGCATAACATGTGTTATTTTCCGCCTACAGAAGAAACTGCCAAGCGCCCTGCCATCGACGACCTGTCCGCCAAAGTCCAAGTGCTCGAGGCGGAGAACGAATCCCTCAATACCTTCATTAAAGAATCCTCCGAGAAGGAGACTTTGGCGAGGAAGGAGCTCTCGGAAAAGCACGCCCGCGACATGGCGGAACTCACTGACAAGCTTAAGAAGAGCCAGCAAAGGGTAACATCCTTAGTGTCCAAAAATAAGAGTCAAGAAGCGGAGGTGGAGCCTATCGACAAGATGATCTTCTGTAAGTATCCTTTATGTTGTAATTCCGACTTCGTCATATGTTGCTATGTCTGCGGAAGAACTGATCACCAATTTCGCAGCGAGTCTTGGCTTTGAATGGAACAAGGAGTCATCCCTCAAGAGGACGGAGGCATATGAAGAAGTGCGGAGTTCCATTGACGAGCTGTTCGCAGCGTGTCGCGGAATCGCCAAGTCCCTGTCTTTGAAAAGAGCCAAGACTACAAAGATTGACACTATTGATAACCCACAAGTATAGGGGATCGCAACAGTCTTCGTGGAAAGTAAAACCCAATTTATTGATTCGACACAAGGGGAGACAAAGAATACTTGAAAGCCTTAACAGCGGAGTTGTCAATTCAGCTGCACCTGGAAACAGACTTGCTCGCAAGAGTTTATCAGTAGTAACAGTTTTATAGCAGTAGCAGTAGTGAAATAACAACAGCAATGTGACAGAGACAGCAGTAGTGATTATAGTAAACAGCAGGATTAAAATACTGTAGGCACAGGGATGGATGACGGGCGCTACATGGATGAGAGAAACTCATGTAACAATCAAAGCAGGGCATTTGCAGATAATAATAAAACGGTGTCCAAGTACTAAGCAATCCATAGGCATGTGTTCCGTATATAGTCGTACGTGCTCGCAATGAGAAACTTGCACAACATCTTTTGTCCTACCAGCCGGTGGCAGCCGGGCCTCTAGGGAATCTACTGGATATTAAGGTTCTCCTTTTAATAAAGTACCGGAGCAAAGCATTAACACTCCGTGAACACATGTGATCCTCACATCACCGCCTTCCCCTCCGGTTGTCCCAATTTCTGTCACTTTGGGGCCTCGGGTTCCGGACAGCGACATGTGTATACAACTTGCAGGTAAGATCATAAAACAATGCATATCATCATGAAATAATAACATGTTCAGATCTGAGATCATGGCACTCGGGCCCTAGTGACAAGCATTAAGCATAACAAGTTGCAATAATATCATCAAAGTACCAATTATGGACACTAGGCACTATACCCTAACAATCTTATGCTATTACATGACCAATCTCATCCAATCCCTACCATCCCCTTCAGCCTACAGCGGGGGAATTACTCACACATGGATGGGGGAAACATTGCTGGTCGATGGAGAGGCGTCGGTGGTGATGATGGCGATGATCTCCTCCAATTCCCCGTCCCGGCGGAGTGCCAGAACGGAGTTTCTGGTCCCGAAACGGAGTTTCGCGATGTGGCAGCGTTCTCGAGGGTTTCTGGCGACTTCGACTTCCTGCCTCGCGTTTTTAGATCGAAACCTTTAAGTAGTCCAGAGGAGGGCGTCAGAGGGCAGCCGAGGGGGCCACACGCTAGGGCGGCGCGCCCCCCCTCCAGGTCGCGCCGGCCTAGCGTCTGGGGGGCCTGGGCCTCCCCCAGGCCTGCCCTTCTGGCTCCGTGATTCTTCAGGTAAAATAGGCCCTTTGGTATAAATTCCGAGGATTTTCCCGAAAGTTGAATTTCTGCACAAAAACGAGACACCAGAGCAATTCTGCTGAAAACAGCGTTAGTCCGTGTTAGTTGTATCCAAAATACACAAATTAGAGGCAAAACAATAGCAAAAGTGTTCGGGAAAGTAGATACGTTTGGACGTATCAACTCCCCCCAAGCTTAGCTTATTGCTTGTCCTCAAGAAATTCAGTTAACAACTGAGTGCGATAAAAGAACTTTCACGAACACATTTGCTCATATGATGTAAATATTCTCATGATATGGCTAACATTTAGGCAGTTCATAATAAGATACATGCAAATAAGATCATCTAATAGCTATGTCAATCATGGAAAGGTAACAACAAATTAATAATAAGCATCATGAATCATGTTCATAAGCAGGATTGCAATGTTCATAAAAGGGTATGATAAAGTGGTATCTCGCTTGCCCGAATTTGAACAGCAAAACATAAATGCCCAGGCACCTCTGAAGTTCATAGAAAGACTAGAAATAGATTGTCAAATATAAAAGCATCAAAGTTATACCACAGTCAATCATATTTTGGGACAAGCATATTATACTAAGAATGACAGTTGTGCTCTCAAGAAAGTGCTCAAAGAAAGGATGGTGACACAACATGAAAGTAAAAGATTGACCTTTCGCAGAGGGAAGCAGGGATTAACATGCGCTAGAGCTTTTCATTTTTAAAACAGGAGTAAAATTATTTTGAGAGGTGTTTGTTGTTGACAACGAATGGTAATGGGTACACCAACTACCTCGCCAACCAGACTTTCAAGAGCGGCTCCCATAAAGGATGTTATTTCTACCAGCAAGGTAGATCATCCCTCTTCTCTTTTGTTTACACATGTACTTTAGTTTTTATTATGAGTGACACTCCCCCCAACCTTTGCTTACACAAGCCATGGCTAACCGAATCCTCGGGTGCCTTCCATCAATCTCATACCATGGAGGAGTGTCTATTTGCAAAATTAAGTTGCTTACTAATGAATCAGAGCAAAACATGTGAAGAGAATTATTAATGAAGTTATTAGTTGGGGCTGGGCACCCCGTTGCCAGCTCTTATTATGGAAGTCCTTCAAAAGTAAATGACAAGGTTGAAAGATAAACACCACATACTTCCTCATGAGCTATAAAACATTACACAAATTGAGAAGCATTTTGAAGGTTTAAAGGTAGTGCATGAGAATTTACTTGGAATGGTTTGAAATGCCATGCATAGGTATTTATGGTGGACACTTTGGAACAACTTGGTTTTCAGGGGTTTGGAAGCACGAGCAGCGTTCCCACTCAGTACAAGTGAAGGCTAGCAATAGACTGGGGAGCGACAAATCAAGAGAGCAGTCACTGTCATAATCATGCTTGCGGCAAAATAAATTAACAGAGGCATAAAAGTGATACAAGAACTCTGAGGCAAGGTAAATCATCGAGGCTTAATTGACTTTTGTTGAGTCATATGCATGCGTGAGCATGTGCCAAGTCGCTTCAAATGAATTATTCAGAGGAGGATACCACAATGTCATACCTATTTATGAATAAAACAATGCAAGCAAACATCCATGACATGCTACTCATATTAATAAATTGGAGCTAAACATGAGAGATCATGAACTACTAGACTTTCTTAAATGACATATACCTCACATGAACCAATGAAGCATGCTCACACGGATGAGTATATGTACAAAAATGAAAACAAATAGAGTTCATACCAGCCTCTCACCACAGTCGAATTGTCGTAGATCGTCATTATTGCCTTTCACTTGTGTAGCTTGAATAATATGAAATGAAAACCACGCTCCAGCCACCGAAGACCATTGAACTCGAAATGAACTTTACAAAACCAAAAAAGAACAGCAAATATTTTTGGTGTTTTCGAATTGGAAACAAGAACAAAAGGAAACAAGCAAACAAAGCAAAATCTTTTTGGATTTTCTTATAGCAAACCAACGATAGCAATTAAAGCAAAATAAATGCAAGAAACCAAAATAAACAAGTGGTGAAGAGAAACAACAGAAATATTTTTGGTCTTTTTGTGTTTTAGGAAAGAAACAAAGCAAAAACAAGAAAATAAAAATTAGAAAAGTCACATAAACACAAGGCAGCAGGAATTCGTCAAACTTGACAGCAGTACAGTAATCGATTTTTAAGAAATTCTTCCGCTGCTCAAGTCGAAAAGTGTTCAACTAATGAAAGTTAGATAACAACCTGGGGAACATGCACAAAAATTGGCTTCGCAAAATAACGTTCTGGCTGTTTTTGAGAATTTTTTTGGCAACATTCCAGAATCTGTTTTCAGGCAGCACTTCCCCAAATATCATCTCCCTCTCATTAGAAAACCACTTAAAGAAACTAAACAAGTATATACAAGTATCCAGCAATCATAATATGCAAAGAATGAGTGATGCCGGTATACCTCCCCCCAAGCTTAGGCTTTTGGCCTAAGTGGAATTCAATCCCATGGTGCCCATGAAGTAGCACCTCCGTAGTACGACGAAGATGGATCATATTCCGGGTATGTGCTGGAAGAAGCACCCGAATACGTGACGGTGTAGTCATAGGAGGGCTCGGCATCCTCTGAGTCATGCTGCTGGTGGAAGCCTTGTATCTTCATTTTCTCATCCACCTCCTCCTAAGAGCGTGACCATGGTTTCCTGTCAACACTGAACAAATCTGGCTGTGGCAAAGGGATTTCCCTCTCATCCCCGTCAGCAAACAACATTCTATAAACAATATTATCTGAACTAGAGTGAGCTGTAATGAATTGATGGCTTTTCATAGCAGCAATATCAAGCCTTATAGGAGTTAATGGCACATCAGTAGGGTCAAGAGGAAGTTCTAGATATGCTAAAATGCGTGATGCAATAATTCCTCCAAAAATAGGCCCCTTGTTAGACAAGCGGCGAGCAATAAGAGCACCAAGATGATAAGGTGTCTCTCCAGTGAGTGCAGCAATTAAAAAAGCAAGATGATAGCTAGAAATATTGCTAGTGTTCTCCCTACCAAGAATGCTAGTAGCAAGGTAATAAGCAAAATACTTAATGGCGGGGAGTTGGATGTTTCTTATCTCGCCACGCTGAATGGTGCGGCAGTCATCATTGGTGATCTCTCGATAGAGCTCAAGCAAGGCCCTGGGATTATCCTCAATCCTCTTCGCTGTACCTACATGGGCAATTTCCAATGCAACACAAAAATCTTTCAATTTCATAGTAACAGGATTACCATAGATCTTGAATGCAACTGTCGGGTGATAGTGCTTGTTGTCGAACTTGAAGCTCTCAACGAAGATTTTAGTGAGCATGAGGTATTGTTCCCTTTCATCTCCCATGTAGGCGGTTAAGCCTGCCTTATCAACGAGGGTCAAGAAATCATTCAACAACCCTGCATTACTCAAAAAGTCATAACATGGGAAAGATGAAGCGTTAGGGACTCCATTGTCCTCTTCGGGCTCGAAGCTCGGCGCGATGACATCCTCATTATAGGATCGCCTGAATCGGGTGGCGGTTCTAGAGGGCCTTCCCATGCTTTTCGTCTCTCTCTCAAATACTTCTCCAAAGTTACAATTATCCATCTTCCTTTTCTGAAATTTTTCAACAAACATTATAAAATTTGATTTGGTGACATATAATTGAGGGAAACTACCATAGGTACTTGCTAGAGTACTAATCATGCATCAAAACTAGTTTTTACCACTTAGAACAAGCATGCAAGCTCACTAAACATGTTACCTACAGCAGCAAAATATTCAAGATATGCTCAACTAAACAAAATTCTACTTGGATAATCGGAGGAGTCACATACCGGAGAGCAAATGTGCCAAATTTCAGACTGAAATCTGGGCTGAGCAAAGAGATCGAGAAATCTTGAGCTCTTGAGCAGAAACACGAGTGAGAGAAAGCTGGTGCTGGTTTTTTCGGGAGAGAGAAGAGAGTGGGAAGAAAAGATGAATAAGTGAGGCAAGGAGGGCCCCACACAACAGGGTGGCGCGCCCCCCTTGCTGGCTGTGCCGGCCTATGGGGTGCCCCACTGGTCATCCCCAGGTGCTCCCAGGTGCGTCTTCGAAAAATAGGACCAACGGTATAATTTTTGTGAATTTTTGAAAACTTTGAAAAATGCACATTTTTGTGTATTAAAATTATTATTACTGGGCAGAAAAAGATTTTTGAAATCCCCAATTGACTAAAGAACTTTGCAAAACAAAAATGCTACAGCAAGTAGAACAAGTGGAGGAAGAAAGAAATGTTGTTTACCTCCTCTATGCATATAAAAAGTATTTGTTAACAAGGTTGATCAAGTCTTGCCACCAAATAAATTTTACATAGCATAAGAAGAAATAAACCTAAAATCAATCATGTTACCTTGAATTGTATTGATATGGATCCAATCATGAGATTTTGATACCCTTCTTTAGGCTCATATATAGGATAATCAATAGCTCCAATTTTGATAGTTCTCACATTAGAAATGGTATTAACTCCACATACTTTATCAATCCTCTTGGGGAAATAAACGGTATGCTCCTTATCATCAACATTGAAAGTAACTTTTCCTTTATTGCAATCAATAACAGCCCCTGTGGTGTTAAGAAAAGGTCTCCCAAAAATAATACACATATTATCATCTTCAGGCATTTCCAACACAACAAAATCAGTTAATATCAAGCAGTTATTAGTAACTTGAACAGGAACATCCTCACATATACCAACATGAATAGCTGTAGATTTATCAGCCATTTGCAAAGATATATCAGTAGGTATCAACTTATCTAAATAAAGTCTCTTATAAAGAGAAAAAGGCATAACACTAACACCGGCTCCCAAATCACATAGAGCAGTTCTAACATAATTATTCTTAATAGAACAAGGAATAGTAGGTATACCTGGGTCGCCCAACTTCTTTGGAACTTTGCCATTGAAAGAGTAATTAGTAAGCATAGTGGAAATCTCCTCATTAGGAATTTTCCTTTTGTTAGAGACAATATCTTTCATATACTTTGAATAAGGAGGCAATTTAATAGCATCAGTCAAAGGGATTTGCAAGAATAAAGGTTTCATCCAATCGCGAAATTTATTATAGTGTTCTTTTTCCTTTGATTTTAGTTTCTTAGCAGGAAAAGGCATTTGCTTTTGAACCCAAGGTTCTCTTTTATTACCATGTTTCTTAGCAATAAAATCTTCTTTAGTATACTTTTTATTTTTAGCATGCTTTTCAGGTTCATCTTCAACTTCTTCTTTATCAGAAGCATCATTCTTATCATTATCATTATCATGTTCATTACCACTTTCAGTTTCAGCATCAGAAACAGAAATACTATTAGGATCATTAACAGGTTCAGAGGATTCTACAACATTTTTATGTTTCTTCTTCTGTTTCTTAGAAGGAGCACTAGGTTCAATTCGTTGAGAATCTTGTTCAACTCTTTTGGGGTGCCCATCAGGATATAGAGGATCCTGGGTAGAGACACCGCCTATAGTTGTTACTTCATAAGCATGTTTCTCTTTAGAATTATTTTTTAATAAGTAATTTTGCACTTTAGTGAGTTGATCAATTTGAGTTTGAACCATTTGAAAATGTTTAACAAGCATCTTAACATCATTGGAGGTTCTCTCCACAATATCATGCAAATTGCCAATAGCTTGAGAATTTTCCATTAGATGATTCTCTACTCTCATATTAAAATTTTCTTGCTTAACAATATAATTATCAAACTCATCTAAGCATTGAGCAGGAGGTTTTGAATACGAAATATCTTCCCTAGTAAAGCGTTGAAGAGAGTTTACCTCGATCATGGATGAAGGGGGAATTATCTCACATATATCCTCTATGGGAGGTAAATTCTTCACATCTTCAGATTTAACACCTTTCTCCTTGATAGACTTCTTGGCTTCCCTCATATCTTCATCATTTAATTTAATTAAACCCCTCTTCTTCAATATTGGCGTCGGAGTTGGTTCAGGTGTAGTCCAATCATCATGATTCCGGCCTATTTTAGCCAATAATTCTTCAGCTTCGTCTGGAGTTCTTTTCCTGAAAACACAACCAGCACAACTATCCAAGTATGCTCTAGACTCAACGGTTAGTCCACTACAAAATATATCAAGTAAATCATGCTTTTCCAAATCATGTCCAGGCCGAGCTCTGATAAGAGAGCAAAATCTTGCCCAAGCTTCAGGCAATTTCTCTCCATCTTCCTGGTCAAAGCTATAAATTTTCTGTAAAGCAGCATGTTGAGCACTAGCAGGAAAGTATTTCCGAAAGAAAACATCAAGCAAATCACCTGGACTAGTAATAGAACCAGGAGGCAAATTTTTATACCAAGTTTTAGCGTCATCCTTTAATGAGAAAGGAAAAAAATTTAGCAACAAAATAAGTGCGCATCTTGACATCATCAGAAAACAAGCTACTCATAGAAGAGAGTTCATTCATGTGTTCTACAGCACTTTCTTTTTCAGTACCACAAAAGGGTGTTTTCTCGACAATAGCTATATGAGATAGATCAAGAGAAAAATCATAATCTTTATCCTTAATGTTTATAGGAGATGTGGCAAATTTAGGATCAGGAGATAGCTTATATCTAACAGTATGTTGTGCGAGAAACTTTTTAATTTTTCTTGCATCAGTAATAGCATTGCATTTATCAATAAAATCATCATTAAGCTCCACATAATCCTCATCAGGATCATCACTAGAATAATCAGCAGACTCAGGTGAATTAAAAGGTGTAGCAGCATTTTCATTTGGAGTTTCAGTATTTTCAATTTGTCTAGACCTAGCAAATTGTAGCATCTAGAAAAGATCCCAATGAACCACTATCATCAAGCACAGCAGAAACATTATCAATATTATAAGAATTTTCAGATTCAGCAGAAGTACCAGCAATTGAAGCTTGAGGTGGTGAAACAAGTTGACTTATCACAGATGGTGAATCAAGAGCAGCAGAGGTACTCAGATTTGTACCTTTTCTTGTAGTGGATGGTAATATGGCGACTTTAGGATCACGAGATTTACCCATGATGGAGAATTGCAGCGAACAATATCAATCCAAGTGAACTTCCAAATAAAGCTATGCTCCCCGGCAACGGCGCCAGAAAATAGTCTTGATAACCCACAAGTATAGGGGATCGCAACAGTCTTCGTGGAAAGTAAAACCCAATTTATTGATTCGACACAAGGGGAGACAAAGAATACTTGAAAGCCTTAACAGCGGAGTTGTCAATTCAGCTGCACCTGGAAACAGACTTGCTCGCAAGAGTTTATCAGTAGTAACAGTTTTATAGCAGTAGCAGTAGTGAAATAACATCAGCAATGTGACAGAGACAGCAGTAGTGATTATAGTAAACAGCAGGATTAAAATACTGTAGGCACAGGGATGGATGACGGGTGTTGCATGGATGAGAGAAACTCATGTAACAATCAAAGCAGGGCATTTGCAGATAATAATAAAACGGTGTCCAAGTACTAAGCAATCCATAGGCATGTGTTCCATATATAGTCGTACGTGCTCGCAATGAGAAACTTGCACAACATCTTTTGTCCTACCAGCCGGTGGCAGCCGGGCCTCTAGGGAATCTACTGGATATTAAGGTACTCCTTTTAATAAAGTACCGGAGCAAAGCATTAACACACCGTGAACATATGTGATCCTCACATCACCGCCTTCCCCTCCGGTTGTCCCAATTTCTGTCACTTTGGGGCCTCGGGTTCCGGACAACGACATGTGTATACAACTTGCAGGTAAGATCATAAAACAATGCATATCATCATGAAACAATAACATGTTCAGATCTGAGATCATGGCACTCGGGCCCTAGTGACAAGCATTAAGCATAAAAAGTTGCAACAATATCATCAAAGTACCAATTACAGACACTAGGCACTATACCCTAACAATCTTATGCTATTACATGACCAATCTCATCCAATTCCTACCATCCCCTTCAGCCTACAGCGGGGGAATTACTCACACATGGATGGGGGAAACATTGCTGGTCGATGGAGAGGCGTCGGTGGTGATGATGGAAATGATCTCCTCCAATTCCCCGTCCCGGCGGAGTGCCAGAACGGAGTTTCTGGTCCCGAGACGGAGTTTCGCGATGTGGTGGCGTTCTGAAGGGTTTCTGGCGACTTCGACTTCCTGCCTCGCGTTTTTAGATCGAAACCTTTAAGTAGTCCAGAGGAGGGCGTCAGAGGGCAGCCGAGGGGGCCACACGCTAGGGCGGCGCGCCCCCCCTCCAGGCCGCGCCGGCCTAGCGTCTGGGGGCCCTGGGCCTCCCCCAGGCCTGCCCTTCTGGCTCCGTGATTCTTCAGGTAAAATAGGCCCTTTGGTATAAATTCCGAGGATTTTCCCGAAAGTTGAATTTCTGCACAAAAACGAGACACCAGAGCAATTCTGCTGAAAATAGCGTTAGTCCGTGTTAGTTGTATCCAAAATACACAAATTAGAGGCAAAACAATAGCAAAAGTGTTCGGGAAAGTAGATACGTTTTGGACGTATCAACTATGTCCAAGCTTATGAAGCAGGTGCCGGAGCTCATCAAAGACTAGCAAGAGTCTTCTGCTCGCGGAGTCGCCTCTCTTGCCTTGGCTACCTGCAAGGCGCACTTCCCCACGATGAACTTCGCGGATGTTGCGCACGACACCCCTAAGGGTGCCAACATGCGATCCATTCTCGCGGAAACCCAAGGGTTTGATCAACTATTTGTTATTCGAGTTAACCACTCATTCTGGTACCACAAGTATGATCTTCCCAAGGGCTTCTCAGACGCGGAAGACGAAGAGGAAGGCGATCAGGAGTACTACGCGGAAGGCTCCGGGTCGAGCGCTGAGCTGTCCGAGGAAGGCTCTGATGATGGGTCCGCCTATGTGGCGTTTGAGGAGGATCATTCCTCCGAATAGAAATCCTGTGAAACAATGAAACAATGATGTATCATTTTGGCCCCGGAGTGGGTTTGTAAGATAACTTAAATTCTTAAGTACCTAGGAACAAAACAGCTATGCATGGGCGGAAACAACTTATCCTGCTATCCTTTAATATTATTTGCATGTTTCGTTTTGTCGGAAAGCAAGTGCTGATTTCGATGTTTTCCGGCTTGCTCACTTGACCTTCCGCGAGCCGGAAGACCTTTAGCCGGAAACGCACGCCAGTGGCGACGAAGCTCAATGGCAATCCGTCAATAACCGCGGAAACAAGCCCCCAGCTAAGGTGCCGGAAATCGCTACTAGGAATCCATGAGTTCGCAACAAAAAACATTTCCACCAGAAAACTTAAGCTTACGTCGTAAAGGACGATTTTGAAAATCACAACTTTCATACACGCCTAGGCAGAAATATCCAGCTCTGCGGTTTTAGTCGGAAAACATACACGATCTAGAAATGAACAAGTAAAGGAGGTAAAAGACTCAAAGAGTGAACCAAAAGCTTTATTTCATTGATCATGTATAACTTATTACAGAGTATGTAACTCAGAAAATTATGCTAAGTGTGGAAAGGACGTAGCTGTGCAATATTCCAAGGGCGATCTATTTCGTCGTAGATGTCATCCGGATCCTCTCGCTTGCGTTTCCGGTACCAATTAGCAGGTCTATCCTTTAGCTCCCGGAAATCGACAAGGTAGTACGATCCGTTGTGAAGTACTTTGCTAACGACGAAGGGTCCTTCCCACGGAGATTGCAGCTTATGGTCTTTCACCTGACAAAGGCGGAGGACCAAGTCTCCAGCCATGAAAGAGCGGTTCCGAACCCGACGGCTGTGATAGCGTCAGAGTTTCTGCTGGTATATGGTGGAGCGTTGGTCAGCTAGGTTCCGAGCTTCTTCAATCAAGTCCACAGATAGCTGTCTGGCCTCGTCAGCAGTTTTTCACTGTAGGCGGAAACTCGCGGTGAATCATGGATGATGTCGGAGGGGAGCACGGCTTCGGATCCATATACCAGGAAAAATGGAGTAAATCCGGTTGACTTGTTAGGGGTAGTTCGTAAACTCCACAAGACAGAGTCCAACTCTTCAGCCCAAGCTCCAGCTGCGCGTCGCAGTGGTTCTTCAAGGCGTGGCCTAATTCCTGATAATATGAGACCATTGGCCCTTTCAACCTGACCATTGGACTGTGGATGAGCCATAGAAGCAAGGTCCAGCCATATCCCTACTTCCTCACAGTAATCCTTCAATTCTCCCTGTGCGAAGTTTGTGCCATTATCTGTGATTATGCTGTGTGGGATGCCGAATCTCATCACGAGGCTGCAAACAAATTTTAGTATTGTAGCACCGTCGGCTTTTCTCACTGGCTTTGCCTCGATCCACTTACTGAACTTGTCAACAGCGACCAGGAGGTATTCAAAACCGCCAGGAGATGATCGTTTTAACTTACCAACCATATCGAGCCCCCAGACCGCAAACGGCCAGGTGATAGGGATGGTCTTCAGCTCTTGGGCTGGAGCGTTTGGTTGAGTAGCGTAGTACTGGCAACCTCGGCAGGTCTTAACCAACTTATCAACATCTTCTTTAGCTGTGAGCCAGTAAAATCCAAGCCGAAAAGCTTTGGCAATAAGTGACCTGGGAGCGGCATGATGCCCGCAATCCCCTGCATGGATCTCTCTGAGGATTTCAATGCCATCCAGATTAGAGACGCACTTCAGAAATACCCCTGTTGCGCTTCGTTTGTAGAGCTGTCCATCAACGATTTTGTAGGATCTCGCTCATCTGATGATCTATCGTGCGAGGACCTCGTCCTCTGGCAACTTCTGATCGATGAGGTAGTCCAGGAAAGGCTGTGTCCAAGCCGGAATGATAGCCATCACTTCTCTAGCCTGAGATACTGCCACCTTTGGGTTTTCTGGGTTAGCACCCTTCACCGAGGGTATCCGGAGATGCTCCAGGAAAATTCCAGGTGGAATTGGCTTCCTGCCGGATCCGAGCTTGGATAGCATGTCTGCCGCTGTGTTATCGTCTTTCCTGACGTACTTGACTTCATATCCGAGAAAGCATTTGGCGATCTCGTCAACTTCGTCTCTATAAGCCGCCATGACGGAGTTTCTGGCGTTCCAGGTTCCGGCTACTTGCTATGCTACCAGGTCGGAATCTCCGCAGCAAATAATGTGCTTGATCCCTATGTCCTTAGCGATGCGCAGTCCGTGTAGTAGAGCCTCATATTCCGCCATATTGTTTGTAGCTTCGAAGTGGATCTGCAGAACGTACTGCAGTTCTTCTCCGGTAGGGGACTTCAGGGTGACTCCGGCTCCTGAGCCTTGATGCTGCTTGGATCCATCGAAGTGCATAACCCATGTCTCTGGTTCCGGCTCCAAATTCATATCCGGAGCTTCTGTCCAATCTGCGACAAAATCTACCAAGACCCGGGTCTTGACCGCAGTCCTGGCTTTGTAGTTGATGTCGAAGGCGGATAATTCAATGCCCCATTTTGCTGTGCGTCCTGTTGCGTCAGCGTTGTTGAGTATCGTTGACAGCGGAGCTTTGCTCATGACTGTTACTGGATGCTACTGGAAGTAGTGTCTCAGCTTCCTGCTACCTAGGAATACTCCATAGGCTAACTTTTGAAAGTGAGGGTATCGTTGTTTGGATTCCATAAGCACTTCACTAATGTAGTAGACTGGCCTTTGGACTCCATACTCGTGTCCTTCTTCCTGTCGCTCCACCACGATGACGAGGCTGATGACTCTGTTGGTAGCTGCCAGGTAAAGGAGCATAGGCTCTGACTCTCCTGGTGCTGCTAGGATAGGTGGGGAAGTGAGTATTTCCTTCAACCCTTGAAGTGCTGCATCTGCTGCCTCATCCCAGACAAATTTGTCTGTCTTCTTCAATAGCTTGTACAGGGGTAGCGCCTTCTCGCCAAGATGGCTCACAAACCTGCTGATTGCTGCGACACAACCAGTTAGTCGTTGCACATCTTTGAGACAAGTTGGCCTTTTGATGCACAGGATTTCCTTGATTTTTTCCGGGTTAACTTCAATGCCCCTGTTAGAGACAATGAAGCCAAGGAGTTTTCCAGCTGGTACGCCAAAGACGCACTTCAGCGGATTCAACATCATCTTGTACCGTTGGAGATTCTCAAAGGTTTCTGTGAGGCCGCTGATCAAGTCGGATCCTTTCCGAGTCATGACTGCGATGTCGTCGATGTAGGCGTGCACGTTCCGGCCAATTTGGTCCTTCAGGCACCATTGCATCGTACGTTGGTAGGTGGCACCTGCGTTTTTCAAGCCGAAGGGCATAGTAACATAGCAGTAAGTGCCAAATGGGGTAATGAACGAATTCTCCTTTTGGTCGGACTCCTTCATCTGGATCTGGTGATACCCGGAATATGCGTCAAGAAAACATAGAAGTTCCGCCCCTCCCGTCGAATCAATGACTTGGTCAATGCGCGGCAGGGGAAACGGATCATTCGGACAATGCTTATTCAAGCCAGAGTAATCGATGCACATTCTTAGTATTTCAGAATTCTTTTTGGGTACAAGGACGGGATTTGCGACCCAATCAGTGTGGATAACTTCTATTACAAAACTTGCCTCTAGTAACTTTGCTAATTCCATTCCTATGGCGCGGCGCTTCTTATCTCCAAAGCGTCGCATAGCTTGCTTCACCGGTTTAACCCCCGGGTTTATGTTGAGGTAGTGCTCGGCGAGTTCCCTAGATACTCCAGACATGTCAGAAGGCTGCCATGCGAAGATATCCATGTTAGCTCGGAGGAACTCGACGAGCGCGTCTTCCTATTTGGAGTCCATGTTGGCTCCGACTGAGACCTGCTTGGTGGTGTCTCCTTCCTTGAAGTTGACTTTCTTGGTCTCTATCGCGGCTTTGAAGGAATTTTTCTGTTCGGAGATCTGCTTCTTGGTGGTCTGCATTTCAATCGGATCCACCGCGGCTCTGTAGCCTTTCAGCTCTTCTCCAGATATCACAGACTCTGCGAAGGCAGCTTCACCTAACTCGCACTCATGAGCCTTTTTGTAGTCTCCAGATATGGTAATCATACCATTGGGACCCGGAATCTTGAGCTTGTTGTAGATGTAGCACTCTCTTGCGTGGAACTTGTGGTAGATGGGCCTGCCGAAGATGACGTGGTAGGAGCTCTTGAAGGGCACAACCTCGAACGTGATCCTCTCTTCGTGGAAATTATGAACATCGCCGAAGGCCACAGGAAGTGTGATGCTGCCGAGGGAATTCGCCTTTTTACCCGGAACCACGCCATGAAACTCAGTGTTGCTGTGTTTGAGCTGTTCCTTGGTAAGGCTCATCCGTTCCAGAGTCTCCAGGTACATGATGTTCAAGCTGGCTTCGACATACATGAGGCACTTGGAGAAGTCATATCCGTCTATGCGGGTACTTACAACCAAGGCGTAGCACTCTTTTGGCACAATGGTAGGGTGATCCTCCCTATCAAATGTGCACGGGACTTCCGACTTCCGACTTGGTGACATACTGCGGTACAGCCAGAACTGTGGCGTTCAGGATCCGGAAAGCTGACTTGGTGGCGCGGACTGTTGGAGTTCCGAGGAAGGTGTGGTACGCGCCCACACTCTTTTTCTCGAAGGGGTTGGATTTAGCTGCGGATCCTGCTTTGGGGTCCGGCGAGTTATCATCCTCGTCCATCGCCTCGGAGCTGTCCTCCTCTTTGTCCTTGTTCTTGCCCTTGCCTCCTTTGCCGCGTGGGCGGTGCTTCCGGGCTCGCTTGTATCCTGCTTCCGGGTCGTTTTTCAGATCATTGACCCACTTGCAGTTGCGGTTAGTGTGAGTGGACTTCCCTGTAGCCGGATCCAGATGGGCCAGGCAGGGCATGTCTCTGTACTCTTCCTAGGTTTGCGGGGCGCGGGATCCGGCGGCAGTGACTTCATCGCCACGCTGCTGGCCCCTGCCGGCTCCGCCTCCACGGCCGCGTCCTCTTCCGCCTCCTTGACCTCCGCGTTGGAACGCTACAGCGACCATCTCAGATCCGCCACTTTTCTGGTCATCAGGGGGGTTTTTCCGCTTATTGCCGCTGCTATTTCCGTTATCACGGTTCTTCTTCTGCAGGTGCAGGGGAATTGCTGTGGCTGCTAGATCTCCGCCTGCGTTGTCAGCGGCGGCAGTATGATCACTGGCGATGGAGATCATGTCATCCTAAGTCAGTTTGTTTGCGTTAGCCAAGCAAGTAAGCTTGTGCCGCCGCAATCCTCCCCTTTGCAAACCACCTATGAAGGCATGCATGGCCGTGGTGTGATCAACATTTTCACACTCGTTCCTGCATGCCAACCATTGTGTGAGGAAGTGTCTTGAGGTTTCTCCCTTCTTCTGGATACATGCTTGCAAGTCGTTTGTTGTGGCAGGCCTTTTGTAGGTGCCCCTGAAGTGTTTCTCGAAGGCTGTCTTCAGGTCAAACCAGCAAAAGATGGAGTTCTTCTCGAGGTCGCTGAGCCAGATCCGGGCTGGACCTACAAGGTACATCTGGAGCATGCGGCAGGCGATGTTAGGGGTTCCTCCGGCAAAGGTTACTGCATTGTAGTAATCTTCGATCCAGGTATCCGGCCTTTCCGTGCCATCGTAATGCTTCAGGTTTCCGGGTAGCTTGAGGTTCATCCTTGGCTTTGGTTCCTCTCGAATCATCCTGCCAAAGCACTTCGGGCCGATGTAGTCAGTTCTGTATTCGTTGAGGCGTTCCCGCGCATCACGCGAGCCGTGGCGAGGGGATTTTGAGCGTGAGCGTGATCTCCGGCCACCGCCTCCGCCTCCGCCTCCACCGCTAGGTGGTGGTGAGGGAGACCTGCGAGGGGGCCGATCCGACCTTTAGCTTCCGCCATCAGATTCTCCTCGCCCCTCGCGATGCTGGCTCCGGCTTCGATGACTGCCTTCACATTGGCGCTGGCTGCCATGGCCGTTCCGGCTTCTGCGAGGCTCCGGGTCGCGTTCTTCGTTCCGACTCCTCCTGGGCTCAGGCTCGCGATCATTGATCTGGCTCCGGCGAGGTTCCGGCGTTCGCTCCCTGTTCCTGTTTCTCGGGGGTAGCACGTTGTCGCGGATGTTGATTCCGCCAGGCCCATGGGGCCTGGTGTTTCCGGCTGTACTACGGCGGCGAGGAGGACGCGGATATCCATTAGGCGGAGGTGAGGGATTGCGGTACTTGTCCTTACTAGTGTACATTGCATCCTTTCCCTTTCTCGGATCTGACAAAGGAGTCTTTGATGTTACGGGGATTGGATTTGGGTGTTCTCTGGTTTTCCTTCTGCGTTCCGAGGATCCGGTTCGCGATTCATCGTCACGATGGCGATTGTCGTAGGCGTCCTTCTGCGCGGTGGAGATGCAATGCTCCGGGTTGGATTCCAACTTGCGAGAAGTATCTGCCTTGCTCTGCTGCTTCATAGCTAAAGCAACGAGCGTACAGACGTAGTTGATGTCGATTTCCTCGTCCTTTTTCTTCAAGATCTCGCAGCCTTCTTCATATTGTCCTTCGGAGTGGCGTACGGCTGCTGCTCGGTCGGAGTTGCGAAAGTGATCTTGCGGGGAGCTATAGTTTCTCGCCGGATCTTGTCGATCTCCTGTTGAGCCTCAGTGATCTTGTCCTCCCAATGCTTCCGGAGTTGCTTGACTTTCACCAGTGATTCGTCCACCTCCTGCTCGCGCTGGAGAAAGCCTTCCACGAAATTCGTGGCTTCCTTCCTCTCATCAAGCATTGCGGTTGCGGTTTGGGCGATTTTTTGGGCTGTGGCCAGCATCTCTATCTTTTTAGCTTCTAGCGCTTCTGCGTCTTCAGGAGTGATGGGTTTGTTGAGAATTTCCGAGTGATAGATTGCGTCCATGCCTGCTTGTTCAACCTGATCCTCTGGGGACAGGACTTCCTTGCGCGTTCGTTCTCGCGAAAGCGGAGATCCTTCACGGGATGGTTGTGGATCGGAGTGGGTGTTTTCATCTTCTGATTCGCGTTGATCCAGCGTCGCCAAGGTTGCGAGAACCTGTTTAGGCTGGGCGGATTCAACTTCAGGTTGGTCACCGTATCCGTATTCCTTCACCTTGCGATCGAACTCTTCAGTATCCATGGAGGGGGTATCCCCGGAGATTGGGCTTAGGTTGCCCAGGATCGACTCTTCAACCGGAGTTCCGCTTTCTCCGATAGCCTCCTGCTGATCCGGAGCAGCGTCGTTTTTCGGCGCCTCGACCTGCTCGGGACCAGCTCCGACTTCTTGAGGGGCGGTTACGGCGGTATGGGCCAAGAAGTGTACGAAGTGACACCTTTGCTTTTCTAACACCTGGGAGACCCAGGCGGATCTGCGTTGGTCTTCCACCTTTATTTCCTGGTCAGGTGCGGATTGGGTGGGTTTTGATTTTTCCAGATCCAAGGCGGAATCTTCCTTGGGAAGCTCCTGCATCTCAGATCGGATCTTCGCGACTGCGTCCTGCTAAGCGGCGGTCGCGTCAGCGTTACTTACCAGTGGGTTTCCGTCGGAATCGACGGTTTCCCCGATGATGATGTGTATGCCGCCAACTGGGACGATGGAGAGCTTGACGGGGTTTGTCTTAGCCAGAATCCAGCACTCATCCGGAGGGACGATCGACAGATTTCTGGCGTAAAGGACGCGCCCCACAGCGATGGTGTCATCGTAGCTTCCCATGGCGGAACCCTCCCGGTTCCGGCCTCCAGACGCCGCAGGCCCCACGGTGGGCGCCAACTGTCGTTGCCTAATCGATGGTGCCTCGGAGGAGGGATCCTCACGAGGGGGAGAAGAATTAGGGGCCATAGGGCGGAGTGCACACGGGACGGTGGTACGCGATTTACCCAACTTCGGAACACCTGCACGATGACAGGGCCTACTGCTGCTTGTCTGGAATTATCTGGGCGCTTTCGCGTTGTTACAATGAGTTGTGGTTGTGCCTCTAGGGCTCCCGGGATCCGGCTTATAAAGGCGCACGGATCTAGGGTTTACATGGAGAGTCCTAGCCAGATTACAGGTTGCCTAACTACGGTACAATGTCTTGCCGTGTACGTCAAGGATCCGCCTTCCCTTATACGTCGTACTGGATCCGGGTTTCTTATGGGCCTCCATGGATCCGGGTTCCTCCAAAGGTCGGTTGGGATCCGGCTTCCCTCTCCTGGGCTGGACTTCATCCTTCAGGATCAACAACAACTGGGCCGCCCGATGGGCCACATGCCACATCACCATCTATGGGCCACCCGGGCTTGCCGGATCTAGGCACTGTCGATGGTACACCTATGAAGTATACCCACAACAGGAGTATCCCCCGAGGCTACAGCTGAGTGTTTGCACTTGGGTGTATGCTCAACTTTGCTGTTAACCAACTCTATACTTTTTAATCATTCGCCTCATCTTATCAGTAGTATAATCTATACTGCTGATAAGAGTAGCCCGAGCCTATGGTCGGGTGCTTGCAGCTGGACATAGACTCCAGATTTTATACTTCCCGCCGTATATTGTCCTGTTAAATCAAATATTTTCTCAAACTTGACGGCAATGCTGGCGAAGACCATGTGTTATTGCCTCGGGAATCCACGACTGCTAGTGGACCACTGTTTTGTGGGTCCAAAATTTCTTCTCTTCCCCCACGTCGCATGAAGTGGGGCTTGCACGTTCCCCAAAATCCCCGGCGCGCGCGCACTAACTCCTTCGTTTCCAAAATAAACTATAAAAATAATTTCATTTCCCTGCCACGCTTAGGGCCAATATTGTTCTGCGCACATCCAACAGTCCAACCGCTTCACCTTCTAGGTTAAAAGGATTAATCTTGGATCTCATTTCCCCTTCTTCACTCCGCCACACAAATCTTCTCTGCCTCTGCCCTTGCCTGCGTTCTCCACTACCTTGTACGTGCATCCCCTGCGCCAAGCTTTCCCTCTATTACAAACATCATAAAATATATTTTCATGTGTATTTGGTATTGTGGTTGTTGATAGTTATTTCTATATAGTTCGCCAAACTTCAAAACGTTTGGCATTGACCAAAATTATAGCCATCCTATTTTGACAGGGATTTCTATTTCTGTGTCCCTAGTTCCCTACTTAGTTAGTTGTACTCACTTTTCCCCAACCTCTAAACTTTCTCTCACTTTCTCCCTCTCTCTTATCTCAAACCCTCACAAACACTCGGAAGGAGGGTTGCCGTCAGGTCAGACCTTGACTATTACATGCTTCCATTTTGACGAGTGACATGTCGGAGGATCAACTTCTCTCTCTCCATCTGTAAAAACTTTCTCTCTCAATCAGCTCCCGCACCGCCCCCTCCTCCGCCCCACTCGATCAATATCGTGTCCTCCTACCTTATGTCGTTCCCCGCCAGGGTCGAGGGATACGAAGCAATGGTGACTAGCGAGCCGACTATTTTAGGAGGGGACCTGTGCCACCATAGCTCTTTTCCTCCTCGAGCATCGCCATCCATCCGTCTTCATCTCCAGTTAATTTTTTGACCTAAACACACCTATAAAAAGGATCCATGGGGAGTTCTCGAGGAGAGCGTCACTGAAACACTCAAACAGCAAAACAGAGGTAGAACCAGCGAATAATGGAGGGGAAACTCCGCCGGAGCCGTGGCCGGAAGGATCTCTGATGGTGTGACTGTGGAAGTTGGCAATCATGTTGGGGAACCCCAAGACTAAGGTGTGATGAGCATAGCAGCAAGTTTTCCCTCAGTAAAAAATCATGGTTTAATCGACCAGTAGGAGAAAGACGTGACTTCTAAAGGTGTTGCTAGCTGACTATTGACAGGGCGCACTACCGGCGTCAGCAACAATGTCGAACCTTCACAGAACACAACCAAAGTACTTGGCCCCAACTTACAGTGAGGTTGTCAATCTCACCAGTTTTGCTGAACACAAAGGATTAAACGTATCAAGTGGAAAGAGATGTTTGCAGTAATTAAAGAGAACAGTGCTTGCAGAATGTAACAGAACAAGATTGCAGTAGATAAATTTATCAGTGTAAAGGGAAGTACTGGGGCCCATAGTTCACTAGAGGCGTCTCTCCATAAAGGGGATAAATAACATGCTGAGTGAACAAATTACAGCTGGGAAATTGACAGAATACCGACCATACATGACAAGATGATTACTATGAGATTCGTTTGGGCATTACAACATAATACATAGACCGTAATCCAACTACGTCTATGACTAATAATCCACCTTCCGGTTACCGTTCGAACCCCTTCCAGTATTAAGTTGCAAGCAACAGATTATCGCATTAAGCAATGTTTTTAAAGTAAACAATATAATTACCCTCGGATAAAACATTGTTGTTTTCTCCCTAGTAGCAACATCACATGTACAATCTTAGAAGTTATTGTCACTCTTCCAGAAAACTAGAGGCATGAACCTACTATCGAGCATAAATACCCCCTCTTGGAATCACACGCATCTACTTGGCCAAAGTATCTACTAGCAACGGAGATCATGCAAGATCACAAATAACATATGACAAGAATATATAATCGATCTCAACATAGTATTCAATATTCATCGGATCCCAACAAACACAACATGTAGCATTACATAAGGATGATCTTGATCATGTAGGGCAGCTCACAAGATCTAAACATGAGGCACAAATTGGAGAAGACAACCATCTAGCTACTGCTATGGACCCATAGTCCAGGGATGAACTACTCACGCATCACTTAGGAGGCGGCCATGGTGATGTAGATGCCCCCGGCGATGATTTTCCCCTCCGGCAGTGTTGTGGGTATACTTCATGGGTGTACCATCGACAGTGCCTAGATCCGGCAAGCCCGGGTGGCCCATAGATGGTGATGTGGCATGTGGCCCATTGGGCGGCCCAGTTGCTGTTGATCCTGAAGGATGAAGTCCAGCCCAGGAGAGGGAAGCCGGATCCCAACCGACCTTCGGAGGAACCCGGATCCATGGAGGCCCATAAGGAACCCGGATCCAGTACGACGTATAAGGGAAGGCGGATCTTTGACGTACACGTCAAGACATTGTACCGTAGTTAGGCAACCTGTAATCCGGCTAGGACTCTCCATGTAAACCCTAGATCCGTGCGCCTTTATAAGCCGGATCCCGGGAGCCCTAGAGGCACAACCACAACTCATTGTAACAACGCGAAAGCGCCCAGATAATTCCAGACAAGCAGCAGTAGGCCCTGTCATCGTGCAGGTGTTCCAAAGCTGGGTAAATCGCGTACCACCGTCCCGTGTGCACTCCGCCCTATGGCCCCTACTTCTTCTCCCCCTCATGAGGATCCCTCCTCCGAGGCACCGTCGATTAGGCAACGACAGTTGGCGCCCACCATGGGGCCTGCGGCGTCTGGAGGCCGGAACCGGGAGGGTTCCGCCATGGGAAGTTACGACGACACCATCGCTGTGGGGCGCGTCCTTTACGCCGGAAATCTGCCGATCGTCCCTCCGGATGAGTGCTGGATTCCGGCTAAGACAAACCCCGTCAAGCTCTCCATCGTCCAAGTTGGCGGCATACACATCTTCATCGGGGAAACCGTCGATTCCGACGGAAACCCACTGGTAAGTAACGCTGACGCGACCGCCGCTGAGCAGGACGCAGTCGCAAAGATCCGATCTGAGATGCAGGAGCTTCCCAAGGAAGATTCTGCCTTGGATCTGGAAAAATCAAAACCCACCCAATCCGCCCCTGAGCAGGAAATAAAGGTGGAAGACCAACGTAGATCCGCCTGGGTCTCCCAGGTGTTAGAAAAGCAAAGGTGTCACTTCGTACACTTCTTGGCCCATACCGCCGGAACTGCCCCTCAAGAAGTCGGAGCTGGTCCCGAGGAGGTCGAGGCACCGGAAAACAACGCCGCTCCGGATCAGCAGGAGGCTATCGGAGAAAGCGGAACTCCGGTTGAAGAGTCGATCCTGGGCAACCTAAGCCCAATCTCCGGGGATACCCCCTCCATGGATACTGAAGAGTTCGATCGCAAGGTGAAGGAATACGGATACGGTGACCAACCTGAAGTTGAATCCGCCCAGCCTAAACAGGTTCTCGCAACTTTGGTGGCGCTGGATCAACGTGAATCAGAAGATGGAAACACCCACTCTGATCCACAGCCATCCCGTGAAGGATCTCCGCTTTCGCGGGAACGACCGCGTAAGGAAGTTCTGTCCCCAGAGGATCTGGTTGAACAAGCCCATCACTCCCGAAGACGCAGAAGCGCTAGAAGCTAAAAGGATAGAGATGCTAGCCACAGCCCAAAAAATCGCCCAAACCGCAGCCGCAATGCTTGATGAGAGGAAGGAAGCCACAAATTTCGTGGAAGGCTTTCTCCAGCGCGAGCAGGAGGTGGACGAATCACTGGTGAAAGTCAAGAAACTCCGGAAGCATTGGGAGGACAAGATCACTGAGGCTCAACAGGAGATCGACATGATCCGGCGAGAAACTATAGCTCCCCGCAAGATCACTTTCGCAACTCCGATCGAGCAGCAGCCGTACGCCACTCCGAAGGACAATATGAAGAAGGCTGCGGAGATCTTGAAGAAAAAGGACGAGGAAATCGACATCAACTACGTCCGTACGCTCGTTGCTTCAGCTATGAAGCAGCAGAGCAAGGCAGATAATTCTCGCAAGTTGGAATCCAACCCGGAGCATTGCATCTCCACCGCGCAGAAGGACGCCTACGACAATCGCCATCGTGACGATGAATCGCGAACCGGATCCTCGGAACACAGAAGGAAAACCAGAGAACACCCAAATCCAATCCCCGTACCATCAAAGACGCCTCCGTCAGATCCGAGAAAGGGAAAGGATGCAATGTACACTGGTAAGGACAAGTACCTCAATCCCTCACCTCCGCCTAATGGATATCCGCGTCCTCCTCGCCGCCGTAGTCCATCCGGAAACACCAGGCCCCATGGGCCTGGCGGAATCAACATCCGGGACAACGTGCTGCCCCCGAGAAACAGGAATAGGGAGCGAACGCCGGAACCTCGCCGGAGCCAGATCAATGATCGCGAGCCTGAGCCCAGGAGGAGTCGGAACGAAGAACGCGACCCGAAGCCTCGCAGAAGCCAGAACGGCCATGGCAGCCAGCGCCAAGGTGAAGGCAGTCATCGAAGCCGAAGCCAGCATCGCGAGGGGTGAAGAGAATCTGATGGCAGAAGCAAAAGGTCGGATCGGCCCCCTCGCAGGTCTCCCTCACCACCACCTAGCGCTGGAGGGGGAGGCGGAGGCGGTGGCCGGAGATCTCGCTCACGCTCAAAATCCCCTCGCCACGGCTCACGTGATGCGCGGGAACGCCTGAACGAATACAGAACTGACTACATCGGCCCGAAGTGCTTTGGCAGGATGATTCGAGAGGAACCAAAGCCAAGGATGAACCTCAAGCTACCCGGAAACCTGAAGCATTATGATGGCATGGAAAGGCCGGATACCTGGATCGAAGATTACTACAATCCAGTAACCTTTGCCAGAGGAACCCCTAACATCGCTTGCCGCATGCTCCAGCTGTACCTTGTAGGTCCAGCCCGGATCTGGCTCAGCGACGTCGAGAAGAACTCCATCTTTTGCTGGTTTGACCTGAAGACAGCCTTCGAGAAACACTTCAGGGGCACCTACAAAAGGCCTGCCACAACAAGCGACTTGCAAGCATGTATCCAGAAGAAGGGAGAAACCTCAAGACACTTCCTCACACGATGGTTGGCATGCAGGAACGAGTGTGAAAATGTTGATCACACCACGGCCATGCATGCCTTCATAGGTGGTTTGCAAAGGGGAGGATTGCTGCGGCACAAGCTTACTTGCTTGGCTAACGCAAACAAATTGACTTTGGATGACATGATCTCCATTGCCAGTGATCATACTGCCACCGACGACGACGCGGGCGGAGATCTAGCAGCCACAGCAATTCCCCTGCACCTGCAGAAGAAGAACCGTGACAACGGAAACAGCAGCGGCAATAAGCGGAAAACCCCCCTGATGACCAGAAAAGTGGCGGATCCGAGATGGTCGCTGTAGCGTTCCAACGCGGAGGTCAAGGAGGCGGAAGAGGACGCGGCCGTGGAGGCGGAGCTGATAGGGGCCAGCAGCGTGGCGATGAAGTCACCGCCGCCGGATCCTGCGCCCCGCAAACCTACGAAGAGTACAGAGACATGCCCTGCCTGGCCCATCTGGATCCGGCTACGGGGAAGTCCACTCACACTAACCGCAACTGCAAGTGGGTCAATGATCTGAAAAACGACCCGGAAGCAGGATACAAGCGAGCCCGGAAGCACCGCCCACGCGGCAATGGAGGCAAGGGCAAGAACAAGGACAAAGAGGAGGACAGCTCCGAGGCGATGGACGAGGATGATAACTCGCCGGACCCCAAAGCAGGATCCGCAGCTAAATCCAACCCCTTCGAGAAAAAGAGTGTGGGCGCGTACCACACCTTCCACGGAACTCCAACAGTCCACGCCACCAAGTCAGCTTTCCGTATCCTGAACGCCATAGTTCCGGCTGTGTCGCAGTATGTCAGGTGGTCGGAAGTCCCGTGCACATTTGATAGGGAGGATCACCCTACCATTGTGCCAAAAGAGTGCTACGCCTTGGTTGTAAGTCCCCGCATAGACAGATATGATTTCTCCAAGTGCCTCATGGATGGCGGAGCCAGCTTGAACATCATGTACCTGGAGACTCTGGAACGGATGAACCTTACCAAGGAACAGCTCAAACACAGCAACACTGAGTTTCATGGCGTGGTTCCGGGTAAAAAGGAGAATTCCCTCGGCAGCATCACACTTCCTGTGGCCTTCGGCGATGTTCATAATTTCCGCGAAGAGAGGATCACGTTCGAGGTTGTGCCCTTCAAGAGCTCCTACCACGTCATCTTCGGCAGGCCCACCTACAACAAGTTCCACGCAAGAGCGTGCTACATCTACAACAAGCTCAAGATTCTGGGTCCCAATGGTATGATTACCATATCCGGAGACTACAAAAAGGCTCATGAGTGCGAGTTAGGCGAAGCTGCCTTCGCAGAGTCTGTGATATCTGGAGAAGAGCTGAAACGCTACAGAGCCGCGGTGGATCCGATTGAAATGCAGACCACCAAGAAGCAGATCTCCGAACAGAAAAATTCCTTCAAAGCCGCGATAGAGACCAAGAAAGTCAACTTCAAGGAAGGAGACACCACCAAGCAGGTCTCAGTCGGAGCCAACATGGACTCCAAATAGGAAGACGCGCTCGTCGAGTTCCTCCGAGCTAACATGGATATCTTCGCATAGCAGCCTTCTGACATGTCCGGAGTACCTAGGGAACTCGCCGAGCACTACCTCAACATAAACCTGGGGGCTAAACCGGTGAAGCAAGCTATGCGACGCTTTGGAGATAAGAAGCGCCGCGCCATAGGAATGGAATTAGCAAAGTTACTAGAGGCGGGTTTTGTAATAGAAGTTATCCACACTGATTGGGTCGCAAATCCCGTCCTTGTACCCAAAAAGAATTCTGAAATACTAAGAATGTGCATCGATTACTCTGGCTAGAATAAGCATTGTCCGAAGGATCCGTTTCGCCTGCCGCGCATTGACCAAGTCATTGATTCGACGGCATGGGCGGAACTTCTATGTTTTCTTGACGCATATTCCGGGTATCACCAGATCCGGATGAAGGAGTCCGACCAAAAGGCGACTTCGTTCATTACCCCATTTGGCACTTACTGCTATGTTACTATGCCCTTTGGCTTGAAAAACGCAGGTGCCACCTACCAACGTACGATGCAGCGGTGCCTGAAGGACCAAATTGGCCGGAACGTGCACGCCTACGTCGACGACATCGCGGTCATGACACAGAAAGGATCCGACTTGATCAGCGACCTCACAAAAACCTTTGAGAATCTCCGACGGTACAAGATGATGTTGAGTCCGCTGAAGTGCGTCTTTGGCGTACCAGCTAGAAAACTCCTTGGCTTCATTGTCTCTAATAGGGGCATTGAAGTTAACCCGGAAAAAATCAAGGCAATCATGTGCATCAAAAGGCCAATTGTCTCAAAGATGTGCAACGACTAACTGGTTGTGTCGCAGCAATCAGCAGATTTGTTAGCCGTCTTGGCGAGAAGGCGCTACTCCTGCACAAGCTATTGAAGAAGACAGACAAATTTGTCTGGGATGAGGCAGCAGATGCAACACTTCAAGGGTTGAAGAAAATACTCACTTCCCCACCTATCCTAGCAGCACCAGGAGAGTCAGAGCCTATGCTCCTTTACCTGGCAGCTACCAACAGAGTCATCAGCCTCGTCATCATGGTGGAGCAACAGGAAGAAGGACACGAGTATGGAGTCCAAAGGCCAGTCTACTACATTAGTGAAGTGCTTACGGAATCCAAACAACGATACCCTCACTTTCAAAAGTTAGCCTATGGAGTATTCCTAGGTAGCAGGAAGCTGAGACACTACTTCCAGGAGCATCCAGTAACAGTCGTGAGCAAAGCTCCACTATCAATGATTCTCAACAACGCTGACGCAACAGGACGCACAGCAAAATGGGGCATTGAATTATCCGCCTTCGACATCAACTACAAAGCCAGGACTGCGGTCAAGTCCCAGGTCTTGGCAGATTTTGTCGCAGATTGGACAGAAGCTCCGGATATGAATTTGGAGCCGGAACCAGAGCATGGGTTATGCACTACGATGGATCCAAGCAGCATCAAGGCTTAGGAGCCAGAGTCACCCTGAAGTCCCCTATCAAAGAAGAACTGCAGTACGTTCTGCAGATCCACTTCGAAGCTACAAACAATATGGCAGAATATGAGGCTCTAGTACGCGGACTGCGCATCGCTAAGGACATAGGGATCAAGCACATCATTTGCTGCGGAGATTCCGACCTGGTGGCACAGCAAGTAGCCGGAACCTGGAACGCCAGAAACTCTGTCATGGCGGCTTACAGAGACGAAGTTGACGAGATCGCCAAATGCTTTCTCGGATACGAAGTCAAGTACGTCAGGATAGACGATAACACAGCGGCAGACATGCTATCCAAGCTCGGATCCGACAGGAAGCCAATTCCGCCTGGAATTTTCCTGGAGCATCTCCGGATACCCTCGGTGAAGGGCGCTAACCCGGAAAACCCAGAGGTGGCAGTATCTCCGGCTAGAGAAGTGATGGCTATCATTCCGGCTTGGACACAGCCTTTCCTGGACTACCTCATCGACCAGAAGTTGCCAGAGGACGAGGTCCTCGCACGACAGATCATCAGACGAGCGAGATCCTACACAATCGTTGATGGACAGCTCTACAAATGAAGCGCAACAGGGGTATTTCTCAAGTGCGTCTCTAATCAAGATGGCATTGAATTCCTCAGAGAGATCCATGCAGGGGATTGCGGGCATCATGCCGCTCCCAGGTCACTCATTGCCAAAGCTTTTTGGCTTGGATTTTACTGGCTCACAGCTAAAGAAGATGCTGATAAGTTGGTTAAGACCTGCCGAGGTTGCCAGTACTATGCTACTCAACCAAACGCTCCAGCCCAAGAGCTGAAGACCATCCCTATCACCTGGCCGTTTGCGGTCTGGGGGCTCGATATGGTTGGTAAGTTAAAACGATCATCTCCTGGCGGTTTTGAATACCTCCTGGTCGCTGTTGACAAGTTCAGTAAGTGGATCGAGGCAAAGCCAGTGAGAAAAGCCGACGGTGCTACACCACTAAAATTTGTTTGCAGCCTCGTGATGAGATTCGGCATCCCACACAGCATAATCACAGATAATGGCACAAACTTCGCACAGGGAGAATTGAAGGATTACTGTGAGGAAGTAGGGATACGGCTGGACCTTGCTTCTGTGGCTCATCCACAGTCCAATGGTCAGGTTGAAAGGGCCAATGGTCTCATATTATCAGGAATTAAGCCACGCCTTGAAGAACCGCTGCGACGCGCAGCTGGAGCTTGGGCTGATGAGTTGGACTCTGTCTTGTGGAGTTTACGAACTACCCCTAACAGGTCAACCGGATTTACTCCATTTTTCCTGGTATACGGATCCGAAGCCGTGCTCCCCTCCGACATCATCCATGATTCACCGCGAGTTTCCGCCTACAGTGAAGAAACTGCTGACGAGGCCAGACAGCTATCTGTGGACTTGATTGAAGAAGCTCGGAACCTAGCTGACCAACGCTCCACCATATACCAGAAGAAACTCTGACACTATCACAGCCGGCGGGTTCGGAACCGCTCTTTCATGGCCGGAGACTTGGTCCTCCGCCTTCGTCAGGTGAAAGACCATAAGCTGCAATCTCCGTGGGAAGGACCCTTCGTCGTTAGCAAAGTACTACACAACGGATCGTACTACCTTGTCGATTTCCGGGAGCTAAAGGATAGACCTACTAATTGGTACCGGAAATGCAAGCGAGAGGATCCGAATGACATCTACGACGAAACAGATCGCCCTTGGAATATTGCACAGCTATGTCCTTTCCACACTTAGCATAATTTTCCGAGTTACATACTCTATAATAAGTTATACATGATCAATGAAATAAAGCTTTTGGTTTACTCTTTGAGTCTTTTACCTCCTTTACTTGTTCATTTCTAGATCGTGTATGTTTTCCGACTAAAACCGCAGAGCTGGATATTTCCGCCTAGGCGTGTATGAAAGTTGTGATTTTCAAAATCGTCCTTTACGACGTAAGCTTAAGTTTTCTGGTGGAAATGTTTTTTGTTGCGAACTCATGGATTCCTAGTAGCGATTTCCGGCACCTTAGCTGGGGGCTTGTTTCCGCGGTTATTGACGGATTGCCATTGAGCTTCGTCGCCGCTGGCGAGCGTTTCCGGCTAAAGGTCTTCCGGCTCGCGGAAGGTCAAGTGAGCAAGCCGGAAAACGTCGAAATCAGCACTTGCTTTCCGACAAAACAAAACATGCAAATAATATTAAAGGATAGCAGGATAAGTTGTTTCCGCCCATGCATAGCTGTTTCGTTCCTAGCTACTTAAAAATTTAAGTTATCTTACAAACCCACTCCGGGGCCAAAATGATACATCATTGTTTCATTGTTTCACAGGATTTCTATTCGGAGGAATGATCCTCCTCAGAAGCCACATACGCGGAGCCATCACCAGAGCCGTCGCCGGAACCAATGTCGGAGCCATCATCAGAGCCTTCCTCGGACAGCTCAGCGCTCGACCCGGAGCCTTCCGCGTAGTACTCCTGATCGCCTTCCTCTTCGTCTTCCGCGTCTGAGAAGCCCTTGGGAAGATCATACTTGTGGTACCAGAACGAGTGGTTAACTCGCCTAACAAATAGTTGATCAAACCCTTGGGTTTCCGCGAGAATGGAGCGCATGTTGGCACCCTTAGGGGTGTCGCGCGCAACATCCGCGAAGTTCATCGTGGGGAAGTGCGCCTTGCAGGTAGCCAAGACAAGAGAGGCAACTCCGCGAGCAGAAGACTCTTGCCAGTCTTTGATGAGCTTCGGCACCTGCTTCATAAGCTTGGACATAGTTTCAATCACTGTAGTCTTGGCTCTTTTCAAAGACAGGGACTTGGCGATTCCGCGACACGCTGCGAACAGCTCGTCAATGGAACTCTGCGCTTCATCATATGTCTCGGTCCTCTCATCATATGTCTCGGTCCTCTTGAGGGCTGACTCCTTGTTCCATTCAAAGCCAAGACTCCCTGCGAAATTGGTGATCAGTTCTTCCGCGGACATAGCAACATATGACGAAGTCGGAATCTATTATATATTAAAAGTAGATTACGGGCTAACCAGAGAAAAGATAAAAAGCTAGAAATTCTCACAATAATTAGAAACATCCGACCATTTATTGATTACGGGCTAACCAGAGAAAAGATAAAAAGCTAGAAATTCTCACAATAATTAGAAACATCCGACCATTTATTTGGTACACCAAAAATCTACAGCCATTAGATTAGACGTACGTGAAAAATTACCCACCTATGCCATTACAACAGGAATAACCTATCATGTATCTCTCACCGTTTTCTTTTATTTCCCCCTTTTCTCCACAACGCAGCCGCCGCCTCCAGGATCAAGGCGTCTTGGATATTGACACCCAGCAGCTAAGGCGCGTACATCTCAAACCCCAATCTGGTCTCTTCTGCTCGAATTGCTGATCTGTTGGTTGATTGCTTGGTTACCATCTTGAATGTCGGATAATTTCTTTATCCCTGCATGGCCGATCGTGATCTATTCTGATCGAATTGCTGATCGATTGGTTGATTTCTTGGTTACCATCTTCAATGCCGGATAATTTCTTTATCCCTGCATGGCCAATCGTGATATGTTCTGCTCGAATTGCCAATCGTTTGGCTCCCGGATCGTTTCTTGATCTCTGCAGATCGTTCTGTTGCCGCCCTCAATGCCGGATCATTTGTCTAAGCTGGGAGTGCACTAGCTAATGCATTACCATGTGCATGTGCGGAGGCATGCACCGTCAATTATACATGCTGAAATTCCATTCTATCTGGTAGCTCAGGTATCAAGTCAGAATCGTGACCCTTAAAGATGGCAGATGGTAATTATGCATTATTCTAATCTAAAAGGTGTTCCTGAAATCCTTAATAGGCCCCAAACGAAGTAAGCATGGAAGCATCCATGGCCAAATATGCCTCAGGAGAGCGAGCCGATCACCATGAGCATGAAGCAGATTAGGTCCATCATCACCTGCAGCATCAGAAGTAGATCATCCACTCCTCCATTATAATCTATATACACTGCAGTGATCCAGCGCATGAACTACGGCTCGCATACCTGCGCCTCCTCGATCCGCTCAGGAGCAGATTAATCAGGTGTGTGATCAGCTGCAGGTATCTACTCTTCCATTATAATTTACATATACTTACTTTGCAACCGCACAGTCTACAATTTCCGGTCAACTTGATCCGTACCCTTCTCTACACATGACTTGCTTGGTTGATGTTGTCTATGGCAAATTTTGGTACTATTAATAACTTAGGTTAGGGTACCAATTCTGGTAGAAAACCAAGCATGAAATTCTATCACTATTACCAGTTCTGGCATCGAACACCTTATTTACCAGATTGAAATTCTCAACTAAAAATTTGCAAATTGCAATAAATCAATCTTTTTTTTAAAGATCCAGGCATGAGCTCTGCAAAATAGCAGTAACATATATAAGAGTTAATTGGAGTTTTTAGTTTGTACAAGAAATATTATGGCTACATAGACATGCAATGTAATCCAACACTTAGTTGCAGATTTTTTCAGATTTATAAGATAGGAACTCCTATAAGTATTAGTACAGATGGAATCAACTTTATGGCTTCTATACATTTTGAGAGCAAAAATACCACTGTTTAAACCAGTGGATCAAACATCAGTTATTCAGGGTGCAGAAGTTACATGTCTTAACTCGATTGTTTTTCAATCTTCTAGACAGTTCATAGCATCATTTCCCGATCTGGAGAGGTACACCACTTCACTGATATCAGGGGGAACAATATGTAGGCGCTCAAGGAGGCAAGAACATGATTTAAGGTGATGGCACCGGCAGCCGCAAGGAGAAAATTGATGATGTACTACTTCCTGGTAAATTAGTCCACTTCATTTTATCTGGTACATATCAGGATATTTAGAGACGCTAATGCATCTCTGAGTAAAATCCCCCTGTTTATTGTCAGACTAGAGAAGAGCAACTAAAATTTCAGTATCATGATACTGCTGATTTATAACACATTATTATCTCAGCATAAGAGGATCAACACATCCCAGTAGGCTGGATGCCAAACACAAATTTTTATGAAGCTACAATGTTTTTATAAAGCTCAATTTTTTATAAAGCTACAATGTTACGTCCATTTTTTCCTGAGCAAATAGCACCGTGGTGATTGGGACCTGCTGTCATTCTCATCTCAGTTCTTGCGCACACTATGATTATGATGGTTGTCTCATAGATTGATGGGATGAGGATCCAATGGCAAACAAGAGTATCAACGTGAACAATATGTAGGCGCTCAAGGAGGCAACATGATCAGAGGTGACGCCAGCAGCGGCAACAAGGAGAAAAATGATGATGTACTACTTCTTGGTAAAGTGCCCCCTCCATGTTTTCGGGTACGTGTCAGAATATTTAGAATACGTTAATGCATCACTGAATAAAATTTCTCTGTTTAGTGTCAGATTAGAGAAGAGCACCTAGAAGTTCTTGATGTATCAGGATACTGCTGATATAGAACACAATTTTATCTGAACAATTGAACATACAAGGACCAAGACATCCCAGTAGGCTGGATTTTACACGCAGATTAAATTGTCAAGCTGCAATGCTACGTTCATTTTTTCCTGAGGAAATAGCGCCGTGGTGATTGGGAGCAGCTGGCATTCTCACCTCAGTTCTCACGTGCACTATGGTCATGATGGTCATCTCGGAGATTGATGAGATAAGGGTCCAATTGCAAACAAAATATGCTTTGAGGATCTTAGCATAATTGTAAGGGATATATTAAGGCATAAAAATGAAAACAGCAGCCAGAGACCATCCGGTAGAATGACAATGGTTCTAGGAGGGGACTTCCGCAAGATACGTCCAGTTCTACCAAAGGAAATAAGGCACAACATAGTCACTTTATCAATTTAAATGACATATTTGACAGATGATATAACAGAGAAACAAATGGTAGCAAAATTTGCGGACTGGATTCTCAAAATTTACGATGAAACAAACACATCAGCAGAAGGTGAAGAATTGACAAAATACCAAGTGACATACTACTGACAGAAAGGAAATGATCCAAAAAAAAGAAGGTAATCGTACAAAACATCTAACCAAATTTGAGGAAGAGGTACTGCCAACAAGAATTCTTAGAAGAGCGGGCAATCTCATGTTCTAGGAACAAAATAGTCTGGGAGATAAATTAATATATAATGGATCAACTTATATATTGGTGAAGAGAAAACTTATCTAAACTGTGATACAATATGCAAATCAACAACCTTAAATGGTGAAACAAGATATGCTACACCCAAAGGAATTTCTAAATAGAATAACGTTCCCTCGAATCCCAAGTCATGAGCTAAAACTAAAAGTAGGTCTACGAGTGATGCTCGCCTTTCCAAAATATATAATGATAGATGAAACTTTTTAAAAGCCTGAAAAAAATTTCAAATAAAATTCATGCCGTATATATATACACTTACAAGTTGATGCACTATATGGTAGCATGGATATGATCTACTACTCAACCAAAATAAAAGAAACATGCAACCTAATTTGATGTAATAAGCATGAAAAACATTACTTCCTTTAATTATAGTGGGATTGGGCAACTGTACCACTGACCTCTGAAAGAGGATGACTAATATTGAAAATTTGGTATATTTATATATGATATTATGATATGAGAAAAAAACTAAATGGGCCAACAAATTGTATGACTATAGAAATCATTTACTTTCCGAGATAACTTAATGAGAAACTAATTCTATGGTGCAGGATGGAATGGAAAAAAAGTTACGATCTATGTATACAGATGACCTGATGACGAAAGCTCCCTGAAACTAGGAGCACAATATGAAGACGAATCTAAGATTGAATCAAATCAATAATATGAGAGGAAGAAGAGATAACATAGCATCGTCTGATATCACAATAGATTGTATTGGTACTTCCAATGCAGAACCGAAGTAGAAAAAAGTGCAGGCTGATACTAATGCATGACAGCGTCCTAGATGATTCAAAAGAACAATACGCACCAGGACCTCTCTCTCTTCTCCAAGTAGACGGCCGAAGACCTGCGCCCCCAGCCCCTCGCACGCCTGGCCAGACCAAAGATCCCTGACCCTCTTCAGCCCGGAGGTCCGCCATGCTACTCCAACAACAATACATCTTCCATTTGTAGATTTATGAGCAAGTTGATTTAGGTGGATTCGTAAGACAAGCGGAGACAACCAGATTTAGTGGAATCCTGTGAGCGGAGGCAACCAGATTTGGAGACAAGCGGTGGAAAAAAAAAAGAAAGGAGAAGTAAAATGGAGCAATGGGGAAAAATGAGGATGTCTCACTGAAAGGAATTCAAGAATATTATATTATAATTTATTTTTATAACAACCCAATTAATTCCAAAGTAAGAAACCGTCCAATAAATAATGCACGAGACACGCAAACACATGAATTTTGGGGGGAAAAATGTAAGTGGGCTATTTCAAAGCATCTAGAAAGATATGTACAAAAAATTATTATCCATAATATTTAGGACCAGATTTATGTATAAAAGATTTTTAAAAATAATAGTCCCTCTAATCCATAATAAGTTTGTAGATTTAGTACTAACTATTAATTTAGTATAACTTTATACTAACTTCGTAAAACTTACTATGGATCGGGGGCATACAAAGAAATTGAATAGTAAATTATACATTGGGTTAGATATATTTAAATAATTATAACTAACTCAAAAATATTATAAGGTTAGTACTTATCTTCATACCAAGCTCTACTAAAAATTAAATTAATTGAAAATATTAGTACTTGAACACGAAATCTTAGAGTTTAGATAAACGCCTACGATTTCTTTTAGGTCATTCAGAAATGACTCCGCTCTATAGATCATATAATGAATTTTATAGACCATCAAGATGTGGGGCGGGCATGCGCGGACTATAATAGTAGAAGAACAACTAAGTACTAATTTACACATATATATTGGTTATATTCAATAATTACAAATAATTCGAGAACTATACAAGGTTAGTACTTATCTTCATATCAAACTCTACTAAAAATAAAATTGAATAAAAATATTTGTACTTTGAACATGCCATCCTAGAATTAGATAAATGCCTAATTTTTTAGATCATTGAAAAATTACTCCATAAGAAATTTTACGGACCATCAAGATGTCGCCTGCGCGTGAGCGCGGGCCACTGTGCTAGTTACAACATAAAGGATACTTACGGAAGATCATCTTGTCGATAGCCTCCGCCTCCGCTTCTTGACTCTTATTATTGGCCACTAAGGATGTTACCCTTTGCTGGCTCTTCTTAACCTTGTCAGTGAGTTCCGTCATGTCGCGGGCGTGCTTTTCCGAGAGCTCCTTCCTCGCCAAAGTCTCTGAAAGAACATCTCTCACATTATGTTTTGTGTGTTTGATGTCAATATATGTGATACACTAATGTTTGTTTAAGTGGTACAGGGTTTACATAGATTCATATTTATGTGTGTTGGATTTGGTCGGTCTGTCAAAAGTTAACAGCAAAAGATGGCCAGGCCGGATAATCCGGGCCGGATATTATTGAAATATCCGGCCCCCTGATTTTGGCTAAGTCTTCGAGGGAAAAGCAGCGCAGTATGGGGGCCGGACATTGGCCCGGATATTGTCCCGGTATTGTACCAGGGCCGGAATATCCGGGCCGGATATTTTGGAAATATCCAGTCCCCCCGATTTTGGCTAAGGACTGGAAGAAAAGCTTCTCTGGCATAGGGCCGGACATTTGGCCGGATAAAGTCACTGTTTTGTTCCGTAGGCCGGATTATCCGGGCGCGGATTATCCGGCCCTTACTTAGGCCGGAATATCCGGCCCCCCGGAAGCTGCAACGGCTCAATTTTGAGGGGAGGTATAAATACCCCCCTTCTTCTACCTTGGTTGCTTGCTCAATCATTACACAAGAAATCTGCCAAGCCACCTCCATTAGAGCCACCTCAAGAAAATCAAGATTTGCAAGATCTCCTTCCTCCCCCAACCAAAGCTCTTGATCTTTGGAGATTCGAAGGAGAAGACACCGATCTACATCCTCACCGAAGCGTTCTTCATTTCCCCCTCTCTTGTTTGAGGGATCTCATGCTAGTGTTCCTATTTGGTTCCCTAGTTGATTTGTGTTGATGTATTGTTGTTGATTGTTGTGTTGTAACAGATTTGGGAGCCTCCAATTTGATTGTGGATGTGTGCCCCAAGAACCTTGTAAAGGCCCGGTTTCCGCCTCGAGGAAATCCCTTAGTGGAAGTGGGCTAGGCCTTCGTGGCGTTGCTCACCGGAGATCTGAGTGAAGCCTTCGTGGCTGTTGGTTTGGCTTTCGTAGCAACCACACTCCTCCAAACGTAGATGTACCTTCTTGCAAAGGAAGGGAACTACGGGAATCATCTCCGTGTCATCGCGTGCTCCACTCTCGGTTACCTCTATCCTATTCTATCTCTATATTGCTTAGATATATCTTGCTTAGTTGTTAGCCTTGTCATATAGGTAAATTCACTTAGTTGCATATCTAGAGAATTTACCTTTTGTGTCAAGCCTAAATTGAAAAAGAACTAAAAATTGGTTAGCACCTATTCACCCCCCCCCCTCTAGGTGCGGCATACGATCCTTTCAATTGGTATCAGAGCCTCGGCTCTTATTTCGGGCTTAACCGCCTAAGAGTATGCCGGACGAGGAGTCCTCGGAAGGGGCCGCCAAGACGGTCTCCGTGGAAGACTTCAATTCGTTGAAGTCCTCCATGGAAGCCCAAATGGAAAGCATGAAAAAGATGATTGCTGAGCTTTTGGCTCCGGCCCTTTCCAAGGCTCCTAGTGTAGAGGTAAAAGACACGGGTGCGTTAGATGAGGGAGAGGCTTCGGACTTACCCTCATCTACCAAACCCGTGGAAGGTGATAACTTAAACACTATCAAATCTCCCATTGCATCTCCTAAAGGAACTAGTGGGAGTGAGAGCTACAATCGAGTACCTCCACCTTTCCAATCACCCGATATACCGGTTCCCCATCCCCATTTGAACATTCGGGGCGACCCACCTAAGTTTTCTATTGATAATTTCGATACTTGGCAATTTGAGTTCCGCTCTCATGTTTGTAGTGCCTCCAATGAATTATGGAGAATCATCTTGGAGGGCTTCAAGCCATACAACCCCGACAAGTTGACTAGAAGAGAAGCGGTTGATAGTCAACTCAACAACACCGCCTTGCACATGATTCAAACTAGTGTGGGGACAAAGGAATTGCATCGTGTCCGGAACTACACCACCGCCAAGGAAGCTTGGGATGGTTTGACCGCTAGTTGCATTGGAAGTGAGAGCACAAGGAGGAACAAGTATAATGCTCTTAAGAATAAAGCCGAAGGGTTCATGAGGCTACCGGATGAAGATCATGAAGACATGTATGGAAGACTTCTCACCGTTGCCGATGCCTTCCGGCTTATTGGTGCCACCCACATCAATGACTCTTGGATCAAGGAGAAGTACATTGAATGCATGATGCCATTTGTACCCATTGATGTCAAGACTCTTGTGGGGAGGGAATGCTATTCCTCTCTCACCTCTCAACAAGTCGTGCACGAGATGCAAGCTCTCAAGGTGCTTGAGGAAACCTCTCATGATTCTCGCAATCGTGCTCTTGGGATGGCAAAAGGTTCCAACCTTGCCTTGGTGGTCAACTCCGTTGAAGAAGTGATTCCTCAAGAATCTTATAGGGCATCTTGGAGTATGTCCTATCCGGAAGATTTGCAATGCCACTACTATGATCACATGGCCTTCCATGCAAAATCCTTTTGGGTTGATCCCTCCAAGGCCAAGGAAGATAACATCAAGAGGAACAACAAAAGTGGGTTCACTAGCTTTGGTCCAAAGACAAGATCATGCTACAATTGTGATGACAAGCGCCACTTCATTGCCGAATGCCCCTATGAGAATAGAGAGCTTCATAATGGGAGGCTCATTCCCAAGGACAAGAGCAAAGACTCAATGGGCAAATATTCAAAGCCCCTCAACAAGAAGTTCTACAACAACAAGACCAAGAAGGGCAAGAGGCCCTCAAGAGTTGTGCTAGTAACAAGGGAAGAATATTCATCCGATGAAGTTGAAAGTTCTAGTGGTGATGAAGATGAAGAAAGCTCAAAGGAATTGGCCGCCATCGTCACCACCAACATACCCTCTTCATCTCTCTTTGAATCTCCCAATGAGAACCCTCATATCAAGAATGCACATTGCTTCATGGCAAGGTCCTCCTTGGACACACCTATTGTGCTATCAACTCAAGAAGAGTATACCTCCGGAGATGATGATGTTGATGATGAAGAAGATGCAAACTCTAATGGATTGGTCGCTCTTGCCTCCCTCTCCACTAACTCTTCATCACCAAGTGAATCCCCCAATGAGGTCATTCATGTGGAGGAAGAAAGTTGCCTTATGGCTAAATCTTCCGAGGTATCATCTCCTAACCCCTCTATGCCTAACATTGCTAATGATCTAGGGGTTGACCCCGCTAGTCTAAAAGTGAAACAAGAGATGCTAGAGTTTGATGAGTTCATTAGTAACCTACAAGGTAACACTAAGAAGCATGTTTCAAGCCTCATGGTTCGTATAGCTCAACAAAGTGATATGCTTGAGAAAAAGGGTCAAATAGAGAGAGAAGACTCTCTTGAAATCCATGCCCTTAAAAATGCTCTTGAGGAAAGTCAAGAAACTATAGCTTCTCTTGAGGAGAGGCTAGAAACTCTTGAAGAGCCTCAAGATAAAATTAACAAGCTCACTAAAGCTAGAGATCTTGCTAGAGCTAAGACTAAAGTGCTTATAAAGGAAAAGGCCAAATTTGGTGTTGATCATGAGAAACTTGTGAAGGATCTAGATGAACTAGAGAAGGCTCACAAAGCCTTGAAGAGTGAATACTCTCTCCTCTCCGAGTCTTATGAGCAACTTCAAATTAGGCTTGCTTCATATGACATACCTAGTACCTCTACTCCTTCATGTGATCATGCAAATATAATTGAGGAAAATGCTAGGTTGAAAGATGAACTTGCTAGGACCTCCTCTCCCCAAAGTAAACTTTCCTTGGATGATCTTTTGAGTAAGCAAAGGTCAAACAATGGGAAGGAGGGACTTGGTTTTAATACCAAGGCTAAAAAGGCAAACAAGAAAAAGACCAAGCCCGCACATGAGAAAGCTAATGGTGAACCCCGAAAGGGCAACACCATTAATGATGATGGTGCGGGAATAGATAACCCTCACTATGTTCTCTTTAAAGATTATTATGGTGATGTCTATGCTAAATATGTTGGTCCTTATGATGGTTATGTTGCTTGGTCTATTTGGGTTCCAAAGACCCTTATTGCTAACAAAAGAGGACCCATTGAAAAATGGGTACCTAAATCCAAGAATTGATCTCATGTAGGACTATGCCGCCGGAGGTTCAAAATGGGTACTTGATAGTGGATGTACAAGTCATATGACCGGCGGCAAGAACCTCGTCAAGGAGTTGAGGCCCAACATAAATAATATCACCGTCTCCTTTGGCGATAATTCTACATCCGAGGTATTGGGTTTTGGCAAGGTTGTGGTTGCACACAACATTACTCTTGTGGATGTCATGCTTGTCAAAACCCTTGGTTACAATTTGCTTTCCGTTTCCGCCCTTGGCAAGATGGGTTTCGCCGTCTTTATTGATAAAGATATTGTGGTCCTCTTGTGGAGCAAGACTCTAAAAGTCGCATTCGTTGGGTATCGCGAACACAACTTGTATGTGGTGGACTTTTCGGGGACCACCACGACAAGTGCGATGTGCCTATTCGGAAAGACGGACGTGGGTTGGTTGTGGCATCGCCGCCTAGCCCATGTCAACATGAGAACTTTGCAAAGTCTTCACAAGGGGAACCATATTGTGGGACTAATGGAAAATGTGTCTTTTGCCAAAGATCGTGTTTGTAGGGCTTGTGTTGAAGGCAAAATGCATGACTCTCCGCATCCAAGCAAGACCATTATCTCTTCCAAGAGGATCTTGGAGCTCCTTCATGTGGATCTCTTTGGTCCCGTTACTCATGCAAGTCTTGGTGCGAAGAAACATTGCTTGGTGATTGTCGATGACTACTCAAGATACACTTGGGTCTACTTTCTCAAGACGAAAGATGAGACTCAACAAGTATTCATTGACTTTGCTACCGAGGTGCAACGCCAACACAACCTCCTCATTATGGCAATAAGAAGTGACAACGGCTCCGAGTTCAAGAACTACACACTCAATGATTTTCTTAGTGATGAGGGGATTCGTCATCAATATTCCGCTGCTTACACCCCTCAACAAAATGGTGTTGCGGAGAGGAAGAACCGGACTCTTATGGATATGGCAAGGTCTATGATGGCGGAGTATAAATCCCGCTATAACTTTTGGGCCGAAGCCATCTCCACCGCTTGTCACTCCTCCAACCGGCTCTATCTCCGCAAGGGCTTGAACAAGACTCCATATGAAATACTCACCGGGAACAAGCCTAATATCTCATACTTCAAGGTGTTCGGGTGTAAGTGTTTCTACAAAATCAAAGGAGTTCATTTATCTAAATTCGCTCCTAAAGCTTTGGAGGGTATATTTGTTGGTTACGGTGCCGAGTCTCACACTTATAGAATCTTTGATAAAGCCTCCGGGATTATCATTGAATCTTGTAGTGTGAAGTTCGAAGAAAATGATGGCTCCCAACTGGGGCAAGTTGATGTTTGTGCAGGTGATGAAATACCTCAAGATGCCATAGTAAGAATGGGTGTGGGATTTTTCCGCCCCATTGAGGGACACGGTGTGGCGTCTCGGGAAGAACTATGCTCTACCACGGTGGAGCCCTCATCTTCTCAACATCAACAAACCCCATCAAGTGAAGCAAATGATGCACCAACCCAAGAACAAGAACAAAACCCTCCCTCTAGTGTGTAAGATCAAAGACAAGATCAAGGACAAGATCAAGGTCAAGATCAACCAAGAATCCATGATGGTTCCGATGAGTATCCATTTGATATTTGCTCCGCACCAAATGATGTCCAAGATCAAGCACATGATGTTGAGCACTCACAAGAAATTGTAGTTGCTCAAGTTGAAGGTCAAGACGGGGATCCAAAAGATCAAGTTGATCAAGTGATACCTCCAAGGCCAAGAAGAACCAAGGATGAGATCGAGGCCCGTCGTCTAGCAAGAAGAGAAAGGAACCTTGAGCTTCGTGATCACACTCATGATAAGGTTCTTGGTGATATAAGGGCAAAGGTTTCCACAAGAAGGCAATTGGCTAATTTTAGCAACCATCATGCTTATATCTCCTTAGTGGAACCCAAGAAAGTATTTGAAGCCCTTGAAGATTCGGATTGGTTGGAAGCTATGCACGAAGAACTCAACAACTTCAAGCGCAACAAAGTGTGGACATTAGTAGAGAAGCCAAAGGGGTGCCGCAATGTTATTGGCACTAAATGGATATTCAAGAACAAGCAAGATGAGTTTGGAAATGTTGTGAGGAACAAGGCAAGATTGGTGGCTCAAGGGTTCTCTCAAGTTGAGGGAATTGACTTTGGAGAAACCTATGCTCCTGTGGCTCGTCTTGAGTCCATCCGTATCCTTCTTGCTTATGCATCGCATCATAACTTCAAGTTACAACAAATGGATGTGAAAAGTGCATTTCTTAATGGTCCTATACATGAAGAGGTTTATGTTAAGCAACCCCCGGGGTTCGAGGATCTCAACTTCCCTAACCATGTCTACAAGCTCGATAAAGCTCTTTATGGTCTCAAACAAGCTCCTAGAGCTTGGTATGAGCACCTTAAGGAATTATTGGTAGACCGTGGGTTTGATGTTGGGCTAATCGATCCCACTCTTTTTACTAAGAGGGTCAATGGGGAGCTTTTCGTTTGCCAATTATATGTTGATGATATTATCTTTGGCTCTACTAACAAAGCTTTCAATGATGAATTCTCAAAGCTTATGACCGATAGGTTTGAGATGTCTATGATGGGAGAGATGAAGTTCTTCCTTGGTTTTGAGATCAAGCAATTGAGAGGAGGAACCTTCATCAACCAAGCAAAATATCTCCAAGACATGCTCAAGAGGTTCAAGATGACCGAGATGAAAGGTGTTGCTACTCCTATGGTTACCAAATGTCATCTTGCACTTGATCCCAATGGTAAAGAGGTGGATCAAAAGGTATATCGCTCCATGATTGGATCCTTGCTTTACCTTTGTGCATCTAGACCGGACATAGTGTTGAGTGTTGGTGTGTGTGCAAGGTATCAAGCTTCTCCTAAGGAGAGCCACATGATAGCTCTCAAGAGAATCTTTCGATATTTGGTTGATACCCCAATATATGGTATTTGGTACCCCAAAGGCTCAAGCTTTATTCTCAATGGGTACACCGATGCGGATTGGGCGGGAGACAAGGATGATAGGAAATCAACCTCCGGGGCTTGCCAATTTCTTGGTAGGTCCTTGGTGTGTTGGTCATCTAAGAAGCAAAATTGTATATCTCTCTCCACCGCCGAAGCCGAATATGTTGCCGCCGCAAGTGGATGCACTCAATTGTTATGGATGAGGCAAACTTTAAAGGAATACGGTGTCATTTGTGACAAAGTGCCTCTATTATGTGACAATGAAAGTGCTATCAAGATTGCCTATAATCCGGTGCAACATTCAAGAACGAAGCATATTGAGATCCGGAATCATTTCATTAGGGATCATGTTGCCCGTGGTGATATTGAGCTCATCTATGTTCCTACCAAAGATCAACTTGCCGATATATTCACGAAGCCTCTTGATGAAGCAAGGTTCACTTATTTGAGGAATGAGCTAAATATCATCGATTCAAGGAGTATAGCTTGACCATCTTGCAAACACACCTTCGTCTCAAAACTTTATTTGGTTTAGATGTGGGCATGGAAATAGGGGGAGTGCGGTTTAAATAATTGATCTATCCCTCCCCCCATAATGCCAACATTAAAGATTTCATTCTCTTTATATCATATGTTGATATGTGAGCTTCAATGATGAGTAGTGGCTTGGACCCAAGATATATCTTCGCGGTGCCATGCCACAACACTCATATATGGTGGCCTAGGCCACCACACTCTTCTTTGTGAAGAGTTGGAGTTATTTGGATCTTATCGCCTTTTATTTGACAACTCCATGTTCTTATGGGAAATCACTCTAGTTTGGCCTTATTTGCTCATATCTTGCAAACTTGAGTGACCATGTACCATTAACAGTTTGTATCTTCTAAAACCTAAGCCTACTCTCTCCTATAAGCCATTTCCATCTTGCTCATTTGTCATGTTTGGTAAAAACTTGGAGTTTGAGGTGTTTCGGTCGGATGATCTAGGTTGCTCCATCTTATTGGTAAATTTGCACCTTATATGTGACGTGATACATTATTGTATCACATATGGGTCATGCAAATAACCAACGAAAGATGGGCCGGATTCCCGGTGATTCTGGAATTTTCCAGAACCCCGGATAATCCGGCCCCAGGAGACACCGGAAAATCCGGCCCGGCCGGATTATCCGCCCTAAGCTTGGGCCGGATTATCCGGCCTGGGCAGATCTTGAAAGGGTTGAGGTCGAGGCCGCGGGGGGGCAAACGGTTCACACCACCCCCCACGCACCTCTCTCTCCTCTTTCTCCTCTCAAGATCGCCGGACCTCCTCCTCCTCGCCGGAGACGCTCCGTCCGCCCCCTCTCGGAGTTCTTGGGTGGATCGGGTGCATCTCCTCCCTAGCTACCTTCTCCTCCAAGCGGTTTTCACAATGGATGTGGGTATGATTCACAATCTCTAACCCTAGATGTTGTGTTTTATATGTGCTATTTTCTTGATGGAATTGGTGTCTAGTTGTTCCAAATCACGTGTAGTGTACTCCTCTTGCATGCTATGAGGCCGATCTAGTCTTAGACAAGCTTTTGATTGGAAAACTGCAACTTTCGCAGGGCCGGATTATCCGGCCCCCGCGCTGGCCGGATTTTCCGGCCCGGCCGGATTATCCGCCCCCTGGGGACCCCGGATTATCCGGCCTGGAGCTTCATCGCCGCTGCAGTTTTTGCTTCAATCTATCATGTCTAGATTTGTACCGACTTATAGCATGTTTCTCGAGTATATTAGTGTATCTTACATGACTTATGAGCATTACCTTCTCTTTGCTACCCGTCTTTGCTTCTCACAGGTGGTGCTTCTCGGGGTGGTCGGAGACGCTCAAGGCATGATCGATCTAGTGACGAGTTTACACCCAATGCACCTCGCAAGTCCGTCACTTCAAGGCGGAAGAACAAGGAAGTGAGGGAGAACTACAAGGCCATGGACCCAGTCTCTTATTCCGCTATCCGCATGAAGAACTGGTATGAAGATGTTCCAAGGGATGAAGAGATAGAGGGCAGGAGATACTGGTGCATGGAGCAGGAGTTCATCTACAAGGATGTCTATGAGCCCATGAAGAATCTGAGACCCATGCAAGCTATCGATGTGGACATTCTGGCGGTCAACAATCACTTTGAAGATGCAATCTGGGTAGCTGGAAGGCTGGGCTTGCATGATATCATGAAGATTCAATGTGACTATAGCCCAGATTTGGTGAAGTAATTCTTTGCCACTTTGGCATTCAAGAAAGATGAGGAACGCACTTTGGAATGGATGACTGGCTCCACTCACTGCAGTGCCACTCTGCGCCGATTTGCTGGTATTCTTGGAGTTCCTGTTGATGAGGGTCGTCGTCTTCATGGACCACAACAGACAGATAAGAATGCTCTTGTGGATCTCTATACCTCAGCGGGAAAAATTGGTTTTGCTAAGGGGCTGCTTCCCATATACAGTCAGTTGCTCCGGTTCTTTCGGGCAACCATTTGTCCAAGTGGTGGTAACAATGATGCTCTCCGGGGTGTCCTTGTGGACCTTATGCACCTCAGCTTTAAGTGTGCTCGTGATGGTAATGAGGAACAGGACTACTCTCTTGATATCATGGACTTTATCTTCCATGAGATCCATGATGCCATGGTCTCCCGGACCACCATACCCTATGCACCCTACATTCAGCTTCTCATCAACAACTCTGTGGCTGTGAGTGGTGAAGACTTGAGTGGGTATCCTTTTGTGAAGCACCATGTCAAGAAGGCCTACAAGCTTAAGTCAGTCTCTTCAGCTGTACCTGCACCTGACACTTTCATGGGTGATGCTCGTTCTAGTGGTTTTGCTCCTGCTCGTCATCCTGATGTCCCGGCTATGAGGAAGCAAGTGAGCCGGCTTAGTTGGTTTCAGCGTCACATCCTTTGCATGAACATTGAGATCCATAAGGAGAACTATGCAGCTAGCCGAGAGCGTTCTGAGATTAAGCATACTCAGGCGGTTATTCTACACAAGCTCAGTGGTGATCAAGGTCCCCCGCCTCAGCCTCCAGCTCACCAGGGTTACAGTGGATGGCACTCTGCACAGGTTCCATGGAGTGATCTTGATGATTGCCTTCAAAGGTCCAACACCTCTCGCCGCTCTCCGGATGCATCTGACACTGATGAGGAAGAAGAGGAAGCGGCATACCAGTCCGATGATGAAGAAGCCTCCGAGTGATTCCCATGGGACGTGTAGCATCGCGCTTGTCCCCTTTTCGGCGTCTTGATGCCAAAGGGGGAGAAGTGTTCTATTAGGATTCTCGGGGATTTGCTTGATTTGGGTACAAGCATATGCGTTTATCATTCTTATATTGCTTGTGTTCCCTCTTATTTGAACTATTTGGTTTGTTTGTGTGCCGTTCAAAACTATGTGCTATGTGGTGTGAGACATTGTTATGGTTTTCGGATTTCTATTTGTTGAGATCAAGGATATTACATTATGTGTGATGCTATATCTCCGCATTATATATCTACACATGGGTATGATTTCTTGCATCCTATCTCAACTTCATATGTGTCAATGTCTATTGTTAGAGCTCATGTTGGATATCTCTTGTGTTGAGGCACCATACTCCTATGTGTTGTGTATTTGTATTCAAATGCAAATTACTTATATGCACACATGTAGGGGGAGTACCTCTATGTTTTTCCATCATGCTTGTCTCTATAGTGATTCCCTTGCAAATCCGTATATTGTCATCAAACACCAAAAAGGGAGAGATTGAAAGAACATCTCTCACATTATGTTTTGTGTGTTTGATGTCAATATATGTGATACACTAATGTTTGTTTAAGTGGTACAGGGTTTACATAGATTCATATTTATGTGTGTTGGATTTGGTCGGTCTGTCAAAAGTTAACAGCAAAAGATGGCCAGGCCGGATAATCCGGGCCGGATATTGTTGAAATATCCGGCCCCCTGATTTTGGCTAAGTCTTCGAGGGAAAAGCAGCGCAGTATGGGGGCCGGACATTTGCCCGGATATTGTCCCGGTATTGTACCAGGGCCGGAATATCCGGGCCGGATATTTTGGAAATATCCGGCCCCCCCGATTTTGGCTAAGGTCTGGAAGAAAAGCTTCTCTGGCATAGGGCCGGACATTTGGCCGGATAAAGTCACTGTTTTGTTCCGTAGGCCGGATTATCCGGGGGGGCGGATTATCCGGCCCTTACTTAGGCCGGAATATCCGGCCCCCCGGAAGCTGCAACGGCTCAATTTTGAGGGGAGGTATAAATACCCCCCTTCTTCTACCTTGGTTGCTTGCTCAATCATTACACAAGAAATCTGCCAAGCCACCTCCATTAGAGCCACCTCAAGAAAATCAAGATTTGCAAGATCTCCTTCCTCCCCCAACCAAAGCTCTTGATCTTTGGAGATTCGAAGGAGAAGACACCGATCTACATCCTCACCGAAGCGTTCTTCATTTCCCCCTCTCTTGTTTGAGGGATCTCATGCTAGTGTTCCTATTTGGTTCCCTAGTTGATTTGTGTTGATGTATTGTTGTTGATTGTTGTGTTGTAACAGATTTGGGAGCCTCCAATTTGGTTGTGGATGTGTGCCCCAAGAACCTTGTAAAGGCCCGGTTTCCGCCTCGAGGAAATCCCTTAGTGGAAGTGGGCTAGGCCTTCGTGGCGTTGCTCACCGGAGATCTGAGTGAAGCCTTCGTGGCTGTTGGTTTGGCTTTCGTAGCAACCACACTCCTCCAAATGTAGACGTACCTTCTTGCAAAGGAAGGGAACTACGGGAATCATCTCCGTGTCATCGCGTGCTCCACTCTCGGTTACCTCTATCCTATTCTATCTCTATATTACTTAGATATATCTTGCTTAGTTGTTAGCCTTGTCATATAGGTAAATTCACTTAGTTGCATATCTAGAGAATTTACCTTTTGTGTCAAGCCTAAATTGAAAAAGAACTAAAAATTGGTTAGCACCTATTCACCCCCCCCCTCTAGGTGCGGCATACGATCCTTTCAGTCTCCCGCCAAAGTCTCCTTCTCGGAGGATTCTTTAATGAAGGTCTTGAGGGATTCGTTCTCCGCCTCGAGCACTTGGACTTTGGCGGACAGGTCGTCGATGGCAGGGCGTTTGGCAGTTTCTTCTGTAGGCGGAAAATAACACATGTTATGCATCATGACAGTTTAGAGACAGATTCAAATCCAACCCGGAGTTCTTACCGTTTAAGCGGGTCTCCAAGTGCTTCATAGCCTTTTGGCTATTTTCAGCATTCTGGCGCAGCCCCTCTATCTCCGTCATTTGCTCCAGCACATGGACGCGCATGTCTTCATGCAGCTTCCGCGTGTTCTAAGGGGCAGACAGGAGTTAGCCGGAAATTCAAAATTCTGGGGGCTGGCAAGGAGTTCAAAGTCTTGGATTGAGAAAATTTTAAATTTCCGCCAAAGGTACATATCGAAAAAAGCATCGGCTAACACATGTTACACGGAAAAAATGTCTAACCCAATGCTTGGGGGCTAGTGTTACCTGGCGCACGTCCTTGTGCTTAGCAAAGAAGACCTTGAGATCACTCTCGAGGTCGGAGAGCTCCTGCATTTCCGTGTTCGCAGGCCCCCACACCTTGTCCATCATGGCGGAGACTTCCGCGTGGCGTTGTGAGAGGGGGAGCTTTTGCAGAGATGGAGTAGGGTGAGGGTGAGTTTGGGGCGTGCCAGTGGCACGAATAAGCTGCACTTTCTGCTCATATTGCTCAGGCGTAGGCTCAGCTGAGGTGGCGGTTGGCTACTCAGGCGGAGGCGCAGACGAGGATGCGCCCTTCCCGGAATCGCCATGGCCAGTTGGGTCTTCGGGAAGGTCATCAAGGTTGATGACGTCCTTGGGATCCTGCTTGGCGGTAGAGGAGGCCTTAGGCGGAACCTCGACTTCCGGTGTGACTGGTATAGAAGCCGGAGATGGCTTGGTTCTCTTCTTGAGGACCTTAGGGGCCTTGGGGGGCTGGCTTCCGGAACTTCTGTTGCGCAAAGGAAAAAAGTATAATGATTAAGTATGTACTGATTCATGATGACAGAGGGATTTCAATTCGGAAATCGAGCACTTACCCGGAAGGCTTGAAAAAATGATGAATGTCTGGTTGAGCTCTGTTGCTGGTGTCGATAGTTTGAGGCGCTTCTTCTCCGCCTCCGCCTTGTGGGTAGCCGCGGTGCTAAGCACTTCGCGGGCACGTTTGGCTGCAGGGCTGGAGGGAGCAGCCCTTTTTCTCTTAGAGGGGCGCGGAACCTCGGGAGCCTCCACCTCCGATGCGGCTTCCGGATCTGTGTTGCCCGCGTGAGGGACCCGGAGGAGAGTTCCGAGATCGCCTTCCTCGAGGGCTTCGAGCTAAGTTACCAAGCCAATACTTAGACAAAATTCTGATTGCAAAGGAATCAATGGTTGAGTCAAGATAACATACCGCGGTCCCAGAGCCGCTGGTGTGGATGTCCTTGTTACACACGTGAATATGAAGATCACGCGGAATCTTGATGAGGAGCCGGATCCGCTTGTCGATGGCGTCGGCGGAGAGGTTGTCCTTAGACGTGCGCATAGGATCGTCATGCCCCGTGTATTGGAACATCAGGCGGTCCCGATGTTGAAGTGGTTGGATCCGCTTGGTGAACCAGGACATGGTGAGGTCCTTCCCCATCAGACCTTCCTCCGTCAGCTTGCAGATCCGCCTAACTGCACGAGTCAGCTGAGGCGACTCGGAAAGAGATAGGGCACTGCGTCCAGGCCGGAGTCTCGCTGGCGGGGCTGTTCTTGAAGGGCGGCAGCATCCTTTCGCTCGCCGGGTCGGAGACGTCCTTCAGGTAGAAGAAGCCTCCAGACCAGTACCGCGCAGATTCATGGCGGTCGGTGGGAGGATAGACGCGGCCAGGGCGGAGCATGAAAGTGATGGACCCGCAAGTGGCCAACTCGGAGGTCTGTCGGATCTTCTCCTTCTTGACGGAGAAATAGTATTGAAATAGAGGAAGTTCGGGAGGTACCCGGAGATGGCCTTCGCAAAGGGTGACGTGATTGCTGATCGCCAAGACACTGTTTGGGGATATGTTGTGGGGCTGGAGCCCATATACCTTCAAGATTTCCGAGAATAAATCGGATGGCGGAAAGGAGAAGCCACGCTCCACCAGTGCCTTAGTCACCACCATCTCTCCACCCTCGGGGGCTGGAGCCAGAGAACCCGGAACTGTTCGCCAGGATCCGGGCCTCAGGAAGCCTTCCGCCTCGAGGTTCTTAAGTTCAGTCTCGGTGGTGTTGCAGGGCCACCATTTCCCCTTGGCTTCACTATCCCGCTGGCAAGCTTTGGATTTTCTGGCGGCCACTTCTTCCGCCTTCTGCTCCGCCTGATCTGCCTCGGAGGTTTTCTCCGGGTTGGTGGAGGTCCCCTCGACATTCTTGCCGGAATCCTTGGAAGGATCCAGTTCAACGGGGACGAAGGGTGGAGGGGCGGAATCTAGGGGTGTTGCCATGATCGGCTCAGATGCCGGAGGTGGAGTTGTAGAAGACATCTGAAGAAACACATGGCGGAAAAGCTAGTTTAGTCGGATCCAGTGTCAAAGTCCTAAGCTCATCCCTACCAACTACGGCGCAAAGACGAAGCTCGAGAGCTTATCGGAATGGTTTCCGCGGTGGTCGGAGTCGCCGGCGACGAGGTTTTGGCGCGGTGGCTCGCTGAAGTTAAGAACAGGAAGAACACTGCGCGGTGGCGAAGCGACTCCGGCGAGATTCCGGCAGACTCCGGTACGGCGGAGGGAAAGCTCGGAGGCGGCGCTGCGCTGAGAGATGGATGGGGGTGAATGAGGAGATTAGGGTAGACGGTGGATATTTATAGGCCGTGGGAGGAGATTCATGCTCCACATCCTGTGGTCAGAACACAAGCGCCGCACCGTTGGATGCGCGACACATGTCGAAACCCTAAGCAGTAAAAACGGCTAAGGATAAATTACCGCTCAAATCGCGCGAAAATGGCGCCAGAATTGGCGGAACCGTTTGAATCTTTTAAGGTTCCGGGTAGCGGCGTGAAGATAAGCAAACTCTTGTCCGCAAGCAGGGGAGTAACCCGGAGACATGTCGTGTACTGTCGATGGATGAAGTCCCGCAGGATGGGGGGATTTTCCGACTAAAAGTTGGGAAAGAAGAAAATGTGAAGTTGGAGTTCTTCAAGTTTATCCGCGTTACCAATATTGCCGGAGACCATAAGGCGTTAGCAAGGCGGAAACAGGAGGTCAAACTCGGAGAACTCTGGGGGCTACTGTTATGGGTATACTTCATGGGTGTACCATCGACAGTGCCTAGATCCGGCAAGCCCGGGTGGCCCATAGATGGTGATGTGGCATGTCGCCTGATACGTCCAAAACGTATCTACTTTCCCGAACACTTTTGCTATTGTTTTGCCTCTAATTTGTGTATTTTGGATGCAACTAACACGGACTAACGCTGTTTTCAGCAGAACTGTTCTGGTGTCTCGTTTTTGTGCAGAAATCCAACTTTCAGGAAAATCCTCGGAATTTATGCGAAAGGTCCTATTTTTCCAGAAGACTCACGGAGCCAGAAGGGCAAGTCAGGTGGAGGCCCGAGGGCCCCACACCCTAGGGCGGCGCGGCCCATGAGGGGGGCGCGCGGCCCTAGCGTGTGGCCCCCTCGGCCGGCCTCCGACGCCCTCCTCTGGACTACTTAAAGGGTTCGATCTAAAAATCGCGACCAAGAAGTCGAAGTCGCCAGAAACCCTCCAGAACGCCGCCACATCGCGAAACTCCGTCTCGGGAGCCAGAAGTCTCCGTTCTGGCACTCTGCCGGGACGGGGAATTGGAGGAGATCATCGCCATCATCATCACCGACGCCTCTTCATCAACCAGCCATGTTTCCCCCATCCATGTGTGAGTAATTCCCCCGCTGTAGGCCGAAGGGGATGGTAGGGATTGGATGAGATGGTCATGTAATAGCATAAGATTGTTAGGGCATAGGGCCTAGTGTCTGTAATTGGTACTTTGATGATATTGTTGCAACTTGTTATGCTTAATGCTTGTCACTAGGGCCCGAGTGCCATGATCTCAGATCTGAACATGTTATTGTTTCATCATGATATTCATTGTTTTATGATCTTACCTGCAAGTTGTATACACATGTCGCTGTCTGGAACCAATGGCCCCGAAGTGACAGAAATCGGGACAACCGGAGGGGATGGTAGTGATGTGAGGATCACATGTGTTCACGGAGTGTTAATGCTTTGCTCCGATACTCTATTAAAAGGAGTACCTTAATATCCAGTAGATTCCCTTGAGGCCCGGCTGCCACCGGCTGGTAGGACAAAATATGTTGTGCAAGTTTCTCATTGCGAGCACGTACGACTATATATGGAACACATGCCTATTGATTTCTTTGTACTTGGACACCGTTTTATTATTATCTGCAAATGCCCTGCTATAATTGTTACATGAGTTTCTCTCATCCATGCAACGCCCGTTATCCATCCCTGTGCCTACAGTATTTTAATCCTGATGTTTACTATAATCACTACTGCTGTCTCTGTTACTCTGCTGCTGTTATTTCACTACTGCTACTGCTATAAAACTTTTACTACTGATAAACTCTTGCGAGTAAGTCTGTTTCCAGGTGCAGCTGAATTGACAACTCCGCTGTTAAGGCTTTCAAGTATTCTTTGTCTCCCCTTGTGTCGAATCAATAAATTGGGATTTACTTCCCGCGAAGACTGCTGCGATCCCCTATACTTGTGGGTCATCATCGCCCATCGGGCGGCCCAGTTGTTGTTGATCCTGAAGGATGAAGTCCAGCCCAGGAGAGGGAAGCCGGATCCCAACCGACCTTCGGAGGAACCCGGATCCATGGAGGCCCATAAGCAACCCGGATCCAGTACGACGTATAAGGGAAGGCGGATCCTTGACGTACACGGCAAGACATTGTACCGTAGTTAGGCAACCTGTAATCCGGCTAGGACTCTCCATGTAAACCCTAGATCCGTGCGCCTTTATAAGCCGGATCCCGGGAGCCCTAGAGGCACAACCACAACTCATTGTAACAACGCGAAAGCGCCCAGATAATTCCAGACAAGCAGCAGTAGGCCCTGTCATCGTGCAGGTGCTCCGAAGCTGGGTAAATCGCGTACCACCATCCCGTGTGCACTCCGGCCTATGGCCCCTACTTCTCCCCCTCGTGAGGATCCCTCCTCCGAGGCACCGTCGATTAGGCAACGACAGGCAGGGTGCCGGGAAGAGCTTCAGAACCCTCCCGAACTAGGGTCTGCAATGGCGGCCACGACGAAACTTTACGTGGATGGAGCCTTGAGTGTCAACACCCGGATTTTTAAGTCCAGATGTCTATTATGCCATTCATCGCAATCCCAGGAATATGGTTTTTGCGAGACATAACAGATTGATATCACAGAACATCATTCATTACAACATCATAATAGTCTTAGAAATAAAAGGATCACATGATCCAGTCTCATTACACTAATAGTTGATCTATTGATCAATTACAAAACACATAGCGGAAGCGAAGTAGCGTAGTAGTAGTCCATCTGTTCCACAGGCAACTGTTGACGTCAGAAGTGGTCCTAGTTGTCGTAGACGTCCTGCTGTCCTTCACCTTGGTACTAGGGCTCATCTTCATAGTCTGGCCATTTGAATAGCTAGGGACACAGCCATGAGTACTTTAAAGTACTTGCAAACTAATACTAGTGTAAGCATTATCAACTATAGTAAAGGGGTTTTAAGCTCTAGGTTCATTTGCATAAAGCCAGTTTTATTTCATAAGCATTTAGTAATAAAAGACTATTCATTTGCTTAACTAACTTAAGTGGGAACATTAGTGTCATTCCCACAACTCTGGTTGTGATTCCAGTCAAAGTCACCATTCACCTTTCAAATTCAAGTCACAAGTCACCATTCGTATTTTTAGAAAAGTTCTGATGACGGAACAGTATGGCCTTTCTACCTGTCCATGACCGTGGACGTGGCTATTCGAATAGTTTAAACTCTGCAGAGGTCGTACACTTATGCCACGCACAACAATTGCAATAATCCTTCAGGGGTAACTGGCCCTGATTTATCGCACTCAGTGCGCAAACTATCAATCATAACCTTTCATTTACATATCCTAGTATAGGCACCTCTCCCCATGAGGTTGGCCTCCCAATTAAAACCAACAGTCAACCTGGGAACTGCACAGGGCTTGGGTCTGACATTCACGTCATTTCTCTTTTGGTGGAGGCAGCCTTGGCATAACCCCGATGACGCTTGTTCAGAGGGAACCTATACTAAAAGACATAAGTTTCCAGCTAAGCCTTACCCAGATTCAGGTATTGTGGGGGTACTTATAAAATTGGAATGGTATCGCATCCAAACCCAACCATCAGTTTTGTAAAATTCACCAAGTCATTCACAAGTCATATTCACCTTCAAAATCTTTCAATAGAATGACTCATCATTCCAAGGTTTTTCAAAGTCATTGGTTTTCACAAGTTCCCATCTAAAGTAATCACTTTTAGTATTAGCACTAGCAACTAGTCATGAGGGGTGCTAACTAGCTTATAGCTTTCTAGGCTAAGTGTGATGCTCTTGTACTACTCCATAACTAAACCAAGTGAATCATGAATAAATAATAAACCTTGATAAACCAAATTCATAACTTGTAGAGTAAAAAACTTGGGATAGGATCATTAAGCATAAAGTAAGATGTAATGGTGCCTTGCTCTTGTAGAGCTTTGCACTTTGGGTATCTTGCAAGAATATTAGCTTGCAACAAAGTAGCTTGCATTAGTCTAGCTTGCAAGAGTATAGCTTGCCTTGGTTGGGGTAGTGATCAAGGTTCTCTTCTTCTTCTTGGTAGAAATCCTCCTCCTCTTGATAGTCTCCGGTACTACCGTCTATAAACGAATACGAGGATACAATCACCAAACAATACTTAAGTAGACTTAATTTGCCTTAATGTCTCACACAAATGATCTAGCATCATTACCTAACATTACTCAACATTAAGCTAGGGTTTCCTTACTTAGTGTTAGGAAAATAATTTCCTCTCATTGAAATGTAGTTTAGGGTTTCTCTTTAGTTTGGAGAACTAATTTCCTCTCATTGAATCTTGTTAAGATTTAATTTCCTCAAATAACAATGTATGGTCACATGTTGACCAGGGTCAACACTTCACACTTATTATTTGAGAAACATGATTTAAATGAGGTTCTATACCTCATGCCATTTAAATCCTATTTGATTTAATATCCCCAGGTGAGCAAATATGAGCCCATGCAACAAGGATCATCACATTACTTCATAACACTTGAGAAGATGATTTAAATGAGGTGCTACACCTCATAGATTTGAAATTCAAAACTTTGAAAATGAATTAAATGGGCTAGTATTGACTACATAGCCACTATTTTGCTCTAGCCCATGATCATAAACAGTACCCATATCATATTTTCGCATATTAAATTAGAGGGGTTGAAATGTGAATTATAGCAATTGGATTCACCTCAAAACTCATTAGAATTGATTTTATAAATGGATTTGAATTCTGAAAACTCTATGTCTTGTTATTTTTACTATTCAAAAACTACAACAGCTATGAGGTTGAAACCAGTGTGGTTGGATAGACAATTTTATAGGCTTTTAAACAACATAAAGTTGGTCAAATTTGGTGCAGTGGATTTGAAACTATTTGAATTTGAAAACAACACCAGTAGGGAATTTGACTAAATCGATTTATTCCAAATTTGAAAAGGTGGGCCTGAGCGGGAAAACTAAATGGGCTGGCCCAGTAACGCTTCAGCGCTCCGCGGGCCAACTGACATCAGACCCCACCTATCAGTGGATTTTAAACCGCGAAGCGGTACGCAGGCGTGCGGTGTGTTGGATTAAAAGAGGATCAGACGGCCGTGGGTCATCGCCTTCTCCGACGAGATCCGACATGCCGGCGGCGAGCCTAGGGGGTGGGAGAGCTAACCAGGGTCCGGCGAGGCTCGGCGAGGGTGCGCGGCAGTGTTGTCGAGGATGAGGAAGCGAGTGGTGGTCGTGGGAGGAGCTGAGGTGGCCGAAATCGACGACTTGATCTGCGATGGCTCACGGGTCGCTGGCGTGAAATTAAGGGGCTACCGGCGGCAATGTGGAGGAGTGAGAGTTCGAGGAGTCTCAGAAGAGAGTGGGGAGTGGATTGGTGTGAGGATTGGAGGCGCGGGTGCTCTCCTTTTATAGATTCGAGAGGTGGCCGTGGCGAGCAGGGCAGGTCATGGTGGCGATGGCGCTAGGGGTCGCGAAAGGGCAAGGTGAGGCTACAGGCGTGTTGGCGATGTCTCAGCAGTCACAGCGAGCGTCAGGGCGCAGCAGATGGAGGACAAACGCGTGCAGGAGGGTGATGGGAGCGGGCAGTGCCGTGGCGGAGGACGACGATCATGGCGACGGCGACAGGGCTCCCGCGTGCATAGCAACCAATCTTTAGCTCTCCTCTCAAATAGAAAGGAAACAATTTCACTTTTATAATGTCACCATATACATCCTTATACTTTTGTCTCTCACAGAGTTCAACAAAATTATTAAGGTGAGAAGAAGCATCATCAGTACTAACACTAGAAAACTGCTCTTTCATAACAAGATTTAATAAAGCAGGTTTAATTTCGTAGAAAGCTGCTTCCGGAAAAGGTGGAGCAATAGGTGTACAAATAAAATCATTGTTGTTTGTGCTAGTAAAGTCACACAACTTAGTATTTCCAGCGGAACCCATTTTTAGCAAAATTAAAACAGAACAATAGAAATAAAAGCTATAATAGAAACTAATATTTTGTCTTTTTAATATAAAGAAGCAAACAATACAAAATAAAGTAAACTAAGCAAAAAACTAACAAAGTAAAGAGATTGGAGATGAGAGAGTCCCCTTGCAGAAATCCTTTTTCTCGCCGGCAACGGCACTAGAAAATCTTGATGGTGCTGTCGTGGAAGTTGGCAATTATGTTGGGGAACCCCAAGAGGAAGGTGTGATGAGCACAGCAGCAAGTTTTCCCTCAGTAAGAAACCATGGTTTAATTAACCGGTAGGAGAAAAGCATGACTTCTGAAGGTGTTGCTAGCTGACTATTGGCATGGCGCACTACCAGCGTCAGCAATAACATGGAACCTGCACACAACACAACCAATATAATTTTCCCCAACTTATAGTGAGGTTGTCAATCTCACCGGTTTTGCTGAACACAAAGGATTAAACATATTGAGTGGAAAGAGATGTTTGCAGTAATTAAAGAGAACGAGTGCTTGTAGAACGTAAACAGAACAAGATTGCAGAAGATGAATTTATCAGTGTAAAGGAAAGGACCGGTGACGAGGACGCTCCTCGGAAATGCCCACCTTTTGGGGCTTAGGGTTGGTGGAATCCTGCAAGCTGACACGAGACATCGGATACCAAACAGACAGGGTGAGAGATTTACCCAGGTTCAGGGCCCTCGATGAGGTAAAACCCATACTTCCTGCTTGTCTGATCTTGATTATCGAAATTATCGGGTTACAATGGGGTAGCCGAAGGCTAAGACTAAGCTCTCGTTGAGAGGCCAAGATTTCTAATAACCTAGCTCTAGACTTGCGGTGAATCTACCTATGGTGACTTTGTGTCCCTCGGCAGACCCTCTCCTGGCCCTTATATTACAGGCCATGTCTCGAGAGTTCTGTCTGGGTTTGACTAGGTTACAAAGAGTTCTATGACTAAACTTTCCTTGTTCTTCGTCTTCTTTCCTTGTTCATCAAGAATCCTTCTTTGGAACCGACGTATCGGCCCACCTTGATCGGTAGATGATCTTCATGGGCCGCTGGTTGGGCCATAGGAGGTAGCATAACTTTGGTTACCCAAAGGGTAATGCCCACATCAGTAGCCCCCGAGTGACTGGCCGAAGTAAAGCTTCGGGCAGGGACTAAAATTGTCTTCTGTCGAATGTTCATAATTATCGGACGGTCTTGATCTCTTGAAACCGAAAAGCTCATCCTTATCGGGTGCACGTCCAGCACTCCCGATGGGAGTAGCCCCCGAGTCTAGGCACAGATGCTTGCAACCGTGTGTAGACTCAAGTTGTACTACTCGAATGTTTTTGGCTGTCGATGTTTTTCGCAAGCTGTCGTAATCATCCGATATCTTTTTTATATCGGGTCCTCCATAACTTTGGGTAAATTCATGCCAACTGATAGTACGTATGGGATTTGAGTAACATGCCTAGTTTTACTCGATAAATCGATGCTGGTTAACTGCCGATGGCAAAACAATGTCACTCTACTCAGAATCAAGTCCCCGGGCTCGATCCTGGATCTTCTGAAATCTTCGAATGCATAGTTTTATCGGGTGCACATCCAGCGCTCCCAATGGGATTAGCCCCGAAGTCTAGGGACGGATGCTTGCAACCGTGCGTAGGCTCAAGTCGAGTAACCCAATGTTATAGTTTTCCTTCGGATGCTTCATGAGGAGTCAATACTTTTGATGACATCATCAGTGACATGGCTACTATGGCGGTTCGATTGACAAGACGTGACCTGACGGGCCCACCCCACTTATGCGCGATCAGTTAGGAAATGACTAGTCCTTGCGCATTGACTAAGGCGCCTCCTCGATTTCCGCGTGTGGTGGGAGTAGTGGGCCGCTGGTTTCTCTCTCTTTTTGACACGTGTATGACTGGATCTTTGCCCATCTTCCCATGATGCAGAAATAACGGCCACGGTCCTTAGTCAATTCTTGTTATAAATAGAGGAAAACTTATGTTTTCACTTTTTACCCCTCCCATACTGCTCATCTTCTTCCTTTGTATCCTTCTCACCATTGCCTCTGCCTCCACGAGCTCTCCAGCAACCATGGGCAGGAAGAAGGGTACTGCCAGCTCCGGTGCTACCACAAGCGCACCCAAAGCCAGCCTCGTGGACAACATCCAGCATCTCCAAGCGTGAGGAGACTAAGATGAGGTCGCTGGGGCTCATTTCTTGTGCCGAATATGACTTTGCTCATCCAGGTTCCACTTCTCGCCCAAAGCCTCCAAAGGGTTTTACCGTCATGTTCATTGCCTTTCTGCAGCATGGGCTTTCTCTTCCAGCCCACGAATTTCTTTGTTCTCTCCTCTTTTTCTACGGAATTCAGCTCTGGTAGCTGACTCCAAATTCCATTCTCCATGTCTCCATGTTTATCACTGTGTGCGAGGCTTTCCTCGGCATCGACCCCCACTTGGGTCTGTGGAGGAAGATTTTTTTTATGTCAAACGGCACAGCGGTAATGAAGGCCTTCACGTGGTTGGCGGTGTCGGCTTCGTTGTCGGGAAGGAACTCAATTACTTCAATTTCCCGATCAGGGAGTCTATCCAAGGCTGGCGGCTGAAGTGGTTCTACATTCGGGACATCCCAGAATCAGGCTGTTGCTCTAATCTGCCACCATTTGAAGGCGTTCTTCCTGCTGTGCCGAAGAAGTCTTGGCAAAACAACTTGACAACTGAGGAAAGCGAGGTAGCTGACCAATTGTATGAAAAGATCTTAGATCTAAAGAGTGCAGGAGGTCAGACGATGTGCGGCACTGAAGTGGTCACAGTGTTCCTGAAGCGTCGGGTGCAACCACTAATGTCGAGAGATCATCAACTCTGGCTGTACACTTGTGCCAAGGACAAATCGAGGGTCAGCCCGAATGATTTTTATGAAGAATATCTTCGGGCGAGGTGCGGCTTCGGACTTTCTTCAGTCAGAAGGATAACATAGCTATGACTTCGGCTCACCCTCCTTTTGACTTTAAACACCTTCATCCGGGGTAATTATTTTATTTGTCTCTGCATCCGATGTCATTTCTGCTCCCGAACCTAAAATTTGTTATTTTGCTTTCGACAGGCTTGTACCATTGCTGAATGCTATCCACCGACGCCCGAAAGCAGAGCAGCTCCAGAAGATGACGATGCTTCCGAAGAAACTGAGGATGACCGGAATATTCTTGAGGATAGCGATGCTTTGGGTGATGAAGCCCGTGAAGATGACACACTTATCGAGTCCATGCGTTGCGGGAAGATTAATGAAGACCTGAGGGCAACATCGGAGTCGAGTCCTAGAGGACAAGATGACGATGATGCTGATGCAATCCCTTCTCCTGCACCTTCCCGAGAGACTTCGGCTCCTCAGGTCACAAAAAGACCATCAAGACTCTTCAAAAAGAGGATGACTTGGAGTCAATTTCGTAAGTTTTCCTTTTATTTATTTTTTACTTCCACTTAGCTTCTTTCAGCTTCACTAAGATTCATTTCCGCTTTGTACAGCTCCGAGGATGATGACGGTGTTCCTCTTTCAAAGAGGGCAAAAGTAATATCTGATAAGGCAGAGTCTGCAAGGGAATCGATGCCTTCGACTTCTGGAAGTGATCATGTCGCTATTCCTCCGCCAAGAACAGTTGTGGCCAAGGTAAAAGTTTCGACAGCTAATCCTTCAGCCAGCGCCTCTGCTCCTCCGTCTTCGAGTGATCATGTAACCATTCTTTTAGTAAACAGTATCCAGCATAGTATCCATCAGCCCCCGAGCCGATGATTGGCTTTTTCGAAAAAAGCCAAGTATAGGTTAAGATATGTCTATTGCATAACCTGGCGTAGTCTTTGATTCCCTTGCTGCAGCCAATTTATGCCGTAGTTGATGCTATGGTAGATTTTGCTGATCAGTTTGTTCAACTAGAAGCAGAAAACGCCCAACTTCGCAAGGCTGTTAAAACTTCGGCTGATCAACTGCTAGAGGCTAATAGGCTAGCAGCCGAGGCACAAAGTGAAAACACATGCCTAAAGGACGAACTGAGGAAGTTGAAGAAGAAGATGAAGGAGGAACAGGAGGCAAGGCACAAGGCTTTCGTTGAAGCTGACGAGAAGGAAGGCACTCTCTGCGAGTCCATTGAAAATTTGCTAAGTAAGATTTCTTCATGCTTGTATGTTTCTTATTTTCTTTAGAATACTCTACTGTTGTAATGAATTGTCTCTCCATGATATTCCAGATACTGCCGACATGCATGTCGACCGTGCAAACAAACTTCGAGTGGACTCGATGTCGGATGCCCTTTCATTTGCAACTGAATCCAACAACCAGATCCCAGATCTCTTGAAGAAGACTAAAGGAGCTTTATCAAGGTTATTTTCGATGATGTTGCCAAAGCTGGACCAAAACAAGACTCTTGGTGAAATGGCAGATACTTTCTTCGTCGACTCTTCTGACGCCATTGAGGTATTGAAGCTACATTCTCGTGTTTACGGAGCAATCCTCACTTTTCAACTTTTGATGGGGCATGGACTTGGTTCTGACCTGGAGAAACTATCCAAAGCGCTACCAGTGGATGCCAATGATTGTCTTGTCGACCTTGAGCCTTTCAAGCAACCCTCACTGTCGTGTGCAAATCGGCTCCTTAAATTAGATGATGAAGACAAGAAGAAAGCTGCATCCAGAGCTGCACCAAGTTCATCGACACAGACTTGATCAAGCTGGCCTACTAACTTTTTTAGTTGTATCCTGAATACATTCATCCCTTGCTCTGTAATGAATTAAGTTGACTTTGTTGTCGACTCTTAACTTTAATCATAACCTTTTGAATGAAATGCTTTGCTGGCTACCGATGGGAGTTTTCTGTGTTCAATATCTTTTCCTTTGATGATTTTCTGAGGATGCATATTAAATATTTTGTTGCAGACTCCTTCGACTTCTTCCCGAGTCGAGAGTTCTTTGCATTCTTCTGCTATTGATGAATCGGAACTTGTGCGTCATCTGCGCGATCAAATTTCCTGACGGAATAACGATATAGTTGGCCTTCATACTATGGTAGCATTGGTGAAGAAGAAGAGCAAAATTTCTGTTGTAGTCGAACAACATGCTTTAGATCGCCTTCGTGTGGCTACCGAGAGCCTAAGCTGTAAGTAGTCAACCACCTCTCTTTTGTTTTATTGATACTTCTGCAAATGATCTTCTGCTGACTTGCTCTTTGCCATCAAAAGTTGTAGCTTTCGATGAATCAGAAGAAAATAAGCGGATCCATGAGAAGATTGTTGTGATGTCCGACATCTCTCACCCGAAGTGTGAATTGTGGTCCAATAGATCAAGGGTTGTAATCGTGGCGAAGTTCGAGTATCAACCTGAGAAAGTTCATTATTACTTTGGTAAGTACCATGCTCATCTAACCATGGTATGGAAAACCATGTTTCCTCTGGATCCAGCACCCGAGACTCTGTCAGCTTTGTTCAATCGATTCAAGACTCCAGTCAGAATTTGATCTTTGGTGCGCAAAGAACTTCTTGCTGGAGCCGAGCTTGCACTTGGTTCTGTTTTAGCATGTCATCCGACCATGGATTTAGAATCCATAGCCAATGCTAATGTGAGACTAGATCAATACTATCCCATAGTTAGGCATCCTGCTCACATTATTATTTCTACAATGGAGGCAGGTACCGAAAGAGATTTGAAGAATCATGAAGATCAAGGGACCTCTTCATGATAGAAATTCTTTAAGTATCCTTGCACATAGTGTGCTTTTGTAAGGAATCACTCTTTTTTAAGATGATCTTGCGTTGCAAGGAGTAACATTGTATGTATTTGATGTTCTTTTTTAACATCATTGTGAGTCGATCGACCGTAAGTCCAACCGAAATATTTTTCTATTTTGTCGAAGGCAATTGAGTGATCAGGTCAGTTTGTTCATTCGACGACCCTGTAGTAATCGCAAGTTTTGCAGAGTCGTATGTACGTTTGTAAGAGCGACACCCTTCGAGTAAATGAGAGAATTATGCGCTTTTTTATTCGGCTTCATAACATGGTTCACCGATATGAGCCTTTCGTATGTTGTATTGTTTCCACCAACTGCAGCACTCGCATGTTTATTTGATGCTTTGATGGAATTTCTTTCTGATAAGAACTTATGGTTTCCGAGTATTGCCGAAAAAATCATGCTACGTCGATAACCAGAGCTCTCGATGGAAGTAGTAGTCAATGACGACATTGTAATAATTCTTGCAGCCCTCGAGTATTACCGGGTAAGCTGTGACGCGTTGTTAACCGGAGCTCCCGATGGGAGTAGTAGTCGATAAAAAAGATCCTGTTATCACCAGAATTTGACCGAATCAGAGGTGGGCCACGATCAAGATGGGCTTGAAGAATATACATGGAAGAATATACGTGAATCGGCCTTATATGTAAAGTTTGGGCTAGTTTGCCCGTGTATCTGTAATATAGTAGGATACGTGTCGGTTAGTTAGAGTTTGGCTCGTGCACGGTTGGGATTATTCCCACGTTAGAAAGTCCACGGACTATAAATATGTATCTAGGGTTTATGGAATAAACAACAATCACGTTCACCACAAACCAATCCAGGCGCATCGCCAACTCCCTTGTCTCGAGGGTTTCTTCCGGGTAAGCATCATGCTGCCTAGATCGCATCTTGCGATCTAGGCAGTACAAGTTTATTCGCTGTTCATGCGTTGCTCGTACTGAAGCCTTTTTGATGGCGAGCAACGTAGTTATCTTAGACGTGTTAGGGTTAGCATTGTTCATCGTATCATATGCCGTCGTCATGCAACCCTGAGACGTCTAGCCGCCCTTACGCCTATCTTAGGTGTAAGGGCGGCACCCCGCTTGATCATTATTTAGTAGATCCGATCCGTTATGGTTGTTCCTTGTTCGTCAAGGATTAGTTTAATATCTGCATAGTTAGGCCTTACAAACGGGTTGAAGGATCCAGTGGCGCGTAGGGTATAGTTTGCTAGCCCTAGACAGGATGTTCCGGGGATCAACCTCGTGTTGGTTTTTAGGCCTTGTCTAGGGTCGGTTTACGATCACCGTGCGTGGCCGCCAGGCTCAATCACGAGTAGGATGTTCCGATTATGTGGTGAAAACCCTAAATCGTAGTAGGTCGTTTTAGCTTTATTCTGATCAAGCAGGACCACCATATATTCGTACACCTCATGCGAATCATGGGTGGATCGGCTCTTTGAGCCGATTCACAGGACAACCTGAGAGCCGATCGAGGCTCGTATTTAATGTTTATGTGTATGCCATGCAGGAAACTAAGCGAGGCATCTCCATCACCTTCCTGACCAGGTATAGGTCAGGTGGCACGCCCTTGCACCAGCATCGGACGTGCGTGCCGAGTCTTTGCGGGCCGTCGCTCAGAGGGACCAGGGCCAGCCGCAGTCCTGGGAGCCTCCTGGCTCTACTGTGTTGCCCGTCGCTGCTCGCCGGTGGGTTTCTGACTGCAACACATTCTGGCACGCCCGGTGGGACAGTCTTCGACATCAACCGCATCGCCATCTACATCTAAGATGGCGGACGGCACCCCAGTCACGTACGAGGATCTGACCGAGGAGCTCAAGAAGAAGTATGAGGAGGTCAAAGCGATCCTCGAAGCCGACCTCATCGGCTCTTTTCACAGAACCCGCTCACATGGCATCAGGTGGAAAGGGTTCTCACCTGAAGGCGCGCTCGATGGAGTGGACCTGTCTGCCCCGTCAGAAGAACGCACCAGGTCCCTGCGTCAGGAGGTTAACTTCATGGTAGCTCATTCGCTACACCGCCATTCTGAGAGCCTGGTGAACACTTTGGAGCGTGTCGCTCTTCGGGTGATCCAGGAGATCATGAGGCATCAGTACTCTCCGTCAGGACCAGCTCTCGGGACTTACCAAGGAGAGATGCCACTCCAGTCCCGTCCACCGCTGCCATTCGCGTTGGCAGCACCAGAAGTGCCGAATTCACCGGCATACGCCGTTGACATGGTGGAATGCACGTACCCTGGGAGGTGCCAGCCAAGATTCTCGTTCAACATCAACATGATAGGACTTGGGCGCCACCCTGATAAGGACAGAGACGAGGGCAGCTGCTCTCATAACCAGGACAAGGAGGAAGCCGTTCCACGCGATTGGCCCCGACAATTCCAAAAAATCCCGGTTACAATCGAGATGAAGGCCGATTCCAGCAATCGGCCCGTGTTATCCTTACCACACGTTCTCCCTGAATTCAGTGTCGATCTAACGGGTGACGGAAAGCTAGGGTATGGGTTTACATCGGCTGATGAGCTAGAAGAAGTCGACATCGGACCTGGGGATAAGCCGCGACCAACCTTTATCAGCAAGAAGTTAGATCCACATCTTAGGAGTCAGATGATAGCTCTGTTAAAAGAATACCCAGATTGCTTTGCATGGGATTACACGAAAATGCCTGGGTTAGACAGGAGCATCATTGAGCATCGGCTCCCCCTTAAGAAGGCATTTCGGCCGTTCCAACAACGAGCACGTCAGATGAAGGCCGAAATTCTGGAAGAGGTCAAGAAAGAGATTGAGAAGATGTTGGCCGCCGGGTTCATCAGGCCATGCAGGTATGCTGAATGGATCTCCAGTATCGTTCCTGTAGAAAAGAAGGACGGCCGATGGCGTGTGGCCATCGATTTCCGAGATCTCAACAGAGCCACTCCAAAAGATGAATATCCGATGCCTGTGGCAGAAACGTTGATCAATGCAGCTGCTGGCCACAAGGTGTTGAGCTTCATGGACGGCAACGCCGGCTATAACCAAATCTTCATGGCTCCAGAAGATATACACAAGACCGCATTCAGAGTACCAGGGGCAGTAGGCTTGTTTGAATATGTAGTCATGACCTTTGGGTTAAAGAATGCTGGTGCAACGTACCAAAGAGCCATGAATTATATATTTCACGATCTGATCGGCAAGTTGGTGGAAATCTACATCGATGACATGGTAGTCAAATCAGTCTCCATGGAGGGACACTTGGATGATTTGCGACGCATCCTAGACCGAACTCGGAAGTTTGGACTGAGAATGAATCCAAAGAAGTGTGCTTTTGGTGTGACGGCTGGTCAGTTCCTAGGTTTTCTGGTTCATGAACGGGGAATTGAGATCGGCCTGAAAAGTCAAGAGGCAGTGCGTACCATGCAGCCGCCCGCCACGAAGAAGGAGCTTCAACATCTCATCGGCAAGATCAATTTTGTCCGACGGTTCATCTCTAACCTGTCAGGACGAATCGAGCCGTTTATAGCACTGGTGAAAATTAAATCTGATGACGAGTTTCACTGGGGGGCAGAACAGCAGTAGGCGTTTGATGAGATTAAGCGGTATCTGACAACGCCGCCTGTGCTAGTTCCGCCCCAACAAGATAGGCCGTTCTATATCTACTTGTCAGTAGCTGACACGTCCATCGCTTCGGTGGTGGTGCAACTCTATGAGGGTGTTGAAAAGGTCGTTTTCGACCTCAGCAGAAGGATGTTGGACGCGGAGACAAGGTATCCTGAGGTCGAGAAGCTTTGCCTTTGCATGTTCTTCACCTGCACCAAGCTTCATCACATCCTTTTGACGGCAGAGATCATCGTCATATGCAAGTCAGACGTTGTCAAGCACATGCTGTCGGCCCCTGTTTTGAAAGGCCGACTTGGCAAGTGGATGTTTGCGTTATCAGAGTTCGATCTTCGGTATCAGCCTGCGAAAGCAGTCAAGGGACAAGCGTTGGCCGATCTTATAGCTGAACGGATCAATACCAATATAGCAGCACTATCTATACGTGCATGGGCTATGTTCTTCGATGGATCGGCTTGTGACGATGGTTGTGGCATCGGCATTCTGCTCGTGTCGCCTCAGGGGGCAATGTACTCCTTCTCCATCAGACTATCTACCCCTTGCACCAACAATGTCACTGAGTATGAGGCAGTACGTAAGGGAATGGAGTTGCTGCTGGAAGCCGGGGCAGAAGCGGTAGAGCTTTTTGGAGACTCGAAGTTGGTGATTAACCAGCTCACGGAGGAATATAAGTGCGAAAGTGAATCGCTTTTCCCATATTGGATGGAATGCCGTGAGTTGATGACACGGTTTCGGTACATCAACTTTAATTGGGTCCCAAGATCCCGAAATACCGAGGCCAACGATCTCGCACAAATGGCGTCAGGCTATAAGGACATATCAGACGGGTCAGAAGTTCAGGTGCAGTTCCTGGAACAGGATGATTGGAGAGCCGAAATCTTCAATTACTTAAAAGATTCGGCTCGGGGGGCACCTAAACGGATAAGATACAAGGCCATGAAGTATGTCCTCATAGGAGACGACATGTTCTACAGGACGTTGGAAGGGTTACTACTCAAGTGCTTGGGACCTACTGAGTCTAATCGGCTCTTACATGAGGTGCATGAAGGCGCCTGTGGAACTCACCAGTCGGCTCATAAGATGAAGTGGCTAATTAGGCGATCAGGGTTTTATTGGCCCACCATGCTTGAGGATTGCTTCAAGTACTACAAGGGGTGCCAAGCGTGCCAGATGTTCGGGAAGATTCAGATGGTACCCGCATCAGCAATGAACCCTATCATCAAGCCGTGGCCGTTTCGAGGGTGGGGCATGGATATGATCGGCAAAATCCATCCGGCGTCAAGTAAGAAACATGAATGGATTTTGGTCATTACAGATTACTTCACCAAGTGGGTGGAGGCCGTCCCTATGAAGAAGGTGAAATCAGAAGATGTGATCAAGTTTGTGAAAGAACACGTCATTCATAGGTTCGGGATTCCCCAAACCATCACGACCGATGGAGGTTCGGTCTTTGTTTCTAAAGAATTCAGAAAGTTCTGTGATGACATGGGGATTAAGCTGATCCGATCATCTCCATACTATGCTCAAGCCAACGGGCAAGCTGAAGCGTCCAATCAGAGCCTGATCAAGCTGATCAAGAGGAAAATTGACGAGAACCCTAGGGATTGGCATGAAACGTTATCAGAAGCTTTGTGGGCCTACCGCATGTCGTGCCATGGAGCTATAAAAACTTCGCCATACCAGCTCGTCTATGGGCAGGAAGCCGTATTACCTTGGGAAATTTCGGCTGGATCAAGACGTGTCACGTTTCAGAATGATCTGACAGCTGAAGAATATGCAGCTTTGATGAGTGACACTATTGAGGATGCAACGGAACTTAGACTTTGGTCATTGGAGAAGATTAAGGAGAACAAAGCCAGGGTAGCTCGTGCATACAATAAGAAGGTTAGACCAAAGGAGTTTCAAGTTGGTGATCTAGTGCGGGAAGCTGTGTTGCCATTAGGAACCAAGGACAAAGCATATGGCAAATGGTCTCCTAATTGGCACGGTCCGTACAAAGTCATCCAGGCCTTGAAGGGTAACGCATACATGCTGGAGCAGCTAGACGGCGTTAAGTTCCCAGTAGCCGTCAATGGTCAACACCTCAAGAAGTATTTCCCAAGCATGTGGGATGACCAGTAAATGAAGTATGAAGGGGGGCCGATTGGAAATCGGCCAGTAAAATTTTTTTATACGAATCTTAGCCGATGCGCAGACATTGACTTGAGAAATATGGATACCAGTATAGCCGATGTACGGACATCGACTTTAGAATAATGAAAAAGCCGATGTGTAGCCATCGACTCTAGAGGAACAAAACTCAATGGAGCGGATTAGATCATGCCAGAATTCATGGCACCTGAGGAGTTTTTCCCGTGGATTTTGCTAAATCTGTACGTTTGAGACCGGGAGATGGCGTGGACACGAATTGGATCTGTTGACCGCGTGAATAGGCAACTTTTATGGCCTTAAAGCATGTTTATGGCATAACCCGATGCCCTGCCATCGGTTCTTTGTGCATCGACTTCGTTTGACAATCGGCAAAATGGACAAAGAAGCAAAATTAATTGGGGAATATTTCTTCATTAATAAAGGATTTCTTACAAGGAAAGAGCCGATTGCTCAGGGGAGGAAGAACAAAAGAAGGGCCTATCGGCCGATCTGCTACTACTACTAGACCTATACTAGTAGACCCTACTCTACGGGCCGTTGCTGCCCTCGTCGTCGGAACTCTCGTCGGCGCTGCTGCCGGCGAGCTCCTCATCGCTGCTTCCATAGCCCTCTATGGGAGCCTCCTCCTCGTCGTCGTCATCATCGTCATCATCCGATCCGGTGCGGAAGCGCTTCGCCGGCGGGTAGTCTTCGAGGGAGTCATCGTCGTCTTCTTCTTCCTCCTCTTCGGATGAAGTGTAGCCATCCCACGAGAACAAGTCGTCCTCGCTCATCGCTTCCAGCTCCCCATCGGCGAGGAACTGCAGGTCATCGTCGCCACTGGTCAAGGACTTGTCGTCCTCGGACCAGACGTAGGGCTCGTGGTCCTCCTTGTCCCACTCCGATGCGGCGAGGATGTCGTGCGCCGCCAGCGAGCCCCACTCCGGCGTCGGCTCGCGAGATGAGGAAGAGTCGGAGAAGACTGACGAAGTGGAGGAGGACGAAGAGAAGGACTGGGAAGAAAAATCCGACGAGGCGGAGGAGGAAGAAGAAGAAGACATGGCTACGGGAGATTGGGGATTTTTTGGGTGCCGATGGCCAGAACAGAGCAAGGGGATGAAGTGGCGAACTGTTCAGAGCGGTTAAATAAAGGGGATATAGTGGTCAAATCACAACGGTCAAATCACGCGGAGAAGTTGAGAAGGCAAGGCATCATGATGAAGGATGCTGCGAGGGTTCTGCTCTGCCACGACATGACCCGACGAAGGAAAGCAGAGTGATTTTGGAATTATCAATTCCAAAACCAGGGGGGCATGTGTTATCACCAGAATTTGACCGAATCAGAGGTGGGCCGCGATCAAGATGGGCTTGAAGAATATACATGGAAGAATATACGTGAATCGGCCTTATATGTAAAGTTTGGGCTAGTTTGCCCGTGTATCTGTAATATAGTAGGATACGTGTCGGTTAGTTAGAGTTTGGCTCGTGCACGGTTGGGATTATTCCCACGTTAGAAAGTCCACGGACTATAAATATGTATCTAGGGTTTATGGAATAAACAACAATCACGTTCACCACAAACCAATCCAGGCGCGTCGCCAACTCCCTTGTCTCGAGGGTTTCTTCCGGGTAAGCATCATGCTGCCTAGATCGCATCTTGCGATCTAGGCAGTACAAGTTTATTCGCTGTTCATGCATTGCTCGTACTGAAGCCTTTTTGATGGCGAGCAACGTAGTTATCTTAGACGTGTTAGGGTTAGCATTGTTCATCGTATCATATGCCGTCGTCGTGCAACCCTGAGACGTCTAGCCGCCCTTACGCCTATCTTAGGTGTAAGGGCGGCACCCCGCTTGATCATTATTTAGTAGATCCGATCCGTTATGGTTGTTCCTTGTTCGTCAAGGATTAGTTTAATATCTGCATAGTTAGGCCTTACAAATGGGTTGAAGGATCCAGTGGCGCGTAGGGTGTAGTTTGCTAGCCTTAGACAGGATGTTCCGGGGATCAACCTCGTGTTGGTTTTTAGGCCTTGTCTAGGGTCGGTTTACGATCACCGTGCGTGGCCGCCAGGCTCAATCACGAGTAGGATGTTCCGATTATGTGGTGAAAACCCTAAATCGTAGTAGGTCATTTTAGCTTTATTCTGATCAAGCAGGACCACCATATATTCGTACACCTCATGCGAATCATGGGTGGATCGGCTCTTTGAGCCGATTCACAGGACAACCTGAGAGCCGATCGAGGCTCGTATTTAATGTTTACGTGTATGCCATGCAGGAAACTAAGCGAGGCATCTCCATCACCTTCCTGACCAGGTATAGGTCAGGTGGCACGCCCTTGCACCAGCATCGGACGTGCGTGCCGAGTCTTTGCGGGCCGTCGCTCGGAGGGACCAGGGCCAGCCGCAGTCCTGGGAGCCTCCCGGCTCTACTGTGTTGCCCGTCGCTACTCGCCGGTGGGTTTCTGACCGCAACAGATCCCGAATCATTTGTTCGGGTGAGGAGATAATCATATAAGCTGAACTAGAAGTTTTATTCATAATACGTAATTGGCTAAGAAGCCTTATGCAAAAAAAGAAAAAGGTTGAGTCCTACGCATAAAATCATCGCAAGTGTGTGATGTTCCATGGGTTCCCAACATCTTTTTCCGAAGTAGGATTCTTGAGGCGATAAGCTCCTCCTGGGATAACTTCAGTGATGATAAATGTTCCTTTCCATGGAGATTCAAGTTTCAGGGTTCTTTCTTGCTTCAGCCGTAGTACTAGGTCACCAATGCTGAAACTTCGAGTGCGAACTCTTCGACTGTGGTAATTCAGTATCGCCTGCTGATATACTGTTGTTCTTGCTAAGGCGATGTCTCGAGCCTCATCAAGAAGATCCACAGCATCTTGCAGTGCTTGAACAGAGGTTGTCACTTTATATGTGGCCACCCGAGGTGCTTCAAAGCGAACGTCGCCAGGTAGAACAGCTCCGGCTCCGTAGACAAGGAAGAAGGGAGTATATTGCGTTGACCTATTTGGTGTAGTACGCAAACTCCAAAGTACTGATTGCAATTCTTCGACCCAAGCTCCAGCCGCACATGTGAGGCGCTTTTTAATGCCATCACATATTAGGCCATTGATCCTTTTCACTTGCCCATTAGTCTGCGGATGTGCAACCGAAGCAAATTTCAGCTTGATACCATTGCTGTTGCAGAATTGATGGAATTCCTTAGAATCAAAGTTGGTTCCATTATCTGTAATGATGCTATGAGGCACACCAAAATGACAAATTATTCCTTTGAAGAATTTGACAACGGTTTTGGTTGTCTGATTGGTGACTGGTATGGCCTCAATCCATTTGGTGAATTTATCAACTGCCACCAATAGGTGAGTATGACCACCAGGCGATGACTTCGGCAGTGGACCAACTTGGTGAAGTCCCCATTGCGCAAAGGGCTGGGCCAAAGGTATTGTCATTAGATCCGTGGCAGGTGCATGTGGTTTTGGTGCAAAATGTTGGCAAGGGTCGCACTTCCGAACTAAGTCTCTTGCATCGATTGCTACTGTTGGCCAATAAAACCCAGCTCTGAAAGCTTTAGCCACAAGTGCTCTTCTACTTGCATGATGACCACATGTCCCTTCGTGTATTTCTCGCAACAGAGCCTTTCCATCATTGATGGCGATGCACCGTTGGAAGATGCCAGAGATACTTCGTTTATAAAGATCACCATCCACTATGATAAATTTTTTAGATTGTCGTATGATGCGTCTAGCTTCCGTTGGATCGTCTGGCAACCGCTGCTTCATCAAGTATGCCAGAAAAGGTTCAGCCCATAAAGGCTCAAGAAGAAGAACTTGTTGTTTAGATCCGTCAGTAATATCTTCGACAACTTCCTGGAGCGTAGCCCCTGGGTCATTAGCCGATATTTCTGGAGGTGCTGAAGTTTTTACTTTAATAGACCTTTGAGTAATTACTTCATAGAATACTCCATCTGGAATAGAAGAGCATGTAGAGCCGATATTAGCCAAAGCGCCGGCTTCCTCATTGCTAGCTCTGCCTATATGTTTTAACTCGCAGCCTTCGAACTTAGCTTCCATTGATTGGTACATCTGGCAATAAACAATCATATTGTCGCTAATAGCGTCGCATAAATTCATCGACTCCTGAACTACAAGATTTGAATCTCCATAAATATCCAAATGAGTAGCTCCACATGCTTTGGCCATACGCCTACCGTGTAGTAATGCTGTGTATTCTGCTTCATTATTTGTTGGTAATGAGAAATTCATCCTTAGAACATATCTCATTTTGTCTCCTTGTGGCGAGATTAGCACTACTCCATCTCCTGCTCATGTGCTTCGCTTAGATCCGTCAAAATACATCGTCCATGAACCCGACATGTCGGGTGACGCCGGAATTTGCGACTGCAATCGACCAAGAATTCAGGAAGGACCTGGCACTTGATAGCTGTTCGATTAACGTAAGAAATGTCATGTGGTGCTAACTTGATAGCCATTGAGATACTCTGCCTGTGGCATCGGGGTCGGTGAGTATGTTCTTTAATGGAGCCTCGGTGACAACGATAATCGGATGTTCTGCGAAGTAATGCTGTAACTTTCGTGCTGTCCTCCACACGGCATATGCCAACTTCTGGTGACGAGGGTACCGTTGTTTTGCGGTGTGAATACTTCGCTGAGGTAATAAACGGGGCATTGTACGCCATGGACTTTTCCTTCTTCTGCTATATAGAGTAGCATTGGCTCCCTGTCCTGTGGAGTCACGAGGACTGGAGAGGTTAACAAAACCTTCTTCAAGTTGTCAAAAGCATCTTGTGCCTCTGCTCTCCATTCAAAATTTTCAGATTTTTTCATCAGCTGATAGAATGGCAAGACCTTTTCTCCTAGTTTTGCAATAAACCTACTAAGAGCTGCTAATCATCCTGCCAATTGATGCACCTGTTGTAGACTCTTGGGCGGCTCCATGTCAAGGATAGCCTTAATCTTTAAAGGATTAGCTTCTATTCCTCTAGCTGAAATAAAGTACCCGAGTACTTGGCCTCTTGGTACCCTGAAGAAGCATTTCTTCGGGTTCATCTTGATTTTGTATCTATCAAGATTGTCAAAAGTTTCTCTCAAGTCATCAATGAGCGTAGCCACGTTTCTTGTTTGGACGACGATGTCATCGATGTAAACCTCAATATTTCGGCCAATCTGCTCCCCGAGGCAGGCTTGCATGCACCGCTGATAGGTTGCACCTGCATTTTTTAATCTGAAGGTCATGCCATTGCAGCAGTAAACACCATGCGGAGTTATGAACGCAGTTAACTCCTGGTCGACTACTTGGTTGATGCGAGGCAACACGTGAAATGATCCTTTGGGCGATGCTTGTTGAGGCTTGTGAAGTCGATACACATACGAAGAACTGTTGTATCTTTCTTTGGCACCATGACTGGATTAGCTACCCATTCAGCTTCCTTGAGCTCTCGAATAAAACCAGCTTTGCGGAGCCGATTAACTTCTTCGTCAATAGCTTTCTTTTTGGTTCTGAGAAACGACACAACATCTGTTGTACATGTTTGGCTTTGGGGTCCACAATGAGGGCGTGCTCAGCGAGTTCCCTGGGAATACCTGGAATGTCGGATGGTTCCCATGCAAATATTTCCCAGCGCTCACGGAGGAACTCTATGAGCGTGCTTTCCTATGCAACAGTAAGATCTGCCGATGTGTTGACCGTTTTCTTCGGATCAGAGGGGTGCACTTGATGCTTCTTTGCTTCCTTGGCAATGTCAAACCTGTCAGACTTTGTGTTCCGATTTTGTACAAGTGGCTGCGTATGATCGGTAATTACATCGAGTGCATTGAGTTCTTCTCTAACTCCGAACTTAGAGGCGATCTTCTGGAAATCTCTGTCGCAGTTATCAGAACGAGAAAAACTCCCGTGAACAGTTATTGTTGTCCCGTTATTGCCTGGCATCTTCAGCTTCAAATATGCGTAATGAGGAACTGCCATGAACTTGGCGAACGCTGGCCTGCCGAGGATGGCGTGGTACTACGATTCCCAATCTACCACCTCGAACTCGAGTTTCTCCTTCCTGAAGTTGCTGGATGTGCCGAAAACAACATCTAATGAAATTTTACCAAGGGGATAAGCGGGTCAGGTTGGGATGATGCCATGGAAACCAGTGTTAGATTATTTTAACATATCGACATACAATCCCATTGCTTTCATTGTACTTGCAAACAAAAGGTTTAGACCACTTCCCCCATCCATGAACACTTTGCTCATATTGTATCCTCCGATTCATACTTCAAGCACTAGGGCAACGTGACCGGGCCTTGGAACGGCTATCGGGTGATCTGCTCTGCTAAAGAGAATGTTTTAATCTGACCAATAGATACTCCCTCTATTCCATTTTATAGTGCCTATTGTTTTTTGGCACGGAAATTAGCGCAAGAGTATTTTTTACACAAGACCCCTTGCTGAACGATTTGAGATCAACGTAAAATTTGGTAAATCCATATCTTTCTAACTTATCATAAAAAATTTTGGAAGCTAAACGATCTGGGAGCTGAACGGGGAGGGGTAATTGAAGAAAAGCTAAGCTACAACCTTATATTCTGAAACAAATGCCGAAAATCTATAGGCACTATATAAAGGAACGGAGGGAGTATAATTGGGTACCGCTGCCATAGCCACTTCTGCAAACTTTATCTCCCGTGAAAAATTCTTGGCCTCCCTCTTTGAAAAAGCTAGTCTTGTGAATCATGTTCACTTGCCCTCGAGATAGAGGGTAAACTTCGGTTGGTATGTAGATATCTTCGTCTGGCACATATTGCTGTTGGTGAGAATAATTGTAAGTTGTTGCTCTTCCTTCCGCGAACGAGATTTTGCTTCCGAATCAGACCTTAGCTCTTCACACAGCTTTACATGTCGAGGAACTGCCGACAATCTTTGAATAAATGTGTGGTCGTCTCGATGTTATCTTTTGGATCGATATAAGAGTGCAAGTAATATGGTGCGACAAGCTGCTCCGCAGCTGGCAAATAAGGTGAACGGCTGTGATTCTTGCTTAATTGTGTGCTATAACATCCTTTATCACACTGGTGGAGGTGACTCGCAGCTCGTTATTCCGCTTCGCAACGAAGATCCCTTCGCCTCTTCAGTTGCTCCTCTCTGCTACCGAAAATCCTTCGGCTGCTCCCGTTGTTGTTCCCAGGCAAGCCCACTGAGGCGATATCGGTGGGACAATGATTTCTGGAGCCGAAGTCTTTAAGCTTGATGCGGCATAATTTGGAAGTTGAAGAAATCCTCCGGAATCGACAATGAAGTGGACACCACCGAAGGTTGCATCCATATTGCTATGCAACCCCGAAGGAATCGAATGCGGTCTTTCAGCGCGTGGGGTGAACTCGAAGGACCCGCAATAAACCGAATTTCTTGGGCTTGGAGGTGTTGGCGAAGCCAGCACGAACGTTGCTGATGTTACCGGAGCTGCCGATGACATGCCTTGTATCGACATGTTTCCCATAGACGGCGCTAATTGACGAGGGTGCTCCTCGGCAATGCCCACCTTTTGGGTCTTAGGGTTGACAGAATCCTGCAGGCTGACACGAGACATCGGATACCAAACAGACAGGGAGAGAGATTTACCCAGGTTCGGGGCCCTCGATGAGGTAAAACCCTTAATTCCTGCTTGTCTGATCTTGATTATCGAAATTATCGGGTTACAATGGGGTAGCCGAAGGCTAAGACTAAGATCTCATCAAGATGCTAAGATTTCTAATGACCTAGCTCTAGACTTGCGGTGAATCTACCTATGGTGATTGTGTGTCCCTCAACAGACCCTCTCCTGGCCTTTATATTGCAGGCCAGGTCTCGAGAGTTCTGTCCGGGCTTGACTAGGTTACAAAGAGTTCTATGTCTAAACTTTCCTTGTTCTTCGTCTTCTTGCCTTGTTCATCAAGAATCCTTGTTTGGAACCCACGTATCGGCCCACCTTGGTCGGTGGTTGATCTTCATGGCCCCCTGGTTGGGCCGTAGGAGGTAGCATAACTTTGGTTATCCGAAGGGTAATTCCCACATCAACCGGGGTCCACAGTTCACTAGAGGTGTCTCTCCATAAAGATAAATAACATGATGGGTGAACAAATTACAGCTGGGCAATTGACAGATTACCGACCATACATGACCAGATGATTACTATGAGATTTCTTTGGGCATTAGAACATAATACATAGACTGTAATCCAACTGCGTCTAGAACCCCTGTTATCGTCTGAACCCCTTCAAGTATTAAGTTGCAAGCAACAGATTATCGCATTAAGCAATGTGTGTAAAGTAAACAATAGAATTACCCTCGGATAAAACATTGTTGTTTTCTCCCTAGTAGCAACAACACATCTACAATCTTAGAAGTTATTGTCACTCTTCTAGAAAACTAGAGGCATGAACCTATTATCGAGCATAAATACCCCCTCTTGGAGTCACACGCATCTACTTGGCCAACGTATCTACTAGCAACGGAGAGCATGCAAGATCACAAATAACATATGAAAAAAATATAATCGATCTCAACATAGTATTCAATATTCATTGGATCCCAGCAAATGCAACATGTAGCATTACATAAGGATGATCTTGATCATGTAGGGCAGCTCAGAATATCTAAAAATGAGGCACAAATTGGAGAAGACAACCATCTAGCTACTGACACATATTCCAGGGATGAACTAATCACACATCACTTCGGAGGCGGGCATGGTGATGTAGATGCCTCCGATGCAGGGTGCCGGGAAGAGCTTCAGAATCCTCCTGAGCTAGGGTCTGCAATGGTGGCCATGACAGAACTTTTCGTGGATGGAGGCTCGGGTGTTTAGGTTTTTTCCGAGATCGTGAATAAATAGGCGGAAGGGCAAGATCGGTGGAGGCCAGGGGGCCCACACTAACCCTTGGCGTGGGCCCAGGCTTGGTCGCGCCAAGGTGTGGCATGGCCGCCCTGTGGCTCCTCTTTGACACCCTCTGGACTCTGTCTTTGTTACGGAAAAATATTGACTTAGGCTTTTGTTTCGGCCAATTCCGAGAATATTTCCTGTACAACTTTTCTGAAATACAAAACAGCAGAAAACAGGGAAATGGCACTGTGGCATCTTGTTATTAGGTTAGTGCCGGAAAATGTATAAAAGTTCAACGAAGTATGAGCAAATCATATATAAATTGGTTTAAAACAAGAATGGTGCATCAAAAATTATAGATACCTTTGATACGTATCAATCTCTACCTTCTCCAACATCTCTACCGTCATCACCATGATGAAGAGGGAGTATTCCACCTCTGGACTATGTATTTGTGGAAGTAGCCTGATCTATTTCTCTCTTATTCTATCATTGATCTAGTACCATGTGAACTTCCAACATGATTATGCTTATATATGTAATTTTTATGTGGTGGATCTTCATTTTATGAGTTAATATTTGAGACTGAAATCCTATTATGTGTAAGATGTGAGTAAATACATATCATGTACCCCGTTCTTAAGTGCTTGTTTTGATCCAACTTATATGAGAGAACATGTGTGGGGAACATGTGTATTAGTTGGAGTAAAATGGTGGTACTAATTGAATAGTGACAAAATATTTGAGATCTACTATGATTTTTTACCTATATTTTTTTACCTCACTAGGGATTAAGTGAATTCATATCCTATAACTATCTACTGACAGCTATGATAGTCGTGCTTGTTTAAGGTAGCATATTTTATATTCAAATATCATGTAAAAGTACCTAAGGCTATGCTCTATTAATTATTAATTATGGATTGCTTGGTTTTTTTCCTTTCTTGAGGTGTATAAGAGAGATATGTTGCATCATCTCTGTAATAGGACGTGATACCCATATGAATGCTAATCACATGCATGCTGAAGTTTCATCAATATTATATTGGTTATGATTTGTCTTATGTCCACTACACCATACGAGTGAATAGACAAGTGAACACATGGACCTCGGTCCAATTTTAATCATAAGAAACAACTTTTCAACACCTTTGCTATCATTAATATTTTCCATATTAATGAAATCCGAAAATACAAAAAATACTTTTACCATTAGCAAACACAAACCAAAACCTAAAAAGACCTTCTTATTATTGTTTTTACCCTGCTTGCCTAGTTATAGATTTTTTACTTTATTTTATTTACAAGTTATGTCAGTTTTACTAATACGAAATCTTGTGCTTGACACCTACACGGTGGAGTTGGAGACACAAAGAAATTACTTTGTTTTGTAGGATTCTTGAAGAGGAGAAGCAAAAGATAGTTCTAAGCCAATAATACCTGAGAGTTTGATATAAACCCTCGAGTCACGCTTATGGGAAAAAGACGCTTGCTACAACACACTGCACTAGGAGTGTCAACGAGTTGGTATACACAGAATTGTTGCCACCAATATCCTTTTGTGGATTTTCACCAAGGCAACAAAGAAGCGAAATCGTTGTTTTTACCGATGGCCATCATCAAACGTGACATGTCGTAGGCTCCCGGTTCCTTGAGGAGTAGGGGCATGCTCGCTCTACTTTGCCAAGAAGGAAGCCGAGGCCGACCCGTACACATACGTCGTATTGACCAACCACTCCAGGCTTTTTCTTTGATGGTTGTTGGTTAGGGCAGGGTATTGGTAATTTTCGACGTGGTCATGCTTCGGGTTCCCTCTGCAGCAAGCGGTCTCCAGCACTCAGCCGGCGCTCATTGATACGTCTCCAACGTATCTATACTTTCTGATGTTCCATGCTAGTTTTATGACAATACCTACATGTTTTGCTCACACTTTATAATGATTTTATGCATTTTCCGGAACTAACCTATTAACAAGATGCCACAGTGACAGTTCCTATTTTCTGTTTTTTTGGTTCCAGAAAAGCTGTTCGGGCAATATTCTCGGAATTCGACGAAACAAAGGCCAAATATCTTATTTTCCCCGGAAGGTTCCAGAACACCGAAGGAGAGTCGGAGGCGGGCAGCATGGGACCCACAACATAAGGCGGCGCGGGTGGCCCCCTGGCCGCGCCAGCCTATGGGGAGGGGGCCCCGTGGCCCCTCCGACTCCGCCTCTTCGCCTATATAACCCCTCGTGACCTAAAAACTCGATACCAATTGACGAAACTCCAGAAAGACTCCAGGGACGCCGCCGCCATCACGAAACTCCGTTTCGAGGGACAGAAGTCTCTGTTCCGGCACGCCGCCGGGAAGGAGAATTGCCCTCGGAGTCATCTCCATCGACACCACCGCCATCTTCATCGATGTTGTTGTCTCCCATGATGAGGAGGGAGTAGTTCTCCCCCGAGGCTGAGGGCTCTACCAGTAGCTATGTGGTTCATCTCTCTCTCCCATGTGATCTTTATGTGATCATGAGCTTTGTATCACTATTAATCTTTGTGCTACTCCAGTGATGTTAATAAAGTATTCTATTCCTCCTCCATGATGTAATGCTGACAGTGTGTGCATCATGTAGTACTTGGCGTAGGTTATGATTGTAATCTCTTGTAGATTATGAAGTTAACTATTACTATGATAGTATTGATGGGATCTGTTCCCCCTTTCATAGCTATCGTTGACAGTGTGTATGCTATGTTAGTACTCGGTCTAAATTGCAACGGTCTATTATGCACTCTAGAGGTTACTTTAATATGAACTCCGGATGTTGTGGAGCTTGTTTACTCCGGCTTGAGGTGTGCTTTTGTAGCCCTACACAATGAATGGTGTTTGTTATCCAACAAGAGAGTGTAGAAAGTAGCATTTATTTATTCAGTTATGTGATCAATATTGAGAGTGTCCACTAGTGAAAGTATGATCTCTAGGCCTTGTTTCTAAGCATTGAAACACCGTTTCCAACAAGTTCTGTTACATGTTTGCTTGCTGCCATCTTTATTTCGGATTGCAATTACTACTTACAATCATCCATATTACTTGTATTTCACTATCTCATCGCCGAACTAGTGCACCTATACATCTGACAAGTGTATTAGATGTGTTGGGGACACAAGAGACTTCTTGTATCGTAATTGCAGGGTTGCTTGAGAGGGATATCTTTGACCTCTACCTCCCTGAGTTCGATAAACCTTGGGTGATTCACTTAAGGGAAACTTGCTGCTGTTCTACAAACCTCTGCTCTTGGAGGCCCAACACTGTCTACAGAAATAGAAGCGTGCGTAGACATCACTCATGCATCGCCCGACGTCCTCCCTCCAACGAGTAGTATGTTGTGCATGCTGCCGCTCGTCGCTCGAAGTAACCCCAAAGCCGAATCATGTTGCGCAATGTCGATTATGGTTTCAACTGAGGTACTCCATTTATACTGAACGGGGATGGGATTATGGTTTGAACTGATGTAATACATTTTTTGAGACCACTCAACGTAATACTTGCCAAGGTGAGATGAAGGGAGCCGGTCTCTGGCGGCTTGGTGGGCTTATGGCTGTCCAGGGCAATAACACGTGAGGTATGGTCAATCGTGGGAGTGGCCAATAATTTACAGCACGAAAACTTAAGCGGTGGTTGTACATGCAATCTTGTTTGAAAAATAAGTGCAAATGCAAAACGGACGAAAATTTTAGGAAAAACCTTACTTCCTTCGTTATGAGGTTTAGATATAGATTGGTAGGACTATTTAAGATTTTGGAATGTGCTGCTGGCTCTCTTCTTTTTAGATACTTATGTATTCCAATCCATTATATTACAGAAGATTATTAAATAAAGAATGAAATTCAGTGGAGACCCGGTTTGAGAAAAAGTTGGATTGTTGACAGAGCAAGCTACTATCATACGGCGATAAATTAGTTCTTGTTAATTCCGTTCTAAGAAGTTTTCCGATGTTTATGTTATCTTTTCTTGACATACCTAAAGGGATTCAGAAAAGATTTGATTTTTATCGGTCAAGTTGTTTCTTCTGGCAAAGTGATCAGCATAAACGAAAATATAGACTGGCAAGATGGAACATCAGTTGTCGACCCAAAGACCAAGGTGACCTTGGGGTGGAGGTTCTAGTAATTAAGAATAAATGCTGTAAGTGGTTGTTTAAACTTTTAAATGAGGAAGGGGTGTGGCAAGAGCTGCTACATAATCAATACCTAAAGAATAAAACATTGTAACAAGTGACGACTAAACCAACTGACTCATAATTCTAGAAAGGGTTAATGGAAGTCAAGGATGAGTTCTTTAGTAGAGGATCTTTTAGCGTAGGAAATGGTCTTAAGACTCGGTTTTGGGAGGATACTTGGCTAGGTGACACACCATTGGCCAAACAATACCCATCTCCTTATAATATTGTGCGATGGAAAAATGTTTTAGTTACCAATTTTTTTCACGGGATCTCACCTAAATATTAAATTTAGAAGAGTCCTTTCTGAGCATAGATGGGAAATTTGGATTCAATTAGTGAGAAGGTTAATGAGAGTTAATTTAACAACCAAAGAAGATAGATTCATATGCAATCTTTCAAACTCGGGTTCTTTCACAGTAAAGTCTATGTACATGGATATGATAAATGGTCATACGGTTTTTTTTGAGGAAATACATCTGGAAAATAAGTACCCTTAAAGATTAAGATCTTTATGTGGTTCCTTCATCAGAAGGTAATACTCACCAAAGACAATTTAGTAAAGAGAAATTGGAATGGTTGTAAGAAATGTGTTTTCTGCGATTTAGATGAGTCTATTAACCATCTCTTTTTTGCATGTTCCTTTGCTCGTCTTGTTTGGAGAGTTGTTCACTTTACTTTTAATATTCCTCCTCCTGTTAATGTTACCAATATGTTCGGTAAGGCTCAATGGACTTAAGAAGCAAACTAAAGCTCGTATATGTATAGGCGTTGTGCTTTAATATGGGCGTTGTGGAACTGTAGACATGATACGATTTTTAACAATATGTTGGAACTTCCCATTTTCTACAGGTTATCCGTATGGCTACTTTCTGGATCCGCGAATGGTCTTACCTGCTACCGGAGAGGCAACGGGCGCACATGGATTCTGGATGCAACTGTCTGGGGATGGTCGCATGGGCTATCTATAACCAAGGTGGTTGGTGGCTTGTTAGACGCTTACATGATGCCTAAGAACACTACTTTTCTTTTGTTCTGCCCATTGATCTTTATATACACCCTGTGTGATGCATGAGATGTACAACTTTATAACTCTGTTACTCTAAATAATGCAATAAAAAGTTGTGTGCATCGATTGATGTAGAGACCAGGGCTTTGCTCCCATTTCGAAAAGAAAAAAAAAATGATGGAGGGATGAGTATTATTTTGGTACATATAATATTCAGTATCTTGATTAAAGCTTAAGTGTCATGGTAACTGTCTAGCAAAAGAGAACACAATCATGACTAGGAAAATTGCTTCGCCTTGCTACGTATTAATTTTTTTTTAATAATTGTTAGGCCTTGGAAATTTTCACTAATGAAGAATGACGGTGTATGCAACTATTTGCATAGCTCAATCTTGTCGAGTATGAAGTTTATAGTATTATAATTAAATCTGGCTTCCGTTACCTTGGGAATTACTTGCATTTGTGTGGTTTTCCTTGATCCAATCACATATTAATCTGTGCACGTGCAACCAACGTCTCAAACATTGACCAAACAGATTTCATATTATCAAAAATAAAATAAGTATTCTAAAAAAGGTATAAATTAGAAGTGAGAAATGGCTATTTTCATGATTGCTGCATAGGACAAATGTGTAGACAAAAGCAAGAATTCAGTTGCATCACAAAATTTTAAAAATCAAGTAGTCTATCTTGGATATGTTGTAACTGTAATATTGCTATTCGTAAATGTCTAGTAAACTGCACACACAAATGTATTGTAATTCATTCACATTTGATGATGCTATATATACTTTCATTGGATGTAGAACTCCTGATTTTTGCCCTCTAGAATGTACCTACAATTTTCAGAAAACTTGTAAGAAGGATTTGAGCTAGCGGAGAAAGGAAAGCAAGAGGGTTTAAATTACTCATCAAATAATATAACACTTGAGTTTATGCCCACAAGCTTTATTCCATTTAGGATTTAGCTCATATATTTACAAAACAAAGTGAAAGCAAGAAAAAAGAAATCGCTGCGATGTATGGGTCTAAGCAACTTGCCGAGATGAATTGGTACTTCGTCTGTCTCGATTAGGGATAAGAACAGAAATAACAGCGGTCCAGGATACAGCTCCTTATTTATCATAACGTCAAACAAATTCTTAGCCAAGTTAACGTGTCCACATCTACCGTACACATTCAGCAAATAATTGCATAAAAAGAGAGCATGGAGATACCTAGATTTCAGAATTTCGAAGTCTAGCTACTGGCATTGCCTTAGACCAGCTAACCGCTCAGCGAAACCATTTAGGACAGTGGCGATGGTGCACTCGACAGGCCGAACCTCATCAGACTTCATATATATACCTTAGTCGAGCAGACCGTTACATGACATAAAATATCTGAGCGGCACACAATTATAACTAGGGGTGTAAATGGATCATGTTTTATCGAATTTTGCTCATACCATATCGTTTACCGTATATTTTTGGAATTCGGATCGAAACGGATATTGACCGGTTTTAGATTCGAATGCTGATATACAGGACTGCAGATTGAAATCGGTAACGGGATGGATTTGGACCAGAAAAAAGTTGGATATATGTTCATCGATAGATAGTTATAGTTTTTGAAATCGTAAGGGGAGTCAGTCTTGTGTAGTTGAGAAAAAAGAGATACAATAGGCTGAAACTCAATCACTGATAGAATTTAGAACTAAACATGCTCGCCAAATAAATTTCGTAATTCAATAACTACTAATCTTGTAAGACCGGTCTTGGCTTTTGACTAAAAATCAGATTATCCCGTTCAAAATCTTCTGATTATCCTAATTAAATTTCGGATAATCCATATCCGCATGCTTTTTGCTATACCGTATCCTACACAGTATCCGGAGCAACACTTCGGAATCGAATATCCGTTCTTTAAAACCCGATATGAACACCTTAGAACGGATTCGGAGCCGATTTCAACGCGGAAATTATCCAGCCCTTATCATAACATATTTCGGGCTTGATCGATGACACACAGATCGATCTGCACAGAGCCTGACGAAACCAGAAACAACGCAGGTGTCCGCGACACCCCGGCCTTGACAATCGTAGCCCCTCGCATGGACCAGCCGCACCGATCACATGTCGCGTCTAGTGCAGCGCCGCAGCCTCGGCCAGAGCTCCACCACCGCATCCATGGCTGCCACAGAACCATCCCTCCCCTCCACAATTTGCTGGTCTCCGTTCTTCATCCCCACCTTTTCCATGGCGCGCTAGCAGGAGTGCAAGCAGCGGTAGAGAAGCATTTCTACACCGCCTTGTGGAGTCCATGATTGGGGTGCCAAAACCACGATGACCTCGTGTTCATCATGGTAGATCTTGTCTCCTCGTTTTCTATTTCCTCGACAGAAAAGGCATCCCAAAAGTTGAGCATTCCTAGCATCTAAAGTCCAAGTCGGCGGGGTTGGATCGGAAAGAGTCCATGGGTACCGCGACGTACTCCTCCTATTCACTGCGGTCCTCGTCCCCCGGATGTGTCGTCCTTGCTCTCCATCTAACCTATCCTCGGTGTCGACGCTTCGGCGGCGATCGACCATGGCAGGCTCGGTTGAGCGTTTAACATATGGTGCGGTATGTTGACCTGGACTCGTTTCCTGACCTAGGCCCGAGACCAGACCTTATACAGAGGTGACTTACGAAAATGAAAGAAGCGCTCACGTGAGGACGGATGAAGGAAACACCAACAATGGACAAACGTAACTCACTGACAAAATCACTGAAATGTTTCTCTCTTTATTATTAAAGAAAGATATAGATATAGATAGTATAGATATAGATATAGATATAGATATAGATATAGATATAGATATAAATATAGATTGCTTGGACTATTTGAGTTTTTGGATTGTGGCCTTGTAAACAAAGATGACGGGATGAGTATTGTTTCGGTACATATAACATTTGGTAACTTGATCAAAGCTTAAAAGTGAGAGAGCATTTTCGTCATGCCTGCTCCCGCAAGCGGCAGGGCGAAACCCTAGGTGAGAGCTTGCTAGATGGCGGGCGTGCCAGAAGCTTAGGTGCTAGACAATGCCCACTCCCGTGAAGGCGGCGTGGCACCGGCGAGCATTCTGTGGTGGTGCGTCAATCGTCGTTCGATGGTTGGTCCAATTTGTAGTAGATGTCTTTTCAGAGATGGAACACTCTTCAACTTGTTGATATCCGTCTCCATCTAGTTCATACTCCTTAATCAAACTATGGAGATTGGCAACAACAGATTCTACCTTCTCAGTGCATTCAACAGAGGTCGAGGCAATGCCATGGAGCATTGCAAAACAGGCTACCAGCATATGCTTCTTATATCTAGGATCAAGGACTGTAGCTATGCTCATGAGACCTTGAATTTGTGTCCAATACTTATCGAATTTATCTATCATGTTATTTGACATGGCTTGGATACAGAGATCATTAGAGGTTGCCCACTGCGTAATTTTTCATCTTGATTTCACATATCTTAGGAAAGAACACATTGCCCACTCCTTACCATGGAGATGTCGCCTTCACTGGCCGTGCTCCGGCAAGCTGCTTCCCTTTATTCGGCTGTTGCCGGCCACCGTCGGTGGGGACACGAGGCCTCTGCCGACTGCTACCGGTGCCAGCTCCGGCCGAAAAAGGCGGCAAACCGGGAGGAATCCGAGCCTCTGCAGCTTCTCTGCAGCTCGGCCGGGAGGGCTGCATGCCAAGGAGGAATCCAAGCCGCTCCCCACTCCCTTGCAGAGGGATCTCCAGAGGAGGGCGAATCTCATCCTCCATCTCCATGGCGGTGGTGGCGGCTGGTGGAGTGGTGGAGACTGGGGGAGAGTTCGGGATCGGGGATTAGGGGAGAGGCGGCGCACGGGCCAGGGGTGGGGGGAAAATAGGGTTTGGCTCGTTCGGGCCTTGGGGGTTTGGGGTCTGGGCGTTTGGCTAGTTAGGGTTTCAATTTACTGAATGACAGGTGGGCTCCACTTATCTGAGGCGGGTTGGCGGGTATGGGTTTGCAACCTCCATACCCTCCTACACTAGACCCGTTGGGTCAAAGTATTTACCATTAAGAGACCCATGGGTTTTTTTCTCACCATACCCTCCTCCATTAGATGCGGGTACCTGGCGGGTTAACGGGTGACGGGTACCCATTGCCATCCGGAGTGGAGATACTTTGCCGAGGGGAAACCCTTCCCTGCTTGGGCGATGACGGCGCCGCCCGTGGACACCATGCCCTTCCTGAAGGCATCGTTGGGGCTTCTCTTTGTCCTGCTACGGGCTCCTGGTAAAAACCCTAGATCCTCAGATCGGGTGGTGTCGGTGCTCTTGTGTCGTGCTCTTCTTGAAGGCATCGTCTTGGAGCTCACAACATGCGGCTCTCCATTGGTTGTGTGGCAGAGGTGCGATATCTTCGGATGGTCGATCATCATCTGGCGATCTTCGGCAAGGCTTACTCTGTGTTCTGCTCCCTCGTGGTACTACCCTCGAGCTGCTTGTTGGTTTTGTGGGAAGTGGTAGCCGGTTACCGGTGGTGGTTGACCTCTGGTGGTGTCGCCTATGACGATGGAGGTCTGTTGACGCCATGTGTGTTTGTTGGTTCGCGCTTTAGGTGAGACACTGTTCCTGATCCGATTCAGCCTAGTCTTCCTATGAGACGTGCCTGCTATTCCCGATTCTGGTTGTAGCTTTCTTGTTAGTTCGTGTCGGTTCAGCATCATGTATCTTATCCCTGTTGAAGGGGTTATTAATTCAATGTCTGGTCTTTTGGTCTTTTGTGTAAAAAAATATTATTAGAACTTAAAAGTTATTAAAGGACGCAAGGCGGTTGGGTTTTCGAGTAGCAACCGGCCAAAATAATACCGCTCTCACGTTTGCGGTCAACAATGAATATCCGCGCGCGGCTGTATTCACGTTTTGCCGATGGATGGAGCTGGACGCATCCATGGCGCTCATTACTACCTGATTAACGCATCCATCCATCGGAGCGGACGCAAGCAAGGTCGCACGCAGCGCAGCGAATGCATGCCGTCTTTATAGCGCGCAGCGTGACAAGTCGATCGGCGCGGGCATCCATGGATTGGAGTGCAATTCTCTAGGCGTCCTGCGTGACAAGTCGATCCGCGACTCGCGACCTCGAGGATTGCAGAATCAGGATACGGGGGGGGGGGGGGCTGGGTAGTTTTTGCAGGCGCAAAATCTGTGGTAGCAAAGGTTCACACACACAACATCACTTAATTTCCAATTCTACTTTATTCTAAGCGCGCGCGGAGGACACATCTAGCAGACAGACGCGCCACACGGCGACGGACGAACAACTAGCACCCGATTGATCAACAGGAACAGAAGAAGCGGAGGTCGATCGCCGGTCTGCGGAGCGCTGGCCGGTCAGCAGTCCTTTATGCAGAAGCACTTGCTCACGAGGTAGTGCGTCTTGCACTTGCCGTCGGGGAAGCCCTCCGTCTTGCACACGCTGGCGCAGTTGGTCGAGCTCGTGCAATCCCCCTTGAAGCTGTGGCTCTGCGACCTGCAGGTCCTCGCCCCCGCCTCCGCCACTGTCGTCGTCCCCAGCTCTGCAAACCCGATAAAAGTCACAGCTTAAATCAAAATTGCTTGTTTGTTGACAGGGCACCAAGATCCGACGAAACAAAGTCACCATGGCGGAGCACCGAGAACAAACAAACCTGTGGCGAGGAGGAGGAGAAGGAGGAGGGCGGCGGACGCTGCCGCGCGGCCAGAAGAAACTGCCATCTCTGCTAGCTTCAGCCGATCACAAAAGTCCACTTGCTATGTTATGTACTCCTAACTGCTGCTCTGTTGATGGACTTGCAGGATCGGAGCGGGCGGGCGGGTGGGGGTTTATATAGGCGGAGCCGGCCGGGGTAGTTGGCTAGCGGATGTTTTAAGTGCAAGTACTTTCTACTCTGACTCGGCTAGTTTGTTTATTGAATAATGTTCTAGAGAAATACAGTACATTAATCGGTACAAAATATGAGGGCCTAAAAGCCACAATGGCGCCCTTGGTCAAAAGAAGTAGCGGCCCTGGCTAAGGCCTTTCATAATGGGTTTATTTTTAGCACGTTATTGTAGGTGGTAAGCGTTTATTAAGATACAAGACTAGTCGCAATGAAAAGTATTATGGAGTACGATACTAGTTTATGATACAATATCTACAATGTATAGTATCATGAATTAGTATTATAGTTCTATCATATTTAATGTTTTGTAGAATTTTAATGCAAATATATGTACATTATGTGTTTGCCACTAAAATTTCTAGTTTTACGTGCTATGATACGGTATCTACCTAGTATGATACTAGTCTCACCTCTCTTCTCATTAATTGATGTGCCACATAAGATTTTGCCCTACATAGCATGCATGATACTACCTATGATACTTCTATTGGAGCTAGTCTTAATATACTGTATGTCTGTATCTAAATTGAATAATTATGGGATCATGCATGAATCTGATTGGGCTATTAATGTTTTTTGCCTATGATCGTGTGCAAGTATTATATCTCAGGCATTTACAATAGGTTGGATCTTAGCAGGTTATCGTAGACAGTGGTGTTTCTTAATACACAAATACTTCAATACATTATTTCTTAGTGGTGTATCTAAATTTAATAATTTTGGGCTAATGCATTAATGTGATTGGGCTATTAAAGTCTTTTGCCTATGGAGGTGTGCAAGTATTCTATCTTAGCTACTCCCTCCATTTCAATGAATAGTGCATCCTCGTTTTATGTGTTTTTCTTTGACCAACAATTACTATAAATATATAAAAATTGTTGGTATACAATTGACATCATTGGAAAGTGTTTTTCAATTCAAATCCAACGATACTAATTATTTACAATATAATAAAAAATTATTGCTCAACTTTTTCGGTCAAAGTTCATCTTGAAATACACGTGCGTCTTATTTATCAAAAGAAACATAGTTTGATACACCACCACTCTCTTTTATCATTAAATAAGGTGCCATATAAGCAAATTAACTAGGATATCCCGCTAAGAGACCTCCATTATGAAAAGGCTAAGTTATGAGCCTTGTTCAGATCAAAATGGCTTGTGGTGGGTGACCGAGCACCAAGAACCAATGAAACAAAATCATCATGACAGGCAAAGCACCGAGAACCATGAACCTGCGACGAGGAGGAGGAAAAATATGAGGGCGGTGGACGTGGACACACGACGAGAAGAAAATTCCAACTCTGGTAGCTTCAGTCGATCACAAAAGTTGTTATATTTGTGATCCAAATTCATAAGAAGGCTAACTTCTGTCAAGCGGAGCGAGGCCCGTCTTCGGAGCCTTGGGGGTGCGGGGGGCGAAGACCCCCCGCGGTACGGATTGTCATCGCTGCCTATATATACCTCTTGTAAGCCACCGGCTAAGGTTTATCACTTCATAAGATAACCCACGGCGTTTGTAAACACTTCCCGATATAGTGAAGTCTTGTTGGCTGACGCCTTGGTTTTTTCCCTTCTGTGTTGGAGGGATTTTCCACGTTAAAATATTATTTATGTCGATGTGATTTCCTCTTCGTTCTTCGTTATAGCTTGTTGCGTTTATAACAAGTGGTATCAGAGCCCGTGTTTCAATCTAGGGTTTGCGACATGTCTTCTTTGAAGTTCGATCTACCGCAGCTGGACTACACCAAAAGGTTTTCGCTGTGGCAAGTGAAGATGAGAGTGATTCTCGCCCAAACTTCTAATCTGGATGAAGCGCTCAGAGGATTTGGCAAGTCCGATGCAAAGACATGGACCGATGAACAAAATTCGGAAGGACCGTAAGGCTTTGTCTTTGATTCAACTTTATCTATCCAATAATCTTTTGCAGGTTGTGTTGGCGGAGAAATCTGCAACGGCCCTGTGGTTGAAACTGGAATAGCATGTCCAAAGATCTAACCAGTAATATGCACATAAATATGAAATTGTTCTCACACAAGTTTTAAGAAGGTGGGTCGATCATGCATCATTGATAGTTGTGAAATACGCCACTTTTTCTCACGTTTAAACTTTTAGCTAGGTCCATAAATCGCAGAAACTCAATTCGGCACATGGGGGGAGTATATGATCCTGCCATCGGGAACACATTTTGAAATGTCAAAAAATTAGAACAAAAAATTTCCAAGATTACGTACTGACATTCTTCGTACGTACATCAAGTTTTGCAAAAAAAACAACATTTTTGATGACTTGTGTGAAAAAAGACAAAAAAAACGTACACTGCCTTTTTTTGCACCAAAATTTGTCTTTTTTACATACGACAGTAAAAATGTCGGTTTTCGTGGAACCACTTTGTGAACATGTAGAACTTCGACATGTACCTATTAAATTTTATGTCCTAACTTTTCGATAATTTAAAATTTTATTTAAAATAATATTTAAAAATCGGGAGCATATGCTCCTGGGTTCCAAAACACCACTCCCGAGAAATTGACTAAAGTTTACCTCTCAATTTGTTACCAATGACTAATTATTAAAAGAAGTGAAATCTCTCCTATCTTTGAATGGTGTGCAGGAAATCCCGTCATAATGGCAAATGGACCCACAATAACTGAATGAGAATCGCGTCACAAATGCAGCAAAGTTGACTAGTCTTCAGAAAGCGGTTCCAGAAGGTTTAGTAGACACCGGTACGGGCAAGCCCCACCCGTACCGTCAGCCCGTACTGCGCGCCGCATCATTCCCGAGATCAAAACCTATAAGTTCTGTGAAGGATCCGACGCCAAAAGGAGATGCAATCGTTATGGAGCTGAGCCACCATCCATCAGATCCATATACACCACACCGAAGGAGATCCGCCACCATAGTTCATCCATTCCATCTCACATCTCCTCCATATCCATAGCCATCACCATTGTAATAGAGATCTCTTTGACAAGTGGTGACCATTGTAAGAATATTGTTATTTCAATCCAAGTATTTTCCACAATCATTTCTATCTTTGATCTTGATATTGATATTTTGTGTGAGTAGTCCTCATGGGCTGCGGGTTGGGGTGAATCCACCCAGCGTTTATGTGCATCTAATCTTATAATATGTGTAAGGATTGAATAGGAGTTTGTCAATCTTGTGTCCTTGTCTGTTTGCCTCGATTCAATGATCTATAGGTACTCATGTCTATCGCATCGATCAAGGGAAGAGGTGGGATGGGTGGAGAATGGAGTGCTACCGTGAAACTTCGGTGACAGAAAAGGGAAAGTAATGGTACATGTTTAGTGATTCATTCGGGATCAACGGCACAATCGTCTAGCTTAATGCTTTGGTTTGTATTCATTTACTTAATAACTGTTGTTACTCACGGCTGTGGGAACAGTGGTTGGACCAAGAGTATTTACGGATGTGCTGCTCACACATCTCTTATCTCTATTTTATTTAATACACATTTGTACTTCATTTTTATATGTATGCATAGCTGCATGAGAATCCATAACCCTGGCCTACTTTCATCATTGAATACAACCCAATTAAGAGTAAACTAGAAAGGTCTGGTAAACATAAAATTAAATCAACTAGCAAGTCTTGTAGAGGTTTTGTTTACACCATTTTAGTGCTTCCCAAATTTCGATTAAACATAGGTCTTCTAGGGAAAAAGATTATCATACTACAATCCATAATCTAGATTGAAGGTATCAACCCTTTTTCTAGCACCGTTGCCGGGGAAGCAATTTCGCTATTCCAGTAAGGTTACTAGAGACCTTGTTAGTTAGTTTCATTTTTGTTTTAATTTTTATTTACATTATTGATTTTCCTTTTTGTTCTCTATTTGAAAACCCAAAAAAATAGTTACTCATTCTTTTATCATCATAAGTAAAAATATGATGCATGTAAAATGCATACATCAACTTTGTTCTTTATCATATTGAATTCCCGCATATTTGCAACATATATGATGATAATATCATGTTTTACATTGATTTATGAGGATTTAGCAATGATCCCCTTCATTTTTTATATATCTCTGCAGAACTGGAATTCCCTATTTCGCATATTTTTTTACTTCTAGAGACCTATACGGAGTCAAATTGACATGTGACTTTTGGAGCGTCACTTTCTCATCGGGAGAAGCACCATGGAGCTTGAAGCAGATCTGGATGGGCCTAAGGCCCAAAAGAGGACAAGTGGCGTGCCCAAACATGGTGGGTGCACCACCCCCCTCTTTCAGTAGTCGGTCGTCTAATTGACCTGATTCTTCCATCCACCGACGTATTTTAACCTAAAAATCACTATATATATATATATATGGCACCGACGAGTTCTCGGGAGGAGAACGCCGCAGAAGACAGAAACACGAAAACAGAGGCTGCATCAACGAAGATTGGAGGGGGGACTCTGCCGGGATCGCCATCGGAGGGATCTCCACCTTCTTCAACATCTTCATCATTATCACCATGATCAAGGGGGAGTAGTCCACTGATACGTTGAAAAAGTTTCTACAATTTTTGATTCTCCATGCTTATTTTACACCAATTTATATATGTTTTTCTTACACTTCGTTGCACTTTTATACATTTTCCGGCACTAACCTATTGACAAGATTTCACAGTGCCAGTTCCTGTTTTTCTGCTGTTTTGTATTTCAGAAATGTTGTACAGGAAATATTCTCAGAATTGCACGAACCAAAATCCGAAGTTCCTATTTTACCATAACGAAGACGGAGTCCAGAGGAGAGCCAAAGAGGCGCCACAGGCTGGCCACACCAGGCCATGGCGCGGCCCAGGCCCTGGACGTGCCATGGGGTGGTGTGGACCCCCCAGGTGTCCACCGACCTCAACCTTCCGCCTATTTATTCATGATCTCGGGAAAAACCTAAACACCCGAGCCTCCATCCACGAAAAGTTCCGTCGCGGCCGCCATCGCCGACCCTTGCTTGGGAGGGTTCTGAAGCTCTTCCCAGCACCCTGCCAGAGAGGGAGATCATCACCGGAGGCCTCTACATCACCATGCCCGCCTCTGAAGTGATGCGTGAGTAGTTCATCTCTGGACTACAGGTGCATAGCAGTAGCTAGATTGTTGTCTTCTACAATTTATGCTTCATATTTAGATCTTGTGAATTGCCTATCATGATCAAGATCGTCTTTATGTAATGCTACATGTTGTGTTTGCTGGGATCTGATGAATATTGAATACTATGGTGAGATTGATTATATACTTGACATATATTATTTGTGATCTTGCATGCTCTCCGTTTCCAGTAGATGCGTTGGCCAAGTAAATGAGTGTAACTCCAAGAGGGAGTATTTATGCTCGATAGTGGGTTCATGCCTTTAGTAATCTCGAAGAGTGATAATAACTTCTAAGATTGTAGATGTGTTGTTGCTACTAGGGCGAAAATAACAATTTTTTGTCTAAGGATAATTATATTGTTTACTTTACACACATTGCTTAATGCGATAATCTGTTGCTTGCAACTTAATACTGGAAGGGGTTCAGATGATAACCGGAAGGTGGATTATTAGTCATAGACGTAGTTGGATTACGGTCTATGTATTATGTTGTAATGCCCAAACGAATCTCATAGTAATCATCTTGTCATGTATTGTCTTTATTCTATCAATTTCCCAGCTGTAATTTGTTCACCCAGTATGTTATTTATCTTTATGGAGAGACACCTCTAGTGAACTGTGGACCCCGGTCATTTCTTTTACACTGATAAAATCATCATGTTATGTTTACTTACTGCAAACACTGTTCTCTTTAATTTCACTGGAAACAAACATCTCTTTCCACACTATACATCTAATCCTTTGTTTTCAGCAAAACCAGTGAGATTGACAACCTCACTGTAAGTTGGGCCAAAGTATTTTGCAAATGTATCTATAATTTTTGATGCTCCATGCTTGTTTTATACCAATTTATATATGTTTTTCTTACACTTCATTGCAGTTTTATACATTTTCCGTCACTAACCTATTGACAAGATTCCACAGTGTCAGTTCCCTATTTTCTGCTGGTTTGTATTTCAGAAAATTTGTACAGGAAATATTCTCGGAATTGGACGAAACAAAAGCCAAAGTTCCTATTTTACCGTAATGAAGATGGAGTCCAGAGGAGAGACGAAGAGGCACCACAGGGAGGCCACACCAGGCCATGGTGCGACCTAGGCCCTAGCCGCACCATGGGGTGGTGTGTGCCCCCCAGGCGTCCACCGACCTCGCCCTTCCGCCTATTTATTCATGATATCGGGAAAAATCTAAACACCCGAGCCTCCATCCACGAAAAGTTCCGTCGCGGCTGCCATCGCCGTCCCTAGCTCTAGAAGATTCTGAAGCTCTTCCCGGCACCCTGCCGGAGAGGGAGATTGATACGTTGCAAACGTATTTATAATTTTTGATGCTCCATGCTTGTTTTACACCAAAATTTATATGTTTTGTCTACACTTCGTGGCACTTTTATGCATTTTCCGGAACTAACCTATTGATAAGATGTCACAGTGCTAGTTCCTATTTTTTGCTATTTTTTGAATTTTAGAAAAGTTGTATAGGAAATATTCTCGGAATTGGACGAAACAAATGCCAAACCTCCTATATTTCCCGACACGAAGACGGAGTCCAGAGGAGAGACAGAGGAGGGCACCAGGGAGGCCACACCAGCCCTTGGTGCGGGCCCCTAGACGCGCCATGGGGTGGTGTGGGGCCTCCTGGCGCCCACTGTCCTCGCCCTTCCGCCTAGATATTGCCTTCGACGCAAACACCCTAAATCATACAGCCTCCATCCACGAAAAGTTCCGTCGTTGCCGCCATCGTCCAGACAAGTTTTGGGGGTCAAAAGTTCCTGTTCCTGCACCTTGCCGGGACAGGGATTAACCCCTGGAGCCATCTCCATCGACTCCACCGCCTCCACTTCGACTTCATGATGGTTCGTGAGTAGTTCCCCCTTGGACTACGGGTTCTCAGCTGTAGCTAGTTGGTACTCCCTCTCCCATGTACTTCAATATAATAATCTCATGAGCTGCCTTACATGATTGAGATCCATATGATGTAATCGGTGTTGTGTTTGTTGGGATCCGATAAATTGTGGAATTGTGATCATATTGTTCATATATTATCATACTATTGTTCGTTTAAGACCTTGTATGCTCTCTGGTACTTGTAGTTACCCTCATCAAGTAGTTGCCGATATCTCCAAGAGGGAGTATTTATGCTTTATAGTGGGTTCATGCCTCTAATAATCTAGAAGAGTGAAAATGACTTCTAAGATTGTAGATGTGTTGTTGCTAGTAAGGATAAAACAATAATGTTTTGTCTAAGGATAATTCTATTGTTCAATTTACACACATTGCTTAATGCGATAATCTGTTGCTTTTAACTTAATACTGGAAGGGGTTCGAATGATAACCTGAAGGTGGATTATTAGTCATAGACGCAGTTGGATTACGTTCTATGTATTATGTTGTAATGCCCAATTAAATAATATAGTAAACTTTATCTTATCATAGCATGCATTGTCATGCCCTCACAATTATCAATTTCCCAACTGTAATTTGTTCACCCAACACATGTTATTTGTTTGGCGAGTTACCACTAGTGTAGATAGCTGGGAACTCCGGTCCTTCTGTCATCATCATTGCTCTACTGTCAACTACGCACTAGAATACTTTCGGGTGCCATCGCCTCTGTGTTACTGCTACTGCTGTTGTGTTACTGTTGCCATTGCTCTTATATTACTGCTGCTTTCTGTTGGAGATATTCCCAAGAGGCAATAATAAAATGGTTATTATAATATATCTTTGTGTTTATGATAAATGTTTGCATACCATGCTATAATTGTATTAACCGAAACATTGATACATGTGTGTTATGTGAACAACAAGTTGTCCCTAGTAAGCCTCTTGTATAACTAGCTTGTTGATTAATAGATGATCATCGTTTCATGATCATGAACATTGGATGTTATTAATAACAAGGTTATGTCACTGATGAATGATGTAATGGACACACCCAATTAAGCGTAGCATAAGATCACGTCATTAAGTTCATTTGCTATAAGCTTTCGATACATAGTTACCTAATCCTTCGACCATGAGATCATGTAAATCACTTATGCTAGAAGGGTACTTCGATTACATCAAACGCCACTGCGTAAATGGGTGGTTATAAAGGTGGGATTAAGTATTCAGAAGTATGAGTTGAGGCATATGGATCAAGAGTGGGATATTGTCCATCCCGATGACGGATAGATATACTCTGGGCCCTCTCGGTGGAATGTCGTCTAATTAGCTTGCAACCATATGAATGGTTCATAAGAGATGACATACCACGGTACGAGTAAAGAGTACTTGTCGGAGACGAGGTTGAACAAGGTATAGAGATACTGATGATCAAACCTCGGACAAGTAAAATATCGCGTGACAAAGGGAATCGGTATCGTATGTAAATGGTTCAATCGATCACTAAGTTATCGTTAAATATGTGGGAGCCATTATGGATCTCCAGATCCCGCTATTGGTTATTGGTCAGAGAGGAGCCTCAACCATGTCTGCATAGTTCACGAACTGTAGGGTGACACACTTAAGGTTTGATGTCGTTTTAAGTAGATATGGAATACTGAATGGAGTTCGAATGTTTGTTCGGAGTCTCGGATGGGATCCAAGACATCGAGGAGGTTCGGAATGGTCCGGAGAATAAGATTCATATATGGGAAGTCATTTTCCGGGGTTCAGAAAAAGTCCGGTGTTTTGACCGGAGCCTCTAGAAGGTTTTGGAAGGACCGGAATAGTCCGGAATGTTGTGGAAGGTTCCGGAAGTGTCCGGGACGACCCGGGCTGTCTAAGGAAGTCTGTAGGGTTTCACAATAGGTGTATCCTTGTTTTCCTTAAGGGTTAAGAAGTTTCCCCTAAAGCAGATTCGGATTTGGCAAAAGAGTCCTAGTTCTGGTAGGTTTCGGCTGACAGAAACCTACCGGAACTCTCCCAAACTTTGGGGGCAGGTCTTGGACGACCCAAGGACCTTTTCCACCTATAAAAGGAGGGCAAGGGGAGCCCCAAGAGCTACACAAGTCGCCGCCCTAGCTCCCCCTCTCCCAAACCCTAGCTACTACCTCCTCCTTCTTCTTCCGTAGCGCTTACGGCGAAGCCCTGCCGGAGATCTCCACCATCACCGTCACCATGCCGTCGTGCTGGCGGGATTCCGAGGAGGATCTACTACATCCGCTGCCCGCTGGAACGGGGAGGAGGACGTCATCTTCATCAACACCGTACGTGTGACCGAGTACGGATGTGCTGCCCAATTGTGGCACCGTCAAGATCTTCTACGCGCTTTTGAAAGCGGCAATTGATCATCTTCTGCAACAACGAGATCTAATCTCGTAGACTTTGGAAATCTTCAAGGGTTAGTCTCGTGATCCCCTCGTTGTTACCGTCTTCTAGATTAGATCTTGGCTTGTGTTTCGTTCTTGCGGTAGGAAATTTTTTTGTTTTCTATGCTACGAATCCCATCAGTGGTATCAGAGCCGTGTCTATGCATAGATTGTTGCACGAGTAGAACACAATTGTTTTGTGGGCGTTGATGCTTTGTTGTCTTTAGTTCGAGTACTTTTCATCTTTGTGGCATGGTGGGATGAAGCGGCTCGGGCTAACTTTACATGACCGCGTTCATGAGACTTGCTCCACGTTCGACATGCAACTTGTATTGCATAAGTGGCTTTGCGGGTGTCTGTCTCTCCCACCATAGTGAAGATTCAATTTACTCTTTCTATTGACAACACTAGTATCACCGTTGTGGTTCATGTTCGTAGGTAGATTGGATCTTACTCGAAAACCCTAAACCACGTAAAATATGCAAACCAAATTAGAGACGTCTAACTTGTTTTTGCAGGGTTTGGTGATGTGATATAGCCATGATGTGATGATGAATATGTATGAGATGATCATTATTGTATTGTGGCAACCGGCAGGAGCCTTATGGTTGTCTTTAAATTTCATGTTGAGTAGTATTTCAAAGTAGTTGTAATAGTTGCTACATGAGGTGAACAACCATGAAGACGGCACCATGGACCTTGACGCTACGCCGACGATGATGGAGATTATGCCCGTTGATGATGGAGATCATGTCCGTGCTTTGGAGATGAAGATCGAAGGCGCAAAGACTAAAGGGCCATATCATATCACATATGAATTGCATGTGATGTTAATCGTTTATGCATCTTATTTTGCTTAGAACGCGACGGTAGCATTATAATATGATCCCTCACATTAATATCAAGATAATAAAGTGTTCTCCCCTCGTATGCACCGTTGATATAGTTCGTCGTTTCGAAGCATCTCGTGATGATCGGATGTGATAGACTCAACGTTCACATACAACGGGTGTAAGCCATGTTGCACACGCGGAATACTTGGGTTTGCTTGACGAGCCTAGCATGTACAGACATGGCCTCGGGGAAACCGAAAGGTTGAACACGAGTCATATGGATGATATGATCAACATGTTGATGTTCACCATTGAAGCTACATCATCTCACGTGATGATCGGTTTTGGTGTAGTGGATTTGGATCGTGTACCACTTAACAATTATGAGGGATGTTGTATTAAGTGGGAGTTCATTAGTAATTAGATTAAAACATGAACTAATTGTCATAAACATAGTCTGAGTAGTATTTTGAATTAATTTTGTATTTTTGGCATCCGTTTTTCTACCATGCGCTAGTCTTGTAATTGAGATAGAAATACTGTTAAAATCTGACAAGAAACTTTACGGACTCGTACCGTATTGTTAAAAGATCAAGAAATGATTAAGTCCTATTGCAAACTTTTAGTAAACCTCACATTGTTGATTCAAAGAACTATGGTTTCAATTAGTACCTAAAGTTATCTTGTCTCCGTGAAACTTGAAGTTCAAATCTGTTTGAAAAGTAAGGAGCTGAAAATTTAGTTTTCAGAAATAATCAAGGTATGAGATATATTTGATATCTAAGACCTTATTGCAAGATAACAGAATATAATTATGTGAGACTACATAAACTCATAAGTTTTATGGGAATGTATGAAGGTTGAAGATGCAAGGCGTCTCAATCCTCCAACTATTGGGGCACTAACAATATTCGCATATCCATGAAGTGATCGTCCTTAGTATGCACCGTTGCTAAGACTCGTCGTTTTGAAGCATCTCGTGATGATCGGGTGTTATAGATTCTACGTGTGCATACAATGGGTGCAAGCTAGATTTGCACATGCGAATACTGAGGTTAAACTTTATGAGCCTAGCATGTACAGACATGGTCTCGGAAAGTCGTCATGATATGATGGATAAAATTATGAGTGAAATTGTTCATCATATTACAAAGTTACTAATAGTGAAATCTGAAACACTTGTCATATGATGATCAACTTCAAAGTAAGAACCTCAAGGTTATTGGTATTTGACCAACAAACCTAGAAGTTATTGAAAGTGAAGTGTTTTCTGAAAATGAGGAAAGCTAAAAGAGAAGCTACAAAAGATATTTTGGCAGAAAGAAAGAAAAGACTAGAAAGTCTAGCTCAGGTGTATATAAATGATATACATGTTATGAGTGTATTCCTAGTTTGGTCACACAATGAAATTCTTGGGTATCTGTACCATATTGGTTGGTATGAAGTGTCATACAAAACAACACAATACAAGAATACAATGGCCTAAGTGACTGACAAGGAATATGATAGGAATGCACGTCTGGAACAAAAATAAAATGTTATTATGTTCGTCGTTGGCATTCTATCTAGCCCTTAGAATTTATAATAAAGAACTTAATAATTGTTATTTTGTTCTGGTCAAACGAAAACAATGAGTTGTTCAAATTATGACATTACTCCATGTACGATGGATAAGTTATTATAAAACTTAATGGTGAAACACATGTGCATAATACTGACGCTAAAATGCTATAAGGCAAATGATTTGAATTCCACTTATCTGTGGAACCGCCATTTAGGTCATGTTAGAAAGAATGCATGAAGGAACTCCATGCAAATGGATTTTTGGAGTCATTTGATTTTTGAATCATTTGGCGCTTGCAAATCTTTTCTAAAGAGAATGACTGAAATACTGTTCATAGGCCAAGAGTTGAACAGGAAACTAACTTAGTGGAAACATACATGATGATATATGTGGTTCACTGGGCATAGTTGTGTGCGGGAGATTCTTCTATTTCATGAAAACTTCCAGCAATGAATTGAGTATATATATGTGGATATATTCGATAAGGAAGAAGTTTGAAACATTTGAATAGATTCAAATAAATTTCAGCATGAAGTGAAAATCATCGTAATAGAAAAGTCAAATTTCCATGATTCGATCGTGGTGGAAATATTTGAATTACGAGTTTTAGCGAACATCTAAGAGAGTTATGAAATTGTTCTACAACTCACGTTTCTTGGAGTATCATAGTGATGATAGAGTATACGAAAGAAGTATCCAAACATTGTTGGATTAATGATGAGATAATATAAATTGATGCCATTATATTTTGTGGATTATGCTTTAGAGACTACCGCTTTTACACTAAATAGAGCATCATCATGATCCGTTGAAATGACACCATACAAGTTATGGCATGTAATAGTCCTTTCTTTAAAATTTTGGTCTAAGAGTTTACAACCAAAATCAGATGAATGTCTTTGTTGGTTATCCCAAAGAATTAATTGGGAATTCTTTCCACTATGAAGTAAAAGACAAAAGTGTTTGTTAAATGCTTATTTCCAAGAAATTGTTTTCTAGCGAAGTATTTGAGTGGGAGGACAATAGAACTTGATAAGGTTTATGAACCTGAGCATAATGATCAGAGTAGCGCAGCATCGGAAATGGTTCCGGAAGCGGCCACGACGATCATGGCTCCCATGTCTACAAAGTGTTTTGGCCATGGAGATCGAAGTACATATTGAACCTTGTAGATATGGTTTACTTTGTGATCAAATAAATGATTTGTGGACAAAGGATTGATTTTGAACAATAATAAACCAACTACAAACAAAGAAGTTATGATGGGCCCTGACTCCGTTAAAATGGCTATACGCCATGAAATTCAAGATAGATAAATACTTTTTGAAAGTAAATGGATCTATAAAATTGATGGACTTGGATGGAATATTCTTGAATAAGCTCGACTTGTCAAAAAATTGTTTATGACAAAGTTCAAAGAGTTGAGTATGATAAGATTAGATCTTCCGTAGCGATGCTTATAGTCTATGTGGATTATTCTAGTAATCGCTTGATGTCTACGCACACTCCTTTTCCTGTAGACAGTGTTGGGCCTCCAAGAGCAGAGGTTTGTAGAACAGCAGCAAGTTTTCCCTTAAGTGGATCACCCAAGGTTTATCAAACTCAGGGAGGAAGAGGTCAAAGATATCCCTCTCAAGCAACCCTGCAACCACAAAGCAAGGAGTCTCTTGTGTCCCCAACACACCTAATACACTTGTCAGATGTATAGGTGCACTAGTTCGGCGAAGAGATAGTGAAATACAGGTGGTATGTGATACGTCCAATTTGCATCAGTAGTTGACGGAAATTATATGAAAAATCCTATTTTTCCAGAAGATGAAGGGAGCCAGAAGGGGGAGCCGAGGGGACCCGAGGTGGGCCCACCTCATAGGCCGGCGCGGCCCAAGGCCTGGCCGCGCCACCCTGTGAGGAGGGGGCCCACAGCCCCCTCTCGCCTCCTTTTCTTCGTGTACGCCTTCGTCCCGAAAACCTAAGCTCCAGGGGATAGGTCGCGAAGAGTCACAGCCGCCTCTGCGAGGCGGAGAACACCAGAGAGAAAAGAGCTCTCCGGCAGGCTGAGATCCGCCGGGGAAATTCCCTCCCGGAGGGGGAAATCGACGCCATCGTCACCGCCATCGAGTTGGACATCATCTCCATCACCATCATCATCATCTCCATCATCATCACCGCCGTCTCCACCACTGCACATTGTCACCGCTGTAACAATTTGGGTTTGATCTTGATTGTTTGATAGGGGAAACTCTCCCGGTGTTGATTACTACTTGTTATTGATGCTATTGAGTGAAACCATTGAACCAAGGTTTATGTTCAGATTGTTATTCATCATCATATCACCTCTGATCATGTTCCATATGATGTCTCGTGAGTAGTTCGTTTAGTTCTTGAGGACATTGGTGAAGTCTAAATGTTAATAGTGAAGTATGGTTGAGTAATATTCAATGTTATGATATTTAAGTTGTGGTGTTATTCTTCTAGTGGTGTCGTGTGAACGTCGACTACACGACACTTCACCTTTATGGGCCTAGGGGAATGCATCTTGTACTCGTTTGCCAATTGCGGGGTTGCCGGAGTGACAGAAACCTAAACCCCCGTTGGTATATCGATGCAGGAGGGATAGCAGGATCTCAGAGTTTAAGGATGTGGTTAGATTTATCTTAATTACTTTCTTGTAGTTGCGGATGCTTGCAAGGGGTATAATCACAAGTATGTATTAGTCCTAGGAAGGGCGGTACATTAGCACAGGTTCACCCACACAACACTTATCAAAACAGTGAAGATTAATTAGCCGTATGTAGCGAAAGCAGTAGACTAAAATCCCGTGTGTCCTCGAGAATGTTTGGTCATTATAAGTAAGCAAACCGGCTTGTCCTTTGTGCTAAAAAGGATTGGGCCACTCGCTGCAATTGTTACTCTCGCACTTTAGTTACTCATACTTTATTCATCTGTTACATCAAAACCCCCTGAATACTTGTCTGTGAGCTTTTAAAGTGAATCCTTCATCGAAACTGCTTGTCAACACCTTCTGCTCCTCGTTGGGATCGACATTCTTACTTATCGAAGATACTACGATACACCCCCTATACTTGTGGGTCATCAAGACTATTTTCTGGCGCCGTTGCCGGGGAGTGAAGCGCTATTGGTAAGTGGAATTGGTAAGGGAAATTTCTACTGTTTGTGCTGATTTTATTTCTGCCTGCTGCCATAATTCATTATGGAGAGATCTTCTCTTGAGTTTTTATTTGGAAAATCTACTACTACTACAAAGGTAGTGGATGAGGCGCCAGGTGAGGAAGAAATACCATACAAAATACCTATGAAAATTATTGAACGTATAGTGGATAACCGTTATACAGGGGATGGAACTGTCCACCCTGGAGATCATTTACTATTCTTACATGAATTATGCGGTTTATTCAAGTGTGCTGGTATTGCTATGGATGAAGAGAGGAAGAAACTATTCTCTATATCGCTGTCTGGAAAAGCGGCGCATTGGTATAAATTACTGGATAATGGGGATTCTCTTGAATGGAATGATATTGTGCCCCGGTTTTATTCTAAGTTCTATCCTCCAAGTGAAATTCATAAGGATCGGAACCGCATATATAATTTTTGGCCTCATGATGGAGAGAGTATTGCCCAAGCGTGGGGGAGATTGAAGTCTTTAATGCTCAAATACCCCATTCATGAGCTTCCTGGTAATGTTATTATTGATAATTTCTATGCAAGACTTTCTTTTGAAGACAAGACCTTGCTGGATACTTCTTGTTCTGGATCATTCACGCGCAACAAAGAAGAGTTTAAAAGGGACCTTCTTAATCGGATCCAGGAAAATACTGAAGGATGGGAGAATGACAAAGATAGAGAATCAGGTATAAATTATGATTATAAATGCATTGAAGCTTTTATGGATACTGATAAATTTCGTAATATGAGTGCTACTTATGGTCTTGATTCTCAAGTTGCTGCAAATCTTTATAAAGCTTTTGCCTCTCATTATGAATTGTCTAAGAAGAATTTTGATAAGTATCATGAACCGTATAAAGATAAAATTGATTCATCTATAAATAAATGTGTTGTAGTTGAAACTGTTGATCATGTTATTCCTGAAGCTTATATTGAAAAAACCCCTTTCCCTGCTAAAATGAAGGAGTACTTTGTTATAAATAGTGCGGTTCATAAAAGTGAAAAGAAACCTATAGAACCTGAAGAACAAATAAAAGTTGAACCTGCTGTTGCAATAGTTAAAGATCTTGTGACTGAAAATGTGGAGGATGGTCATATTATTTTCTGTGAAGATGCTTCTAATATTGTTTCACATCCTAATAAGTCTAAGAAAGCTAGTGTTCCTATGCTATCTGTTAGAATTGGTGATCATTGTTATTATGGTTTATGTGATATTGGTGCAAGTATTAGTGCTATTCCTTATGATCTTTACACGGAGATTATGCACGAAATTGGTTCTTGTGAACTTGAAGATATTGATGTGGTTATTCGGCTGGCTAATAGAGAAACTATCTCTCCAATTGGTATTGTTCGAGATGTGGAAGTTCTATGCGGTAAGATTAAATATCCAGCTGACTTTTTGGTACTTGGTTCTGCTGCTAGTAAATATTGTCCTATCATTTTTGGTAGACCTTTTCTAAATACTTGTGGAGATATTATAGATTGCAAGAAAGAGAAAATTTTGACTAAATTTGCTGGTGAATCTTATGAGTTTAACTTCTCTAAATTTACCAAAACTCCTTATAAAGCTGATTTGCCTAATAATGATTTTAAAGTTGAACAGTGTGCATCTATTGTTCTTGCTCCTAATAATCCCTTGCAGCAACATTTGGAGAATAGCGAGAGTGAAGTTTTTAGGGAAGAAAGAGATGAGCTTGATGAAATTTTCCTTCGTCAACCTATTCTTAAGCATGATTTACCGGTAGAAGACCTGGGTACAACACCACCACCAAAGGAAGATCCTATCTTTGATTTAAAACCATTGCCTGATAATCTTAAATATGCTCATATTGATGATAAGAAAATATATCCTGTTATTATTAGTTCTAAGCTTACAGAGTTTGAAGAAGAAAGGTTATTGGAAATATTAAAGAAACACCGAGGTGCTATTGGCTACACTCTTGATGACTTGAAGGGGATTTCTCCCTCTATTTACCAACACGCCATTAATATGGAAGATGATTCGAAGCCTGTTGTTGAACCTCAGCGTTGTCTAATTCCTAAGATGAAGGATGTGGTAAGAAATGAGGTATTAAGACTTCTTGAAGCTGGTATTATATATCCTATTGCTGATAGTAGATGGGTTAGTCCTGTGCATTGTGTTCCTAAGAAAGGAGGAATGACTGTTGTGCCTAATGATAATGATGAGCTCATACCTCAAAGGGTAGTTGTAGGGTATATAATGTGCATTGATTATCGTAAAGTTAATAAGGTTACTAAAAAAGATCATTACCCTTTGCCTTTTATTGATCAAATGTTAGAAAGGTTATCTAAAAATACTCATTTTTTGCTTTCTTGATGGTTATTCTGGGTTTTCACAAATTGTTGTTAAAACTAAGGATCAAGAGAAAACCACTTTCACTTGTCCCTATGGAACTTATGCTTATAGACGTATGCCTTTCGGTTTATGTAATGCCCCTGCTACTTTTCAAAGATGCATGTCTGCTATTTTTCATGGCTTTTGCGAAAGTATTGTAGAGGTATTCATGGATGATTTTTCTGTCTATGGGAATTCTTTTGATAATTGCTTGCGGAACCTTGATAAAGTTTTGCAGAGATGTGAAGAAACTAACCTTGTTCTTAATTGGGAGAAATGCCACTTTATGGTTAATGAAGGAATTGTATTGGGACATAAAATTTCCGAGAGAGGTATTGAAGTTGATAGAGCTAAAGTTGAAGCAATTGAGAAGATGCCCTATCCTAGGGATGTTAAAGGTATTCGTAGTGTTCTTGGTCATGCTGGGTTTTATAGGAGGTTTATTAAAGACTTCTCCAAGATTTCAAAGCCTCTTACTAATCTTCTTCAAAAAGATGTACCTTTTGTTTTCGATGATGATTGTAAGGAAGCTTTTGAAACTCTAAAGAAAGCCTTAACAACTGCTCCTATAGTTGAACCTCCTGATTGGAACTTGCCATTTGAAATAATGTGTGATGCTAGTGATTTTGCTGTAGGCGCTGTTCTTGGACAGCGAGTAAATAAAAAATTGAATGTTATTCATTATGCTAGTAAAACCCTTGATGCTGCTCAAAGAAATTATGCTACTACTGAAAAAGAATTGTTAGCTGTAGTCTTCGCTTGTGATAAGTTTAGATCTTATATTGTTGATTCAAAAGTTACTATTCATACTGATCATGCTGCAATCAGATACCTTATGCAAAAGAAAGATGCTAAGCCAAGGCTTATTAGATGGGTACTTCTGTTGCAAGAATTTGATCTACATATTGTAGATAGGAAAGGTGCTGATAATCCTGTTGCTGATAACTTGTCTAGATTGGAAAATATTGCTTATGATCATGTTCCTGTTAATGATAGTTTTCCAAATGAACAATTGGCTGTAATAAAGGTAAGCTCGCGAGACAGTCCTTGGTATGCTGATTATGCTAACTTTATTGTTTCCAAGTACTTGCCTCCAACCTTTTCAGCCCAGCAAAGGAGGAAATTCTTTTATGACTTGAGGCACTATTTCTGGGATGACCCGCACTTATATAAAGAAGGAGTGGATGGTATTCTGCGAAGATGTGTTCCCGAATATGAACAGCAAGAGATATTGAGTAAATGTCATGGTAGTGCTTATGGAGGACATCACGCCGGAGATAGAACTGCGCAAAAGGTTCTACAATCAGGTTTTTATTGGCCAACTCTCTTCAAAGATGCAAGGAAGTTTATCCTATCTTGTGATGAATGTCAAAGGGTTGGTAATATCTCTAGACGCAATGAAATGCCTATGAATTATACTCTTGTTATTGAACCGTTCGATTGTTGGGGATTTGACTTCATGGGACCTTTTCCCTCTTTGGAAGGTAACACTCATATACTTGTTGCTATTGATTATGTTACTAAATGGGTGGAAGCCATACCTACAAAAAGTGCTGATGGTGAGACCTCTTTAAGAATGCTTTTAGATATTACTTTTCCTCGATTTGGAGTTCCTAGATATATTATGACTGATGGAGGTTCTCATTTTATTCATGGTGGTTTTAGAAAAACTCTTGCTAAATATGGCATTAATCATCGAATTGCTTCCGCTTATCATCCTCAAACTAGTGGGCAAGTAGAACTATCAAATAGAGAAATTAAATCTATCTTGCAAAAGACTGTTAATAAAACTAGAAAGAATTGGGCTAGTAAATTGAAGGAAGCACTTTGGGCTTATAGAACTGCTTATAAAAATCCCATGGGAATGTCACCTTATAAAATGGTTTATGGAAAAGCTTGTCATTTACCTTTAGAACTAGAGCACAAAGCTTATTGGGCTGTTAGAGAATTAAATAAAGATCCTAAACTAGCTCGTAATAAGAGGTTGCTGCAATCGAGTTCTCTAGATGAATGGAGAAGTGAAGCTTATGAAAATGCTAAACTCTTTAAAGAGAAAGTTAAAAAATGGCACGATAGAAGGATTATCAAAAGAGAATTCAATATTGGGGATAAAGTCCTATTGTATCGGTCTCGTCTCAGATTCTTTGCAGGGAAATTACTCTCGAAATGGGAAGGACCATATGTTGTTGAGGAGGTGTATCGTTCAGGAGCAATTAAAATTAGTTCTCTCCAAGGCAATGGCATACATGTGGTGAATGGACAAAGACTCAAGCATTATATCTCAGGTGATTCTTACAATGTAGATGTTGATGTTATTCGAGTGGAAACACCGGAGGCCTTCATCAAAGGTCAAATTGACAGTCCGCCAGAATTCGACTTTGAATAGGTAACAGTACTGGTAATAAAAAGTTCGCAATTTACTTTCCGAACAATGTTTTTGGTATTTTTGGAAAATATGAAAAATTACGAGATCGAAACGGAGTGGAGGAGACGCACGAGGGCGTGCCCCCATAGGCCGGCGCGGCCAGGCCTTGGCCCGCGCCGCCCTATGAGCTGGCCGCCTCGTCGCCTCTTTCCGACTCTGGTTCGACTTGGTACTTTTCTTATTACATACAAATTTCTGCTATATAATCCCCCGGACCCCTGGAGGTCCCTATATCGTTTTCTCGACGTGTTTCGTTTCGAGCTGTTTCTGCTAGGATCTGTTTTCAGTCTAGAAGCACCATGGTCTCCAAGAACAAGGGCAAGGAGCTTTCGTATGAAGATATTCAAGATCCCGAGTGGAAAGAGGTGGACAAGAGCGTCAAGGAAGAGGATGAAGAAGAGGTGGAGGAAGACTCGCACGCATACCCGCGTGCTACCATCGCAAGCATCGAGGTGGTGGATAACCCTTTTAGTGCAAACAATAGCGCAAGAATTCGCACCGGAGGAAGGGTTCCACGTCATTACCTAGCTCCGAAGACATCTTCTTCAGGCACTCACCATCCCTTCCGCAATCTAATTTTCAATAGTCAAATTGAAAGGACTCCCAAGGCAGCATTGCCTAGCAATTGGGATATAGATCGTTCTAACACTGCAGGAAGGATGAAGCCTGAGGGTGAAGAGTGGGGAAATAACTCCAAGAGTTGGGACTCGCCGTCGGACATACTTCTTAACCGCATCGAGCACAATTCGGAGATGATTCGCAACCTCACGTACAAGATTGATGAGCTTCAGGAGCTTGTTGAGAAGCTTGTCAGGAATTCATCACCACCATCGCCGAAGGAGTAATTCATCATCGGTATTGGCATCCCCTTGGTTTGTTCCAAGCTTGGGGGAGTGCCGCGGTATCACATCATCACTATCTTTTACTTTTTACTGTCAAGTAGTGTCATATCATGAGTAGGGAAGTTATCATATAAGATAGGTTGCAGTGTGGAAGTATCTCTCCTTTAGTTGGTTGTCTATGTATCCCTTGGTGTGAGTTATCGTTATAAAATATTAATGAGAAGTCTTATCATTTACATATTGCACATCTCATTTTAGTTTGCAATCCTTATTATATGATTGATCTTGTTATTAGTATTGGTATCACTTTGGGAGCATTGAATAAATCTATTTGGTTTTGGCAAACTTAGCATTGGTCAATAGCAACAACACTTTGAGGTTTAAGTAGAAAAGAGAAATATATGTAGTTGTTTCATTGTCTTCCTTTCTTGATTAGCTCATAGCTTATTATTCTGAAGTTAAAACTGTTTGTGCTTGCAAGGAAGATGCATGATTGTTTCTATCACATGTATATTTGTTTGTTTCCCTCGACTTTTATGCTTGTCAATTAGCCTTGCTAGCCAAAGACCTGTACTGAGAGGGAATACTTCTCGTGCATCCAAACCTTAACCCAAACCTATGTCGTTTGTGTCCACCATAACTACCTACTACATGGTATTTCCTGCCATTCCAAGTAAATACTTCGTGTGCTACCTTTAAATAATTCAAAATTTACTATCTCTCATTTGTGTCAATGTTTTATAGCTCATGAGGAAGTATGTGGTGTTTTATCTTTCAATCTTGTTGGGCAACCTTCACCAATGGACTAGTGGCTTCATCCGCTTATCCAATAATTTTGCAAAAAGAGCTGGCAATGGGATTCCCAGTCCCAAATTAATTAACCTAAATAGATACTCCTCCATGGTATGTGATTGATGGACGGCACCCAAAGAATTTGGTTAGCCATGGCTTGTGTAAGCAAAGGTTGGGGGAGTGTCATTATAATAAAACTAAAATAAAAAGGCACTCCTTCATGGTATGAGATTGTTGGCAGGCACCCGAGGATTCGGTTAGCCATGGTTTGTGAAAGAAAGGTTGGAAGGAGTGCCACACAAAAATAAAATGGGAGCCGCTCTTTGAAGGTTTGTCTGGCAAGGGGGTTAGAGTACCCGCTACCAGTCGTTGACAACAATAAACACCTCTCAAAATGTTACTTTCATTCTCCTTATATGATTTCAAAACTGAAAAAGCTCTAGCACATGATTTAATCCCTGCTTCTCTCTGTGAAGGGCCTGTCTTTTACTTTATGTTGAGTCAGTAAACCTATTTCCCTCCATCTTAAGCAAGCATTTGAGTTGTTGTGATCAAACCATTATATTGTGATTTACCTCATCATGTCTTTTACTTTTCCTTGTTTAGTACAAGTTTTATCTGAATGAATATAGCTTTGAAAGTTATCAATGATCATGAGGAGACTATTATGATTGAGTATGCAAGTTGTGCCATATAAACTTTAACATGAGAGCGCTGCTCAATAAGATAAGTATAACCTGTTAATTGTTCTCTGACCAAGAACGAAGTTTTCCATCACCAACTATGATTTCTTATGCACCTTTATCTGTGATTACCTTATACTTGTTTCAAGTTGAATTATATGAGGAAGTTGTTTACTAGAATGTCTTGTGTGAATGAATATGATGCTTCTTGTCCGTATTTTATTTATCGACTCTTCACTCCATAAACATGTGGTCCTGTTTACCGAGTTCAGTTTCGCTTGGGGACAAGCGAAGTCTAAGCTTGGGGGGAGTTGATACGTCCAATTTGCATCACTATTTTATATCATAATTTGCTGTTATTCATGATATATTTCTTATTTGGAGATGATACTTATGTTATTTCATCTATTTTGCATGATTCATGATTATTGGAGGATCGCGCACCGGAGTCAGGATTCTGCTGGAAAAAGCGCCGTCAGAATGCAATATTTCGGAAGATCAGCAGTTGACGGAAATTATATGAAAAATCCTATTTTTCCAGAAGATGAAGGGAGCCAGAAGGGGGAGCCGATGGGACCCGAGGTGGGCCCACCTCATAGGCCGGCGCGGCCCAAGGCCTGGCCGCGCCGCCCTGTGAGGAGGGGGCCCATAGCCCCCTCTCGCCTCCTTTTCTTCGCGTACGCCTTCGTCCCGAAAACCTAAGCTCCAGGGGATAGGTCGCGAAGAGTCACAGCCGCCTCTGCGAGGCGGAGAACACCAGAGAGAAAAGAGCTCTCCGGCAGGCTGAGATCCGCCGGGGAAATTCCCTCCCGGAGGGGGAAATCGACGCCATCATCACCGCCATCGAGTTGGACATCATCTCCATCACCATCATCATCATCATCTCCATCATCATCACCGCCGTCTCCACCGCTGCACATCGTCACCGCTGTAACAATTTGGGTTTGATCTTGATTGTTTGATAGGGGAAACTTTCCCGGTGTTGATTACTACTTGTTATTGATGCTATTGAGTGAAACCATTGAACCAAGGTTTATGTTCAGATTGTTATTCATCATCATATCACCTCTGATCATGTTCCATATGATGTCTCGTGAGTAGTTCGTTTAGTTCTTGAGGACATGGGTGAAGTCTAAATGTTAGTAGTGAAGTATGGTTGAGTAATATTCAATGTTATGATATTTAAGTTGTGGTGTTATTCTTCTAGTGGTGTCGTGTGAACGTCGACTACATGACACTTCACCTTTATGGGCCTAGGGGAATGCATCTTGTACTCGTTTGCCAATTGCGGGGTTGCCGGAGTGAGAGAAACCTAAACCCCCGTTGGTATATCGATGCAGGAGGGATAGCAGGATCTCAGAGTTTAAGGCTGTGGTTAGATTTATCTTAATTACTTTCTTGTAGTTGCGGATGCTTGCAAGGGGTATAATCACAAGTATGTATTAGTCCTAGGAAGGGCGGTACATTAGCACAGGTTCACCCACACAACACTTATCAAAACAGTGAAGATTAATTAGCCGTATGTAGCGAAAGCACTAGACTAAAATCCTGTGTGTCCTCGAGAACGTTTGGTCATTATAAGTAAACAAACCGGCTTGTCCTTTGTGCTAAAAAGGATTGGGCCACTCGCTGCAATTGTTACTCTCGCACTTTACTTACTCGTGCTTTATTCATCTGTTACATCAAAACCCCCTGAATACTTGTCTGTGAGCTTTTACAGTGAATCCTTCATCGAAACTGCTTGTCAACACCTTCTGCTCCTCGTTGGGATCGACATTCTTACTTATCGAAGATACTACGATACACCCCCTATACTTGTGGGTCATCAGTATGAATGAATATGAGCAGTAGTAACGGCACCAGAAAATAGCTTGATGCTACAACTGGCGTGTGGTTGATGGTGGGAATATCACAGGCAGTAGAGATGCAGTAAAACAGTAAACAAGTGATGATTGCAGTATTTGGGAACAATGCCTAGGGATTATACTTTCACTAGTGGACACTCTCAACATTGATCACATAACAGAATAAATAGATATATGCTCTACTCTACACTCTCTTGTTGGATGATGAACACCACTAATTGTGTAGGGCTACAAGAACCCTCAATGCCGGAGTTAACAAGCTCCACAATATTCGATATTCATATTTAAATAACCTTAGAGTGCATGATAGATCAACACAACTATACCAAGTACTAACATAGCATGCACACTGTCACCTTCATACTATGAAAGGAGGAACAGATCACATCGATACCATCATAGTAATAGTTAACTTCATAATCTACAAGAGATCATAATCATAAACTACGCCAAGTACTACATGATGCACACACTGTCACCATTACATCATGGAGGAGGAATAGAGTACTTTAATAACATCACTAGAGTAGCACATAGATTAATAGTGATACAAAACTCATATGAATCTCAATCATGTAAGGCAGCTCATGAGATCATTGTATTGAAGTACATAGGAGAGAGATTAACCACATAGCTACCGGTACAGCCCCTTAGCCTCGATGGAGAACTACTCCCTCCTCATGGGAGACAGCAGCGGTGATGAAGATGGCGGTGGTGTCGATGGAGATGCCTTCCGGGGGCACTTCCCCATCCCGGCGGCGTGCCGGAACACAGAGTTCTGTTCCCCATATCTTGGCTTCGCGATGGCGGCGGCTCTGGAAGGTTTCTCGTACCGTGGCTTTTCCGTATCGAAGATTTAGGTCAGGGACCTTTAAATAGGCGAAGAGGTGGAGTCGGAAGGCTGACGAGGCGGTGACACACTAGGGGGGCGGCCCCCCTCTGGCCGCGCCAGGCTGGTGTGTGGGGCCCCCAGGGCTCCCCTCTGGTGGCTCTCGGGTGTTCTGGAAGCTTCGTGGAATTTTAAGACTCTGGGCGTTGATTTCGTCCAATTCCGAGAATATTTCCTTACTAGGATTTCTGAAACCAAAAACAGTAGAAAACAGGAACTGGCACTTCGGCATCTCGTCAATAGGTTAGTTCCGGAAAACGCATAAAATCATCATAAAGTGTGAACAAAACATGTAGGTAATGTCATAAAACAAGCATGGAACATAAGAAATTATCGATACGTTGGAGACGTATCATCGCTACATATATCTTTTATGAGATATGCTAGTAGGATGGCAAAATACATTACTTAACAGAAGTGTGTATACAAGATACAAACAAGAGTTTTTCTGGTCCGTGGAATACTAGATAGGTATACAAACTTCAATTGGATGAAGTGAGTATCGCGGAGTTGGAATCTTCACCGGATGAAATAGTCAAAGAGTTTTTGATTTCATCAGAAACCATGAAGATGCTTGCATTTGCAAGAAATTAAGTGGGAGCGCTGAGACATATTTATAATACTTTATGTAGATGACATATAGTTGGTTATAAATGATGTAATTATATTTTTGATTATAAAAGGTTTCATTGAGAATTAACTTCAATGAAAGGATATGAACTAAAACATATTTAGTGTCAAGATCTATGAAGATAGATTGAAACACATAATAAGTTTAAGTCAAAGTACCTAGAATGGATATTGAAGTAGTTCAATATAGAAATATTAAGAAGGTGTTCTTTTCATGTGAAGGTTTAACAAGACTTGAGTGTATTTAACACTCGATGAGTAAAAACACATGAGTGATTTTAGATCACGAATAATATGTACAAAATCAGATGTCCTGTGCTCTAAAAAGTTAGGAGCATATACCAGAAAGATTCATGTGATGATCATTAGATAACAGTAAGAATATCCCTGAGTGCTTTAGAAGAACCAAGGATATATATATTGTTTTATATGGGGTAATGACAAACAAATCGCTGTAAGGTGTTGCACTGATATTAGTTTGGTCACATATAAAAATGAAATTCAAATCTCAATTAGGCTAAGTGTTGTTTAAAAGGTAGCACAATGAACTAGATTTAGATGAGTTCTAAATATTGTGACGGATTCTACAAACAAAGGCAGAGTATGTCATTGTTTTGACAATGACTGAGGATGTTTAAGTCGAGGAGTTCTTTGAGAACTTGGTGTAGTTTTGATAGTGTCAGAACTTTGAAGCTATATTGTGTATGACAATATTAGTGACATATTTCAGACCGCGGAATTAAGGTTCTAGCAGAAGACCAAACATATATGATAAATGCCGACTCATTTGGAAAATGAGTAATGCGTGAAGACGCACATGAATTGCAAAATACATACGTTTCTGAGCATGTCAGATCCGTTGACTAAAACCTCTCCCGTGAGCAAAACATGATAAAGCACCAGAAGGCCAAGGTGTTATATCTTTACAAATGTAAACTAGATTATTGACTCTAGTGCAAGTGGGAGACTGTTGGAGATATGCCCAAGAGGCAATAATAAAATGGTTATTATAATATATCTTTGTGTTTATGATAAATGTTTGCATACCATGCTATAATTGTATTAACCGAAACATTGATACATGTGTGTTATGTGAACAACAAGGAGTCCCTAGTAAGCCTCTTGTATAACTAGCTTGTTGATTAATAGATGATCATCGTTTCATAATCATGAACATTGGATGTTATTAATAACAAGGTTATGTCACTGATGAATGATGTAATGGACACACCCAATTAAGCGTAGCATAAGATCACGTCATTAAGTTCATTTGCTATAAGCTTTCAATACATAGTTACCTAATCCTTCGACCATGAGATCATGTAAATCACTTATGCTAGAAGGGTACTTTGATTACATCAAACGCCACTGCATAAATGGGTGGTTATAAAGGTGGGATTAAGTATTCGGAAAGTATGAGTTGAGGCATATGGATCAAGAGTGGGATATTGTCCATCCCGATGACGGATAGATATACTCTGGGCCCTCTCGGTGGAATGTCGTCTAATTAGCTTGCAAGCATATGAATGGTTCATAAGAGATGACATACCATGGTACGAGTAAAGAGTACTTGTCGGAGACGAGATTGAACAAGGTATAGAGATACCGATGATCAAACCTCGGACAAGTAAAATATCGCGTGACAAAGGGAATCGGTATCGTATGTAAATGGTTCAATCGATCACTAAGTTATCGTTAAATATGTGGGAGCCATTATGGATCTCCAGATCCCGCTATTGGTTATTGGTCAGAGAGGAGTCTCAACCATGTCTGCATAGTTCACGAACCGTAGGGTGACACACTTAAGGTTTGATGTCGTTTTAAGTAGATATGGAATATGGAATGGAGTTCGAATGTTTGTTCGGAGTCTCGGATGGGATCCAATACATCACGAGGAGGTTCGGAATGGTCCGGAGAATAAGATTCATATATGGGAAGTCATTTTCCGGGGTTCGGAAAAAGTCCGGTGTTTTGACCAGAGCTTCTAGAAGGTTTTGGAAGGACCGAAATAGTCCAGAATGTTGTGGAAGGTTCCGGAAGTTTCCGGGACGACCCGGGCTGTCTAAGGAAGTCCGTAGGGTTCCATAATAGGTGTATCCTTGTTTTCCTTAAGGGTTAAGAAGTTTCCCCTAAAGCAGATTCGGATTTGGCAAAAGAGTCCTAGTTCTGGTAGGTTTCGGCTGACAGAAACCTACCGGAACTCTCCCAAACTTTGGGGGCAGGTCTTGGACGACCCAAGGACCTTTTCCACCTATAAAAGGAGGGCAAGGGGAGCCCCAAGAGCTACACAAGTCGCGGCCCTAGCTCCCCCTCTCCCAAACCCTAGCTACTACCTCCTCCTTATTCTTCCGCAGCGCTTACGGCGAAGCCCTGCCGGAGATCTCCACCATCACTGTCACCACGCCGTCGTGCTGGCGGGACTCCGAGGAGGATCTACTACATCCGCTGCCCGCTGGAACGGGGAGGAGGACGTCGTCTTCATCAACACCGTACGTGTGACCGAGTACGGAGGTGCTGCCCAATTGTGGCACCGTCAAGATCTTCTACGCGCTTTTGAAAGCGGCAAGTGATCATCTTCTGCAACAACGAGATCTAATCTCGTAGGCTTTGGAAATATTCAAGGGTTAGTCTCGTGATCCCCTCGTTGCTACCGTCTTCTAGATTAGATCTTGGCTTGTGTTTCGTTCTTGCGGTAGGAAATTTTTTGTTTTCTATGCTACGAATCCCATCACTTTCGCATCACCCCTGTTACTAGTGCTTTTCCGGGTGCAGCTCAATTGATAACTCCATTGTTAAGGCTTATAAGTATTCTTTGTCTCCCCTTGTGTCGAATCAATAAACTCGGGTTTTACTTCTCTCGAAGACTGTTGTGGTCCCCTATACTTGTGGGTCATCAAGACTATTTTCCGGCGCTGTTACCCCTGAGGCATAGCTCTACTCATAAGTTCACCTGGGAAGTACACTTTACCTATCTCTCTGTTTTATTTCATTTTGTCTTGTCTAGTTTATTTGTGCTTATTTTATTTTTGTTTAGTTGTGTTTTGTTTAGTTTACGTTTGACTAGTTTATTGTTGGCTTGTTTTATTTTTCTTATATACCTGAAAATCTAGAAAAATTTGAAAACCCGAAAATCTAAAAAACTGTTGTTATGGAAGAATATGCTAGAACCTCTATGGAGCTATTTATAGAGTATAGAGAATGATATAACGGTAAAGTCATGAGAGGCGTGTTATAAAAGTTGAATCAAATTGCTAAAATTTTGCTTAAACGCCATGATATAAATTGTTGCTCTGAACAGGATACTAACATCTTAAATTCCAATGTGGCTTTAGTAAAGAAGTTTTAATTGTGAACTATATTCATCTTGGATTTGAAGAAGTAGAACAATTTGTTTTATTTATGGGAGCTTCTGAAATAGAATCTTTCATGTCTAAAAATTACAACCTTTGTTGCTTGTAATAAACTTAAAGATATGGTCTCTTCTATCCTTGATTATTGCATAGAAATTTTTGGCAATAACTGTTATATCATTGATTATAAAAAGATACTCAGTCATGCACAAGAATGTATACACAATTTGCAGGAACATGTGGAAGAAGAAATGGATGAACCTGAAAGCTCATTAGATGAAAAAGAGAAGGAGAGAGATGAATAAAAGTAGCAAGAATGGAATAGCTACCCATGCCTATCTTCTAATGAGAATAACTTTTTATCTCTTACTCTATTTGATTGTCCCCCATCCTTACCAAAGGAAGATGAATGTTATGTTCATGTGGATTCTCTTGAAATATTTACTATGAGTAAAAATTGTGATAATAATTATGCTCCTGTTATCTATGATAATCCATGATATTTTGATAAATCTTATGATAATCCTTTATATGTGCCTGATACGTCTCCGACGTATCGATAATTTCTTATGTTCCATGCTTGTTTTATGACAATACCTACATGTTTTATACATACTTTATATCGTTTTTATGCATTTTCCGGAACTAACCTATTGACGAGATGCCGAAGTGCCAGTTCCTGTTTTCTGCTGTTTTTGGTTTCAGAAATCCTAGTAAGTAAATATTCTCGGAATTGGACGAAATCAACGCCCAGAGTCTTAGAATCACACGAAGCTTCCAGAACACCCGAGAGCCGCCAGAGGAGGGCCCTGTGGGCCCCAGACGACGGGGTGGCGCGGCCCAGGCCTTGGCCGCGCCCCCTAGTGTGTGGGCCCCCTGTGGCCCCTCCGACTCCGCCTCTTCGCCTATTTAGTCGTCCCTGACCTAAATCCTCAACCCAGTTCGACGAAACCAGAGAAAACCATCCAGAGCCGCCGCCATCGCGAAACTCCAATTCGGGGGACATAAGTCTCTGTTCTGGCACGCCGCCGGGATGGGGAATTGCCCCCGGAGTCATCTCCACCGCCGTCTCCACCGCCATCTTCACCGCCATCGCTGTCTCCCTGATGAGGAGGGAGTAATTCACCCCCGGGGCTGAGGGCTCCGCTGTAGCTATGTGGTTCATCTCTCTCTTTATGTGATCTAGTTGAATATCATCTATGTGCTACTCTAGTGATGTTATTAAAGTACTCTATTCCTCCTGCACGGTGTAATGATGACAGTGTGTGCATCGTGTAGTACTTGGCGTAGGTTATGATTGTAATCTCTTGTAGATTATGAAGTTAACTATTGCTATGATAGTATTGATGTGATCTATGCCTCCTTCATAGTGTGATGGTAACAGTGTGCATGCTATGTTAGTTCTCGGTGTAATTGTGTTGATCTATCTTGCACTCTAAGGTTATTTAAATATGAATATCAAATATTGTGGAGCTTGTTAACTCCGGCATTGAGGGTTCGTGTAATCCTACACAATTAGTGGTGTTCATCATCCAACAAGAGGGCGTAGAGTAGTCCTATTATGTGATCATTGTTGAGAGTGTCCACTAGTGAAAGCAGGATCCCTAGGCCTTGCTTCCAAGCATCGAATCTCCGTTTGTTTACTATTTTGTTGCATGTTTACTCGCTGCCATATTTTATTCAGATTGCTATTACCACTCATACTCATCCATATTACTTGCATCTCACTATCTCTTCGCCGAACTAGTGCACCTATACATCTGACAAGTGTATTAGGTGTGTTGGGGACACAAGAGACTTCTTGTATCGTGATTGTAGGGTTGCTTGAGAGGGATATCTTTGACCTCTTCCTCCCTGAGTTCGATAAACCTTGGGTGATCCACTTAAGGGAAACTTGGTGCTGTTCTACAAACCTCTGCTCTTGGAGGCCCAACACTGTCTACAAGAATAGAAGCACCCGTAGACATCAAGCACTTTTCTGGCGCCGTTGCCGGGGAGGAAAGGTAAAAGGTACTCACACTCCGGATCTCGGCTACCAAGCTATTTTCCGCCGTTGTAAGTACTCGAAGCTATTTCCTTTAGATCCTGCAATTGCATCTTTTTGTTTCTTGTTTTACACTAGTTAGGCATAATGGAATACAACTATGAGCTTTTTAATTTATTTCCTAAGTTAAGACATGAATTGTGTGATGCGAAAATTAAAGAACCTATGGAGCCTCAATTGCATGCTAGTAGCAATGTTATTAGTATGAACGCAACCACTGCTAATGCTATGGATAAGTCTAAGCTTGGGGAAGCTAGTTTTTGTGATCTTTTTAGTTTCCCATCTTTAGGGGAGAAAATTTGTTCTGATAATGCTTTATCTCCCATATGCGATAACTCTAATGATGCTTGTGATATTTTAAATCCACCAATTGCAAGCACTGCTTTCAAGATACCCATGAAAATTATTGAACGTGTTATTGATAACTGCTATGAAGGGGATGGAACTGTCCATCCTGGAGATCATTTACTGTTTCTGCATGAATTATGCGGGTTATTCAAGTGTGCAGGTATCTCTATGGATGAAGTGAGGAAGAAGCTATTCTCTGTTTCGCTGTCTGGTAAAGCGGCGCATTGGTATAAATTGTTGAAGAATAGTCATTCTCTTGGTTGGGAGGAAATTGTATCTCTCTTTTACTCTAAATTTTATCCTCCTTATGAAGTGCATATTGCTAGGAATTATATTTATAACTTTTATCCTCGTGATGAAGAGAGTATTTCTCAAGCGTGGGGGAGATTGAAGTCACTAATGCTCAAATGTCCCATTCATGATCTCCCCCGTAATGTTATTGTTAACAATTTTTATGCGAGGCTTTCAGGACAACACAAGGATTATCTAGACGCCTGTTCGGAGGGATCTTTCACAAGCAAGGAGGTTGAAGCTAAGTGGGATCTTCTTGATCGGATTGAGGAGAACGCTGAAGGATGGGAGAACAACAAAGGTTATGCGGACAAGCCACCCTTCAAGCCTCCTCCTCCTAAAGAAGGGAATGAGGAGAAGGAAGAGAAGAAGAAGAAGAAGAAGAAGAAGAAGAAGGGAACGAAGAAGAATAAGAAGAAGGAGAATAAAGAGAAAGAGGTAACGGCATATCCCCGCTTGAATGAGATAACGCTAGGTAACCGTAAGTATGTTGCTCCTAATGATTATTATGATAATGAATCTGAATACAATGATCTTCCTATGCCCTTTACATACATTAGTGATCATGATTTGAATGAGCACACTACTTTTGATATTGCAAATCTCTGGGAAACTAATTGTAAAAATGATGATGATAATAATTGCCATAGTATCAGTGCTATCCATGCTTCCTCCCAAAATGATATAGAAAGCTCTAAGCTTGGGGAAGAGGTGTTTGAAAATCCTTTTGCTACTGATCATTATGTGTTTGATACATCTCCTTCTAATAACAATGATGGTATGGTCACAGATAAACCGACTGTGAAAGATAACTATTCTATTTCTTATGATGACACTGTGCCTCCGACCTTTGATGATTATTATAAAGAATGCTATGATATAGGTTATAACTATCCTTATGAAACTTGTCATAGTCATGATTGGATTACCAAAAACAATTCCCTTAATATGCAACTTGTTTACCATGTTCAAATTCTTGATAATAATCTTGCTCCAATTACTATTAATGAGAAGAACTCTTTTTATGCCAAAATTATTGATACTTCTATGCATATGAACCATGATAAGAATGTTTTAAGTGATGGGTATATTGTGGATTTCATCAATGATGCTACTGAAAGTTATTATGAGAGAGGAAATATGGTTGTAGAAATTTTCATGTTACTAAAACACCTCTCTATGTGCTGAAATTTTTGAAGTTATACTTGTTTTATCTTCCTATGCTTGTCACTTTGCTCTTCATGAATTCATTTGTGTACAAGATTCCTTTGCATAGGAAGTGGGTTAGACTTAAGTGTGCTTTGAATTTGCTTCTTGATGCTCTCTTTTGCCTCAACTCTTATTTCTTGGGAGTGCATCATTGAAATTATTGAGCCCATCTTAATGGCTATAAAGAAAGAACTTCTTGGGAGATAACCCATGTGTTTATTTTACTACAGCAATTTTGTTTTTTATTTGTGTCTTGGAAGTTGTTACTACTGTAGAAACCTCTCCTTATCTTATTTTATAGCATTGTTGTGCCAAGTAAAGTCTTTGATAGTAAGGTTCATACTAGATTTGGATTACTGCGCAGAAACAGATTTCTTGCTGTCACGAATCTGGGCCTAATTCTCTGTAGGTCACTTAGAAAATTATGCCAATTTACGTGAGTGATCCTCAGATATGTACGCAACTTTCATTCAATTTGAGCATTTTCATTTGAGCAAGTCTGGTGCCTCTTAGAAATTTGTCTTTACAGACTGTTCTGTTTTGACAGATTCTGCCTTTTATTTCGCATTGCCTCTTTTGCTATGTTGAATGGATTTCTTTGTTCCATTAACTTTCAGTAGCTTTGGGCAATGTCCAGAAGTGTTAAGAATGATTGTGTCACCTCTGAGCATGTGAATTTTTGATTATGCACTAACCCTCTAATGAGTTTGTTTCGAGTTTGGTGTGGAGGAAGTTTTCAAGGGTCAAGAGAGGAGGATGATACAATATGATCAAGAAGAGTGAAAGCTCTAAGCTTGGGGATGCCCCGGTGGTTCACCCCTACATATTTCAAGAAGACTCGAGCGTCTAAGCTTGGGGATGCCCAAGGCATCCCCTTCTTCATCGACAACATTATCAGGTTCCTTCTCTTAAAACTATATTTTTATTCGGTCACATCTTATGTACTTTACTTGGAGCGTCTGTATGTTTTTGTTTTTGTTTTTGTTTGAATAAATGCTTGTGTGGGAGAGAGACACGCTCCGCTGGTTCATATGAACACATGTGTTCTTAGCTTTTAATTTTCATGGCGAAGGTTGAAACTGCTTCGTTAATTGTTATATGGTTGGAAACGGGAAATGCTACATGTAGTAATTGGTATGATGTCTTGAATAATTTGATACTTGGCAATTGTTGTGCTCATGTTTAAGCTCTTGCATCATATACTTTGCACCTATTAATGAAGAAATACATAGAGCTTGCTAAAATTTGGTTTGCATAATTGGTCTCTCTAAGGTCTAGATAATTTCTAGTAAGAGTTTGAACAACAAGGAAGACGGTATAGAGTCTTATAATGTTTACAATATGTCTTTTATGTAAGTTTTGCTGCACCGGTTCATCCTTGTGTTTGTTTCGAATAGCCTTGCTAGCCTAAGCCTTGTATCGAGAGGGAATACTTCTCATGCATCCAAAATCCTTGAGCCAACCATTATGCCATTTGTGTCCACCATGCCTACCTACTACATGGTATTTCTCCGCCATTCCAAAGTAAATTGCTTGAGTGCTACCTTTAAACAATTCAAAATTTATCACCTCTGATTTGTGTCAATGTTTTATAGCTCATGAGGAAGTATGTGGTGTTTATCTTTCAATCTTGTTGGGCAACTTTCACCAATGGACTAGTGGCTTCATCTGCTTATCCAATAATTTTGCAAAAAGAGCTGGCAATGGGATTCCCAGTCCCAAATTAATTAACAAAAACTAGACACTCCTCCATGGTATGTGATTGTTGGACGGCACCCGAAGGATTCGGTTAGCCATGGCTTGAGGAAATAAAGGTGGGGAGGAGTGTCATCATAATAAAACTAAAATAAAAAGGCACTCCTTCATGGTATGAGATTGTTGGCAGGCACCCGAGGATTCGGTTAGCCATGGTTTGTGAAAGAAAGGTTGGAAGGAGTGCCACCCAAAAATAAAATAAAATGGGAGCCGCTCTTTGAAGGTTTGTCTGGCAAGGGGGTTGGAGTGCCCACTACCATTCGTTGACAACAACAAACACCTCTCAAAACTTTACTTTTATGCTCTTTTTATGTTTTCAAAACCAAAGCTCTAGCACAAATATATCAATCAATGCTTCCCTCTGCGAAGGGCCATTCTTTTACTTTCATGTTGAGTCAGTTCACCTATCTCTCTTCCATCTTAGAAGCAAACACTTGTGTGAACTGTGCATTGATTCCTACATACTTGCATATTGCACTTATTATATTACTTTGCATTGACAACTATCCATGAGATATACATGTTACAAGTTGAAAGCAACTGCTGAAACTTAATCTTCCTTTGTGTTGCTTCAATACCTTTATTTAGAATCTATTGCTTTATGAGTTAACTCTTATGCAAGACTTATTGATGCTTGTCTTGAAAGTCCTATTCATGAAAAGTCTTTGCTATATGATTCAATTGTTTACTCATTGCATTAACATTGCTTTGATCGCTGCATTCATCTCATATGCTTTACAATAGTATGATCAAGATTATGTTGGTGGCATGTCACTTCAGAAATTATCTTTGTTATCGTTTACCTACTCGAGGACGAGTAGGAACTAAGCTTGGGGATGCTGATACGTCTCCGACGTATCGATAATTTCTTATGTTCCATGCTTGGTTTATGACAATACCTACATGTTTTATACATACTTTATATCGTTTTTATGCATTTTCCGGAACTAACCTATTGACGAGATGCCGAAGTGCCAGTTCCTGTTTTCTGCTGTTTTTGGTTTCGGAAATCCTAGTAAGGAAATATTCTCGGAATTGGACGAAATCAATGCCCAGAGTCTTAGAATCACACGAAGCTTCCAGAACACCCGAGAGCCGCCAGAGGAGGGCCCTGTGGGCCCCAGATGACAGGGTGGCGCGGCCCAGGCCTTGGCCGCGCCCCCCTAGTGTGTGGGCCCCCTGTGGCCCCTCTGACTCCGCCTCTTCGCCTATTTAGTCGTCCCTGACCTAAATCCTCGACCTAGTTCGACGAAACCAGAGAAAACCATCCAGAGCCGCCGCCATAGCGAAACTCCAATTCGGGGGACAGAAGTCTTTGTCCCGGCACGCCGCCGGGACGAGGAATTGCCCCCGGAGTCATCTCCACCGCCGTCTCCACCGCCATCTTCACCGCCATCGCTGTCTCCCTGATGAGGAGGGAGTAATTCACCCCCGGGGCTGAGGGCCCCGCTGTAGCTATGTGGTTCATCTCTCTCTTTATGTGATCTAGTTGAATATCATCTATGTGCTACTCTAGTGATGTTATTAAAGTACTCTATTCCTCCTGCACGGTGTAATGATGACAGTGTGTGCATCGTGTAGTACTTGGCGTAGGTTATGATTGTAATCTCTTGTAGATTATGAAGTTAACTATTGCTATGATAGTATTGATGTGATCTATGCCTCCTTCATAGTGTGATGGTAATAGTGTGCATGCTATGTTAGTTCTCGGTGTAATTGTGTTGATCTATCTTGCACTCTAAGGTTATTTAAATATGAATATCGAATATTGTGGAGCTTGTTAACTCCGGCATTGAGGGTTCGTGTAATCCTACACAATTAGTGGTGTTCATCATCCAACAAGAGGGCGTAGAGTAGTCCTATTATGTGATCATTGTTGAGAGTGTCCACTAGTGAAAGCAGGATCCCTAGGCCTTGCTTCCAAGCATCGAATCTCCGTTTGTTTACTGTTTTGTTGCATGTTTACTCGCTGCCATATTTTATTCAGATTGCTATTACCACTCATACTCATCCATATTACTATCTCTTCTCCGAACTAGTGCACCTATACATCTGACAAGTGTATTAGGTGTGTTGGGGACACAAGAGACTTCTTGTATCGTGATTGCAGGGTTGCCTGAGAGGGATATCTTTGACCTCTTCCTCCCTGAGTTCGATAAACCTTGGGTGATCAACTTAAGGGAAACTTGCTGCTGTTCTACAAACCTCTGCTCTTGGAGGCCCAACACTGTCTACAAGAATAGAAGCACCCGTAGACATCCGTGCCTAACTTCAAAATGCATGGTACTAAAGAGTTTTGCTTAGAAAATGTTTATGATGAAGCTCTAGATGATGGTCCTATATTGGTTGATAATATTAATTGTACTAGTGTTGAAAATGAGATTGGAGGGTCTTGACTTTATCTTGGAGCCCCATACTTCTTGAGAATGATCAATCATCTTGTTATAAAATTGTTAAAAGTGGGTTTGAATGTTTTAATCCCACTATTTTTGAGCTTCATAAAAATTATGTGTTTGTAGATCATGAAAAGAATTCTTTATGTGATAGTTATATTGTTGAGTTTATTAATGATGCTACTGAAAATTATTATGAGAGAGTAAAATATGGTTGTATAAGTTTTCATGGTACTAAAACACCTCTCTATATGCTGAAAGTTTTGAAGTTACTCTTGCTTTATCTTCCTATGCTTGTCACTTTGTTCTTTGTGAATTTATTTGTGTATAAGATTCCTATGCATAGGAAGTGGGTTACACTTAAATGTGTTTTGAATTTGCTTCTTGATGCTCGTTTTTCTTCATTTTTTATTTTCATGAGAGCATCATTAAAACTATCAAGCCTAACTAAAAGGCATTAAAGAAAAGCACTTATGGAAGACAACCCATTGTTTTATTTATGCAATTTTTCTTTTGTTGAGTCTTGGAAGTTGTTACCTCTGTAATAACCTCTCCTTACCATTTTTATTTTATTTTTGTGCCAAGAATAGCCTCTAAAAAAGAAAGTATGATTTGGGGAAGTTGCTGTCTTAAAATATATTATGTGCTGTCACAAAAAAAAATCGTAGTCCCAGCCAGAATGTAATTTTCAGCTGCCAACTGTTGAGCATTTTCCCCATGTTATTATCGAACTTCCATTAATTTTGCACTTTTCGATTTGAGCAATAAAGGATTTTCGAAAAAGTCTATCTTTACCTGCCGTTCTATTTTGACAGATTTCAACCACCATTTGCATTAGCCTCTTAATCTTTTTTTTGAGTTCTTTTTAGAGAAAGAGCTTGCCAAAGAAGTTGCTACAGTAGCTAAATGTTTTGATGAATGTTTGACTTATGTTAGAAATAAACCAGGTGGATTTGTTATTTTGATTGCACTAATGCTGCTAATGAGAATTGTGTGAATTTTTGTATGAAGGAAGTTTTCAAGTGTAGGGAGAGAAGAATGATGTAATAAGTTGAAGTATGGACAAAAGCTTGATACGCGTACAACACGCGTCCGTTGGGAACCCCAAGAGGAAGGTGTGATGCGTACAGCGGCAAGTTTTCCCTCAATAAGAAACCAAGGTTTATCGAACCAGTAGGAGCCAAGAAGCACGTTGAAGGTTGATGGCGGCGAGATGTAGTGCGGCGCAACACCAGGGATTCCGGCGCCAACGTGGAACCTGCACAACACAACCAAAGTACTTTGCCCCAACGAAACAGTGAGGTTGTCAATCTCACCGGCTTGCTGTAACAAAGGATTAGATGTATAGTGTGGATGATGATTGTTTGCAGAAAACAGTAGAACAAGTATTGCAGTAGATTGTATTTCGATGTAAAAGAATGGACCGGGGTCCACAGTTCACTAGAGGTGTCTCTCCCATAAGATAAATAGCATGTTGGGTGAACAAATTACAGTTGGGCAATTGACAAATAGAGAGGGCATGACCATGCATATACATGATATGATGAATATTGTGAGATTTAATTGGGCATTACGACAAAGTACATAGACCGCTATCCAGCATGCATCTATGCCTAAAAAGTCCACCTTCAGGTTATCATCCGAACCCCTTCCGGTATTAAGTTGAAAACAACAGACAATTGCATTAAGTATGGTGCGTAATGTAATCAATAACTACATCCTCGGACATAGCATCGATGTTTTATCCCTAGTGGCAACAGCACATCCACAGCCTTAGAACTTTCTGTCACTGTCCCAGATTTAATGGAGGCATGAACCCACTATCGAGCATAAATACTCCCTCTTGGAGTTAAGAGTAAAAACTTGGCCAGAGCCTCTACTAATAACGGAGAGCATGCAAGATCATAAACAACACATAGGTAATAGATTAATAATCAACATAGCATAGTATTCTCTATCCATCGGATCCCAACAAACACAACATATAGCATTACAGATAGATGATCTTGATCATGTTAGGCAGCTCACAAGACCGGACAATGAAGCACATAAGGAGAAGACGACCATCTAGCTACTGCTATGGACCCATAGTCCAGGGGTGAACTACTCACTCATCACTCCGGAGGCGACCATGGCGGTGAAGAGTCCTCCGGGAGATGATTCCCCTCTCCGGCAGGGTGCCGGAGGCGATCTCCTGAATCCCCCGAGATGGGATTGGCGGCGTCGGCCTCTCTGGAAGGTTTTCCGTATCGTGGCTCTCGGTACTGGGGGTTTCGCGACGAAGACTATTTGTAGGCGGAAGGGCAGGTCAGGAGGCGTCACGGGGGCCCCACACGCTAGGGCCGCGCGGGCCCCCCTTGGGCCGCGCCGCCCTAGTGTGGCGGCGCCCCGTGGCCCCACTTCGTCTTCCCTTCGGTCTTCTGGAAGCTTCGTGTGAAAATAGACCCCTGGGCATTGATTTCGTCCAATTCCGAGAATATTTCCTTACTAGGATTTCTGAAACCAAAAACAGCAGAAAACAACAACTGGCTCTTCGGCATCTCGTTAATAGGTTAGTGCCGGAAAATGTATAAATATGACATAAAGTATGCAAAAAACATGTAGATATCATCAATAATGTGGCATGGAACATAAGAAATTATCGATACGTCGGAGACGTATCAGCATCCCCAAGCTTAGTTTCTGCTCGTCCCGAGCAGGTAAACGATAACAAAGATAATTTCTGGAGTGACATGCCATCATAACCTTGATCATACTATTGTAAGCACATGTAATGAATGCAGCGATCAAAACAATGGTAAATGACATGAGTAAACAAATGAATCATATAGCAAAGACTTTTCATGAAAAGTACTTCAAGACAAGCATCAATAAGTCTTGCATAAGAGTTAACTCATAAAGCAATAATTCAAAGTAAAGGTATTGAAGCAACATAAAGGTAGATTAAGTTTCAGTAGTTGCTTTCAACTTGTAACATGTATATCTCATGGATAGTTGTCAATATAGAGTAATATAACAAGTGCAATATGCAAGTATGTAGGAATCAATGCACAGTTCACACAAGTGTTTGTTTCTTGAGGTGGAGAGAAATAGGTGAACTGACTCAACATAAAAGTAAAAGAAAGGCCCTTCGTAGAGGGAAGCATCGATTCCTATATTTGTGCTAGAGCATTGGTTTTGAAAACAAGAAACAATTTTTTCAACGGCAGTAATAGAGCATATGTGTTATGTAAATTATATCCTACAAGTTGCAAGCCTCATGCATAGTATACTAATAGTGCCCGCACCTTGTCCTAATTAGCTCGGATTACCTGGATTATCATTGCAATGCATATGTTTTAACCAAGTGTCACAAAGGGGTACCTCTATGCCGCCTGTACAAAGGTCTAAGGAGAAAGCTCGCATTGGATTTCTCGCTATTGATTATTCTCAACTTAGACATCCATACCGGGACAACATAGACAACAGATAATGGACTCCTCTTTTATGCATAAGCATTCAACAATTATTAATTTTCTCATATGAGATTGAGGATATTTGTCCAAAACTGAAACTTCCACCATGGATCATGGCTTTAGTTAGCGGCCCAATGTTCTTCTCTAACATTATGCATGCTCTAACCATTCTAGCGGTAAATCTCCCTTACTTCAGACAAGACGGACATGCATAGCAACTCACATGATATTCAACAAAGAGTAGTTGATGGCGTCCCCAGGAACATGGTTATCGCACAACAAGCAACTTAATAAGAGATAAAGTGCATAAGTACATATTCAATACCACAATAGTTTTTAGGCTATTTGTCCCATGAGCTATATATTGAAAAGATAAAGGATGGAAATTTAAAGGTAGCACTCAAGCAATTTACTTTGGAATGGCGGATAAATACCATGTAGTAGGTAGGTATGGTGGACACAAATGGCATAGTGGTTGGCTCAAGGATTTTGGATGCATGAGAAGTATTCCCTCTCGATACAAGGCTTAGGCTAGCAAGGCTATTTGAAACAAACACAAGGATGAACCGGTGCAGCAAAACTCACATAAAAGACATATTGTAAACATTATAAGACTCTACACCGTCTTCCTTGTTGTTCAAACTCAATACTAGAGATTATCTAGACCTTAGAGAGACCAATTATGCAAACCAAATTTTAGCAAGCTCTATGTATTTCTTCATTAATAGGTGCAAAGTATATGATGCAAGAGCTTAAACATGAGCACAACAATTTCCAAGTATCACATTATGCAAGACATTTTAGCAATTACTACATGTAGCATTTCCCGTTTCCAACCATATAACAAATTAACGAAGAAGATTCAACCTTCGCCATGAATATTATGAGTAAAGGCTAAGGACATATATGCAACAGCAGAGCATGTCTCTCTCCCACACAATGAATGCTAGGATCCATTTTATTCAAACAAAACAAAAACAAAAACAAACCGACGCTCCAAGCAAAGTACATAAGATGTGATGGAATAAAAATATAGTTTCACTAGAGGAACCTGATAATGTTGTCGATGAAGAAGGGGATGCCTTGGGCATCCCCAAGCTTAGACGCTTGAGTCTTCTTGAAATATGCAGGGGTGAACCACCGGGGCATCCCCAAGCTTAGAGCTTTCACTCTCCTTGATCATATTGTTCATCTCCCTCTCTTGATCCTTGAAAACTTCCTCCACACCAAACTTAAAACAACTCATTAGAGGGTTAGTGCACAATTAAAATTTACATGTTCAGAGGTGACACAATCATTCTTAACACTTCTGGACATTGCACAAAGGTACTGAAAGTTAATGGAATCGAAAAATCCATCAAGCATAGCAAAACAGGCAATGCGAAATAAAAGGCAGAATCTATCAAAACAGAACAGTTCGTAAAGATGAATTTTATTGAGGCAGAAGACTTGCTCAAATGAAAATTCTCAAATTGAATGAAAGTTGCGTACATATCTGAGTATCACTCACGTAAATTGGCATAATTTTCTGAGTTACCTACAGAGAATTAGGCCCAGATTCGTGACAGCAAAGAAATCTGTTTCTGCGCAGTAATCCAAATCTAGTATGAACCTTACTATCAACGACTTTACTTGGCACAACAATGCACAAAACTAAGATAAGGAGAGGCTGCTACAGTAGTAACATCTTCCAAGACTCAAATATAAAATAAAGGTACTGTAGTAAAAACATGGGTTGTCTCCCATAAGCGCTATTTTTAACGCCTTTCAGCTAGGCGCAGAAAGTGTATATCAAGTATTATCAAGAGACGAAGCATCAACATCATAATTTGTTCTAATGATAGAATAAAAAGGTAACTTCATTCTCTTTCTAGGGAAGTGTTCCATACCTTTCTTGAGAGGAAATTGATATCTAATATTACCTTCCTTCATATCAATAATAGCACCAACAGTTCGAAGAAAAGGTCTTCCCAATATAATGGGGCAAGATGCATTGCATTCAATATCCAAGACAACAAAATCAACGGGGACAAGGTTATTGTTAACGGTAATGCGAACATTATCAACTCTCCCCAAAGGTCTCTTTGTAGAGTTATCAGCAAGATTAACATCCAAATAACAATTTTTCAATGGTGGCAAGTCAAGCATATTATAGATTTTCTTAGGCATAACGGAAATACTTGCACCAAGATCACATAAAGCATTACAATCAAAGTCATTGACCTTCATCTTAATGATGGGCTCCCAACCATCCTCTAGCTTCCTAGGAATAGAAGTTTCGCGTTCTAGTTTCTCTTCTCTAGCTTTTATGAGAGCATTTGTAATATGTTTCGTGAAAGCCAGATTTATAGCACTAGCATTAGGACTCTTAGCAAGTTTTTGTAAGAACTTTATAACTTCAGAGATGTGGCAATCATCAAAATCCAAACCATTATGATCTAAAGCAATGGGATCATCATCCCCAATGTTGGAAAAAAAATCAGCAGTTTTATCACAGCAGGTTTAATAGTTTTAGCGATTTCGAGCAGTTTTTCGCGCTTTGCATTAGAAGTGGAAACATTGCCAACACCAATTCTTTTACCATTAATAGTAGGAGGTGCAGCAACATGTGGAGCATTAGCATTACTAGTGGTGGTAATAGTCCAAACTTTAGCTATATTATCATCTTTAGCATTTTCTTCTTTTTCCCACCTAGCACGCAATTCGGCCATCAATCTTATATTCTCATTAATTCTAACTTGGATGGCATTTGCTGTAGTAACAATTTTATTATTATGATTCTCATTAGGCATAACTTTTGATTTCAAAAGATCAACATCAGCAGCAAGACTATCGACTTTAGAAGCAAGTATATCAATTTTCCCAAGCTTTTCTTCAACAGATTTGTTAAAAGCAGTTTGTGTACTAATAAATTCTTTAAGCATAGCTTCAAGTCCAGGGGGTGTGTTTCTATTATTGTTGTAAGAATTCTCATAAGAAATACCATAGCCGTTGCCATTATTATAAGGATATGGCCTATAGTTGTTACTAGAATTGTTCCGGTAAGCATTGTTGTTGAAATTATTATTTTTAATGTAGTCTACATCAACATGTTCTTCTTGAGCAACCAATGAAGCTAATGGAACATTATTAGGATCGACATTAGTCCTACCATTCACAAGCATAGACATAATAGCATCAATCTTATCACTCAAGGAAGAGGTTTCTTCGACATAATTTACCTTCTTACCTTGTGGAGCTCTTTCCGTGTGCCATTCAGAGTAATTAATCATCATATTATCAAGAAGCTTTGTTGCTTCGCCAAGAGTGATGGACATAAAGGTACCTCCAGCAGCTGAATCCAATAGGTTCCGTGAAGAAAAATTCAGTCCTGCATAAAAGGTTTGGATGATCATCCAAGTAGTCAGTCCATGGGTTGGGCAATATTTAACCAAAGATTTCATTCTTTCCCATGCTTGTGCAACATGCTCATTATCCAATTGTTTAAAATTCATTATGCTACTTCTCAAAGATATAATTTTAGCAGGGGGATAATATCTACCAATAAAAGCATCCTTGCATTTAGTCCATGAATCAATACTATTCTTAGGCAGAGATAGCAACCAATCTTTAACTCTTCCTCTTAATGAGAAAGGGAACAATTTTAATTTTATAATGTCACCATCTACATCCTTATACTTTTGCATTTCACATAATTCAACAAAATTATTAAGATGGGCAGCAGCATCATCAGAACTAACACCAGAAAATTGCTCTCGCATAACAAGATTTAGTAAAGCAGGTTTAATTTCAAAGAATTCCGCTGTAGTAGCAGGTGGAGCAATAGGTGTGCATAAGAAATCAGTATTATTTGTGGTTGTGAAGTCACACAACTTAGTATTTTCAGGAGTACCCATTTTAGCAACAGTAAATAAAGCAAACTAGATAAAGTAAATGCAAGTAACTAATTTTTTTGTGTTTTTGATATAGAGTATGCAAACAAGACAGTAAATAAAGTAAAACTAGCAACTAATTTTTTTGTATTTTGATATAATGCAGCAAACAAAGTAGTAAATAAAATAAAGCAAGACAAAAACAAAGTAAAGAGATTGGAATGTGGAGACTCCCCTTGCAGCGTGTCTTGATCTCCCCGGCAACGGCACCAGAAAAAGAGCTTGATACGCGTACAGCACGCGTCCGTTGGGAACCCCAAGAGGAAGGTGTGATGCGTACAGCGGCAAGTTTTCCCTCAGTAAGAAACCAAGGTTTATCGAACCAGTATGAGCCAAGAAGCACATTGAAGGTTGATGGCGGCGAGATGTAGTGCGGCGCAACACCAGGGATTCCGGCGCCAACGTGGAACCTGCACAACACAACCAAAGTACTTTGCCCCAACGAAACATTGAGGTTTTCAATCTCACCGGCTTGCTGTAACAAAGGATTAGATGTATAGTGTGGATGATGATTGTTTGCAGAAAACAGTAGAACAAGTATTGCAGTAGATTGTATTTCGATGTAAAAGAATGGACCGGGGTCCACAGTTCACTAGAGGTGTCTCTCCCATAAGATAAATAGCATGTTGGGTGAACAAATTACAGTTGGGCAATTGACAAATAGAGAGGGCATGACCATGCACATACATGATATGATGAATATTGTGAGATTTAATTGGGCATTACGACAAAGTACATAGACCGCTATCCAGCATGCATCTATGCCTAAAAAGTCCACCTTCAGGTTATCATCCGAACCCCTTCCAGTATTAAGTTGAAAACAACAGACAATTGCATTAAGTATGGTGCGTAATGTAATCAATAACTACATCCTTGGACATAGCATCGATGTTTTATCCCTAGTGGCAACAGCACATCCACAACCTTAGAACTTTCTGTCACTGTCCCAGATTTAATGGAGGCATGAACCCACTATCGAGCATAAATACTCCCTCTTGGAGTTAAGAGTAAAAACTTGGCCAGAGCCTCTACTAATAACGGAGAGCATGCAAGATCATAAACAACACATAGGTAATAGATTGATAATCAACATAGCATAGTATTCTCTATCCATCGGATCCCAACAAACACAACATATAGCATTACAGATAGATGATCTTGATCATGTTAGGCAGCTCACAAGACCCGACAATGAAGCACATAAGGAGAAGACGACCATCTAGCTACTGCTATGGACCCATAGTCCAGGGGTGAACTACTCACTCATCACTCCGGAGGCGACCGTGGCGGTGAAGAGTCCTCCGGGAGATGATTCCCCTCTCCGACAGGGTGCCGGAGGTGATCTCCTGAATCCCCCGAGATGGGATTGGCGGCGACGGCGTCTCTGGAAGGTTTTCCGTATCGTGGCTCTCGGTACTGGGGGTTTCGCGACGAAGACTATTTGTAGGCGGAAGGGCAGGTCAGGAGGCGTCACGGGGGCCCCACATGCTAGGGCCGCGCGGGCCCCCCTTGGGTCGCGCCGCCCTAGTGTGGCGGCGCCCCGTGGCCCTACTTCGTCTTCCCTTCGGTCTTCTGGAAGCTTCGTGTGAAAATAGGCCCCTGGGCGTTGATTTCGTCCAATTCCGAGAATATTTCCTTACTAGGATTTCTAAAACCAAAAACAGCAGAAAACAGCAACTGGCTCTTCGGCATCTCGTTAATAGGTTAGTGCCGGAAAATGCATAAATATGACATAAAGTATGCATAAAACATGTAGATATCATCAATAATGTGGCATGGAACATAAGAAATTATCGATACGTCGGAGACGTATCAAAGCTCAAGCTTGGGGATGCCCATGTCACCCCAAGAAATATCCAAGAGGTACAAGCGTCAAAGCTTGGGGACGCCCAAGGCATCCCCTCTTCATCAATAAAGCATCGGGTCATCTTTCTAGACACTATATTTTTATTGCTTCATATGCTATGTGTTGTTCTTGGAGCGTCTTTATTTGTGTTTTTAGTTTTCTTTAGTTTTGCTTGTTGTAGAATATGGTTGGATCTGAGCATATTTGTTTTGGAGAATGACACACTCCCTTTTAATTGCATAGAACACTCTAGTTTTCACTCTTATTGTTCTGCGAGTGTGCTCTTTTGCTAGTACGGCGTTTAACTCCGGTTTTCCACTCGTATTTTGTTCAGAGGTTGTTGGTTATATATTTTTTGGGTATGATTAGCTCTCTGGTATTTAATGATTATTATCTATGAGAGTTGTTTTAAATAAGTTGATTGGTGTTGGAGACGAGTAAAATGTTTCATGTTTATAGTGATGCAAAAGAAAGCTTGTTTAGACTATGGCATAGACTTTGGCATGTCATGTTTGATGTTATTCTTATCATATGCTTAGTAGTTATTGTCGTAGCATGACTTGTCTCAAATATCTGAGAGTGCTTAATGTGCCATTGAAAGAATCATGTGTTGTTTCCATCATACAAAAGCATAGTATTGTGGTATTCTCCTTTGATGATGTTATTGGGTCGACTTGGCACTTGCTTACATCATGTTATGACTACAAACCAGTCACCTAAAGCCTCTATGATCATTTAGTTTTTGACTTGTAATATCACTTTATGCTTTGATTAATAATGTTTTGTTGCTATGCATGATTATGGTCATTATTTCTCTCTTAGCTGGTCGCTCCCAGTCTTTTGCTAGCCTTTGCCTGTACTGAGTGTGAGCTCTACTCGTGCATCCAACCACCAAAAACCAATGTTTGCCAATTGTGTCCACCATACATACATATATGTGGTATTTCAACGCCACTCCAAAGCGAATTTCTTGTGTGCTACGTTTAAACCTTCAAACATTATTACCTATTTTGTGTTTTATTTTAGCTCATGAGGAAGTATTGAATGGTTTATTGTCTTTTCATGACTTCATTTCGTGACTAGCATGAATAATGTGCTGGTCCTTAGTATTGCAAAAAGAGCAAGGAAACTGGGTGCCCATCCCAAATAAAATATAAAATAAATAAATAAAGCTCCGCACATTATGTACTGGAGAGATCATAATTAATGGTGTGCAATGGAGAACTACATGGGAGCCGCTCTTGAGGTCACTATTTGAAAGGATGATATATCATTTGATGCCATTCGTTGACATAGACATACATACCTCTCAAAATATATTTTCAACCCCTCTATTGCATTCAAAATAAAAAAGCTCTAGCACATTAGTAATCTTGCTTCCCTCTGCGCAGGGCCTTTCTTTTACTTTTATGTTGAGTCTTCATCTTCTTGCTTTATGCATCAATTAAGAGAGCATAGTTGTCATTATGGGTATAATGTGCATAGTCCCAAAATTTATTATTGATTGATTCATGATTATGACTATTGCTTATTCTCAAATTATTTGTATCTAGTCACCCTCTAAACTTTAAAGGTGTCCTGGCATTTATGTTTTGCTACTTCATAAAGGACAAGTTGAATACCACTTTGCTATGTTTCCTCTATTCCCAAAAACAAATAGTTGCTTTCAGTGCATTATTATTATTCATGATCTTTTGTTTGAGTTACTTCTCATGTTATAACATAATTGCTAAGCTCTATTGTTAGAATTGTATCCATATGTTTTGTAACAATTTCTATATGTTTTGTCTACACTTCATGGAACTTTTATGCATTTTCCGGAACTAACCTATTGAAAAGATACCACAGTGCCAGTTCCTATTTTTTGTTGTTATTGTATTTCAGAAAAGTTGTACATGAAATATTCTCCGAATTGGACGAAACAAAAGCCAAACCTCCTATGTATCCCAACACGCAGACGGAGTCCAGAGCAGAGATGGAGGAGGGCACCAGGGAGGACACACCAGCCCTTGGCGCGGCCCCCTGGCAGCGCCATGGGGTGGTGTGGGGCCTCCTAGCGCCCACCGACCTCGCCCTTTCGCCGATATATTGTCTTCGACGCAAAAACCTTAAATCATACAGCCTTCGTCCATGAATGTTTCGTCGCCACCACTGATACGTCTCCAATGTATCTATAATTTCTTATGTTCCATGCTAGTTTTATGAAAATACCTACATGTTTTATTCATACTTTATATCAGTTTTATGCATTTTCTGGGACTAACCTATTAACAAGATACCGAAGCGCCAGTTCCTGTTTTCTGCTGTTTTTGGTTTCAGAAATTCTACACAGGAAATATTCTCGGAATTGGACCCCACGAAGACAGAAGTCAATATTTTGCCGAGACGGACCAAGAGAGCCAGAGAAGGGCCAGAGGGGGGCCAAGGGGACCCCACACCATACCATTGCGCGGACCCACCCCTTGCCGCGCGGCCATGTGGTGAGGGCACCCTGGGGCCCCTCCGAGGCCGCCCTTCCGCCTATATATTCTCCCAGATGCGAAAACCCTAAAGATATCGGTCTTCCACCATGAAAAGTTACATAGCCGCCACCATCGCGAAGCCAAGTTCGGGGACAGAAGTATCTGTTTCGGCACGTCACCGGGATGGGGAAGTGCCCCCGGAATCCATCTCCATCGCCATCTTCATCACTGCAGCTGACTCCCATGATGAGGAGGAAGTAGTTCTCCCCCGAGGCTGAGGGCTCTACCGGTATCTATGTGGTTCATGTCTCTCTCCCATGGTGTGATCTTTATGTCATCATGAGCTTTGTAATCTAGTTGAATATGTAGATGTTACTGTTGTCTATTATGCACTCTAGAGGTTACTTTAACATGAACTCCGGATTCACTCTCCACGGTGTGATGGTGACAATGTGCGCATTGTGTGTGATTCCTTTATGAAGTTGTGGAGCTTGTTTACTCCGGCTTGAGGTGTGCTTTTGCAGCCCTACAAAATGAATGGTGTTTGTTATCCAACAAGAGAGTGTTTGAGAGTAGTATTTATTTATTCAATTATGTGATCATTGTTGAGAGTGTCCACTAGTGAAAGTATGATCCCTAGGCCTTGTTTCTAAGCATTGAAACACCGTTTCCAACAAGTTCTGCTACATGTTCGCCTGCTGCTATTTTTATTTCAGATTGCAATTACTACTTATAATCATCCATATTACTTGTATTTCACTATCTCTTTGCCGAACTAGTGCACCTATACATCTGACAAGTGTATTAGGTGTGTTGGGGACACAAGAGACTTCTTGTATCTTAATTGCAGGGTTGCTTTAGAGGGATATCTTTGACCTCTACCTCCCTGAGTTCGATAAACCTTGGGTGATTCACTTAACGGAAACTTGCTGCTGTTCTACAAACCTCTGCTCTTGGAGGCCCAACACTGTCAACAGGAATAGAAGCGTGCGTAGACATCAATCTATTTTCTGGCGCCGTTGCCGGGGAGGTAATATAAAGGTATTCACATCCTCCGACTGCTAAGCTATTTCCTAGCACTGTTGCCGGTGTGTTAGTGCTCGAAGCTATTTCCTTTAGATTCTGCAATTATATCTTTTTGTTTCTTGTTTTTATTTCACTAGTTAGGCTTAATGGAAAACAACAAAAATATTAGAGATCTTTATAGTATTTATCTTGAGTTAGGACATGAGGTGTTTGAAGAGAAAATTAAAAAACCTATGGAACTTTATATGCATGCTAATGGCAATTTTATTAGTATGAATGCTTTGAACACCATTGTTGCTAATGTTATGGAAAATTCTAAGCTTGGAGAAGCTGGTTTTGATGAGCATGATATTTTTAGTCCCCCAAGCATGGAGGAGAAAATTTTCTTTGATGATACTTTGCCTCCCATTTATGATGATTATAATGCTAGTGGTATTTTGGTGCCACCTACTATGGAGGATAAAGTTTATTATGATTATACCATGCCTGCAATTTATGATGATTACAATGATGGTTGTGATAGTTTTACTCCCACTATTACTAATAAAATTTATTATGCTTATGTGGAGAGTAATGATACTTTTATGCATATGGATCATGATAAGAATGATTTATGTGATAGCTATATTGTTGAGTTTATTCACGATGCGACTAAAAATTATTTTGAGAGAGGAAAGTATGGGTATAGAAATCTTCATGTTACTAAATTTCTTATCTTTATGATGAATGTTTTGAGATTTCTCTTGATTTGCTTTTATTTGCTGGGTACTTTAAGACCTACTGGTCCTTATGAGAGAGGGAGACAAGATTTCATATATCACAATAATATTAAGTCTCCTCTCCTTGTGTTGAAATTTTTGAAGTTACACTTGTCTTGTTTTTCTATGCTTATTGCATTATGCTTACATGACTTGTTTATTTACAAGATTCATTTTCATAGGAAGTGGGTTAGACTTAAAAGTGTTTCTTATTTGCTTTTGATGCTCTCTTTTGCTTCAACTCTTATTTCTTGCGAGAGCATCATTAAAATTACTGAGCCCATCTTAATGGCTATAAAGAAAGCACTTCTTTGGAGATAACCCGTGTTTTTATTTTTCTACTGTTTTGTTGTGTCTTGGAAGTTTTTACTACTGTAGCAACCTTTTCTTATCATGTTTATTTCGTTTTTGTGCCAAGTAATGTCTTTGATAGAAAGTTGATACTAGATTTGGATTTCTGCACAGGAACAAATTTTTAGCTGTCACAAATTTGAGTTGTTCTCTCTGTAGGAGAATCTAAAAATTCTGTAAAAATTCATGAGTAATCCACAGATATGTACGCAACTTTCATTCAATTTGATCTTCTTCATCTGAGCATGTTAAGTGCCTCGAAAAAATTCGTCTTTATGGACTGTTCTGTTTTGACAGATTCTGCCTTTTATTTCACATTGCCTCTTTTACTGTGTTTGGGTGGATTTCTTTGCTCCATTAAATTTCAGTAGCCTTGGGTAATGTCCAGAAGTGTTGGGAATGATTGTGTCCTCGCTGAACATGTGAATTTTTGATTATTCACTAACCCTATAATGAGATTGTTTTGAGTTTTGTGTGAAGGAAGTTTTCAAGAATCAAGAGAGGAGGATGATATAATATGATCAAGAAGAGTGAAAAGTGTAAGCTTGGGGATGCCCCCGTGGTTCATCCCTGCATATTTCAAGAAAATTCAAGCATCTAAGCTTGGGGATGCCCAAGACATCCCCTTCTTCATCAACAACTTCTCAGGTCACCTCTAGTGAAACTATATTTTTATTCGGTCACATTTTATGTGCTTTACTTGGAGCGTCTGTGTGCTTTTATTTTTATTTGTTTTTGAATAAAATCGGATCCTAGCATTGCTTGTGTGGGAGAGAGACACGCTCCACTTTTTCATATGAACACTGGTGTTCTTCGTTTTACTTTTAATGTTCATGACAAAAGTTGGAAGCTAATGCATTTATTGCTATTTGGTTGGAAACATAAAATGCTTCATGTGGTAGTTGGTATATTGTCTTGAATAATTTGATACTTGGCAATTGTTTTGAGCTCTCAAGTAGATCATGTTTAAGCTCTTGCATCATGTGGTTTAAACCTATTAGTGGAGAACTACCGTAGAGCTTGTTGAAATTTGGTTTGCATGATTGGTCTCTCTAAAGTCTAGATATTTTCTGGTAAAAGTGTTTGAGAACAAGGAAGACAGTGTAGAGTCTTATAATGCTTGCAATATGTTCTTATGTAAGTTTTGCTGTACCGGTTCATACTTGTGTTTGCTTCAAACAACCTTGCTAGCCAAAGCCTTGTACTGAGAGGGAATGCTTCTCGTGCATCCAAAACCTTGAGCCAAAACCTATGCCATTTGTGTCCACCATAACTACCTACTATGTGGTATTTTTCTGCCATTCCAAGTAAATTGCTTGCGTCCTACCTTTAAAAAAATTCATTCCTTGTCTTTCCAATACATAGCTGATACGTCTCAAACGTATCTATAATTTCTTATGTTCCATGCTACTTTATTGATGATACTCACATGTTTTATACACACTTTATGTCATATTTATGCATTTATTGGACTAACCTATTAACAAGATTCCACAATGCCAGTTTCTGTTTATTATGTCTGTTTATTGCAGAAAAGGCCCAAAAACAAAAGTGCTCGGAAAAATCCAGAAAAATCACAGAAATTCTATTTCACCGGAAGACTCACGGAGCCAGAAGGGCAAGCCAGGGGGAGGCCCAGGGCCTCCTCACAATAGGTCGGCGCGGCCAGAGGGGTGGTCACCCCACCCTATGGGGTGGGCCCCTCGGGACTCTTCCGACTCCGCCTCTTCGCCCATAAGATGCCTCGTGACCTAAATCTTCGACACTGATTGACGAAACCCGAGAAAACCTTCCACAGCCGCCGCCATCGCGAAACTCCAATTCGGGGGACAGAAGTCTCTGTTCCAGCACCCTGCCGGGACGGGGAATTGCCCCCGAAGTCATCTCCACCGCCGTCTCCACCGCCATCTCCACCGCCATCGCTGCCTCCATGATGAGGAGGGAGTAATTCACCCCCGGGGCTGAGGGCTCCGCTGTAGCTATGTGGTTCATCTCTCTCTCTTTGTGATCTAGTTGAATGTCATCTATGTGCTACTCTAGTGATGTTATTAAAGTAGTCTATTCCACCTCCATGATGTAATGTTGACAGTGTGTGCATCATGTAGTACTTGGTATATGCTATGATTGTGATCTCTTGTAGATTATGAAGTTAACTATTACTATGATGGTATTGATGTGATCTATTCCCCCTTTCATAGCTTGTCGTTGAAAGTGTGCATGCTATGTTAGTACTCGATATAATTGCGTTGGTCTATCATGCACTCTAAGGTTATTTAAATACGAACATCGAATGTTGTGGAGCTTGTTAACTCCGGCATTGAGGTGCTCTTGTAGCCCTACACAATTAATGGTGTTTATCATCCAACAAGAGAGTGTAGAGTGGTTCTATTATGTGATCATTGTTGAGAGTGTCCACTAGTGAAAGTAGGATCCCTAGGCCTTGTTTCCAAACATCGAATCTCCGTTTGTTTACTGTTCCATTGCATGTTTACTCGCTGTCATATTTTATTCAGATTGCTATTGTCACTCATATACATTCATACCACTTGTATTTCACTATCTCTTCGCCGAACTAGTACACCTATACATCTGACAAGTGTATTAGGTGTGTTGGGGACACAAGAGACTTCTTGCATTGTGATCGCAGGGTTGCTTGAGATGGATATCTTTGACCTCTTCCTCCCTGAGTTCGATAAACCTTGGGTGATCCATTTAAGGGAAAACTTGCTGCTGTTCTACAAACCTCTGCTCTTGGAGGCCCAACACTGTCTACAGGAAAAGGAGTGTGCATAGACATCAAGCTATTTTCTGGCGCCGTTACCGGGGAGGAAAGGTAAAAGGCACTCACACGCTGGTCCCAGGTAATTAAGTTATTTTCTGGTGCCGTTGTAAGTGCTCGAAGCTATTTCCCTTAGATCCTGCAATTGCATCTTTTTGTTTCTTGTTTTACACTAGTAAGGCATAATGGAAAACAACTGTGAGCTTTTTAATTTATTTCCTAAGTTAAGACATGAATTGTGTGATGCGAAAATTAAAAAACCTATGGAGCCTTATTTGCATGCTAGTAGCAATGTTATTAGTATGAACGCAATCACTGCTAATGCTATGGAGAAGTCTAAGCTTGGGGAAGCTAGTTTTTATGATCTTTTTAGCTTCCCACCTTTAGGGGAGAAAATTTGCTCTGATAATACTTTATCTCACATATGCGATAACTCTAATGATGCTTGTGATATTTTAAATCCACCTACTGCAAGTACTGCTTTTGAGATACCCATGAAAATTATTGAACGTGTTATGGATAACCGCTATGAAGGGGATGGAACTGTCCATCCTGGAGATCGTTTACTGTTTTTGCATGAATTATGCGGGTTATTCAAGTGTGCAGGTATCTCTATGGATGAAGTGAGGAAGAAACTATTCTCTATTTCGCTGTCTGGTAAAGCGGCGCATTGGTATAAATTGCTGAAGAATAGTCATTCTCTTGGTTGGGAGGAAATTGTATCTCTCTTTTATTCTAAATTTTATCCTCCTCATGAAGTGCATATTGATAGGAATTACATTTATAACTTTTATCCTCGTGATGGAGAGAGTATTTCTCAAGCGTGGGGGAGATTGAAGTCACTACTGCTCAAATGTCCCATTCATGAGCTCCCCCGTAATGTTATTATTAATATTTTTTATGCAAGGCTTTCAGGACATCACAAGGACTATCTATATGCCTGTTCGGAGGGATCTTTCACAAGCATGGAGGTTGAAGCTAGGTGGGATCTTCTTGATCAGATTCAGGAGAACACTGAAGGATGGGAGAACAACAAAGGTAAAGAGTCAGGTATAAATTATGATTATGAATGCATTGAAACTTTTATGGATACTGGTAAATTTCGAAATATGAGTGCTACTTATGGTCTTGACTCTCAAGTTGCTGCAAATCTTTATAAAGCTTTTGCCTCTCATTTTGAATTGCCTAAGAAGAATTTTGATAAGTATCATGAACCTTTTAAAGATGCTTGCATGAAGGATGAAATTGTTGTTAATGATTGCCATAAACATGCTCAAACTCCTAAGAATGCTATTTCCTATAAGCATGCTAATTTTTGTGGAATACATAGACCTTGTGGAATTAATCAAATCGAAGATGAATATTGTATCCATCATATTAATGAAAAAACTAGAAAGTGGTCTAGGGCTCTAGATGATCTTGGTAAAACAGTTTGTGCCATCTATCCTTTTATTTGTGAACTTTGCCATACACTACAAGAAAAGTTGCCATGGCCGACGAAGTTGAAGTCGCGCCGTGGTTGCTGGTGTACCATGGCCGACGATTTTGGGTCTGTCCGTTGTGCATGTCAAAACGTTTTTTTCTCATTTTTGAGGCCACCTAGCCCGACGAAACCGGCCAAAACGTTGCGTATGGTGGCCCGGGACGTGGTGCATCTCGAATTCTCGGGTTCGCCGGCCGAGTCAACGCAAATCCGCACCGCCAAGGGATGTAGGGCCCAGATAGCAGCCTCTCTGGCATTGTTTTTTTTCTCGATCGCGCCATCTCGTTCAACGCTCTCCGATCGAGCCGTTTACGATGCAGGATCATGGGTCCCGCATGTCATCCTCTATGAACCAAAATTCTTTCTATTCTTGGATTTTTTTTAACCCCCTGATTTCTGGCTACTTCCTTTTTCTTTTGATCCCTTGCCGCCTTGGAAACGTTGATACCGCTGCTGCTAAATGGGACCCGCATGTCATCCTCTATGTGCAATCAACTTTCTTTTCTTGGATTTTATTTGGCACCTCATATTTGGTCACTTGCCTTTTTCTTTCGATCCCCTGCCGCCTCTCAAACGGTGATACCGCTGCTGCTAAATGGGACCCGCATGTCATCCTCTATGTACTATAAAACTTTCTTTTCTTGGATTTTTTTTGGAACCTCATATTTGGTCACTTGCCTTTTTCTTTCGATCCCGTGCAGCCTCTCAAACGGTGATACCGCTGCTGCTAAATGGGACTCGCATGTCATCCTCTATGTACTATAAAACTTTCTTTTCTAGGATTTTTTTGGAACCTCATATTTGGTCACTTGCATTTTTCTTTCGATCCCGTGCAGCCTCTCAAACGGTGATACCGCTGCTGCTAAATGGGACCCGCATGTCATCCTCTATGTACTATAAAACTCTTTTTTCTTGGATTTTTTTTGGAACCTCATATTTGGTCACTTGCCTTTTTCTTTCGATCCCGTGCAGCCTCTCAAACGGTGATACCGCTGCTGCTAAATGGGGCCCGCATGTCATCCTCTATGTACAATCAAGTTTCTTTTCTTGAATTATTTTTGGCTCCTGATATTTGGTCACTTGCATTTTTCTTTCGATCTCATGCCACGTTGAGGACCCTGCAGGCTCATGGGACCCGCATGTCATCCTCTATGTACTATAAAACTTTCTTTTCTTGGATTCTTTTTGGCACCTCATATTTGGTCACTTGCCTTTTTCTTTCGATCTCATGCCGCCTTTGAAACGTTGACTAAGCTGCTGGCTCATGGGTCCCGCATGTCATCCTCTACGACAATAAAAGTTTTCTTTCTTGGAGTTATTTTTGACCCCTAATTTCTGGCTATTTGCCTTTTTCTTTTGATCTCCTGCCCCCTCTGCAACGATGAGGACGCTGTTGGCAGGTCGGTCCCACATGTCATCCTCTATGAACAATAAAAGTTTCCTTTGATGGATTTATTTTGAACCCCTAATCAATTTCTGGATATTTCCTTTTTTTCTTTTGATCCCCTGCCGCCTTGAAATCGCTGAGGATGCTGCTGCCTCATGGGTCCCGCATGTCATCCTCTCAGAACGGTAAATGTTTTCTTTTCTTGGATTTTGTTGACCAAACGATTTTTGGCTTATTTTTTCTTTTGATCTCCTGCAGCCTTTAAAACGTTGAGGACACTGCTGGCTCACGGGTCCCATATGTCAGCCTCTATGAACAATAAACACTGAGGATGCTGCTGCCTCATGGGTCCCGCATGTCATCCTCTTAGAACGAAAATGTTTCTTTTCTTGGATTTTTTACCAACAGATTTTTGGTTTATTTTTTCTTTCCATCCCCTGCCGCCTTTAAAACATTGATGACGCTGCTGGCTCATGGGTCCCCGATGTCAGCCTCCCCGTACAACAAACATGTGATATCTTGATTATTTTGCAGACAATAAACAGTGTATTGCACTCTGAGCTATTTCAAACGGATAAAATAAATCTTTATTTTTACATAAACAAACTTATATGTTGAATCTCCTTGTTTTTTTTTTGCGAAGCATAGGACTTTCCTGTTTTTTTTAGAAAATTCCGAACTTTCCTGTTTTGGAGTGGGCTGAAATTGTACGAGTCAAAAGGCCAAGCAGGATAGTTCGAAGGCCAAGATGTCCAGATGCAGCCCAATTGAAATCTTTCTTCTTGGATTTTTTTTCACCCCTTGATTTCTGGATACTTCATTTTTCTTTTGGTCCTGTTCCGCCTTGGAAACGTTGAGACCGCTGCTGCAAAATGGGACCCGCATGTCATCCTCTATGTACTATAAAACTTTCTTTTCTTGGATTATTTTTGGCTCCTGATATTTGGTCACTTGCCTTTTTCTTTCGATCCCGTGCAGCCTCTCAAACGGTGAGACCGTGGCTGTTAAATGGGACCCGCATGTCATCCTCTATCTACAATCAAGTTTCTTTTCTTGAATTATTTTTGGCTCCTGATATTTAGTCACTTGCCTTTTTCTTTCGATCTCATGCCACGTTTGAAACGTTGAGGAACCTGCTGGCTAAATGGGACCCGCATGTCATCCTCTATGTAATATAAAACTTTCTTTTCTAGGATTTTTTTGGAACCTCATATTTGGTCACTTGCATTTTTCTTTCGATCCCGTGCAGCCTCTCAAACGGTGATACCGCTGCTGCTAAATGGGGCCCGCATGTCATCCTCTATGTACAATCAAGTTTCTTTTCTTGGATTATTTTTGGCTCCTGATATTTGGTCACTTGCATTTTTCTTTCGATCTCATGCCACGTTGAGGACCCTGCAGGCTCATGGGACCCGCATGTCATCCTCTATGTACTATAAAACTTTCTTTTCTTGGATTCTTTTTGGCACCTCATATTTGGTCACTTGCCTTTTTCTTTCGATCTCATGCCGCCTTTGAAACGTTGACTAAGCTGCTGGCTCATGGGTCCCGCATGTCATCCTCTACGACAATAAAAGTTTTCTTTCTTGGAGTTATTTTTGACCCCTAATTTCTGGCTATTTGCCTTTTTCTTTTGATCTCCTGCCCCCTCTGCAACGATGAGGACGCTGTTGGCAGGTCGGTCCCACATGTCATCCTCTATGAACAATAAAAGTTTCCTTTGATGGATTTATTTTGAACCCCTAATCAATTTCTGGATATTTCCTTTTTTTCTTTTGATCCCCTGCCACCTTGAAATCGCTGAGGATGCTGCTGCCTCATGGGTCCCGCATGTCATCCTCTCAGAACGGTAAATGTTTTCTTTTCTTGGATTTTGTTGACCAAACGATTTTTGGCTTATTTTTTCTTTCGATCTCCTGCAGCCTTTAAAATGTTGAGGACGCTGCTGGCTCACGGGTCCCATATGTCAGCCTCTATGAACAATAAACGCTGAGGATGCTGCTGCCTCATGGGTCCCGCATGTCATCCTCTTAGAACGAAAATGTTTCTTTTCTTGGATTTTTTACCAACAGATTTTTGGTTTATTTTTTCTTTCCATCCCCTGCCGCCTTTAAAACATTGATGACGCTGCTGGCTCATGGGTCCCCGATGTCAGCCTCCCCGTACAACAAACATGTGATATCTTGATTATTTTGCAGACAATAAACAGTGTATTGCGCTCTGAGCTATTTCAAACGGATAAAATAAATCTTTATTTTTACATAAACAAACTTATATGTTGAATCTCCTTGTTTTTTTTTGTTTTTGCGAAGCATAGGACTTTCCTGTTTTTTTTAGAAAATTCCGAACTTTCCTGTTTTGGAGTGGGCTGAAATTGTACGAGTCAAAAGGCCAAGCAGGATAGTTCGAATGGCAAGATGTCCAGATGCAGCCCAATTGAAATCTTTCTTCTTGAATTTTTTTTCACCCCCTGATTTCTGGCTACTTCATTTTTCTTTTGGTCCTGTGCCGCCTTGGAAACGTTGAGATCGCTGCTGCAAAATGGGACCCGCATGTCATCCTCTATGTACTATAAAACTTTCTTTCTATTCTTGGATTTTTTTTGCCCCCTGATTTCTGGCTACTTCCTTTTTCTTTTGATCCCTTGCCGCCTTGGAAACGTTGATACCGCTGCTGCTAAATGGGACCCGCATGTCATCCTCTATGTGCAATCAACTTTCTTTTCTTGGAGGTTTTTTTGGCACCTCATATTTGGTCACTTGCCTTTTTCTTTCGATCCCCTGCCGCCTCTCAAACGGTGATACCGCTGCTGCTAAATGGGACCCGCATGTCATCCTCTATGTACTATAAAACTTTCTTTTCTTGGATTTTTTTTGGAACCTCATATTTGGTCACTTGCCTTTTTCTTTCGATCCCGTGCAGCCTCTCAAACGGTGATACCGCTGCTGCTAAATGGGACTCGCATGTCATCCTCTATGTACTATAAAACTTTCTTTTCTAGGATTTTTTTGGAACCTCATATTTGGTCACTTGCATTTTTCTTTCGATCCCGTGCAGCCTCTCAAACGGTGATACCGCTGCTGCTAAATGGGACCCGCATGTCATCCTCTATGTACTATAAAACTTTTTTTTCTTGGATTTTTTTTGGAACCTCATATTTGGTCACTTGCCTTTTTCTTTCGATCCCATGCAGCCTCTCAAACGGTGATACCGCTGCTGCTAAATGGGGCCCGCATGTCATCCTCTATGTACAATCAAGTTTCTTTTCTTGAATTATTTTTGGCTCCTGATATTTGGTCACTTGCATTTTTCTTTCGATCTCATGCCACGTTGAGGACCCTGCAGGCTCATGGGACCCGCATGTCATCCTCTATGTACTATAAAACTTTCTTTTCTTGGATTCTTTTTGGCACCTCATATTTGGTCACTTGCCTTTTTCTTTCGATCTCATGCCGCCTTTGAAACGTTGACTAAGCTGCTGGCTCATGGGTCCCGCATGTCATCCTCTACGACAATAAAAGTTTTCTTTCTTGGAGTTATTTTTGACCCCTAATTTCTGGCTATTTGCCTTTTTCTTTTGATCTCCTGCCCCCTCTGCAACGATGAGGACGCTGTTGGCAGGTCGGTCCCACATGTCATCCTCTATGAACAATAAAAGTTTCCTTTGATGGATTTATTTTGAACCCCTAATCAATTTCTGGATATTTCCTTTTTTTCTTTTGATCCCCTGCCGCCTTGAAATCGCTGAGGATGCTGCTGCCTCATGGGTCCCGCATGTCATCCTCTCAGAACGGTAAATGTTTTCTTTTCTTGGATTTTGTTGACCAAACGATTTTTGGCTTATTTTTTCTTTCGATCTCCTGCAGCCTTTAAAACGTTGAGGACGCTGCTGGCTCACGGGTCCCATATGTCAGCCTCTATGAACAATAAACGCTGAGGATGCTGCTGCCTCATGGGTCCCGCATGTCATCCTCTTAGAACGAAAATGTTTCTTTTCTTGGATTTTTTACCAACAGATTTTTGGTTTATTTTTTCTTTCCATCCCCTGCCGCCTTTAAAACATTGACGACGCTGCTGGCTCATGGGTCCCCGATGTCAGCCTCCCCGTACAACAAACATGTGATATCTTGATTATTTTGCAGACAATAAACAGTGTATTGCGCTCTGAGCTATTTCAAACGGATAAAATAAATCTTTATTTTTACATAAACAAACTTATATGTTGAATCTCCTTGTTTTTTTTGTTTTTGCGAAGCATAGGACTTTCCTGTTTTTTTTAAGAAAATTCCGAACTTTCCTGTTTTGGAGTGGGCTGAAATTGTACGAGTCAAAAGGCCAAGCAGGATAGTTCGAAGTCCAAGATGTCCAGATGCAGCCCAATTGAAATTTTTTTTCTTGGATTTTTTTTCACCCCCTGATTTCTGGCTACTTCATTTTTCTTTTGGTCCTGTGCCGCCTTGGAAACGTTGAGACCGCTGCTGCAAAATGGGACCCGCATGTCATCCTCTATGTACTATAAAACTTTCTTTTCTTGGATTATTTTTGGCTCCTGATATTTGGTCACTTGCCTTTTTCTTTCGATCCCGTGCAGCCTCTCAAACGGTGAGACCGCGGCTGTTAAATGGGACCCGCATGTCATCCTCTATGTACAATCAAGTTTCTTTTCTTGAATTATTTTTGGCTCCTGATATTTGGTCACTTGCCTTTTTCTTTCGATCTCATGCCACGTTTGAAACGTTGAGGAACCTGCTGGCTCATAGGACCCGCATGTCATCCTCTATGTGCTATAAAAGTTTATTTTCTTGGATTTTTTTTCACCCTCTAATTTTTGGCTATTTCCTTTTTCTTTTGATCCCCTGCCGCCTTGGAAACGTTGAGTAAGCTGCTGACTCATGGGACCCGCATGTCATCCTCTATGTACAATCAAGTTTCTTTTCTTGAATTATTTTTGGATCCTGATATTTGGTCACTTGCCTTTTTGTTTCGATCTCATGCCACGTTTGAAACGTTGAGGAACCTGCTGGCTCATGGGACCCGCATGTCATCCTCTATGTGCTATAAAAGTTTATTTTCTTTATTTTTTTTCACCCTCTGATTTTTGGCTATTTCCTTTTTCTTTTGATCCCCTGCTGCCTTGGAAACGTTGGGTAAGCTGCTGACTCATGGGACCCGCATGTCATCCTCTATGTACAATCAACTTTCTTTTTCTTTTGATCTCAAGACGCATTTGAAACGTTGAGACCGCTGCTGCTAAATGGGACCCGCATGTCATCCTCTATGTACAATAAAGTTTCTTTTCTTGGATTATCTTTGGCTCCTGATATTTTGTCACTTGCCTTTTTCTTTCGATCTCATGCCGCCTTTGAAACATTGAGTAAGCTGCTGGCTCATGGGTCCCGCATGTCATCCTCTACGAATAATAAAAGTTTTCTTTCTTGGAGTTTTTTTGACCCCTAATTTCTGGCTATTTGCCTTTTTCTTTTGATCTCCTGCCCCCTTTGAAACGATGAGGACGCTGTTGGCAGGTCGGTCCCACATGTCATCCTCTATGAACATTAAAAGTTTCTCACATGGCTCCTGATATTTGGTCACTTGCCTTTTTCTTGCGATCTCATGCCACGTTTGAAACGTTGAGGAACCTGCAGGCTCATGGGACCCGCATGTCATCCTCTATGTACAATAAAACTTTCTTTTCTTGGATTTTTTTGGCACCTCATATTTGGTAACTTTCCTTTTTCTTTCGATCCCCTGCCGCCTCTCAAACGGTGATACCGCTGCTCCTTAAATGGGACCCGCATGTCATTCTCTATGTACAATCAAGTTTCTTTTCTTGAATTATTTTTGGATCCTGATATTTGGTCACTTGCCTATTTCTTTTGATCTCATGCCACGTTTGAAACGTTGAGGAACCTGCTGGCTCATGGGACCCGCATGTCATCCTCTATGTACTACAAAAGTTCATTTTCTTGGTTTTTTTTCACCCTCTGATTTTTGGCTATTTCCTATTTCTTTTGATCCCCTGCCGCCTTTGAAAGTTGAGGACTCTGCTGCCTCATATGTCCCACATGTCAGCCTGTATGAACGATAAAGCTTTCCTTTCTTGGAGTTTTTTTTGCCCCCTAATTTCTGGCTACTTTCTTTTTCTTTTGATATCAAGCCGCATTTGAAACATTGGGACAGCTGCTGCAAAATGGGTCCCGCATGTCATCCTCTATGTACTATAAAATTTCTTTTCTTGGATTTTTTCACCCTCTGATTTTTGGCTATTTCTTTTTTCTTTTGATCCCCTGCCGCCTTGGAAACGTTGACTAAACTGCTGGCTCATGGGACCCGCATGTCATCCTCTATGTCCATCAACTTTCTTTTCTTGGAGTTTTTTTTACCCCCTAATTTCTGGCTACTTTCTTTTTCTTTTGATCTCAAGCCGCATTTGAAACGTTGGGACCGCTGCTGCAAAATGGGACCCGCATGCAATTCTCCATGTACAATAAAAGTTGCTTTTCTTGGATTATTTTTCACCCTCATTTTTGGTCACTTGCCTTTTTCTTTTGATCCCCTAGCGCCTTGGAAACGTTGAGTAAGCTGCTGACTCATGGGACCCGCATGTCATCCTCTATGTACAATCAACTTTTTTTTTCTTTTGATCTCAAGCCGCATTTGAAACATTGAGACCGCTGCTGCTAAATGGGACCCGCATGTCATCTTCTATGCACAATAAAGTTTCTTTTCTTGGATTATCTTTGGCTCCTGATATTTTGTCACTTGCCTTTTGCTTTCGATCTCATGCCGCCTTTGAAACGTTGAGTAAGCTGCTGGCTCATGGGTCCCGCATGTCATCATCTACGAACAATAAAAGTTTCCTTTCTTGGAATTATTTTTTACCCCTAATTTTTGGATACTTCCTTTTTCTTTTGATCCCGTGCCGCCTTTGAAACGTTGAGGATTCTGCTGGCTCGTGGGTCCCACATGTCAGCCTCTATGAACAATAAACCTTTCCTTTCTTGGAGTTATTTTGACCTCTAATTTCTGGCTATTTCGCCTTTTTTAAAATCCTGTGTCGCCTTGGAAACGTTGAGAATGCTGCTGCCTCATGGGTCCCGCATGTCATCCTCTCAGAACGATAAATGTTTCTTTTTTTCGATTTTTTTACCAACTGATTTTTTTCCGATCCTCTGCCGTCTTTAAAAACGTTGACGATGCTGCTGGCTCATGGGTACCCGATGTCAGCCTCCCCGTACAAGAAACATGTGATATCTTGATTATTTTGCAGACAATAAACAGTGTATTTCGCTCTGAGCTATTGCAAACGGAAAAAAATAAATCTTTACTTTTAAATAAACAAACTTATATGTTGAATCTCCTTGTTTTTAGTTTTCACGAAGCATAGGACTTTCCTGTTTTGGAGTGGGCTCAAATTGTACGAGTCCAAAAGCGTCCAGCAGGATAGTTCGAAAGCCCAGACGGCCAGATGCAGCCCAATTGAAATCTTTCTTTTCTTGGATTTTTTTGAGCCCATGATTTCTGGCTACTTCCTTTTTTTTTGGAAACGTTGAGAACGCTGCTGCAAAATAGGACCCGCATGTCATCCTCTATGTACAATAAATTTTTTTCTTGGATTATTTTTGGCTCCTGATATTTGGTCACTTGCATTTTTCTTTTGATATCATGCCGTCTTTGAAACGTTCAGACCGCTGCTGCAAAATGGGACCCGCATGTCATCCTCTATGTACAATAAAAACTACTTTTCTTGGATTATTATTTTTGGCCCCTGATATTTGGTCACTTGTCTTTTTCTTTCGATCTCATGCCATGTTTGAAACGTTGAGGAACCTGCAGGCTCATGGGACCCGCATGTCATCCTCTATGTACTATAAAAGTTCATTTTCTTGGGTTTTTTTCACCCTCTGATTTTTTGCTATTTCCTTTTTCTTTTGATCCCCTGCCGCCTTGGAAACGTCGAGTAAGCTGCTGCAAAATGGGACCCGCATGTCATCCTCTATGTACAATCAACTTTCTTTTCGTGGCTACTTTCTTTTTCTTTTGATCTCAACTCTCAAGCCGTATTTGAAACGTTGAGACCACTGCTGCAAATTAGGACCCACATGTCATCCTCAATGTAAAATAAAAGTTTCTTTTCTTGGATTATTTTCACCCTCTGATTTTTGGCTATTTCCTTTTTTCTTTCGATCCCCTGCTGCCTTGGAAACGTTGAGGATGTTGCTGCCTCATGGGTCCCACATGTCATCCACTATGAACAATAAAAGTTTCTTTTCTTCGATTTTTTCACCCTCTGCTTTTTGGCTATTTCCTTTTTCTTTTGATTCCATGCCGCCTTGGAAACGTTGATGATGCTGCTTCCTAATGGGACCCGCATGTCATACTCTATGTACAATAAAAGTTTCTTTTTTTGGATTATTTTTGGCTCCTGATATTTGGTGACTTGCCTTTTTCTTTCAATCTCATGCCGCCTCTCAAACGTTGAGTAAGCTGCTGGCTCATGGGACCCGCATGTCATTAACTATGTACAATAAATTTTCTTTTCTTGGATTATTTTTGGCTCCTGATATTTGGTCACTTGCATTTTTCTTTCGTTCTCATGCCGTCTTTGAAAACGTTCAGACCGCTGCTTCAACATGGGACCCATATGTCATCCTCTATGTACAATGAAAGTTTCTTTTCTTGGATTATTTTTGGCTCCTGATATTTGGTCACTTGCCTTTTTCTTTCGATCTCATGCCGTCTTTGAAACGTTCGGACATTTGCTACAACATGGGACCCATATGTCATCCTCTATGTACATTAAAAGTTTCTTTTCTTGGATTATTTTTTGCTCCTGATATTTGGTCACTTTCCTTTTTCTTTCAATCTCATGCCGCCTCTGAAACGTGGAGTAAGGTGCTGGCTCATGGGACCCGCATGTCATCTTCTATGTACAATAGTGTTTCTTTTCTTGGATTTTTCCCCCCTGATTTTTGGTCACTTGCCTTTTTCTTTCGATCCTATGCCGCCTTTGAAATTGAGTAGGCTGCTGGCTCATGGGTCCCACAGGTCAGCCTCTATGAATAATAAACCTTTTCTTTGTTGGATTTATTTTGTACCCCTAATTTTTGGCTATTTGCCTTTTTCTTTTGATCCCCTGGGGCCTTTAAAACGATGAGGACGATGCTGGCAGGTCAGTCCCACATGTCTTCTTCTATGAATAATAAAAGTTTCCTTTGTTGGATTTACTTTCGACCCCTAATTTCTGGCTATTTGCCTTTTTTTTCTTTTGATCCTCTGCCGACTTTGAAATGATGAGGATGCTGCTGGCAGATCTGTCCCACATGTCAGCCACTCTGAACTATAAATGATTCCTTTCTATGATTTATTTTTGACCCCTATTTTCGAGATACTTGCCTTTTTTTTTGGATCTCCTACCGCCTTTGAAATGTTGAAGATGCTGCTGGCTCATGGGTCCCACATGGCATCCTCTTTGGACGATAAACCTTCATTTCTTGTTAATGACATGTTTTTCTGTATTATTTTTGCAGTCTAATACAAGCTCTTTCGCTCCAAGATCTTGCAAGTTCATAGAATAAATCATGGAATTATTAGGATATGTTTTAAATTTCAAATCCACTTTATGAATTTTTTAAAATACCGTGATCCGTGTGGGTATGGAGCGATCAAGGATTTTCATATTGGCCATGAGCAGTTTCAAAAATTGCAACCGGATAATTCTAAATAAATAAAAACAACTTTTATGCAGAATCTCCGTGTTTTTGTTTTTTGCCATCATAGGATCTATGGTTCATTAGAAAAGGGCCGAAATTGCATGAGCAGAAAAGCCCATTTCTAGTTATTGGGCTTCGACAGCCTGAGCAAGTGGGCCTGCCGAAGATAGTATCCGGGGTTTACTGAAGGCCCACTACCCAAAGAATAAGAAGATTCGGAAGCCCAAGATATTATTAAGAAAAGCTAGAGTTGTAATAGAAAGTCTTATTTGTAATTTTACGGGATGAGTTAGAAACCTTCCCGGACTTTGTAACTTGTACAGCATGAATCCCTCGGCTCCGCCTCCTATATAAGGGGGAGTCGAGGGACGCGGAAATCATCGAATTATTGTTTACAAACCCTAGTCTTCATAATCGTCGAGTACTTTTCGGCTGAAACCTTCGAGATCTACTTGCCCTCTACTTCCAACTAAACCCTAGCCTACAATCCATAGGCATTGACAAGTTGATACCTTGTCAATTGGCGCCGTCTGTGGGAACTAGAGGCGTAAGGATCTGATCTCGATGGCACGTTCAAGATCTTCGACATCATCAACTACAAGCAACGCAATGGATTGAGGTAAACAGATCACTGCTGGTCCTGTCGATTTTGTTCCTCACCCACCCTCCCGTTTGGATGCATATGCGTATCTGGCGGAGCCTATGGAGATGACGTTCGGAAGGTTTCGCTTTCGCGTCGAGAAGGAAGGATCGTATCGTGTCGAAATTCCAATTTCGTCGGGATCGTCGGCGGTCGATTCCGATTTTTCAAGCTATACATCGTTAACCGAATCAGGAGAAGAAGAAACTTCGTCGTCACGCTACATCAGCATCAGGGCAAGAGAGAAACTCGCCAAGATCTTCAGCGACATGTCGTTTGAGTCATCTGCGGACTCATATATAAGCGATGGCTCAAGCAGTGTCCACAGTTACGACTTCATCGATAAATCTACTACAGTGGGCAAGGTCTTCACCAATCTCAACGATGGTGTCACCAAACCCAACATAGATCTGAACACAAAATATCATCAGATTTATGTCATTGGAGAGCCAAGCAATGACCAAGAGGAAACATCTGAGGCTTTCGACGATCTGGGAAATCCATACGTCGATCCCTCCGATCTGCGACGAGGCCTGGGCAATAAATACGTCGAGCCACAGCCGCGACACAGAGTTCAACTCCCGCAAGCAGCGTGGGATAGAGCCGCGAGAGCTATGGATGGATCAGAACCAATGGCCACCACAGCCACGCCAGAGGAATTACAAGCATATCAATATAGGCTCGCACGAGCTGCAAGAGAATTGGAAAAATAGGTAGCTGAGTTAAACAGAAGAAAGGAGGCAGCTTCTGCATCCAGCAGGAGAAGGGCAGAGTTGAGTCGACAATCTAGAACTTCGGGTGATAGCCACAGGGAAGCTCGGAACAGAGCAAGATCAAGGTTACAACACATACCCGAAGCAGAAAGAGAGCACCTGGTCCAAAACCTCGACATGTCGTTTATGTCGATAGATACAAGAGGAAACATCATCCCTAAGACACCAGAGGCTGGGTATATGGCGACACATGCTTTTATCCTCGCATCTAAACCACCTCCAGGGGATCCAAGGGAAACACTTTACAACATGGCGATAGCAGGAGTTGGAGCCATGGGGACGGCGTTTGTATCAACACCTCCCGAAGGAACAGCAAGGCAAAATAGTCCACGACCTGCGGCAGCAGCAGCAGCAGCAGCTCCTGAAGGACCAAGTGGAGCAAGAGATACGGCAGCACAAGCAAGGGTCGACAGAGCGCGACAAAGCAGAAGAGAACATCGGCAGTCCCCAGAGTTAAACGACGAGGATATGTGCGGTTTGCCGTGCTTCACGAGGAGAGTGCGAAAAACTCGAGTACCTTCGGGATTCAAGTTGCCTGATAATTTCAAAAAATTCGACGGCCTTCAAGATCCAGAAGATTGGCTAGTTGATTATCTCGAGACGGTGAAACTCACAGGAGGAACCAGAGCAACAGCTATGCAAAGCATCCAGGTGCATTTGAGTGGAGCCGCACGGTCTTGGATAAAGAAACTCCCTCCAGGATCTATCGACGGAAAGCTTTGAGGACGTGTTCGTCAAGAACTTCAGGTCCACGTGCAAAAAACCTGCGTCGTTAGAGGAGTTGAGAGCATGTCGACAAAAGCCAGACGAGCCAATGAGAAAATATATCCAAAGGTGGAACATCATCAAAAACTCGGCAGAAAATATATCTGACGAGAGAGCGATAGATGCGTTTGTCGCAGGAATCAGGCGTGGAGATTTTGTCGAGGACTTGGGAAGGACCAACCCAAAGACAGTATCCGCGTTAATGGAAATAGCAAACAGATGGGCAGATGGAGAAGATGCTGTCCACAACAAACGGCACAGGTCGCCAGAGGAGGACCGTGGTCGAAATTATCAACCGAGGCGACGATTTCCTCGGCAGTACCCGAACTATGATGCTCCAGGACAAATTTCGGCAGGTTTTCGGGCAAACACAGGAGGAAACAACAGAGATGATTATCAGAGAAGCAATGAGCAGCGAGGCGATAATAGAGACGATTCTCGAAACAACAGGCAAAATAGCGGGCCTAGGTTCCCGAGGCCTTTCGTGTCTCCTGAAGAGATGATGAATGGGCCGTGTCAGATGCACTTTTTCCTCTACAGCAACGGAAAAAGACAGTCAGGACATCTGCAGAAAGATTGTCGCAATTTCCAGGCAATGTTAAGGTGGGCAGAGCACGCTAACGCTCGGGCAGCACAGAGAAATCCTCGAGAACCCAGGAGCGAGATTCACTTCCCACCTCCTCCCGCGATTACAGAAGATAATCGACATCAGCTCAGAATAGCGGCAGCACCTCCACCACCACCTTACGTTGATCCTAACTCCAACGGAGCGGTGTCGATGATTCAGAAGGGAAGGCCATCCAATAGAGCTCAGAAAGTAATCTCACGACAGGTGTTCATGGCAGAAAAAATGCCTCCACCAACAGTCGAGTATCTTAATTGGTCAGGGCAAGATATTGGCTTCACCATAGCAGATCATCCGCAGCAAGTTCCTCGACCAGGGCAGTCAGCACTTATCTTACCAGCAGTTATTGCGGGATTTGATGTCTCTCGAGTGTTCATAGATGGCGGCAGCAGCTTAAACCTTATGTATGCAGATACATTGAGGAAGATGAACATATCCCTAGCAAACTTGAAGCCAACAGACACGAGGTTCCATGGTATCACACCGGAGAAACCAAGTTATCCATTGGGGAAGATCAATCTCGACGTTCAGTTTGGAACCCGAGAGAATTATAGAATCGAGAAGCTGAAATTTGAAGTTGTGGATTTTCCGTCGCAGTACCACGCTCTGTTGGGACGACCAGCATATGCTAGATTTATGGCGGTACCACACTATACATACCTATTGTGGAGGATGCCTGGACCGAAGGGACCAATCACAGTCAAAGGAAGCTTCGCCTTAGCCGATAAGTGCGATAAGGATTTTCATCGGATATCAGAAACTTTCGGGATGCAAGCTGAGTATTTGGCGTCAAGGAGTATGACTGACTACGACGTGCTACCAGACGTTGGAAGGCCAAATAAAGAATCAACTTTCAATACCGAGAAAAATTCTAAGGAGGTATAGATTCACCCGACAGACCCGAAAAAGACGACGTCCATCGCAAACGACATGGACCTCGCATAGGAAAGCGCGCTCGTCGAGTTCCTCCGTGAGAACTGGAAAATCTTCGCATGGTGTCCAGCTGTTGACTGTCAAAACCCACCGGCGGGCAGCGACGGTCAACACGGTAGAGCCGGGAACAACCTAGAGCTGCGGCTGGCTGAGGTCCCTCCGAGCGACGGCCCGCAAAGCCTTCTGGTCACACGTCTGATGCTGATTGCAAGGGCGTGCCACCTGACCTATACCTGGTCAGGAAGGTGATGGAGATGCCTCGCTTAGTTTCCTGCATGGCATACACGTAAACATTAAATACGAGCCTCGATCGGCTCTCAGGTTATCCTATGAATCGGCTCAGGGAGCCGATCCACCCATGATTCGTACGGGGTGCACGAATATATGGTGGTCCTGCTTGATCAAGATAAAGCTAATGAGATCTACGACGATTTAGGGTTTTCACCGCATAATCGGATCATCCTACTCACGGTTGGGCCTCGCGGCCACGCACGGTGATCGTAAGCCGATCCTAAACAAGGCCTAAAAACCAACACGAGGTTGATCCCCGGAACATCCTGTTTAGGGCTAGCGAACGACACCCTACGTGCCGCTGGATCCTCCACCCCTTTGTAAGGCCTAACTATTGCAGATATTAAACTAATCCTTGTAGAACAAGGAGCAACCGTAACGGATCAGATCTACTAAATAATGATCAAGCGGGGTGCCGCCCCCACACCTAAGATAGGTGTGAGGGCGGCTAGACATGCAAGGGTTGCACTACGATAGCATGTTACGCGAAGAACTATGCTAACCCTAACACATCTATGATAACTACGTTGCTCGCCATCAAAAAGGCTTCAGTACGAGCAACGCATGAACAACGTGGAGCTTGTGCTGCCTAGATCGCAAGATGCGATCTAGGCAGCATGTTGCTTACCGATAGAAACCCTCGAGACGAAGGAGTTGGCGATGCGCCGAGATTGATTTGTTGGTTGAACGTTGGTTGTTGTTTATTCCATAAACCCTAGATACATATTTATAGTCCAGGGGACTTTCTAATTTAGGCGTGCACCTAACCGTGCACGGGTAAAATTCTATCTTCTAATCTAAGATGCGATCTACTATAATTAAAGATACACGGGCCATCTAGCCCAAACTCTTCGTGCGAGGCCGCTTCAGAGATCTTCCACGTGTAATCCTCCAAGCCCATCTCCCTTACGGCCCACCTCCTGATTTGGCTAAAATCTGGTGATAACACATGCCCCCCTGGTTTTGGCAATGATAATTTCAAAACCACTCTGTTTTTCCTTCGAAGGGTCATGTCGTGGCAGAGCAGACCTGTCGCAGTATTCTTCATCATGATGCCCTGTCTTTCCAGCTTCTCTGCAAAATTCGATAGCTTTGGCATCACTTCCTCGGAAACTGCAATGGCATTAAATTCCCACCAGGCTTCCCATTATTTAACTGTGCCGATCGATTAGCCCTCTTCATCCTCTGTTCTGGCCATCGGCAACAAAAAACCCTCTTCCCCTGTAGCAATGTCTTCCTCCTCCTCAACCTCCTCCGGCCCTTCCCTGAGCGGGCCGGAGCGAAACTCCGACCATGCGCCAGACGGCAACCTGCCTCTGACCGACGGGAAAGAGGACCATAAGTACCTCGCTGAAAGGAAGCCGATAAGCGAAGGCAAAGGCGACCTCCATCCCCGGGTGAAACCCACCTCCTCCGACGGGAAAGAGGAAGAAGAAGAAGTAGAGGAAGAAGAAGAGAAGAAGGAGGGAGACCCCTCTCCCCCCGCTAAGCTTCTGCCGGCAAAGCGCGTCCGCGTTTGGGCGGACAGCGAAGACGATGATGATGACGAGGAGGAAGAGGAGGAAGATGAATCCTCCTCCTCCATCGGGTACCCGCCGACAAAGCGCTTCCGCTCTTGGGCGGACAGCGAGGATGATGATTATGACGAGGAAGACGAAGCTCCGGCCAAAGGCTGGGGCAGTAGCGACGAAGAGCTTCCTGGGAGCAGCGCCGACGACATCGGCGACGGCGATGATGAGGACAGCGACGACTAGTAGAGTAGGACTAGTAGTAGCAGTGCACTAGGCACCAGGTCCATCTTTTGAGAGCCATCGGCTCTTTCTTGTAAAGCCGCTCCTTTGAATTAATGAAAATTGTTCTTTCAATTCATCTTTCAATTAATCCAATTTCATTCCTTCCGCCTGTCATGCCAAGACCGATAGCAACGTATCGGATTTCTTTTCTTTTGGACATCCGTGAAGCCGGACTCACATGCCGATTAGCCCGTCGGTCAAGCACTTCTCAATTTCAGGCTGCGATTTGATATCTGACCATAATTTTTCGCAATCCCTTAGCCGATGACTACTCATCGGCTATTTTGAGAATCCAGTCCCTTTCCTTCTCTTGCAGCGACAGGACGGTCCAAAACCTGTAAAAGCCGACGGCCTCCTTTCCCGATTCCTCTCCATAGCTTCAGTAGTCTCCTTTTGCAACACCTTACTACTTCAGAGAAGATCACAATGCAGGGCCAGTCGATGTGACTCCAATCGGCTCCCAAAACAGGACATCTACCAAGTTAGCTGCCCCCCGAGCCTTAATCAAGGCGAGAATGCCGGCGAGGATGCGCAGATCATTGATCAGCCACTGAACGTTGATGTTGATGTGAAACTTGAGCACATAGGGTCTTGGTCTTGTGTAACTGTACTAGAGTCGATGGCCGCACATCGGCTTCGCTTTTTGTGCAATTTTTTTTTTTATTTGGCCGATTTTTTCTAATCGGCCCCAGGATGTTTCACTGCACGCATGTTTACACATGTTTATCTGCACATGTTCATCCGACTATATGCCCCCGAGCCGAATCTGCCAGGTGACTGTAGATATCGGCTCTGTGGTTAGCCAAAGCACTGTACTTGCACGTCGGCTCCGCGAGGATTCGTGCTAACTTTCATCCGCCGACGTGGCCGATGCCCAGTAGATCGATGTTGAACACAAGCAGAACATGTGGTGAAGATAATTTTGGCCGATTGCTGGGATCGGCCTCCATATTGGTTGAAGCGCTGACTGAAGGTTCTGTAATGTTCCTTCGTAATTTTTGGGGCCGATCACAAAGATCAGCCTCGCCCCGTTTGCTCATCGGTTTATTATTGCTACTCGGTCAGGCTGGTGGATAAAACCAGCCCAACCTCTGACTTGATGCGCCTGCTGTCGTCCACCTTGAGTGCATCGTAGAATCGTGGAGCACTAAGCTCCGTCGGAACGATGAGCACCATGTTTGTACCAGCCGATGTTTCATCATCGACTTTCCTTTGCTTGGGGCGCCACTCCATTTTTCGTGGACGACCCTCTTCATCCAGGGTTCGCTGAACTTTCGCAGCCAGATCAGGTCGTGCCTTCCTTAGCGTATGCAAGTATACCCTTTCAGCTTCCTCCAGGCCGCGCAATCGCTGAACCCTGCGCTTTTGGGAACGGCTGAGTCCGTCAGGGCACCACCTTGGCCGGTGGTACCTGTCTTCTTCTTCTTCTCCCTCGTCTTCTGAATCCTCGAGATCTGCCCAATGAGGTGACTCAGCGCGTTTGCTTTGTGGCGGGAGAGGCCCTAAGCGCTTGAACACAGACACATTGGCCGCCTCCTTCTTCTTCTGGTTGCATTCTGGGCAATTGCCGATTGTGGGCAATCGGCTCATTCCTGAATCCCAGCGATTAATACGAAGAAGGGGCAGTCCCAGTGCCTGTCGTTGTCGTCTTGCTCCCTTGATTTTTCGGTGGCACGGCGCTCGTGCTCCTCCTCATCGCGATCATGCCGACGATGTCTTCTGGCTTCTCTAGCCAGACGATCTCTTTCATCATCATTGCTGGATCGTCGGCGTTGGTCATACTGACTCACATACTTGTTGAGGAGGTGATCAGAGAGGGGTCGCTGATATCTCATGTTCTTCACTTCTCCCTCTGTGACGTAGCGCTTGCCATCATGACGGAGCCGATCGCGTGGAGCGGCCTCCTCTGTGTACTTGCTACGAGAGCAGCTGCCCTCGTCTCCATCTTTGCCAGAGTGTTTCCCAGGTCCTACCATGTTGATGCTGAACGAGGATCCTGGCTGGCAACCTTCAGGGTAAGTGCATTCCACCATGTTAACGGCGGGGAAGGGCTGGGTGTCGACCTTCATGGCGTACTGGTTGAAAATCAGACGCCCTTTTTCTATCGCCGCTTGGATGTGCTGGCGCCATACCCTGCAGTCGTTGGTGGCATGGGAGAGCGAGTTATGCCATTTGCAGTATGGCTTTCCGTTGAGCTCTTGTACCGTGGGGAATTTGAGACCTTCGGGTATCTTCAACTGCTTTTCCTTGAGTAGGAGGTCGAAGATTTGTTCAGTCTTGGTCACGTCAAAATCAAACCCCCTGGGCGGGCCTGGTGGCTTTACCCATTTGCAGGACACGGGGGCTCCTCCCCGCGTCCATTCAGCCACTGCTACCTCTTGATCTCCCGCAGAAACTTCGTCTTCCTCTGCATCGACCAGGACTACTGCACGCTTGAATTTGTCCTGGTACAGGTCTGGGTGGCGCTGTTCATATGCCGACAGTTTCTGAACCATGTGCGCCAGTGAGGGATAGTCTGCTTGAGAGGCCATGTCCTTGAGCGGTGTTGCGAGGCCCGCTACTGCCAACTCGACTGCTTCCTTTTCAGTTATACGAACCGAATAACATCGGTTCCTAAGATTCCTGAAGCGCTGGATGTACTCTGTCGCAGTTTCTCCACGCTTCTGACGTAGTTGTGCTAGATCGGCAAGGCCAGACTCGGAAGCCTCTGAGTGATACTGCATATGGAACTGTTCTTCCAACTGCTTCCAAGTCCGGATGGAGTCTGGTGGCAACGAGGTGTACCACCCGAAAGCCGATCCCGTGAGGGACTGTGAGAAGAGCCTCACGCGTAGCTGATCCGACACTGAGGCCGGTCCTAGTTGTGCCAAATATCGGCCTATGTGCTCGATGGAGCTGGAACCATCTGATCCACTGAATTTGGAGAAATCAGGGAGCCGATATTTAGGTGGTAGCGGGATCAATTCGTACTCGTCGGGGTACGGCTTGGAATAGCCGATTGCCCTCCTTTTCGGCACCATGCCGAACTGGTCTCTTAGTATGGTACTGATCTGCTCCGCTGTGCTGGCTGTAGGAGTTGAACTCTGAAGATTCGCCGGGGTGGCGTACTTAGCCAGCCATGTTTGCTTTTCCAGCTCTGAGCCAACTGCAGGAGCTGAGCTCTGGAGGTTCGTCGGGGTGGCGTACTTAGTTAGCCACGTCTGCTTCTCAAGATCGGTTGCTGACGTTCCTCCTGTCTTCCCCGGAGTCCCTGATGTTGTGGCCTGGTTTGTGAGCGCCCAGTTACCGCAATCTGGCACATACGTGCACGTGTACCCGTGAGGGATCTCCTTAGGCGCCTCCGGCAAGAACTGGTAGTCACTAGGGTCACCACCGATCTTGTAGACGACGAATGCCGGTGAAGCCGGCACTTCTGGTGCTGCCAACGCAAATGGCAGCGGTGGACGGGACTGGAGTGGCAACTCTCCTTGATGCGTCCCGAGAGCTGGTCCTGACGGCGAGTACTGGTGCCTCATGATCTCCTGGATCACGCGAAGAGCGACACGCTCCAACGTGTTTACCAGGTTCTCAGAGTGGCGGTGTAGCGAGTGAGCCACCAAGTAGTTGATCTCCTGCCGCAGGGACCTGGTGCGTTCTTCTGACGGGGCAGAGAGGTCTATCCCATCGAGTGCACCTTCAGGTGAGAACCCTTTCCATCTGACGCCATGGGAACGGGTTCTGTGAAAAGAGCCGATGAGGTCGGCTTCGAGGATGACTTTGATCTCGTCATACTTCTTCTTGAGCTCGTCCGTCAGATCCTCGTACGTGACTGGCGTGCCGTCCGCCATCTCAGATGTAGATGGCGATGTGGTTGATGTAGAAGCTAGTCCCACCGGGCGTGCCAGAATGTGTTGACTGTCAAAACCCACCGGCGGGCAGCGACGGTCAACACGGTAGAGCCGGGAACAACCTAGAGCTGCGGCTGGCTGAGGTCCCTCCGAGCGACGGCCCGCAAAGCCTTCTGGTCACACGTCTGATGCTGATTGCAAGGGCGTGCCACCTGACCTATACCTGGTCAGGAAGGTGATGGAGATGCCTCACTTAGTTTCCTGCATGGCATACACGTAAACATTAAATACGAGCCTCGATCGGCTCTCAGGTTATCCTGTGAATCGGCTCAGGGAGCCGATCCACCCATGATTCGTACGGGGTGCATGAATATATGGTGGTCCTGCTTGATCAAGATAAAGCTAATGAGATCTACGACGATTTAGGGTTTTCACCGCATAATCGGATCATCCTACTCACGGTTGGGCCTCGCAGCCACGCACGGTGATCGTAAGCCGATCCTAAACAAGGCCTAAAAACCAACACGAGGTTGATCCCCGGAACATCCTGTTTAGGGCTAGCGAACGACACCCTACGTGCCGCTGGATCCTCCACCCCTTTGTAAGGCCTAACTATTGCAGATATTAAACTAATCCTTGTAGAACAAGGAGCAACCGTAACGGATCAGATCTACTAAATAATGATCAAGCGGGGTGCCGCCCCCACACCTAAGATAGGTGTGAGGGCGGCTAGACATGCAAGGGTTGCACTACGATAGCATGTTACGCGAAGAACTATGCTAAACCTAACACATCTATGATAACTACGTTGCTCGCCATCAAAAAGGCTTCAGTACGAGCAACGCATGAACAACGTGGAGCTTGTGCTGCCTAGATCGATCTAGGCAGCATGTTGCTTACCGATAGAAACCCTCGAGACGAAGGAGTTGGCGATGCGCCGAGATTGATTTGTTGGTTGAACGTTGGTTGTTGTTTATTCCATAAACCCTAGATACATATTTATAGTCCAGGGGACTTTCTAATTTAGGCGTGCACCTAACTGTGCACGGGTAAAATTCTATCTTCTAATCTAAGATGCGATCTACTATAATTAAAGATACACGGGCCATCTAGCCCAAACTCTTCGTGCGAGGCCGCTTCAGAGATCTTCCACGTGTAATCCTCCAAGCCCATCTCCCTTACGGCCCACCTCCTGATTTGGCTAAAATCAGGTGATAACACCAGCTGACATGCCAGAAGTACCGAGGGAACTTGCCGAGCACCACCTAAACTTGGATCCACTAGCGAGACCAATCAAACAACCCTTGCGGCGTTTTTCGGAACTAAACCGCAAGGCCATGCTGTCAGAAATCGATCGACTACGAGAAGCTGGTTTTATCAAGGAGTTGCACACAGAAGCCACATGGGTAGCAAATCCTGTGTTGGTGCCGAAGAAAAACACTAAGGTCCTTCGCATGTGCGTCGACTTTACGTGTCTCAATAAACATTGTCCAAAGGATCACTTTCCCCTCCCGAGGATCGATCAAATTATCGACTCCATGGCTGGATGTGAACGTCTTTCCTTCCTGGACGCATATTCTGGTTACAACCAGATCAGATTGAAAGAATAAGATGAAGTAAAGATAGCGTTCATCACACCTTATGGCGTGTTTTGCTACAGAACAATGCCCTTTGGTCTGAAAAACGCGGGAGCAATATATCAGAGGATGATGCAGAAGTGTTTGGCGACACAGATTGGGAAAAACGTGCAAGTATACATCGAGGATGTCGTCATAACGTCAAAAAAGGGGGCAACGCTGATCAAGGATCTCAAGGAAACCTTTGACAACCTCGACAAATTCTGCCTCAAGCTGAACCCGACGAAGTGTTCTTTTGGCGTTCCAGCAGGAGAACTTCTGGGGTTTCTAGTTTCAGCAAGAGGGATTGAAGCAAATCCCGACAAAATACAAGCTATCGTAACAATGAGGAAGCCAACAAAGTTGAAAGAAATACAGCAGCTAACTAGGCGAGTCGCAGCTTTGAGCAGATTCGTCGCCAGGCTGGGAGCAAAAGCGTTACCATTTTACGCTCTGATAAAGCAAGGAGAGAAATTCCAGTGGAATGAAGAGGCCGACAGAGCTTTCGAGGATTTGAAGCGCACAATCTCGACACCACCAATCTTGGTGGCGCCGAAGGAAAAGGAACCTCTCCTGCTGTATATTGCAGCCACGCCCCATGTGGTTAGCACGGTGCTAGTTGTTGAAAGAGAAGAAGAAGGAAAACTCCATGGAGTGCAAAGGCCAGTATATTTCATCAGTGAAGTTTTATCGCCTTCCAAACAGCGGTACCCGCAGTACCAGAAACTAGCATATGGAGTAATTGCAACGGCAAGGATGTTGCGCCACTATTTTTCGGCACACCCGATAATAGTAGTCAACGAAGCACCTCTTTCAAATATACTGAACAATCCAGAAGCTACAGGGCGTGTCTCCCTTTGGGGAATAGAACTTTCCCCTCGGGACATCACGTATGAAAAAAGAAAGGCAATCAAGTCGCAAGTTCTGCCAGATTTCATTGCAGAGTGGATGGAGCTACAAAACACGGGACCCCCAGATTTGTCGAGAACTTGGACCATGAACTTCGATGGGTCCAAGAGAGTAGAAGGAGCTGGCGCAGGAGTAGTACTTATATCACCTGAAGGCGACAAGTTGAAATACGTCCTTCGGATGACGTTCCCTAACGCATCCAACAATGAAGCAGAATATGAAGCCCTCATACACGGGATGAAGATGGCGAAAGCTTGCGGTGCAACTCGACTAAAAATCTTTGGCGACTCACAATTGGTGGCTCAGCAAGTTATGAACCAATATGACGCAGTCAATGATAGCATGATGGCATACAAGGAGGTGTACAATGAGCTTGAGAAGCTGTTTGATGGGTGTGAGGTAAATCACATCAGTAGATTGAGCAATGATGAAGCCGACGTTCTCGCAAACATCGGATCGCATTGCCTCCCAATCCCGCCAGGAGTATTTTGGGAAGAAATAGCGGAGAGATCCACGAAGCCGAAAAAGGTGCAGAAAAAAGCAAAGGAAGGAAAAACTTCGGCGCCCCTCAAAGAAACCACGGAGGATGAAGAGGACCAAGAACTTGTGATGATGGTAGAAGTTCCTTGGATGCAAGCGTATATATCATATATCCTCAGGAAAGAAATACCCGACGATACAGTTGAGGCCAGGCGAATTATTCGACGATCCAAAGCTTTCACAGTGATCAAGGGGGAGTTATACAAGCGAAGTATTTCAGGCGTTCTGCAAAGGTGTGTCACACCCGAGGAAGGAAGAATAATTCTGATGGATGTACACGAAGGAATATGTGGCCACCACGCAAGTAGTCGAGCTATTGCAGCCAAAGTTTTTCGGGCAGGATTCTATTGGTTGACAGCAATCGAGGATGCCAAGGAAATAGTAAGAACTTGCGACGCGTGTCAAAGATTTGCCGCAAAACCTCACTCTCCAGCGGCGGAATTAACACCAATACCATTGTCGTGGCCCTTTGCCCAATGGGGACTTGATATGGTGGGCAAGTTGCACAAAGCTTCGCCAGGAGGGTATGAGTACTTGCTGGTCGCTGTCGACAAATTCACCAAGTGGGTAGAAGCGAAGCCAATAAATTCACCAGATGCAGCGTCGGCAATAAAGTTTGTGAAAGGCCTCGTTTTTCGGTTTGGGGTGCCTCATAGCATTGTTACAGATAATGGTTCAAACTTCACATCCAAGGAATTCAAGGAATACTGCGCAGAAGTAGGCATTAAATTGCACTTTGCGTCAGTTGGGCACCCGCAAACTAACGGACAAGTCGAGAAAGCCAATGGTATCATCTGCAACGGCCTCAAAAAGCGCCTGCTAGGACCGCTTGAAAAAGCTCGACATACTTGGCCAGAGGAATTGCCAAGTGTTTTGTGGAGCATCCGAACAACACCAAATACGGTGACACAAGAAACTCCGTTTTTTCTCGTCCACGGAGCCGAAGCAGTACTACCAATTGAAATAGAGCATGATTCTCCAAGAGTAACAGAGTATGACGAAAAAACATCACAAAAAGCTCGGGAGGATGATATGGACGCACTCGACGAAGCTCGCGATGAAGTACTTTCACGAGTCACCAAATACCAGCAAGACCTCAAAAACTACCACAGTCGACGGTTAAGACCAAGATCTTTTCAAGTTGGGGATTTGGTCTTGCGGTTAAATCAAAAAAGTACTGAGAAGCTCGAATCACCATGGTTGGGGCCTTACGTTGTCACGGAAGTCATCGACGGAGGCGCATACAGGATCAAGGACAAGAAGACAGGGGCTCCCGAGAAAAACCCCTGGAACGTAGCGCAGCTCAGGCGGTTCTACGCCTAGAGTTGAAATATAGTCCTTCTCTGTAAAAATACAATGTACTGAAACACCCGCGAGTTTTCAGACGCACTCTTTTCCTTTTCGGGGCACCGAGTGGGGCCGGAAAGGTTTTTAATGAGGCGGGCTCGCGGTGCTGCAATATAATAAAGATAGTGGAGATATACTTCTTATTCTTCGACACGCTCGGGGGCTCAACGCCTTCAAGTCTCAAAATACGTACAATATAGACAAACTAGACTTACCGAAATATTTCGCCTTGGTACACTAATACCTCGCCAAATATAAAAATCGGAAGCTAACAATTATAAATATAGTGTACACGTCAAAAATCTTATTGCTTTGGTCTAAGAACCTCGCAACAAAAATATAGAACTTCAAACACTAAGATACTCGGGGGCTTGCAACCTATTTGATGAAAAAATAAAGATATCTTCTTACGGCAAGAGGAAAAATCTTCGAGATGGAAAAAACAGTACAAACTCTAGCCAGAAGGCTCGGGGGCTCCAACAATATACAGCACTTTACAATGTACAACAAATTTCTTCGGAAATAAAAAAGAAATCAAAAAAGATACTGACACAATGTTTTGCAATATGGTACAAATCAGTCAAAGCCTAAAATACTATCTATGGACAAGCCTCTGGTTGTTTTATGTTCAGCATAGGACCCCTTGACGAAGAATTCTGAGTCCATCCGAAGAAGCTCATCTATCATCGACTCGGCCACAGGAGTTACCATCTCATTGATTGTGTCAATATCATTTTTTCGCCGCGATTTCTTGGCCAGGCAATCAGCAACAATCTTCGTCAGGTCTAATTTTGGATGGCAAATATTTATCATAATCATGGCGAACCTTGCTCCAGCAGTCAATTGAGCTCGCACAAAATTATGAATGCGGGTAGCATCTCTGAATATCTCCAGCAATTCAGGAAGAGTTTTGGGAACTTCATTTCGAGGAAACAAAGTCTTGTAAACAAGGGTTAATGTTGTCGTGCAAAAATTGAGAAATTCGCGCACTTGGCAAGCACGATCTTGGAACCTGACAATTTGCTGGGTTCGTTCAGGGGTGGCCCAGAATAAACAGCCATGGTTAAGGGAAAGATTGACAAGAAGATTTGTTCTCTCGTTTACTCTTCGATCTTCGGCGGCAGCATCAAGAACCGAGCCTATTAAGCGACAAGGCAAGAAATTTGAAGGGGGGCACAGCAAAATAAAGAGGAGGCATTGTGAGGTTGGAAAAACATACCTAACATATCTGTGCTAGCTTCAAACATTAGCTCGAGCATGCTATTTTCTCGGGTAGTGGCTTCCTTTGCTCCCGATACAGCAGTATCCTTGGCAGCCACAGCCTCTTTGGCTTGTTGGAGAGCAAGTTTTTCTTGTTCGGATGCTTTTCGAGATTGTTCCATCATTGCCAGAGTTTGTTTCTTCATGGATTGAAGTTGTTGTCGAAGTTCTTGCAAATCTTCCGACAAATGTTTGCTCGAAGAACCTTCAAGGGGGTCGTCATCAACTAGCATTTTCTTCGAGAAGGAAGAAGCAGGTGAAGCATCGGCAGAGCAAGGATTGGTCGAATAGTTATCAAATATTAACTGGAAAAGAAAGCGCCAGGATCAATGATAGTGCCAGAAGGAATTTCATTAATTTCTAGAAAAATTTACATAGACATTACAAAAGAAGTTTCTCCAAAAGGACTACCAGGATAATTGTCGCCACAGCTAAATTTGCAACAAGGGCAAAAGAGACAGAGAAAGCAAAAAACAAAGAGGCATGCAACTAGACCTCCGGCCTCGATGAGCTAGGAGTTGAAGATGGCTTGATCCCGAGATAGGCCAGAATTTTCTTCGTATTGGGCTTGGCTGCCTTGATCAAAGACCGCCATTTTGTTTGCTCTATCTGCTCGGTGTCGCCAACCTTCATCCAGTCAACAGTTTGTTGGCTGTCAGCGACCAAGGCAACAGTGCTCTCGACAGCAATCTTCATGTTCTCCTGGCGCATTTTCAGCCCAAGGTCCTCTGATGGATTGAAGCTCTGGGCAAGGGCAAGGAAAGTCTTGGGCTCCTCTTTCTTCGGGAAGAAGTAGGGGAATAGAATCGACAATCCTGCGTCAGCATTCACCACGCCTTCACGAATTTCGGATCCATGAAACTCCAAATAAGAAAGTGCGTCAAGGAGAGGATCATTGTCGGGATTCTCCAGATCAAACTCTTGGTTTGTTTGGCCTGCCACAGGAAATAAACGTTGGTCAAAAGCAAGAAAAAGCAGGTCCTATAAAAAATAGAAGGGATCGATAAAATTACCTTGGAAGCGCCGATTTTGCGAATTCAGGCGCTTGAGGATCCCCTTTTCACGAGTAGCCTGTGCGGCTTTGTGCTCGTTTAAAGCAGTTTCAGTATCCTCAAGTCTCTTCTGCAGTTCCTCGACACTAGCAGCTTTTGCCTTGGCTTCATTAGCCTCTGCTTTGGCTTCGCTAGCAACAAGTTCGGCTTTCTTGCGGGCCGCTTCACTTTGCTCCAGTTTTTGAGCAAGAGTGTCGGCAAGCTTGTTGTCCTTTGCAAGTTTCTCTGTCGAAATAGAAAAGAAAGGTCAAAATTGCGATAAAAAACAGGAGCAAGAAGTCAGAAACAACGACAGCAAAAAAGTTATTACCTTCAGTTCTGCTGGCATACTCACGGTACCCAATGAATTGGGATTCGATGCGAATAAGCTCTTTGATCATGGGCTGTCAAAGAAGAACAAAGAAAGAGAAACATCGGTATGGAAAAAGAATGAAGGCGTAAAAAAGCAAATAGAGGAAATATAGATACTGGCAAGAAAATTAAAAAAACTTACATCATCCAAGAGCGGAGTAGAAGAGCTACCCAATTGAGGGGCAGGCTCAATGATCGTTTCAATCCTTGTCCTTTTTGGTGAAGGAGCAAGGGGGCTTGAAGGCGGAGTAGTGGTGACGACGTTTTGTTGAGGAGGCGAGGATTCTTCTCCTTCAACTGGCGTATCCGAGACAAGTAAAGTATGTGACGTGCTCGTCCGAGGAGCCACGTCAAAAGTTGGTACTTCTTCCTCATCATCGCTGTGATTAAAAATCGACAGCATAAAAAGCAAGATAAGACAAAAATTTCGAGTACAGAAATAAGGAGAAATAAAAATGACTTACGAGCTGACGAGGGATTTAAGATAAGGATCATAAGTTGCCTTCTGACGTGAAGGATCAACTTCTTCGGCTTTGGAAGTGCCGGAATCTTCGACGTCATTCCTCTTCCTTTTGCCTTTTGGAGAAACAGCGGGAGGAGGAGATAGTGCCGACGCAGTGCCTTCGGAAGATCCCGCAGATTTTCGAGAATCCACGGGTTCATTCACAAAAGACGGAGCTTCTTGATTGTCATCAGTGACAATGGCCCTTTCTTCGACTTCTCCACCTTCAGGAAGAGGAGGAAGCGAGACAAGGTCTGGATGATTCTGTGCAAAATAAAACAGGGAGAGATGTCAGAAAAGAAGTTACAAAAAAGATAGCAAAGCAACAACAAGACAATAGACAAAGATTACCTTGGGAAGTGGATTGGCGGCGCTGAATGGTGTCACATGGCAAGAAGAAGGGACAGCATCTTTTTTGCTGAGAGATGAAATTTTTCGGACAAGTTTTTCTAAATCCTTGACCTCCAAATTCACCGACAGCCGATCTACGTCCTTATCGCCGGCATATTTCCAGAGAGGATATTTGCGAGCCTGAAGCGGCTGCACTCTAGTCCTAAGAAAGTATGCCGCGAGTATTTTGGACACCCGATAACTCTTTGCCGCGAGTATTTTGCAACTCGTGGATACGAGCCATCAAGGTTTCTGTCGACGCCCTTTCTTCTTCGGTGGCCTCCGCGTCCCAGGAGCGGCGGCGAAAGATTTTCTCGGCGCCATCAAAAGGAGGGATGTTGTCCTCCGCACATCCATGGTTCTCCTCCTGAATGTACAACCACTTCTTGCGCCATCCTTGAACTGAGTCAGGAAGCTTGACGTCGAAGTAGTCGACAGTGGGCCGAACAGAAATTACAACGCCGCCTATATTATAGGCGACATTGGGCGAGCCATTACGGCGGCAGAAGAAAATGCGCTTCCATAGCGCCCAGTTAGGCTGGACGCCAAGGAAGGCCTCGCACAAAGTGATGAAAACGGAGATATGGAGGATTGAATTTGGCGTGAGGTGGTGGAGTTGCAGACCGTAGATAAAAAGAAGTCCACGGAGAAAAGGATGAATGGGGGCGGAAAGACCGCGGATGAGGTGGTCGACAAAACTTACCCGGTACCCCATTGGAGGGGTTGGGTAGCTTTCCTCACTGGGGAAGCACAGTGCATTGGGTTTCTTGCTGATCCCCAGCTTCTTAAGCATGTTGATGTCTTGAGTGGAAATCTTCGATCTTTCCCACTCCGCCGCCCCAAGATCCACGGCGGCCATGGAGGACTCCGGCGTACTGTGCCTTGTCAATCGACGAGGTGGCATCAACAATGGCGCAGGGTTTGCAGCTTGGAGGCGAGGAGCTTAGGTGGCTGTGGATCGCAGGAGGAAATTTGCAGATGGGAGCAGGAGGACGGCGCGAGCGGAGGTGCTCGAGGAGGAAGAAGAAGACCTTATATAGAGGTGCGCTAAAGCGGCGGACCGTTGGATAAGGAAAATGTGTGACAGATGATAGCCACGTAACAACAAGGGTAAAAAAGTAATTCAACATTGGGGAAGTTACGGTGCATGCGCCAGAAAAAGCGGAGGACGTGTGTCCCCCACCTGCACGACGTGTCAAGATAGTGGATCAATTGGGCCCGCATGGCAGCGAGAAAAGACTTGTCGCAAATTTCTGACTAGCAATCGTGGCTATCGTCAGCAACAACGTCACCTTGGCAGAAGAAAAAATTCGACTCAACAGCTTCATAAAAGGCGACACGGAAAAATAATGCTGAGCCTTTGATCAAATACAAGTTTTTGATCAAATGCTCGGGGGCTACTTTGGAAAAAAGGAAAAGATCCAGAAGGACAAGATAGAAATGGCGTGAGCCTATGACCAAATACAAATATTTGTTCATAGCCTCGGGGGCTACTCCCATCGGGAGCGCTGTTCGCGCACCCGAGAAATTATAAAACTTCGGGAGATAAAAGAAAATATAGCGGCATAAGGCGTGGAGCCTACACCCAAGTACAAGTCCTTGGCTGTAGCCTCGGGGGCTACTCCCATCGGGAACGCTGCTCGCGTGCCCGATGAAATTATAAAAAAGAAAGAAAGAAAGAGAAAAAGAAAGATAGAAGAGCAAAAGAGTATATTTCGAGTTATAATCAACTCTACATATACTCCCATCGGGAGGGCAATATAAGTCATCTTTGACTCGATAAAATGTGCCATTCCAACAGCCGAAAAAGCACTCGACAATATATTCTCAGAACGCCAAAGTTGCGATCAATTTCTGAATGCCGCAAATTTGCGAAGGTAAGACCCCAGATCCGTTCTGCTGGGCGTGGCATCGCCGAAGACTGCGCTCTGCTACTTTTATCCGTATCAACAGATACGAAGAAAAATCCTAACGGACGCGTTAGGTACTCGATAAATTTTACTGGGACTCGACAGAATGGTAAGACCTTAAGCGGCACCTGTCGAAGTTTACACCGGTATCCCGAGGTCATGTCCAGGGACGTGATCTTGAAGTAGGTTTTTGCGGATTGCCACTAGAGCAGTTAACTAGTACCTGATCCATCAGATGAACTAGCCCCAACTACCATTATCCCTGTACAATATAGATGTTTATGAGAAGAAATATAGAAAAGTCGAAGCTATCGAATAAAAATAAACGGTCGAGATTTTCCTTGACCCTATGATTCAAGCAAAATCTCGGGGGCTACTGACATAGGCATCCCAAATGGGCCTGCCGAAGATAGTACCCGGGGTTTACTGAAGGCCCACTACCCGAAGAATAAGAAGATTCGGAAGCCCAAGATATTATTAAGAAAAGCTAGAGTTGTAATAGAAAGTCTTATTTATAATTTTACGGGATGAGTTAGAAACCTTCCCAGACTTTGTAACTTGTACAGCACGAATCCCTCGGCTCCGCCTCCTATATAAGGGGGAGTCGAGGGACGCGGAAATCATCGAATTATTGTTTACAAACCCTAGTCTTCATAATCGTCGAGTACTTTTCGGCTGAAACCTTCGAGATCTACTTGCCCTCTACTTCCAACTAAACCCTAGCCTACAATCCATAGGCATTGACAAGTTGATACCTTGTCACCATGTAGATGGCCGTTGGAACCCAAAAGTATTTGTTGCCTAGAGTTAGATGCCAAACTCAGGCACTCAGCCTTATTGACATGAACCTTGCTATGCACACGACAATTTTAGTCCGATCCGTGTACGCAACACAAGATCAAACCCAACGTGTGAGGAAGCAGGTGGCAGCACACCTCCAGATGCTCAATCGTACACATATCATATAGGAGTTGTTGTATGTACATTAGTTCCGTATTGACATGTTTGTTTCTTTGGTTAACATGTGGGGTCCGCACAGTCACCTAGGTCGCACATCAACTTCTTTGCTCATAGTTGATGCATGTTTAGTGGCCTGCAGCAAGAATCTCCGCCCCCAGGGATGTACTTTACCCTTTAGCGGCGAAAAAAATAGGAATGGTCCTCTCATGACTAAGATCAACAAGAGGTGGCTATATTATAAAGGACGTACACACATTGTAATTATAGTGTTGAAATAAAGTCAATACTAAAACAGCCATGCATGGGTTATAATATGAAGGCAACACGAAATACAAAAGCAGGGCAGTGTTCAAATAAAATGATTCAAACTAGTACATACTAAAAACAGTGTACTACTTCTCAACACTTCAAGCATAATAAAAAAGTGTGTCAGTGTTTTTTTAAAGGTAACACCGAACGGGCAATGTTTAAAGCAGGCTTAAACCACATAGCCGCTTGTCGGACACTACACCAACTATCTCTGGGAAGGCTGATAACTCCCACAGTCTCACCTTCATCTGGCTGGAGGTTGCAGCGCAAAATTTTAGGGTATTGATTATGAAGATACTTCCGGTATGCTGTGTAGACGCAGTTTTTCCTCATGAATGGAACCAATGTGCCATCAGGAGCTTTGGATTCACGCTTCTTCAGGTTGGCAATGATCGGGTAATTGAGTCCGAGGAACAGAGAGTGGTCGCCGAGGCTGTTAACCTGCCTCCAATGAAAGTCCCCTGCACGTGCTGCAACGAACAGAGATATGGGATCCTGCTCAAAGACGTAGGTGGCAACAGGAGGATACTGCCGTAGCTGAAGCCCATTAGCAGCATAGGGAATGTCAGGAGGTACTTCAGCATTGGCAATCCCAATGTTGTTTACTGTAAGGATGATCATCAATCGCTTGCCATCAGCAGTTGGAGCGAGGAACCACGCGTACTGCTGATCATCCACCACCGGTGGCGGGATTACGAACATGGACATCGGGTTTTCTGCAATATTAGAAATGGAGACGAATAGGGTGTTACTGGCAACCATATTCAAACAGCAGCACTGTTCATCGTTCATGCTCACAGTATAAATACGACTATGTAAGCTAAGGACATTGGTCATTCATGTGTTCAAATCGAGTGTCCAATATATCAGTTATACTGCATGCATCCCACGAAACTAGTCTTAACTTCGCCAAAACTAGACACTAGTTTTGGCATACACAGTTATATACTACCTCTGTCCCACCGAAAGTGTCTGAGATTTGTCCAAATTCAGATGTATCTAGACAGTGAAAGCATATAGATACATTCAAATTTTGACAAATATATCATCTTAAGTTTAAGTCCTGTGTTGTAGTTAATTCCCTTTGTCTTAAGTGATCCAACGGTGTATATGATTAGATATTTGTATACAATATAGGAGTACAGACAATCTACCAGTTGGTCCAGTTTTAAACTGAGTATAGAGCTTCAATCATGACCCTTGGAGTGCTAAATCTAACGGTGCACAACAGCAGGATTCTCTGTGAAGAGTGCACATAGCTAACTCTACAATATTTTAGAACCATCACGTGAGCCTTGGGTCTACCCCAAAAAATGACCAAATATCTGAAACCCCTGAATCATAGGAATAACCCCGTTCAAAGAAATCGCTATTCAGCACTGCTACATGGATCAATGGAAGGTTCTTACGGTCTCAACTCTCAAGGAAACATCAAAGGAAAAGGTAGATAAGAAACGAGTGAGTGTTAGATGTACACATATTTTTAATTTTTTATTTGTTCCCTTCGTTTGCCGACTGATGGGAACAAACATCATTTTTTGTAGGACCACTCTTATTTTCGTATTTTATATATGCATTGTTGGCAATATTTTCTTTCGAAAACCATGAATATAGCTCGAGCTACATGTAGCATGGTTTTTGAAAATTTTGAGAGCTGCATTTTGAAGTTCCAAAGAAAACGGAGATTAAATACGGGTGTCAACAATGTTGTGTTCTACCAACATTCAAATGTCCAAATCAAAATATCTTATATTTAAGGTTTTGCAACAACTAAAAAATCTGATATATATTTTCCAACATTTTGTAACCTCAAAATCTATCAGATTCTGTCATTTTTGTGCGGCCCGAATATAGGGTATCTCAATTTCAGATTTTACACTCTGGTAGAATAATACATTCTCTACATCTATTTTTTTTAGATTTTTTATATATTCTTTCAAACCTTGCGAAAGGCATGCTATAAATATTCTTTTGATTATCAAACAGAATCTTTAATGGTTTGACGTGCATACATACTAGTAATATAAAAATATAAAAGTTCTCGCCTTGTACACATTTTGTTGATTTTTTGGAATGAATACAACATTCAATTTGGTAGATAGAGTACTAAACATTTCATGGGAAACTTAAAGCAGCTTGCCAAACAAAGTCTAATAGAAAAAAAATAGAGGTATGATAGGCATAACATCCACGATGGGGTTGAAATATGCATAAGCTTCGGGCAATTTGGCAAAGAAAAATCTAGCCGGATAAAGAACAGAATTATAAAAGGTACAGGTTAAACTAAGTAAATTAGGCATAACAAGTATTTCATTCTTGTTTAGTAAATAATTGGATTTTGATTGAGTTACTTTTCTAAGGGAAAAAAGGAGAAGGCAGATATTCAAGAGACTTTTGGTGGGACGGAGGGAGTAAATCAAAAGTAAGAAATAGTTATAACATGTTTCATGAGATGGAGTACTAAATAACGGCCATATGCATCTCTTCGATGCAGAGGCCGGGGTACCTCGCCCTCTATTTCGAGCAAAAATCAACTAGTTATATGAAACAATGGGTGTACAAGTTAATCAAGAAGGGTGCCTTCATTGTGCTACGTTAACATTTGAGATACTTGTTAATTACATCCATATTCTGCAGTGGATAGAGTTACTAATTCAGGATTGCATTCACATACGGAGTATACTATGTTTGCTGATGACTGATTAGTACTAATTCGTTGCAAGCAACGGTTCATTCATATTCAGATAAAGGATGTGATCGTTAAGTCATATACTTATGAAAGTCCTTATGCATCTCTCTGATGCAGATGGCGGGGGTCTCTCGTCCTCCTTTTGGAGCAAAAATCAATTAGTTATATATGAAACAATGGGTGTAAAAGGTTATCAAAAAGGGTGCTTTCATAGTGCTACCTTATCTTTTGAGATACTGGTTAATTACATCCATATTCTGTAGTGGCGTAGAATTACTAATTCAGGAATGCAATCACATACTGAGCATACTATGTTTGTTGGTGACTAGTTAGTACTAATTCATTGCAAGCAACGGTTCATTCATATTCAGCAAAAGGCGGTGTGATCATTAAGTCATTTATGAAAGGTAAAATATAAACAAGGTAGTTCATGAATAACTTCATTGATTAAGGCAGTGTATCATGCAATGCAACATAAGGACTGAAAAAATACCATTTGGGGTGTCCCAAAGAAAGACGTCCAGCCCCTAATTTCGTCCACCGCAAAAACTTGGCCACCGAGTTCAATGGCATCACGTAACGCCGGCACAATTTGTTCGGGTGTAGGGTTCTTCACATTCTCCAGTCGCCACCCCTTCAAGGTAGAAAATCCTTTTGTCGAACAAGGCGATGAGCTTGTAATCTGCGTACCTCCCACCTTTTGTGGGCACTTGGCAGATTTCATTCTTACTCAAATTAATTGCTCGACTCCAGCAAAGATAGTATAACCAATCTTTAGTAGCAGGTTGATATGTAACACCATGACCAATCTTCGGATCAGGTGGGGATGGAAGGGGGATATGTCGCTCGGTGTAGACGTTCACAAGGCACCACTGGCACCCACGATGATCGGCGGCGGCGATCCAGTTGCCGTTCGCGCCAAGCCATTTTCTGTCGTGCATGAACGGCAGGGTGACAGAACGGCGAGGATGGTCGAGGGGCACCAGGTCGTACACGGTAACATGCAGACGAGATGTTGTCGCCACGAACCAGTGTTCATCGAACCAATAAGCAGGCGGAGGCATCAGCAGGCAGGGTTCATCCCAATGGTGCATCTTACCTTCATCATTGCTGATCTGGTCGTAGAGCTCCCTGGAACATGCGGCAAGTCGGACGGTGTAGGTAACCTCCAGATGCGCAGCGATGAGGTCGATGTTGTCGCCGGTGAGAGCCTCCAAGTGGCCGTCCCCGCCGCCCCGGCAAAGCCTTGAATATTCCATCACGTGAAGATGGATTTAGGTGGATGGCGGATGCAACTGCGCTTGGGGTTTTCGGAGGAGAGGGCGAGCGCTATGGAAGGAACGATGCGTGCCGCGGCCGGCTGGGGTGAGGAGAGAAAGGTACAGTACTAGTGATGCGGCGTGGTGGGGATCGAGATCCTGCGCGTGCGCGTGATTCTGGGAGGGTGAAGAAAAAGATGATAGACATGCACGGGGCAAAACCTAGGCAGTACTCTAGGCTGCTGCTGCTGCGACTGGGCGCCGATTTGACAGTTGGTAGATGGTAGACTAGCACGCCACCCATCTATAAATTTGCCACGACTTTTGGTGCAGTGATGTCTCGTCACATCAGCTTGAGCAGAAAGGTTTTTTTTTACAGTTTCCAATACTATATATTTAGCGCGCTGATAATCGTATTACTCTATGCCAGAGACACGTACCTTAACACGTGGGCAGCATGCAACCGCGCGAGCACCAAAATGAAATTAGAGATGTTTTAGAGCAGAACTTCATTTTCAATGCATTCCTAGCTTGATTTGGAAACCGGACGGAGCTTCAGTGACTTGATGCTTCCAAGTCTCATTGTGACTAGGTGCCACTATCTACCATCCATTCATGATCCAACGTTCCAAACTATCTGTTATTTCGAAGCTAAAAAAGAAAAACTATTCAGAAAATTTTGAAAAAAATCCAGTAATATGTAGATGCCTTGTTTTAAAATCTACAGTATGAATATTTCATCCCATTCGGATGACTAGCTTGTGATTAAATAGCTTCTTACGTATTCGAGCACTAGTTTAAACTAAATATATATTTGCTCACAAACCTATGATTCAAATCGAATGAAACTCCACCAAAATATAAATCGAAATATGCATGATTTACTGCAATGTTGAGTGGATAATTCAATCCCACGAAAAGACAATATGCTCCAAGACCAGTAATCTCTTCCCTAGCTTATCTGAACATAACTGACAGTGTCCTTAGAGAACATCTTGCAGCCTCAGTAAAGCCTCAGGTATGAACAAGAAGCATTTCCATTTACTGATCACGCTAAGAACCACAACCCAGGATCATCCTCATAGCCTATATCATCAAGGTTGCCCTCCAAAATGCTTATGTTTTTGGAAAGTTTTCTTGACGTTAGGGAAGATTCTGAAGGGCTTAGCTTCGCTACAATAGCAACAAATGGAAAATTTTCGCCACTAAAAAGAGTATCCCGCCATTTTAATATACACTTATTAGTAGTTGATCAATTGTGCATTGCAAAACACAAAGTTCAAATCAAATGTGTAACATACCAACGGAAAGTTAACTCGCAGTTTTACGAGCACATGGCGATATTAAGGTGATGAAGCAATATAAACATCAAAAGAAGAGGCAGAACAAGATCTCCTACTCAGGGGAACTCCTGCTGGAATCCGAGATATAGGTCGCTAGCTGTGCACGGAGATCCTCCTTCTCCTTGATAATCGCCTTAAGGACGGCGGTTTGTCCGCGCATTAGCACCCTCAAGATCTGCCTCTTGAGCTTTAATTTCAACCTCTGTTCCATGAGATACTTGATGAGGTTGCTTCCAGTATCCATCCATGTGATGCTCTTGTTGTTCAGTTCCACCCAGTAGGCGTTCTGCTGCTTAAGCATGTCGACGTATCGCGCAAGATAAAAGGAGATCTCCTTCTCCAACGCCAAAACTCTATGAAGACGATCACACTCCAGGGTGAGGGAGTGTTCATTCTCTAGCTGGCTGCCTATGTGGGTCTTGTTCTCCTCCTTTTGCTACAACAATCATTGTATGAAAAAAAAAGAAATCAACCCATTCATATATGAGTATTAATTACCCGCAAACAATAGGATTACTAATTTCTAGCATGGATATTGATAAAGGAATGGACAACACTCGGACGCTCCAAAAATACCACAGGGTTCATCAACACATAATTAATCGGAAAGCAGTGATTACATAAACTATAAAAAAACAAGTGGACAGAGGCATACAGCCTACCTGGCTTGGCCGCGAAACGGGGCCGAACTTAGCTTCGGACGGCCGGACTTGGGGCGCCACCTTCGTTGTGGTTACCGGGGAGACATTTAAACCGCCGGCCCTGTGAGATGTAAATAAATGTAAAAACGGTTAGAAAATAAGAATCAACTGAAGGACACCCCGCTAGAAACTTACCCGGACGAACCCTCGCCCTTGATGGTGGTTTTTGCATCATCATCATTCATCAATGTGACGCTCTGGTTATGCAGTTCCACACAAACGCGGTTCTGCTCATTAAGCCTGTCAAGCTCGGCAGTAAAGGTATTGATGCCTTGCTGATGATAAAGGGAGATCTTGTTCTCGGACGCCAAATCTACGTGAACAGGGTCAAACTCCGGGGTGAGGGAGAGTTCATTCCCCAGCTGGCTGCCTATGTGGGCCATGTTCACCTCCATTTGCTGGCATGATCATTGTATGGAAAAAAAAGAATCCAACCAATTCATATATGAGTAATTGCACGCAAAAAAATAGGAGTACTACTAATTTCTAGCACAGATCTTGATACAGGAATGGACATCACTTGGACGCTCCACAAATAGCACAGTGTTCATCAACACATAATTAAAAGGAAAGCCGTGATTACATAAACTACTCCATCCGATCCCTTTTAGTACTCCGTAGTAGTAGTTAACACGGATTTAGTAAAGTTGTATTCTCCCTCTGATCCCTTTTAGTTGACTCGGATTTAGTACAAAGTTGTACTAGTACTAAATTTGAGTCAAATAAAATGGATCGGAGGGAGTACTAAATCTGAGTCTATTAAAATGGATTGGAGGGAGTATAAAAAAAACAAGCATACAGCCTACCTGGCTTGGCCGTGAAATGGGGCCGAACTCAGCTTTTGACGACCGGACTTGGGGCGCCACCGTCGTGGTGGTTACCGGGGAGAAGTTTGAACCGCCGGCCCTGTGAGATGTAAATAAATGGAAAAACAGTTAGAAAATAAGAATGAACTGGAGGACACGCCGCTAGAAACCTACCCGGACGAACCCTCGCCCACTGGCTTGCTCTCCATCGAATAGAGGATAGACTGCTCTGCGAGAATGCTCAGGCGATCATAAGTGGCCATACAACGACGCGCTAGCTGGCTAGATGTCAAGTTTTTCTCGGCGGTCCTAGTCCTCATCGTCTTCCCTAGGATATCCTGCCGCCGGGCCGCCCGGCTCAATGGAGCCATGGCTTGCGAGGTACTTTACTAGTTAGGGTGGAGGGCTGGTGAAGGCTAGTTACTAGCTACCAGGACAACAGAAAGAGAAGAAGGGTGGAGCGTGGAGGGCTGGTCAAGGCTAAATCTTACATACACCCAGAAAAGACCATCGTGCCCTCGCGGGGCTTCTGAGCAATTATAGAGACGTGTGTTCTCAAATGGGCAAGATAGGGTACCTTCCCGAGGAAGCATCTAGCACCCAAGCCGATGGACTGCGCATTGAACAATGGTTACAGTATGTGTAAAAAGAAAAGATAACAAGGGAAATGCCTGACAGGGTCCAGAGGTGCATTTCTTGTATTGTGATCCAAATTCATATACTAAAGGGAGGCTAACTCCAAGACATCCATGACCTAAAAAAATGACGTTGACTGTTTCATAGTCTACATTTTCACAAGCATTATACCATATATATTGGCCAAAATGTGATGTGTAGATTTTCTCGAATTGTAACGTATTTGGATTCATGTTTGACGTGTGAGCGGTTTTACTCAAAATTCAACTACATTTTCAAATTGCCAGGTCAGAAAATTTGAATGAAGAAAATATAGTTTAAATATTGAAATAAGTGTGCATATATATATATATATATATATATATATATATATATATATATATATGTGTGTGTGTGTGTGTGTGTGTGTGTGTGTTTTGTGAACTACCATTTTACGAATGTGGTGGGTCCTAGAATATTGAAGCTAATTCAAAAAAAAATGTGCTAGCTTGAGTCATCGTATGAGATAAAATTGCTATACAAATAACAAACTTACAACCTTAAGGTAATTTTAAAAAGATTTATTTTCTTGCTTACACATGTGTGGTCATGTTGATTGCATTGTACATTAGTATGAACTTACTAATAATTATCCCCAATTTTGGCAGCAATGTCCATCTTACTGTTCATATATATTTTATTCAACTTCATTTCACACAAAAATACATTCTACTTTATTAGTGTAAAATAAGAGCTTTATGTGAGCTTTATTGTGAAGTGGCTACCTGAGAGAAGGGCCAAATTTTCAAGGTAACAATTTCGAAACATGGCATACTTCATAAGATGACCATTTAGGTGATATATATGTTGATTATTTCTCGAGTTTGTAATATATGTGGGCTTATGTTGAGTTTTAACCAATTTTGGTCAATTTAAAATTGCATGTTCTTTAAAGTTCGGCATGAGTTTTGGTAGAAAATATGCAGATTTTACCATGGGAGGGTGTTATGCTCCATGCATGACAAAACTACAAAGAAAAGATCAACAATTTGTACAAATGGCGAAGCCGGTGAATTTGAAGCAAATTGAATGCAACCAAAGGAAATTCATTAAAACTAAAAAAAGATGAAGAGTTGACGAGAAAATGGTATGGCGATTTGAAAAGAAAATGAATCACTACATATGTGCATCTGGTCATAATAAACGAAAATGCCAAGTAGATTTTCCAATTTTGTTCATAAAAATAGATCAAATTTGAACTAGATTTGTGATGTAGATTGGTCATAGAAACCGCTATAAGCCATCGCAATGTACGGAAGTGAATGATTCTAGGCATCCATATTTTAATTACTTCATGTAATGTAATTGAACAAGCTAGATTGGGTATTGCCCCATGAAATTGTACCACACATGCCAACAATAGTAAACCTGATTGCTTCCAAGTACGCCAACATTATGTGGCTTGATTAAATGTGCATTCAACTTAAAATGCCTTTTTATTTATTTTGTTTTAGTAGTCGTATGACAGTGAAGGATCCAGAGTTGCATTAATCGGCGAATTGGGTTACATATTACATAGACTAATTCATGGTAAACATAAAATACATCGAATCCCTCAACATTTTTAGATAAAGGTCTAAGTAGTAAAGATTGGAACATCAATCAGGTCCTTCCCCACCGAAGTAGATGACCACCTCCAACACTACGGCCATCCTGACAAGAACCATCAGCAAAACGTCTCTTTTAGTCCTTGTACTGAGTACTTTGAAGCCGGAAGCCCCAGACACACCCTTCTTGTTACGGTGATGAAGCAATATAAACATCAAAAGAAGAGGCAGAACAAGATCTCCAACTCAGGGACACTTGGTGGACGCCGAGATATAGGTCGCTAGCTGTGCACGGAGATCCTCTTCTCCTTGCTAATCGCCCTGTCACAAGAAAAACAAATTAATTCAGCATTACTTAAATCCGCATTAGCATCGTCCCAATAAGATTGAGGGTAGTGTTATGTTCACTCACTCCTTATCGATGCGCAAATAGATAGTCAGCTGCTTCGATGATTCATTGCCGCACAGGTACCGCGGCGGCACCGAGAGGAACGAAGTGACATCTCCCAAAGAAACTGTGCCCGGAGTCGGGCTGCTCGTCGGCTCTAATACCGCCTTCACCACGTCAAACAAGTGTTCCCCGGTAAGCTTACGCGGCCCCGGCATCGGCGGGCCGTTCGCCCACATCGTCACCCTATAGCGGGGCAAGTTGCACGCCGCCGGCCTAACGCACACGAAGGATACCGCGGTGTCCATGCCGCAAGGGTGGATGTGCAAGGCGAACACTGCGCCATCCGTCCCGTAACCGATGAACTGTCGTTTTGGCGAGCCCGGTGCCGGCACCTTCAGATGAACCAATCCGAAGTCCTCGTCGTACGGGAACCTATCCACAACGGTCAAGTGGGCTTCTCTGAGGTGTAGGATGAACGGTACCTGCGAATCGGCGAATTCGCAGCCGGGGTGCGTGCAGAAGCAAGAGCCGTGCGGGCACGCCATCATGTGCTTGTCTTCCTCGTTGTAAGGGAACTCCCTCCCGCACCAGTCGTTGATGCACTGGATCGTCGGCTTCAGAGGCTGCTTCTTCGGCACAGGCAACTCCATAGTCTAAGATCTGATGAGGGATCGGAAAGGGGCGCGGGGGGTTGTGGCGGCGGCGGCGCGAGCGAGGGGGGAGCAGTGAAAAGCTGAGAACTGAGATGGGAGATTGATGTTTATGGAGATTGATGTTTCTTTATAGAGGGATCTTCTTTTAACTGGAGCCTCTAGACTGGTGGACACATGACCTGTGCTCACTGAAGTGTGCGACCTCACGCATGGGAACCACACATAAGTGACAGACCAGTTGGTGTACTCGGGTGATTATTATAATGTATTAGTACTGCATAGTTTCCTATGGATCCAAGGGTAGGAAAGCCAAGTTATCTCATTTACAAGACATTATTTTTTCCATGAAGCCAAGTTAACTCATCAATCAATTGGTATATTTTGGTTATATTCAAACTTTTACTTGAAACTAGTTTGTCATGCCATTCTACTACTCGCTTAAAACTTTTACTGCGGGAAGGGAGGGGGGTGATGCTACCCTGAATTTGTGGGACCCAAAAAAAACTCGGAAATACGAGCGATGCATCAAAAAGAAACACATTCACCCCCCTCCCCCAGTGATTTGACCTAGATTTGAAATCAAGGCACACGTGATTCAAAAAAGGCAATCTAAAAACATGTATTATTCATCATTTTGTACATATATATAGGGAAAATACCAAACATGCCATACCAGTGTTTTAGAGAAGAACCCTCAATTAGATTGGCACCATGTTGGACTTCGTCCAACTAAATTTCCTCCCACATGCATGTGAGCTTCGTACCACTACACAAGAACCATGCCAGACTTTTGAATCATGGCCCAATTTTATGTATATATTTGAACTTTTCATCATGCACGCATGAATACTTTGCAAAATATGTGCATTTTGGGTTGTCGCCCGTAAATGTGTTTTTGCTTGTCTACCACCAATCAAGTTTTCATTCGCGGGGAAACATGCATGACAGGATGACCATTTCCAAGGTTTCATGAATTATCTCAATGTGCATCCATATATATACAATTTCTTGGGCTAAATCCGATAAAATGCAAATTTGATACAGTGTGTAGATGAAGTACATATCAAACTAATAATTTAAAAAATACATGGGTGTGTGACCTGAATGTGTGGATCGAGCCAAGTACATTTTATACAATAATGGCCAAACACATGCACTGCACCCTCCTACTAGAACAAATTAAAACAAGAAGGGCGAGAGCATCATGAGATTGCTCGACGTATCTAAATTTCAAAACAAGCCGAATTAATAAGTTATTGTGGGGCTTGATAGAAAAGATCGAAACAAAGCATGCATAGTCATATCATGTGTGGTTCATAATACCTCTATGGATAATACCAAATAAACATGGCATATATACACTTCTATTTTTAAGACAAGAACCCTGCATATTTTTTTGCACCATGTGTTTGAGGCCTCGCTTACCCATAAGTGTGTGTGGGAGCATTGCATGCTACGAGAAAACAGTGCCAAACATTTGAATCGCATGACTCATTTTTTGGTAGTGATATATAGGTTTATGGTTTATATACAAGGTTTTGTGTTAGGGTCTAGGGGTTTAATATAATTAGGGTTTAGGGTTTATAGATATTGACATCATCTGTTTCATTTCACATTTGTGATGTACAATACTACATACCTAAGTAAAATCGATCATTCTTAGTCACTCCAAAATGAAGCTCGTGGTCGGGAGGTTTTTGGAATTTACATGTTTGAAACCCAATACCACTTCTCTTCATGCTTGACTTCATAATTAATTAAGACAGAGTTTACGGTTAGGGGGTAGATACATGATTTTTCTGGTTTGAATATGTCTAGATCGACCTTTGTACGTTTATCAACTTGAATGCTTAATGTATAACATAATAAGACTATGTGCTTTGGTTTTTCATTTTTCATTTTTTTTATTTTTATGCCCATTTGAAAGTTGGTCAAATCCTAGGTCAATTTGACCAAGAGTTAAACACGTTTAAAACATGAATATGAAAAAGTAAGCATGTATCCTTCTTAATTAGTCACTCCAAAATGAAGCTCGTGGGAGGTTTTTGAATTTCCATGTTTGAAACCAAAAACAACTTCTCTTCCTGCATGCTTGCCTTCATAAGACAGAGTTTAGGGTTAGGGGTAGATATATATATGATTTTATGGTTTGAATATGTCTAGACCTTGTTTATCAACTTGAATAATGCTTACTATATATATGACATAAGAATGCTATGTCCTTTGTTTTTCATTCTTTTGATTTTTTTCTGAATTTTTATGCCCATTTGAATCTTTTTGTCAAATCCTAGGTTTGACCCAGATTTAAACAAGTTTAAAACATGAAAATGAAAAGGGAAGCTTGTATCCTTCTTAGTCACTCTAAAATGAAGTTTTTGGGAGGTTTTTGAAATTTCCATGTTTGAAACCCAAAACCACTTCTCTTCATGCTTGAGTTCATAAGACAGAGATTAGGGTTAGAGGTGGTAGATACATGATTTGTATGTTTTGAATATGTCTAGAGACCTTGTTTATGATTACTATATATATGACATAATAAGACCTTGGTTTTTCATATTTTTTTGATTTTTTGAATTTTTATGCCCATTTGAATCTTGGTCAAATTCTAGGTATGGCTAAGAAGGATAGATGCTTAATTTTTCATATTCATGATTTAAACTTGTTTAAACCATGGTCAAACCTAGGATTTGACCAAGATTCAAATGGACATAATTTAAAAAAATCAAAAAATGAAAAACCAAGGCACATAGTCTTCTTATGTCATATAGTAAGCATTCAATTAAGTTGATAAACAAGGTCTAGACATATTCAAACCAGGAAAATCATGTATCTACCCCCTAACCCTAGCTAAACTATGTCTTATGAAGTCAAGCATGCATGAAGAGAAGTGGTTTTTGGTTTCAAACGTTTAAGCCAAAAGCCCCTTTTCAAATATTTCAAACTTATTCAAATTTGGTTCAAATTTGAAAGACATACGAGTTATAGCACACATAGTGCATACATTTTCACACATACTGCACTTGATGCTAACCCTATAGTTTGAGGCCATTTGGATGAGGTCAAAAAAAATCTTGGATTAGAATCGTGTTGTTCGAACCCCGTAGTTGGATTTTTTTTTAAACTTGATCTATAGAACTGGGCAAAACCCTAGTTTAACCTATTTAATTATAGATTTGTATATCAATTTTTCTACAGTACCTTTTTATTATTACTATGCAGCACATGTGTGTTTGCCCGTCGAGTGAAACTCGGAGGAAGAGGGATCGCTCGGAAGGAGAGAAGAAGGGAGAGCATTATGGTGTCTCCCCTTTTTCGGGTGATGATGTTGATTGTTGTGCAGGGTTTGTCAGTGAGCAGGAGGTGCGAGCGAGCGAGCACTCGAGCGAGGCCGAGAATGAGAGAGATTTTTTTTATGAGAGGGACAACCGAAGGATCCTGAAGGACCCAGAGACGTCCAGTATGCATCCTGAATTCCTGATGCGTCTTCTCTTGACAAAGAAGATGGCTGGGAGTTTGCGTACCTATTGCACGTGACTTGTGCTCACTGAAGTGTGGGACCTCACGCATGGGCACCACACTTAAGTGACAGACCTGTTGGTGTAAAAACTCGATTGATTATTATAGTGCATTAGAACAAAGTTTCCTATGGATTCAAAGGGTAGGAAATCCAAGTTAACTCATTTACATCCATGAAGCAAAGTTAAGATATCTATCAGTTGGTACATTTTGGAGTGACTAAGAAGCATCCATGCTTACTTATTCGTTTTCACGTGTTAAACTTGTCTAAATCTTGGTCAAACCAAGGATTTGACCAAGATTCAAATGGGCAGAAAAAAAACAGAAAAATGAAAAACCAAATCAAATAGTTTTCTTATGTCACATAGTAAGCATTAAAGTTGATAAACATGTTGCCAAACTATTTGAAGGGCTATTTTCTAAAACACTAGTATGGCAGTATGGTATTTTCCCTAGCTATGTAGAAAATGATGAACAATCCATGCCTTTTGATTGCCTTTTTTGAACCACCTTTGGCTTGACTTCAAATTTAGGTAGGGCAAAATCATGCGGGGAGGGGACGAGTGTTTCTTTTGGATGCATCGCTCGTATTTGCAAGTTTAAATCATGAATATGAAAAATTAAGCATCTATCCTTCTTAGTCACTCCAACACTCTTGGGGGGGTTTTTGAAATTTCCATGTTTGAAACCAAAAACACTTCTCTTCATGCATGCTTGACTTCATAAGACAGAGTTTAGGGTTAGGGGTAGATATATACATGATTTTCTAGTTTGAATATGTCTAGACCTTGTTTATCAACTTGAATGCTTACTATATATATGACATAAGAATGCTATGTCCTTTGTTTTTTCATTCTCTTGATTTTTTTTCTGATTTTTTATGCCCATTTGAATCTTTTGGTCAAATCCTAGCTTTGACCAATATTTAAACAAGTTTAAAACAAGAAAATGAAAAGGTAATCATGGATCCTTCTTAGTCACTCTAAAATGAAGCTTTTGGGATGTTCTTGAAATTTCCATGTTTGAAACCCAAAACGACTTCTTTTCATGCTTGACTTCATAAGACAGAATTTAGGGGTTAGAGGTAGATACATGATTTGTCTAGTTTGAATATGTCTAGACATTGTTTATCAATTTTAATGCTTACTATATGACATAAGAAGACTATGTGCTTTGCTTACTATATGACATAAGAAGACTATGTGATTTGACCAAGATAATTTAAATAAGTTTAAAACATGAAAATGAAAAGGGAAGCTTGTATCCTTCTTAGTCACTCGAAAATGGAACTTTTTTGGGAGGTTTTTGAAATTTCCATGTTTGAAACCCAAAACCACTTCTCTTCATGCTAGACTTCATAAGACAAAGTTTAGGGGTTAGGGGGTAGATACATGGTTTGTCTAGTTTGAATATGTCTAGACCTTGTTTATCAAATTGAATGCTTACTAGCTACATGACATAATAAGAAGACTATGTACTTTGTTTTTTCATTTTCTATTTTTTTAAATTTTCTGCCCATTTGAATCTTGGTCAAATCCTAGGTTTGACCATGATTTAAACAAGTTTAAAACATGAATATGAAAAATTAAGCATATATCATTCTTAAGTCACTCCAAAATGTAACTCTCGGGAGGGTTTTTGAAATTTCCATGTTTGAAACCAAAAACCACTTCTCTTCATGCTTGACTCTCATAAAATCGACCGAGATTAGGGTTAGGGCGTAGATACATGATTTGTCTGGTTTGAATACGTCCAAACATTGTTTATCAACTTGAATGCTTACTATATGACATAAGAGTCAAGCATGTTTGAGACCAAAACCACTTCTCTTCATGCATGCTTGACTTCATAAGACAGAGTTTAATTAGGGTTAAGTTAGGGGTAGATATATACATGATTTTCTGGTTTGAATATGTATAGGCCTTGTTTATCAACTTGAATGCTTACTATATATATGACATAAGAATGCTATGTCCTTTGTTTTTTCATTCTCTTGATTTTTTTTCTGATTTTTTATGCCCATTTGAATCTTTTGGTCAAATCCTAGGTTTGACCAATATTTAAACAAGTTTAAAACAAGAAAATGAAAAGGTAATCATGGATCCTTCTTAGTCACTCTAAAATGAAGCTTTTGGGATGTTCTTGAAATTTCCATGTTTGAAACCCAAAACGACTTCTTTTCATGCTTGACTTCATAAGACAGAATTTAGGGGTTAGGGGTAGATACATGATTTGTCTAGTTTGAATATGTCTAGACATTGTTTATCAATTTTAATGCTTACTAGATGACATAAGAAGACTATGTGCTTTGCTTACTATATGACATAAGAAGACTATGTGATTTGACCAAGATAATTTAAATAAGTTTAAAACATGAAAATGAAAAGGGAAGCTTGTATCCTTCTTAGTCACTCGAAAATGGAACTTTTTTGGGAGGTTTTTGAAATTTCCATGTTTGAAACCCAAAACCACTTCTCTTCATGCTAGACTTCATAAGACAAAGTTTAGGGGTTAGGGGGTAGATACATGGTTTGTCTAGTTTGAATATGTCTAGACCTTGTTTATCAAATTGAATGCTTACTAGCTACATGACATAATAAGAAGACTATGTACTTTGGTTTTTCATTTTCTATTTTTTTAAATTATCTGCCCATTTGAATCTTGGTCAAATCCTAGGTTTGACCATGATTTAAACAAGTTTAAAACATGAATATGAAAAATTAAGCATCTATCATTCTTAAGTTACTCCAAAATGTAACTCTTGGGAGGGTTTTTGAAATTTCCATGTTTGAAACCAAAAACAACTTCTCTTCATGCTTGACTCTCATAAAATCGACCGAGATTAGGGTTAGGGCGTAGATACATGATTTGTCTGGTTTGAATACGTCCAAACATTGTTTATCAACTTGAATGCTTACTATATGACATAAGAAGACTATATGCTTTTAAAATTCAAACATATGGTAAGCATTCTTATGTCATATAGTAAGCATTCAAGTTGATAAACAAGGTTTGGACATATTCAAACAAGACAAATCATGTATCTACCACCTAACCCTAAACTCGGTCAATTTTATGAAAGTCTAGCATGAAGAGAAGTGGTTTTTTGTTTCAACATGGAAATTTCAAAAAACCTCCCAAGAGTTACATTTTGGAGTGACTTAAGAAGGATAGATGCTTAATTTTTCATATTCATGTTTTAAACTTGTTTAAATCATGGTCAGACAACTAGGATTTGACCAAGATTCAAATGGGTAGAAAAATTAAAAAAATCAGAAAAATAAAAAACAAATTATATAGTCTTCTTATGTCATGTAGTAAGCATTCAAGTTGACAAACAAGGTCTAGACATATTCAAACTAGACAAACCAGTATTTGAATTTTTATACCCATTTGAATCTTGGTCAAATCCTAGGTTTCACCAAGATTTGAATAAGTTTAAAACATGAATATGAAAAAGTGAGCATGTATGCTTCTCAGTCGCTCTAAAATGTAGCTCTTGTTGGGAGGGTTTTTGAAATTTCCATGTTTGAAACCAAAAACAACTTCTCTTCCTGCATGCTTGCCTTCATAAGACAGAGTTTAGGGTTAGGGGTAGATATATACATGATTTTATGGTTTGAATGTGTATATACCTCGTTTATCAACTTGAATAATGCTTACTATATATATGACATAAGAATGCTATGTCCTTTGTTTTTCATTCTTTTGATTTTTTTCTGAATTTTTATGCCCATTTGAATCTTTTGGTCAAATCCTAGGTTTGGCCAAGATTTAAACAAGTTTAAAACATGAAAATGAAAAGGGAAGCTTGTATCCTTCTTAGTCACTCTAAAATGAAGTTTTTGGTTTTTTTTTTAAATTTCCATGTTTGAAACCCAAAACCACTTCTCTTCATGCTTGAGTTCATAAGACAGAGTTTAGGGTTAGGTGGTAGATACATGATTTGTATGTTTTGAATATGTCTAGAGACCTTGTTTATGATTACTATATATATGACATAATAAGACCTTGGTTTTTCATATTTTTTTTGATTTTTTGAATTTTTATGCCCATTTGAATCTTGGTCAAATTCTAGGTTTGCCAAGATTTGAACAAGTTCAAATCATGAATATGAAAAATTAAGCATCTATCCTTCTTAGTCACTCCAAAACTCTTGGGAGGGTTTTTGAAATTTCCATGTTTGAGACAAAAACCACTTCTCTTCATGCATGCTTGACTTCATAAGACAGAGTTTAATTAGGGTTAAGTTAGGGGTAGATATATACATGATTTTCTGGTTTGAATATGTATAGGCCTTGTTTATCAACTTGAATGCTTACTATATATATGACATAAGAATGCTATGTCCTTTGTTTTTTCATTCTCTTGATTTTTTCTGAATTGTTATGCCCATTTGAATCTTTTGGTCAAATCATAGGTTTGACCAATATTTAAACAAGATTAAAACAAGAAAATGAAAAGGTAATCATGGATCCTTCTTAGTCACTCTAAAATGAAGCTTTTGGGATGTTCTTGAAATTTACATGTTTGAAACCCAAAACCACTTCTCTTCATGCTTGACTTCATAAGACAGAATTTAGCGGTTAGGGGTAGATACATGATTTGTCTAGTTTGAATATGTCTAGACCTTGTTTATCAATTTTAATGCTTACTATATGACATAAGAAGACTATGTGCTTTGCTTACTATATGACATAAGAAGACTATGTGATTTGACCAAGATAATTTAAACAAGTTTAAAACATGAAAATGAAAAGGGAAGCTTGTATCCTTCTTAGTCACTCGAAAATGGAACTTTTTTGGGAGGTTTTTGAAATTTCCATGTTTGAAACCCAAAACCACTTCTCTTCATGCTTGACTTCATAAACATGAAAAGGAAGACTATTTGCTAACGGAGGGAGTAAGCACTCTTGCTATCAAAAGTACCAAACGATGCATACCAAAATGATTTTTTAGAGGAATACTAGTTCAGATTATTTAATTTTATATTAGTAGGCCAAAATCGAACCCCGTAGTTGCATTTTCTGAAATTGATCCGTAGTACTGTGCAGAACCCTAGTTTAACTTATTAGTAGATTCGTAGGTCGATTTTTTTTACGTTTTTATTATTATTACTAGGCAGCACATGTGTTTGCCCATCCAGTGAAACTCTTTCATTTCATTTTTATTTTCCGCAAGGTCGGGAATCGGAGGAAGAGGGATCACACGGGAGGAGACGAAGGGAGAGCAGTCACGGGGCCCCACTTATTTATGGTGTCTACATTTTTTCGGGTGATTTGACTGTTGTGCAGGGTTGTCAGTGCGCAGAGGGTGCGAGCGAGCGAGGCCGAGAATGAGAGAGATGTTTTTTTTTGTTGGAGGGACAACCGAACGATCCTGAAGGACCCAGATTTCCAATACGCATCAGAGAGCAGTTTACAGCATGACACAAAATAAATAGGAAATTACGTCTAAATCCCTAAGATTTACATGGTAGACCCCAGGCTGAAAGCAAGAAATGCGATCAGATCCTTAACAGCCACCGTCCGGATTGATCCTCGTCGCAGCCGGGCACGAACCACTTGGCGCGACCAAATCGCCATGGCTAAAGAGCCTGCACACCATGGCCTCCGAGCTGAGCTAGAAACGCCCTGCCAAAACCGGCAGCCAACGGAGGTGGATAATTGGAGAGAGAGAGAGAGAGAGAGAGAGAGTCTTGATGCATCTCGCTTGACAAAGAATATGGCTGGGAGTTTGCTTACCTAGCGTACGTGACTTGAGCTCACTGAAGTGTGGGACCTCACGCATAGGAACCACACGTAAGTGACAGACTTGTTGCTCTAATAACTCGGGTGATTATTATACTGTATTAGTACATAGTTTCCTATAGATCCTTCTTAGTCACTCCAAAATGAAGCTTTTGGGAGGTTTTTGAATTTTCCATGTTTGAAACCAAAAACCACTTCTCTTCATGCATGCTTGACTTCATAAGACAGAGTTTAGCTAGGGTTAGGGGTAGATACATGATTTTCCTGGTTTGAATATGTCTAGACCTTGTTTATCAACTTAATTGAATGCTTACTATATGACATAAGAAGACTACGTGCCTTGGTTTTTCATTTTTTTCATTTTTTTAAATTTTATGCCCATTTGAATCTTGGTCAAATCCTAGGTTTTTCATTATTTTCATTTTTTTTGAATTTTTATGCCCATTTGAACGTTTTGGTCAAATCCTAGGTTGGGACCAAGATTTAAACAAGTTTAAAACATGAAAATGAAAATGGAAGCTTGTATCCTTCTTAGTCAATCTAAAATGAAGTTTTTGGGAGTGTTTTTGAAATTTCCATGTTTGAAACCCAAAACCACTTCTCTTCATGCTAGACTTCATAAGACAGAGTTTAGGGGTTAGGGGGGTAGATACATGGTTTGTCTAGTTTGAATATGTCTAGACCTTGTTTATCAAATTGAATGATTACTAGCTACATGACATAAGAAGACTATGTACTTTGGTTTTTCATTTTGTGTTTTTTCATTTTCTGTCCATTTGAATCTTGGTCAAATCCTAGGTTTGACCATGATTTATACAAGTTTAAAACATGAATATGAAAAATTAAGCATCTATCCTTCTTAAGTCACTCCAAAATGTAACTCTTGGGAGGGTTTTTGAAATTTCCATGTTTGAAACCAAAAACCACTTCTCGTCATGCTTGACTTTCATAAAATCAACCGAGATTAGGGTTAGGGGGTAGATACATGATTTGTCTGGTTTGAATATGTCCAAACATTATTTATGAACTTGAATGCTTACTATATGACATAAGAAGACTATATGCTTTTAAAATTCAAACATATGGTAAGCATTCTTATGTCATATAGTAAGCATTCAAGTTGATAAACAAGGTTTGGACATATTCAAACCAGACAAATCATGTATCTACCACCTAACCCTCAACTAGCTCGGTCGATTTTATGAAAGTCCAGCATGAAGAGAAGTGGTTTTTGGTTTCAAACATGGAAATTTCAAAAAAAAAACTCCCAACAGTTACATTTTGGAGTGACTTAAGAAGGATAGATGCTTAATTTTTCATATTCATGTTTTAAACTTGTTTAAATCATGGTCAAACACCTAGGATTTGACCTAGATTCAAATGGGTAGAAAATTTAAAAAAATCAGAAAAATGAAAAACCAAAGTATATAGTCTTCTTATGTCATGTAGTAAGCATTCAAGTTGATAAACAAGGTCTAGACATATTCAAACTAGATAAACCAGTATCTACCCCCTAACCCCTAAACTATGTCTTATGAAGTCTAGCATGAAGAGAAGTGGTTTTGGGTTTCAAACATGGAAATTTCAAAAACCTCCCAAAATCTTCATTTTAGAGTGACTAAGAAGGATACAAGCTTCCCTTTTCATTTTCATGTTTTAAACTTGTTTAAATCTTGGCCAAACCTAGGATTTGACCAAAAGATTCAAATGGGCATAGAAATTCAGAAAAAAATCAAAAGAATGAAAAACCAAAGGACATAGCATTCTCATGTCATATATATAGTAAGCATTCAAGTTGATAAACAAGGTCTAGACATATTCAAACCAGAAAATTATGTATATATCTACCCGTAACCCTAAACTCTGTCTTATGAAGTCAAGCATGCATGAAGAGAAGTGGTTTTTGGTTTCAAACATGGATATTTCAAAAACCCTCCCTAGAGCTACATTTTGGAGTGACTAAGAAGGATATATGCTTAATTTTTCATATTCATGATTTAAACTTGTTTAAACCATGGCCAAACCTAGGATTTGACCAAGATTCAAATGGACATAATTTAAAAAAAATCAAAAAATGAAAAACCAAGGCACATAGTCTTCTTATGTCATATAGTAAGCATTCAATTAAGTTGATAAACAAGGTCTAGACATATTCAAACCAGGAAAATCATGTATCTACCCCCTAACCCTAGCTAAACTATGTCTTATGAAGTCAAGCATGCATGAAGAGAAGTGGTTTTTGGTTTCAAACGTTTAAACCAAAAGCCCCTTTTCAAATATTTCAAACTTATTCAAATTTGGTTCAAATTTGAAAGACATACAAGTTATAGCACACATAGTGCATACATTTTCACACATACTGCACTTGATGCTAACCCTATAGTTTGAGGCCATTTGGATGAGGTCAAAAAAAATCTTGGATTAGAATCGTGTTGTTCGAACCCCGTAGTTGGATTTTTTTTGAACCTTGATCTATAGAACTGGGCAAAACCCTAGTTTAACCTATTTAATTATAGATTCGTATATCGATTTTTCTACAGTACCTTTTTATTATTACTATGCAGCACATGTGTGTTTGCCCGTCGAGTGAAACTCGGAGGAAGAGGGATCGCTCGGAAGGAGAGAAGAAGGGAGAGCATTATGGTGTCTCCCCTTTTTCGGGTGATGATGTTGACTGTTGTGCAGGGTTTGTCAGTGAGCAGGAGGTTCGAGCGAGCGAGCGCTCGAGCGAGGCCGAGAATGAGAGAGATTTTTTTATGAGAGGGACAACCGAAGGATCCTGAAGGACCCAGAGACGTCCAGTACGCATCCTAAATTCCTGATGCGTCTTCTCTTGACAAAGAAGATGGCTGGGAGTTTGCGTACCTATTGCACGTGACTTGTGCTCACTGAAGTGTGAGACCTCATGCATGGGCACCACACGTAAGTGACAGACCTGTTGGTGTAAAAACTCGATTGATTATTATAGTGCATTAGAACAAAGTTTCCTATGGATTCAAAGGGTGGGAAATCCAAGTTAACTCATTTACATCCATGAAGCAAAGTTAACATATCTATCAGTTGGTACATTTTGGAGTGACTAAGAAGCATCCATGCTTACTTATTCGTTTTCATGTGTTAAACTTGTCTAAATCTTGGTCAAACCAAGGATTTGACCAAGATTCAAATGGGCAGAAAAATATAAAAAAAACAGAAAAATGAAAAACCAAATCAAATAGTTTTCTTATGTCACATAGTAAGCACTAAAGTTGATAAACATGTTGCCAAACTATTTGAAGGGCTATTTTCTAAAACACTAGTATGGCAGTATGGTATTTTCCCTAGCTATGTAGAAAATGATGAACAATCCATGCCTTTTGATTGCCTTTTTTGAACCACCTTTGGCTTGACTTCAAATTTAGGTAGGGCAAAATCATGCGGGGAGGGGACGAGTGTTTCTTTTGGATGCATCGCTCATATTTGCAAGTTTAAATCATGAATATGAAAAATTAAGCATCTATCCTTCTTAGTCACTCCAAAACTCTTGGGAGGGTTTTTGAAATTTCCATGTTTGAAACCAAAAACACTTCTCTTCATGCATGCTTGACTTCATAAGACAGAGTTTAGGGTTAGGGGTAGATATATACATGATTTTCTGGTTTGAATATGTCTAGACCTTGTTTATCAACTTGAATGCTTACTATATATATGACATAAGAATGCTATGTCCTTTGTTTTTTCATTCTCTTGATTTTTTTTCTGATTTTTTATGCCCATTTGAATCTTTTGGTCAAATCCTAGGTTTGACCAATATTTAAACAAGTTTAAAACAAGAAAATGAAAAGGTAATCATGGATCCTTCTTAGTCACTCTAAAATGAAGCTTTTGGGATGTTCTTGAAATTTACATGTTTGAAACCCAAAACCACTTCTCTTCATGCTTGACTTCATAAGATAGAATTTAGCGGTTAGGGGTAGATACATGATTTGTCTAGTTTGAATATGTCTAGACCTTGTTTATCAATTTTAATGCTTACTATATGACACAAGAAGACTATGTGCTTTGCTTACTATATGACATAAGAAGACTATGTGCTTTGCTTACTATATGACATAAGAAGACTATGTGATTTGACCAAGATGATTTAAATAACTTTAAAACATGAAAATGAAAAGGGAAGCTTGTATCCTTCTTAGTCACTCGAATGAAGTTTTTTGGGAGGTTTTTGAAATTTCCATGTTTGAAACCCAAAACCACTTCTCTTCATGCTTGACTTCATAAACATGAAAAGGAAGACTATTTGCTAACGGAGGGAGTAAGCACTCTTGCTATCAAAAGTACCAAACGATGCATACCAAAATGATTTTTTAGAGGAATACTAGTTTAGATTATTTAATTTTATATTAGCAGGCCAAAATCGAACACCATAGTTGAATTTTCTGAAATTGATCCGTAGTACTGTGCAGAACCCTAGTTTAACTTATTAATAGATTCGTAGGTCGATTTTTTTTACGTTTTTATTATTATTACTAGGCAGCACATGTGTTTGCCCGTCCAGTGAAACTCTTTCATTTCATTTTTATTTTCCGCAAGGTCGGGAATCGGAGGAAGAGGGATCACACGGGAGGAGACGAAGGGAGAGCAGTCACGGGGCCCCACATATTTATGGTGTCTACATTTTTTCGGGTGATTTGACTGTTGTGCAGGGTTATCAGTGCGCAGAGGGTGCGAGCGAGCGAGGCCGAGAATGAGAGAGATGTTTTTTTTTGTTGGAGGGACAACCGAACGATCCTGAAGGACCCAGATTTCCAATACGCATCAGAGAGCAGTTTACAGCATGACACAAAATAAATAGGAAATTACGTCTAAATCCCTAAGATTTACATGGTAGACCCCAGGCTGAAAGCAAGAAATGCGATCGGGTCCTTAACAGCCACCGTCCAGATTGATCCTCGTCGCAGCCGGGCACGAACCACTTGGCGCGACCAAATCACCATGGCTAAAGAGCCTGCACACCATGGCCTCCGAGCTGAGCTAGAAACGCCCTGCCAAAACCGGCAGCCAACGGAGGTGGATAATTGGAGAGAGAAAGAGAGAGAGAGAGAGAGAGAGAGAGAGAGAGAGTCTTGATGCATCTCGCTTGACAAAGAATATGGCTGGGAGTTTGCTTACCTAGCGTACGTGACTTGTGCTCACTGAAGTGTGGGACCTCACGCATGGGAACCACACGTAAGTGACAGACTTGTTGCTCTAATAACTCGGGTGATTATTATACTGTATTAGTACATAGTTTCCTATAGATCCTTCTTAGTCACTCCAAAATGAAGCTTTTGGGAGGTTTTTGAATTTTCCATGTTTGAAACCAAAAACCACTTCTCTTCATGCATGCTTGACTTCATAAGACAGAGTTTAGCTAGGGTTAGGGGTAGATACATGATTTTCCTGGTTTGAATATGTCTAGACCTTGTTTATCAACTTAATTGAATGCTTACTATATGACATAAGAAGACTACGTGCCTTGGTTTTTCATTTTTTCATTTTTTTTAAATTTTATGCCCATTTGAATCTTGGTCAAATCCTAGGTTTTTCATTATTTTCATTTTTTGAATTTTTATGCCCATTTGAACATTTTGGTCAAATCCTAGGTTGGGACCAAGATTTAAACAAGTTTAAAACATGAAAATGAAAATGGAAGCTTGTATCCTTCTTAGTCAGTCTAAAATGAAGTTTTTGGGAGTGTTTTTGAAATTTCCATGTTTGAAACCCAAAACCACTTCTCTTCATGCTAGACTTCATAAGACAGAGTTTAGGGGTTAGGGGGTAGATACATGGTTTGTCTAGTTTGAATATGTCTAGACCTTGTTTATCAAATTGAATGCTTACTAGCTACATGACATAAGAAGACTATTTGAAGGGCTATTTTCTAATAGTTTTCTTATGTCACATAGTAAGCATTAAAGTTGATAAACATGTTGCCAAACTATTTGAAGGGCTATTTTCTAAAACACTAGTATGGCAGTATGGTATTTTCCCTAGCTATGTAGAAAATGATGAACAATCCATGCATTTTGATTGCCTTTTTTGAACCACCTTTGGCTTGACTTCAAATTTAGGTAGGGCAAAATCATGCGGGGAGGGGACGAGTGTTTCTTTTGGATGCATCGCTCGTATTTGCAAGTTTAAATCATGAATATGAAAAATTAAGCATCTATCCTTCTTAGTCACTCCAAAACTCTTGGGAGGGTTTTTGAAATTTCCATGTTTGAAACCAAAAACACTTCTCTTCATGCATGCTTGACTTCATAAGACAGAGTTTAGGGTTAGGGGTAGGTATATACATGATTTTCTGGTTTGAATATGTCTAGACCTTGTTTATCAACTTGAATGCTTACTATATATATGACATAAGAATCCTATGTCCTTTGTTTTTTCATTCTCTTGATTTTTTTTCTGATTTTTTATGCCCATTTGAATATTTTGGTCAAATCCTAGGTTTTACCAATATTTAAACAAGTTTAAAACAAGAAAATGAAAAGGTAATCATGGATCCTTCTTAGTCACTCTACAATGAAGCTTTTGGGATGTTCTTGAAATTTCCATGTTTGAAACCCAAAATGACTTCTTTTCATGCTTGACTTCATAAGACAGAATTTAGGGGTTAGGGGTAGATACATGGTTTGTCTAGTTTGAATATGTCTAGACCTTGTTTATCAAATTGAATGCTTACTAGCTACATGACATAAGAAGACTATGTACTTTGGTTTTTCATTTTGCTGTTTTTTTATTTTCTGTCCATTTGAATCTTGGTCAAATCCTAGGTTTGACCATGATTTATACAAGTTTAAAACATGAATATGAAAAATTAAGCATCTATCCTTCTTAAGTCACTCCAAAATGTAACTCTTGGGAGGGTTTTTGAAATTTCCATGTTTGAAACCAAAAACCACTTCTCGTCATGCTTGACTTTCATAAAATCGACCGAGATTTGGGTTAGGGGGTAGATACATGATTTGTCTAGTTTGAATATGTCCAAACATTGTTTATGAACTTGAATGCTTACTATATGACATAAGAAGACTATATGCTTTTAAAATTCAAACATATGGTAAGCATTCTTATGAAGTCAAGCACGCATGAAGAAAAGTGGTTTTTGGTTTCAAACATGGAAATTTCAAAAACCCTCCCAAGAGCTACATTTTGGAGTGACTAAGAAGGATAGATGCTTAATTTTTCATATTCATGATTAAACTTGTTTAAACCATGGTCAAACCTAGGATTCGACAAAGATTCAAATGGGCATAATTTTTTTAGAAAAATCAAAAAATGAAAAACCAAGGCACATAGTCTTCTTATGTCATTTTATGAGGTTTTTGAAATTTCCATGTTTGACACCCAAAACCACTTCTCTTCATGTTTGAAACCCAAAACCACTTCTCTCCATGCTTGATTAAATCCTAGGTTTGACATAAAAAGACTATGTGCTTTGGTTTTTCATTTTTATGTTTTTTTTTAATTTTCCGCCCATTTGAATCTTGGTCAAATCGTAGGTTTGACCAAGAGGTAAACAAGTTTAAAACATGAATATGAAAAAGTAAGCATGTATCCTTTTTAGTCACTCCAAAATGAAGCACTTGGGAGGTTATTAAAATTTCTATGTTTGAAACCAAAGACCACTTCTCTTCATGCTTGACTTCACAAGACAAAGTTTAGGGTTAGGGGTAGATACATGATTTTTCTGGTTTAAATATGTCTAGATCTTGTTTATCAACTTGAATGCTTACTGTATGACATAATTAAGAAGGCTATGTGCTTTGGTTTTCATTTTTTTCATTTTTCTGAATTTTTCATATTCATGTTTTAAACTTGTTTAAATCATGGTCAAACACCTAGGATTTGACCTAGATTCAAATGGGTAGAAAATTTAAAAAAATCAGAAAAATGAAAAACCAAAGTATATAGTCTTCTTATGTCATAAGCATTCAAGTTGATAAACAAGGTCTAGACATATTCAAACTAGACAAACTAGTATCTACCCCCTAACCCCTAAAATCTGTCTTATGAAGTTTAGCATGAAGAGAAGTGGTTTTGGGTTTCAAACATGGAAATTTCAAAAACCTCCCAAAATCTTCATTTTAGAGGTGACTAAGAAGGATACAAGCTTCCCTTTTCATTTTCATGTTTTAAACTTGTTTAAATCTTGGCCAAACCTAGGATTTGACCAAAAGATTCAAATGGGCATAGAAATTCAGAAAAAAATCAAAAGAATGAAAAACCAAAGGACATAGCATTCTTATGTCATATATATAGTAAGCATTCAAGTTGATAAACAAGGTCTAGACATATTCAAACCAGAAAATCATGTATATATCTACCCCTAACCCTAAACTCTGTCTTATGAAGTCAAGCATGCATGAAGAGAAGTGGTTTTTGGTTTCAAACATGGAAATTTCAAAAACCCTCCCTAGAGCTACATTTTGGAGTGACTAAGAAGGATAGATGCTTAATTTTTCATATTCATGATTTAAACTTGTTTAAACCATGGTCAAACCTAGGATTTGACCAAGATTCAAATGGGCATAATTTTAAAAAAAATCAAAAAATGAAAAACCAAGGCACATAGTCTTCTTATGTCATATAGTAAGCATTCAATTAAGTTGATAAACAAGGTCTAGACATATTCAAACCAGGAAAATCATGTATCTACCCCTAACCCTAGCTAAACTATGTCTTATGAAGTCAAGCATGCATGAAGAGAAGTGGTTTTTGGTTTCAAACGTTTAAGCCAAAAGCCCCTTTTCAAATATGTCAAACTTATTCAAATTTGGTTCAAATTTGAAAGACATACAAGTTATAGCACACATAGTGCATACATTTTCACACATATTGCACTTGATGCTAACCCTATAGTTTGAGGCCATTTGGATGAGGTCGAAAAAAAATCTTGGATTAGAATCGTGTTGTTCGAACCCCGTAGTTGGATTTTTTTGAACCTTGATCTATAGAACTGGGCAAAACCCTAGTTTAACCTATTTAATTATAGATTCGTATATCGATTTTTCTACAGTACCTTTTTATTATTACTATGCAGCACATGTGTGTTTGCCCATCGAGTGAAACTCGGAGGAAGAGGGATCGCTCGGAAGGAGAGAAGAAGGGAGAGCATTATGGTGTCTCCCCTTTTTCGGGTGATGATGTTGACTGTTGTGCAGGGTTTGTTAGTGAGCAGGAGGTGCGAGCGAGCGAGCGCTCGAGCGAGGCCGAGAATGAGAGAGATTTTTTTTATGAGAGGGACAACTGAAGGATCCTGAAGGACCCAGAGACGTCCAGTACGCATCCTGAATTCCTGATGCGTCTTTGATGCGTGTGGTTGGCACGTCCGTTGGGAACCCCAAGAGGAAGGTGTGATGCGCACAGCGGCAAGTTTCCCTCAGTAAGAAACCAAGGTTTAATCGAACCAGTAGGAGTCAAGAAGCACGTTGAAGGTTGATGGCGGCGAGATGTAGTGCGGCGCAACACCAGTGATTCCGGCGCCAACGTGGAACCTGCACAACACAACCAAAGTACTTTGCCCCAACGAAACAGTGAGGTTGTCAATCTCACCGGCTTGCTGTAACAAAGGATTAACCGTATTGTGTGGAAGATGTTTGTTTGCAGAAAACAGTAGAACAAGTATTGCAGTAGATTGTATTTCAGTAAAGAGAATTGGACCGGGGTCCACAGTTCACTAGAGGTGTCTTTCCCATAAGACGAACAACATGTTGGGTGAACAAATTACAGTTGGGCAATTGACAAATAAAGAGAGCATGACCATGCACATACATATCATGATGAGTATAGTGAGATTTAATTGGGCATTACGACAAAGTACATAGACCGTCATCCAACTGCATCTATGCCTAAAAAGTCCACCTTCAGGTTATCATCCGAACCCCCTCCAGTATTAAGTTGCAAAGCAACAGACAATTGCATTAAGTATGGTGCGTAATGTAACTAGTGACTACATCCTTGAACATAGCACTAATGTTTTATCCCTAGTGGCAACAGCACAACACAACCTTAGAACTTTACATCCTTTGTCCCGGTGTCAATGCAGGCATGAACCCACTATCGAGCATAAGTACTCCCTCTTGGAGTTACAAGCATCTACTTGGCCAGAGCATCTACTAGTAACGGAGAGCATGCAAGATCATAAACAACACATAAGCATAACTTTGATAATCAACATAACAAGTATTCTCTATTCATCGGATCCCAACAAACGCAACATATAGAATTACAGATAGATGATCTTGATCATGTTAGGCAGCTCACAAGATCCGACAATGATAGCACAATGGGGAGAAGACAACCATCTAGCTACTGCTATGGACCCATAGTCCAGGGGTAGACTACTCACACATCACACCGGAGGCGACCATGGCGGCGTAGAGTCCTCCGGGAGATGATTCCCCTCTCCGGCAGGGTGCCGGAGGCGATCTCCTGGATCCCCCGAGATGGGATCGGCGGCGGCGGCGTCTCTGGAAGGTTTTCCGTATCGTGGTTCTCGGTACTGGGGGTTTCGTCACGGAGGCTATTTGTAGGCGGAAGGGCAGGTCAAGAGGCGGCACAGGGGCCCCACACCACAGGGCCGCGCGGCCAAGGGGGGGCCGCGCCGCCCTATAGTGTGGCCCCTCCATGGCCCCTCTTCGTCTCTCCTTCGGACTTCTGGAAGCTTCGTGAGAAAATAGGCCCCTGGGCTTTGATTTCGTCCAATTCCGAGAATATTTCCTTACTAGGATTTCTGAAACCAAAAACAGCAGAAAACAGCAACTGGCACTTCGGCATCTTGTTAATAGGTTAGTTCCAGAAAATGCACTAATATGACATAAAGTGTGCATAAAACATGTAGATAACATCAATAATGTGGCATGGAACATAAGAAATTATCGATACGTCGGAGACGTATCAGCATCCCCAAGCTTAGTTCTGCTCGTCCCGAGCAGGTAAAACGATAACACAGATAATTTCTGGAGTGACATGCCATCATAATCTTGATCATACTATTTGTAAAGCATATGTAGTGAATGCAGCGATCAAAACAATGTATATGACATGAGTAAACAAGTGAATCATATAGCAAATACTTTTCATGAATAGCACTTCAAGACAAGCATCAATAAGTCTTGCATAAGAGTTAACTCATAAAGCAATAATTCAAAGTAAAGGCATTGCAGCAACACAAAAGAAGATTAAGTTTCAGCGGTTGCTTTCAACTTGTAACATGTATATCTCATGGATATTGTCAACATAGAGTAATATAATAAGTGCAATAAGCAAGTATGTAGGAATCAATGCACAGTTCACACAAGTGTTTGCTTCTTGAGGTGGAGAGAAATAGGTGAACTGACTCAACATTAAAAGTAAAAGAATGGTCCTCCATAGAGAAAAAGCATCGATTGCTATATTTGTGCTAGAGCTTTGATTTTGAAAACATGAAACAATTTTGTCAACGGTAGTAATAAAGCATATGCATCATGTAAATTATATCTTATAAGTTGCAAGCCTCATGCATAGTGTACTAATAGTGCCCGCACCTTATCCTAATTAGCTTGGACTACCGGATCATCACAATGCATTGTTTTTACCAAGTGTCACAAAGGGGTACCTCTATGCCGCCTGTACAAAGGTCTAAGGAGAAAGCTCGCATTGGATTTCTCGCTATTGATTATTCTTCAACTTAGACATCCATACCGGGACAACATAGACAATAGATAATGGACTCCTCTTTTATGCATAAGCATATAACAACAATTAATAATTTTCTCATTTGAGATTTGAGGATTATTGTCCAAAACTGAAACTTCCACCATGGAGCATGGCTTTAGTTAGCGGCCCAATGTTCTTCTCTAACATATGCATGCTTAACCCTATGGTGGTAGATCTCTCTTACTTCAGACAAGACGGACATGCATAGCAACTCACATGAAATTCAACAATGAATAGTTGATGGCGTCCCCATTGAACATGGTTATCGCACAACAAGCAACTTAATAAGAGATAAAGTGCATAATTACATATTCAATACCACAATAGTTTTTAAGCTATTTGTCCCATGAGCTATATATTGCAAAGGTGAATGATGGAATTTTAAAGGTAGCACTCAAGCAATTTACTTTGGAATGGTGGGAAAATACCATGTAGTATAGGTAGGTATGGTGGACACAAATGGCATAGTGGTTGGCTCAAGTATTTTGGATGCATGAGAAGTATTCCCTCTCGATACAAGGTTTAGGCTAGCAAGGCTTATTTGAAACAAACACAAGGATGAACCGGTGCAGCAAAACTTACATAAAAGACATATTGAAAACATTATAAGACTCTACACCGTCTTCCTTGTTGTTCAAACTCAATACTAGAAATTATCTAGACCTTAGAGAAACCAAATATGTAAACCAAATTTTAGCATGCTCTATGTATTTCTTCATTAATGGGTGCAAAGCATATGATGCAAGAGCTTAAACATGAGCACAACAATTGCCAAGTATCACATTACCCAAGACATTAATAGCAATTACTACATGTATTATTTTCCAATTCCAACCATATAACAATTTAACGAAGGAGAAACTTCGCCATGAATACTATGAGTAGAAACCAAGGACATACTTGTCCATATGCTACAGCGGAGCGTGTCTCTCTCCCATAAAGTGAATGCTAGGATCCATTTTATTCAAACAAAACAAAAACAAAAACAAACCGACGCTCCAAGAAAAAGCACATAAGATGTGATGGAATAAAAATATAGTTTCAGGGGAGGAACCTGATAATGTTGTCGATGAAGAAGGGGATGCCTTTGGCATCCCCAAGCTTAGACGCTTGAGTCTTCTTGATATATGCAGGGGTGAACCACCGGGGCATCCCCAAGCTTAGAGCTTTCACTCTCCTTGATCATGTTGCATCATACTCCTCTCTTGATCCTTGAAAACTTCCTCCACACCAAACTCGAAACAACTCATTAGAGGGTTAGTGCACAATATAAATTGACATATTCAGAGGTGACACAATCATTCTTAACACTTCTGGACATTGCATAATGCTACTGGACATTAGTGGATCAAAGAAATTCATCCAACATAGCAAAAGAGGCAATGCGAAATAAAAGGCAGAATCTGTCAAAATAGAACAGTTCGTATTGACGAATTTTAAAATGGCACCAGACTTGCTCAAATGAAAATGCTCAAATTGAATGAAAGTTGCGTACATATCTGAGGATCATGCACGTAAATTGTCTTAATTTTCTGAGCTACCTACAGGGAGGTGGACCCAGATTCGTGACAGCAAAGAAATCTGGAACTGTGCAGTAATCCAAATCTAGTACTTACTTTTCTATCAACGGCTTAACTTGGCACAACAAAACACAAAACTAAGGTAAGGAGAGGTTGCTACAGTAGTAAACAACTTCCAAGACACAAAATAAAAACAAAGTACTGTAGCAAAATAACACATGGGTTATCTCCCAAGAAGTTCTTTCTTTATAGCCATTAAGATGGGCTCAGCAGTTTTAATGATGCAGTCGCAAGGAATTGTATTTGAAGCAAAAGAGAGCATCAAGAGGCAAATTAGAAACACATTTAAGTCTAACATGCTTCCGATGAAAAGGAATCTTGTAAATAAACAAGTTCATGAAGAGCAAAGTAACAAGCATAGGAAGATAAAACAAGTATAGCTTCAAAAATTTCAGCACATAGAGAGGTGTTTTAGTAACATGAAAATTTCTACAACCATATTTTCCTCTCTCATAATAACTTTCAGTAGCAACATGAGCAAACTCAACAATATAACTATCACATAAAGCATTCTTATCATGAGTCTCATGCATAAAATTATTACTCTCCACATAGGCATAATCAATTTTATTAGTTGTAGTGGGAGCAAATTCAACAAAGTAGCTATCATTATTATTCTCATCATCAAATATAGGAGGAATATTGTAATCATAATCAAATTTATCCTCCATAACAGGCGGTACTAAAAGACCAATATCATTATCATAAATAGGAGGCAAAGTATCATCAAAGTAAATTTTCTCCTCAATGCTTGGGGGAATAAAAATATCATGAAAACCAGCTTCCCCAAGCTTAGAACTTTCTATATTATTATCAACAATGGTGTTCAAAGCGTTCATACTAATATTACTACCAGCATGCAAATAAGATTCCATAGGTTTTTTAATTTTCGCATCAAACAATCCATGTTTTAAATCAGGAAATAGAAATAGAAGCTCATTCTTGTCCATTATGCCAAACTAGTGAAATAAAAACATGCATGATATTAAGTAAAGTAAAACAAGTAACTAATTTTTTTGTATTTTGATTTAGTGCAGCAAACAAAGTAGTAAATAAAACTAAGCAAGACAAAAACAAAGTAAAGAGATTGAGAAGTGGAGACTCCCCTTGCAGCGTGTCTTGATCTCCCCGGCAACGGCGCCAGAAATTTGCTTGATGCGTGTGGTTGGCACGTCCGTTGGGAACCCCAAGAGGAAGGTGTGATGCGCACAGCGGCAAGTTTCCCTCAGTAAGAAACCAAGGTTTAATCGAACCAGTAGGAGTCAAGAAGCACGTTGAAGGTTGATGGCGGCGAGATGTAGTGCGGCGCAACACCAGTGATTCCGGCGCCAACGTGGAACCTGCACAACACAACCAAAGTACTTTGCCCCAACGAAACAGTGAGGTTGTCAATCTCACCGGCTTGCTGTAACAAAGGATTAACCGTATTGTGTGGAAGATGTTTGTTTGCAGAAAACAGTAGAACAAGTATTGCAGTAGATTGTATTTCAGTAAAGAGAATTGGACCGGGGTCCACAGTTCACTAGAGGTGTCTTTCCCATAAGACGAACAGCATGTTGGGTGAACAAATTACAGTTGGGCAATTGACAAATAAAGAGAGCATGACCATGCACATACATATCATGATGAGTATAGTGAGATTTAATTGGGCATTACGACAAAGTACATAGACCGTCATCCAACTGCATCTATGCCTAAAAAGTCCACCTTCAGGTTATCATCCGAACCCCCTCCAGTATTAAGTTGCAAAGCAACAGACAATTGCATTAAGTATGGTGCGTAATGTAACTAGTGACTACATCCTTGAACATAGCACTAATGTTTTATCCCTAGTGGCAACAGCACAACACAACCTTAGAACTTTCTGTCACTGTCCCAGGTGTCAATGCAGGCATGAACCCACTATCGAGCATAAGTACTCCCTCTTGGAGTTACAAGCATCTACTTGGCCAGAGCATCTACTAGTAACGGAGAGCATGCAAGATCATAAACAACACATAAGCATAACTTTGATAATCAACATAACAAGTATTCTCTATTCATCGGATCCCAACAAACGCAACATATAGAATTACAGATAGATGATCTTGATCATGTTAGGCAGCTCACAAGATCCGACAATGATAGCACAATGGGGAGAAGACAACCATCTAGCTACTGCTATGGACCCATAGTCCAGGGGTAGACTACTCACACATCACACCGGAGGCGACCATGGCGGCGTAGAGTCCTCCGGGAGATGATTCCCCTCTCCGGCAGGGTGCCGGAGGCGATCTCCTGGATCCCCCGAGATGGGATCGGCGGCGGCGGCGTCTCTGGAAGGTTTTCCGTATCGTGGTTCTCAGATGAGGGGTTTCGTCACGGAGGCTATTTGTAGGCGGAAGGGCAGGTCAAGAGGCGGCACGGGGGCCCCACACCACAGGGCCGCGCGGCCAAGGGGGGGCCGCGCCGCCCTATAGTGTGGCCCCTCCGTGGCCCCTCTTCGTCTCTCCTTCGGACTTCTGGAAGCTTCGTGAGAAAATAGGCCCCTGGGCTTTGATTTCGTCCAATTCCGAGAATATTTCCTTACTAGGATTTCTGAAACCAAAAACAGCAGAAAAACACAAGAATCGGCACTTCGGCATCTTGTTAATAGGTTAGTTCCAGAAAATGCACTAATATGACATAAAGTGTGCATAAAACATGTAGATAACATCAATAATGTGGCATGGAACATAAGAAATTATCGATACGTCGGAGACGTATCAGTCTTCTCTTGACAAAGAAGATGGCTGGGAGTTTGCGTACCTATTGCACGTGACTTGTGCTCACTGAAGTGTGGGACCTCACACATGGGCACCACACGTAAGTGACAGACCTGTTGGTGTAAAAACTCGATAGATTATTATAGTGCATTAGAACAAAGTTTCCTATGGATTCAAAGGGTAGGAAATCCAAGTTAACTCATTTACATCCATGAAGCAAAGTTAACATATCTATCAGTTGGTACATTTTGGAGTGACTAAGAAGCATCCATGCTTACTTATTCGTTTTCACGTGTTAAACTTGTCTAAATCTTGGTCAAACCAAGGATTTGACCAAGATTCAAATGGGCAGAAAAATAAAAAAATAGAAAAATGAAAATCCAAATCAAATAGTTTTCTTATGTCACATAGTAAGCATTAAAGTTGATAAACATGTTGCCAAACTATTTGAAGGGCTATTTTCTAAAACACTAGTATGGCAGTATGGTATTTTCCCTAGCTATGTAGAAAATGATGAACAATCCATGCCTTTTGATTGCCTTTTTTGAACCACCTTTGGCTTGACTTCAAATTTAGGTAGGGCAAAATCATGCGGGGAGGGGACAAGTGTTTCTTTTGGACGCATCGCCCGTATTTGCAAGTTTAAATCATGAATATGAAAAATTAAGCATCTATCCTTCTTAGTCACTCCAAAACTCTTGGGAGGGTTTTTGAAATTTCCATGTTTGAAACCAAAAACACTTCTCTTCATGCATGCTTGACTTCATAAGACAGAGTTTAGGGTTAGGGGTAGATATATACATGATTTTCTGGTTTGAATATGTCTAGACCTTATTTATCAACTTGAATGCTTACTATATATATGACATAAGAATGCTATGTCCTTTGTTTTTTCATTCTCTTGATTTTTTTTCTGATTTTTTATGCCCATTTGAATCTTTTGGTCAAATCCTAGGTTTGACCAATATTTAAACAAGTTTAAAACAAGAAAATGAAAAGGTAATCATGGATCCTTCTTAGTCACTCTAAAATGAAGCTTTTGGGATGTTCTTGAAATTTACATGTTTGAAACCCAAAACCACTTCTCTTCATGCTTGACTTCATAAGATAGAATTTAGCGGTTAGGGGTAGATACATGATTTGTGTAGTTTGAATATGTCTAGACCTTGTTTATCAATTTTAATGCTTACTATATGACATAAGAAGACTATGTGCTTTGCTTACTATATGACATAAGAAGACTATGTGATTTGACCAAGATAATTTAAACAAGTTTAAAACATGGAAATGAAAAGGGAAGCTTGTATCCTTCTTAGTCACTCGAATGAAGTTTTTTGGGAGGTTTTTGAAATTTCCATGTTTGAAACCCAAAACCACTTCTCTTCATGCTTGACTTCATAAACATGAAAAGGAAGACTATTTGCTAACGGAGGGAGTAAGCACTCTTGCTATCAAAAGTACCAAACGATGCATACCAAAATGATTTTTTAGAGGAATACTAGTTCAGATTATTTAATTTTATATTAGCAGGCCAAAATCGAACCCCGTAGTTGCATTTTCTGAAATTGATCCGTAGTACTGTGCAGAACCCTAGTTTAACTTATTAATAGATTCGTAGGTCAATTTTTTTTATGTTTTTATTATTATTACTAGGCAGCACATGTGTTTGCCCGTCCAGTGAAACTCTTTCATTTCATTTTTATTTTCCGCAAGGTCGGGAATCGGAGGAAGAGGGATCACACGGGAGGAGACGAAGGGAGAGCAGTCATGGGGCCCCACTTATTTATGGTGTCTACATTTTTTCGGGTGATTTGACTGTTGTGCAGGGTTGTCAGTGCGCAGAGGGTGCGAGCGAGCGAGGCCGAGAATGAGAGAGATGTTTTTTTGTTGGAGGGACAACCGAACGATCCTGAAGGACCCAGATTTCCAATACGCATCAGAGAGCAGTTTACAGCATGACACAAAATAAATAGGAAATTACGTCTAAATCCCTAAGATTTACATGGTAGACCCCAGGCTGAAAGCAAGAAATGCGATCGGGTCCTTAACAGCCACCGTCCGGATTGATCCTCGTCGCAGCCGGGCACGAACCACTTGGCGTGACCAAATCGCCATGGCTAAAGAGCCTGCACACCATGGCCTCCGAGCTGAGCTAGAAACGCACTACCAAAACCGGCAGCCAACGGAGGTGGATAATTGGAGAGAGAGAGAGAGAGAGAGAGTCTTGATGCATCTCGCTTGACAAAGAATATGGCTGGGAGTTTGCTTACCTAGCGTACGTGACTTGTGCTCACTGAAGTGTGGGACCTCACGCATGGGAACCACACGTAAGTGACAGACTTGTTGCTCTAATAACTCGGGTGATTATTATACTGTATTAGTACATAGTTTCCTATAGATCCTTCTTAGTCACTCCAAAATGAAGCTTTTGGGAGGTTTTTGAATTTTCCATGTTTGAAACCAAAAACCACTTCTCTTCATGCATGCTTGACTTCATAAGACAGAGTTTAGCTAGGGTTAGGGGTAGATACATGATTTTCCTGGTTTGAATATGTCTAGACCTTGTTTATCAACTTAATTGAATGCTTACTATATGAGATAAGAAGACTACGTGCCTTGGTTTTTCATTTTTTCATTTTTTTTAAATTTTATGCCCATTTGAATCTTGGTCAAATCCTAGGTTTTTCATTTTTTTGATTTTTTTTGAATTTTTATGCCCATTTGAACATTTTGGTCAAATCCTAGGTTGGGACCAAGATTTAAACAAGTTTAAAACATGAAAATGAAAATGGAAGCTTGTATCCTTCTTAGTCACTCTAAAATGAAGTTTTTGGGAGTGTTTTTGAAATTTCCATGTTTGAAACCCAAAACCACTTCTCTTCATGCTAGACTTCATAAGATAGAGTTTAGGGGTTAGGGGGTAGATACATGGTTTGTCTAGTTTGAATATGTCTAGACCTTGTTTATCAAATTGAATGCTTACTAGCTACATGACATAAGAAGACTATTTGAAGGGCTATTTTCTAATAGTTTTCTTATGTCACATAGTAAGCATTAAAGTTGATAAACATGTTGCCAAACTATTTGAAGGGCTATTTTCTAAAACACTAGTATGGCAAAGATGGTATTTTCCCTAGCTATGTAGAAAATGATGAACAATCCATGCCTTTTGATTGCCTTTTTTGAACCACCTTTGGCTTGACTTCAAATTTAGGTAGGGCAAAATCATGCGGGGAGGGGACGAGTGTTTCTTTTGGATGCATCGCTCGTATTTGCAAGTTTAAATCATGAATATGAAAAATTAAGCATCTATCCTTCTTAGTCACTCCAAATCTCTTGGGAGGGTTTTTGAAATTTCCATATTTGAAACCAAAAACACTTCTCTTCATGCATGCTTGTCTTCATAAGACAGAGTTTAGGGTTAGGGGTAGATATATACATGATTTTCTGGTTTGAATATGTCTAGACCTTGTTTATCAACTTGAATGCTTACTATATATATGACATAAGAATGCTATGTCCTTTGTTTTTTCATTCTCTTGATTTTTTTTCTGATTTTTTATGCCCATTTGAATCTTTTGGTCAAATCCTAGGTTTGACCAATATTTAAACAAGTTTAAAACAAGAAAATGAAAAGGTAATCATGGATCCTTCTTAGTCACTCTAAAATGAAGCTTTTGGGATGTTCTTGAAATTTCCATGTTTGAAACCCAAAACGACTTCTTTTCATGCTTGACTTCATAAGACAGAATTTAGGGGTTAGGGGTAGATACATGGTTTGTCTAGTTTGAATATGTCTAGACCCTGTTTATCAAATTGAATGCTTACTAGCTACATGACATAAGAAGACTATGTACTTTGGTTTTTCATTTTGCTGTTTTTTTATTTTCTGTCCATTTGAATCTTGGTCAAATCCTAGGGTTGACAATGATTTATACAAGTTTAAAACATGAATATGAAAACTTAAGCATCTATCCTTCTTAAGTCACTCCAAAATGTAACTCTTGGGAGGGTTTTTGAAATTTCCATGTTTGAAACCAAAAACCACTTCTCGTCATGCTTGACTTTCATAAAATCGACCGAGATTAGGGTTAGGGGGTAGATACATGATTTGTCTGGTTTGAACATGTCCAAACATTGTTTATGAACTTGAATGCTTACTATATGACATAAGAAAACTATATGCTTTTAAAATTCAAACATATGGTAAGCATTCTTATGAAGTCAAGCATGCATGAAGAAAAGTGGTTTTTGGTTTCAAACATGGAAATTTCAAAAACCCTCCCAAGAGCTACATTTTGGAGTGACTAAGAAGGATAGATGCTTAATTTTTCATATTCATGATTTAAACTTGTTTAAACCATGGTCAAACCTAGGATTCGACAAAGATTCAAATGGGCATAATTTTTTAAAAAAAAACAAAAAATGAAAAACCAAGGCACATAGTCTTCTTATGTCATTTTATGAGGTTTTTGAAATTTCCATGTTTGACACCCAAAACCACTTCTCTTCATGTTTGAAACCCAAAACCACTTCTCTCCATGCTTGATTAAATCCTAGGTTTGACATAAAAAGACTATGTGCTTTGGTTTTTCATTTTTATGTTTTTTTTAATTTTCCGCCCATTTGAATCTTGGTCAAATCGTAGGTTTGACCAAGAGGTAAACAAGTTTAAAACATGAATATGAAAAAGTAAGCATGTATCCTTTTTAGTCACTCCAAAATGAAGCACTTGGGAGGTTATTAAAATTTCTATGTTTGAAACCAAAGACCACTTCTCTTCATGCTTGACTTCACAAGACAAAGTTTAGGGTTAGGGGTAGATACATGATTTTTCTGGTTCAAATATGTCTATATCTTGTTTATCAACTTGAATGCTTACTGTATGACATAATTAAGAAGGCTATGTGCGTTGGTTTTCATTTTTTTCATTTTTCTGAATTTTTATGCTCATTTGAATTTTGGTCAAATCTTAGGTTTGACCAAGATTGAAACAAGTTAAAAACATGAATATGAAAAAGTAAGCATGCATGGATCCTTCTTAGTCACTACAAAATGAAGCTCGTGGGAGTATTTTCCTCCCACACGTGAGCTTGGTACCACTACACAAGAACCATGCATATGTTAAAACTTTTGAATCATGTGTTTTTTCTTCTCTTGATTACTGCCCAAAGGAGAAAAAATATATTAAATGGGTGTTTTCTATGAAGTGCCTACCGAATGAAGTGTACACACTACCACCAATCCAATTTTCACAGGTCTGCATAAGAGACATGGTAGCTACGTATGATGGCAATTTCCAACGATCCACGGATTATCTTTGTGTGCAACCATATACTGAATTATTTCTGGGCTAAAAGTTTTATTTCAAATGTAATTGGAAGGAAGGGTACATGAATTAGAATTAAAAAACTAGGTAAATACATGACATGCCCCCAAGGTGTGGAAGCCTAAAACAATGGCCAAACATGTGCGGTGCATCCAAGTATAACACATAGCATGCACTGATTGTTTGACCTAAATTTGAAATCAAGCCGAAGGTGGTTCGAAAAATTGTAAAATGGCAAAACAAAGCATGAAGTTACAAATTCGTGATGTACTATATGTCCATTAGGATATTACAAGGCTGACAAGTATACCTATGTTGTAAAATTGAGCAACATAATACACAATATATATATATATATATATTACCCAAAATATACGATTAAAAAGTTAAAATGGACATCTAGTTTGTAATGATATAATTTTTGTACCATAAAATTCATATTATGTTGTAATCAAATTAATGCTATAGGGATGCACACTGACATTATAATCCCTAACGGAGGGAGTAAGCACTTCAGTTATGAAAAGTACCGAACAATGCATGCGAAAATGATTTTTATTGGAATACTAGTTCAACTTATTTTGTTATAAAGGGGCGTCGTGAGATTGATCGACCTAAATTTGTAAACAAGCCAAAGTTATTGTGGGGCTCGATATAAAAAGGTCGAAAGAAATGATGGAGTCATATAATTCGTGGTTTACATACTTCCACTATGAACAAAATTTACTTGAAACTTGTTGGCCATGCCATTCTGCTACCCCCCCCCCCCACCCAAAAAAAATTCAAATATGAATCCTTGTGGCACGACCATGTTGGGGTTCACTTCTGGGCTTCTGGCTATCTACCCGGCCGAGCATGCGGGCTCTATTACCTTGTACGAATCCTCGTTTTAAACCAAGAAGAAGTGAACAACCCCCCCCCCCCGCCACACACACACACACACTCCTCTCTCTCTCTCTCTCTCTCTCTAACCGGCTTTAGATATCGCATCATTTGTCTCTCAGACTCCATTGATTTGCCCCAAGTTCAACGAGGTCGCTCCCTTTTCCTCTGAGACTCCATTGACTTTTATTTGCTGGTGTCACTTCTGCTAAACTCTCATTCCTTGTACTCCCTCCGATTCATATTACTTGATGGTAATATAGATGTATCTAGACACATTTTAGTTGTAGATACATCCATTTTACCATCAATTAATATTGATCGGAGTTGCAGCGTGGTATGAGGCCTGCCGCCTGCCACCGTCGGCGAGGTTCCAAGTAAACGGTGCCAGAAGAAGAGTAGCGCGGTTCCGGATTCAACCACGAGGCCGGCGGCGATGGACGGCACCATGGAAATAAACGCTACGAATTTGGAGGCCATCGCGTACAACATCGCTGGAACGGCGCAGGTCATGTGCTCCCACGACGGCTGCGGGGTCAACGTCAGCTACCATGAGTCCCTAAGACACCAGATCGCGTGCCCGCACGACCGGTGCAACTGCACGGAGCAGGGCTGCGAATTCGCCGCCCCACCGTCAGCGCTCCTCGTTCACCTCACAGAGGCCCACTCGATTCAGATGCACAGGTTAGAGGATGGCAAGTCCATAGAGTTCCGGGTGACCATGACGTACCCGTGCTCGCCGTGCAGGCGGCTCATCGTCGAAGGGGATGACGGCTCCGTGTTCGTCCTGTACATCGACGCGCTCGGCCCGGCCATTGTCTTGTCTTTGGTATGCGTCAGGTTGGCCACATCCATGTCGCCGCTCTACAGGGTGAAGATCTGGGCACACGGCCCGCCGCCGTCCTCGAAATCGGACTACAGGTGGGATGTCGTGAAGATGTCTGCCGATGCTTCTGGCAGCGCGTCGCCGAGCGCTGTCGTGTTTGAGGAGCTCACGTCGTTCCTCGTTGTGCCGGGGCCATACCTCGTTGGTGCTGGATCGTCCAAGGAGCTGCGTTTCTACATTCGCTTATGCAAGCAGATGTAGCTACTGCTACTTTGCGTAGTTGAAAAAACTGTCAATTTGTAAAGTACTAGAGTGTTCGTATGGCTGCTATTTTTTTATGGGGTCTTTGTTTCATATTTGTGCTGAACTGTTTGTAGTAGTACTTATACTTAATAATGATGCAGCGTGGAAGTGAATACTCTTTTTTTTTGTGAATCGGAAGTGAATACTCCAACTACTATATGTAATTGTAACCCCTCCATCTGATTTACTCCCTCCGTCTCGATTTAGAGGGCTTGGTTTATTTTGCAGCAGGACCAAGGCATTGTTTCATTGGATGACGAAAACTCTCCGGAGCGCTGCCTCCTCCGGATGACAATAAAACATGATGTACAATGGGTTGTTTTTTAGTCTTATCTTTGGTAACGAGACATCCTAAATTTGTGGTGAGAGAGATTTATGCTAAGAGATGATCTCTTAGCTAAGAGAAGGCAAAGTCTTTTTTCATCTTTCTGTTTCTTCCACATCAGCGTTTATCCTACGTGGCACTGCTAAAATATCACCATTGTACATGCCCTAATACTCCACTAATGGTGTACAAAGCGTGCATGCAGCCGATCACATGCCCCCATGCAAACTTGTTTGGTTTCACACTCCACCAGCATGCACAAGGCTGTTCCCAGAGAATAGAAAAAGGAGAAAAGGGAAGGTGGAGACTAATTTGAGAAGGTTACTAGTACTTCTAATTTAAATGCATGCAGGCCTAGATGAGAGGTAATATGGGACAAATATTTGTTCAGATTAGGCCCTGTGAACCGAGACAGAGGGGTATAAAACTATCTGCACTTCCAGATCATTTCTCCTGTTTTTTAGATGTCCTTTCACTTACTATAAAAAACAAAGAAGCACTATAAGGGCTGCTTTCAATCAAAGGAATGTGGAGAGTGTAGAAATAGGAAAGGTGTAGGATTGAAATTTTCCCATAGGAATCAAATCCAACATAATTCCTATGTCAATCCTATGAATCAAAGAAGCCCTAAGTGGTTACCGGTGCTTAATGCACAGTTCCAAAGAGTTCATCCCGCAGTCCAAATAACTAATAATCAGATGATGTCAATTTTTATGTATGTAGTTGTGCCTATTACCATCACAAATATAGTCTCAAATAGTATGATGGCGGAGATACATATTTTTTAACTACCATGATTTTCGGAAAATGCTTAGTCAATTTTGACATAATTTGACTTTCTAAAAATAATAGGGAGTATAAGCCTTAAGCTTTGAGATGGAGGTACTATATTGGGTTTTCCTCGTCTTAAGCAAAATCCCTTCCCATCCCCTTAAATAGAGTACTCCAGCCTCGAGGCTAGGAGATAAGAGAGGCCATCGATATGCCATACTCCTCACGCGCTCGCAATGCTGGAAACTGTCACCGTTACCCTGAAGATGGACTCCACCGTGCTTCACTGCATTTTCTGCTCCCAGCCCCTCAAGCCCCCCGTCTTCAAGGTCGATCCCTTTCCCTCCCACACTCCATTGATGTTTCTTTTGTGGGTTCACTACTGCAAAAATGGGAATCCACGAACTTTGATTTGTGCAGTGCAAGGGTAATCATTTGGCCTGCGGCCGCTGCCTCAGCGAGCTTCCCGGGAACCGGTGCCATAGGTGCGTGGAACCCCGCGGCGGATTCGAGCAGGACCCTGCAATGGACGCCGTCGTATCAGCGGCGACGGTTGAGTGCCCCCACAGTAGCTGCGGGAGCTTGGTGGCCTACCACCAGGTCCACGACCACAAGATTGCATGCCCGCACGCCCCTTGCGCTTGCACGGAGCCCGGCTGCGACTTCGCCGCCCCGCCAACAGCGCTCGTCGCCCACTTCACAGCGGCCCACTCGATCCAAGTGCACAAGCTCCCGCCGTACAACATGACCAAAGTGTTCCAGGTGCCGGTGCCGGTGCCGGTGCCGGGTTCGCCGTGCATGCGGATCATCGCCGAAGGGGAGGATGGCGCCGTGTTCGTCCTGATCATCGGCGTGCTCGGTTCGACTTCGACCACCATCGTGTCTACCGTGTGCGTTAGGGCGGCCGCGTGCGTGTGACCTCTGTACACGGCAAAGATGTGGGCGAATGGGCCAGCGTCGTGCTCGTTGGCGCACGCGAGGAGCAGGGCGGACACCGTGAGTGTGTCTTTGGAGGCGTCGAGCTGCGCCTTGCCGGGCGACGTCGCGTTTGATGAACTCACGTCGTTCCTCTCGGTGCCGCCGCTGTACCTGGTGCTTGGTGGACCTTCCAAGCTGCTGCGTTTCTACATTCGCATCGAGAAGGAGAACAATTAATCCTCAAAATAAGTACTCCTACTCCATATGATGATACATACTAGTATAGTGCTAATGCGGATGTAACCTCTAGTAAAGTACTAGTACTAACACTGTCTGAGTTGTACTATTATTTTAGTTTCGCTTCTATTGTTGGGTAACATCATCAGGAACATAACTTGAACTTATTGGTTTCAAATCTGTGACAACAAAAGAAAAAGAACAAGAAAGGGAGTACTCCGTAACTGTTTTTCGTCCTGCTAATGCAACCTTGAGGTGACAGGGAAAACTTTGTACGGAGTACAAAGCATCGTGCTCATATAAATATACGTACAAAATCATCAGCAGTACCTCGATAGGTGCCATGTCCATTGATAGACTGGGTAACTGGGAGATGGAAATTACTACTGGATATCTGTCCTGACGTGATAGGATGCCTACATACACCCTACTCGGCAGGTGACGATACCTTCCCAACGAAGGTATCCAGTCCCATCCATTGATTATTTTATTATGGATGGAGAGCATTCTAGAAGAGATGTCATGTCTTGGGGCAGAGGTTCGGCTTAATCATGGTTTTGATATGGCCACGACTTTTGTCATTTAAGGCAACACCTATGGGAACCAAAAGATTACTGAAACAGCAACTACGTACATTTTACTTGACGCTAGTGTAGATGTATCTAGACATATTGTAGCTATAGACACTTCCATTTTAGCATCAAGTAATGTGGATCGGAGGGAGTAATACAATACAGTATACTCAGTATAAGGTTAACTTTGGCACACACTGGGACGCACATATTTGTTAGAAGTACACACATGCAAGACAGAGCATAGAGTAAAATAATTACTCTACTATTTACTTATGAGCAACCAAAAGCTTATACGTGTCCACTATATATATGGGCATGGACTACACTTATTGCTTGTGGATGAGGATAGCTGTTGTGGACAACACAGTGCATGCTGTTAGAGTGAAACGGCACACTTATTATGGATCGTAGGGAGTATGCAAGATAAAAAAAGATCTACCATACATATTATTATTATATACTTTTTTTGCGAATCTTATTTTATACTTATCAGTTATGTACTTACGACACTGGGAGCATACACACACACGATCGTACATACTACAGTAGTACTGTACTGCTTTTAACACTACTTGCAAGATAAAATATAGCTGGATATACATAACTACTTATCACAGGGTGCATTAGTGCATACACACACGATCGTATACATACTAGTACTGTACTGTACTACTTTTAACACTAGGCTATCCTTTTCAGTGATCTTCCTCTTCAGCTTCCACAGCCTGTACCATGCTGCTCTTCTTCTTCTTCTTCTTCTTCTTCTTCTTCTTCTTACTCCCGCTGTCCTGGAATTCCGCCAATTTTTGTTGACCCTTCTCAAAGTTCATTATTCGCCTGTATACCTCATATGTCGCGTATGCGTCGATGCTTGCATACATGATATGCTTCATGGACAAGGGCACCTGCTTCCACAGCTTGTGTTCCTCATGCGTAAGTTTTTTCATGATAGATTTGTACTGGCTGTCTATAATGGCTGCAGCATAGTCAGCCAACGAATCCTTATTGTTACTAGTGGAATCGGCAGGCTTCCACCTTTTCTGGATGTCCACGAAGTTCGCCACTGAGAGGTTGCAACGTCCAAGCCTGGTAATATCGTTGCTGATGTCAACACCTGCAAATGTTACGTCAGCCTTGCCAAGAAAGTCAGCGAGTTTGGGGCATGGCTGGTCGGCCGAGGAAATCTGGTACAGGAGGCAGTCCGTGCCCATGCACAACTGTATGAGGGCAGCCTTCTGTTCAGGCCCATAGGTGTACTCTACGTCCAGGCCAACAATTTTGTACGAGTCTTCTTTCTCCAAGATCAACTCGATTTTGTTGATGTGTTCCTCCACCTTAGACGCCATATTGGTATAGTTGGCCGTAATGGTGGTTGTTCCATGAGCGAGGAAAGTGTGCCCGTGGTAGAACGCTTCCATGGAGGGTAGCGAGAGGGGCACATGCGAGAGTGTCAGGGAGAAGACGAAATGAGGAAGACGAATGTTAACCGCCACGCCAGGGCCTGGAAACCGCTAGATGCATGCATTTTGGACGGTTTTGAAGATGACGGGCCATAGGGTACGAATGCAGTTTCCTTGTTAAAATAATAATAACCGCCCACGTACCTAATTAATTGGATGCTTATTTGTTTCTCGAGAGGAGCCTAGTTTTTTTTTACTACTCCGTATGAAACTCTGAGGATCTAAATCATCAGCATTAGTACAAAGAGATTCAAAAGTAATAGTATTACCTTCGTCTAAAAGGAGGTGTCTTAGTTTTGTCTAATACGGATGTATATAGACATATCTTAGTTGTAGAAATTACAAATATGTCTTTCTTGCACCATTTAGCTACCACTACAAACACTAACGCAAGGTAGATCAGCATCATGCAATGTAGACATTACAGTATTTTTGTACTACTGTACTTGTCTTCCCTGGTCTATGATTCAATATCTAGTATACTGTACTGCTTATACACCAGGGAGATTCAAAATACGAGTTGAGCGCCAAAACTCCCGTCTCCATACACATATTTCGAATTCCCATTCGACCCCTATTACCAATGACGCAATGGCAGACAAGTGAAGCCGGCGTTGGTTGGGGTCTCGTTCGTAATTTACACATCCCCTCTGATATATATAGTCTACCGCCTTCCTTTCGTCTTCCCCATTTCCGCCAAAAATCTATCGCAATACTCCAGGCCCATCATCTCTCACCTGCCGGACCACCGCACCGGAATATCCCGGCCGTACTTAGCCGGCCTACCACCTCACCTACCTGAGGTTACCGACTCCCTCGTCCGCAGCACCAGATCCGCTTCACCAACGCCGCCGTGTACTGCATCGGATCTGCTTCACCGACTGCTTCGTCCGCAGCACCAGATCCGCTTCACCAACGCTGCCGTGTACTGCATCGGATCTGCTTCACCGACTGCTTCGTCCGCAGCACCAGATCCGCTTCACCAACGCCGCCGTGCACTGCACTATCTGAGTTCACCGACTCCCTCATCTGCCGTACCTGATCCGCTTCACCAACGACGTCGTGCACTGCACCGGATCTGCTTCACCGACTCCCTCGTTTCAGATCTGCTTCCCCGAAACCATCATCGACCGCCCCAGATCTGCTTCCTCGACGCCGACGCCCACCGCAACCGCAGCACTCCCGCCGTCGTCGATGTGACCCGCAAGGATGCCGAGTATGACTACACGAAGCCGCCGTCGAGGTAACCAGACCCCCTGCCCCCTACACGTTTTGGGCTGTTACCATAGAAGGTTCAAGCATGTCTTGGTCAACTAGAATGTGTCTATATACATCTGAATCTAGTCATAACTGAGATTTATATTAGCATGTAAGTATCTAGAATTGGTTTACTGTCATGCAATCCAATCTAGTTAAACCTGTGTCAATCTATATCTATACCTAATAATATATAATAATAAAGAAACTAAGGCAAAATTTTCGTCCAACTTCAAACTACCCATAAATTTCCGAAAATTACACCTATGCCCCCCGCGAGTTAATATTGATTCGTCCGTCTAAAAAAGCATTGATAGAGAAGTCCCATAGATCATGCTCCGCCCTGCTCTCAATGCGCGTGGCAGATGGCAGAAACCTGCGCATTTGCCCATGCCACTCCTCGAGCTCTCTGTCTTGATGTGCTTCACACACCTTGATGTGCTTCACACACATGGCTTATAATACTAGGAAGCTTGTACATGACCCTTTAGATTGTTGCCATGTGCCAGAATCCAAACCCTATACCATACTTCTAGAATACTCTACAAACTCTAGATATTTCATATTACTCGTAAATATCTTACTCTAGAACATTCCCCATTCTACAATTCTCTCTACATACCTTGGATACTTCATGACTAAGCTAGCTCCTTTACTAGCCAACCACATTGATAAGATTACTACTAACAATCTCCCCCATAATCTTGTCATATAAACTATCTTTACTACGTATTGAATTTAAAACAGGTCGCGGTGGTTGGTGATGGTACGTCAAACGTGTATACAACTCACCCGAACATAAAAAGTAAGGTCAGCGTGACCGGCTCCATGAGGAGTTCTTATCAGGATTAGTTAGGTCACGACCAAAATCCAATCCGTAGCACTAGGTAGCAAAATCAGCACCCCTTTCCTAATTCTAATCGCTAAAACAAGCATAGATCGGTTCAGCCACACATCTTTTTCGTTCGCTCCCCTTTTTATTCTCTAAGGAACCCTCTCCTTAATGAGCGTAGATTGATGGAGATGGCTTTTGTACTGGTCAATCTTTATATCAGCAGGTGATCCGTCCTTTCTCCTCTGCCGTGGTTCATCAACGCGTGTCCGATAATCCCGGTTAGATCGGCACGATCGGCAAAAAAGAAAAAAGCCAAAAGAGACCCATTGATTAGGCTCCTCTTGCCGTGCAACTTTAAATTTTCTAACTTTTCTTTCATTCACAAACATACAGTGACAACTTATATGACTCTAGGTTTCTTTTTCTATTTTTTGCACGTGCATGCATTTTCCATTTAAAATCCGTAGGACATACAAATCTCAACACTTATGCAACTAAAAATCCTTTAAAAACAAAACTTTCAGACCCTGCAGCATTTAAGAGGTTAGTGACAAGAATCAACCACATGTTTAGGAGCGCAGTGACATTCTCGCTAAAAAACCATGTTTCACGCGTGGGTGTTTCATTAATAAAGAGAAATATCTGATTAGTAAAGAGAAATATATGTTCAGTTGGGGCCACGTTTCGACGTGTGTTCTCGACGAATCAGTTTCTCAGACAAAGTATCTCGAAGGTGTTCATAGAGGTAGCATGTGCATTTGTGCGTTCATAGAAGCGAGTGTATGTACTTAGTGAGCATTTATATTGTACCGTGTTTTGTAAAAAAAGATGGTGTGAAAGGGCACCTTTTACGATATACTCCCTCCGTACCAAAATGTAAGGGGTCTAAGGATTGGTCAAAAGTCAAACCTTACAAACTTTGACCAAATATTTAAAAAATATTTACATCTACAATATCAAATTGACATATTAAGAAAATATACTTTAGGGTGAATCTATTGATAATGATTTAGTATTGTAAATATTTATATTTTTTATATAAACTTGGTCAAATTTTAAAAAAATACTTTTAACTAATCCTTAGACGCCTTATTTTTGGCACGGACGGAGTACCATTCAATAAATACTATGAATTATTCGATCGTTTGTTCAAACATGTCAATTAGATTGGTCGATTGATCAACTCGGATCGGTCGATCGAGCATCAGAGTTGTCTCCGTGGTGACAAAAAATAATGCACATTGTATAAGACTGACGTACCACAGATTGTAAAGAAAAATGAGGACCATGTGGCCACACATCCTGGACATAGACATTGTGATTATATTCCATTTATTCTATTTTTGGAGAGAGCGATCTTTCGTTATTAACCCGTTGCAACACACGGGTATTATGCTAGTATCCCCTAATCCAGATCACATGGACCATGCACTTCATCTTGTGATGGCATCACACCGACTCACGTCAAGCAACGCCGCCGCACCCTGCTTGTTAGCCTCACACCGACTTCATATTAGATATCATGTAGTGCATTTCAAGTACCAAATCACTGAGAACCAACCTGTGGTTGGATGGTTAGGAGGCAGTGGCACCCCCAGATTTGACGCTTTGGTGTCTCAAAAATGGAGGAATATTCTTGTGTGGGATGCGGCGTTCCCGATGACATTGTGGTGATAGTGGTGACTTCGTCAATCTCAATACCCGTCGGATCAGTTTCTTGGATGCATTTTCCTGGATGTGCTCGAAGGGGTAGAGTGTGTGTGCGTGAGTGATGAGTGTATGCATGTACATGTGAGCGTCTATGATTGTACTGTGTGTTGCAAAAAATAGTATTAATTTTTATCTTGTTCATACTAAGACTAGCAAAACGTTCCCTGCTCTATAAACTCTCAAGAAACACCCCTATAATATCTATCTAGTTCGTCCCAATGTTAGAACAGTAATTGCATGCTATGTAATTCATCTATTTTTGTTAGGAAACCTACATGTTTGTTTGCTTTTCTTATTCTCAGGTGTCAGGTTGTGTGCTGGGACCATAGCCGCCGTCTGTTTTGTTCGTTGCAAAATGTTGTTTTATATTCCGCCATTCTGTGCTCTTCTGTGTTCACAAGGTTTTAAATTATAATTTCCATCTGTTTTGTTGTAAACAATGACGGTAAATGCCAATTACTATTTCCTTTCTGCTATCCTTTTGCCATCCTGTAGTACATGTGTGAACTCATTGCTCTGGTACATTTAAATTCTTCATTGTTTTTGTTCTTCAAGAGCTGCAACCCTAACTCTTTGCTGTAATTTCATGTTGCACTATCACATGGAACACAGCAAATCGTGGAGTGAATCACCCCTATAATCCAGTAAGTACCTTTCATTTTTGTATTGATATGCTTATCGTCTTTGGGAACGGTTTGTGTTTAACACATTTACTCTCCATATAGATAGGATAACTGGTTTGAAATAAATCATGCTATTTATATGACTGCACGTCTTCGTTCATTTTCCTGCTAGCTTCTCAAACTTGTTCTATTGCCTGTCTAATCTTTTTTTTGTTTGATCATGATTAAACCAATTTAATTGTTCTGCTTAACTTAAATGATCTGGCATTTTATTCCAGCCACGTAATGTTTGATTGCTCTTGCACTTCCTCATACCGTTATGTCTTCTAGATTTCATCCATACATGATAAGAATGTTTTGCTTGGTGAATATGAGTCAGATGATGATTCAATTGGTTATTAGTCCTTGATTCATTGAGTTGACTGATGATTAAAACATATAAACCTTGGCACTTTCTGGCATGCTTGTTGTGGGATATAATGAGCATATTTGTTTTTTGTAAGATTTTTTTCTGATTTCACTGTTGATTAATCCAATGCCACCTTCTGTAGTAGGAAATCCACCTTCAGTGGGTATCATAAATAAGATATGTTGTTTCTTTTTGGCTGACCCATCTTTTATTTTTAGGCACAAAATGGTTCATTTGTTTGTTTCTCCTTCCCTTATATTGGGCTCATGGGTTAAACATTGAAATAATATGTCAGTTTATATGAATCCCAGAATGGTTGCTGTCTAATCTGTCTTAATTGGTCCTGCTCGTTTATATTTGGCACCAAATGGATATATTTCTTGTTTATCTGAAGCATTCCCATGGCTGGCCGATGATGAAAATAATGAAATTTAGGGGGTTGGAGATTCTCCAACTGCACAATGTCTGGCTAGTTTTGTCCACATGACCACTTTTGTGGAACTTAAGGGATCTGAAGCACCCCTTCCAAGTGTCAATTTTAATTGACAGACTTCTGTTATGCAGTTTCCTGGCTTATTTTATTAGGCACAGACTGTCTAGTTACTTGATTTATTTTGTTCATATTTGCCATCCGGTTGCTCTGCCTGTTGCAATGGGGTTGATAGCTTGCTTTGTTATATTATGCCTTATGCTTTGTGAAAATCTGCCATCTGTTTTGATGCTTTGCAAAAATCTGTGACAACTAATATGGTTGTTTTCTCAAATTGTATGGTTCTGTAACCTGCACTGTCTTGTTTTTAGCCCCTGAATAGAGCAAGGAAGGCAGATGACAGCATCAAGTGTCTAGGTCTTTCCACAGCACAGCCATGACAATGCCAATTCATCTGATATTCGGATGATATCTACTGTCCCAGCCATTCCAGCGCAAACAATCGCTGCCTTTGCACACGAATCAATTGATATAATGCAGCAGCAAAGAGATGAAAGAGATTCAAATATCGACATAACAGTCAATGAGATACATGAATTGAAAAATAGGCAAGCTTGGATTGAGCAGATCCTTAATAATCTACTCTGCAGATCTAATGGAAAGCCAGCTGTTACTTGCACTCCGATGAATTCTACCTAAAAGAAATGCAGTTTTGCCGATGATGCCATTTGTATGGCTTGTATCATTTGAGTTATTTCGACTTGTTGTGGTATTTGAGAATTTTTCCTGTTATTGTAATACTTGAGCTTTTTTCATGTTATTGCTATAGTTTGCAATAATTGTAACAAATTTTCAATGTAATGATTATTTGATCTTGAGCTTTTTTCATGTTATTGCTATAGTTTGCAATCATTGTAACAAAATTTCAATGTAATGATTATTTGATCTTGCACTCGGCCTTAAACAGAACTACTAGTATGGTCTCACAATTTTTTATCATTATACTTTGCAAGATTTAGCGGATGCCCCAAATTCAGTGCATCTCCACCGGCGGCCCCGATAGCGATTTGGGGGCCTGCATCGATTTAGGGCTCGCACCGGTGTGCTCCAAACGGCGCCTGTCATTTGTCGAGCCCAATAGAATCGCCGGCATCCCATGCCGGCCCCTTTGACAAGGGCGCGAATCGGGCACCCCGGTTGCCTTTGCGGAACGACGGTTTTCTCTGGTGGGGGCGCCTTGTCCGCGAGAGGACGCGACGGTTCGCATCGGCTGCGACGCGGAAAGATTGGTCGTCGGCGTTTAAGGTCATGTAAGAGGTAGTTATAGTACTCGTATGTGATTTTGGTGATGTGGAGGAAAAAGAATGAGGACAGAGAAGGGCTATGTGGTGCCGATTCGAAGAAACCGGATCAAGCAGTACAAGTGGGACCCAGCAGAAATATGACATGCATATTTTACTTATCCTAAAGCAAGTGGCCCACTTCACCAAGCCATGCACATTACCTCAGATTCATATTAATTGACTTCAATGTGGAGTATCAATTTCCATCACAGATGAGTCGAACAAAATTGTTGGTTCGCTTTTCCTGTCAGAACCTATGCATCGATGCTCTGTTATGTGCGAAACCGATTCAATGGACGTTTTGGTTCGCTTTTGATACACATAGTTCATGGTCTAAAGTTACAGACAGTCTGTAGGCTTCTTACAGACAGCTTACAGACACCATTTTTGTTGTTGTATGAAGGGTGTCTATAACTTATACTCATATATAGCTATGACTAGATAACTTACAGATAGACTATTGTATACACTGTCTATAGCATTGTCTATACTCCGTAGATGACATGGAGTAGTATTACAGACAACATCCGTCTAAATCAATGTACATGTGGCGCGGAAACCGAGGCAGCGACTGGCCACGAGGGCAGCGACTGGCCATGCGGCGTCCAGTCGCCTTAAATGTGGGCAGTTGCTACCGCTACATAGGACGTACGCCGTCCACCACCGCCGCTCCATTCTCTACTCTCCACATCAAGATGCCCGCCGTCTGAAGACCACCTACTCGATGGTTGGCCTCAACGGCCGCGCCCTGCCTCCAGCACCACCGCAGCCGCAGCCGCAGGTCGACGACGAGCACAGCTCCGACGAGGACGAGGGCCCACGGTTCGAGGCGTGGCACGATGTCTACGTAGCAGAAGCGGAAGCAGAGGTGGCGGAGGAGGCAGCGCAGTCGGGCGAGCCGCCGCAGGCCCCCGCCGACCCGGAGCAGGCGGCGATCCTCGCGTCGCTGAACGCACAACAATACCAGCGGTTGAGGGAGGAGGAGCGCGAGTTCGTCAACGACACGAACCTCGAGCACGTCCTCGAGATATCGCGCCAGCGAGCGGCCACGGAGGAGGCGGGACGCCGCCTCATGGAGGCGGAGCGACAGAAGCTCGCAGAGCTCAACGCTCATCGCCACTACGACGCGTTCGCTCGCCAGCAGGCGAGGCGCGCAGAGATCGAAGCTTCTCGGGAAAGGCTGGAAGCGCGGGGACAGCGCTGCCGGCAAGCCCCTGCGACCCCGGCCGCCATGCTCCACCGCCAGATGCGCGAAGCAACGGAGGAGAGGCGGGCACGGAAGCAGGCGGCAATGGCGAAGAACAACGACGAGGCAGGGCCGTCGAGCGCCCCTACCGACGGCCAGTAGACCAGGATTAAGTTTATGTTTAGTTATGTTTAAATTCGAGCAACTTTGGTATAAATTTCGTATGAATTTGGGTTTTTAGATGTCAATTTAAATTTTAAAATCTATCGGGGCTGCCGTTTTGGGGCCGCCGGTGTGGGAGCAGCGTCCCCAAATAGAGGATGCTGTGCCGGTGGAGATGCTCTTATAGATAGATAATGATCATGGTAACAGAAAAAATCGTCAACGTGATGATGATTTGATGTTGCACTCGACCTTGAACATAAGTACTAGTACGGTCTCACAATTTTTTTAATCATTATACTTTGCAACATTTAGCAGATGCGCCAAATTCAGACATAGATCATGATCATGGTAACAAATTTTCAACATGATAATGATTTGATGTTGCACTCGGGCTTGAACAGAAGTACTAGTACGGTCACTCAAAATTTTAGCATTATACTTTGCAATGGATGCACCAATTTCAGAGATAGATCATGATCATGGTAACAAATTTTCAACGTGATGATGTTTTGATGTTGCACTCGGCCTTGAACTGAAATACAAGTACGGTCTCACAATTTTTTATCATTATAATTTGCAAGATCTAGAGGATGAGCCAATTTCGGCCTTGAACAGAGGTACTAGTACGGTCTCACATTTTTTGATGATCATGGTAGTAACCGGTATTTAATGTGATGATGATTTGATTTTGCACTCGACCTTGAACAGAGGTACTAGTACGGTCTCACATTTTTTTATCATTATAGTTGGACCTTAGCCAAATTCAAAATCTCATAGCGGCAAAACTTCCCGCCCACAAAATACAAAAATTTCACACGCTTCCAAATTCCCATTCTACCCCTGTGGAGATGACAGCAAGGTCGGTTGGTGGGGGGTATGCACGTCGTTTTTTGGATCACCACCTCCCTAGCCTGGAAACCCTCCCAGAAAAAAATCATTTCCCTCATACCACCCACCGGAACTTCCCAAGTCCCTCTCTCCCACCTCCACGACCACCGCACCGGAACATCCCCGCCGAACTTCCCTGGCCTACCCGAGCCCTCGCGATCCTCGTCATCCGGCCGCCTGCCGGAGCCGCTTCATCGATGCCGTCATCAACCGGACCGGATCATCCCCGCCGTACCTCGAAACCATATGCTCATCCAGCAGTCTACCGCCGTCGCTTCAGCTGAGCCGCTTCGCCGGATCCGTCTTCCACCACATCGGATCTTGCTCACCGACACCGCTGTGCATGAACCGGATCTGCTTCACCGGCGCCTTGCATGATCTAAACTCTTCTACTGTCGCTTTTCTATTGCTTGCCTGCAAGTTCTTGTTTAATCTTGGGGGAACCTGTTTGTGCTAACGACGCGCCGTTACGTTTTTGCAGATGAGATGAGTAACCATGAAGTGTAATGGCCGTCTCTCCAACCCCAAGTAGCACATGTAGCGTACTTCATCACCGGATCTATCAACCCCAGGAAGATCTGTTGTGACTCCCATAGAGTGCTTCTCCTAATGTAAGTCCCTTGTTTTAGCGCCATGTTCTGGGTTCAGATGCTTGTTTGTCTGAAGCTCTTTTAGTTCATTCCTAGCTATGACCGTAACACCTTGCTATTTTCTAGTTCATTGCTAACTTTAAGCGATTGAACATTTTGGTTTGCATTCCCTGCTCTGTAGATGTAGCCATCATAACTTCTATCTTGCTCAGTCGTTGTTACAAAAATTATAGGTATTATAGTAACATCCTGCTATTATTTAGTTCATGGCCAATTTTAAGTAATTGCACATGTTGGTTCGCATTCCCTGCTCTATAGCTTCTGGCATCGTAACTTCTATATTTGGTTTACATTCCCTGCTCTGTAGATCTAGCCATCATAACTTTATCTTGCTCAGTCGTTGTTACAAAAATTATGGCCTGCTACTATGTTGTTTGTGCCAATTTTTTACTCCATGAACATGTTGGCTTGCATTCCCTGTACTACAGGTGATGCCATTGTTTTGTATCTAGTTCATTGTAAGCTAACAAAGTAAGGACTTAGTTTAGCATGCTATCACTCTGCTATCTAGCCTGTAGTACAAATAAACTTGTCATACTACTAGATAATAATTTTGCGTGCCATCTTGTTCTTCAAAAGCTGCATTATTGACTTGTTTCTCTGACTTGGCATGACGCTCACATATGGAAAACTGAACATATTGGTTTGCATTCCCTCTTATACAAGTTCACAGGTGATCCCACTATATTCTGTATCTGGTCCATCCTAAGCTCCATCATTAACTGTCCTCTATGTGTTGCTCATTACAAGTTTATATCCCGAAACATCTTGATTTGCATCCCCTTCACTATAAGTTCAGGAGTATTATTTAGTTCACGACCAATTTGAAGTAATTGCACTTGGCACATGTTGGTTCACATTCCCTCCTCTTTAGCTTTTGCCATCGTAACTTCTATTTTTGGTTTACATTCCCTGCTCTGTTAGATGTAGCCATCATAACTTCATCTTGCTCAGTCGTTGTTACAAAATTTATAGCCTGCTACTATGTTGTTCATGCCAATTTTGTACTCCCTGAACATGTTGGTTTGCATGGGACTCGACAGTAGTAAGTCTGCTGTTTCATTCTAACATGCTCTGTTATATTGGTTGTTGGTATGCGGCATGCACTCTTTGTTTGCTTATTGTGTGCATTACAATGATTTTCTTATAACGACGAAATGATGAGTTCCAAATTCTTTGGCAAACAATATTGTAGTGTCTTTGCCTTTCCATTGTTGTTGTCTTAACTTGTAATGTCTTTGTTTCAGATATAGGTGCTGCATGGACAACTTAAAAGATTGCCGGATCGCTTCATTGTATTGCTAGGTTTAATTACCATTCAATTTCTCTGGGTTCTGTAATATTTTTTCAAAGCCTTGCAGCTGATGTAATATTTAGTTAGTTTTTATAGTTCTTTCGCGCATTTTTTCTTTGGTGCTTGTGGTAAGTGAGGCTATCCAACAGAAATCAATGCTGCGTAAATATTATCAGTATCTAAATCACGAATTCCCATCCCTTAAACGGCCCAATTAAGCGAAATCACATATGTGCCGGCCCGCAAAATCCTAAAGCTCCTATTATGCCGGCATATAAATAGCAACTAAACGGGCTGGCCCACTTACTTATTGGGCCAGCCCACTTGATTTACCGTGGACCCCACACTCTAATTGGGCCGGCCCATTTGCTTTAAGGTGGACCCCACCCACTACTGGGCCGGCCCACTAACTAGCTGGGCCAGCCCAATTGCTTTTGTGGTGGACCCCACATACTAAATGGGCCGGCCTTTTAAGTGGAAAGTGGGACCCACCTATGTTTTTGGCCCGGCCCACTTGCTATATGGTGGACCCCACACACTAAATGGGCCGGCCCTTTAAGAGGAAAGTGGGACCCACCTGTGCTTTTGGCCCGGCCCACTATCTTGTTGGGCCGGCCCTTTAACAGGAAAGTGGGACCCACCTGTGCTTTTGGCCCGGCCCACTATCTTGTTGGGCCGGCCCACTTGCTACATGGTGGACCCCACATGCTAAATGGGCCGGCCCTTTAACAGGAAAGTGGGACCCACCTGTGCTTTTGGCCCGACCCACTATCTTGGTGGGCCGGCCCACTTGCTATATGGTGGACCCCACGTACTAAATGGGCCGGCCCTTTAGCAGGAAAGTGGGACCCACCTGTGTTTTTGGCCCGGCCCACTTTCTTGTTGGGCCAGCCCATTTGATCTAATGTAGATCCCACGTACTAAATGGGCCGGCCCGATAGCAGGAAAGTGGGACCCACATGCTAATTGGGCCGGCCCAATAACTTCTTGGGCCGGCCCAGTTGTTTTAAGGTGGACCCCACTATGTAAATGGGCCGGCCCGATAACAGGAAAGTGGGTCCCACATGTTTTGTGGGCCGGCCCTTTTGACTGTTGACTGGTCAAACGAGTGCATTCGGCCCGGCCCACATGCTTAGTGGGCCGGCCCATTAAAGTTTTGACTAGTCAACCTTAGAGGTTAGGCCCGGCCCACGAAACTAATGGACCAGCCCAGCTATATAGTTGACCGGCCAAACTAAGTCAGCTGGCCCGGCCCGCAAACTTAATGGGCCGGCCCGCTTAAAACGTGGCAGGCCTCGTGTGGGCCTACCATCTACCACGGGGTTTCAGCGGTTAACGCCTTTAACTGCCAGTTAACGGTGTCTGCCACGTGTCAGTTTGCATGACGTCAGCAGTCAACGGGCTCCCGGAAATACTTCTGCAACGGTCCGATTTTCCGTGGCGGAAGGGCGCCCAAGCGCGACGGACCGAAAAAAACGTGGTAGGACTTTGCCTGACGCAGTTTCGACAACAGAACCCATATCGTCGGGTTAGGCCCATAGGCGACGAAAAATACCCCTTAGCGGACGATTTTGAGACGTTGTCTATCAGAACTTTTCTTGTAGTGATAGAGCGGGTCATTTTAATTTTCAATGCTCATCCAATGATAATTTGAACCCCATTAGTGCTGCAAGTTTGTATTGTGATGTTGAAATTACTCCTAATCAGCATGATGAACTTACTTTATTTTTGTGGTGTGAAGAGCTATCAAGAAAAATCTCTTTGTTACATATGAGTGATCTTGATATTGATGATATCCTGCATGGGTGTTTTTCTTATTGCATTGATAATTGCCATACAAATACTTACATACAAAATATTTTAGAAGATGAAACCTTGCCGAAATATGATAGGACCGCTGTGTGTTTCGAACTTATTAATGAAAAGGAGGAATCCTCCCAAGTTTCTTCTATTGTTTCTGGAAATAAATTAGGTTATGTGGAGAAGCCTCCCTTCAAGCCTCTTCCACCTAAAGAAGGGAACGAGGAGAAGGAAGAGAAGAAGAAGAAGAAGAAGAAGAAGAAGGGAACGAAGAAGAAGAAGGGAACGAAGAAGGAGAAGAAGAAGGAGAATAAAGAGAAAGAGGTAACGGCATATCCCCGCATGAATGAGATAACGCTAGGTAACCGTAAGTATGTTGCTCCTAATGATTATTATGATAATGAATCTGAGTACAATGATCTTCCTATGCCCTTTACCTACATTAGTGATCATGATTTGAAAGAGCACACTACTTTTGATATTGCAAATCTCTGGGAAACTAATTCTGAAAATGATGATGTTAATAATTGCCATAGTATCAGTACTATCCATGCTTCCTCCCATAATGATATAGAAAGATCCAAGCTTGGGGATGAGGTGTTTGAAAATCCTTTTGCTACTGATCATTATATGTTTGATACATCTCCTTCTAGTAACAATGATGGTATGGTCACAGATGAACGTACTATGAAAGATAACTATTCTATTTCTTATGATGACACTATGCCTCCAATCTTTGATGATTATTGAAAAGAATGCTATGATATAGGTTATAACTATCCTTATGAAACTTGTAATAGTTATGATTGGATTTCCAAAAACAATTCCCTTAATATGCAACTTGTTTACCATGTTCAAATTCTTGATAATAATCTTGCTCCAATTACTATTAATGAGAAGAACTCTTCTTATGCCAAAATTAATGATACTTCTACGCATATGAACCATGATAAGAATGTTTTAAGTGATGGGTATATTGTGGATTTCATCAATGATGCTACTAAAAGTTATTATGAGAGAGGGAAACATGGTTATATGCATCTTAATAATATTAAGTTTCCCCTCTTTATGTTGAGAATCTTGAAGTTACTCGTGTTTTATCTTCCTATGCTTGTCACTTTGTTCTTCATGAATTCATTTGTGTACAAGATTCCTTTGCATAGGAAGTGGGTTAGACTTAAATGTATTTTGAATTTTCTTTTTGATGCTCTTGTTTGCTTCAACTCTTATTTCTTGCGAGTGCATCATTAAAATTGTTGAGCTCATCTTAATGGCTATAAAGAAAGAACTTCTTGGGAGATAACCCATGTGTTTATTTTGCTATAGTACTTTTGTTTTATATTTGTGTCTTGGAAGTTGTTACTACTGTAGCAACCTCTCCTTATCTTAATTTATTGCATTGTTGTGCCAAGTAAAGTCTTTGATAGTAAAGTTCATACTAGATTTGGATTACTGCGCAGAAACAAATTTCTTGCTGTCACGAATTTGGGTTGAATTCTCTGTAGGTAACTCAGAAAATTCTGCCAATTTACATGAGTGATCCTCAGATATGTACGCAACTTTCATTCAATTTGAGAATTTTCATTTGAGCAAGTATGGTGCCTCTTAAAAATTCGTCTTTACGGACTGTTCTGTTTTGACAGATTCTGCCTTTTATTTCACATTGCCTGTTTTGCTATGCTTGATGGATTTCTTTGTTCCATTAACTTTCAGTAGCCTTGTGCAATGTCCAGAAGTGTTAAGAATGATTATTTCACCTCTGAACATGTGAATTTTGATTATGCACTAACCCTCTAATGAGTTGTTTTGAGTTTGGTGTGGAGGAAGTTTTCAAGGATCAAGAGAGGAGGATGATACAATGTGATCAAGGAGAGTGAAAGCTCTAAGCTTGGGGATGCCCCGGTGGTTCGTCCCTGCATATTTCAAGAAGACTCAAGCATCTAAGCTCGGGGATGCCCAAGGCATCCCCTTCTTCATCGACAACATTATCAGGTTCCTCTAGTGAAACTATATTTTTATTCCATCACATCTTATGTACTTTACTTGGAGCGTCTGTGTGCTTTTATTTTCGTTTTTGTTATTTTCATTCTCTGAATAAATGCTTGTGTGGGAGAGAGACACGCTCCGCTGGTTCGTAGGAACACATCTGTTCTTAGCTTTTAGTGTTCATGGCGAAGGTTGAAACTGCTTCGTTAATTGTTATATGGTTGGAAACAGAAAATGCTACATGTGGTAATTGGTATGATGTCTTGAATAATTTGATACTTGGCAATTGTTGTGCTCATGATTAAGCTCTTGCATCATATACTTTGCACCTATTAGTGAACAAATACATAGAGCTTGCTAAAATTTGGTTTGCATGATTGGTCTCTCTAAGGTCTAGATATTTTCTAGTAAGGGTTTGAGCAACAAGGAAGATGGTGTAGAGTTTTATAATGCTTGCAATATGTTTTTATGTGAGTTTTGCTGTACCGGTTCATACTTGTGTTTGCTTCAAATAACCTTGCTAGCCTAAGCCTTGTATCGAGAGGGATTACTTCTCGTGCATCCAAATCCTTGAGCCAAAAACTATGCCATTTGTGTCCACCATACCTACCTACTACATGGTATTTCTCTGTCATTCCAAAGTAAATTGCTTGAGTGCTACCTTTAAATTTCTATCCTTTGTCTTTGCTATATATAGCTCATGGGAAAAATAGCCTAAAAACTATTGTGGTATTGAATATGTACTTATGTATCTTATTTCTTATTAAGTTGCTTGTTGTGCGATAACCATGTTCCTGGAGACGCCATCAACTACCCTTTGTTGAATATCATGTGAGTTGCTATGCATGTTCGTCTTGTCTGAAGTAAGGGCGATTTACCATGAGTTGAATGGTTTGAGCATGCATATTGTTAGAGAAGAACAATGGGCCGCTAACTAAAGCCATGATCCATGGTGGAAGTTTCAGTTTTGGACAACAATCCTCAATCTCTTATGAGAATATTATCTTTTGTTGAATGCTTATGCATTAAAGAGGAGTCCATTATCTGTTGTCTATGTTGTCCCGATATGGATGTCTAAGTTGAGAATAATCAAAAGCGAGAAATCCAATACGAGCTTTCTCCTTAGACCTTTGTATAGGCGGCATAGAGGTACCCCTTTGTGATACTCGGTTAAAACATATGTATTGCAATGATAATCCAGGTAATTCGAACTAATTAGGACAAGGTGCGGGCACTATTGGTATACTATTGTTGCGGTCAGAAACCCACCGGCGAGCAGCGACGGGCAACACAGTAGAGCCGGGAGGCTCCCAGGACTGCGGCTGGCCCTGGTCCCTCCGAGCGACGGCCCGCAAAGACTCGGCACGCACGTCCGATGCTGGTGCAAGGGCGTGCCACCTGACCTATACCTGGTCAGGAAGGTGATGGAGATGCCTCGCTTAGTTTCCTGCATGGCATACACATAAACATTAAATACGAGCCTCGATCGGCTCTCAGGTTGTCCTGTGAATCGGCTCAAAGAGCCGATCCACCCATGATTCGCACGAGGTGTACGAATATATGGTGGTCCTGCTTGATCAATATAAAGCTAAAACGATCTACTACGATTTAGGGTTTTCACCACATAATCGGAACATCCTACTCGTGATTGAGCCTGGCGGCCACGCACGGTGATCGTAAACCGACCCTAGACAAGGCCTAAAAACCAACACGAGGTTGATCCCCGGAACATCCTGTCTAGGGCTAGCAAACTACACCCTACGCGCCACTGGATCCTTCAATCCGTTTGTAAGGCCTAACTATGCAGATATTAAACTAATCCTTGAAGAACAAGGAGCAACCATAACGGATCGGATCTACTAAATAATGATCAAGCGGGGTGCCGCCCCTACACCTAAGATAGGTGTAAGGGCGGCTAGACGTCTCAGGGTTGCACTACGACAACATATGATACAATGAACAATGCTAACCCTAACACGTCTAAGATAACTACGTTGCTCGCCATCAAAAAGTCTTCAGTACGAGCAACGCATGAACAACGAATAAACTTGTACTGCCTAGATCGCAAGATGCGATCTAGGCAGCATGATGCTTACCCGAAAGAAACCCTCGAGACAAGGGAGTTGGCGATGCGCCTAGATTGGTTTGTGGTGAACGTGATTGTTGTTTATTTCATAAACCCTAGATACATATTTATAGTCCGTAGACTTTCTAACGTGGGAATAATCCCAACCGTGCACGAGCCAAACTCTAACTAACCGATACGTATCCTACTATATTACAGATACACGGGCAAACTAGCCCAAACTTTGCATATAAGGCCGATTCACGTATATTCTTCCATGTATATTCTTCAAGCCCATCTTGATCGCAGCCCACCTCTAACTCGGTCAAATTCTGGTGATAACACATGCCCCCCTGGTTTTGGAATTGATAATTCCAAAATCACTCTGCTTTTTCTTCGTCGGGTCATGTCGTGGCAGAACCGTCGCAGTATCCTTCATCATGATGCCTTGCCTTTTCCACTTCTCCGCGTGACCTGGCAATTTTTTTTTGTTGGGCACCACTTCCTCGAAAACTGCTGTGGCATTGAATTTCCACTATATCCCCTTTTATTTAACTGTGCCGACCGATTCGCCTCTTCATCCCCCTCCTCTGTTCTAGCTATCGGCACCGAAAAACCCTCTTTCCCTGTAGCAATGTCTTCTTCTTCCTCCGTCTCCTCCGGCCTCTCTTTCCAATCTTCTTCCTCGAGCGAGCCGATGTCAGAGCCAGAGTGGGACTCCGACTTCGTGTCAGATGGCCCATCAGAAGCCCTCGTCGGATCAGATGGCGACCTGCCCCTGACTGATGGGGAGGTCGACCTCCAGTTCCTCATTGAAGGGGAACTGGAGAGCGAGAGCGAGGATGACCTCCACTACTGGAGAAACCCCACTTCCTCCGATAAGGAGGAGGAAGAGGAAGACGAGGAAGAAGAGGAGGAACAGGAAGAAGAGGAGGAAGACGACTCCTCCTCCTCCGCTGGGTACCCGCCAGCGAAGCGCTTCCGCGCTTGGGCGGACAGTGAAGATGATGATGATGATGACGAAGAGGAAGAAGCTCCGGCCGAGGGCTGGGGCAGCAGCGACGAGGAGTTCTCCGGAAGCAGCGCTGGCGGCAGCTACGATGCCGACGACGAGGGCAGCGAGGATTAGTAAAGTAGGATCAGTAGTACTCGAGCAATCGGCTCTTCTTTTGTTCCCCCTTTCTTGAGCAATCGGCTCTTCATTGTAAAAAACCCTCCTTTTATTAATGAAGAAGTATTTCCAATCAACTTTTGCCGATAGTCAAAGTCAAACGATCTCCCAAAAAAGCCGATGGCATCGCATCGGTCTCTACCATAAAAACACGAGTAAGGCCGACCCAGCTGCCCCTCCAAACGGTAACCTGCGACCTCCGTCTGAGAAAGCAAACTCAGATCCCCAAATCGCCGCCTGAGCAGTTCCAACTCACGGCCACCCGCATCCCAGATCTCGACCGCGCCGCCCCAACTCTACAGCGCATCCAATGGCGGAATCATCCAATACCAACGCCATGGTCTCCGGTCTGAAGGTAACCCTTAACCTCCTCTCGCCATTCGAATCGACGTTAGGATTAATAGCAAACACCTGAATTAATGTTCTGTTCTGTTATTAATTTTAGGTTTCAGACATCCTACTGCCACATCCTTCTCTCGCAAATTCTATGTGCCTCGGTCCCCGTTCTTCCGAGAGTTCCGCCCTCTTAATTTCATGCGAAGCTAACAGAATCCCCTTCGTGAACCAGAACTTAGATCTGTCTTCCTGGGCCGACTGCCTGCGAGCCTGGCCTAATCCTCCTGAGGGTTGGGTGGCATGGTACAATAGAGTATCCAAAACCCACTATGCCACCTAGGAAGCCATAGGGATAGCCGATGCCTTGTCATTATCATTGTCTCCCCTTGAAAAGAATGAAAATATTCTGAAAACCATCGGCTACTTCTGGTCTGATGCACTGAACTGCTTCATGTTTGGCCATGGCCCTATGACACCAACTCTGCTGGATGTGGCCATGATCACAGGCCTAGACATTGCATCCCCAAGCCCTTCTGCATTCAAACTGCCGAAAGTTCCTTTCACCCTTTCCTCTAAAAAAGAGTGTACCAGCTGGGGTGCCTACCTCAATCGTTATATGAAAACCAAAGGCCCTGTGACAGAGAGAGAACACACAGCCTTTCTGAACTTCTGGTTGGAGCACTTCATATTCTGTGGCCCATCACTCGCCCCTACCAAGAATTACCTTTCCCTGGCCTATGAACTTGCCAAAGGCACCCAACTTGGCCTCGGCAAACTGTTTCTTGGAGAGGTCTATCGATCTCTTCAACTGATGTCTGTCAAACTGTTCTCTCAAAAGACAGTTAAAACTGGCGGCCCCTGGTGGTTTATTCAGTTATGGGCTCAGCTGTACTTTCAGAACCAGATCCCAGACTTCCCACCTTTGGCCACCTGCTCCTTCCCGGATGCTAATGGAAAGGAGATCCGATGCACCAGCAATGGCCAAGCTTTGTATGGTCTCCCAGGCAGCAGGTTGATCCCTAAGGAAGCAGCAGGGTGGTTCAAGATTTTCTTCCAAGGTTTGGACAACCCCCTGTTCTTTCCTTATACTGAATCGGAGAACTTTGAGAACCCAGTCTCCTTCCGATTGGATAACTTTGCCGATGACGCTAGTACCCGGCATCTGTACTCTATCATGATTCGTCCTTGCTTTCTCCCAGTTGGCATGAGTACCTCAAACCGGATCATCAAGCCCGGTTATGAGTCTTACCAACCGGTAGTGGTAGCCCGACAGCTTTGTCTTGGGCAGGTGCCTCCACACTTCTTCCTACACCACCTGACAGCAAGCAGAGCTGAACTGCCTGACATCCTCACTGGCCAAAGGTGCTATACCTTCTTTGATGCTCTGGCCGTTCCAATTCCCCACAACCTCCGTTTCACCTTCACTACCGATGGTTTCGAGACTTGGTGGTCCATGTGGAAGACCCATGCCTTCAGAAGAGCCCTAGGACCGCTGCTGAGACAACTTGATGCTGAGTATGACGTTCCTGCAGACCAGGTACCATTACTTATAAATTTCTTGCAATAGCTTATGGTGATTGTCTGTAACCTGACTCCATCTCCTGGCAGCAACAAGATGGCCCAGTTCCCACGCAAGCCGATGGCTCCCCCTTCGAATTCCTTCCTCCAGCCCCAGTGGTTCTCTTCTGCCAGAGCTCGCCACCCCTGAAGAAAGTCATAATGCAGAGTCAGCCGATTTCACCCAAATCGGCTCCCAAGAGTAAAGCATCTTCGGGGCCGGATGCCCCCCGAGCCTCAACTCAGGCGAGGACGGCAGTGAGGAAGGTGGCTGCCAGAAAGACCCTGAAGCGCAAAGCTCCTGCCCAAGAAAGCTTGCACGTAAGTTGACTTGTGCCCTGTCCACTTTTATCTGCTTCCCAGTCTTCACAACATGCTTGTACTTCTTTCTACAGACTTCCACCGAAGAGCACTCCAGTGGGGACGCATGGTCCAGCCAGAGGGATTCGAGCTCGGGCAACTCCAAGAGGTCCACCACACAGAGCCAGACGGCCTCGCCAGCGCCGGCTTCTAAGAGAAGGTCGATTCCCGAGCCTCCTGCTCCCCAAGCCCCGATCAAATCAGGGTCACGCGTGAAGCGTCGATGCGTCAAAAGGGCTCGCAAAGACCCACAAGCTTCTCCATCAAGCCAGGAGGTCTCAAATGTAATTATCTCCCTGGTTTATATTTCATGCTAACCCATTGCCACTTGGATCGGCAAATTACTTCCTTTTGCAGACCAATGATACCTCTAGCGGAGACGTCGAGGAGGTACTGATGCCGTCCGTCACGCTAGACCTAGCCACCTCGACGATCGTGGCTGACCAAGTGGCTCACCTAGCCAAGTCCACGGAAAAGCCGATTATCACGACATCGGCTGCTCCTCCTACCTTGGGAGAGGTACACCCCACTTCCTTGGCTCTATCACTTTCTTCGTTGTATACTAACACCACTTTGTTCGTCTTGTCAGGGTTGTGATCTCTCAAACTTGTTGACGTTCGATCCTGAATCCATCGAACCAACTACTTCCAAGGCAAGTGAAGAGCCCAGTCCTAGCACGGTCCATGGTCCACTCCAGCGTCTCAAGGATTTGCTCTCTTCCTCAATTGAGTCCCTGGTTGAAAATTCCGAGGAAGTCAAAGGCATCCTCGAAGATATCCAGCCCCATCTCCCTATGACACTACAAGTGAAGCTTTGGCCAGCTGTGACTCTGTCGGTCTTCAAGTCAAGGGTGCAGTCGGCTCGCCAAAGGATTAATCTTCGCCACACCCAGCTTCCATTGAGAGCCGATATTGCAGACAAGTGTCAACGGCTCAACGAGAAGAAGGCTGCTTTAGACGCCAAAACTGACACTTCTGCCAATAGTGCCGAACTCGAGACCCTGCGTAAGGAACTGGAGAACCTTGAAGAGAGGGTCAGGGTGACCAAGCAGCTTATCCAAGACAAGGAAGCCCTTATTGCCCACTCTCAAGAGGAAGCAAAGGGCCTCACAGCCGATCTGAAGACCGATGTCTCTGCGTCGGCTGTACTTGTTACATTTTTTTTTACTGGCCGATTTTTCTATCGGCCCCTAATATTTTATTGCCCATGTATCGCACATGTCCATAGCATCTGTCTGTCTATCTGCTTATGTGCCCCCCGAGCCGAATCTGTCAGGTTACTGCAGATATCGGCTCTGCAGTTATCCACAGAACTATACCTGAACATCGGCTCTGCAGATATGACCAATGCCGATTTCCTCGAGCTCACAAGCCGATGTAAACCCATACCCTAGCTTTCGTCACCTGTTAGATCGACACTAAATATAGGGAGAACGTGTGGTAAGGATAATACGGGCCGATTGCTGGAATCGGCCTTCATCTTGATTGTAACCGGGACTTTTGGAATTGTCGGGGCCGATCGCGTGGAACGGCTTCCTCCTTGTCCTGGCTATGAGAGCAGCTGCCCTCGTCTCTGTCCTTATCAGGGTGGCGCCCAAGTCCTACCATGTTGATGTTGAACGAGAATCTTGGCTGGCACCTCCCAGGGTACGTGCATTCCACCATGTCAACGGCGTATGCCGGTAAATTCGGCACTTCTGGTGCTGCCAACGCGAATGGCAGCGGTGGACGGGACTGGAGTGGCATCTCTCCTTGGTAAGTCCCAAGAGCTGGTCCTGACGGAGAGTACTGATGCCTCATGATTTCCTGGATCACCCGAAGAGCGACACGCTCCAAAGTGTTCACCAGGCTCTCAGAATGGCGGTGTAGCGAATGAGCTACCATGAAGTTAACCTCCTGACGCAGGGACCTGGTGCGTTCTTCTGACGGGGCGGACAGGTCCACTCCATCGAGCGCGCCTTTAGGTGAGAACCCTTTCCACCTGATGCCATGTGAGCGGGTTCTGTGAAAAGAGCCGATGAGGTCGGCTTCGAGGATCACTTTGACCTCGTCATACTTCTTCTTGAGCTCCTCGGTCAGATCCTCGTACGTGACTAGGGTACCGTCCGCCATCTCAGATGTAGATGGCGATGCGGTTGATGTCGAAGACGGTCCCACCGGGCGTGCCAGAATGTGTTGCGGTCAGAAACCCACCGGCGAGCAGCGACGGGCAACACAGTAGAGCCGGGAGGCTCCCAGGACTGCGGCTGGCCCTGGTCCCTCCGAGCGACGGCCCACAAAGACTCGGCATGCACGTCCGATGCTGGTGCAAGGGCGTGCCACCTGACCTATACCTGGTCAGGAAGGTGATGGAGATACCTCGCTTAGTTTCCTGCATGGCATACACGTAAACATTAAATACGAGCCTCGATCGGCTCTCAGGTTGTCCTGTGAATCGGCTCAAAGAGCCGATCCACCCATGATTCGCACGAGGTGCACGAATATATGGTGGTCCTGCTTGATCAATATAAAGCTAAAACGATCTACTACGATTTAGGGTTTTCACCACATAATCGGAACATCCTACTCGTGATTGAGCCTGGCGGCCACGCACGGTGATCGTAAACCGACCCTAGACAAGGCCTAAAAACCAACACGAGGTTGATCCCCGGAACATCCTGTCTAGGGCTAGCAAACTACACCCTACGCGCCACTGGATCCTTCAATCCGTTTGTAAGGCCTAACTATGCAGATATTAAACTAATCCTTGAAGAACAAGGAGCAACCATAACGGATCGGATCTACTAAATAATGATCAAGCGGGGTGCTGCCCCTACACCTAAGATAGGTGTAAGGGCGGCTAGACATCTCAGGGTTGCACTACGACAGCATATGATACGATGAACAATGCTAACCCTAACACGTCTAAGATAACTATGTTGCTCGCCATCAAAAAGGCTTCAGTACGAGCAACGCATGAACAACGAATAAACTTGTACTGCCTAGATCGCAAGATGCGATCTAGGCAGCATAATGCTTACCCGGAAGAAACCCTCGAGACAAGGGAGTTGGCGATGCGCCTAGATTGGTTTGTGGTGAACGTGATTGTTGTTTATTTCATAAACCCTAGATACATATTTATAGTCCGTAGACTTTCTAACGTGGGAATAATCCCAACCGTGCCCAAACTCTAACTAACCGATACGTATCCTACTATATTACAGATACACGGGCAAACTAGCCCAAACTTTGCATATAAGGCCGATTCACGTATATTCTTCCATGTATATTCTTCAAGCCCATCTTGATCGCGGCCCACCTCTAGCTCGGTCAAATTCTGGTGATAACAACTATGCATGAGGCTTGCAACTTGTAGGACATCTTATACATAATACATATGCTTTATTACTACCGTTGACAAAATTGTTTCTTGTTTTCAAAATAAAAGCTCTAGCACAAGTATAGCAATCCATGCTTCCCTCTTCGAAGGGCCATTCTTTTACTTTTATGTTGAGTCAGTCTACCTATTTCCTTCCATCTTAGAAGCAAATACTTGTGTCAACTGTGCATTGATTCTTACATACTTGCATGTTTGCATTCATCATATTACTTTGCATTGACAACTATCCATGAGATATACAAGTTGAAAGTTGAAAGCAACCGCTGAAACTTAAATCTTCCTTTGTGTTGCTTCAATACCTTTACTTTGAATTTATTGATTTATGAGTTAACTCTTATGCAAGACTTATTGATGCTTGTCTTAAAAGTACTATTCATGAAAAGTCTTTGCTATATGATTCAGTTGTTTAGTCATTATCTTACCATTGCTTTGAATCGATTCATTCATTACATATGCTTACAATAGTATTGATCAAGATTATGATAGCATGTCACTTAAGAAATTATCTTTGTTATCGTTTACCTACTCGAGGACGAGCAGGAACTAAGCTTGGGGATGCTTGATACGTCTCAAACGTATCTATAATTTCTTATGTTCCATGCTACTTTATTGATGATACTCACATGTTTTATACACACTTTATGTCATATTTATGCATTTATTGGACTAACCTATTAACAAGATGCCACAGTGCCAGTTTCTGTTTATTATGTCTGTTTATTGCTGAAAAGGCCCAAAAACCAAAGTGCTCGGAAAAATCCAGAAAAAACACAGAAATTCTATTTCACCGGAAGACTCACGGAGCCAGAGGGGCAAGCCAGGGGGAGGCCCAGGGCCTCCTCACAACAGGTCGGCGCGGCCAGAGGGGTGGTAACCCCACCCTATGGGGTGGGCCCCTCGGGACTCTTCCGACTCCGCCTCTTCGCTTATAAAATGCCTCGTGACCTAAATCTTCGACACCGATTGACGAAACCCGAGAAAACCTTCCACAGCCGCCGCCATCGCGAAACTCCAATTCGGGGGACAGAAGTCTCTGTTCCGGCACCCTGCCGGGACGGGGAATTGCCCCCGGAGTCATCTCCACCGCCGTCTCCACCGCCATCTTCACCGCCATCGCTGCCTCCATGATGAGGAGGGAGTAATTCACCCCCGGGGCTGAGGGCTCCGCTGTAGCTATGTGGTTCATCTCTCTCTCTTTGTGATCTAGTTGAATGTCATCTATGTGCTACTCTAGTGATGTTATTAAAGTAGTCTATTCCTCCTCCATGATGTAATGTTGACAGTGTGTGCATCATGTAGTACTTGGTATATGCTATGATTGTGATCTCTTGTAGATTATGAAGTTAACTATTACTATGATGGTATTGATGTGATCTATTCCCCCTTTCATAGCTTGTCGTTGACAGTGTGCATGCTATGTTAGTACTCGGTATAATTGCGTTGGTCTATCATGCACTCTAAGGTTATTTAAATACGAACATCGAATGTTGTGGAGCTTGTTAACTCCGGCATTGAGGTGCTCCTGTAGCCCCTACACAATTAATGGTGTTTATCATCCAACAAGAGAGTGTAGAGTGGTTCTATTATGTGATCATTGTTGAGAGTGTCCACTAGTGAAAGTAGGAACTCTAGGCCTTGTTTCCAAACATCGAATCTCCGTTTGTTTACTGTTCCATTGCATGTTTACTCGCTATCATATTTTATTCAGATTGCTATTGTCACTCATATACATTCATACCACTTGTATTTCACTATCTCTTTCCCGAACTAGTGCACCTATACATCTGACAAGTGTATTAGGTGTGTTGGGGACACAAGAGACTTCTTGCATTGTGATCGCAGGGTTGCTTGAGAGGGATATCTTTGACCTCTTCCTCCCTGAGTTCGATAAACCTTGGGTGATCCATTTAAGGGAAAACTTGCTGCTGTTCTACAAACCTCTGCTCTTGGAGGCCCAACACTGTCTACAGGAAAAGGAGTGTGCGTAGACATCAATAGCTCATGGGAAAGTAGCCTAAAAAACTATTGTAGTAAAGAATATGTCGCTTATGTATCTTAGTTCTTATAAGTTGCTTGTTGAGCGGTAACCATGTTCTGGGGACGCCATCAACCTGTCACACCTTTGTTGAATATCATGTGAGTTGCTATGCATGTTCGTCTTGTCTAAAGTAAGGGAGATTTGCCATGAGTTAAATGGTTTGAGTATGCATATTGTTAGAGAAGAACTTTGGGTCGCCAACCAAAGCCATGTATCATGGTGGAAGTTTCAGCTTGGACATTAATCCTCAAATCTCTTATGGGAATATTATCTGTTGTTGAATGCTTAAAGCATAAAAGAGGAGTCCATTATCTGTTTTCTATGTTGTCCCGGTATGGATGTGCTCAAGTTGAGATCTATCAAAATTGAGAGATCAAATGCGATCTATCTCCTTGGACCTTTGTACAGGTGGCATAGAGGTACCCCTTTGTGACACTTGGTTGAAACATATGTAATGCAATGATAATCCATGGAAATCCGAGCTAATTAGGACAAGGAACGGGCACAATTAGTATTCGATGCATGAGGCTTGCAACTTATAGGAGGTTTTATGCATAACACATATGAATTATTACTACCGTTGACAAAATTGTTTCCACGTTTTCAAAATAAAAAGCTCTAGCACATGAGTAATCCCTGCTTCCCTCTGCGATGGGCCTTTCTTTTACTTTATGTTGAGTCAGTTTACCTAATTCTTTCTATCTTAGAAGCAAACACTTGTGTCAACTGTGTGCATTGATTTTTACATGCTTACTTATTGCACTCATCATATTACTTTGTGTTGACAATTATCCATGAGATGTACATGTTGAAAGTTGAAAGCAATTGCTGAAACTTAAATCTTCCTTTGTGTTGCTTCAAAACCTCTTATTAAGAATCTATTGCTTTATGAGTTAACTCTTATGCAAGACTTTTTTATGCTTGTCTTGAAAGTACTATTCATGAATTTTTTTTTGCTATATGATTCAGTTGTTTAGTCATTACCTTTTTGTTAGCAAACTATAAACCATTGCTTTGAGTCACTTCATTCATCTCATATGCTTTACAATAGTATTGATCAAGATTATGCTGGTAGCATGTCACTTTAGAAATTATTTGTTTTATCGTTTACCTACTCGAGGGCGAGTAGGAACTAAGCTTGGGGATGCTTGATACGTCTCCAACGTATCTATAATTTCTTATGTTCCATGCTAGTTTTTTTTGAAGGTGAAACAGTGGGGAAAAAACCCCACTGCAATTTTTATTAAAATTAAAAGATAAAAGAGTTTACAGGCCCACAAGCAATGGAAAAACTAAAAAAACAGAAGAAAAAGAAGAAGAAAGAAGAAGAACCTATATGTTTTATTCATACTTTATATCATTTTATGCATTTTCCGGGACTAACCTATTAACAAGATGTCGAAGCGCCAGTTCCTGTTTTCTGCTGTTTTTGGTTTTAGAAATTCTACACAGGAAATATTCTCGAAATTGGACCCCACGAAGACAGATGTCAATATTTTGCCGAGACGGACCCAGAGAGCCAGAGAAGGGCCAGAGGGGGGCCAAGGGGGCCCCACATCATACCATGGCACGGGCCCACCCCTGGCCGTGCCGCCATGTTGTGAGGGCACCCTGGGGCCCCTCCGAGGCTGCCCTTCCGCCTGTATATTCTCCCAGATGCGAAAACCCTAAAGATATCGGTCTTCCGCCACGAAAAGTTACGTAGCCGCCACCATCGCGAAGCCAAGTTCGGGGGACAGAAGTCTCTATTCCGGCACGCCGCCGGGACGAGGAAGTGCCCCCGGAATCCATCTCCATCGACTCCATCACCATCTTCATCGCCGTTGCTGACTCCCATGATGAGGAGGGATTAGTTCTCCCCCGAGGCTGAGGGCTCTACCGGTATCTATGTGGTTCATCTCTCTCTCACATGGTGTGATCTTTATGTGATCATGAGCTTTGTAATCTAGTTGAATATGTAGATGTTACTCTTGTCTATTATGCACTCTAGAGGTTACTTTAATATGAACTCCGGACTCACTCTCCACGGTGTGATGGAGACAGTGTGCGCATCGTGTGTGATTCCTTTATGAAGTTGTGGAGCTTGTTTACTCCGGCTTGAGGTGTGCTTTTGCAGCCCTACACAATGAATGGTGTTTGTTATCCAACAAGAGAGTGTTTGAGAGTAGTATTTATTTATTCAATTATGTGATCATTGTTGAGAGTGTCCACTAGTGAAAGTATGATCCCTAGGCCTTGTTTGTAAGCATTGAAACACCATTTCCAACAAGTTCTGCTACATGTTCGCCTGCTGCCATTTTTATTTCAGATTGAAATTACTACTTATAATCATCCATATTACTTGTATTTCACTATCTCTTCGCCGAACTAGTGCACCTATACATCTGACAAGTGTATTAGGTGTGTTGGGGACACAAGAGACTTCTTGTATCTTAATTGCAGGGTTGCTTTAGAGGGATATCTTTGACCTCTACCTCCCTGAGTTCGATAAACCTTGGGTGATTCACTTAAGGGAAACTTGCTGCTGTTATACAAACCTCTGCTCTTGGAGGCCCAACACTGTCTACAGGAATAGAAGCGTGCGTAGACATCAACCACCATCATCCAGAAAAGTTTCGGGGGTCAGAAATTCTTGTTCCGGCACCCTGCCGGGATGGGGATTGACCCCCAGAACCATCTCCATCGACTCGACCGCCTCCACTTCGACTCCATGATGGTTCGTGAGTAGTTCCCCCTTGGACTACGGGTTATCGGCTGTAGCTAGTTGGTATTCTCTCTCCCATGTACTTCAATACAATAATCTCATGAGCTACCTTACATGATTGTGATCCATATGATGTGATCGGTGTTGTGTTTATTGGGATCCGATAAATTGTGGAATTGTGATCAGATTGTTCATCATATTATCATACTATTGTCTATTTAAGATCTTGCATGCTCTCTGGTACTTGTAGTTACCCCGATAAAGTAGTTGCATGTATCTCCAAGAGGGAGTATTTATGCTCGATAGTGGGTTAATGCCTCTAGTAATCTGGAAGAGTGACAATAACTTCTAAGATTGTAGATGTGTTGTTTCTACTAGGGAGAAAACAACAATGTTTTGTCTAAGGATAATTCTATTGTTTACTTTACACAAATTGCATAATGCGATAATCTGTTTCTTCAACTTAATACTAGAAGGGGTTCGGATGATAACCCAAAGGTGGATTATTAGTCATAGATGCAGTTGGACTATGGTCTACGTATTATGTTGTAATACCCAATTAAATACTACAGTAAACTTTATCTTATCGTAGCATGTATTGTCAAACTGTAATTTTTTCACCCAACGCATGTTATTTGTTTGGAGAGTTACCACTAGTGTAGATAGCTGGGTACCCCGGTCCTTCTGTCATCATCATTTCTATACAGTCAACTACGTACTGGAATACTTTCTGGTGCCATCGCCTTTGTGTTACTACTACTGGTGCTGTGTTACTCTTGCCATTGCTCTCATATTACTACTGCTTTCACATCATCCCTATTACTAGTGCTTTTCCAGGTGCAGCTGAATTTACAACTAAGTTGTTAAGGCTTGTAAGTATTATTTATCTGCCCTTGTGTCGAATCAATAAATTTGGGTTTTACTTCCCTCGAAGATTGTTGCGATCCCCTATACTTGTGGGTCATCAGAGATCATCACCGGAGGGCTATACATAGCCTTGCTCGCCTTCGAAGTGATGCTTGAGTAGTTCATCTCTGGACTACGGGTTCATAGCAGTAGCTAGATGGTTACCTTCTCCAATTTATGCTTCATGTTTAGATCTTGTGAGTTGCCTATCATGATTAAGATCATCTTTATGTAATGCTACATGTTGTGTTTGCTGGGATCCGATGAATATTGAATACTATGTTGAGATCGATTATATACTTGTCATATGTTATTTTTGATCTTGCATGCTCTCCGTTGCTAGTAGATGATTTGGCCAAGTAAATGCTTGTAACTCCAAGAGGGAGTATTTATTCTCGATAGTGTGGGCTCATGCCTCTAGTAATCTGGAAGAGTGACAATAACTTCTAAGATTGTTGATGTGACGTTGCTGCTAGGGAGAAAACAATAATGTTTTGTCTAAGGATAATTCTATTGTTTACTTTACACACATTGCTTGATGCGATAATCTGTTGCTTGCAACATAATACTGGAAGGGGTTCAGATGATAACTGGAAGGTGAATTATTAGTCATAGACGTAGTTGGATTATGGTCTATATATTATGTTGTAATGCCCAAACAAATCTCATAGTAATCATCTTGTCATGTATTTTCTTTATTCTGTAAATAGCCTAGCTCTAATTTGCTCACCCAGCATGTTATTTATATTTATGGAGAGACACCTCTAGTGAACTGTGGACCCCGATCCTTTCTTTTACACTGATAAAATCATCACGTTCTGTTTACTTACTGCAAACACTGTTTTCTTTAAATTCACTGCAAACAAACATCTCTTTCCACACTATACGTATAATCCTTTGTTTTCAGCAAAACCGGTGAGATTGACAACCTCACAGTAAGTTGGGGCAAAGTATTTTGGTTGTGTTGTGCAGGTTCCACGTAGTTGCTAACGTCGGTAGTGCGCCCTTCCACAAGTCAGCTAACAACACCTTCAGAAGTCACGCCTTTCTACTACTGGTCGATTATACCTTGGTTTCTTACTGAGGGAAAACTTTCTACTCTAATCATCATACCTTCCACTTGGGGTTCCCCAACGGTGTGCAACCTGCGCTCATCATCTACCTCTCGACTACGGGTTTGTGGCAGTAGCTTGATCTATTTCTCTCATGTTTTTTATAGTACTTAGTGCCATATGAGCTTCCTTACATGATTATGGTCATATTTGTAATACCTATGTGGTGGATCCTTATTCCATGATATTTTGATATGAGATATGATCATACTATATTCAAGATGTATTGATAGATGCATATTATGTACCCCGTTCTTTAGTATTTGTTCGGATCCAACATCTATGTAAGAACGTGTCTGAGGTGATGTGTTTTTTATATGGAGTAGCTTGGTTCTATTGATTGAATAGTGACAACAACTTCATGACAGATTATGGTTGCCTTTTCTTTTGCTACCTCACTAGGGATAAAGTGAATGCATGTGCTATGTTTGTCACATGAAAAAAGTGATGATCTTATTTGGTCAAGGTAGCATATTTGATATTCAAATATCATGTCAAAGTACTTATGAATATACTACTCCCTCCGGCCCGATTTACATGATGTGGTGGACGTTTCGCAAAAAAACCCTTCACGAATTTCCGACACAGTTAGAAACCCTCCCACCGCATATCTCGTTACCTTATCTTTCTAGATCCTCCGCCCCCCGCTCCGCTGCCGCCCGCCGGTCGGTCGCCCCAGCTGCCCCGCCGCCCCACTGCCCCACCGCCCCCTCCCCGCCGCCCATGCCGCCTTCTTGCTTACCCCCGCCGCTCTGCCATTGGTCTTGGCGCTGTGAGAGAGCCAGCAGCTGTCGGTGTTGGCGCCGCTGCTCGCGGCCGTGAGGAGGTTGGTGGTGGCGTGCCGGATGGAGCAGGAGACGAACCGCTTCGGCGGTGGCGGGTGGGGGAAGACGATGAGGATGCGGCCGCCGCGACCAGTCTGGGGGAGATGGAGATCAAGCACCCCCGTCGACCGCTTCCATGGCTTCCTCGGCCTCCCCGTCGAGTTCGAGGTGGAGATGCCTCCCCACGTCCTCAGTGCCAGGTACCTTTCCTTCCACCCACCCATGAGAGATCTCTGATGCAAAAGCTTCGATTGTTCAAGAGGAATTTCAGTTTTTTTAGCTTCTGCAAATTATATATATTCCCCTTCCTAACTTCAGATCAACTCATGACATGCTAGAAGAGTTGATTGCAGTTACTGAAATGCCCAGGAGCAAGTTACTGACCACATCAGCTTGAGGTTTACTGATATAGAGGCCTGGGAAGAAGTGGAGCCTGGCCTGGGCCTAAAAAACTCAAAAAAGTTGCCTGGCCAGGCTAGCATGATGCCAGGCGACTGATTTCGAGCACCTGGTCCAGGCTAGCAAAAATTGCCAGGTCGCAATCCAAACAAGTTGTTAGTCTTCAGTTACTGTATCATTTTGCAATCCAAACAGGTTGTTAGTCTTCAGTTACTGACAATATTCAGGTGACACGCGGCCCTGCCCGGCTCTATGCTAAAGGTGAGCAGTGTTGGCTGTCTAGTGTAATCTTCCAATTATTGAGCATGCTGAAGGTGTTAATCTATGCCGATAGATATTGTATAATACTGTTAGCTGTGTAATCTTCCAATAAATTGAGCATGCTCTAAACTGTCTTGATTCTTGCTGCTTCAGGCCACGTTTGAGGACAACATGAAGGACGAAGCGATCGCGAGGAATCACAGCACAACAAAGGAGGCCATAGCAGTCGGCACATCGGGCGGAGCGTACCGCATAATCCTGACCCACTTTACCAATCCCGGAACAAATCCATGTTTAGCAATCCCACTCAAGGATGTGTACGTATCTTGAAACCCATCTTTAGCAATCCCAATATTTGATAATGATCAGAGAAATTGCCTTGCAAATTTGACAAGTATGGCTATCAAATGTTCTGGGAAATGCCTTGCGTGCTCTTTTCATAAATATGATGATCTATATTTCAATTGCAGATGCAGTACATTCCTGATCAGAGATACATTCGTACCTTGCATCCGAGGGAGGAGAAGCAGCAGAAGGTGTCGAGGAGTCTGCGTTTGCAGACCTTGCAGGTGTTTGTGACGCCCTTGCTAGGCCTTGGCTGCTGCCGCTCGTTCAGGAACACCACGGATGTACGTCTGGATGGTGTGGTGGTCGGCGAGGCAGAGCAGCCAGCGAGGGAGCTGCTTGATGCGGGGGACGGCTGGTGGAGGAGCTTGCCGAGGACGGTAGGCGGGGGAGCACGCCTCTGCTCCCTGGAGGCCCCACCTCCTCTGCTGCTGGAGCTGTCGCGGACGGCCGGAGGGGATGTGGGCTCACCATCGACAGAGGACCTTGCCGGGGACGGACGGCGGGGGAGCTTGCCGGCGGGGGAGCATGCCTATGCTCCTGGGAAGCCCCGCCTCCTATGCTCCTGGAGCGGTCGCGGACGGCCGGAGGGTGTGCGGGCTCACTAGCGGGGGTCGCGGACGGCCGGCGGGTGTGCGGCCGGCGGGGGTCGCGGACGGCCGGCGGGGACGGAGCTCCGGCGCGGTACGTGGACGTGGAGTCGGGAGATGGATTTGATTTGAGGACCACTGTTGAGAAGAAGTGAAACTGTAGGGGGGGTTTCAGAAAATTACAATTGTGCATGGGCCGAGTCAGGTAAATCGGGCGGTCGGGCCGGAGGGAGTATGTTAATTCTTAATACAAGATTGCATGAAGTTTTTTCCTTTCTTGTGGAGTATAAGAGAGATGTCTTGCATCATATCTATGTTAGGACGTGATGCCCATATGAATGCTTATCTTACTCGTGTTATTATTTTGCATCCTCATATCTCATTGATGAATTACTATTTGTCCACTACAACTTAAAAGAGAGAATAGTCAAGTGAACCCATAAACACCGGTCTACTTTTTATCATAAGATATGTTTATTTCTATTTCTTACACCATTTTAATCCGAAAATACAAAAATATTTACTTTTCTTATTTGCATCCAAAACACCAAAAACAATCAACCCATTTAAAGTTTTTTACTTAGTTACTATATTTCATCTAGTTTTACTCGCTTTATTTTTTATTTGTGTTTTTTTCACTTACACAAAACCTTGTGTTTGACAACCACATGGTGGAGTTGGGGACACAAGGATTTTATTTTACTTTGCAGGATTGCTAGAAGAAGAGAGAAGAGAATACCTTTTGCTCAGTTCTCTGAGAGTTCGATTTAAAACCTTGAGTCAGACTTGTCGGGAAAATATTTTGCTGACATAACATACTGCATTTGGAGTCCAAACACCATCAAGAAATTTTCTGGCGTCGTTGCTGGGGAGTAATCAAGACACTCCACCAAGCCCCGTCAAGCACCATCAGGTGCGCACAAACGCGCCCTCTTCGTCGCCGTAGGGGAGGAAGTCGATATTGTGCTCATCCTCATCGTCAATGTCATCAATGACAGAGTCCGCCATGGTCGCCTCCTCAAGCTCCGCCACCAGGCGCTCCCTGGCATGCACGGTTGCTGCCGCGAGCTCCACCCTGGGCTCCACGAGCTGCGCCTGGAGGTCGTCCATGGTCGTTGCCTGCACCACCGCCTCCTCCTGATGGGTTCGTTGCATGGAAAACAAAATTTTATACCGTGAACAAGAACCAAACGAAGATCTAATCTAGGAAAAGCCAAGATCTAATCTATGAAGATCGAAGCAACGAGATGCATGTGAGACTAACCCTCGAAGATTTCCAAAGCCTACGAGATTAGATCTCGTTGTTGATGTAGTCGATCATCCAGTGCTGCAATCCGGCAGCACTTCCGTACTCGGTCATGCGTACGTTGTCGATGAAGCCCGTCCTCTCCCCGTTCCAGCGGGCAGCGGAGGTGTGGTAGATCCCCTAGGAATCCCAGCAGCACGACGGCGTGGTGGTGGTGTGTAACGGCCCCGGGTAGTACCCCTAATAGATTTTTGCTTGTTCTTTTTCTTTTATGCATCATCATGGCATATGCATCATACCATCCATGTTTTTACAAAATAAAATCATTTTGTAAACTCTAATTATTTTGTTCTCTTCCTCTCATAAGTTTTATTTATTAAACCCCCTTGTCTTCTCTTTTAATAAACCCTAACCCCAAATCTGTCAAACAATAAAACTATTTTTGTTTCCTCTATCTCCACCTCTGCATTCAAATTCTAAATTTATTTGAACTCTTTTCAAATCTTTTGCAAAACAGTTTGGAGGAGAAAAAAAAAAGATTTGAGCAATAAAAATAAAACCCAACCTTTCTTTCCCTAGGCCTGGCTCTCTCCTTCCTTTCCTCCGGCCCGAGCCAGCCTGCAGCATCACCCCGGCGGCCCAGCCCAGCAACTCGGCCCGTACCCCTTCGGCCTTTGCTTTTTCTTTCTTCCTCCGTCCTCGTCACACAGGAAAGCGACGGGGGGAGCACGTTGCTGGCGTGAGCTCCACCGTGGTCCTCCCCACCTCACCTGCTCCCTCCCCTTCTTATCCCCATCCCTGTGCCTAGAAACCCTAGCCTTCCTTTCCTCTCTCGCGCCGCCGCCACTCCTTCCTCTTCTCCCAGATTTTTTAGCTTTCTCTGTGAGCAACCGACCAAGAAAACCCCACCACCGTACACCTCCTCCTCAACCTCACCTGCCGCCGCAGCTACTAGTCGCCCCTCGTCGAGCCGAGAGCATAAACGGATGCGCGTCGTCGTCCTCTTCCTCCTGGCGAAAGGAATCGAGCCGGGAGAGCTCCAATCAACGGCGAATTCGCCGATTCCATCTCCGACCTGCTGCACTCCGGCGAGGATTCCGGCCACCTCCTTCCTTCCCCGCCATCTCCGGCCACACGTACATGTTCAGGGTGAGATACCCATCTTCCAGAACCTCTCCTCCAACTCTATCTCCTTCTATGTTGTCATGCCGACGTTGACCATGACGTTTCCCCGCAGATGCCCACCGTCGGCGCTGCTACGCTGCCTCCCCGGCTTCAACTCCGCCAGATCTCGCATCCCCTTGAAGTTCCGCGTCGAACGCGCCCTCTGCTGCATCTCGGTTCGGCCACAATCGTGAGATTCGTGTTCGACCAGAGCTCTCTGCCATGGACGTTTTCTCCAAGGTCTGCTGGTTGCTTTGGCTCAAAACGTTGCACCTCATCAACTTGTCACGATCAGAAGTGCAGCATACTGGTTTGCTTCTTGATCCTGATCCGGTGAGACCCAAGTTCAAATGACCAAGACGGTGGATTTGACCCAACCCTTTTTCTGTTTCTTTTCACCAGATCTGGCGCCTCCTGGGCCTTGGCCCATTCCGCTCCCGGTGTAGACGTCGCTCGCGTGCAGCATCCTGCTATCCGTCGCTGTTAAGGCCAGGTCCGGCCCAGTTCTTCCCCTTCTATTTTGTTTTTGCAGAAAATGTTTAAATATTGCAAAATTCATATCTTCTAAACCGTATCTCGGATTAAAAAGTGTTCTATATGAAAATTGATCAGAAAAATGTGATGAACATGATTATGCCATCCATGCTCGCTGTTGCCTCATGCATCATATAAATTCGTGATAGTATGCATTATCACCTAATATGGAACATATGGAATATGTGGGATATTATATATATGTTGTCCCGGTTCCATTTAACTTTGATGTAGCTCACCCCTGCCATGTTTACTATGCTAATCCACCCTTAACTTTGTCGGTAGAAAATGCAACTCGAACCTAATAATTTGTTTGTCCGGGTTCCGACTCCGCTTAAATTGGATAAGTTGCATCGCATCATAATTGCCATGTCATGCATATCATCTTGATCATGCTGGATCTTCTTTATCCGTAGTAGTAAGACTTGCATACGTTGTGTGTGTTCTAGCATTTGCTTCTTCCCGGATAGGATCACGAGGTGATGATGTGAGATACGACGAGTTCTCCGACAAGTTCTTCTGCAACCTTTCACAGGCGAGCCCACCCCTTCACCTATTTTACTTTTACATGCTCTTTTGATCTATTGCTATCCTTATGTTGCGATTCTGTTGTGTCACGTGTCCTATCCACCTGTTACCTATATGTCCGAGATACACATCCTCGCCCTACTTATTGTTTGTTGTTTGCCAGCTTTGCGAGTCGTAGGCGAGTTTAGGGTCTTGTTGATATCTCGAGATGTTCGGGATATCTTGTTGGGAGGTTATCACATGCTATATCAGTTGTTGGAGATACTCATGCTTTACTTCATTATTAACAACTAAAATTGTAAGCAGAGGCATCTGTAAGCCCCTTTGCGAAAGCATCGAAACTTTGACTTGCTAATGTCCCCTAGGACCCGAGTTCTTGTTATCTGTTCCGAGATTGAGCGCTCTACCCGTACGTGGGGGAATGGGACCCCCATCACCCACTACCTTTCCTCGAGTCTGTTTAATTGGGAGCCACAACCTTGGTTTTATTTGCCCATATGCACGATGCACGATTTACTTCCTGTTGCCTTCGGGTGTTTATTTCTGTATTGTACTCATATTGCGTGCCGACTTATCCTTGGCCGGTCGTTAGTGCCCGCCTTGGACGCCATCGCAACCTCTGGGTCCATATCGGAGTACGGCCGAACTTCGTCACGGGTAGCTTAGTTGGGTGGCTCCCATTAAACTTTCTCTTGCATTGGGAACGGTCTTGATGTGAGACTCCACCTGTAGTAAGTGGGTTCGAGCATGCGTATGGTTACATTTGGGCAACCCCTGCAGGGTGTACATCTTATCGATAAGCCGTGTCCGCGGTTATGGACGACTTGGAATTGTATGGCTTGATCATAGAACAACTGACACCTTATACTTGTTGTTAATAATCTGATAATAACTTGTCTAGTAATATAGCATTACCACAACCGATACCTAATAAAATTTGTCCACCGTTCAGTGCCTTTTACATTGCCTCTTCGCTTTGTTGAAGGGGATATGTGTAATCGGCTGGGTTATGTTTGTGTAGTATTTATCTGTTACCTTGTGCGCTCTCTTATCTTCTCTGAGTAGACGGATGTTGTAGCGTGTCTCTATTGGATAGTAGCTTTGCTGCCGCTAAACCCCACATATAGCCGGGTGAAGTTTATACCGCCCACCAGCGAGCATAGCTGGTCTTGTCTCGCAAGTACGTGCCAATGGTACTTACCCTCGCCTTCCTTTCTTTTTGTCTCCTCCCCCTTTTGTCGGCAACCGATGGCCCGACTTTGACAGGTACGAGATGACGACGTTAGCAAGGTTACCCTTCCGGCTTGGCCTGGGCAGGGTTATGGACGCCATTGGTTATCTTCAGGACTCTTAGTCCAATTTGTATCTTGTCCGTACTCGGACGTATTTGATCTTCTGTATGATTTGGATCTTTGTATTGTATATTTGTATCTTGACTCGTTGGAGTCGTTGTTGTATATATGTATCTTGTGGGCTCTATTGTAATCCTGTTGTAATGTTACCGCTCGTGTTAATTCCTCTGGCATCACGTGTGTGATTCATCGCGCACGTCGTGTCGGAGGGTGTCTCTGAATCGATATCATGCGGATTTCGGCGGGTTCGCTGGAATCCTCATGGTACCAGTTGCGGGGCGTCACAAGTTGGTATCAGAGCCCAGGTTGACGGTACCCCACTAGTCCAGCCTGTAGGATAACCTTGCAACGGACGTTGTTGTGTCTAGAGTCAAAACTATTTTCTAAAACTCGTTGGATAGTTCTGATTAGCTCTGATTTTTCTCTCCTCGTATCTATGCGAGTTTTGAGTCTTCTCTCTTATCTGAGTTTTTCCGAGTCTTAGGTTCCGACGTGGGTTGGACGATCTTTACCCCTCCCCTATTAGGTCCGATCTTCGGAGGATCCCGACGGAAGCGCATCATCAACAGCGGAACAACAACTTCTTGTTAGTGGTGTCGACTCATCCACATGGAGCAAGAACTCTTGTTAGTGGTGTCGAGGAGATCGACTCGTCGCCTGAAGATCCGATATTTCACCTCTCTCCCCCGTACCTCGGCGTGGGATCTCGGGGCGCGATCCCTTGTTAGTGGTGTCGATTGTAACGGCCCCGGGTAGTACCCCTAATAGATTTTTGCTTGTTCTTTTTCTTTTATGCATCATCATGGCATATGCATCATACCATCCATGTTTTTACAAAATAAAATCATTTTGTAAACTCTAATTATTTTGTTCTCTTCCTCTCATAAGTTTTATTTATTAAACCCCCTTGTCTTCTCTTTTAATAAACCCTAACCCCAAATCTGTCAAACAATAAAACTATTTTTGTTTCCTCTATCTCCACCTCTGCATTCAAATTCTAAATTTATTTGAACTCTTTTCAAATCTTTTGCAAAACAGTTTGGAGGAGAAAAAAAAAGATTTGAGCAATAAAAATAAAACCCAACCTTTCTTTCCCTAGGCCTGGCTCTCTCCTTCCTTTCCTCCGGCCCGAGCCAGCCTGCAGCATCACCCCGGCGCCGGCCCAAAGAACTCGGCCCGTACCCCTTCGGCCTTTGCTTTTTCTTTCTTCCTCCGTCCTCGTCACACAGGAAAGCGACGGGGGGAGCACGTTGCTGGTGTGAGCTCCACCGTGGTCCTCCCCACCTCACCTGCTCCCTCCCCTTCTTATCCCCATCCCTGTGCCTGGAAACCCTAGCCTTCCTTTCCTCTCTCGCGCCGCCGCCACTCCTTCCTCTTCTCCCAGATTTTTTAGCTTTCTCTGTGAGCAACCGACCAAGAAAACCCCACCACCGTACACCTCCTCCTCAACCTCACCTGCCGCCGCTACTAGTCGCCCTCGTCGAGCCGAGAGCATAAACGGATGCGCGTCGTCGTCCTCTTCCTCTGGCGAAAGGAATCGAGCCGGAGAGCTCCAATCAACGGCGGGTCGCCGATTCCATCTCCGACTGCCGCACTCCGGCGAGGATTCCGGCCACCTCCTTCCTTCCCCGCCATCTCCGGCCACACGTACATGTTCGGGGTGAGATACCCATCCTCCGTAACCTCTCCTCCAACTCTATCTCCTTCTATGTTGTCATGCCGACGTTGACCATGACGTTTCCCCGCAGATGCCCACCGTCGGCGCTGCTACGCTGCCTCCCCGGCTTCAACTCCGCCAGATCTCGCATCCCCTTGAAGTTCCGCGTCGAACGCGCCTCTGCTGCATCTCGGTTCGGCCCCAATCGTGAGATTCGTGTTCGACCAGAGCTCTCTGCCATGGACGTTTTCTCCAAGGTCTGCTGGTTGCTTTGGCTCAAAACGTTGCACCTCATCAACTTGTCACGATCAGAAGTGCAGCATACTGGTTTGCTTCTTGATCCTGATCCGGTGAGACCCAAGTTCAAATGACCAAGACGGTGGATTTGACCCAACCCTTTTTCTGTTTCTTTTCACCAGATCTGGCGCCTCCTGGGCCTTGGCCCATTCCGCTCCCGGTGTAGACGTCGCTCGCGTGCAGCATCCTGCTATCCGTCGCTGTTAAGGCCAGGTCCGGCCCAGTTCTTCCCCTTCTATTTTGTTTTTGCAGAAAATGTTTAAATATTGCAAAATTCATATCTTCTAAACCGTATCTCGGATTAAAAAGTGTTCTATATGAAAATTGATCAGAAAAATGTGATGAACATGATTATGCCATCCATGCTCGCTGTTGCCTCATGCATCATATAAATTCGTGATAGTATGCATTATCACCTAATATGGAACATATGGAATATGTGGGATATTATATATATGTTGTCCCGGTTCCATTTAACTTTGATGTAGCTCACCCCTGCCATGTTTACTATGCTAATCCACCCTTAACTTTGTCGGTAGGAAATGCAACTCGAACCTAATAATTTGTTTGTCCGGGTTCCGACTCCGCTTAAATTGGATAAGTTGCATCGCATCATAATTGCCATGTCATGCATATCATCTTGATCATGCTGGATCTTCTTTATCCGTAGTAGTAAGACTTGCATACGTTGTGTGTGTTCCAGCATTTGCTTCTTCCCGGATAGGATCACGAGGTGATGATGTGAGATACGACGAGTTCTCCGACAAGTTCTTCTGCAACCTTTCACAGGCGAGCCCACCCCTTCACCTATTTTACTTTTACATGCTCTTTTGATCTATTGCTATCCTTATGTTGCGATTCTGTTGTGTCACGTGTCCTATCCACCTGTTACTTATATGTCCGAGATACACATCCTCGCCCTACTTATTGTTTGTTGTTTGCCAGCTTTGCGAGTCGTAGGCGAGTTTAGGGTCTTGTTGATATCTCGAGATGTTCGGGATATCTTGTTGGGAGGTTATCACATGCTATATCAGTTGTTGGAGATACTCATGCTTTACTTCATTATTAACAACTAAAATTGTAAGCAGAGGCATCTGTGAGCCCCTTTGCGAAAGCATCGGAACTTTGACTTGCTAATGTCCCCTAGGACCCGAGTTCTTGTTATCTGTTCCGAGATTGAGCGCTCTACCCGTACGTGGGGGAATGGGACCCCCATCACCCACTACCTTTCCTCGAGTCTGTTTAATTGGGAGCCACAACCTTGGTTTTATTTGCCCATATGCACGATGCACGATTTACTTCCTGTTGCCTTCGGGTGTTTATTTCTGTATTGTACTCATATTGCGTGCCGACTTATCCTTGGCCGGTCGTTAGTGCCCGCCTTGGACGCCATCGCAACCTCTGGGTCCGTATCGGAGTACGGCCGAACTTCGTCACGGGTAGCTTAGTTGGGTGGCTCCCATTAAACTTTCTCTTGCATTGGGAACGGTCTTGATGTGAGACTCCACCTGTAGTAAGTGGGTTCGAGCATGCGTATGGTTACATTTGGGCAACCCCTGCAGGGTGTACATCTTATCGATAAGCCGTGTCCGCGGTTATGGACGACTTGGAATTGTATGGCTTGATCATAGAACAACTTACACCTTATACTTGTTGTTAATAATCTGATAATAACTTGTGTAGTAATATAGCATTACCACAACCGATACCTAATAAAATTTGTCCACCGTTGAGTGCCTTTTACATTGCCTCTTCGCTTTGTTGAAGGGGATATGTGTAATTTGGGTTATGTTTGTGTAGTATTTATCTCGTTACCTTATGCGCTCTCTTATCTTCTCCGAGTAGACGGATGTTGTAGCGTGTCTCTATTGGATAGTAGCTTTGTCGCCGCTAAACCCCACATATAGCCGGTGAAGTTTATACCGCCCACCCGGCGAGCATAGCTGGTCTTGTCTCGCAAGTACGTGCCAATGGTACTTACCCTCGCCTTCCTTTCTTTTTGTCTCCTCCCCTTTTATCGGCAACCGATGGCCCGACTTTGACAGTACGAGATGACGACGTTAGCAAGGTTACCCTTCCGCTTGGCACAGGCGGGGGTTATGGACGCCATTGGTTATCTTCAGGACTCTTAGTCCAATTTGTATCTTGTCCGTACTCGGACGTATTTGATCTTATGTATGATTTGGATCTTTGTATTGTATATTTGTATCTTGACTCGTTGGAGTCGTTGTTGTATATATGTATCTTGTGGGCTCTATTGTAATCCTGTTGTAATGTTACCGCTCGTGTTAATTCCTCTGGCATCACGTGTGTGATTCGTCGCGCACGTCGTGTCGGAGGGTGTCTCTGAATCGATATCATGCGGATTTCGGCGGGTTCGCTGGAATCCTCATGGTACCGGTTGCGGGGCGTCACATGGTGGAGGAGGAAAAAAGCTGCAGGGCTTCGCCTAAGCCGGAGCAGTTTATCGGTGGGAGAGAGAGGCGGCCAGAGCACACGGGATGAAGGAGGGCTGCGCCCCCTGCCCCCTCCCCTCTTTATATAGGGGGGGTGCGGCCAGGCGTGCCTTGGCCCCTCCTCCAAGCTCATGTTGATCCCCCCTAGGGTTTTTGGGGAAACCCTAGGGGTTGGCCGGCTGGGCTTTGGGGGGCATGTGCCCCTCGCCCATTAGGCTAGGGAGTATCCCCTCGGCCCATGCTAGGCCTCCTAGGGTCGTGGGCCCACTGGTGGGACCCCCGGAACCTTCTAGAACCTTCCCGGTCTTCCGCCGAAAAAATCCCGAACTTTTCTGAAACCTAGAAATCAACTTCCCTTATATGAATCTTATTATCCGGACCATTCCGGACCTCCTCGTCATGTCCTGGATCCCATCCGAGACTCCGAACAAACTTCGGTCTCCATCTCATATTCCGAATCTACTTATGCGACATCGAACCTTAAGCACGTCACCCTACGGTTCGTGAACTATGCAAACATGGTCGAGACTCCTCTCCGATCAATAACCAATAGCGGGATCTGCAGATCCAAAATGTCTCCCACATATTCAATGATAACTTAGTGATCGATTGAACCATTTACACACGATACCAATTCCCTTTGTCACGCGGTACTTTACTTGTCCGAGGTTCGATCATCGGTATCTCCATACCTTGTTCAACTGCGTTACCGACAAGTACTCTTTACTCGTTACCGTGGTATGTAATCTCTTGTGATCCAATCACATGCTTGCAAGCTAATCAGATGACATTCCATCGAGAGGGCGCAGAGTATATCTATCCGTCATCGGGATGGACAAATCCCACTGTTGATCCACATGCCTCAACTTACACTTTCTGAATACTTAATCCCATCTTTATAACCACCCATTTACGCAATGGCATTTGATGTAATCAAAGTACCCTTCCGGTGTAAGTGATTTACATGATCTCATGGTCGAAGGACTAGGTAACTATGTATCGAAAGCTTATAGCAAGTTGAACTTAATGACTTGATCTCATGCTACGCTTATTTGGGTGTATGTCCATTATATCATTCACCCAATGACATAACCTTGTTATTAACAACATCCAATGTTCATGATCACGAAACCATGATCATCTATTAATCAACAAGCTAGTTATACAAGAGGCTTACTAGGGACTCCTTGTTGTTTACATAACACACATGTATCAATGTTTCGGTTAATACAATTATAGCATGGGATGTAAACATTTATCATGAACACAAAGATATAACAATAACTAATTTATTATTGCCTCATGGGCATATCTCCAACAGTCTCCCACTTGCACTACAGTCAATAATATAGTTTACATTTGTAAAGATATAACACCTTGGCCTTCTGGTGCTTATCATGTTTTGCTCACGGGAGAGGTTTTAGTCAACGGATCTGACACGCTCAGAAAACGTATGTATTTTGCAATTCATTTGCGTCTCAACGCATCACTCATTTTCCAAATGAGTCTGCATTAATTATATATGCTTAGTCCTCTAGTGGAACCTTAATTCCACGGTCTGAAATAAGTCACTAATATTGTCACACACAATATAGCTTCAAAGTTCTGAAATTATCGGAACTACACCAAGTTCTCAAAGAACTCCTCGACTTAACATCCTCAGTCATTGTCAAAATAATGACATAGTCTGCCTTTGTTTGTAGAATCCGTCACAATATATAGAACTCATCTAAATCTAGCATAGACTTCTTCTAGCTCATTGTGCTACCTTTTAAACAACACTTAGCCTAATTGAGATTGAAATTTAATTTTTATATGAGACCAAAATAATATCGGTGCAACACCTTACAGCGATTTCTTTGTCATTACCCCATACAAAACTATATATATCCTTGGTTCTTCTAAAGCACTCAGGGATATTCTTACTATTTGTCCAATGATCATTGCATGAATCATTCTGGTATATGCTCGTAACACTTTAGAGCATAGGACATCTGATTTTGTACATATTATTCGTGATCCAAAATCACTCATGTGTTTTTACTCATCGAGTGTCAAATACACCCAAGTCTTGCTAAACCTTCACATGAAAAGAACACCTTCTTAATATTTATATTGAACTACTTCAATATTCATTCTATGTACTTTGACTTAAACTTATTGTGTGTTTCAATCTATCTTCATAGATCTTGACACTAAATATTTTTCAGTCCATATCCTTTCATTGAAGTTAATTCTCAATGAAACCTTTTAAACACATCAAGTATATAATTAAATCATTTATAATCAATGATATGTCATCCACATATAATATTATAACTATGTCTTAGTGCTCCCACTTACTTTCTTGCAAATGCTAGCATATTCATCGTTTCTGATGAAATCAAAAACTCTTTGACTATTTCATCTGGTGAAGATTCCAACTCCGCGATACTCACTTCATCCAATTGAAGTTTGTATACTTATCTAGTATTCACCGGACCAACAAAACTCTTGGTTGTATCTAGTATACATCCTTAATACACACTTCTGGTAAGGAATGTATTTTTGCCATCCTACTAACATATCTCATAAAAGAAATATGTAGCGATTACTAGAATAATCCATATAGACTATAAGCATTGATACGGAAGATCTAATCTTATCGTAGTCAACTCTTTGAACTTTGTCGTAAACAAATTTTCGACAAGTCGAGCTTCTTCATGGATATTCCATCCAAGTCCATCAATTTTATAGATCCATTTACTTTCAAAAAGTATTCAGCTATCTTGGATTTCATGGCGCATAGCCATTTTAACGGAGTCAGAGCCCATCATAACTTCTTTGTATGTGGTTGGTTTATCATTGTTCAAAATCAATCCTTTATCCACAAATCATTTATTTGATCACAAAGTAAACCATACCTACAAGGTTCAATGGGTACTTCGATCTCCATGACTATAACTCTTTTGTAGACATGGGAGTTATGATCGTCGTGGCCGCTTCCGGAACCATTTCCGATGCTGCGCTACTCTGATCATCATGCCCAGGTTCATAAACCTTATCAAGTTCCATTGTCCTCCCACTCAAATACATCGCTAGAAACAATTTCTTGGAAATAAGCAAGAAACATCGACAAACACTTTTGTCTTTGACTTCATAGTGGAAAGAATTCCCAATCAATTCTATGGGATAACCAACAAAGACATCCATCCTATTTTGGTTGTAAACTCATTTACTTATGCTACGCATACCAAAATTTAAGAAAGGACTATTAGGGTTTATACCCATGCCATAACTCGTATGGTGTCATTTCAACAGATTATGATGATGCTCTATTTAGTGTAAAAGCGGTAGTCTCTAAAGCATAATCCACAAAAAATATAATGGCATCATTTTATGTTATCTCATCATTAACCCAACAAGGTTTGGATATGTCTCTTGGAAACTCCATCATCGCTATGATACTCCAAGAAACATGAGTTATAGAACAATTTCATAACTCTCTTAGATGTTCGCTAAAACTCGTAATTCAAATATTTCCACCATGATCCAATCATAGATATTTGACCCTTTTATTATGATGATTTCCAATTCATGCTGAAATTTATTTGAATCCTTTCAAATGTTTCAAACTTCTTCCTTATCGAATATATCCATATATATACTCAATTCATTGTTGGAAGTTTTCATGAAGTAGAAGAATCTCCCGCACACAACTATGCCCAGTGAACCTCATACATCATCATGTATGTTTCCACTAAGTTAGTTGCCCGTTCAACTCTTGGCCCATGAACAGTATTTCAGTCATTCTCTTTAGAAGAGATTTGCAAGCGCCAAACGATTCAAAAATCAAATGACTCCAAAAGTCCATTTGCATGGAGTTTCTTCATGCGTTCCTTTCTGACATGACCTAAATGGCGGTTCCACTAATAAGTGGAATTCACATCATTTGCCTTATGGCATTTTAGCGTCAGTGTTATGCATGTGTGCTTCACCATAAAGATTTATAATAACTTATCCATCGTACATGGAATACAGTCATAATTTGGACAACTCATTGTTTTCATTTGACTAGAACAAAACAACAATTATAAAGTTCTTTATTATAAATCTGAAGGGCTAAGTAGAATGCCAACGACAAACACAATAACACTTTATTTTGTTCCAGACGTGCATTCTCACCATATTCCTTGTCAGTCACTTAGGCCATTGTATTCTTTTATTGTGTTGTTTCGTATGACACCTCATACCAACCAATATGTTACAAATACCCAAGAACTTCATTGTGTGACCAATCAAAGAATACATTCATAACATGTATATCCTCTATATACACCTGAGCTAGACTTTCTAGTCTTTTCTTTCTTTCTGCCAAAAATCTTTTGTAGTTTCTCTTTTAGCTCTCCTCATTCTTAGAAAACATTTCACCTTCAATAACTTCTAGGTCCATTGGTCAAATACCAATAACCTTGAGGTTCTTACATTGAAGTTGATCATCATATGACTGTTATCACCAGAATTTAACCGGATCAGAGGTGGGCCGTGATTAAGATGGGCTTGGAGAATATACACGGAAAATATGCATGAATCGGCCTTGTATAAGAGTTTGGGCTAAATTGCCCGTGTATCTGTAAATATAGTAGGATTCGTGTCGGTTAGGGTTGAAGGAGTTTAGCTCGTGCACGGTTGGGATTATTCCCACGTTAGAGAGTCTACGGACTATAAATATGTATCTAGGGTTATTGAGAAGGAGGACGATCACGTTCACAACAAACCAATCTAGGCGCATCGCCACCCCTTGTTTCGAGGGTTTCTTCCGGGTAAGCATCATGCTGCCTAGATTGCATCTCGCGATCTAGGCAGTATCAAGTTTATTCGTTGTTCATGCGTTGCTCGTGCTGAAGCCTTGTTGATGGCGAGCAACGTAGTTATCGTAGATGTGTTAGGGTTAGCATTGTTTTACCTTTATACATGCTTTTATCCATGCTATCCCTAGACATCTAGCCACCCTTGTACCGATCTGAGGTGCAAGGGTGGCACCTTGCTTAGTCATTATTTAGTAGATCCGATCCGTTACGATTTCTCCTTGTTCTTCAAGGATTAGTTTAATATCTACATAGTTAGGCCTTGCAAACGGGTTGAAGGATCCAGTAGCACGTAGGGTGTAGTTTGCTAGCCCTAGAGAAGATGTTCCGGGAATCAACTCCATGTTGGTATTTAGGCCTTGTCTAGGGTTGGTTTATTGTCATCTTGCGTGGCTGCCAGGCTCAATCACGTGTAGGACGTTCCGATTATGTGGTGAAAACCCTAAATCGTCGTAGGTCGTTTTAACTTAGTATTGATCAAGCAGGACCACCATGTTATCGTATATCTCATACGAATCATGGGTGGATCGGCTCCTTGAGCCGATTCACAGGACAACCTGAGAGCCGATCGAGGCACGTATTTAATGTTTACGTGTATGCCATGCAGGAAACTAATGAAGCAATCCATCACCTTCCTGACCAGGTATAGGTCAGGTGGCACGCCCTTGCACCAGCATCGGACGTGCGTGCCGGAGCTTTGCGGGCCGTCGCTCGAGGGACCAGGGCCAACCGCAGTTCTGGGAGCCTCCCGGCTATACGCGTTGCCTGTCGTTACTCGCCGGTGGGTTTTGGACGTCAACACATTCTGGCACGCCCGGTGGGACTGTCTTCGACATCAACTGCATCATCATCCGCATCAGAGATGGCGGAAGATCCAGTCACGTACGAGGATCTAACGGAGGAGCTCAAGAAGAAGTATGACGATGTCAAAGCTCTCTTCGAAGCCGACCTCATCGGCTCTTTCCAGAGGACCTGCTCTCACGGCATCAGGTGGAAAGGGTTCTCACCTGAAGGCGCACTTGATGGAGTGGATCTGTCTACCCCTTCAGAAGAACGCACCAGGTCTCTGCGTCAGGAGGTTAATCGCATGGTAGCTCATTCGCTACACCGCCATTCTGAGAGCCTGGTGAACGCCTTGGAGCGTGTCGCGCTTCGCGTGGTCCAGGAAATCATGAAGCATCAGTACTCCCCGTCAGGACCTGCTCTAGGGACTCACCAAGGAGAGATACCACTCCAGACCCGACCACAGCTGCCATTCGCGCTGGCAGCACCAGAAGTGCCGAGTTCACCAGCATTCATCATCTACAAGATCGGTGGCGATCCTAGTGATTACCAGTTCTTGTATGAGGCGCCTAAGGAGATCCCGCACGGATACACGTGCACATATGTGCCAGACTGCAGTAACTGGGCACTCACGAACTAGACTGCAACAGCAGGGATTTCTGGAACAGCAGGAGGGGCTTCTGGATCAGATCTTGAGAAGCAGGCGTGGCTAGCTAAGTATGCCACTCCAACAAACCTTCAAAGCTCAACTCCTACAGCTAGCTCAGATCTTGAGAAGCAAGCGTGGCTAGCTAAGTATGCCACTCCAGCGAATCTTCAAAGCTTGACTCCTGCAGCTAGCACCGCGGATCAGATCAGTGCAATCTTGAGAGACCAGTTCGGCATGGTGCCTAAGAGGAGGGCGATCGGCTATTTTAAGCCGTACCCCGACGAGTACGATGTGATCCCACTACCACCCAAATATCGGCTCCCTGAATTCTCCAAGTTTAGCGGGTCAGAAGGCTCCAGTTCAATCGAGCATGTGAGCCGATATTTGGCGCAGTTGGGCATGATCTCAGCATCAGACCCATTACGTGTGAGGTTCTTCGCACAGTCCCTCACAGGATCGGCTTCCGGGTGGTACACCTCGCTGCCACCAGATTCAATCCGGACTTGGAAGCAGATGGAAGAGCAGTTCCACATGCAGTATCACTCAGAGGCTTCCGAGGCTGGCATTGCCGATCTAGCACAAGTACGGCAGAAGCGCGGAGAAACAGTGTCAGAATACATCCAGCGCTTCAGGACCATCAGGAACCGATGCTATTCGGCTCGTTTGACTGAAAAAGAAGCAGTCGAGCTGGTGGTGGTGGGTCTTGCATCGCCGATCAAGGATATGGCTTCCCAAGCAGAGTACGCTTCACTGGCGCATATGGTTCAGAAACTGTCATTGTATGAACAGCGCCACCCAGAGTTGTACCAGGACAAGTTCAATCGCGCAGTAGTCCTGGTTGAGACAGAGGAAGGTGAAGGCTCTGCTGGAGATCAGGAGGTAGCAGTAGCTGAATGGGCTCGGGGGGCAAGCCCCGTGTCCTGCAAGTGAGTTAAGCCACAAGGTCCTCCAAGAGGGTTTGACTTCGACATAAGCAAAGCTGAGCAGATTTTCGACCTCTTACTTAAGGAGAAGCAGCTGAAGTTACCCGAAGGCCATAACATCCCTACGACGCAAGAGCTGAATGGAAAGCCATACTGCAAGTGGCATAATACGTTCACCCATACCACCAACGACTGCAGGGTGTGGCGTCAGCAGATCCAAATGGCGATAGAACAAGGGCGTCTAATTTTCAGCCAGTACGCCATGAAAGTCGACACGCACCCCTTCCCCGCCGTTAACATGGTGGAGTTCACTTACCCCGGAGGGTGCCAGCCAGGTTTCTCGTTCAGCATTAACATGGTCGGGCCTGTGCACCACCCTGGTAAGGAAAGAGACGAGAGCAGCCGCTCTCGTGGCAAGGACAAGGAGGAGGCCGTTCCACGCGACCGGCCCCGACACGATGGCAAGCGCTACATCACAGAGGGAGAAGTGAAGAATGTGCGATATCAGCGACCTCTCTCAGATCATCTCCTCAACAAATATGAGCGTCAGTACGACCAACACCGGGGATACAACGACGACGACGAAAGAGATCGTCGGTCTAGCAGGGACAACAGCAAATATCGTCGGCATGATCGAGACGATGAAGGTTATGAGCGCCATGCCAAGGAAAAGTCAAGAGAGCAGGACGACGTGGACAGGCACTGGGATTGTCCCTTCTTCAAACACTGCTGGGATTCAGGAATGAGCCGATTGCCCACAATCGGCAATCGCCTTAATGTAGACAGAAGAAGAAGGGCACAGGAGACGTGTCAGTGTTCAAGCGTCTAGGGCCTCTCCCATCTCGGAACAAGCAAGCTGAGTCCTCTCGGGTGGAAGATCTCGAGGAGTTAGAAGACGAAGAAGAAGAAGAAGAAGAAGAAGAAGAAGAAGAAGAAGAAGATAAATACCACCGTCCAAGGTGGTGGCCTGATGGACTCATCCACTCCCAAAAGCGTAGGGTTCAGCGGCTACGTTGTTTGGAGGAAGCCGAAAGGTTATACCTGCACACATTGAGGAAAGCGCGGCCTGATCTAGCCGCGAAAATTCAGCGAACTCTGGACGAAGAGGGTCGACCACAGAAGAAAGAGTGGCGCCCCAAACAAAAGAAAGCCGACGATGAGACATCGGCTAGCACAAACATGGTGTTCATTCTTCCGGCGGAGTTTTGTGCTCCTGGAACCGAAGAGGCACCTGTGGCACAACTTGACTGCGGCCCAAGGCCGGTTATCTTTGAGAAGCCACGAGAAAGAAGTTACAGACACCTGAAGGCCCTGTACTTACGAGGTTATATCAATGGGCAGCCGGTCAACAAGATGCTGGTTGACACCGGAGCGGCAGTTAACATCATGCCATACTCCATGTTACGTCGTTTGGGACGCTCTAGCTCGGATCTGATCAAGACCAACGTCACATTGAGCGATTTCAACGGCCAAGCATCGGAAGCACAAGGTGTTCTGAACGTGGATTTGACCGTAGGAAGGAAAACCATCCCTGCGACATTCTTCATCGTCGATAGCAAGAGCACCTACGCTGTCCTGCTAGGGAGAGATTGGATCCACGCCAACTGCTGCATTCCATCCACGATGCATCAATGCTTGATACAGTGGGATGGAGATGAAGTAGAGATCGTCCACGCAGATGACTCAGCCGAGATTTCAACGGCTGGCATGAACGTTTGGGAGGCGGCAGGCCAAGAACCACTCTCCGGAGTCACTTTGGACGACTGTGAGCGCATCGACGTGACAAAAAACGGGGAGAGGCTGGTCTTATCCACCGGCCTGACTGTATGACAAGAGCAAAGGCTATGGACGTACGTGGCAAGGCCGATCCCTGCGATCGGCCCCAAAAAATAAAAAGTGATGATCTTGTCTCAAGCATGTCACGTAGTCGTAGTAAAGCACGAACAAGATGAAACCTGCATTGAGCTATGCAATCAAAATGGGGGCCGATTCCAGCAATCGGCCCATATTATCTTCGCCATACGTTTTGCCTGTGTTGAGCATCGATCTAACAGGAGACGGAAAGATAGGGTATGGGTTTACATCGGCTGATGAGCTAGAAGAGGTTGACATTGGTCCTGGGGATAAGCCACGACCAACTTTTATCAGCAAAAAGTTAGATCCACATTTCAGGAGCCAGATGATAGCTCTGTTAAAAGAATACCCAGATTGCTTTGCATGGGGTTACACAGAGATGCCTGGGTTAGACAGGAGCATCATTGAGCATCGGCTCCCTCTCAAGAAAGGATTTCGGCCATTCCAACAACGAGCACGTCAGACGAAGGCCGAAATTCTCGAAGAAGTCAAGAAGGAGATCGAGAAAATGTTAGCCGCCGGGTTCATCAGGCCATGCAGGTATGCTGAATGGATTTCCAATATCGTACCTGTAGAAAAAAAGGACGGCCGATGGCGTGTTGCCATAGATTTCCGTGATCTCAACAGAGCCACTCCAAAGGATGAGTATCCAATGCCTGTGGCCGAAACACTGATCAATGCAGCTGCCGGCCACAAGGTGTTAAGTTTCATGGATGGCAATGCCGGCTACAACCAAATTTTCATGGCTCCAGAAGATACACACAAGACTGCATTCAGAGTACCAGGATCAGTAGGCTTGTTCGAATATGTGGTCATGACTTTTGGGCTGAAGAATGCCGGTGCAACGTACCAAAGAGCCATGAATTACATTTTTCACGATCTGATTGGCAAGCTGGTGGAAATCTACATCGATGACGTGGTGGTCAAGTCTGTCTCCATAGAAGGACACTTGGATGATTTGCGACGCATCCTAGACCGGACTAGAAAATTCGGGCTGAGAATGAATCCAAAGAAGTGTGCCTTTGGTGTGACGGCCGGTCAGTTCCTAGGTTTTTTGGTTCATGAACGAGGAATTGAGATCGGCCTGAAAAGTCAGGAGGCAGTATGTACCATGCAGCCACCTACCACGAAGAAGGAACTCCAACGTCTTATCGGCAAGATCAACTTCGTTCGACGGTTCATCTCTAATCTGTCAGGACGAATTGAGCCATTCATGGCGTTGGTGAAGATTAAATCTGATGACGAGTTTCACTGGGGGGCAGAACAGCAGCGAGCGTTTGACGAGATCAAGTGGTATCTAATAACGCCGCCTGTGCTAGTTCCACCTCAGCAAGACAGGCCGTTCTATATCTACTTATCAGTAGCTGACACGTCCATCGCTTCAGTGGTGGTGCAACTCTATGAGGGTGTTGAAAAGGTCGTTTTCTAGCTCAGCAGAAGGATGTCGGATGCAGAGACAAGGTATCCTGAGGTCGAGAAGTTATGCCTCTGCCTATTCTTCACCTGCACCAAGCTTCATCACATCTTTTTGACGGCAGAAATCATCATCATATGCAAATCGGACGTTGTCAAGCACATGCTGTCGGCTCCTGTTTTGAAAGGCCGACTTGGTAAGAGGATGTTTGCGTTATCGGAATTCGATCTCCGGTATCAGCCTGCGAAAGCAGTCAAGGGACAAGCGTTGGCCGATCTGATAGCTGAACGGATCAATACTAATATAGCAGCACTATCTGTACGTGCATGGGCTATGTTCTTCGATGGATCGGCTTGTGACGATGGTTGTGGCATCGGCATTCTGCTCATGTCGCCTCGGGGGGCAACATATTCCTTCTCCATCAGGCTATCTACCCCTTGCACCAACAATGTCGCCGAATATGAGGCAGTACGCAAGGGAATGGAGTTGCTTTTGGAAGCCGGGGCAGAAGCGGTGGAACTTTTTGGAGACTCGAAGTTGGTGATCTCCCAGCTCACGGACGAATACAAGTGCGAGAGTGAGTCACTCTTCCCATATTGGATGGAATGCCGTGAGCTGATGGCACAATTTCGGTACATCAACTTCAATTGGGTCCCAAGATCTCAAAATACCGAGGCCAACGATCTCGCACAAATGGCGTCAGGCTACAAGGCCATACCTGACGGGTCAGAAGTTCAGGTGCAGTTCTTGGAACAGGATGATTGGAGAGCCGATATCTTCAATTACTTGAAGGATCCGGCTCGGGGGGCACCTAAACGGATAAGGTACAAGGCCATGAAATATGTCCTTATAGGAGATGACATGTTCTACAGGACGTTGGAAGGATTACTGCTCAAGTGCCTGGGACCAACCGAGTCTAATCGGCTCTTACATGAGGTGCATGAAGGCGCCTGTGGAACTCACCAATCGGCTCATAAGATGAAATGGCTGATCAGGCGATCAGGGTTTTACTGGCCCACCATGCTTGAGGACTGCTTCAAATATTACAAAGGATGCCAAGCGTGTCAGATGTTCGGGAAGATTCAGATGGTACCCGCATCAGCAATGAATCCCATCATCAAGCCTTGGCCATTTCGAGGTTGGGGCATGGATATGATCGGCAAAATCCATCCTGCGTCAAGCAAAGGCCACGAGTGGATTTTGGCCATTACAGATTACTTCACTAAATGGGTGGAGGCCGTCCCTATGAAGAAAGTAAAATCGGAAGACGTTATCAAATTTGTGAAGGAACACGTCATTCATAGATTCGGAATTCCCCAAACCATCACGACCGATGGAGGTTCGGTCTTCACTTCTAAAGAATTCAGAAAGTTCTGTGACGATATGGGAATTAAGCTGATCCGATCATCTCCATACTATGCTCAAGCTAACGGGCAGGTCAAGCGTCCCAACCGTAGCCTTATCAAGCCGATTAAGAGGAAAATTGACGAAAACCCTAGGGGTTGGCATGAGGTATTGCTCAAGCTTTGTGGGCCTATCGCATGTCATGCCATGGAGCTATAAAAACTTCGCCATACCAGCTCGTCTATGGGCGGAAGCCGTATTACCTTGGGAAATTACGGCTGGATCGAGACGTATTACGTTTCGTAATGATCTGACAATTTGAAGAATATGCAGCCCTGATGAGTGATACTATTGAGGATGCAACGGAACTTAGACTTTGGTTGTTGGAGAAGATTAAAGAGAACAAAGCCAGGGTAGCTCACGCATACAATAAGAAGGTGAGACCAAAGGAGTTTCAGGTTGGTGATCTAGTATGGGAAGCTGTGTTGCCATTGGGAACTAAGGATAAGGCATATGGTAAACGGTCTCCTAATTGGCACGGTCCGTACAAAGTCGATCAGGTTTTGAAGGGCAATGCATACATGCTCGTGCAGCTGAACGGTGTTAAATTCCCAGTAGCCGTCAATGGTCAACACCTCAAGAAGTATTTCCCAAGCATGTGGGATGACGAACGGTGAAATATGGGGGCCGATGTACAAAATCGGCCAGTAAAAAAAAATTATATACAAATCACAGCCGATGCGCGGACATCGACTTTAGAAATATGGATGCCAGTATAGCCAATGCACGGACATCGACTTCAGAATAATGAAAAAGCCGATGCATAGCCATCGACTCTAGAGGAATAAGCTCAATTGAGCAGGTTAGCAGATCAGTTTCAGGCCAGAGACCGTGGCGTTTGGGATGCTGAGGAGTTGAATCTGTGCGTTTGAGATTGGAGGATGGCGTGGACACGGATTGGACCTGTCTAACCGTGTGAATAGGCAACTGATTTGGGCCTTAAATTGCGTTTTATGGTAAACGCCGATGCCCTGCCATCGGCTCTTTGTGCGTTGACTTCGTTGGCAATCGGCAAATTTGACGAGAAAGCAAAATCAATAGAGGAATATTTTCTTCATTAATAAAGGGGATTTCTTACAAAGAAGAGCCGATTGCTCGAGGGAGGAAGAACAAAAGAAAGGTCTATTGACCAATCTACTACTACTAGTCCTACTCTACGGGACGTCGCTGCCCTCGTCGTCGCCATCGGAGCTCTCGTCGGCGCTGCTGCCGGTGGGCTCCTCGTCGCTGCTCCCGTAGCCCTCATTGGGAGCCTCCTCCTCCTCCTCGTCGTCATCGTCGTCGTCATCTGAGCCGGCGCGGAAGCGCTTCGCCGGCGGGTAGTCTTCGAGGGAGTGGTCATCCTCCTCTTCTTCCTCCTCCTCGGAGGAAGTGTAGTCATCCCAGGAGAACGAGTCGTCCTCGCTCCCCGCCTCCAGTTCCCCATCGGCAAGGAACTGGAGGTCCTCGTCTCCGCTGGTCAAGGACTTATCATCCTCAAACCAGACGGAGGAGTTGTGCTCCTCCTGGTCCCATTCTTCTGGGGCGCGCTGGTTGTGCGCCTCCGTCAGATCCCACTCCGGCGTGGGCTCGTGGGAGGAGGAGGATGAGGAGAAGAAGGATTGGGAGGAAAGATCCGACGAGGCGGAGGAGGAGGAAGAGGACGACATTGCTACAGGAGATGGGGGATTTCTGGTGCCGATGGCTAGAACAGAGCAAGGGGTGAAGAGGCGAACTGTTCGGCGCGGTTAAATAAAAGGGGATATAGTGGATTTAATGCCACAGCAGTTTCCGAGGAAGTGGTGCAAAAAGAAAAAAAACAACTGTCAAATCACGCGGAGAAGTTGAGAAGGCAAGGCATCATGATAAAGGATACTGCGATGGTTTTGCCCTGCCACGACGTGACCCGACGAAGAAGAGGCAGAGTGGTTTTGGAATTATCATTACCAAAACCAGGGGGCATGTGTTATCACCAGAATTTAACCGGATCAGAGGTGGGCCGTGATTAAGATGGGCTTGGAGAATATACACGGAAAATATGCATGAATCGGCCTTGTATAAGAGTTTGGGCTAAATTGCCCGTGTATCTGTAAATATTGTAGGATTCGTGTCGGTTAGGGTTGAAGGAGTTTAGCTCGTGCACGGTTGGGATTATTCCCACGTTAGAGAGTCTACGGACTATAAATATGTATCTAGGGTTATTGAGAAGGAGGACGATCACGTTCACAACAAACCAATCTAGGCGCATCGCCACCCCTTGTTTCGAGGGTTTCTTCCGGGTAAGCATCATGCTGCCTAGATCGCATCTCGCGATCTAGGCAGTATCAAGTTTATTCGTTGTTCATGCGTTGCCCGTGCTGAAGCCTTGTTGATGGCGAGCAACGTAGGTATCGTAGATGTGTTAGGGTTAGCATTTTTTTACCTTTATACATGCTTTTATCCATGCTATCCCTAGACATCTAGCCACCCTTGTACTGATCTGAGGTGCAAGGGTGGCACCTTGCTTAGTCATTATTTAGTAGATCCGATCCGTTATGATTCCTCCTTGTTCTTCAAGGATTAGTTTAATATCTACATAGTTAGGCCTTGCAAACGGGTTGAAGGATCCAGTAGCACGTAGGGTGTAGTTTGCTAGCCCTAGAGAAGATGTTCCGGGAATCAACTCCATGTTGGTTTTTAGGCCTTGTCTAGGGTTGGTTTATTGTCATCTTGCGTGGCTGCCAGGCTCAATCACGTGTAGGACGTTCCGATTATGTGGTGAAAACCCTAAATCGTCGTAGGTCGTTTTAACTTAGTATTGATCAAGTGGGACCACCATGTTATCGTAGATCTCATACGAATCATGGGTGGATCGGCTCCTTGAGCCGATTCACAGGACAACCTGAGAGCCGATCGAGGCTCGTATTTAATGTTTACGTGTATGCCATGCAGGAAACTAAGTGAAGCAATCCATCACCTTCCTGACCAGGTATAGGTCAGGTGGCACACCCTTGCACCAGCATCGGACGTGCGTGCCGGAGCTTTGCGGGCCGTCGCTCGAGGGACCAGGGCCAACCGCAGTTCTGGGAGCCTCCCGGCTCTACGTGTTGCCCGTCGTTACTCGCCGGTGGGTTTTGGACGTCAACAATGACAAATGTTCCAGATTTCACTATTAGTAACTTTGTAATGTGATGAACAATTTCATTCATAATTTTATCCATCAAATCATGACGACTTTCCGAGACCATGTCTATACATGCTAGGCTCATAAAGTTTAACCTTAGTATTCGCATGTACAAATCTGGCTTGCACCCGTTGTATGCACACATAGAATCTATAACACCCGATCATCACGTGATGCTTCGAAACGATGATTCTTAGCAACGGTGCATACTAAGGAAGACCACTTCATGGATATGCGAATATCATTAGTGTCCAACTAGTTGGAGGATTGGGACGCCTGGTGTCTTCAACCTTTGTACATTCCCATAAAACCTATGAGTTTATGTAATCTCACTAGAATATATTCCATCATCTTGCAATAAGGTCTTAGATATCACATATATCTCATACCTTGCTTTATTTCTGAAAACAAAATTTCCAGCTCCTTACTTTTCAAACGGATTTGAACTTCAAGTTTCACGGAGACAAGATGACTTTAGGTACTAATTGAAACCATTGCTCTTTGAATCAACAAAGTGAGGTTTACTAAAAGTTTGCAATAGGACTTAATTATTTCTTGATTGTTTAACAATACGGTACCAGTCCGTAAAGTTTCTTGTCAGACTTAACAGTATTTCTATCTCAATTACAAGACTAGCGCATGGTAGATAACGGATACCAATTCTACAAATTTAATTCAAAATACTATTCAGACTATGTTCATGATAATTAGTTCATTTTTTAATCTAATTACTAATGAACTCCCACTTAATACAACATCACTCATAGTTGTTTAGTGGTACACGATCCATATCCACTACACCAAAACCGATCATCACGTGAGATGATGTAGCTTCAATGGTGAACATCAACATGTTGATCATATCATCCATATGACTCGTGTTCAACCTTTCGGTTTCCTGTGTTCCGAGGCCATGTCTGTACATGCTAGGCTCGCCAAGAAAACCCAAGTATTTCCGCGTGTGCAACATGGCTTACACCCGTTGTATGTGAACGTAGAATCTATCACATCCGATCATCACGAGATGCTTCAAAACGACGAACTGTAGCAACGGTGCATACGAGGGGAGAACACTTTATTATCTTGATATTAATGTGAGGGATCATCTTATAATGCTACCATCACGATCTAAGCAAGATAAGATGCATAAAGGATTAACATCACATGCAATTCATAATATGTGATATGATATGGCCTTTCTTCTTGTGCTTTTGATCTCCATCTCCAAAGCACATGAGCATGATCTCCATCATCACCAGCATTGCACCAAGGTCCATGGCGCCGCTTCATGGTTGTCCATCACTTATAGCTACTATGACAACTACTTGAAATAAAGCTATTACATGATGAATAGACACGCAGGTCTTAACAAATTTAAAGACAACCATTAGGCTCCTGCCAGTTGCCATAATACAATAATGAACATCTCATACATCAAATATAATCATCATCACATCATGGCCATATCACATCACCAAACCCTGCAAAAACAAGTTAGACGCCTCTAATTTTGTTTGCATATTATACGTGGTTTAGGGTTTTCGAGTAAGATCCAATCTACCTACGAACATGAACCACAACGGTGATACTAATGTTGTCAATTGAAAGAGTAAATTGAATCTTAACTATGGTGGGAGAGACAGACACCCGCAAAGCCACTTATGCAATACAAGTTGCATGTCAAGCGTGGAGAAAGTCTCATGAGACGCGGTCATGTAAAGTTAACCCGAGCCGCTTCATCCCACCATCCCGCAAGATGCAAAGTACACTAACCAAAAACAACAAGAGCATCAACGCCCACAAAACCATTGTGTTCTACTCGTGCATAGACTTGGCTCTGATACCACTGATGGGTTCGTTGCATAGAAAACAAAATTTTCTACCGTGAACAAGAACCAAACCAAGATCTAATCTAGGAAAAGCCAAGATCTAATCTATGAAGATCAAAGCAACGAGATGCATGTGAGACTAACCCTCGAAGATTTCCAAAGCCTACGAGATTAGATCTCGTTGTTGATGTAGTAGATCATCCAGTGCTGCAATCCGGCAGCACTTCCATACTCTGCCGTGCGTACGGTGTCGATGAAGCCCATCCTCTCCCCGTTCCAGTGGGCAGCGGAGGTGTGGTAGATCCCCTCGGAATCCCAGCAGCACGACGGCGTGGTGGTGGTGGTGCAGGAGAAAAGCTGCAGGGCTTCGCCTAAGCCGGAGCAGTTTATCGTTGGGAGAGAGAGGCGGCCAGAGAACATGGGATGAAGGAGGGCTGCGCCAGCTGCCCCTACCCTCTTTATATAGGGGGGTTCGGCCAGGGGTGCCTTGGCCCCTCCTCCAAGCTCATGGCCGGCGGCCCAAAAGGGGTAAGGGGTAAAACTTCCCCCCAAGTTGATCCCCCCTAGGGTTTTTGGGGAAACCCTAGCGGTTGGCCGGCTGGGCTTTGGGGGGCATGTGCCCATGGCCCATTAGGCTAGGGAGCATCCCCTAAGCCCATGCTAGGCCTCCTAGGGTCGTGGGCCCACTGGTGGGACCCCCGGAACCTTCTAAAACCTTCCCGGTCTTCCGTCGGAAAAATCCCGAACTTTTCCGAAACCTAGAAATCAACTTCCCTTATATGAATCTTATTCTCCGGACCATTCCTGACCTCCTCGTGATGTCCTGGATCCCACCCGAGACTCCAAATAAACTTCAGTCTCCATCTCATATTCCGAATCTACTTATGCGACATCGAACCTTAAGCACGTCACCCTACGGTTCGTGAACTATGCAGACATGGTTGAGACTCCTCTCCGATCAATAACCAATAGCGGGATCTGGAGATCCATAATGGCTCCCACATATTCAATGATAACTTAGTGATCGATTGAACCATTTACACACGATACCGATTCCCTTTGTCACGCGCTACTTTACTTGTCCGAGGTTCGATCATCGGTATCTCCATACCTTGTTCAACCGCGTTACCGACAAGTACTCTTTACTCGTTACCGTGGTATGTCATCTCTTGTGATCCAATCACATGCTTGCAAGCTAATCAGACGACATTCCACCGAGAGGGCCCAGAGTATATCTATCCGTCATCGGGATGGACAAATCCCACTGTTGATCCACATGCCTCAACTTACACTTTCCGAATACTTAATCCTATCTTTATAACCACCCATTTACGAAATGGTGTTTTATGTAATCAAAGTACCCTTTCCGGTGTAAGTGATTTACATGATCTCATGGTCGAAGGACTAGGTAACTATGTATCGAAAGCTTATAGCAAGTTGAACTTAATGACTTGATCTCATGCTACGCTTATTTGGGTGTATGTCCATTATATCATTCACCCAATGACATAACCTTGTTATTAACAACATCCAATGTTCATGATCACGAAACCATGATCATCTATTAATCAACAAGCTAGTTATACAAGAGGCTTACTAGGGACTCCTTGTTGTTTACATAACACACATGTATCAATGTTTCGGTTAATACAATTATAGCATGGGATGTAAACATTTATCATGAACACAAAGATATAACAATAAATTATTTATTATTGCCTCTTGGGCATAACTCCAACACCTCCACCCAGGCCTCCACTGCCTCCACCACCGCCGGTTCCATTGCTGCTTCCGCCACCTCCTCCGCTTCTATCGTTGCCACCTCCGCCTCCGCCGCCGTCGTCTCCACCCCCAGCTGCTCGGCCGCGTATGTGGCCATCTGCTCTGCGTCGAACGCCCCTCTCGCATGGACAGAGGAGAGGTTAGGATCATCACGGAAGATGCCATGGGACATGTGAACAATGCGAGTCTTGGTGCGGTCCTGCTCGGCCATGGATACCTTATACGGTTGTATCGGCCTATCGGGGTGTGCCCTCCCCGACCTCCGGCTTTTGTAATAACCCACAACATAGGAACATCGAAGGATAGATTTAGAAATGGAATGTGCAATTCATCGCAAAACGAGGGAAATTTTCGCGCCTTATTCCAACTCAACCTAAGAGGGATCGAGGTTCTCTCTCAACTGCAATTAGGGTTAGGCATCGAGAGATTAAGAATTTTGACATGATCTCTTTTGTATCTTGTTGATTTGGGAGTTGATTTGATTTGACAATTCATATTGAATAAAAAACCTAAAGAGTAAAGGATAAGTAATATTGAAAATGAAATATGAATTCATAATTCAAATATAACTCATAATTCAAATGACTTTGAATTTCAAATTGAAATATAAATACATCAATCATTTACAAGTGAATAATAAAAATACAAATGAGCTCATAAGTAAAACTTGAGCTTTATTGATAATCATACACACATACACTGTCTTTACATTATTCTTTATTACAAGAATTGAATGAATAAGTAAATAAAATAAAAAAGAAGATTACAATATTTGATTCTAGACTAAATCCTAAAACTAATGTCTTGGAAGGATTGATCTTGTGGTCATATTCACCTTCAAAACCTGCAAAAATAGAGAGAATAGCTATACAAGGGGTTAGTAAAACAAGTCAGTGACTAGCCAGGGATGAACCAAGTGTCAATGACACTTGTGTTTGTCCAAACCAGTGAACCAAGTGTCAATGACACTTGTGCTTGTCCAAAATAGGGACAACACAGGATAGGATCAACAGCAGGCCAAACCTGGGCAAGGCAGTGGCCCAAGTTTCACCACAGAACTTCACATCACATGTAGGAGCTGTGCAGCAACAGCACAACACCCACAGGTGAGTCACCAGACCAAGCAGGGTTGTGTGTCACAGCCAGAGAGAAAGCACAGTAGTGATAAATAGGGTAGAAACCCTAGAAACCAAGCATCAAACGACAAATAACCATTCAGCAAACCACAGCCTAGAACAGCAAGTGTTCATCACCTATTCTTGCTCAAGAACAGCACCAACCAACACAGAAACCAACCATTCATCCAAAACCACTAATCAATCAACCATAAAGCATGGTGACCTAAGGAGGAGATCAACCAGAAGCTAGGAGGTGAAGGGTTGTGAACATAAAACCATCCAGAAGCACTGCATCAACAAAATATTTCTTTCTAGGAGCTGGAACAAGGTATACCAAGTTCCTGGAGAGGATCCAGTGGATCCAATCCATCATTTCTGCATGACACGGGTCATGGGATTGAGCAGATGCTCAAGGGATGATCATCGCTTGGTATTTACCAAGGATCACTGACAGAAGAGGAAGCTGTTAGAACCTAGAACCATCTAGATACAATTTATGTGCATATAAACCTAGAACACATGCATAGATGTGCACACAAGAAAGCACACATGCACAGATAGCACTAATAGATGATTTACTAGTAATAACAGCTACCAAGAACCACCCAGTGAAACCCTAGGCAATTAAACCATCAGAAACCCTAGAATTTCTTCACAGGCAAGCATAATGGCTTTCATATGAACTATGAGTCCCTATTATGCAAGCAAAGATGAGTAGCCAACAAGATCTAGCCAACTGTGCGAGAAACCAGTCAGTAGCAAGGCTACTGAGGTCACAATAAACACAAATCCATCTATTTACCAGAAGTAGATAAGCCATCACTATCCAAGAATGGATTCAGACTTGCAATACTTCCAAATTATCCATGGAAATATCAAATCATGCATAGCAAAAGACTTAAGCATCACTTCATAAGCAGTTCATCAGTAATCCATTCATCTAGGAAGGAATACATAACAAATCCTTGCATGAATTATGTCAAGGCATCACTGTAAGGCAACAGCAACACATACTCAGATGCATAAGCATCATTAGCATACATCAGTATTTACAACAGCTAGCAATTCATCCATATAGCAAGGAATTAACCAATAAGTAAGCCACTAGCAGATAATTGCTCAAGTAGATGAAGCACAAGACCAAGCAAAGCATCACAGACAAGCCATGATCCAAGAAGTGGATCAACTGAGGCTTACACAAGCCATGGGTGAGCATCACTGACATCACAAGTGCCAGTAGTGCAAACCTAGGACAATCACAAGTTCAATAAGCGTAGGATAGCATCAACAAGCTTAGGAATAGAGCATGGTATGCACAACAGCATAACACAAGCAGTAGCACATCAGCATCACTGACATCACAAGTGTCAGTGAAGCAAACCTAGGCCAATAGCAATTCAATGAGCATATGAATCAACCAATAAGCCTATGAACAAAACAGTAAGCATATGAACAAGACCATTAGGCATATACACAAGGAACAGTGACCATTTGCACAACATACATGCATGAATCAATGGATTGAGCACAGCACAGAAAGCCAGTAGGCATAGGAATGACATCAGTAGGATTAGGGTAGAGCATAGTGATAACCTACAAGTATAGGGGATCGCAGCAGTCTTCGCGGGTAGTAAAACCCAATTTATTGATTCGACACAAGGGGAGTGATACGTCTTCGACGTATCGATAATTTCTTATGATCCATGCCACATTATTGATGTTATCTACATGTTTTATGCACACTTTATGTCATATTCGTGCATTTTCTGGAACTAACCTATTAACAAGATGCCGAAGTGCCGATTCTTTGTTTTCTGCTGTTTTTGGTTTCAGAAATCCTAGTAAGGAAATATTCTCGGAATTGGACGAAATCAAAGCCCAGGGGCCTATTTTTCCACGAAGCTTCCAGAAGTCCGAAGGAGAGACGAAGAGGGGCCACGAGGGGGCCACACCCTAGGGCGGCGCGGCCCCCCCCCCCTTGGCCGCGCGGCCCTATGGTGTGGGGCCCCCGTGCCGCCTCTTGACCTACCCTTCCGCCTACAAATAGCCTCCGTGACGAAACCCCCAGTACCGAGAACCACAATACGGAAAACCTTCCAGAGACGCCGCCAACGCCGATCCCATCTCGGGGGATCCAGGAGATCGCCTCCGGCACCCTGCCGGAGAGGGGAATCATTTCCCGGAGGACTCTACGCCGCCATGGTCGCCTCCGGTGTGATGAGTGAGTAGTCTACCCCTGGACTATGGGTCCATAGCAGTAGCTAGATGGTTGTCTTCTCCCCATTGTGCTATCATTGTCGGATCTTGTGAGTTGCCTAACATGATCAAGATCATCTATCTGTAATTCTATATGTTGCGTTTGTTGGGATCCGATGAATAGAGAATACTTGTTATGTTGATTATCAAAGTTATACTTATGTGTTGTTTATGATCTTGCATGCTTTCCGTTACTAGTAGATGCTCTGGCCAAGTAGATGCTTGTAACTCCAAGAGGGAGTACTTATGCTCGATAGTGGGTTCATGCCTGCATTGACACTCCGGGACAAAGGATGAAAGTTCTAAGGTTGTGTTGTCTTGTTGCCACTAGGGATAAAACATTGATGCTATGTCTAAGGATGTAGTTGTTGATTACATTACGCTCCATACTGAATGCAAGTGTCTGGTGCTTTGCACCTTGATCCTGGGGGGGGTTCGGCTGATAACCTGTAGGGGGACTTTTTAGGCATAGATGCAGTTGGATGGCGGTCTATGTACTTTGTCGTAATGCCCAATTAAATCTCACTATACTCATCATGATATGTATGTGCATTGTCATGCTCTCTTTATTTGTCAATTGCCCAACTGTAATTTGTTCACCCAACATGCTGTTTGTCTTATGGGAGAGACACCTCTAGTGAACTGTGGACCCCGGTCCAATTCTCTTTACTGAAATACAATCTACTGCAATACTTGTTCTACTGTTTTCTGCAAACAATCATCATCCACACTATACATCTAATCCTTTGTTACAGCAAGCCGGTGAGATTGACAACCTCACTGTTTCGTTGGGGCAAAGTACTTTGGTTGTGTTGTGCAGGTTCCACGTTGGCGCCGGAATCCCTGGTGTTGCGCCGCACTACATCCCGCCGCCATCAACCTTCAACGTGCTTCTTGACTCCTACTGGTTCGATAAACCTTGGTTTCTTACTGAGGGAAACTTGCTACTGTACGCATCACACCTTCCACTTGGGGTTCCCAACGAGCGTGTGCTTTACGCGTCATCAAGCTAAATTTCTGGCACCGTTGCCGGGGAGATCAAGACACGCTGCAAGGGGAGTCTCCACTTCTCAATCTCTTTACTTTGTTTTTGTCTTGCTTAGTTTTATTTACTACTTTGTTTGCTGCACTAAATCAAAATACAAAAAATTAGTTGCTAGTTTTACTTTATTTGCTATCTTGTTTGCTATATCAAAAACATAAAAAAATTAGTTACTTGCATTTACTTTACTTATTTCATAATGTTTCCTCCTAAGTTTGTTCTTAAAGATGTACCGGTAGGTCGAGGGTCTATCCTTGGGAAAGACAATATAGAAGATTTTTTCACTCATATTAGCACGGTCGAAGATTTTGAAGATAGACACTTGGCAGAACTTGCCCCCACTTATGAAATTGCTGTTGCTTCTTTAGTACACACATTAGAAGCTAGATTTGTTAATCTTAATCCTGTGATTCAACATATGTTTCTTACACTCAGTGATATGGAAGAAGGAGAAAAGAAAGATTTTGTTTTAGAAACCCTTCTTAGAGAATTTGGTGGTCTAGCAAGAGAAGCTAGAAAGGTCTTTGCTAAATTTAATATGCTTGGTTCGAATACTAATTTTGTTAGTCTCCTTGAAAAGATGGATATGGATAGAATAAGATACACTAATAATATTGATGATGGAGGGGAGATCAAAGCACCAATACCATGTAAGTTCCTAGCTATGAATGATGCACTAGAAAATAACTATGCTTGGCTTGTTCCTGAAAATTTGTTTGATGAGAGTAGCACGCCTAAGACTAATGAAAAAGGAGATGCTAAAACTTATGTATCTAATATATTATGCCTGGTTGAGAAAACTCCACATCCCGCTGTAGAAGTACCACCCTTCGATAATACTTGATGCACACTTTCTGCACCTAGCTGAAAGGCGTTAAAGAAAAGCGCTTATGGGAGACAACCCATGTTTTTACCTACAGTACTTTGTTTTTATTTTGTGTCTTGGAAGTTGTTTACTACTGTAGCAACCTCTCCTTATCTTAGTTTTGTGTTTTGTTGTGCCAAGTTAAGCCGTTGATAGAAAAGTAAGTACTAGATTTGGATTACTGCGCAGTTCCAGATTTCTTTGCTGTCACGAATCTGGGTCCACCTCCCTGTAGGTAGCTCAGAAAATTAAGCCAATTTACGTGCATGATCCTCAGATATGTACGCAACTTTCATTCAATTTGAGAATTTTCATTTGAGCAAGTCTGGTGCCATTTTAAAATTCGTCAATACGAACTGTTCTGTTTTGACAGATTCTGCCTTTTATTTCGCATTGCCTCTTTTGCTATGTTGGATGAATTTCTTTGATCCACTAATGTCCAGTAGCATTATGCAATGTCCAGAAGTGTTAAGAATGATTGTGTCACCTCTGAATATGTTAATTTTTATTGTGCACTAACCCTCTAATGAGTTGTTTCGAGTTTGGTGTGGAGGAAGTTTTCAAGGATCAAGAGAGGAGTATGATGCAACATGATCAAGGAGAGTGAAAGCTCTAAGCTTGGGGATGCCCCGGTGGTTCACCCCTGCATATATTAAGAAGACTCAAGCGTCTAAGCTTGGGGATTCCCAAGGCATCCCCTTCTTCATCGACAACATTATCAGGTTCCTCCCCTGAAACTATATTTTTATTCCATCACATCTTATGTGCTTTTTCTTGGAGCGTCGGTTTGTTTTTGTTTTTTGTTTTGTTTGAATAAAATGGATCCTAGCATTCACTTTATGGGAGAGAGACACGCTCCGCTGTAGCATATGGACAAGTATGTCCTTGGTTTCTACTCATAGTATTCATGGCGAAGTTTCTCCTTCGTTAAATTGTTATATGGTTGGAATTGGAAAATGATACATGTAGTAATTGCTATTAATGTCTTGGGTAATGTGATACTTGGCAATTATTGTGCTCATGATTAAGCTCTTGCATCATATGCTTTGCACCCATTAATGAAGAAATACATAGAGCATGCTATAATTTGGTTTGCATATTTGGTTTCTCTAAGGTCTAGATAATTTCTAGTATTGAGTTTGAACAACAAGGAAGACGGTGTAGAGTCTTATAATGTTTTCAATATGTCTTTTATGTGAGTTTTGCTGCACCGGTTCATCCTTGTGTTTGTTTCAAATAAGCCTTGCTAGCCTAAACCTTGTATCGAGAGGGAATACTTCTCATGCATCCAAAATACTTGAGCCAATCACTATGCCATTTGTGTCCACCATACCTACCTACTACATGGTATTTTCCGCCATTCCAAAGTAAATTGCTTGAGTGCTACCTTTAAAATTCCATCATTCACCTTTGCAATATATAGCTCATGGGACAAATAGCTTAAAAACTATTGTGGCATTGAATATGTAATTATGCACTTTATCTCTTATTAAGTTGCTTGTTGTGCGATAACCATGTTCACTGGGGACGCCATCAACTATTCATTGTTGAATTTCATGTGAGTTGCTATGCATGTCCGTCTTGTCTGAAGTAAGAGAGATCTACCACCTTATGGTTAAGCATGCATATGTTAGAGAAGAGCATTGGGCCGCTAACTAAAGCCATGATCCATGGTGGAAGTTTCAGTTTTGGACATATATCCTCAATCTCAAATGAGAAAATTATTAATTGTTGTTACATGCTTATGCATAAAAGAGGAGTCCATTATCTGTTGTCTATGTTGTCCCGGTATGGATGTCTAAGTTGAAGAATAATCAATAGCGAGAAATCCAATGCGAGCTTTCTCCTTAGACCTTTGTACAGGCGGCATAGAGGTACCCCTTTGTGACACTTGGTAAAAACAGTGCATTGTGATGATCCGGTAGTCCAAGCTAATTAGGACAAGGTGCGGGCACTATTGGTACACTATGCATGAGGCTTGCAACTTATAAGATATAATTTACATGATGCATATGCTTTATTACTACCGTTGACAAAATTGTTTCATGTTTTCAAAATCAAATCTCTAGCACAAATATAGCAATCGATGCTTTTCCTCTATGGAGGACCATTCTTTTACTTTCAATGTTGAGTCAGTTCACCTATTTCTCTCCACCTCAAGAAGCAAACACTTGTGTGAACTGTGCATTGATTCCTACATACTTGCTTATTGCACTTATTATATTACTCTATGTTGACAATATCCATGAGATATACATGTTACAAGTTGAAAGCAACCGCTGAAACTTAATCTTCTTTTATGTTGCTTCAATGCCTTTACTTTGAATTATTGCTTTATGAGTTAACTCTTATGCAAGACTTATTAATGCTAGTCTTGAATTACTATTCATGAAAAGTCTTTGCTTTATGATTCACTTGTTTACTCATGTCATACACATTGTTTTGATCGCTGCATTCACTACATATGCTTTACAAATAGTATGATCAAGATTATGATGGCATGTCACTCCAGAAATTATCTGTGTTATCGTTTTACCTGCTCGGGACGAGAAGAACTAAGCTTGGGGATGCTGATACGTCTCCGACGTATCGATAATTTCTTATGATCCATGCCACATTATTGATGTTATCTACATGTTTTATGCACACTTTATGTCATATTCGTGCATTTTCTGGAACTAACCTATTAACAAGATGCCGAAGTGCCGATTCTTTGTTTCTGCTGTTTTTGGTTTCAGAAATCCTAGTAAGGAAATATTCTCAGAATTGGACGAAATCAAAGCCCAGGGGCCTATTTTTCCACGAAGCTTCCAGAAGTCCGAAGGAGAGACGAAGAGGGGCCACGAGGGGGCCACACCCTAGGGCGGCGCGGCCCCCCCTTGGCCGCGCGGCCCTATGGTGTGGGGCCCCCGTGCCGCCTCTTGACCTACCCTTCCGCCTACAAATAGCCTCCGTGTCGAAACCCCCAGTACCGAGAACCACGATACGGAAAACCTTCCAGAGACGCCACCAACGCCGATCCCATCTCGGGGGATCCAGGAGATCGCCTCCGGCACCCTGCCGGAGAGGGGAATCATCTCCCGGAGGACTCTACGCCGCCATGGTCGCCTCCGGTGTGATGAGTGAGTAGTCTACCCCTGGACTATGGGTCCATAGCAGTAGCTAGATGGTTGTCTTCTCCCCATTGTGCTATCATTGTCGGATCTTGTGAGCTGCCTAACATGATCAAGATCATCTATCTGTAATTCTATATGTTGCGTTTGTTGGGATCCGATGAATAGAGAATACTTGTTATGTTGATTATCAAAGTTATACTTATGTGTTGTTTATGATCTTGCATGCTTTCCGTTACTAGTAGATGCTCTGGCCAAGTAGATGCTTGTAACTCCAAGAGGGAGTACTTATGCTCGATAGTGGGTTCATGCCTGCATTGACACAGGGACAAAGTGATGAAAGTTCTAAGGTTGTGTTGTCTGTTGCCACTAGGGATAAAACATTGATGCTATGTCTAAGGATGTAGTTGTTGATTACATTACGCACCATACTTAATGCAATTGTCTGTTGCTTTGCAACTTAATACGGAGGGTTCGGATGATAACCTGAAGGTGGACTTTTTAGGCATAGATGCAGTTGGATGGCGGTCTATGTACTTTGTCGTAATGCCCAATTAAATCTCACTATACTCATCATGATATGTATGTGCATTGTCATGCTCTCTTTATTTGTCAATTGCCCAACTGTAATTTGTTCACCCAACATGCTGTTTGTCTTATGGGAGAGACACCTCTAGTGAACTGTGGACCCCGGTCCAATTCTCTTTCTTTGAAATACAATCTCTTGCAATACTTGTTCTCTTGTTTTACGCAAACAATCATCATCCACACTATACATCTAATCCTTTGTTACAGCAAGCCGGTGAGATTGACAACCTCACTGTTTCGTTGGGGCAAAGTACTTTGGTTGTGTTGTGCAGGTTCCACGTTGGCGCCGGAATCCCTGGTGTTGCGCCGCACTACATCCCGCCGCCATCAACCTTCAACGTGCTTCTTGACTCCTACTGGTTCGATAAACCTTGGTTTCTTACTAAGGGAAACTTGCTGCTGTACGCATCACACCTTCCACTTGGGGTTCCCAACGAGCGTGTGCTTTACGCGTCATCAGGGAGACAAAGAATACTTGAAAGCCTTAACAGCGGAGTTGTCAATTCAGCTGCACCTGGAAACAGAATTGCTCGCAAGAGTTTATCAGTAGTAACAGTTTTATAGCAGTAGCAGTAGTGAAATAACAGCAGCAGAGTAACAGAGACAGCAGTACTAATTATAGTAAACAGCAGGATTAAAATATTGTAGGCACGGGGACGGATAACGGGCGTTGCATGGATGAGAGAAACTCATGTAACAATCAAAGCAGGGCATTTGCAGATAATAATAAAACGGTGTCCAAGTACAAAGCAATCAATAGGCATGTGTTCCATATATAGTCGTACGTGCTCGCAATGAGAAACTTGCACAACATCTTTTGTCCTACCAGCCGGTGGCAGCCGGGCCTCAAGGGAATCTACTGGATATTAAGGTACTCCTTTTAATAGAGTACCGGAGCAAAGCATTAACACTCCGTGAACACATGTGATCCTCACATCACTACCATCCCCTCCGGTTGTCCCGATTTCTGTCACTTCGGGGCCTTTGGTTCCGGACAGCGACATGTGTATACAACTTGCAGGTAAGATCATAAAACAATGAATATCATGATGAAACAATAACATGTTCAGATCTGAGATCATGGCACTCGGGCCCTAGTGACAAGCATTAAGCATAACAAGTTGCAACAATATCAACAAAGTACCAATTACGGACACTAGGCACTATGCCCTAACAATCTTATGCTATTACATGACCAATCTCATCCAGTCCCTACCATCCCCTTCGGCCTACAGCGGGGGAATTACTCACACATGGATGGGGGAAACATGGCTGGTCGATGGAGAGTTGTCGGTGGTGATGATGGCGATGATCTCCTCCAATTCCCCGTCCCGGCGGAGTGCCAGAACGGAGACTTCTGGCCCCCGAGACGGAGTTTCGCGATGTGGCGGCGTTCTGGAGGGTTTCTGGCGACTTCGACTTCTTGGTCGCGATTTTTAGATCGAACCCCTTAAGTAGTCCAGAGGAGGGCGTCGGAGGCCGGCCGAGGGGGCCACACGCTAGGGCCGCGCGCCCCCCTCCTAGGCCGCGCCGCCCTATGGTGTGGGGCCCTCGGGCCTCCACCTGGCTTGCCCTTCTGGCTCCGTGAGTCTTCTGGAAAAATAGGACCTTTCGCATAAATTCCGAGGATTTTCCTGAAAGTTGGATTTCTGCCCAAAAACGAGACACCAGAACAGTTCTGCTGAAAACAGCGTTACTCCGTGTTAGTTGCATCCAAAATACACAAATTAGAGGCAAAACAATAGCAAAAGTGTTCGGGAAAGTAGATACGTTTTGGACGTATCAACTCCCCCAAGCTTAGCTTATTGCTTGTCCTCAAGCAATTCAGTTAACAACTGACATGATAAAAGAACTTTCACGAACATATTTGTTCATATGATGTATATATTCTCATGATATGGATAAAACTTAGGCAGTTCATAATAAGATGCATACAAATAAGATCATCTAATAGCTATGTCAATCATGGAAAGGTACCAACAATTAATAATAAGCATCATGAATCATGTCTATAAGCAGGATTGCAATGTTCATAAAAGAGTATGATAAAGTGGTATCTCGCTTGCCCATATTTGATCAGCAAAACATAAATGCCCAGGCACCTCTGAAGTTCATAGAAAGACTAGAAATAGTGATTGTCAAAGATAAAAGCATCAAAGTTATACCGCAATCAATCATATTTTGGGACAAGCATATTATACTAAGAATGACAGCTGTGCTCTCAAGATAGTGCTCAAAGAAAGGATGGAGACACAACATAAAAGTAAAAGATTGACCCTTTGCAGAGGGAAGCAGGGATTAACATGCGCTAGAGCTTTTCATTTTTAAAACAGGAGTAAAATTATTTTGAGAGGTGTTTGTTGTTGTCAACGAATGGTAATGGGTACACCAACTACCTCGCCAACCGGACTTTCAAGAGCGGCTCCCATGAAGGACGTTACCTCTACCAGCAAGGTAGATCATCCCTCTTCTCTTTTGTTTACACACGTATTTTAGTTTTATTATGAGTGACAATCCCCCCAACCTTTGCTTACACAAGCCATGGCTAACCGAATCCTCGGGTGCCTTCCATCAATCACATACCATGGAGGAGTGTCTATTTGCAAAATTAAGTTGCTTACTGATGAATCAGAGCAAAACATGTGAAGAGAATTATTAATGAAGTTTGATTAATCGGGGCTGGGAACCCCATTGCCAGCTCTTTTTGCAAAATTATTGGATAAGCGGATGTGCCACTAGTCCATAATGAAAGTTCGTCAAGAGTAAATGACAAGGTTGAAAGTTAAACACCACATACTTCCTCATGAGCTATGAAACATCTACACAAATTGAGAAGCATTTTGAAGGTTTTAAAGGTAGCGCATGAGAATTTACTTGGAATGGTTTGAAATGACATGCATAGGTATTTATGGTGGACACTTTGGAACAACTTGGTTTTCAGGTGTTTGGAAGCACGAGCAGCGTTCCCGCTCAGTACAAGTGAAGGCTAGCAATAGACTAGGGAGCGACAAATCAAGAGAGCAGTAACTGTCATAATCATGCTTGCGGCAAAATAAATTAACGGAGGCATAAAAGTGATACAAGAACTCTCAAGCAATGTAAATCATCGAGGCTTAATTGAATTTTTGTTCAGTCATATGCATGCGTGAGCATGTGCCAAGTAGATACAAATGAATTATTCAGAGGAGGATACCACAATGTCATACCTACTTATGAATAAAACAATGCAAGCAAACATCCATGACATGCTACTCATATTAATAAATTGGAGCTAAACATGAGAGATCATGAACTAGTAAACTTTCTTAAATGACATATACCTCACATGAACCAACTTAGAATGCTCACATGGATGAGTATATGTACAAAAATGAAAACAAATAGAGTTCATACCAGCCTCTCACCACAATCCAATTGTCGTAGATCGTCATTATTGCCTTTCACTTGTGTAGCTTGGATAATATGAAATGAAAACCACGCTCCAGCCACCGAAGACCATTGAACTCATAGTGAACTTTACAAACCAAAGAAGAACAGCAAATATTTTTGGTGTTTTCGAATTGGAAACAAGAACAAAAGGAAACAAGCAAACAAAGCAAAATCTTTTTGGATTTTCTTATATCAAACCAACAATAGCAAATAAAGCAAAATAAATGCAAGAAACCAAACAAACAAATGGTGAAGAGAAACAACAGAAATATTTTTGGTCTTTTTGTGTTTTGGGAAAGAAACAAAGCAAAAACAAGAAATGGAAACTAGAAAGGTCACATAAACACAAAGCAGCAGGAATTCGTCAAACTTGACAGCAGTATAGTACTCGATTTTTAAGAAATTCTTCCACTGCTCAAATCGAAAAGTGTTCAACTAATGAAAGTTAGATAACAACCTGGGGAACATAAAAAAAAATTAGCTTCTCAAAATACCATTCTGACTATTTTTGAGAATTTTTTTTGGTAACAGTCCAGAATCTGTTTTTAGGCAGCACTTCCCCAAATATCATCTCCCTCTCATTAGAAAACCACTCAAAGAAACTAAACAAGTATATACAAGTATCCAGGAACCATAATATGAAAATAATGAGTGATGCCGGTATACCTCCCCCCAAGCTTAGGCTTTTGACTCTTCTTGATCACATTATATCACCCTTCTCTCTTGACCCTTCAAAACTTCTGCCACACCAAACTTCTCATAAACTTTATTAGAGGGGTTAGTACTCAAAAACTTTAATCAACTTTAGTCCTGTAGTGACACATTACAAGAACTCAATAAAACATTAGCTACAGCTCTCCACATCTAGAAAGCCTTACTTAAAGTCCACAAGAGACAATGCAAAAAACAGAGACAAAATCTGCCAAAACAGGACAGCCAGTAAAGATGAATTTTTTCGAGGTACTTCCGTTGCTCAAATCAGAAAACTCAAAACTAATGAAAGTTGCGTACATATCTGAGGTTCACACGTGAATTTTTACAGAATTTTTAGATTCTCCTACAGAGAGAAAAACTCAAATTCGTGACAGCTAAAAATCTGTTTCTTCGCAGAAATCCAAATCTAGCATCAACTTTCTATTAGAGACTTTTCTTGGCACAATAATGCAATAAAGTAAAGATACAGAGGTATTGCTACAGTAAGTAAAACAAGTGGAGGAAGAAATAAATGTTGTTTAGCTCCTCTATGCATATAAAAAGTATTTGTTAAGAAGGTTGATCAAGTCTTGCCACCAAATAAATTTTACACAGCATAAGAAGAAATAAACCTCAAATCAATCATGTTACCTTGAATTGTATTGATATGGATCCAATCATAATATGTTGATATCCTTCTTTAGGCTCATATATAGGACAATTAATAGCTCCAATTTTGATAGTTCTCACATTAGAAATGGTATTAACTCCACATACTTTATCAATCCTCTTGGGAAAATAAACGGTATGCTCCTTGTCATCAACATTGAAAGTAACCTTTCCTTTATTGCAATCAATAACAGCCCCTGTGGTGTTAAGAAAAGGTCTCCCAAGAATAATAGACATATTATCATCTTCAGGCATTTCTAACACAACAAAATCAGTTAATATCAAGCAGTTATTAGTAACTTGAACAGGAACATCCTCACATATACCAACAGGAATAGCTGTAGATTTGTCAGCCATTTGCAAAGATATATCAGTGGGTATCAACTTATCTAAATAAAGTCTCTTGTAAAGAGAAAAAGGCATAACACTAACACCGGCTCCCAAATCACATAGAGCAGTTCTAACATAATTATTCTTAATAGAACAAGGAATAGTCGGTATACCTGGGTCGCCCAACTTCTTTGGAAATTTGCCATTGAAAGAGTAATTAGCAAGCATAGTGGAAATCTCCTCATTAGGAATTTTCCTTTTGTTAGAGACAATATCTTTCATATACTTTGAATAAGGTGGCAATTTAATAGCATCAGTCAAAGGGATTTGCAAGAATAAAGGTTTCATCCAATCACAAAATTTATTATAGTGTCTTCTTCCTTTGATTTTAGTTTCTTAGAAGGAAAAGGCATTTGCTTTTGCACCCAAGGTTCCCTTTCATTACCATGTTTCATAGCAATAAAATCTTCTTTAGTATACTTTTTATTTTTAGCATGCTTTTCAGGTTCATCTTCAACTTCTTCTTTATCAGAAGCATCATTCTTATCATTATCATTATCATGTTCATTACCACTTTCAGTTTCAGCATCAGAAATAGAAATACTATTAGGATCATTAACAGGTTCAGGGGGTTCTACAATAGTTTTATGTTTCTTCTTCTTTTTCTTAGAAGGAGCACTAGGTTCAATTCGTTGAGAATCTTGTTCAACTCTTTTGGGATGCCCTTCAGGATATAGAGGATCCTGGGTAGAAACACCGCCTCTAGTTGTTACTTCATAAGCATGTTTCTCTTTAGAACTATTTTTTAACAAGTCATTTTGCACTTTAGTGAGTTGATCAATTTGAGTTTGAACCATTTGAAAATGTTTAACAAGCATCTTAACATCATTGGAGGTTCTCTCCACAATATCATGCAAATTGCTAATAGCTTGAGAATTTTCCATTAGATGATTCTCTACTCTCATATTAAAATTTTCTTGCTTAGCAATATAATTATCAAACTCATCTAAGCATTGAGCAGGAGGTTTTGAATACGGAATATCTTCCCTAGTAAAGCATTGAAGAGAGTTTACCTCAATCATGGATGAAGGAGGAATTATCTTACATAAATCTTCTATGGGAGGTAAATATTTCACATCTTCGGATTTAATACCTTTCTCCTTAAGAGACTTCTTGGCTTCCCTCATATCTTCATCATTTAATTTAATTAAACCCCTCTTTTTCAATATTGGCGTCGGAGTTGGTTCCGGTGTAGTCCAATCATCATGATTCCGGCCTATTTTAGCCAATAATTCTTGACTTAAATCTGAGTTCTTTTCCTGAAAACACAACCAGCACAACAATCCAAATATGCCCTAGACTCAACGGTTAGTCCACTATAGAATATATCAAGTAAATCATGCTTTTCCAATTCATGTCTAGGTCGAGCCCTGATGAGAGAGCAAAATCTTGCCCATGCTTCAGGCAATTTCTCTCCATCTTCCTGGTCAAAGCTATAAATTTTCTGTAAAGCAGCATGTTGAGCACTAGCAGGAAAGTATTTCCGAAAGAAAACATCAAGCAAATCACCTGGACTTTTAATAGAACCAGGAGGCAAATTATTATACCAATTTTAGCATCATCCTTTAATGAGAAAGGAAAATTTTTAGCAACAAAATAAGTACGCATCTTAACATCATCAGAAAACAAGCTACTCATAGAAGAGAGTTCATTCATGTGTTCTATAGCACTTTCTTTTTCAGTACCACAAAAGGGTGTTTTCTCTACAATAGCTATATGAGATAGATCGAGAGAAAAATCATAATCTTTATCCTTAATGCATATAGGAGATGTGGCAAATTTAGGATCAGGAGATAGCTTATGTCTAACAGTATATTGTGCGAGAAACTTTTTAATTTTTCTTGCATCAGTAATAGCATTGCATTTATCAATAAAATCATCATTAAGTTCCACATAATCCTCATCAGGATCATCACTATAATAATCAAGTTCAGGTGAATTAACAGGTGTAGCAACATTAGGAGTTTCAGTATTTTCAATTTGTCTAGACCAAGCAATTGTAGCATCTAGAAAGGATCCCAATGAACCACTATCATCAAGCACAGTAGAAACATTATCAATATTATGAGAATTTTCAGATTCAGCAGAAGTACTAGCAAGTGAAGCTTGCGGTGGTGAAACAAGTTGACTTATCACAGATGGTGAATCAAGAGCAGCAGAGGTACTCAGAGTTGTACCTTTTCTTGTAGTGGATGGTAATATGGCAACTTTAGAATCGCGAGATTTACCCATGATGGAGAATTTGCAGCAAACAATATCAATCCAAGTGAACTTCCAAATAAAGCTATGCTCCCGGCAACGGCGCCAGAAAACAGTCTTGATAACCTACAAGTATAGGGGATCGCAGCAGTCTTCGCGGGTAGTAAAACCCAATTTATTGATTCGACACAAGGGGAGACAAAGAATACTTGAAAGCCTTAACAGCGGAGTTGTCAATTCAGCTGCACCTAGAAACAGACTTGCTCGCAAGAGTTTATCGAGTAATGAGTTTTATAGCAAAGAGCTTGATAGTGAAATAACAGCAGCAGAGTAACAGAGATAGCAGTAGTAATTATAGTAAACAGCATGATTAAAATACTGTAGGCACGGGGACGGATAACGGGCGTTGCATGGATGCGAGAAACTCATGTAACAATCAAAGCAGGGCATTTGCAGATAATAATAAAATGGTGTCCAAGTACAAAGCAATCAATAGGCATGTGTTCCATATATAGTCGTACGTGCTCGCAATGAGAAACTTGCACAACATCTTTTGTCCTACCAGCCGGTGGCAGCCGGGCCTCAAGGGAGTCTACTGGATATTAAGGTACTCCTTTTAATAGAGTACCGGAGCAAAGCATTAACACTCCGTGAACACATGTGATCCTCACATCACTACCATCCCCTCCGGTTGTCCCGATTTCTGTCACTTCGGGGCCTTTGGTTCCGGACAGCGACATGTGTATACAACTTGCAGGTAAGATCATAAAACAATGAATATCATGATGGAACAATAACATGTTCAGATCTGAGATCATGGCACTCGGGCCCTAGTGACAAGCATTAAGCATAACAAGTTGCAACAATATCATCAAAGTACCAATTACGGACACTAGGCACTATGCCCTAACAATCTTATGCTATTACATGACCAATCTCATCCAATCCCTACCATCCCCTTCGGCCTACAGCGGGGGATTACTCACACATGGATGGGGGAAACATGGCTGGTCGATGGAGAGGCGTCGGTGGTGATGATGGCGATGATCTCCTCCAATTCCCCGTCCCAGCGGAGTGCCAGAACGGAGACTTCTGGCCCCCGAGACGGAGTTTCGCGATGTGGCGGCGTTCTGGAGGGTTTCTGGCGACTTCGACTTCTTGGTCGCGATTTTTAGGTCGAACCCCTTAAGTAGTCCAGAGGAGGGCATCGGAGGCCGGCCGAGGGGGCCACACGCTAGGGCCGCGCGCCCCCCTCCTGGGCCGCGCCGCCCTATGGTGTGGGTCCCTCGGGCCTCCACCTGGCTTGCCCTTCTGGCTCCGTGAGTCTTCTGGAAAAATAGGACCTTTCGCATAAATTCCGAGGATTTTCCTGAAAGTTGGATTTCTGCACAAAAACGAGACACCAGAACAGTTCTGCTGAAAACAGCGTTAGTCCGTGTTAGTTGCATCCAAAATACACAAATTAGAGGCAAAACAATAGCAAAAGTGTTCGGGAAAGTAGATACGTTTTGGACGTATCACATAGCATGCGCAGCAGCACCGCATCACAACATAGGCAAGCAAGAACAGTAGCAGAGCAACACGGTAGCACAGCAGCAGCATACGCAGTAGAGCCAGAGGCATAGATCGAGAAGGAATAGGTGGATTAGAGGAGGTAGAAGAAGCAAAGGGGATTACCTGGTGAAGGGTGGAGCAGCGTCCATGGCAGCACGGTGGCACGGCCAACCACGGCGACGCAAGACCGTGGCCAAGCCATGCCAAGCCACGCACAACACCAGAGAGGGCGGCGAGCATCTTGGGTTAGCGAGGAACCCTAGACGACGGAGATCGCCACCAGTTCATCAACGATCATGAGCAGCACACACGCGCTCGAGCTACCGAGGACGCAAACAACGAATCGAGACGGATGAATCGACGCGCCGTCACGCGCTAGTTCATCTGCGCACCATGGCGAGCTCTAGCTCGGCCGAAGATGGCCGGAGCAGGCGGCTACCATGGTGGCGGCGACATCACCACCGAATCACCTTAGGGTTAGGGTTTCGCGAGTGAGGAGAGAACAAGAGAGAGTGAGGTGGGCCGACCTGGTTCGGTTCCACCGAACCATTTTGGATTGGCTCGATGGGCCGGCCCAATTGGGCAAGGGCATTTTAGTCTTTTCAATTTTTAATTATCTCCTGAATTCTACCAAATAAAAATAAATGGAAAAAGCCTCTAAAAATTCAAGAAAAATAAGATTAAAGAATCATAAATTATTCTTAACAAGAATAAAATAAGAAATGAGAATTATTATACAATTTCAAAATTTGAAATGTTTGAATTCAAATTTAAAATTCTAAATTTTTAAATTACAATTTTCCTTGGATTTAAAAATCAAGGAAAATAAAAAATGAATTCAAATAATTATTATTCAAATAATTTCAAAAGGAATTCTATTATTCCAAGTCATTTATTTTAATGATTAAGATTTTCCAAAAAGGGGAAATATCTTAATAATTCGAAATTCAAGAATAATTCCAAAATGAGGAAAACCCTAATTTTCAAATTATTTATTTGAAATAAATATTTTCCAAAGGAAAATATCAACTATGTTTCATTCTTTTCTTATTAGAAATGCAAACCATACTAAAGTACTTAAATATTTATAAAGTCCCGCCAAAGGCACCAATCCTTAACTCCAACCCTAAATCTGTAATAACCATGTCGAGGTAAGGGATTCAACATGAAATAATACATCCATAAATGCATCATTTGGATCTTATAACATTGTCTTTACAGGGCAATGATGCTTCTTTATAGAACCCGAGGTTCAGGTTCAATCCAACACTTCGAACTGCATTATCTCGCAGTCACCAGGCAAGTTCACTCTTGCTCATGTCACCTTGATTATTTTCTATCAATTTACCGCAAAAGTACTATACTTATCATTCCTTCATTGAAAAGCAAAATGTTACTTTTCCAATTATGAATATGACTATGTGGTATGCAATGGAACCATGGTATGTGTTGATATGGTGGAGGTTCCATTGCAAGGGTTCTATTAATCTAGGACTAATCACCAATGTTGTCTAGTGATCTATAATGGCTCTGGGAAGTCAGCTGTATATTTTCCCTCTTGCATATCAACGGACCTGGTGGAGCCTAGCTGGGTGTTGGGATAACACTGCAGTAGTTCGGGAAATCCTTTAAAATCCCCATCCGTGTGGATGAGAGGCTCTATCGTCTATGAGGGATTGTCCGACATACATTGAGGGTAAAGCCGGATGATCGGGAGATGTCTACCGGGGATGTACGGGTGGACAAAAGGGTGGGTATGCAAGGTCGCGGAGAAGGCAGTGATTGTCTTGGATCTTACACCTGGCCCCACACCAAGGAAGTGTGGACGAGAAACACATCTCGGTTGGTATCAAGGATAAGTTCTCTTATGGGAAATGTAACGCACTTCTGCAGAGGATATCAAATTGTGGCAGTCACTCCTTGTTCCGGGAAGGGAACTACGAATGCGGCAGGAAAGGAACTCCATGAAGTTCTGTTCAACCTGTGAAGACTGGCAGGCATAGTTTTCTGAATAAAGTAAACCTTTTGAATAAATGTTTGCGAAACATGCATTGACCAGAGATTTCCTGATCGATGGTCGTAGCTAGTGCATCAAACACATTGATACGCGTACAGCACGCGACCGTTGGGAACCCCAAGAGGAAGGTGTGATGCATACAGCGGCAAGTTTTCCCTCAGTAAGAAACCAAGGTTTATCGAACCAGTAGGAGCCAAGAAGCACGTTGAAGGTTGATGACGGCGAGATGTAGTGCGGCGCAACACCAGGGATTCCGGCGCCAACATGGAACCTGCACAACACAACCAAAGTACTTTGCCCCAACGAAACAGTGAGGTTGTCAATCTCACCGGCTTGCTGTAACAAAGGATTAGATGTATAGTGTGGATGATGATTGTTTGCAGAGAACAGTAGAACGAGTATTGCAGTAGATTGTATTCGATGTAAAAGAATGGACCGGGGTCCATAGTTCACTAGAGGTGTCTCTCCCATAAGATAAATAGCATGTTGGGTGAACAAATTACAGTTGGGCAATTGACAAATAGAGAGGGCATGACAATGCACATACATGATATGATGAGTATTGTGAGATTTAATTGGGCATTACGACAAAGTACATAGACCGCTATCCAGCATGCATCTATGCCTAAAAAGTCCACCTTCAGGTTATCATCCGAACCCCTTCCAGTATTAAGTTGCAAACAATAGACAATTGCATTAAGTATGGTGCGTAATGTAATCAATAACTACATCCTCGGACATAGCATCAATGTTTTATCCCTAGTGGCAACAACACATCCACAACCTTAGAACTTTCTGTCACTGTCCCAGATTTAATGGAGGCATGAACCCACTATCGAGCATAAATACTCCCTCTTGGAGTTAAGAGTAAAAACTTGGCCAGAGCCTCTACTAGTAACGGAGAGCATGCAAGATCATAAACAACACATAGATATAAATTGATAATCAACATAACATAGTATTCTCTATCCATCGGATCCCAACAAACACAACATATAGCATTACAGATAGATGATCTTGATCATGTTAGGCAGCTCACAAGACCCGACAATGAAGCATAATGAGGAGAAGACAACCATCTAGCTACTGCTATGGACCCATAGTGCAGGGGTGAATGTAATGTCCCAGGTTTAGAGACGATCGAGGGGTAGATTTTAGAAAGGGATGTGCATTGCATAGTAAATTCTGGGGAAATTTCGCGCTTTTAAACAAAAACTGCATCGAAGGGGGACAAGTTTCTCTCTCGACACCTTACAGGGTTAGGGTTTCGAGAGTGCGACAAACTTGCATCTCACTTCATAGTTTAGGGTTTTTAAGAAGAGAGGGGAGAGTTGCATGATTGAATTCTTGACAAATGACATGGTTGAATTTAAACCAATGTGAAATTTGAATTTCAAATTCAAACATTAAATAATAAACCTCAATAATTCAATTATGAGAGAATACATTAAGTAAATAATCAATAATACACAATATGAACAATTATAATAAAGAAAAGCTCATTAGGGAAAACTTTGAGCTTTATTAATTAACACATAAGGTACATTGTCTTTACAATATTCATAATGGAAATAAATGAATATTACAACACATTACAAGAATTGGTGAAATTGAAATAATGCAAGAAAATGAAAAGAAAAGTACAAGTATTGACCCTAGTCTAAATACTACAAGATCATCTTCACTTGATCTTGGATTGGATGAGCTCCAGATCCATTTTTTGATCAATTGTTGATTCCCTGCACAAATCAAAGCAAAAACAGAATTAAGCCAAGTGGCAAAGCCACTTGGCAGGTTAGAAATTAAATGGAAATGAGAAATGAGCAGATAGGACCAAAGTGGCCGAGCTGATCCATGCCACAGCCAAGTTCCAGGTTCAGGTGCACAGCACCTGCCAACACACACACACAGCCTGCTCACAGGGCTGTGTGCATGCTGCACACACACACAGTGAGTCACTAAAGTGACAAGCAAGAGCTGTCGACCAGGGAGAGCAAGGGAGCATCACATATAAGCTTTCCAGAAGCAAACCCTAGCTCATTCATCGGCAGGCAAGTTGGTAAGTCATCAGAAAACAAGAACACTTAGAACAGGAAGAACACATAGCCAGAACTTCATCCAGGAACAGCTCAAGCAAGGAACTGTTTCCTGTTGAGCAACAAACCATGGAGTAGATCAAGCACAAGCCACAAGGAGGAGCAGGGCAAGCCAAGAAATCAGCACAGAAGAAAAACCTCTACACCAACACACTATTTCTAGGAGCTGGAGTGAGGTATAAACAGATCAACCTGAGCAAAACCCTGGTTTGCTCATAAATAAGCATTTGCATATGTCACAGAAGCCAAAATGGGTAGAATACCCAGATTGTATCATCATCTGGCAACCAAGTCAGTTGGTGCAAGCAAAAATGGGTGAAGCCAATAGGAACTCACCAAGGGAACACTAGCTAGACCAAAATAGTGGAATAACCAAGGCAATCCAGCAAGGAAAAGATCCTATCTATTCAACCAAAGCCACCTAGCACTTAAAACCTAGCACACCATCAGATAGATAGACAATATGTGTCTGTTCTTGTTTGTCAATATCAAAGATCACTGGAAATCCAACAAGGAATTACCCAGTGATGCATTCACTAAGCCATAGCAAGCCAACAAGGGTGGGAGCTACCTAAACAGCAATAAACTGCTGTCAAGGTCACCTCAACCACTGAACCAGCCCAAACTAATAAGCCATGCACAGTTATCATCACCCAGAGGGGTTCAAAAGGAGGGCTAGGGTACCCAACCAAGTGGTGGCATCCATCTAGCCCTGCCAAACTCAATGAAATGATCATTACTGCAAGCAGTTCACATCACTTATCCATTTTAGTAAAACCAGGTAATACAGATAAGTGAATCATATAAGAAATCAAAGCACCAGAGTCTTGCAGATGATCCAATGGATCATTGCAAGCATCAGTAACTGCTTGAGCAAGCAAAAGCATGCATCAGTACAGATTTGGTGTCACACAGACACAAAGATGAGCAGAAGGGAGGCACAGTCATAACACAGCAGCTTTTACAAGCAACTGATGATCATGTGATCATCAGAAGCTTGCTAGAGCATGCTAAGACATGCTAGAGCCAAGCCTAGCAACCACACATTTAACCAGATCAACTATATAGCCACATCTCATAAATCATTGCATCACAGAGAAGTAAATAAATTAAATACAATTGTATCCAGAAGCACACCAATAAGGGTTGGTGTATTTAGTCAACAGTCATGCTCAATTGAGCATTTCCAAGATTCACAGCTCTATACACATCACACCCAGGGCACTGGCACTTGCATAAATGCAAGTATCATGCATCATGATCAAGCCAGGGGCAAGGAAATGCAAACACAGGAGAGGCAGGATCTATATAGCAACAGCAGGAACAATTTAATAGAGCATAAGCATCGCAGTTTCCTTTTGAGCAAGAGCTCAAGAGTTACAACAGAAAGATATAGGGACGAGCAGCACACACAGGAGCAGCTTATGCACAACAGTAGCATGCGCATGGCAGCAGCACATCACATCAGCCAGGATCCATGGCAACAGCAGAGAGCACAGCAGCTTACACGCATTCACAGCAAGCACAGCAGCAGAGCATATAGGTGTAGAAGCAGCAGCACTTCGTCTAGGCAAGCATCTCCAAAGGGAGAGGTCGGCCAGTGGCCGAGCTAGACGAAGAAGAGGAGAAGAGAAGGAGATAGAACAGGTAACAGAGGAGGAAAGAGAAGGTGAAACTTACAGGCGGAGCAGATGAGCACGACCGTGGCGGCAAGGCGGCACACACCGGGCGACGGCGGCGCCAGGCCAAGCCAAGACTGGTCGTCACATCACCGCAACGCCGGCACATCTACGACATCACCACGGCACCAGGGACGCCGACGAACGGCGGATCTTCACGGATCCGTGCGGCCGAGGCGCAGATGCGTTGGGGAAGAGTCGAGGTGGACGCGAGCGTCAAATCGACGCGGACCACCATGTCTGCCGTCGAGAGACGGTCCAGATCCGCACCAGATCGTCGCCGATGATGGCCGGAGGCGGCCGGAGCAGGGCGGCGACGGCGGAGGCGATTCGGTGTCGCGGGAGCCCGAAAGGGGAATTAGGGTTACGGGGTGAAGGACGACGAAGCGACTGGGTCGGTTGGACCGAGCCCACTGGGCTGGTCCAACCTAACCAGCTCGGCCGCCTGACAGGTGGGCCCGAGGGGTATTTTGGACATTTCCAAATACCCATTTAAATGAGAATTTCCAAGGATTTTATAAAATAAAATACAGCTCTAAAAAAATAAGTAAAAATATGAAAATTAATCAGCATAAAATTCTCTATCCAAATAAAATATCAAAGAGAATTTTTGAAGACAATGAAGAATAAGTCTTAATTGATGAATTAAAATAATGGTTTAAATCATACATATTATTTTCAATAATGAAAATAAGTCCATTAATGCATTTGGACTTTAAAAACACCTTGACAACATTTCAAGGTTGCATTTTGCTTTAAATCAAGTATCCTCAAATTATTCTTAGTATTAACCTCTTACATGAAATAATAACGACATCGGAAGGGGGGAACAAACCCTAAAAATGGAATCATGCATAATTGCTTCTTTAACCATTGCCCTTATCGGACAATGATGCTATTTTTCAGGACAAGAGGACAAGGGTCAGTCCATACCTTCCAACTGCAGAACTTTGCAGTGTTCAGGCAAGTTCATCACTTGCTCATGTCATTTGAGTATTTTTATCAAATTACTTGCAAAGTATTATGGTTATCACTATTGCACAAAAAATCAAAACCACTACTTTCATAACTATGAATATGACTAAGTGGTGGGCAATGGAACCATGGATTGTGTTGATATGGTGGAGGTTCCATTGCACGGGTTTATATCCATCTAGGATTAAACAACCAATGTCGCCAGTGATTCTTGTGCCGTAATACCCGTGTTAACCATAAGATCCGGAGTGGGACGGAGTAGTCAAAAGTGTTTCCACCTCTCGTTCATCAACGGATGCGCTTACCGTAGCGGTTGTATCTTGCGGAGCAACTTGTGGGTGGGGAACCCATTCTAAGTCCCCACGGTTATGATGTGCATACCGTAGCGGTTGCGGCTTGCTGAACAACTTGTGGGTGGGGAACCCATTCTAAGTCCCCACGGTATTGCGGTCTATGATGGGTTGCAGCTACCGGCGAAGGAGTTTGGTTCGATCCCAGACTGTCGTCGTGGTCGGGGTCCACCCTGAAATTACGGGAATAATGGGACCGGCGAGGACCCAGGGTCGGGGCATGCAACAAAGGGTGGGTGTTCGAGGTAGCGGAGGAACATGATTGGCTAGACCTTATACCGGGCCTCACACCTAAGGTAGTGTGGACGGGAAAGCTGCCCGGTTGGCACCAAGGTTAAGATCTCTTATGGGTAAAGCAACACACCTCTGCAGAGTGTAAAGAACTGTGACCTGTCACTCCCTGTTCCGGGATTGAGGAACTGCGAACGCGGCCGGAAAGGAGCTCCATGAAGTTCTAGTAAACCGGTGAAGGCTGACGGACATAGCTCTTTGAAATAAAAGCAATCTCTTGAAGAAATGTTTATCAAAACTTGCATTGGTATTAGACTTTCTGGTCTAATATCGTAGCTAGTGCATTAAACACCTCTTATCTATAATGAACTTGTTGAGTACGCTCGTACTCATACCACTCTTAAATCCCATGCTTAGATTGTCTGAATCGTCTGGAGGAGGACCACGACAACAATGAAGGAGCCGAGATTATCGGCTACGATGAACCTGACCTCTCAGGTGGAGTTGAAGGCGTAGACTATCTCATAGTCTACGGAACCGGGGAGGCTTCCGGAGGTGAACAAGCCTAGAGATATCCGCGAGTAGTAGTAGCCGAGCAGCACGAACTCCTAATATTTAGCTGCTCGAGGAAATAAATGTTTAGTTTAATGAGACTTTGGTATTGTAAGTTAAGATGGGTTTGCCTCGAACCCAGGAGTATTCCTCTGAGGACCCAAGAGGAGCTCCAAGACAACATGTGTATGGTAATTGTAATAATATGTGAATGAGTTATGGACCTTGCTATGTTCTGTTGTACTACTCTGAGGGATGTAATATTTGCGGAATGGTACTTCGTGAATGTTATATCAACGACTGGCATACTACAACATGCAGTGGTATGCAGGGTCACCACAGTTGGTATCAGAGCAAAAGCTTTGACCTTAGGTTGGAACCTAGTAAATGGGACCAAACGTTAGGAGTCAAATAGGACTAGTAAAGAATTCTCTAAAAATATGGTGTTTATTCAATTGAGAATACAACAATCATATCTTTTAGTGCGATGATTCTTTATTATCTCTATTATGATGCATTATTACTAATCTTATAATCTTTCTATTTCTACAGCCGACATGGCAAGTTCACGACCGGGAAGAAACGTGAAAGTTATGGATTCCACACTGAACGAGTACCAAGGAGGACTTGCAGATATCCTACGAGCCATGTTATTGGAATTTGGGTGCGATCCCCAGATTCCAGTAAAGAAGTACATGTTTTATGATGGTCCGGTGTTGGCCAAGTGTAGGGTAGGGCTGCGACTTCCCGAATCTTTGGGAATGAGCGTAGTCATGCCAGCTGGAGAAGCAAGGACAACCAACACAGCCTACCATATAGCTGTTATGAGAGCCATAACCGACATACGGGAACATAAGACAAAAGAGCTTATGGATTCCGAGTTCTCCCATATTCCTCATAATCAGGAGGAAGAAGATCCCATGCTCAACCACTACAAATATGCCAAACGCAAACCCATAGCAGCGGCAAAATATATGGATAATAGCCGTAACTTCATATCATTACTCTTTCAGCTGAACCATCATCTGATAGGAGCAATTGATACGATGCTTGAGGAATTCACTGAACCCAAGGAGGAGAGTAGGGGGAAAGAACCTATGGAGAATGTGGTGCACACACCAGTTTACTCAGCTGGTGACTACATCAGTATTGATCCACTTGCACGTGAAACCACACCTGCTACACCTGGGAACTACCTGGGTAGTTCCTATGGGGGATACGAAGGCGGAGAGGAATCCGGAAACAAACAACGTTCCGAGACTCCAATCGAAAATTCCAGGGGTTGGCGTTGGGGATATGATACTGGAACCCATAGTACTACTGAGTATTATGATGGAGAGATGAATGATGACGCAACAACCCAGAACCAGAGCTATCCTAGTAATGAAGGAGTGGATGGAGGATATCCGACACAGGTTGAGTCGGGTATGGGTTTTGGTAATCCTTATGGTGGGGCTACAGGAGAGTACACCCGATGGGTGGACTATGATGCACTCAACGATCAGTTTGTGAACACTGATTTCTCCTTAGGATCATCATCGGATTCAGATTACAAGCCAACGGGGAGACTTTATGTTCCAGGGTCTATCAGGAGGACGACACGTTCGACCGGATGGAAGCCTGGGATGTACCGGGAGTGAAGATCGACTAGAGTCCACCAAGGGAGGCGAGGCTATAATACACAAGTACCACGTGTATTATAGTTTGTAATATTTGTATAAATTTGTACATATACTTTAATAAGTGAGTTGCATACTCACATCGACTTGAGTATTGTAATAAGACCACTTATGAATGTATATACAGGTTATATGTTTTGTATGATTTGGATTTGCTTCTTGATTTCCATTGCGTGACTAGTTCTGTGCACAAAGTTGAGCTCAGAAAACTTGCGCATGGAGTAATTATGAGTATCATCTTGTGTTGCAGAACTAGGGGGATTATGTCGGGAACGTTAGGAAACGAGACTGAAGCACAGCGCATGGAGCGCGAAGCAAAAGATAAGGAAGAGGCTGAGGGTGCAGCCAGAGATCAGTTTCCACCACCACCACCACCCATGACGCAGCAAAACTTTATCCAGTACATGCAGCTGGTAGAGGAGCGACAACGTGTAACACTGGAGCAGCAGAACAAATTCTTCCAGGATTTGTTGCAGCAAAACAGGGTGGAGAGACCTGAGAACCCAGGAGTCACATTAGCGGACTTCCAAAACACAAAGCCGATATCTTTCGCATACGCACCCGAGCCAATGGACGCGGAAGATTGGCTGATGGATACAGAGCGTAAGCTGAACACCGTTGGATGTAACGACCAAGAGAAGGTTCGCTATGCTACCCATCTGTTATGTGGACCTGCCGCATCATGGTGGGATAATATTGTAGCCGTTTATCCGGCGGGAAAGGTATTCACCTGGGAGGAATTCGCAAGGAAGTTCAGGGAATCCAATGTCCCTGAAAGTATTGTGGAGCTGAAGCATCGAGAATTTGAGAGTCTCGAGCAGAAGGACAAGGCAATCCTGACCTATGTCAGGGAGTTCTCTAAACTGTCCCGGTACGCTGTTGAAGAAGTCAACACCGAGGACAAGAAGAAAAAGAGGTTTCTGAGGGGGTTAAGTCCCCAGTTCAAGGTTCAGCTCCGTATGATGAGAGCGACGGAGTTTCAAGAGTTGGTGGATGCAGCCATCACTCTAGAAGATGATTTCAAGCAATTGCAGGAGGAGAAGAGGAAAAAGGCCAAGTTTGAGCCTAAGAGGTATGTGAGTAACAAGCCTAATACTGGTTTGAGTTTCAAACCAAGGTACAACAACAACAACAACAACAACAACAGCTACAATAATAGGAGGAACCAAGGAAACCAAGCCGCAAACCAGATTGTTTGCCGCATTTGTGGGTTTAAGGGGCATCTTTCACAAGATTGCCGGAAACCCAAGATCATATGTTTTGGGTGTCGCCAGGAGGGGCACATGCTGAAGGACTGTCCCAAGAAGAATAGTGGAGGAGGTCAGTCAGGAGGAGGAGGAAACCGAGGAGGTAACACCGGAGGGAACTGGAAGAATAAGAAGCCCTTCGGCAAGCTGAACTGTACCAGTCTGGAGGAGGTGGTCAACTCTGACCAGGCGGTGATAGGTACGCTCCAGATACTCACTCATCCTGGCAAAGTACTTTTTGATACTGGTGCAACTACATCATTCATTTCTCAACAATTCATCATCAAACATGGGATTGGTTGCACTAAGTTAGATACAACCATAACCATACTTTCTGCGGGGGGAACGATAGTAGTAACCCATGCCAAACAAAAACAAGTCATTATGATCAATAAGTGCGCGTTTGACGCGGACCTGTTCATTTTACCGATGAAGGACATTGAGGTCATTCTTGGTATGAACTGGTTGGAAGCTAATGGAGCATTGATCGACTGTGTAAACAAAACGGTGTCTTTGAAAAGTCCCGATGGAATTAGAATGATCTACCAAGGCGACAAACATACACAGATTGAAGTTGAGCTACAGCTGAACAGCATGAAGGAGGTGAAGTTAGAAGATATACCTGTAGTAAATGAATTCCAGGATGTGTTTCCTGCGGAATTACCTGGTATGCCACCAGATAGGGAGATAGAATTCACTATCGACCTAATTCCAGGAACAGCTCCGATTGCCAAAGCACCATATAAGATGGGGCCCAAAGAATTGAAAGAACTTAAGGAGCAACTGGATGACTTGGAACAAAAGGGATTCATTCAAGAGAGTGTTTCACCATGGGGGTCACCTGTGATCTTCATGGATAAAAGAGATGGAGGAAGAAGGATGTGCGGAGACTACAGGAATTTGAACAACGTCACAATCAAGAACAAGTATCCACTTCCAAGAATACAGGATCTATTTGATCAAGTGAGAGGCGCGGGAGTCTTTTCCAAGATTGATCTAAGATCCGGTTATCACCAGATAAAGATCAAGAAGGAAGACGTTCCGAAAACTGCATTTGTCTCAAGGTATGGACATCATGAATACCTTGTAGTACCTTTTGGATTAACCAATGCCCCAGCAATATTCATGAATCTCATGAATAAGATTTTCATGCCATATCTAGACAAGTTTGTCATCGTATTTATCGATGATATCTTGATATATTCCAAGAACAAGGCTGATCATGCTGAACATTTGAGGTTAGTGTTGCAAACACTAAGAGAACATCAACTCTATGCCAAACTTAGTAAGTGTGAATTTTGGCTAGATCAAGTGGAATTTCTTGGTCATGTTATCAGTAAAGATGGAATAGCTGTTAACCCGAGTAAGGTAGCAGCAGTTCTAGAATGGGAAGCACCCAAGACTGTCAAGGAAATCAGAGGATTCCTAGGAATGGCAGGATACTATCGGAGATTCATTGAAGGATTCTCTAAGATAGCAGGACCAATGACAAAGTTGTTAAGGAAGAACACACCATTCGTGTGGTCCGAGGAGTGTGAAAAGAGCTTTCAAACTCTAAAAGAGAAACTCACCACGGCACCGGTGTTAGCAGTTCCGGAAGTTGGCAAGGACTACACCGTGTACTGTGACGCATCCAAGCATGGATTGGGTTGCGTACTCATGCAAGATCGGAAAGTGATATCTTATGGATCGAGGCAACTCAGACCTCATGAAGTGAATTATCCAACACATGACTTGGAATTAGCAGCTGTCGTGTTTGCACTAAAAACTTGGAGACATTTTCTCTATGGAGCGAAGTGTGAGCTCTATACAGATCATAAAAGCCTCAAATATTTCTTCACTCAGAAGGAACTCAACATGAGACAGAAAAGATGGCTAGAATTGATCAAGGATTATGACCTGACAATCAATTACACACCAGGGAAGGCTAATGTAGTAGCAGGCATACTGAGTAGGAAGAGTACCGGAGGAGTGGAACAAGAAATATCACCGGAGTTGAGGAAGGAAATAAGCCAAGCCCAAATACAACTTTGGGAGAAGGAAGCCCATGAAGGATTATCGGCGTTGCAAGTAGCAGATGAGTTGAATGTCAACCTGAAGAATGAGATAATGATGGGTCAGCTGGACGATCCATTCATCATGGAGGAGATGAGAAGAATAGATGAGGGAAGACCATCAGAATTTCACCGCGGAGAATCTGGATCATTATGGTTCCAGAAAAGAATTTGCGTTCCGGATATTGATGAAATTAAGGAAGTAATACTCCGGGAAGCTCATCAAACACCATATTCCATACATCCGGGAAGTACAAAGATGTACATGGACTTAAAGGAACTATTTTGGTGGAATAACATGAAGAGGGAGATAGCACAATATGTGGCAGAATGCCATACCTGCCAGCGAGTGAAGGCCGAACACCAGAGTCCGGCAGGGAAGTTACAACCTCTACCTATTCCAGAGTGGAAATGGGAGGAAATAGGGATGGATTTCATCACCGGACTACCCATGACTAATAAAAAGAAGGACATGATATGGGTAATCGTGGACCGGTTGACGAAAAGTGCACACTTCTTAGCGGTAAACCAGCAGGATAAAGGAGAGAAACTCATCGATCTCTACATTAAAGAGATCGTGAGTAAGCATGGAGTGCCTAAGAAGATAGTGTCGGATCGAGGATCCGTGTTCACATCAGCATTCTGGAAGCAACTTCACGAAGCTTTAGGATCCAAGTTAGACTATAGTACCGCTTATCATCCACAGACAGGTGGACAAACCGAGAGAACCAAGATATGCTTAGGGCTTGTGCCCTAGACTTCGGAGGGTCGTGGGAAGAACACTTACCACTAGCAGAGTTTTCATACAACAATAGCTATCAAAGCAGCATCAAGATGGCACCATTTGAAGCTCTGTATGGAAGGAAATGTAGATCACCGATATGTTGGTATGAAGCCAGAGCAAGCAAAGAGTTCAACCCTGATTATGTCAAGGAAAAACAACAAATCATTGACATTATCAGAGACAGGCTTAAGATAGCCCAAAGTCGGCAAAGGAGTTATGCCGATCAGAAGAGAAGGACATGGGAACCACAAGTTGGAGACATGGTTTATCTTAAGGTAAGCCCGATGAAAGGACTACAGAGGTTTGGAGTAAAAGGAAAACTCAGTCCTAGATATATAGGACCTTTCAAGATACTGAGTCAGAACCGAGGCTTAGCCTTTGAATTGGATCTACCTGGAAGACTAGCTCAAGTTCACAATGTATTCCATGTGTCACAACTCCGGAAATGTTTAAAGACCCCAGATGAACCAATTTCACATGATGAGCTGGAGTTACAACCCGACTTGACATACATCGAGAAGCCAGCCAAGATTCTCGAGGAGAGCTGGAAACAACTCAGAAATAAAGCTATCAAGTATTGCAAGATACAATGGAAGCATCACCCCGAGAGGGAAGCCACCTGGGAAAAAGAGGAAGACCTGAGGAAAACATACCCCGAGCTGTTCGTATTACATAACCACAACTTCGGGACGAAGTTTTCTTTAAGGGGGAAAGGCTGTAATGTCCCAGGTTTAGAGACGATCGAGGGGTAGATTTTAGAAAGGGATGTGCATTGCATAGTAAATTCTGGGGAAATTTCGCGCTTTTAAACAAAAACTGCATCGAAGGGGGACAAGTTTCTCTCTCGACACCTTACAGGGTTAGGGTTTCGAGAGTGCGACAAACTTGCATCTCACTTCATAGTTTAGGGTTTTTAAGAAGAGAGGGGAGAGTTGCATGATTGAATTCTTGACAAATGACATGGTTGAATTTAAACCAATGTGGAATTTGAATTTCAAATTCAAACATTAAATAATAAACCTCAATAATTCAATTATGAGAGAATACATTAAGTAAATAATCAATAATACACAATATGAACAATTATAATAAAGAAAAGCTCACTAGGGAAAACTTTGAGCTTTATTAATTAACACATAAGGTACATTGTCTTTACAATATTCATAATGGAAATAAATGAATATTACAACACATTACAAGAATTGGTGAAATTGAAATAATGCAAGAAAATGAAAAGAAAAGTACAAGTATTGACCCTAGTCTAAATACTACAAGATCATCTTCACTTGATCTTGGATTGGATGAGCTCCAGATCCATTTTTTGATCAATTGTTGATTCCCTGCACAAATCAAAGCAAAAACAGAATTAAGCCAAGTGGCAAAGCCACTTGGCAGGTTAGAAATTAAATGGAAATGAGAAATGAGCAGATAGGACCAAAGTGGCCGAGCTGATCCATGCCACAGCCAAGTTCCAGGTTCAGGTGCACATCACCTGCCAACACACACACACAGCCTGCTCACAGGGCTGTGTGCATGCTGCACACACACACAGTGAGTCACTAAAGTGACAAGCAAGAGCTGTCGACCAGGGAGAGCAAGGGAGCATCACATATAAGCTTTCCAGAAGCAAACCCTAGCTCATTCATCGGCAGGCAAGTTGGTAAGTCATCAGAAAACAAGAACACTTAGAACAGGAAGAACACATAGCCAGAACTTCATCCAGGAACAGCTCAAGCAAGGAATCAAGTTTCCTGTTGAGCAACAAACCATGGAGTAGATCAAGCACAAGCCACAAGGAGGAGCAGGGCAAGCCAAGAAATCAGCACAGAAGAAAAACCTCTACACCAACACACTATTTCTAGGAGCTGGAGTGAGGTATAAACAGATCAACCTGAGCAAAACCCTGGTTTGCTCATAAATAAGCATTTGCATATGTCACAGAAGCCAAAATGGGTAGAATACCCAGATTGTATCATCATCTGGCAACCAAGTCAGTTGGTGCAAGCAAAAATGGGTGAAGCCAATAGGAACTCACCAAGGGAACACTAGCTAGACCAAAACAGTGGAATAACCAAGGCAATCCAGCAAGGAAAAGATCCTATCTATTCAACCAAAGCCACCTAGCACTTAAAACCTAGCACACCATCAGATAGATAGACAATATGTGTCTGTTCTTGTTTGTCAACATCAAAGATCACTGGAAATCCAACAAGGAATTACCCAGTGATGCATTCACTAAGCCATAGCAAGCCAACAAGGGTGGGAGCTACCTAACTGGAATAAACCGCCGTCAAGGTCACCTCAACCACCGAACCAGCCCAAACTAATAAGCCATGCACAGTTATCATCACCTGAGGGTTCAAAAGGAGGGCTAGGGTACCCAACCAAGTGGTGGCATCCATCTAGCCCTGCCAAACTCAATGAAATGATCATTCGCCGCAGCGATTCACATCACTTATCCATTTTAGTAAAACCAGGTAATATAGATAAGTGAATCATATAAGAAATCAAAGCACCAGAGTCTTGCAGATGATCCAATGGATCATTGCAAGCATCAGTAACTGCTTGAGCAAGCAAAAGCATGCATCAGTACAGATTTGGTGTCACACAGACACAAAGATGAGCAGAAGGGAGGCACAGTCATAACACAGCAGCTTTTACAAGCAACTGATGATCATGTGATCATCAGAAGCTTGCTAGAGCATGCTAAGACATGCTATAGCCAAGCCTAGCAACCACACATTTAACCAGATCAACTATATAGCCACATCTCATAAATCATTGCATCACAGAGAAGTAAATAAATTAAATACAATTGTATCCAGAAGCACACCAATAAGGGTTGGTGTATTTAGTCAACAGTCATGCTCAATTGAGCATTTCCAAGATTCACAGCTCTATACACATCACACCCAGGGCACTGGCACTTGCATAAATGCAAGTATCATGCATCATGATCAAGCCAGGGGCAAGGAAATGCACACACAGGAGAGGCAGGATCTATATAGCAACAGCAGGAACAATTTAATAGAGCATAAGCATCGCAGTTTCCTTTTGAGCAAGAGCTCAAGAGTTACAACAGAAAGATATAGGGACGAGCAGCACACACAGGAGCAGCTTATGCACAATAGTAGCATGCGCATGGCAGCAGCACATCACATCAGCCAGGATCCATGGCAATAGCAGAGAGCACAGCAGCTTACACGCATTCACAGCAAGCACAGCAGCAGAGCATATAGGTGTAGAAGCAGCAGCACTTCGTCTAGGCAAGCATCTCCAAAGGGAGAGGTCGGCCAGTGGCCGAGCTAGACGAAGAAGAGGAGAAGAGAAGGAGATAGAACAGGTAACAGAGGAGGAAAGAGAAGGTGAAACTTACAGGCGGAGCAGATGAGCACGACCGTGGCGGCAAGGCGGCACACGCCGGGCGACGGCGGCGCCAGGCCAAGCCAAGACTGGTCGTCACATCACCGCAACGCCGGCACCTCCACGACATCACCACGGCGCCAGGGACGCCGACGAACGGCGGATCTTCACGGATCCGTGCGGCCGAGGCGCAGATGCGTTGGGGAAGAGTCGAGGTGGACGCGAGCGTCAAATCGACGCGGACCACCATGTTCGCCGTCGAGAGACGGTCCAGATCCGCACCAGATCGTCGCCGATGATGGCCGGAGGCGGCCGGAGCAGGGCGGCGACGGCGGAGGCGATTCGGTGTCGCGGGAGCCCGAAAGGGGAATTAGGGTTACGGGGTGAAGGACGACGAAGCGACTGGGTCGGTTGGACCGAGCCCACTGGGCTGGTCCAACCTAACCAGCTCGGCCGCCTGACAGGTGGGCCCGAGGGGTATTTTGGACATTTCCAAATACCCATTTAAATGAGAATTTCCAAGGATTTTATAAAATAAAATACAGCTCTAAAAAAATAAGTAAAAATATGAAAATTAATCAGCATAAAATTCTCTATCCAAATAAAATATCAAAGAGAATTTTTGAAGACAATGAAGAATAAGTCTTAATTGATGAATTAAAATAATGGTTTAAATCACACATATTATTTTCAATAATGAAAATAAGTCCATTAATGCATTTGGACTTTAAAAACACCTTGACAACATTTCAACGTTGCATTTTGCTTTAAATCAAGTATCCTCAAATTATTCTTAGTATTAACCTCTTACATGAAATAATAACGACATCGGAAGGGGGGAACAAACCCTAAAAATGGAATCATGCATAATTGCTTCTTTAACCATTGCCCTTATCGGACAATGATGCTATTTTTCAGGACAAGAGGACAAGGGTCAGTCCATACCTTCCAACTGCAGAACTTTGCAGTGTTCAGGCAAGTTCATCACTTGCTCATGTCATTTGAGTATTTTTATCAAATTACTTGCAAAGTATTATGGTTATCACTATTGCACAAAAAATCAAAACCACTACTTTCATAACTATGAATATGACAAAGTGGTGGGCAATGGAACCATGGATTGTGTTGATATGGTGGAGGTTCCATTGCACGGGTTTATATCCATCTAGGATTAAACAACCAATGTCGCCAGTGATTCTTGTGCCGTAATACCCGTGTTAACCATAAGATCCGGAGTGGGACGGAGTAGTCAAAAGTGTTTCCACCTCTCGTTCATCAACGGATGCGCTTACCGTAGCGGTTGTATCTTGCGGAGCAACTTGTGGGTGGGGAACCCATTCTAAGTCCCCACGGTTATGCTGTGCATACCGTAGCGGTTGCGGCTTGCGGAACAACTTGTGGGTGGGGAACCCATTCTAAGTCCCCACGGTATTGCGGTCTATGATGGGTTGCAGCTACCGGCGAAGGAGTTTGGTTCGATCCCAGACTGTCGTCATGGTCGGGGTCCACCCTGAAATTACGGGAATAATGGGACCGGCGAGGACCCAGGGTCGGGGCATGCAACAAAGGGTGGGTGTTCGAGGTAGCGGAGGAACATGATTGGCTAGACCTTATACCGGGCCTCACACCTAAGGTAGTGTGGACGGGAAAGCTGCCCGGTTGGCACCAAGGTTAAGATCTCTTATGGGTAAAGCAACACACCTCTGCAGAGTGTAAAGAATCGTGACTCGACACTCTGTTCCGGGATTGAGGAACTGCGAACGCGGCCGGAAAGGAGCTCCATGAAGTTCTAGTAAACCGGTGAAGGCTGACGGACATAGCTCTTTGAAATAAAAGCAATCTCTTGAAGAAATGTTTATCAAAACTTGCATTGGTATTAGACTTTCTGGTCTAATATCGTAGCTAGTGCATTAAACACCTCTTATCTATAATGAACTTGTTGAGTACGCTCGTACTCATACCACTCTTAAATCCCATGCTTAGATTGTCTGAATCGTCTGGAGGAGGACTACAACAACAATGAAGGAGCCGAGATTATCGGCTACGATGAACCTGACCTCTCAGGTGGAGTTGAAGGTGTAGACTATCTCATAGTCTACGGAACCGGGGAGGCTTCCGGGGGTGAACAAGCCTAGAGATATCCGCGAGTAGTAGTAGCCGAGCAGCACGAACTCCTAATATTTAGCTGCTCGAGGAAATAAATGTTTAGTTTAATGAGACTTTGGTATTGTAAGTTAAGATGGGTTCGCCTCGAACCCAGGAGTATTCCTCTGAGGACCCAAGAGGAGCTCCAAGACAACATGTGTATGTTAATTGTAATAATATGTGAATGAGTTATGGACCTTGCTATGTTCTGTTGTACTACTCTGAGGGATGTAATATTTGCGGAATGGTACTTCGTGAATGTTATATCAACGACTGGCATACTACAACATGCAGTGGTATGCAGGGTCACCACAGTGAACTACTCACTCATCACTCCGGAGGCGACCATGGCGGTGTAGAATCCTCCGGGAGATGAATCCCCTCTCCGGCAGGGTGCCGGAGGAGATCTCCTGAATCCCCCGAGATGGGATTGGCGGCGGCGGCGTCTCTGGAAGGTTTTCCGTATCGTGGCTCTCGGTACTGGGGGTTTCGCGACGAAGACTATATGTAGGCGGAAGGGCAGGTCAGGGGGCCACACGAGGGCCCCACACAGTAGGTCAGCGCGGCCAAGGCTTGGGCCGCGCCGCCCTGGTGTCTGGGCACCTCGTGGCCCCACTTCGTCTTCTCTTCGGTCTTCTGGAAGCTTCGTGTGAAAATAGGCCCCTGGGCGTTGATTTCGTCCAATTCCGAGAATATTTCCTTACTAGGATTTCTGAAACCAAAAACAACAGAAAACAGCAACTGGCTCTTCGGCATCTCGTTAATAGGTTAGTGCCGGAAAATGCATAAATATGACATAAAGTATGCATAAAACATGTAGATATCATCAATAATGTGGCATGGAACATAAGAAATTATCGATACGTCGGAGACGTATCAGCATCCCCAAGCTTAGTTTCTGCTCGTCCCGAGCAGGTAAACGATAACAAAGATAATTTCTGGAGTGACATGCAATCATAACCTTGATCATACTATTGTAAGCATATGTAATGAATGCAGCGATCCAAACAATGTAAGTGACATGAGTAAACAAATGAATCATATAGCAAAGACTTTTCATGAATAGTACTTCAAGACAAGCATCAATAAGTCTTGCATAAGAGTTAACTCATAAAGCAATAATTCAAAGTAAAGGCATTGAAGCAACACAAAGGAAGATTAAGTTTCAGCGGTTGCTTTCAACTTGTAACATGTATATCTCATGGATATTTGTCAATGTAGAGTAATATAACAAGTGCAATATGCAAGTATGTAGGAATCAATGCACAGTTCACACAAGTGTTTGCTTCTTGAGGTGGAGAGAGATAGGTGAACTGAATCAACAATAAAAGTAAAAGAAAGGCCCTTCGCAGAGGGAAGCATCGATTGCTATATTTGTGCTAGAGCTTTGGTTTTGAAAACAAGAAACATATTTGTCAATGGTAGTAATAAAGCATATGTGTTATGTAAATTATATCTTACAAGTTGCAAGCCTCATGCATAGTATACTAATAGTGCCCGCACCTTGTCCTAATTAGCTCGGATTACCTGGATTATCATCGCAATGCACATGTTTTAACCAAGTGTCACAAAGGGGTACCTCTATGCCGCCTGTACAAAGGTCTAAGGAGAAAGCTCGCATTGGATTTCTCGCTATTGATTATTCTCAACTTAGACATCCATACTGGGACAACATAGACAACAGATAATGGACTCCTCTTTTATGCATAAGCATGTAGCAACAATTAATTTTCTCAAATGAGATTGAGGATATTTGTCCAAAACTGAAACTTCCACCATGGATCATGGCTTTAGTTAGCGGCCCAATGTTCTTCTCTAACATTATGCATGCTCTAACCATTTTAGTGGTAAATCTCCCTTACTTCAGACAAGACGAACATGCATAGCAACTCACATGATATTCAACAAAGAGTAGTTGATGGCGTCCCCAGGAACATGGTTATCGCACAACAAGCAACTTAATAAGAGATAAAGTCCATAAGTACATATTCAATACCACAATAGTTTTTAGGCTATTTGTCCCATGAGCTATATATTGTAAAGATAAAGAATGGAAATTTTAAAGGTAGCACTCTGTTAACCCACAAGTATAGGGGATCGCAGCAGTCTTCGCGGGAAGTAAATCCCAATTTATTGATTCGACACAAGGGGAGACAAAGAATACTTGAAAGACTTAACAGCGGAGTTGTCAATTCAGCTGCACCTGGAAACAGACTTGCTCGCAAGAGTTTATCAGTAGTAACAGTTTTATAGCAGTGGCAGTAGTGAAATAACAGCAGCAGAGTAACAGAGACAGCAGTAGTGATTATACTAAACAGCAGGATTAAAATATTGTAGGCATGAGGACGGATAACGGGCGTTGCATGGATGAGAGAAACTCATGTAACAATCATAGCAGGGCATTTGCAGATAATAATAAAACGGTGTCCAAGTACAAAGCAATCAATAGGCATGTGTTCCATATATAGTCGTACGTGCTCGCAATGAGAAACTTGCACAACATCTTTTGTCCTACCAGCCGGTGGCAGCCGGGCCTCAAGGGAATCTACTAGATATTAAGGTACTCCTTTTAATAGAGTACCGGAGCAAAGCATTAACACTCCGTGAACACATGTGATCCTCACATCACTACCATCCCCTCCGGTTGTCCCGATTCTTGTCACTTCGGGGCCATTGGTTCCGGACAGCGACATGTGTATACAACTTGCAGGTAAGATCATAAAACAATGAATATCATGATGAAACAATAACATGTTCAGATCTGAGATCATGGCACTCGGGCCCTAGTGACAAGCATTAAGCATAACAAGTTGCAACAATATCATCAAAGTACCAATAACGGACACTAGGCACTATGCCCTAACAATCTTATGCTATTACATGACCAATCTCATCCAATCCCTACCATCCCCTTCGGCCTACAGCGGAGGAATTACTCACTCATGGATGGGGGAAACATGGCTGGTTGATGGAGAGACGTCGGTGGTGATGATGGCGATGATCTCCTCCAATTCCCCGTCCCGGCGGAGTGCCAGAACGGAGACTTCTGGCTCCCGAGACGGAGTTTCGCGATGTGGCGGCGTTCTGGAGGCTTTCTGGCGACTTCGACTTCCTGCCGTGCGTTTTTAGGTCGAAGGCAATAAGTAGTCCGAAGGAGAGCGTCGGGGGCCAACCGAGGCCGCCACACACTAGGGCCGCGCCGGCCTAGTGTGTGGGGCCCTCGGGCCCCCACCTGGCTTGCCCTTCTGGCTCCGCCAATATTCTGGGTAAATAGGACCTTCTGCATAAATTCCGAGGATTTTCCTGAAAGTTGGATTTCTGCACAGAAACGAGACACCAGAACAGTTCTGCTGAAAACAGCGTTAGTCCGTGTTAGTTGCATCCAAAATACACAAATTAGAGGCAAAACAATAGCAAAAGTGTTCGGGAAAGTAGATACGTTTTGGACGTATCAACTCCCCCCAAGCTTAGCTTATTGCTTGTCCTCAAGAAATTCAGTTAACAACTGAGCGATAAAAGAACTTTCATGAACACATTTGTTCATATGATGTATATATTCTCATAATATGGCTAACACTTAGGTAGTTCATAATGAGATGCATACAAATAAGATCATCTAACAACTATGCCAATCATGGAGAGGTACCAACAATTAATAATAAGCATCATGAATCATGTCTATAAGCAGGATTGCAATGTTCATAAAAGAGTATGATAAAGTGTTATCTCGCTTGCCCATATTTGATCGGCAAAACATAAATGCCCAGGCACCTCTGAAGTTCATAGAAAGACTAGAAGTAGTGATTGTCAAAGATAAAAGCATCAAAGTTATACCACAATCAATCATATTCTGAGACAAGCATATTATACTAAGAATGACAGTTGTGCTCTCAAGATGGTGCTCAAAGAAAGAATGGAAACACAACATAAAAGTAAAAGATTGACCCTTCGCAGAGGGAAGCAGGGATTAACATGCGCTAGAGCTTTTCATTTCTAAAAAAGGAGTAAAATTATTTTGAGAGGTGTTTGTTGTTGTCAACGAATGGTAATGGGTACACCAACTACCTCACCAACCGGACTTCCAAGAGCGGCTCCCATGAATTATTTGTATGTTTATGTGGCACTCCTTCCAACCTTTCTTTCACAAACCATGGCTAACCGAATCCTCGGGCGCCTGCCAACAATCTCATACCCTGAAGGAGTGCCTTTTTATTTTAGTTTTATTATGATGACACTCCCCCCAACCTTTGCTTACACAAGCCATGGCTAACCGAATCCTCCGGGTGCCGTCCAACAATCACATACTATGGAGGAGTGTCTATTTAGGTTAATTAATTTGGGACTGGGAATCCCATTGCCAGCTCTTTTTGCAAAATTATCGGATAAGCGGATGTGCCACTAGTCCATAATGAAAGTCCGTCAAAAGTAAATGACAAGGTTGAAAGTTAAACACCACATACTTCCTCATGAGCTATGAAACATTAACACAAATTGAGAAGCATTTTGAAGGTTTTAAAGGTAGCGCATGAGAATTTACTTGGAATGGTTTGAAATGCCATGCATAGGTATTTATGGTGGACACTTTGGAACAACTTGGTTTTCAGGTGTTTGGAAGCACGAGCAGCGTTCCCGCTCAGTACAAGTGAAGGCTAGCAATAGACTGGGGAGCGACAAATCAAGAGAGCAAACATCCTTGTCATAATCATGCTTGCGGCAAAATAAATTAACGGAGGCATAAAAGTGATACAAGAACTCTGAAGCAATGTAAATCATCGAGGCTTAATTGACTTTTGTTCAGTCATATGCATGCGTGAGCATGTGCCAAGTCGATATAAATGAATTATTTAGAGGAGGATACCACAATGCCATACCTACTTATGAATAAAACAATGCAAGCAAACATCCATGACATGCTACTCATATTAATAAATTGGAGCTAAACATGAGAGATCATGAACTACTAGACTTTCTCAAATGACATATACCTCACATGAACCAACTAAGCATGCTCACATGGATGAGTATATGTACAAAAATGAAAACAAATAGAGTTCATACCAGCCTCTCACCACAATCCAATTGTCGTAGATCGTCGTTATTGCCTTTCACTTGTGTAGCTTGGATAATATGAAATTAAAACCACGCTCCAGCCACCGAAGACCATTGAACTCAAGATGAACTTTACAAACCAAAGAAGAACAGCAAAATATTTTTGGAGTTTTCGAATTGGAAACAAGAACAAAAGGAAACAAGCAAACAAAGCAAAATCTTTTTGGATTTTCTTATAGCAAACCAACGATAGCAAATAAAGCAAAATAAATGCAAGAAACCAAAATAAACAAATGGTGAAGAGAAAAAACAAAAATATTTTTGGTCTTTTTGTGTTTTAGGAAAGAAACAAAGCAAAAACAAGAAATGGCAAACTAGAAAAGTCACATAAACACAAAGCAGCAGAAATTCATCAAACTTGACAGCAGTACAGTACTCGATTTTTAAGAAATCCTTCCACTGCTCAAATCGAAAAGTGTTCAACTAATGAAAGTTAGATAACAACCTGGGGAACATGCACGAAAATTGGCTCCGCAAAATACCGTTCTGGCTATTTTTGAGAATTTTTTTCGGTAACAGTCCAGAATCTGTTTTCAGGCAGCACTTCCCCAAATATCATCTCCCTCTCATTAGAAAACCACTCAAACAAACTAAACAAGTATATACAAGTATCCAGAAAGCATAATATGCAAAGAATGAGTGATGCCGGTATACCTCCCCCCAAGCTTAGGCTTTTGGCCTAAGTGGAGTTCAATCCCATCGTGGCCATGAAGTAGCATCTCCGTAGTACGACGAAGATGGATCATATTCCGGGTATGTGCTAGAAGAAGCACCCAGATACGTGACGGTGTAGTTGTAGGAGGGCTCGGCGTCCTCGGAGTCATGCTGCTGGTGGAAGTCTTGTATCTTCATCTTTTCCTCCACCTCCTCCTTAGTGCGCGACCATGGTTCCCTGTCAATACCGAACAAATCTGGCTGGGGCAAAGGAATTTCCTTCTCATCCCCGTCAGCAAACAACATTCTATAGACCAAATTATCTGGAGTGGAATCAGCGGTAATCAAAATGATGGCTCTTCATAGAAGCAATATCAAGCCTCCTAGGAGTTAATGGCACATCATTAGGATCAAGAGGAAATCTTAAATGTGCTAAAATGCGCGATGCAATGGTTCCTCCAAAAATAGGCCCCCTGTTAGATAGGCGGCGAGCAATAAGAGAACCAAGATGATAAGGTGTCTGTCCAGTAAGTGCAGCAATCAAGAAAGCAAGATGGTAGCTAGAAATATTGCTAGTGTTCTCCCTACCAAGAATGCTAGTAGCAATGTAATAGGCAAAATACTTAATGGCGGGGAGTTGGATGTTTCTTATCTTGCCACGCTGAATGGTGCGACAGTCATCATTGGCGATCCCTCGATAGAGCTCTAACAATACCCGGGGGTTGTCCTCAATCCTCCTTGATGTACCTACAGGGGCAATATCCAATGCAACACAAAATTCTTCCAATTCCATAGTAATAGGATTACCATAAATCTTGAATGCAACTGTCGGCCCATATTGCTTGTTGTGGAACTTGAAGCTCTCGACGAAGATTTTGGTGAGCATGTAGTATTGCTCCCTTTCATCTCCCACGTAGGCGGCTAAGCCCGCCCTGTTGACGAGGGTGAAGAAATCATCCAACAACCCTGCATTACTCAGAAAATCATAACATGGGAAAGATGAAGCATTAGGAGCCCCATTGTCTTCTTCGGGCGCGAAGCTTGGCGCGATGACATCCTCATTGTAGGATCGCCTGAGTCGGGTGGCGGTCCTAGAGTGCCTTCCGATGCTGGTTCTCTCTCTCTGAAACACTTCTCCAAAGTTGAAATTATCCATCCTCCTTTTCTAAAATTTTTCAACAAACAATATAAAATTTGATTTGGTGACATATAATCAAGGGGAACTACTATAGGAACTTGCTAGAGTACTAATCATGCATCAAAACTAGTTTATACAACTTAGAACAAGCATGCAAGCTCACTAAACATGTTACCTACAGCAGCAAAATATTCAAGATATACTCAACCAAACAAAATTCTACTTGGATAATCGGAGGAGTCACATACCGGAGAGCAAATGTGCCAAATTTCAGACAGAAATCTGGGCTGAGCAAAGAGATCGAAAAATCCTGAGCTCTTGAGCAAAAACGCGAGTGAGAGAAAGTTGGTGTCGATTTTTTCGGGAGAGAGAAGAGTCTGGGAGGAAGAGATGCTAAAGTGGGGCAAAGGGGGACCCACACGCCAGGGTGGCGCGCCCCCCTTGCTGGCCGCGCTAGCCTGTGGGGTGCCACCCTGGGGTGCCCCACTGATCATCCCCAGGTGCTCCCGGGTGCATTTTCGAAAAATAGGACCAACGGTATAATTTTTGTGAATTTTTGAAAACTTTGAAAAATGCACATTTCTGGGTATTAAGTTTATTATTACTGGCCAGGAAATTTTTTGAAATCTCTAATTAACTAAGGAACTTTGCAAATCAAAAGTGCTACAGCAAGTAAAACAAGTGGAGGAAGAAAGAGATGTTGTTTACCTCTTCTATGCATATAAAAAGTATTTGTTAACAAGGTTGATCAAGTCTTGCTACCAAATAAATTTTACATAGCATAAGAAGAAATAAACCTCAAATCAATCATGTTACCTTGAATTGTATTGATATGGATCCAATCATAAGACTTTGATAACCTTCTTTAGGCTCATATATAGGACAATCAATAGTTCCAATTTTGATAGTTCTCACATTAGAAATAGTATTGACTCCACATACTTTATCAATCCTCTTGGGGAAATAGACGGTATGCTCCTTATCATCAACATTTAAAGTAACCTTTCCTTTATTGCAATCAATAACAGCCCCTGCGGTGTTAAGAAAAGGTCTCCCAAGAATAATAGACATATTATCATCTTCAGGCATTTCCAACACAACAAAATCAGTTAATATGAAGCAGTTATTAGTAACTTGATCAGGAACATCCTCACATATACCAACAGGAATAGCAGTAGATTTATCAGCCATTTGCAAAGATATATCAGTAGGTATCAACTTATCTAAGTAAAGCCTCTTATAAAGAGAAAAAGGCATAACACTAACACCGGCTCCCAAGTCACATAGAGCAGTTTTAACATAATTATTCTTAATAGAACAAGGAATAGTAGGTATACCTGGGTAGCCCAACTTCTTTGGAACTTTGCCATTGAAAGAGTAATTAGCAAGCATAGTGGAAATTTCCTCATTGGGGATTTTCCTTTTGTTAGTAACAATATCTTTCATATACTTTGAAGAAGGAGGCAATTTAATAGCATCAGTCAAAGGGATTTGCAAGAATAAAGGTTTCATCCAATCGCAGAATTTATTATAGTGTTCTTCTTCCTTTGATTTTAGTTTCTTAGCAGGAAAAGGCATTTGCTTTTGCACCCAAGGTTCTCTTTCATTACCATGTTTCTTAGCAATAAAATCTTATTTAGTATACTTTTTATTTTTATCATGCTTTTCAGGTTCATCTTCAACCTCTTCTTTATCAGAAGCATCATTCTTATCATTATAATTATCATTATTATGTTCATTACCGCTTTCAGTTTCAGCATCGAAAATAGAAATACTATTAGGATCATGAACAGGTTCAGAGGATTCTACAACATTTTTATGTTTCTTCTTCTTCTTTTTCTTAGAAGGAGCACTAGGTTCAGTTCGTTGAGAATCTTGTTCAATTCTCTTGGGAGGCCCTTCAGGATATAGAGGATCCTGGGTAGAGACACCACCTCTAGTTGTTACTTCATAAGCATGTTTTTCTTTTGGATTATTTTTTAACAAGTCATTTTGCACTTTAGTGAATTGATCAATTTGAGTTTGAACCATTTGAGAATGTTTAACAAGCATCTTAACATCATTGGAGGTTCTCTCCACAATATCATGCAAATTGCTAATAGCTTGAGAATTTTCCATTAGATGATTCTCTACTCTCATATTAAAATTTTCTTGCTTAACAATATAATTATCAAACTCATCTAAGCATTGCGCAGGAGGTTTCGAATACGGAATATCTTCCCTAGTAAAGCGTTGAAGGGAGTTTACCTCAATCATGGATGGAGGGGAAATTATCTCACATATATCTTCTATGGGAGGTAGATTCTTCACATCTTCGGATTTAATACCTTTCTCCTTGAGAGACTTCTTAGCTTCCCTCATATCTTCATCATTCAATTCAATTAAACCCCTCTTCTTCAATATTGGCGTTGGAGTTGGTTCAGGTGTAATCCAATCATCATGATTCCGGCTTATTTTAGCCAATAATTCTTCAGCTTCGTCTGGAGTTCTTTTCCTGAAAACACAACCAGCACAACTATCCAAATATGCTCTAGACTCAATGGTTAGTCCACTATAAAATATATCAAGTAGATCATTCTTTTCTAAATCATGTCCAGGTCGAGCTCTGATAAGAGAACAAAATCTTGCCCAAGCCTCAGGCAATTTCTCTTCATCTCCCTGGTCAAATCTATAAATTTTCTGTAAAGCAATATGTTGAGCGCTAGCATGAAAGTACTTTCGAAAGAAAACATCACGCAGCTCAGTTGGACTTTTAATAGAACTAGGAGGCAAATTATTATACCAAGTTTTAGCATCATCCTTTAATGAGAAAGAAAAAATTTTAGCGACAAAGTAAGTACGCATCTTGACATCATCAGAAAACAAGCTACTCATAGAAGAAAGTTCAATCATGTGTTCTACAGCACTTTCTTTTTCAGTACCACAAAAGGGTGCTTTCTCTACAATAGCTATATGAGATAGATCAAGAGAAAAATCATAATCTTTATCCTTAATGCATATAGGAGATGTGGCAAATTCAGGATCAGGAGATAACTTATGTCTAACAGTATATTGTGCGAGAATTTTTTTAATTTTTCTTGCATCTATTAATAAAATCATCATTAAGCTCCACATAATCTTCATCAGGATCATCACTAGAATAATCAAGTTCAGGTGAATTAACAGGTGTAGTAGCATTTTCATTAGGAGTTTCAGCATTTTCAATTTGTCTAGACCTAGCAATTGTAGCATCTAGAAAGGATCCCAATGAACCACTATCATCAAGCACAGCAGAAACATTATCAATATTATGAGAATTTTCAGATTCAGCAGAAGTACCAGCAAATGAAGCTTGCGGCGGTGAAACAAGTTGACTTATCACAGATGGTGAATCAAGAGTAGCAGAGGTACTCAGAGTTGTACCTTTTCTTGTAGTGGATGGTAATATGGCGACTTTAGAATCGCGAGGTTTACCCATTATGGAGAATTTGCAGCGAACAATATCAATCCAAGTGAACTTCCAAATAAGGCTATGCTCCCCGGCAACGGCGCCAGAAAACAGTCTTGATAACCCACGAGTATAGGGGATCGCAGCAGTCTTCGCGGGAAGTAAATCCCAATTTATTGATTCGACACAAGGGGAGACAAAGAATACTTGAAAGCCTTAACAGCGGAGTTGTCAATTCAGCTGCACCTGGAAACAGACTTGCTCGCAAGAGTTTATCGATAATGTGAGTTTTATAGCGATGGCGATGGTGAAATAACAGCAGCAGAGTAACAGAGACAGGAGTAGTGATTATAGTAAACAGCAGGATTAAAATACTGTAGGCACGGGGACGGATAACGGGCGTTGCATGGATGAGAGAAACTCATGTAACAATCATAGCAGGGCATTTGCAGATAATAATAAAACGTTGTCCAAGTACAAAGCAATCAATAGGCATGTGTTCCATATATAGTCGTACGTGCTCGCAATGAGAAACTTGCACAACATCTTTTGTCCTACCAGCCGGTGGCAGTCGGGCCTCAAGGGAATCTACTGGATATTAAGGTACTCCTTTTAATAGAGTGCCGGAGCAAAGCATTAACACTCCGTTAACACATGTGATCCTCACATCACTACCATCCCCTCCGGTTGTCCCGATTCTTGTCACTTTGGGGCCATTGGTTCCGGACAGCGACATGTGTATACAACTTGCAGGTAAGATCATAAAACAATGAATATCATGATGAAACAATAACATGTTCAGATCTGAGATCATGGCACTCGGGCCCTAGTGACAAGCATTAAGCATAACAAGTTGCAACAATATCATCAAAGTACCAATAACGGACACTAGGCACTATGCCCTAACAATCTTATGCTATTACATGACCAATCTCATCCAATCCCTACCATCCCCTTCGGCCTACAGCGGGGGAATTACTCACTCATGGATGGGGGAAACATGGCTGGTTGATGGAGAGACGTCGGTGGTGATAATGGCGATGATCTCCTCCAATTCCGCGTCTCGGCGGAGTGCCAGAACGGAGACTTCTGGCTCCCGAGACGGAGTTTCACGATGTGGCGGCGTTCTGGAGGCTTTCTGGCGACTTCGACTTCCTCCCGTGCGTTTTTAGGTCGAAGGCAATAAGTAGTCCGAAGGAGAGCGTCGGGGGCCAACCGAGGCCGCCACACACTAGGGCCGCGCGGGTCCCTCCTGGGCCGCGCCGGCCTAGTGTGTGGGGCCCTCGGACCCCCACCTGGCTTGCCCTTCTGGCTCCGCCAATATTCTGGGTAAATAGGACCTTCTGCATAAATTCCGAGGATTTTCCTGAAAGTTGGATTTCTGCACAAAAACGAGACACCAGAACAGTTCTGCTGAAAACAGCGTTTGTCCGTGTTAGTTGCATCCAAAATACACAAATTATAGGCAAAACAATAGAAAAAGTGTTCGGGAAAGTAGATACGTTTTGGACGTATCAACTCCCCCCAAGCTTAGCTTATTGCTTGTCCTCAAGCAATTCAGTTAACAACTGAGCGATAAAAGAACTTTCACGAACACATTTGTTCATATGATGTATATATTCTCATAATATGGCTAACACTTAGGCAGTTCATAATAAGATGCATACAAATAAGATCATCTAACAGCAATGTCAATCATGGAGAGGTACCAACAATTAATAATAAGCATCATGAATCATGTCTATAAGCAGGATTGCAATGTTCATAAAAGAGTATGATAAAGTGGTATCTCGCTTGCCCATATTTGATCGGCAAAACATAAATGCCCAGGCACCGCTGAAGTTCATAGAAAGACTAGAAGTAGTGATTGTCAAAGATAAAAGCATCAAAGTAATACCACAATCAATCATATTTTGAGACAAGCATATTATACTAAGAATGACAGTTGTGCTCTCAAGATAGTGCTCAAAGAAAGAATGGAAACACAACATAAAAGTAAAAGATTGACCCTTCGCAGAGGGAAGCAGGGATTAACATGCGCTAGAGCTTTTCATTTCTAAAACAGGAGTAAAATTATTTTGAGAGGTGTTTGTTGTTGTCAACGAATGGTAATGGGTACACCAACTACCTCGCCAACCGGACATCCAAGAGCGGCTCCATGAATTATTTTTATGTTTATGTGGCACTCCTTCCAACCTTTCTTTCACAAACCATGGCTAACCGAATCCTCGGGTGCCTGCCAACAATCTCATACCCTGAAGGAGTGCCTTTTTATTTTAGTTTTATTATGATGACACTCCCCCCAACCTTTGCTTACACAAGCCATGGCTAACCGAATCCTTCGGGTGCCGTCCAACAATCACATACTATGGAGGAGTGTCTATTTAGGTTAATTAATTTGGGACTGGGAATCCCATTGCCAGCTCTTTTTGCAAAATTATCGGATAAGCGGATGTGCCACTAGTCCATAATGAAAGTCCGTCAAAAGTAAATGACAAGGTTGAAAGTTAAACACCACATACTTCCTCATGAGCTATAAAACATTAACACAAATTGAGAAGCATTTTGAAGGTTTTAAAGGTAGCGCATGAGAATTTACTTGGAATGGTTTGAAATGCCATGCATAGGTATTTATGGTGGACACTTTGGAACAACTTGGTTTTCAGGTGTTTGGAAGCACGAGCAGCGTTCCCGCTCAGTACAAGTGAAGGCTAGCAATAGACTGGGGAGCGACAAATCAAGAGAGCAGTCACTGTCATCTCATGCTTGCGGCAAAATAAATTAACGGAGGCATAAAAGTGATACAAGAACTCTGAAGCAATGTAAATCATCGAGGCTTAATTGACTTTTGTTCAGTCATATGCATGCGTGAGCATGTGCCAAGTCGATATAAATGAATTATTCAGAGGAGGATACCACAATGCCATACCTACTTATGAATAAAACAATGCAAGCAAACATCCATGACATGCTACTCATATTAATAAATTGGAGCTAAACATGAGAGATCATGAACTACTAGACTTTCTCAAATGACATATACCTCACATGAACCAACTAAGCATGCTCACATGGATGAGTATATGTACAAAAATGAAAACAAATAGAGTTCATACCAGCCTCTCACCACAATCCAATTGTCGTAGATCGTCGTTATTGCCTTTCACTTGTGTAGCTTGGATAATATGAAATTAAAACCACGCTCCAGCCACCGAAGACCATTGAACTCAAGATGAACTTTACAAACCAAAGAAGAACAGCAAAATATTTTTGGAGTTTTCGAATTGGAAACAAGAACAAAAGGAAACAAGCAAACAAAGCAAAAAAAAATTGGATTTTCTTATAGCAAACCAACGATAGCAAATAAAGCAAAATAAATGCAAAAAACCAAAATAAACAAATGGTGAAGAGAAACAACAAAAATATTTTTGGTCTTTTTGTGTTTTAGGAAAGAAACAAAGCAAAAAACAAGAAATGGCAAACTAGAAAAGTCACATAAACACAAAGCAGCAGAAATTCGTCAAACTTGATAGCAGTACAGTACTCGATTTTTAAGAAATTCTTCCACTGCTCAAATCGAAAAGTGTTCAACTAATGAAAGTTAGATAACAACCTGGGGAACATGCGCGAAAATTGGCTTCGCAAAATACCGTTCTAGCTATTTTTGAGAATTTTTTCGGTAATAGTCCAGAATCTGTTTTCAGGCAGCACTTCCCCAAATATCATCTCCCTCTCATTAGAAAACCACTCAAACAAACAAAACAAGTATATACAAGTATCCAGCAACCATAATATGAAAAGAATGAGTGATCCCGGTATACCTCCCCCCAAGCTTAGGCTTTTGGCCTAAGTGGAGTTCAATCCCATCGTGGCCATGAAGTAGCATCTCCGTAGTACGACGAAGATGGATCATATTCCGGGTATGTGCTAGAAGAAGCACCCGAATACGTGACGGTGTAGTCGTAGGAGGGCTCGGCTTCCTCGGAGTCATGCTGCTGGTGGAAGTCTTGCACCTCCTCCTTAGTGCGCGACCATGGTTCCCTGTCAATACCGAACAAATCTGGCTGGGGCAAAGGAATTTCCTTCTCATCCCCGTCAGCAAACAACATTCTATAGACCAAATTATCTGGAGTGGAATCAGCGGTAATCAAAATGATGGCTCTTCATAGCAGCAATATCAAGCCTCCTAGGAGTTAATGGCACATCATTAGGATCAAGAGGAAATCTTAAATGTGCTAAAATGCGCGATGCAATGGTTCCTCCAAAAATAGGCCCCCTGTTAGACAGGCGGCGAGGAATAAGAGAACCAAGATGATAAGGTGTCTGTCCAGTAAGTGCAGCAATCAAGAAAGCAAGATGGTAGCTAGAAATATTGCTAGTGTTCTCCCTACCAAGAATGCTAGTAGCAATGTAATAGGCAAAATACTTAATCGCGGGGAGTTGGATGTTTCTTATCTTGCCACGCTGAATGGTGCGACAGTCATCATTGGCGATCCCTCGATAGAGCTCTAACAAGACCCGGGGGTTGTCCTCAATCCTCCTTGATGTACCTACAGGGGCAATATCCAATGCAACACAAAATTCTTCCAATTCCATAGTAATAGGATTACCATAAATCTTGAATGCAACTGTCGGCCCATATTGCTTGTTGTGGAACTTGAAGCTCTCGACGAAGATTTTGGTGAGCATGTAGTATTGCTCCCTTTCATCTCCCACGTAGGCGGCTAAGCCCGCCCTGTTGACGAGGGTGAAGAAATCATCCAACAACCCTGCATTACTCAGAAAATCATAACATGGGAAAGATGAAGCATTAGGATCCCCATTGTCTTCTTCGGGCGCGAAGCTTGGCGCGATGACATCCTCATTGTAGGATCGCCTGAGTCGGGTGGCGGTCCTAGAGTGCCTTCCGATGCTGGTTCTCTCTCTCTGAAACACTTCTCCAAAGTTGAAATTATCCATCCTCCTTTTCTGAAATTTTTCAACAAACAATATAAAATTTGATTTGGTGACATATAATCAAGGGGAACTACTATAGGAACTTGCTAGAGTACTAATCATGCATCAAAACTAGTTTATACAACTTAGAACAAGCATGCAAGCTCACTAAACATGTTACCTACAGCAGCAAAATATTCAAGATATACTCAACCAAACAAAATTCTACTTGGATAATCGGAGGAGTCACATACCGGAGAGCAAATGTGCCAAATTTCAGACAGAAATCTGGGCTGAGCAAAGAGATCGAAAAATCCTGAGCTCTTGAGCAAAAACGCGAGTGAGAGAAAGTTGGTGTCGATTTTTTTGGGAGAGAGAAGAGTCTGGGAGGAAGAGATGCTAAACTGGGGCAAAGGGGGACCCACACGCCAGGGTGGCGCGCCCCCCTTGCTGGCCGCGCCAGCCTGTGGGGTGCCACCCTGGGGTGCCCCACTGATCATCCCCAGGTGCTCCCGGGTGCATTTTCGAAAAATAGGACCAACGGTATAATTTTTGTGAATTTTTGAAAACTTTGAAAAATGCACATTTCTGGGTATTAAGTTTATTATTACTGGCCAGAATTTTTTTTTGAAATCTCTAATTAACTAAGGAACTTTGCAAATCAAAAGTGCTACAGCAAGTAAAACAAGTGGAGGAAGAAAGAGATGTTGTTTACCTCTTCTATGCATATAAAAAGTATTTGTTAACAAGGTTGATCAAGTCTTGCTACCAAATAAATTTTACATAGCATAAGAAGAAATAAACCTCAAATCAATCATGTTACCTTGAATTGTATTGATATGGATCCAATCATAAGACTTTGATAACCTTCTTTAGGCTCATATATAGGACAATCAATAGTTCCAATTTTGATAGTTCTCACATTAGAAATAGTATTGACTCCACATACTTTATCAATCCTCTTGGGGAAATAGACGGTATGCTCCTTATCATAAACATTGAAAGTAACCTTTCCTTTATTGCAATCAATAACAGCCCCTGCGGTGTTAAGAAAAGGTCTCCCAAGAATAATAGACATATTATCATCTTCAGGCATTTCCAACACAACAAAATCAGTTAATATGAAGCAGTTATTAGTAACTTGATCAGGAACATCCTCACATATACCAACAGGAATAGCAGTAGATTTATCAGCCATTTGCAAAGATATATCAGTAGGTATCAACTTATCTAAGTAAAGCCTCTTATAAAGAGAAAAAGGCATAACACTAACACCGGCTCCCAAGTCACATAGAGCAGTTTTAACATAATTATTCTTAATAGAACAAGGAATAGTAGGTAAACCTGGGTAGCCCAACTTCTTTGGAACTTTGCCATTGAAAGAGTAATTAGCAAGCATAGTGGAAATTTCCTCATTGGGGATTTTCCTTTTGTTAGTAACAATATCTTTCATATACTTTGAAGAAGGAGGCAATTTAATAGCATCAGTCAAAGGGATTTGCAAGAATAAAGGTTTCATCCAATCGCAGAATTTATTATAGTGTTCTTCTTCCTTTGATTTTAGTTTCTTAGCAGGAAAAGGCATTTGCTTTTGCACCCAAGGTTCTCTTTCATTACCATGTTTCTTAGCAATAAAATCTTCTTTAGTATACTTTTTATTTTTATCATGCTTTTCAGGTTCATCTTCAACCTCTTCTTTATCAGAAGCATCATTCTTATCATTATAATTATCATTATTATGTTCATTACCACTTTCAGTTTCAGCATCGGAAATAGAAATACTATTAGGATCATTAACAGGTTCTGAGGATTCTACAACATTTTTATGTTTCTTCTTCTTCTTTTTCTTAGAAGGAGCACTAGGTTCAGTTCGTTGAGAATCTTGTTCAATTCTCTTGGGAGGCCCTTCAGGATATAGAGGATCCTGGGTAGAGACACCACCTCTAGTTGTTACTTCATAAGCATGTTTTTCTTTTGGATTATTTTTTAACAAGTCATTTTGCACTTTAGTGAGTTGATCAATTTGAGTTTGAACCATTTGAAAATGTTTAACAAGCATCTTAACATCATTGGAGGTTCTCTCCACAATATCATGCAAATTGCTAATAGCTTGAGAATTTTCCATTAGATGATTCTCTACTCTCATATTAAAATTTTCTTGCTTAACAATATAATTATCAAACTCATCTAAGCATTGCGCAGGAGGTTTCGAATACGGAATATCTTCCCTAGTAAAGCGTTGAAGGGAGTTTACCTCAATCATGGATGGAGGGGGAATTATCTCACATATATCTTCTATGGGAGGTAGATTCTTCACATCTTCGGATTTAATACCTTTCTCCTTGAGAGACTTCTTAGCTTCCCTCATATCTTCATCATTCAATTCAATTAAACCCCTCTTCTTCAATATTGGCGTTGGAGTTGGTTCAGGTGTATTCCAATCATCATGATTCCGGCATATTTTAGCCAATAATTCTTCAGCTTCGTCTGGAGTTCTTTTCCTGAAAACACAACCAGCACAACTATCCAAATATGCTCTAGACTCAATGGTTAGTCCACTATAAAATATATCAAGTAGATCATTCTTTTCTAAATCATGTCCAGGTCAAGCTCTGATAAGAGAACAAAATCTTGCCCAAGCCTCAGGCAATTTCTCTTCATCTCCCTGGTCAAATCTATAAATTTTCTGTAAAGCAATATGTTGAGCGCTAGCAGGAAAGTACTTTCGAAAGAAAACATCACGCAGCTCAGTTGGACTTTTAATAGAACCAGGAGGCAAATTATTATACCAAGTTTTAGCATCATCCTTTAATGAGAAAGGAAAAAATTTAGCGACAAAGTAAGTACGCATCTTGACATCATCAGAAAACAAGCTACTCATAGAAGAAAGTTCAATCATGTGTTCTACAGCACTTTCTTTTTCAGTACCACAAAAGGGTGCTTTCTCTACAATAGCTATAAGAGATAGATCAAGAGAAAAATCATAATCTTTATCCTTAATGCATATAGGAGATGTGGCAAATTCAGGATCAGGAGATAACTTATGTCTAACAGTATATTGTGCGAGAATTTTTTTAAATTTTTCTTGCATCAGCAGTAGCATTGCATCTATTAATAAAATCATCATTAAGCTCCACATAATCTTCATCAGGATCATCACTAGAATAATCAAGTTCAGGTGAATTAACAGGTGTAGTAGCATTTTCATTAGGAGTTTCAGCATTTTCAATTTGTCTAGATCTAGCAATTGTAGCATCTAGAAAGGATCCCAATGAACCACTATCATCAAGCACAGCAGAAACATTATCAATATTATGAGAATTTTCAGATTCAGCAGAAGTACCAGCAAATGAAGCTTGCGGCGGTGAAACAAGCTGACTTATCACAGATGGTGAATCAAGAGTAGCAGAGGTACTCAGAGTTGTACCTTTTCTTGTAGTGGATGGTAATATGGCGACTTTAGAATCGCGAGGTTTACCCATTATGGAGAATTTGCAGCGAACAATATCAATCCAAGTGAACTTCCAAATAAAGCTATGCTCCCCGGCAACGGCGCCAGAAAACAGTCTTGATAACCCACGAGTATAGGGGATCGCAGCAGTCTTCGCGGGAAGTAAATCCAAATTTATTGATTCGACACAAGGGGAGACAAAGAATACTTGAAAGCCTTAACAGCGGAGTTGTCAATTCAGCTGCACCTGGAAACAGACTTGCTCGCAAGAGTTTATCAGTAGTAACAGTTTTATAGCAGTGGCAGTAGTGAAATAACAGCAGCAGAGTAACAGAGATAGCAGTAGTGATTATAGTAAACAGCATGATTAAAATACTGTAGGCACGGGGACGGATAACGGGCGTTGCATGGATGAGAGAAACTCATGTAACAATCATAGCAGGGCATTTGCAAATAATAATAAAACAGTGTCCAAGTACAAAGCAATCAATAGGCATGTGTTCCATATATAGTCGTACGTGCTCGCAATGAGAAACTTGCACAACATCTTTTGTCCTACCAGCCGGTGGCAGCCGGGCCTCAAGGGAATCTACTGGATATTAAGGTACTCCTGTTAATAGAGTATCGGAGCAAAGCATTAACACTCCGTGAACACATGTGATCCTCACATCACTACCATCCCCTCCGGTTGTCCCGATTCTTGTCACTTCGGGGCCATTGGTTCCGGACAGCGACATGTGTATACAACTTGCAGGTAAGATCATAAAACAATGAATATCATGACGAAACAATAACATGTTCAGATCTGAGATCATGGCACTCGGGCCCTAGTGAGAAGCATTAAGCATAACAAGTTGCAACAATATCATCAAAGTACCAATAACGGACACTAGGCACTATGCCCTAACAATCTTATGCTATTACATGACCAATCTCATCCAATCCCTACCATCCCCTTCGGCCTACAGCGGGGGAATTACTCACTCATGGATGGGGGAAACATGGCTGGTTGATGGAGAGGTGTCGGTGGTGATGATGGCGATGATCTCCTCCAATTCCCCGTCCCGGCGGAGTGCCAGAACGGAGACTTCTGGCTCCCGAGACGGAGTTTCGCGATGTGGCGGCGTTCTGGAGGCTTTCTGGCGACTTCGACTTCCTCCCGTGCGTTTTTAGGTTGAAGGCAATAAGTAGTCCGAAGGAGAGCGTCGGGGGCCAACCGAGGCCGCCACACACTAGGGCCGCGCGGGCCCCTCCTGGGCCGCGCCGGCCTAGTGTGTGGGGCCCTCGGGCCCCCACCTGGCTTGCCCTTCTGGCTCCGCCAATATTCTGGGTAAATAGGACCTTCTGCATAAATTCCGAGGATTTTCCTGAAAGTTGGATTTCTGCACAAAAACGAGACACCAGAACAGTTCTGCTGAAAACAGCGTTTGTCCGTGTTAGTTGCATCCAAAATACACAAATTAGAGGCAAAACAATAGCAAAAGTGTTCGGGAAAGTAGATACATTTTGGACATATCACACTCAAGCAATTTACTTTGGAATGGCGGAGAAATACAATGTAGTAGGTAGGTATGGTGGACACAAATGGCATAGTGGTTGGCTCAAGGATTTTGGATGCATGAGAAGTATTCCCTCTCGATACAAGATTTAGGCTAGCAAGGTTTATTTGAAACAAACACAAGGATGAACCGGTGCCGAAAAACTCACATAAAAGACATATTGTAAACATTATAAGACTCTACACCGTCTTCCTTGTTGTTCAAATTCAATACTAGAAATTATCTAGACCTTAGAGAGACCAATTATGCAAACCAAATTTTAGCAAGCTCTATGTATTTCTTCATTAATAGGTGCAAAGTATATGATGCAAGAGCTTAAACATGAGCACAACAATTGCCAAGTATCACATTATCCAAGACATTTTAGCAATTACTACATGTATCATTTTCCGTTTCCAACCATATAACAATTTAACGAAGAAGATTCAACCTTCGCCATGAATATTATGAGTAAGGCCTAAGGACATATTTGTCCATATGCAACAACAGAGCGTGTCTCTCTCCCACACAATGAATGCTAGGATCCATTTTATTCAAACAAAAACAAAAACAAACAGACGCTCCAAGCAAAGTACATAAGATGTGATGGAATAAAAATATAGTTTCACTAGAGGAACCTGATAATGTTGTCGATGAAGAAGGGGATGCCTTGGGCATCCCCAAGCTTAGACGCTTGAGTCTTCTTGATATATGCAGGGGTGAACCACCGGGGCATCCCCAAGCTTAGAGCTTTCACTCTCCTTGATCATGTTGTATCATCTCCCTCTCTTGATCCTTGAAAACTTCCTCTACACCAAACTCAAAACAACTCATTAGAGGGTTAGTGCACAATCAAAATATACATGTTCAGAGGTGACATAATCATTCTTAACACTTCTGGACATTGCACAAAGCTAATGAAAGTCAATGGAATCGAAATATCCATCGAGCATATCAAAACAGGCAATGCGAAATAAAAGGCAGAATCTGTCAAAACAGAACAGTTCGTAAAGACGAATTTTATTGAGGCACCAGACTTGCTCAAATGAAAATGCTCAAATTGAATGAAAGTTGCGTACATATCTGAGGATCACTCACGTAAATTGGTATAATTTTCTGAGTTACCTACAGAGAATTTGGCCCAGATTCGTGACAGCAAAGAAATCTGTTTCTGCGCAGTAATCCAAATCTAGTATGAACCTTACTATCAACGACTTTACTTGGCACAACAATGCACAAAACTAAGATAAGGAGAGGTTGATACAGTAGTAACAACTTCCAAGACTCAAATATAAAATAAAGGTGCAGAAGTAAAAACATGGGTTGTCTCCCACAAGCGTTTTTCTTTAACGCCTTTCAGCTAGGCGCAGAAAGTGTATATCAAGTATTATCAAGAGACGAAGCATCAACATCATAATTTGTTCTAATAATAGAATCAAAAGGTAACTTCATTCTCTTTCTAGGGAAGTGTTCCATACCTTTCTTGAGAGGAAATTGATATTTAATATTACCTTCCTTCATATCAATGATAGCACCAACGGTTCGAAGAAAAGGTCTTCCCAATATAATGGGACAAGATGCATTGCATTCAATATCCAAGACAACAAAATCAACGGGGACAAGGTTATTGTTAACGGTAATGTGAACATTATCAACTCTCCCCAAAGGTTTCTTTGTAGAATTATCAGCAAGATTAACATCCAAATAACAATTTTTCAATGGTGGCAAGTTAAGCATATTATAGATTTTCTTAGGCATAACGGAAATGCTTGCACCAAGATCACATAAAGCATTACAATCAAAGTCATTGACCTTCATCTTAATGATGGGCTCCCAACCATCCTCTAGCTTCCTAGGAATAGAAGTTTCGCGTTCTAGTTTCTCTTCTCTAGCTTTTATGAGAGCATTTGTAATATGTTTCGTGAAAGCCAAATTTATAGCACTAGCATTAGGACTCTTAGCAAGTTTTTGTAAGAACTTTATAACTTCAGAGATGTGGCAATCATCAAAATCTAAACCATTATAATCTAAAGCAATGGGATCATCATCCCCAATGTTGGAAAAAATTTCAGCAGTTTTATCACAGGCAGTTTCAGCAGTTTTAGCAGTTTCAGGTAGTTTTTCGCGCTTTGCATTAGAAGTGGAAACATTGCCAACACCAATTCTTTTACCATTATTAGTAGGAGGTGCAGCAACATGTGTAGCATTAGCATTACTAGTGGTGGTAATAGTCCAAACTTTAGCTATATTATCTTCTTTTTCATTTTCTTCTCTTTCCCACCTAGCACGCAATTCGGCCATCAATCTTATATTCTCATTAATTCTAACTTGGATGGCATTTGCTGTAGTAATAATTTTATTATTATGATTTACATTAGGCATAACTTTCGATTTCAAAAGATCAACATCAGCAGCAAGACTATCGACTTTAGAAGCAAGTATATCAATTTTCCCAAGCTTTTTTTCAACAGATTTGTTAAAAGTAGTTTGTGTACTAATAAATTCTTTAAGCATGGCTTCAAGTCCAGGGGGTGTGTTCCTATTATTGTTGTAAGAATTCCCATAAGAATTACCATAGCCGTTGCCATTATTATAAGGATATGGCCTATAGTTGTTACTAGAATTGTTCTGATAAGCATTGTTGTTGAAATTATTATTTTTAATGTAGTTTACATCAACATGTTCTTCTTGAGCAACCAATGAAGCTAACGGAACATTATTAGGATCAATATTTGTCCTATCATTCACAAGCATAGACATAATAGCATCAATCTTATCACTCAAGGAAGAGGTTTCTTCGACAGAATTTACCTTCTTACCTTGTGGAGCTCTTTCCGTGTGCCATTCAGAGTAATTAATCATCATATTATCAAGAAGCTTTGTTGCTTCACCAAGAGTGATGGACATAAAGGTACCTCCAGCAGCTGAATCCAATAGGTTCCACGAAGAAAAATTCAGTCCTGCATAAAAGGTTTGGATGATCATCCAAGTAGTTAGTCCATGGGTTGGGCAATTTTTAACCAAAGATTTCATTCTTTCCCAAGCTTGTGCAACATGCTCAGTATCCAATTGTTTAAAATTCATTATGCTACTCCTCAAAGATATAATTTTAGCAGGGAGATAATATCTACTAATAAAAGCATCCTTGCATTTAGTCCATGAATCAATACTATTCTTAGGCAGAGATAGCAACCAATCTTTAGCTCTTCCTCTTAGTGAGAAAGGGAACAATTTTAATTTTATTATATCACCATCTACATCCTTATACTTTTGCATTTCACATAGTTCAACAAAATTATTGAGATGGGCAGCAGCATCATCAGAACTAACACCAGAAAATTGCTCTCGCATAACAAGATTCAGTAAAGCAGGTTTAATTTCAAAGAATTCCACTGTAGTAGCAGGTGTAGCAATGGGTGTGCATAAGAAATCATTATTATTTGTGGTTGTGAAGTCACACAACTTAGTATTTTCAGGAGTACCCATTTTAGCAATAGTAAATAAAGCAAACTAGATAAAGTAAATGCAAGTAACTAATTTTTTTTTGTGTTCTTGATATAGCAAACAAGATAGCAAATAAAGTAAAACTAGCAACTAATTTTTTTGTGTTTTAATTTAGTGCAGCAAACAAAGTAGTAACTAAAATAAAGCAAGACAAAAACAAAGTAAAGAGATTGGATTGTGGAGACTCCCCTTGCAGCGTGTCTTGATCTCCCCGGAAACGGCGCCAGAAAACAGTCTGGATATGCGTACAGCACGCGACCGTTGGGAACCCCAAGAGGAAGGTGTGATGCGTACAGCGGCAAGTTTTCCCTCAGTAAGAAACCAAGGTTTATCGAACCAGTAGGAGCCAAGAAGCACGTTGAAGGTTGATGACGGCGAGATGTAGTGCGGCGCAACACCAGGGATTCCGGCGCCAACGTGGAACCTGCACAACACAACCAAAGTACTTTGCCCCAATAAAACAGTGAGGTTGTCAATCTCACCGGCTTGCTGTAACAAAGGATTAGATGTATAGTGTGGATGATGATTGTTTGCAGAGAACAGTAGAATGAGTATTGCAGTAGATTGTATTCGATGTAAAAGAATGGAGCGGGGTCCACAGTTCACTAGAGGTGTCTCTCCCATAAGATAAATAGCATGTTGGGTGAACAAATTACAGTTGGGCAATTGACAAATAGAGAGGGCATGACAATGCACATACATGATATGATGAGTATTGTGAGATTTAATTGGGCATTACGACAAAGTACATAGACCGCTATCCAGCATGCATCTATGACTAAAAAGTCCACCTTCAGGTTATCATCCGAACCCCTTCCAGTATTAAGTTGCAAACAACAGACAATTGCATTAAGTATGGTGCGTAATGTAATCAATAACTACATCCTCGGACATAGCATCAATGTTTTATCCCTAGTGGCAACAGCACATCCACAACCTTAGAACTTTCTCACATCCTTGTCCTGATTTAATGGAGGCATGAACCCACTATCGAGCATAAATACTCCCTCTTGGAGTTAAGAGTAAAAACTTTGCCAGAGCCTCTACTAATAACGGAGAGCATGCAAGATCATAAACAACACATAGATATAAATTGATAATCAACATAACATAGTATTCTCTATCCATCGGATCCCAACAAACACAACATATAGCATTACAGATAGATGATCTTGATCATGTTAGGCAGCTCACAAGACCCGACAATGAAGCATAATGAGGAGAAGACAACCATCTAGCTACTGCTATGGACCCATAGTCCAGGGGTGAACTACTCACTCATCACTCTAGAGGCGACCATGGCGGTGTAGAGCCCTCCGGGAGATGAATCCCCTCTCCGGCAGGGTGCCAGAGGCGATCTCCTGAATCCCCCGAGATGGGATTGGCGGCGGCGGCATCTCTGGAAGGTTTTCTGTATCGTGGCTCTCGGTACTGGGGGTTTCGCGACGAAGACTATATGTAGGCGGAAGGGCAGGTCAGGGGGCCACACGAGGGCCCCACACAGTAGGTCGGCGCGGCCAAGGCTTGGGCCGCGCCGCCCTAGTGTCTGGGCACCTCGTGGCCCCACTTCGTCTTCTCTTCGGTCTTCTGGAAGATTCGTGTGAAAATAGGCCCCTGGGCGTTGATTTCGTCCAATTCCGAGAATATTTCCTTACTAGGATTTCTGAAACAAAAAACAGTGAACAAAGAATCGGCTCTTCGGCATCTCGTTAATAGGTTAGTGCCGGAAAATGCATAAATATGACATAAAGTATGCATAAAACATGTAGATATCATCAATAATGTGGCATGGAACATAAGAAATTATCGATACGTCGGAGACGTATCACACATTTTTTCCTTTTGAGCTTGCTGAGTACCTTTATACTCACTTTCTTTCGACACCCTTGCTAGACTGTGATAATGAAGTGGAGGCCACTGACGGAGCACCGAAAGGCGACTACGAGTCGGTCTATGAAGAACCTTATCTGTCCGGAGGAGTGGAAGGCGTGGACTATGGGATAGCCCACATGCCAGACAAGAATGAGACGGAGGAGTAGTGTCATACCCTAGTGACATAGAGCCGAGCAGCATAGAAACTTACCTAAATAAGTTGCTCAGCTTAGTTTACTATTTATGCTGGTTTGTAATGAACTTAACTAGGATCTTAGGGTGTTCTCATCGGACCTGTGAGAATACCAACTTTTTATGGCTGTGATTGTAATATAATCTCGAGTGTTATGACCTGCAATGTTTCTGTTGTACCACTCTGAGGGATGTGATATTTGTGAAGAAGTTCCTTCATGAAGATCATATCAACGACTTGTATACTACAACATGAAGTGGTATGCTGGGTCACCGCAGCTTGCACCATATATAGCCACGGTTTTAGTCCCGCTTCAAACGGAACCTTTAGTCCTGGTTGGAGACACTAACCCGGACTAAAGTTTTTCGGAGGTTTTTTCTGCTCCACCCCCTTGGATCGCCTCCTTTAGCTTTGTAAAATACAAAATAAAATGATAGAAAATACAAAATCCTTTTAGATGTAGGTAGGTTAGGTGATCTAGTTATTATGAATAACAAATATGAATTTCAACTTTTGTTTTTGCAAAAACACCATTTTTTTGGTAAAATGGGAATATGTTTTGCATACGTACTCGAAAAAAATATTTAATATATGAAAATCTATCTGCGTGAAAAGTTACACCTGATAACCTGGTTAGCCAATTTTTAGATTCTCAAATTGGCATAGGGAAATATGAAAAATTTCAGATTTTTGGTTTTGCAAAAAATATTGTTATTTATTTATTAATTCAAGAATATATTAATTTATTACCTTTGTTTATTAAAAGAATTTTTCGAATTTAATCAATAAAAAAGTGTGACATCGTGATCAACATGTTAATATGATTATTGTGATAATAATATCAATAACGTGCGCACAGAGCACTTGGAAGCGGGATAGAAGGACTCAGAAGTTAAGCGTGTTAAGGAGTAGTCTGAGAATGGGTCACCGAACGGGAAGTTTGAGCACAAGTAAGTAGTTTTTCTAGGGATGGGTGTACTTAGAGATTAGACTGGCTAAATAACTCAAATATTAAAAATTCCGAAGAAAAAAATGAACAAAATAGAGAGTGGAAAACAAATTAGAAAAAAATGAATAAAAAAATACACATGAAGGTCTTTAGTCTCGGTTGGTGTTACAAATTGAGACTAAAGGTCCAACGCCCCAGCGCGCCCACATCCCACGTGGAAGGCATTTAGTCCTAGTTTGTAACAGAACCGAAAATAAAGAGCGGGACTTTAGTCCCAATTCCCTAGTCCTAGTTGGACAAAAGGCCCGTTTTCTACTAGTGCCAGATAGATACTGATACCGGTGATACCGTGAAAGGTCAATTTGAAAAAATTCGGATACGAAGATATTTTGATATATAGTACATAATAACTAACTAAAATTATATGTAAGCAATATTTAAAAAAAACTAGGAGAGTTTTGTAATATTAATAAGATACTTAATAGAAATATGTCTTCAGCCGCCACAACTTTAATATGAAGCTGCCGAACATAGGATAGGTCCAATTTGAGCAGCACATCCCCTCATGCATATCTTAATTATTTATTATTTTAAAAATAGAAAACTAGGGGATATTTATCCAATGATATCCGAAAATATCTATGTATACTTAGAGCGAGATGCAATGCTCGATGTATTGATCGGATGCATATGGCGGTACATATATAGGCCACGTCCTCGACTATACAATGAAGGAGGTGAGCCCAATAATAAGTACAAAGATATGTATCGCTATACATAACTATAGAGGATACACATCCGGATATACAAGGATATGTATCTCAACACCCCCCCCCCCCCCCGCGCAGTCGAAGCGTCCGTAGGGAGACCCTTGGTCATGATATCCGCAAATTGTTGGGAGGTGCGCACATGCAGTACTCGAATGTGTCCAAGGGCCACCGGTTCCCGAACAAAGTGGATGTCCAGCTCAATATGCTTGGTGCGGCGATGGTGGACCGGGTTAGCGGAGAGGTAGACGGCGGAGACGTTGTCGTAGTAGACCACGGTGGCTTTGGAGATACGACATGAGAGATCAACGAGGAGTTGCCGCAGCCAGGAGACCTCAGCAACCGCGTTAGCAACAGCCCAGTACTCCGCTTCGGCGCTGGAGCGAGAGACCGTGGGCTGTCGCTTAGACGACCAGGAGATGAGCGAAGGTCCGAAGTAGACGCAGTAGCTAGACGTGGAGCGACGCGTGTCGGGGCAGCCTACCCAATCGGCGTCCGAGTAGGCGACGATGTCTGTGGCGGTGGAGGCGTGAAGGGAGAGGCCGAAGTCCACGGTGCCACGAATGTAGCGGAGGATCCGCTTGACCGCAGCCCAATGAGGATCCCGAGGAGCGTGCATGTGAAGGCACATCTGCTGAATAACATACTGCATTTCGGGGCGAGTCAAGGTAAGGTACTGCAGGGCACCGACCATGGAGCGATAAGATGACGCGTCCCTGGCCAAGGAACCATCTGTGGCGGAGAGCTTGGACTTTGTGTCGAGAGGCGTGGCCGTGGGTTTGTAATTAAGCATATCGGCGCGGTCCAGGAGCTCGTGGGCGTACTTGCGCTGATGAAGGAAGAAGGCGTCGGTGCGACGGACACCCTCGATGCCGAGGAAGTAGTGCAGGGGCCCCAAGTCCTTGAGGGCAAACTCAGCGCGAAGACGCTCGGTGAGCTTTCGCAGTAGGTCCGTGGAGCTGGCTGTTAAGATGATGTCGTCGACGTATAGCAGCAGGTACGCGGTGGTGGCGCCGTTGTTGTACACAAACAGCGAGGCATCGGAGCGGGTGGAGCGGAAGCCGAGTTGGTGAAAAAATGCTGCGATGCACTGGTACCAGGCGCGCGGGGCCTGCTTGAGCCCGTATAACGAGCGCGAGAGCATGCACACATGCTTGGGGTGGGCGCTATCGATGAAGCCCGTGGGCTGCTTGCAGAAGATCTGCTGCTCTAGATGGCCGTGAAGGGAGGCGTTGGAGACGTCCATCTGGTGCACGGGCCACGCACAGGAGACCGCGAGCTGAAGAACGGCGCGGATCATCCCAGACTTAACATGCGGGGCGAAGGTGTCGGTGAAGTCGACGCCGGCGCGCTGGCGAAAGCCATGAACCATCCTCCGCGCCTTGTGGCGGTCGAGAGTGTCGTCCGGATGGAACTTGTGCTTGAAGACCCACTTCCCGGTGATGACGTTGGCGTGAGGGGGGCGGGGAACAAGCGTCCATGTATGGTTCCGCTGCAGGGCGTCGAACTCATCATGCATGGCCGCAAGTCACTACGGGTTGCGGAGAGCAGCCCGGGCAGAGGCGGGTAGGGGCGGCAGCGTGGCTGGTGAAGGCGCGGAAGTCGACGCGGTGCAGACGTACGTGTCCGAGGGGTACCGCGTGCTCGGGACGCGAATCCCCACACGGGCGCACGTGAGGGGGCCCGTGGCCGGCAGTGGAGGAGGCGGAGGCGGGGCCGGAGGCGAGGCATCGCCCTAGCTGGGGCTCGAGGGCGACGCGGTCGAGGGCGCAGATGACACGGCGGTTCCTGAGGCAGTGCTCGAGGGCGAGGTGGTAGCGCCCGAGGCGGGGCTCGAGGGCGCCACGTGTGAGCCCGAGGATGTGCTCGAGGGCGTCACCGGGGGGGCTCGCAACTGTAGTAGATGGGGCGCGCGGGGGCGCTGCCCAGCCAGGGACCTCAACCAAGGTAGGGCCGCGACGCCGTGGACTGTCAGTCGCGGGAGGAGAAGTCGTCACCTGTTCCTGTGCAAAGGGAAAACAGTGCTCATCAAAGTACACGTGCTGGGACGTGATGACGTGGTGGGAGACCAGATCATAGCAACGGTAGCCTTTGGTGTTAGCCAGGTAACCGATAAATACACACGGAATGGAGCGAGTTGCGAGTTTATGAGGGGTGGTAGCGGCGGTGCTACGAAAACAGCGGCAACTGAAAATACGGAGATCGTCGTATGAAGGGGGTGAGCCGAAAAGAAGGTTATGTGGTGTGTAATTTCAGCGAGGGTGACACGGGCGTAGGTTGACTAGGAGAGTGGCGGTGGAGAGGGCGTCCGGCCAGAACTGGGGGGCATATGGGCATGGAACATGAGGGTACAAACGCAGTCATTGGGGTACGTAGGATGCGCACGGCGTGGCCGTTCTGCTGGGAAGTTTATGGGCAAGTTAGGCGGAAGATGGTGCCGTGAGTGGAGAGAAGGGTGTGAATGGTGGTATTGTCGAACTCCTTGCCATTGTCGGTTTGGAGGGTGAGGATGGGGCGACCAAACTGCGTAGAGACATAAGAATAAAAGGCGGTGAGTGTCGAGGCGATGTCAGATTTCTTACGAAGCGGAAAAGTCTAGACAAAATGAGAAAAATCGTCGAGAATAACAAGATAATAAAGAAAACCAGAATGACTCGGTATAGGGGTCATCCATACATCACTATGAAGTAATTGAAAGGGAAAAGATGAAATTGTGGATGAAGTACTAAAGGGGACCCGAACATGTTTGCCCAGTCGGCAGGCGTCACATGAGTGAGCCGCCATTTTATTACATGAAAAAGAAAAGCCTCTCATTATTTGGCGGAGCGAGGTGGAGCTGGGATGGCCAAGACGAGCGTGCCAAAGGTCGACACCGACGGAGAGCGCCTGAGGTGCAGCATGAGTGGAGGGAGACGGCTGAACGGGGTACAGGTCACCGGGACTCTCACAACGGTGCAAAACCATCCGGGTACGGGCGTCCTTTACAGAAAAACCAAACTCGTCAAATTTCACAGTTACAAAGTTATCACGAGAAAGAGTTTTAACGGAAACTATATTCTGAACAAGATGTGGTGAAACTAAGACATTATTAAGAGACAATGGTGTGGAGTTAGAAAGAAAGTGAGTGGAGCCAACATGAGAGATGGGAAGACCAGCACCGTTACCGACAATGATGCGAGAGAAAGTGGATGTCGGAGACGAAGTGGAAAGGTTACCCGGGTGAGCAGCCATGTGTGCGGAGGCTCCGGTGTCCATGAACCAGTCGCCACCGCCGGAGTAAGCGCCCGGCGAGGGGGCGTACTGAAGGGAGGTGTATAGCGCGGGGTTACAGTGGGCCGTCGGGGCATGCGTCATCATGCCGCCGTAGGCGGGGGCGTAGGGCAGGCCGGCGGGAGACTGCGGTGGCGTGGCGATGAAGGTCTGGTGCATCGGCGGATGGGGGCCGATGGTGCCGGGGACGGGGGGCGCGGAACGGGCATGGTGTAGGCGTGCACGACCCCCCGTCCCGGGGTTGTGTGCGCCCGCCCACGGCGGAGTGAGGTGTGAGTACCCGGGGCACAAACCAACAATGACGGGGCCGCCGTTGTTGCCACCGACGCGGCCACTACCATGGCCACGGCGACGGTTGCGACCACCGCCCCCTCCTCCTTGGTGTTGTTGCGGTTGAGGCGCGGGATGTGGAGGGGCGGGTGTGGGCGCCGGCGGAGCTCCTCTGCCATGAGGAAGGACATTGTTGCCACTGGCCCATAGGGCGGTGTGGACCGCCCGAGTGCGCACGCCCTTCAGCCGATGTTCCTCCAGCTTGAGGTAGTCGACCGCCCACTCGAACGTAGGGTTGGTCATGAGGGTGAGGTTGGAGGCGGCGTTGCCGAGGTCCTCGTTGAGGCCGACAGTGAGGGTGGAGAGGAGGAGCTCGTCGCCAATTCGGAACCCAAGGTCCTGGAGCTCGTCGGAGATGGCCTTGAGGCGCAGGCAGTAGGCATCCAAGGCTTGATCGCCCTAGGGTGTACTGAATTCCTGCTGCAAAAAGACAACACGTTGGAGCTTGTTATTGGTGAAGAGGCCATTGATCTTCACCCACACCGTGCGGGCATCATCGCCCTCCCGAACGACGGTCTTGAAGATGTCCGGCGAGACGGTGAGGAAGAGCCAGCGGATGATGGTGGCGTCGATGGCCAGCCAGTCGGAGTCACGGGCAAGGAGATCGGCGGTGCCGTCGATGTGGTCGCGCAGGTTGTACTCGCGGAAGAGGAGGTAGAAGTACGTCTTCCAAGCGAGGTAGTTGGCATCGGTGGTGGACAGTTTGCCGGGGACATGGTCGGTGATGGCGACAGCGCCGAGCTGGCCGGGATCGGGGATGGAGGAGTCGGCAAAGGGGTTGGAGCTGGGAGTGGACATGGACATGGTGGGGAAGAGGGGGCGGCGCACGGCTGGAGGAGGAGAGGCGGCGCTCGGTTAGGGTTTAGGGGTGGGGGGCGGCGCACGAGGGGAGAGAGGCGGCGCGCGGCTAGGGTAGGTTCTAGGTGGTGTCTGATACCATGCAGAGATAGATGCAATGCTCGATGTATTGATCGGATGCATATGGCGGTACATATATAGGCCACGTCCTCGACTATACAAGGAAGGAGGCGGATCCAATAATACATAGTATACATAACTACAGAGGATACACATCCGGATATACAAAATCCGGATATACAAAGATATGTATTTGCCATCGATACATCACTTTTTTGAAGTATCCGTACATCCTAGGTTGGCTATCGGATGTTTTGAATGCATTACTCTCTACTATTTTTTTTATCGATACACCGTCCCCGCTCTTTATTGCCTACCTTCATGAATAAATCCAACAGCTTGACGATAGCAGAATTCGTACCTCCCAAGCTTCTGAGATTAGGTGAATGTCCGTGCTGCTACGGTTACTCAATGTTTTCTCGCTCAAGTATATAATCTATGTAAAATAATTGTTGGCATGAAGAATTTTTTTGTCGCTCAAGTATGTAATCTAAGTAAAATAATTTCCGTAATGCATTCTTGCAAGACAAGAAATATATGAGTATATGAATAATTAACCATTCGACACATTTCAGTTTTGAGAGTCCATACAAAGTTACTATGGAATTCCATTGAAAGCATGTCTGCATTGAATTCAATTTTAGTCAAGTAGCCACAAAAGTATACAAGAAACGTTGAATATAGTTTTAGCCTACAGGAAAACTATTGTCAATACGGTTCTTGCTTTGCTAAGAAAAAACCATTTATTGCTATGGAATAATGAAAGTACATGCAACGGAAACCATGTTATTTCGACAATATTTTTACTTTAAAATGCTAGTTTATGCACTCAGCTTATCGGTATCAATCGATGTGCTATGTCTAGTGGAAACAATGTACCGATAATCTGCCAAACAATATGCTTGCCCACCTTCTCGTGTTATATTGCTGTACAATAATGAAATGTTCTAACAAGCCTGAAAAAAGAATATGGGTTCTTGCACACGCGCACTCAATAAATTGTAAGACAAGCACACGTCAACCAATTTCATGAAATAATATGAGTCCCAAGATGCATCCCTCACAGACGCCTAGCAACAGAATATGCAACGGACTTGAAAATAGAGGTAACAGAAACTCGGATAATAAATTAACTACTGTAACATTTACAAGTTCTTTTTCAACGATCAGTGATCGCCACACCACACCACACTGTCAGCGAGCGCCTAAACTCTTCAATGTCTTCTCTCTAGTTGGTCAGCGAACGCATATACTCTTTATCTCTTCAAGGCTTGTTTGTTTGTATATCCTCCACACCACACGGGATGGGCCTTTGTCAAATAATTCAAGAAGACACAAACAAGTGATAAGATATTTGGTAGAGCATACATTTCTTGTCTCGTAGACCTACAAATTAGTATCAGCCTAAAAGTTGCACATGTGGTTTCATAACTCTTTAAGCGCAAGGAAAAATTCAAATAACATATTGTCACAATATCAGCTGAAAAAAAGTTGTTTACCATCCTCTCGGTGTCTCCAACTCTTCGCTAGAAAAGTTTCTTAATAGTTTACAGACTTAACCGATAATAGTCAGGTGTTTGCTTTTAAGCTAGTTGAAGCATAACAATTTTTCAATATAGCTCCTGTCCACTCATTTGTTGGCAAAGCCTTTCCTCGATCTCAAGTTATCAGCATTACCTACTCAATAAAGATATGCTATGCTTTGTTAAATTGTGTGTCAAATTCCATTTATGATGAACGAATGGTGTGTTGAATTGGTCAAGTGGTTACAAAAATTAAAGTGAAGTTTTCGGTTAGACAGCTCAACTCATTGTGGGGAACCCCGGAGGTCAGGGCTAGACAAACCCAGATATCACATCTGGCATAAGCCTAACCTAGATCTCTAGGGCCTACAGGGTGAGAATCGGTAACACAACAGTGACTCTACGACTGAAAGCAAATATATTACAACTCTTAGCAGAGTTAAGATCCAAATTTATTACACGCAGAGGTCACTGACCACAAATCAACAAGCAACGGAAAGCAAATTATGTTATCAAGATAACAAGACTGCAAAGTGCCTAAGAGGCCATAACATAAGGTGACGTCCCAGCCCATAAGTCTCAGGCTGCCGCCTGATGAACTCCGAACTACTCGTCGACGTCAAGGTAGAAGCCACCATCAGTTGGAAGGATTTCCTCTGAAACAAAGCATGCAAGGCTGAGTACAGGGACTCAGCAAGACTTAGTACAACCTGTTAGCAAAGCGGGTGTGCGAGGCTTTATGTGGAGCTTATTTTGCGGAAAGCCAGTTTTCCTTTGTAAACAGGAGGGAGCAGAAGCTCGTCTATTCAGACCATTTTCAAAAGGGGTAAGAGAGCGATATCAACTCTAGCTCTAAGATCATCATGTTGAATCCGCCGAATCTTCATCATTACCTGAACCTATCACCTAGGATCACCCCTCGACACCCTGAGAAGGGATCCTTATTCACACATAGATATCAAGTTTTACGATCAGGTTCAAGTTGTCTATGATCATCACGTCCTTCCCCAAGTCGTCCTTAACCGTGGACACGGCTTTTCGAAAAGATTTACCCTGCAGGGGTGTACAACTTTACCCACACGCGCCGACCGACTCTTAATGCCAGAACGTTAGCACACTTCCTTGGTGTGCCGGCAGAGGGTGGTCGACCAAAACCTTTCCCTTACTTCGCCTATTCCATGAGTCAAACTAACTGGGGAGCTCCGTCATCGTAGGTAGCCATTCTCCGAGGCGGTCCCGGTCATTGTGCGCAGGGGATCCAGTTCAATGCCTCCAGCATCCTTCACCCCGGCCACGCCCTGTATGATGCACTTTGAAAACATTTTCCACCTTTTCCCCATGCGTATGGCAAATGGAACTCGCAAACTAATTGACTCATGGGTAAGCTAGGTAAGTTCGGGCCAAGGGGTTCCCATGGGCCCCGTGTGGCTGTACGCTCAGTCTTGGTTCCAGAGGCAAGAACTCAGGTCCTAGTATCGGCGAGAACGAGTCAAATCACCACATCCCATGTGGCGGCCCATCCAAGCCTTTAGCATGTTTATTAACATCATCACTGATCTTACCACGTCATCCTGTCAAACTAGGTTCATTCGTAGCTCTGATTCATCAACCGGATGGACCAGACTTCAACAGCTAAGCATGGCTAAGCATAATATATATATGGCTCTAGCGATGCAAACAAAGCTCAACCTAGTTTTGCTGGGAGCGGTGGATCAGGAACTTTGGGCTACAAAAATGGAATATGCACACATAGGATATCTACCAGAGCCGATAAAATATATTTGAAGCGGATGCAATATGTAAGAACCAGAAGTAAAAGCATTTTGAAACCATATATGAACCAGGTTAGGGCTTGCCTTGTCCCTCGTTGTTCTGGTGCTGCTCTTCGGTGGCGTTGATCTCAGGCTCGCATTCGGTCCCTATCGAGAAGAACCAAATACCAGAAAGGAAGAGCACAATCAAGACATGGTATAATGAAATGCACATACAATATGAAGACATGTCATATTAAAGGGATTCGGTTAAACCCTAGGTGCATCGACTGAAAAAGAGGGGTTCGGCATCGACTCCGGCACATGAGAGGGGTCGAATTAGGGTTTCTACTAAGGCTTGATGTTTAATTGGTTCAAGCATGTATGAAACATGGATAAACAACTAGGATTTATTTTTCTGATTATTTTGATATATAATTTTATATTTTTCTGATTTAAAATGAATTACTTATGAATTTCCAGAATTTAATTCATTTTAAATCAATTTCTGAAAATTATACAAAAATAATAAAAGTTTAACAATTTGGACCCACTTGTCATAATTTTATTATTTTCTAAACATTTCCTCAATTATTATAATCCTGATAGATGGGGTCCACCTGTCATTATTTTTCTATTTACAGAAATTACAGAAATGAATATCAGAAAATACAGAAAATAGATTAATGACGTCACGCTGACGTCATGCTGACGTCAGCGCGGCCATGGCTCACAGTAGAGCTCTGGTGAGGTTGCAATCGGGCGATTTAGCCCGTGATTGAGCCGCGCGCGAGGGGGAAACGACGCGGAGCGACGCAGGCGACCCAAAGGAGGCGGCGCCGCCTTGGATTAGTCGCCGGAGCACGGCCTCCGATGAGGTGCGGCGGCGGCCGGGGTCGGGTGCTCGGCGCGGGCGCGATACAGAGGGAAATAGAGGGAGGCGAGGGCACTGGGAGAGAGAGGAGCTCACCACGAGCGTCTTGGCGGGGTCGGCGATGGCCGGGGACGCTCGCCGGCGGCGAATCGAGCGGTGGCCGGGGCGGCAGTAGGGTAGGGTTTGGGGATTTCTTCGCGGGAGAGAGCGGGGAAAGGGGGAAATGGGGGTTAGGGTTCGGGCAGGCGGCCGGCGGAGCTAGTTATAGCCGCCAGGGGGCGGCGGCGGCGATCTTGGCGCAGCCTGGCCATCGGGCGGCCATGGCGCTGCCAGCTCCTGCTTCGTTGCGCCGGGAGGACGACGGCACAATTGCACAAACCCCCCTGGGAGTTTTCTTGGGCTGTGGTGGGGGTTTGCTGGGCTGCACAGGTTGGGCCGAGCTGGGCTGCGGCCAGAAAGAAAAAAAGAGGGAAAGAGAGTGGGCTGAGCCCAGGGAGAGAGAGGAGAGGGGCTTTCTCCCTATTTTTCTCTTTCTTGTTTTTATTTCTCTTTTCAAAACCCAATTTCAAATCTGTTTTGAATCTTGTTTGAAACTTAATTTTGCCAGAGAAGTAATAAACACACATGGACTTGTTGAATGACAACAAAACCATGTTGTCTATTTTGAAAAACTTGCAAGATTTGAATGAGAAAGAAATAGAGAAGGATTTGCATAACTGAAAATGGAGATGCAAATTTTTCTTAAATGCAAACTATATGCATGCAATGCTCATGAACACTCATTTATTCAAGATAACAAGGTTGGGATGTTACAACTCTACCCCCATACAAGAATCTCGTCCTCGAGATTCCTAGATTTTAGAAAAGAAGGAAGGGTACTCAGATCGTAAACGATCTTCTTGTTCCCAGGTTGCTTCTTGCTCAGAATGATTAGACCACTGAACTTTCAGGAACTTGATGCTCTGACGTCGAGTTTTACGCTCGGCTTCATCAAGGATACGAACAGGATGTTCTCGATAAGTTAGATCCTCTTGAAGGTCAAGAGTCTCGTGATCAACACCACGGATAGGATCTTTGAAGCAATGCTTGAGTTGGGACACATGGAAGACATCATGAACTTCAAGAAAATTGGAAGGTAACTCCAACTTGTAGGAAACATTACCACGCTTGGCAAGAACGCGGAAAGGACCAACATAGCGAGGTGCTAGTTTGCCTTTGATACCGAAGCGACGGACACCCTTGAGAGGAGTGACTCGAAGATAAGCTTGATCACCAATTTCATACTTCACTTCTTGATGATGGCGATCATAGTAGCTCTTTTGACGTGACTGAGCAGTTTTCAGACGCTCGCGACTGATGCGAACTTGATCTTCTGCTTCATTGATTATATCTGGTCCAAAGAACTTTCTTTCTCCAGTTTCGGACCAGTTCAAAGGAGTTCTACACCTTCTGCCATACAGAGCTTCAAAAGGTGTCATGCCGAGGCTAGATTGGAAACTGTTGTTGTAGGTGAACTCGGCAAATGGAAGGCAATTTTCCCAATCTTTACCGAAGGATATAACACAGGCCCTGAGCATGTCTTCAAGAATTTGATTCACTCTTTCGGTTTGACCACCGGTTTGAGGATTATAGGCAGTGCTGAAGGAAAGATGAGTTCCCATAGCTTTCTGAAAACTTTCCCAAAATTTGGAAGTAAACAAGCTTCCACGATCAGAGATGATCTTCTTGGGAACACCATGAAGAGTGACTATCCGGGACGTGTATAGATCGGCCAGTTGATTAGCACGAATATCTTCCCGAGTAGGAAGGAAATGAGCAACCTTGGATAGATGGTCAACCACTACCCATATAGCATCTTTTCCATTTTTGGTCTTGGGGAGACCGGTAATGAAATCCATGCCAATTTCATCCCATTTCCACTCTGGAATTGATAGAGGTTGCAGAGTGCCAGCAGGTCTTTGATGTTCAGCTTTTACGCGACGACAAACGTCGCATTCAACAACAAACTTAGCGATCTCTTGCTTCATCCCGGACCACCAGAATCTTTGGCGAAGATCCCGATACATCTTGGTACTACCAGGATGGATGGAGAGTGGTGATTCATGAGCTTCTTTAAGGATTAGCTCTTTGAGATCCGATTTATCCGGCACGACTAGACGCTTACCGAAATAAACGGTACCTTGATCATCAATGGAGAAACATTTAGCAACTCCGCTAGCAATGTTCTTCTTGATCTCGGTAATGCCAGAATCTTGCTTCTGAGCCTTATTGATCTGGTCTTCAAGAGAGGGCTTCACCTCAAGATTAGCAAGGAATCCACTAGGAACAATCTCGAGGTTGAGTTTTGCAAGTTCCTCATAGAGAGAAGGTTGCGCTTGCTTAACCATCAGATTGTTGCAATAGGACTTCCGACTTAGCGCATCAGCAACGACATTGGCTTTGCCTGGTTTATAGTTGAGACCCAAGTCATAATCTTTGATGACTTCCAGCCATCTTCTCTGTCTGATATTCAGATCCGGCTGGGTGAAAAGATACTTCAGACTTTGATGATCCGAGTACAACTCGCAACGATTACCATAAAGATAAGGTCGCCATTTCTTAAGAGCATGGATCACAGCTGCAAGCTCAAGATCATGAGTAGGATAATTGAGCTCATGTGGTTTCAACTGTCGAGAGGCATAGGCCACCACATGGCCATCTTGCATCAACACACATCCGAGCCCTTGGAGAGAGGCATCGCAATAGACAACGAAGTCTTTGCTTGTTTCCGGAAGGACGAGCACAGGATCAGTAGTCAGCTTGGTTTTCAAAACCTGGAAACTTTCTTCAGCCTTTTCTGACCATTCGAACTTCTTGTCTTTCTTGAGAAGATCGGTCATTGGCTTGGCAATCTTGGAGAAATTTTCAATGAATCGGCGGTAATAACCCGCCAGACCGAGAAAACTTTGAATCTCCTTAGCTGACTTAGGTGTCTTCCAGTCAAGAACGGCTTGAACTTTATCTGGAATGACTGCAACACCTTTTTCAGAGATAACATGACCAAGGAATATGAGCTCTTTTAACCAGAACTCACATTTAGAGAATTTGGCGTAGAGACGGTGCTCACGAAGTTTGGTTAGCACTAGACGGAGATGTTCCTCATGTTCATCTTCGGTTTTGGAGTAGATCAGAATATCGTCGATGTAGACCACAACGAACTTGTCAAGATACTCCATGAAAATAGAGTTCATGAGCCGCATAAAAGTGGCTGGAGCATTTGTGAGGCCAAAGGACATGACAATGTACTCGTAAAGACCATAACGAGTTGTGAACGCTGTCTTTGGAATGTCCTCCTTGCGGATTTTGATTTGATGGTACCCTGATCTCAAATCCATCTTTGAGAAGACTGTGGCACCGGACAACTGATCAAAAAGGTCATTGATTATAGGAAGAGGGTATTTGTTCCTGATTGTCACTGCGTTGAGCGGACGGTAATCAACAACCAGCCGCAGAATGTTGGTATCTCTCTTCTTGACAAAGAGGGCAGGGCAACCCCAGGAGGAAGTACTGGGTTGTATGAAGTTCTTCTCCTCTAACTCCTCTAACTGCTTCTTCAGTTCAACCAACTCTTCCGGAGGCATACGATATGGTCTCCGGGAAACAGGAGCAGTTCCGGGGACTAACTCAATGACAAAGTCCACACTTCGATCAGGTGGCATGCCAGGTAACTCTTCAGGGAAGACATCTGGAAAGTCACGGACCACCCAGACATCGGAGATTTCTGGTTTAGGTAGGGCTTCAATGGCATACAACTCGGCTTCAGGGGTAAACCTTGCCGACGGAGGTATTGCGGATGGAGCCCAGTACAGAACACTTTTGCCGGAAAGATTGGTTAGTACAACAGACCTAGCTGCGCAATCAATGACAGCCTTATGCTTTACTAGCCAATCCATGCCCAAGATGACATCAATGTCAGTTGACTTGAGGGCAAAGAAAGAGGCGGGGAACCACACTGGCCCTATACTGATTATGACCTCACGGGTAATCCAAATGGTTTGCCAACGAGACCCAGGAGTTGTGATCTCTAGAGGGGAGGGCACTGTCTCAAAGGGTATATCATGCTTTCTTGCAAACTCTTGAGATATGAATGTATGCGATGCTCCGGAATCAAACAGAACTGTAGCTAGGATTGAGTTTATATAGAGCGTACCCATTAGGACGCTTGGATCCTCTTCAGCCTCATCAGCAGAGACATGGGTTAGACGAGCACGACAAGAGGAGGGATCAACGGAATGGATCTTGGGTTAAAGGCCAGCATCATGTACTTAGATTCACACTAAGTGAACCCAGCACAATCCGGGACCTTCGGTTCAAGTCCAAGGGGAAAACACAAAAAAGGGATAACTACTATCTGAGTGACACGGAGGACACTGCAAGGTAGTAATCGCAAGGTAACTTTCAAGAAGCCATACATAGCTTCAGAAGTATTATTCAAGAAAATTAAAAAGGAAAGGAGGCATCCAAGGTAAAAAGAGACCTTGAATCCTAGAACAGAATTATGTGGAACCCACAAAGTAAAAAGATCATGAGAAACAGATTCCTTGGAAAGGATTCAACAGAATGAGAACGTTGACTGAATGGAAGGAGCAAGATTCAGATCAACTGATGTAACTTTAGGAACACTGAGTTAAGCAACCAAGTACGGAGTACTTTTAGAGAAAACAACCCAAACTCGTAGATCCTATAAGTTTGGAAATATCAGGGTAGAGGTAAAACCTTTTTCAATCAAAACAAGGTAAGATGACTCAGCATTGGGATGACACCAGATAAGGAGTAAAAAGAATCTTATTTAGATGCTTTTGCAAATACTTTTAGCTTTCAAATAGTTTTCACAACTACTAGACTCAACATCGACCAGTTGAAAGGGTTTCCTATAGGCAGTCCTGCTCTGATACCAAAACCTGTGGGGAACCCCGGAGGTCAGGGCTAGACAAACCCAGATATCACATCTGGCATAAGCCTAACCTAGATCTCTAGGGCCTACAGGGTGAGAATCGGTAACACAACAGTGACTCTACGACTAAAAGCAAATATATTACAACTCTTAGCAGAGTTAAGATCCAAATTTATTACACGCAGAGGTCACTGACCACAAATCAACAAGCAACGGAAAGCAAATTATGTTATCTAGATAACAAGACTGCAAAGTGCCTAAGAGGCCATAACATAAGGCGACGTCCCAGCCCATAAGTCTCAGGCTGCCGCCTGAGGAACTCCGAACTACTCGTCGACGTCAAGGTAGAAGCCACCATCAGTTGGAAGGATTTCCTCTGAAACAAAGCATGCAAGGCTGAGTACAGGGACTCAACAAGACTTAGTACAACCTGTTAGCAAAGCGGGTGTGCGAGGCTTTATGTGGAGCTTATTTTGCGGAAAGCCAGTTTTCCTTTGTAAACAGGAGGGAGCAGAAGCTCGTCTATTCAGACCATTTTCAAAAGGGGTAAGAGAGCGATATCTGTAGGATAACGTTGCATAGAAAACAAAAAATTTCCTACCGCAAACACGCAATCCAAGCCAAGATGCAATCTAGAAGACGGTAGCAACGAGGGGTTTATCGAGTCTTACCCTTGAAGAGATTCCAAAGCCTACAAGAGTAGGCTCTTGTTGCTACGGTAGATGTTCACTTGCTGCTTGCAAAAGCGCGTAGAAGATCTTGATCACGATCGCTTCCGGCGCCACGAACGGGCAGCACCTCCGTACTCGGTCACACGTTCGGTTGTTGATGAAGACGACGTCCACCTCCCGTTCCAGTGGGCAGCGGAAGTAGTAGCTCCTCTTGAATCCGACAGCACGACGGCGTGGTGTCGGTGGTGGTGGAGAAGTCCGGCGGAGCTTCGCTAAGCGTGTGGGACGTGATGGAGGAGAGAGGCCGCTAGGGTTTGGGAGAGGGGGGCGCCGGCCACTAAGGGGTGCGGCCACCTTGGTGGTTCTTGGGTGGTCGGCCCCCTCCCCTTGGCCCCTCATTATATAGGTGGAACCCCAAGTGTTGGTCTCCAAGTCTTCGAATAAGACCCGAACCAAAAACCTTCCATATGGTGGGGAAACCTACCCAAGCTAGGACTCCCACTAGAGGTGGGAGTTCCACCTCCCATATGGGGGGGTGGCCGGCCCCCTAAGGGGGAGTCCACTTGGGACTCCACCCCCACTAGGGTTGGCCGGCCATGGAGGTGGAGTCCCATGTGGACTCCACCTTCCTTGGTGGTTTCTTCCGGACTTTTCTAGAACCTTCTAGAACCTTCCATAGAACCTTCCGCGACATTTTAATTCACATAAAATGACATCCTATATATGAATCTTATTCTCCGGACCATTCCGGAACTCCTCGTGATGTCCGGGATCTCATCCGGGACTCCGAACAAATATTCGAACTCCATTCCATATTCAAGTTCTACCATTTCAACATCCAACTTTAAGTGTGTCACCCTACGGTTCGTGAACTATGCGGACATGGTTGAGTACTCACTCCGACCAATAACCAATAGCGGGATCTGGAGGTCCATAATGGCTCCCACATATTCAACGATGACTTTAGTGATCGAATGAACCATTCACATACGATACCAATTCCCTTTGTCACGCGATATTTTACTTGTCCGAGGTTTGATCTTCGGTATCACTCTATACCTTGTTCAACCTCGTATCCTGACAAGTACTCTTTACTCGTACCGTGGTATGTAGTCTCTTATGAACTTATTCATATGCTTGCAAGACATTAGTCGACATTCCACCGAGAGGGCCCAGAGTATATCTATCCGTCATCGGGATGGACAAATCCCACTGTTGATCCATATGCCTCAACTCATACTTTCCGGATACTTAATCCCACCTTTATAACCACCCATTTACGCAGTGGCGTTTGGTGTAATCAAAGTACCTTTCCGGTATAAGTGATTTACATGATCTCATGGTCATAAGGATTAGGTAACTATGTATCGAAAGCTTATAGCAAATAACTTAATGACGAGATCTTATGCTACGCTTAATTGGGTGTGTCCATTACATCATTCATACAATGATATAACCTTGTTATTAATAACATACAATGTTCATGATTATGAAACTAATCATCCATTAATCAACAAGCTAGTTTAAGAGGCATACTAGGGACTTCTTGTTTGTCTACATATCACACATGTACTAATGTTTCGGTTAATACAATTATAGCATGATATATAAACATTTATCATAAACATAAAGATATAAATAATAACCACTTTATTATTGCCTCTAGGGCATATCTCCTTCAGTCTCCCACTTGCACTAGAGTCAATAATCTAGATTACATTGTAATATACCTAACACCCATGGCATTCTAGTGTTGGTCATGCTTTGCCCTAGGGAGAGCTTTAGTCAACGAATCTGCTACATTCAGATCAGTGTGTACTTTGCAAATCTTTACTTCTCCATCTTCGATGTACTCGCGAATCGAGTGGTAACGCAGCTTGATATGCTTCAGCCTCTTGTGTGACCTTGGCTCTTGTGCATTGGCGATGGCACCCATGTTATCACAATAAATGATTAATGGGTCCAATGCACTAGGAACCACACCGAGCTCTACAATGAACCTCTTCATCCATACCGCTTACGATGAAGCCTGCGAAGCCGCTATGTACTCGATTCTCGTTGAAGACTTCGCCACCGTGCAATCGCTTCGAGCTTGCCCAGCCATCGCAGCACCATTCAATATAAACACGTACCTGCATCGTGACTTAGAGTCATCAGGATCAGTGTTCCAACTTGCATCGGTGTAACCGTTTACAACGAGCTCTTGGTCACCTCCATAACAAAGAAACATATCCTTAGTTCTTTTCAAGTACTTCAGGATATTCTTGACCGCTGTCCAGTGTTCCATTCCTGGATCACTTTGATATCTGCTAGTCAAACTAACAGCATGTGCTATATCCGGTCTAGTACATAGCATGGCATACATGATAGATCCTACTGCCGAGGCATAGGAGATATTACTCATCCTTTCTCTTTCTTCTGCCGTAGCCGGTCCTTGAGTCTTACTCAAGACCTTGCCTGGTAACATAGGTAAGAACCCTTTCTTACTTTCGTCCATTCTAAACTTCTTTAGAATCTTGTCCAGGTATGTACTCTGAGATAGCCCTATTAGGCGTCTTGATCTATCTCTATAAATCTTGATGCCTAATATATACGATGCTTCACCAAGGTCTTTCATTGAAAAACTATTATTCAAATAACCTTTAACACTGCTTAATAATTCTATATCATTCCCGATCAATAATATGTCATCTACATATAATATTAGGAATGCTACAGAGCTCCCACTCACTTTCTTGTAAATACAGGCCTCTTCATGACACTGTATAAACCCGAAGTCTTTGATCACCTTATCAAAGCGTCGGTTCCAACTTCTCGATGCTTGCTTCAGTCCATAGATTGAACGCTGAAGTTTGCATACTTTGTCAGCATTTTTAGGATCGACAAAACCTTTGGGTTGTACCATATACAACTCTTCCTCAATGTCTCCATTAAGGAACGTCATTTTGACATCCATCTGCCAAATCTCATAATCAAAAAATGCAGCTATTGCTAACAAAATCCTCACAGATTTTAGCTTCGCTACAGGTGAGAAAGTCTCATCGTAGTCAACTCCTTGAATTTGTCGGAAACCCTTTGCGACAAGTCGAGCTTTATAGACAGCAATATTACCATCAGCATCTGTTTTTCTCTTGAAGATCCATTTATTCTCAACAGCCTTTCGGCTATCAGGTAAGTCTACCAAAGTCCATACTTTGTTATCATACATGGATCCCATTTCGGATTTCATGGCTTCTTGCCATTTGTTGGAATCTGGGCTCATCATCGCTTCTTCATACGTCGCAGGGTCCTCATCATTGTTATCCACAATCATGACATTTAGACAAGGATCATACCAATCAGGAGTGGCACGTTCCCTTGTCGATCTGCGAGGTTCAGTAGTTTCCTCGTTCGAAGTTTCATGATCATTATCATTAGCTTCCTCTGTTGCTGGTGTAGGCGGTACATGTACAACTTCCGGTACTGCGCTACTCTGATCAACGAGTATAGATTCATCAATCTCATCGAGTTCTACTTTTCTTCCAGTCACTTCTTTAGTGAGAAATTCTTTCTCAAGAAAGGTTCCGTTCTTAGCAACAAAGATTTTGCCTTCGGATCTGTGATAGAAGGTGTACCCTATAGTTTCCTTAGGGTATCCTATGAAGACGCATTTCTCCGCTTTGGGTTCTAGCTTGTCCGGTTGTAACTTCTTTACATAGGCTTCGCAACCCCAAACTTTCGTGAACGACTTAGGTTTCTTATTAAACCATAATTCATACGGTGTCGTTTCTACGGATTTTGATGGTGCTCTATTTAAAGTGAATGTGGCTGTCTCTAATGCATAACTCCAAAATGATAACGGCAAATCAGTAAGAGACATCATAGAACGAACCATATCTAAGAGAGTTCGATTACGACGTTCGGACACACCGTTTCGTTGAGGTGTTCCCGGCGGTGTCAATTGTGAAAGTATTCCGCATTTCTTTAAATGCATGCCAAACTCATAACTCGGATATTCACCTCCACGATCAGATCGTAGAAATTTAATCTTCTTGTTACGTTGATTTTCTACTTCACTTTGGAATTCCTTAAACTTCTCGAAAGTTTCGGATTTATGTTTCATGAAATAGATATACCCATATCTACTCAGATCATCTGTGAAGGTTAGAACATAACGATAACCACCGCGCGATGCTACGCTCATTGGTCTGCATACATCGGTATGTATGATTTCCAATAAGTCAGTAGCTCGCTCCATCATACCAGAAAATGGAGTCTTAGTCATTTTTCCCATTAGACATGCTTCGCATCTATCAAGTGACTCAAAGTCAAGTGATTCAAGTAATCCATCAGTATGGAGTTTCTTCATGCGTTTCACTCCAATATGACCAAGACGACAGTGCCACATATAAGTAGAATTATCATTCAATTTAATTCGCTTAGCATTAACGTTATGTATATGCGTATCACTACTATCGAGATCTAACAGAAATAAGCCATTCTTTTGTGGTGCTCGACCATAAAAGATATTATTCATAAAAATAGAACAACCATTATTCTCAGACTTGAATGAATAACCGTCTTGCATTAAACAAGATCCAGATATAATGTTCATGCTCAACGCAGGTACATAATAACAATTATTTAAGCTTAAAACTAATCCCGAAGGTAGATGTAGAGGAAGTGTGCCGACTGCGATCACATTGCCCTTGGATCCATTTCCAACGCGCATCGTCACTTCATCTTTCAGCAGTTGTCGTTTATTCTTTAGTTCCTATTTTGAGTTACAAATGTGAGCAACCGAACCAGTATCAAATACCCAGGTACTAGAACGAGAACCAGTGAAATGAACATCTATAACATGTTGTTGACTGCCAAAACCCACCGGCGGGCAGCGACGGTCAACACGGTAGAGCCGGGAAGAGCCTAGAGCTGCAGCTGGCTGAGACCCCTCCGAGCGACGGCCCGCAATGCTCTTCTGGTCACACGTCCGATGCGAAGTGCAAGGGCGTGCCACCTGACCTATACCTGGTCAGGAAGGTGATGGGGATGCCTCGCTTAGTTTCCTGCATGGCATACACGTAAACATTAAATACGAGCCTCGATCGGCTCTCAGGTTATCCTGTGAATCGGCTCAAAGAGCCGATCCACCCACGATTCGTACGGGGTGCACGAATATATGGTGATCCTGCTTGATCAAGATAAAGCTAATGAGATCTACGACGATTTAGGGTTTTCACCGCATAATCGGATCATCCTACTCCAGGTTGGGCCTCGCGGCCACGCACGGTGATCGTAAGCCGATCCTAAACAAGGCCTAAAAACCAACATGAAGTTGATCCTCGGAACATCCTGTTTAGGACTTGCGAACGCCACCCTACGTGCCGCTGGATCCTCCCCCCCTTTGTAAGGCCTAACTATTGCAGATATTAAACTAATCCTTGCAGAACAAGGAGCAATCGTAACGGATCAGATCTACTAAATAATGATCAAGCGGGGTGCCGCCCCCACACCTGAGATAGGTGTGAGGGCGGCTAGATATGCAAGGGTTGCACTACGTAAGCATGTTATACGAAGAACTATGCTAACCCTAACACATCTATGATAACTACGTTGCTCGCCATCAAAGACGCTTCAGTACGAGCAACGCATGAACAACGTGGAGCTTGTGCTGCCTAGATCGCAAGATGCGATCTAGGCAGCATGTCGCTTACCTGATAGAAACCCTCGAGACGAAGGAGTTGGCGATGCGCCGAGATTGGTTTGTTTTGGGTTGAACGTGAGTTGTTGTTTATTCCATAAACCCTAGATACATATTTATAGTCCAGGGGACTTTCTAATTCGGACGTGCACCTAACCGTGCACGAGTAAAACTCTAACTTTTAATCTAAGATGCGATCTACTATAATTAAAGATACACGGGCAAACTAGCCCAAATTCTCCGAGCAAGGCCGCTTCAGAGCTCTTCCACTTGTAATCTTCCAAGCCCATCTCTCTAACGGCCCACCTCCTGATTTGACCAGAATCTGGTGATAACACATGCCCCCCTGGTTTTGGAAATAATTTTTCCAAAATCATTATGCTTTCTTTCGTCGGGTCATGTCGTGGCAGAGCAGAGCTGTTGCAGTATCCGTTATCATTATACCCTGTCTTCTCAGCTTCTCTGCAAAATTCGATAGCTCTGGCGTCATCTCCTTGGAAACTATAATGACATTAAATTTCCACCAGGCTCCTCATTATTTAACTGTGCCGACCGATTAGCTTTCTTCATCCCCTTCCTCTGTTCCAGCCATCGGCACCCAAAAAACCCTCTTCTCCCTCAGCCATGTCTTCCTCTTCCTCCTCCTTCTCAAACCTCTTCCCCCAATCCTCGCCGAAGAAGAAGAACGAGGACAACCTTCACTCCAAGGTGAACCCCCTTTCCCCCGACAATGAGAAGAAAGAAGGAGAAGTAGCGAAGGCCAAGGCCTTCCCCTCCGCCAAGCTCCCGCCGAAGAAGCGCTCCCGCATGTGGGCGGACAGCGAGGATGAAGATGACGACGAAGAAGAAGAAGAGGAGGAGGAAGATGAATCTTCTTCCTCCGCCGGGTACCCGCCAACCAAGCGCTTCCGCCCCTGGGCGGACAGTGAGGATGATGATGATGACGAGGAGGAAGAGGCTCCGGCCACGGGCTGGGGCAGCAGCGACGAGGAGCTCCCTGGGAGCAGCGCCGACGACATCGACGGCGGTGAAGACGAGGACAGCGACGACTAGTAGAATAGGACTAGTAGTAGCGGTGCACTAGGCACCAGATCCCTCTTTTGAGAGCCATCGGCTCTTTCTTGTAAAGCCGCTCCTTTGAATTAATGAAATTGTTCTTTTGATTCATCCTTCAACTACTCCAATTTCATTCCCTCCGCTTGTCATGCCAAGACCGATAGCAACGTATCGGATTTCTTTTCTTTTGGACGCCGATGAAGCCGGACTCTCATGTCGATTAGCTCGTAGGCCAAGAACTTCTCAATTTCAGGCTGCGATTTGGTACCTGACCATAATTCTTCGCAATCCATTAACCGATGACTGCTCATCGGCTATTTTGAGAATCTAGTCCCTTTCCTCCTCTTGCAGCGACAGGACGGTCCAAACTTGTAAAAAACAAAAACTGACGGCCTCCTATCCCGATTCAGAGGAGATTATAATGCAGGGCCAGTCGATGCGACTCCAATCGGCTTTCCAAAACAGAGCAGCCACCAGCCAGCTGCCCCCCGAGTCTCAGTCGAGGCGAGAACGGTAATGGATCAGCCGAATGTGCCGCCTATGCAGAGTTAGCCGATTTCAACAAAATCGGCTCCCCAAAGCAGAGAACCTTCAGGGTGAGCTGCCCCCCGAGCTTCTTCAGTCTACTTCGCGCCTTGCAGGTCAGATCGGCTCCTCCCCTGCACTGACCGTCGATGTCGATGTGAACTTTGAGCATATAACCAGCCGGTCTGGCTTCGCTTCTTAGTTCTGAAGTCGATGCCCTTGCATCGGCTGAAAAAAAAATTTATTTGGCCGATTTTCCTTAATCGGCCCCCAATGTTCCACTGCACGCATGTCTGCACGTGTTTATCTGCAGCACATGTTCATCTGACTATATGCCCCCCGAGCCGAATCTGCCAAATGACTGCAGATATCGGCTTTCATGGTTAGTCAGGGCACTGCACTTGCACGTCGGCTTCGCAAAGATTCATGCTGACTTTCATCTGCCGACGTGGCCGCCGCCCAGTGGGTCGTTGCTGAACACAAGCAAAATATGTGCAGAGGATAATTTTGGCTGATTGCTGGAATCGGCCTCCCCATTGCCTGTTCGATGAAGGTTTTGTAATGTCCCTCCATAAATTTTTTGGGGCCGATCACAAGGATCAGCCTCGCCCGGTTTTGCTCACTGGCGCGTTCTTGCTACTCGGTCAGGCTGGATAAAACCAACCCAACCTCTGACTTGATGCGCCTGCTGTCGTCCGCCTTGAGTGCATCGTAGACTCGTGGAGCACTAAGCTCTATCGGCAAGACGAGCACCATGTTTGTGCCAGCCGATGTTTCATCATCGGCTTTCTTTTGCTTGGGACGCCACTCCATTCTCCGTGGACGACCCTCTTCATCCAGGGCTCGCTGAACCTTTGCAGCCAGATCAGGCCGTGCCTTCCTTAGCGTACGCAGGTATAACCTTTCGGCTTCCTCCAGGCTGCGCAACCGCTGAACCCTGCGTTTTTGTGAACGGCTGAGTCCGTCAGGGCACCACCTTGGACGGTGGTACCTGTCTTCTTTTTCTGGTCCCTCGTCTTCGGAATCCTCAAGATCTGCCTAACGAGGTGACTCAGCGCGTTTGCTTTGTGGCGGGAGAGGCCCTAAGCGCTCGAACACAGATACGTTGGCTGCCTCCTTCTTCTTCTTGTTGCATTCTGGGCAATTGCCGATTGTGGGCAATCGGCTCGTTCCTGAATCCCAGCAGTGTCTGAAGAAAGGGCAGTCCCAGTGTCTGGCGTTGTCATCTTGCTCCCTTGATTTTTCCGTGGCACGGCGCTCGTGCTCCTCCTCGTCGTGATCGTGCCGACGATGTCTTCTGGCTTCTCTAGCCAGACGATCTCCTTCATCATCATAGTTGGACCGTCGGCGTTGGTCGTACTGACTCACATATTTGTTGAGGAGGTGATCAGAGAGGGGTCGTTGATATCTTATGTTCTTCACCTCTCCCTCTGTGACGTAGCGCTTGCCATCATGATGGAGCCGATCGCGTGGAGCGGCCTCCTCTGTGTCCTTGCTATGAGAGCAGCTGCCCTCATCTCCATCTTTGCCAGAGTGGTTCCCAGGTCCTACCATGTTAATGCTGAACGAGGGACCTGGCTGGCAACCCTCAGGGTAGATGACTTCTACCATGTTAACGGCGGGGAAGGGTTGGGTGTCGACCTTCATGGCGTACTGGTTGAAAATTAGACGCCCCTTCTCTATCGCCGCTTGGATGTGCTGACGCCACACCCTGCAGTCGTTGGTGGCATGGGAGAGCGAGTTGTGGTATTTGCAGTACGGCTTTCCGTTCAGCTCTTGCGCCGTGGGGAACTTGAGACCTTCAGGAATCGTCAACTGTTTCTCCTTGAGCAGGAGGTCGAAGATTTGTTCAGTCTTGGTCACGTCAAAATCAAATCCCCTGGGCGGCCCTGGTGGCTTTACCCATTTGCAGGATACGGGGGTTCCTCCTCGAGTCCACTCAGCCACTGCTACTTCTTGGTCTCCCGCAGGAACTTCGTCTTCCTCTGCATCGACCAGGACTACTGCACGCTTGAACTTGTCTTGGTACAGGTCCGGGTGGCGCTGTTCATATACTGATAGTTTCTGAACCATGTGCGCCAGCGAGGGATAATCTGCTTGGGAGGCCATGTCCTTGAGCTGTGTTGCAAGGCCAGCTACTGCCAACTCGACTGCTTCCTTTTCAGTTATACGAACCGAATAACATCGGTTCCTAAGATTCCTGAAGCGCTGGATGTACTCTGTCACCGTTTCTCCGCGCTTCTGACGTAGTTGTGCTAGATCGGCAATGCTAGACTCGGAAGCTTCTGAATGGTATTGCATATGGAACTGTTCTTCCAATTGCTTCCAAGACCGGATGGAGTTTGCTGGCAAAGAGGTGTACCATCCGAAAGCCGATCCCGTGAGGGACTGTGAGAAGAGCCTCACACGTAGCTGATCCGACACTGAAGCCGGTCCTAGTTGCGCCAAATATCGGCCGACGTGCTCGATGGAGCTGGAGCCATCTGATCCACTGAATTTGGAGAAGTCAGGGAGCCGATATTTAGGTGGTAGCGGGATCATCTCGTACTCGTCAGGGTACGGCTTGGAATAGCCGATTGCCCTTCTTTTCGGCACCATGCCGAACTGGTCTCTTAGTATGGTACTGATTTGATCCGCTGTGCTGGCTGCAGGAGTTGCACTCTGAAGATTCGCCGGGGTGGCGTACTTAGCCAGCCATGTTTGCTTTTCCAGCTCTGAGCCAACTGCAGGAGCTGGGCTCTGGAGTTTCGTCGGGGTGGCGTACTTAGTTAGCCACGTCTGCTTCTCAAGCTCTGTTGCTGACGTTCCTCCTGTTTTCGCCGGAGTCCCTGATGTTGTGGCCTGGTTTGAGAGTGCCCAGTTGCCACAATCTGGCACATAAGTGCACGCGTATCCTTGAGGGATCTCCTCAGGCGCCTCAGCCAAGAACTGGTAGTCACTAGGGTCACCACCGATCTTGTAGACGACGAATGCCGGTGTAGCCGGCACTTCAGCTGGGGCTGCCAACGCATATGGCAGCGGTGGACGGGACTGGAGTGGCAACTCTCCTTGATGCGTCCCGAGAGCTGGTCCTGACGGCGAGTACTGGTGGCTCATGATCTCCTGGATCACGCGCAGAGCGACACGCTCCAACACGTTGACCAGGTTTTCAGAGTGGCGGTGTAGCGAGTGAGCCACCAAGTAGTTGATCTCCTGCCGCAGGCCCCTGGTGCGTTCCTCCGACGGGGCAGAGAGGTCTATCCCATCAAGTGCACCTTGCGGTGAGAATCCCTTCCATCTGATGCCATGGGAACGGGTTCTCTGAAAAGAGCCGATGAGGTCGGCTTCGAGGGTGACCTTGATCTCGTCATATCTCTTCTTGAGCTCGTCAGGCAGCTCCTCGTAGGTGACTGGCGTGCTGTCCGCCATCTCAGATGTAGACGGCGATGTGGTTGATGTAGACGATAGTCCCACCGGGCGTGCCAGAATGTGTTGACTGCCAAAACCCACCGGCGGGCAGCGACGGTCAACACGGTAGAGCCGGGAAGAGCCTAGAGCTGCGGCTGGCTGAGACCCCTCCGAGCGACGGCCCGCAATGCTCTTCTGGTCACACGTCCGATGCGAAGTGCAAGGGCGTGCCACCTGACCTATACCTGGTCAGGAAGGTGATGGGGATGCCTCGCTTAGTTTCCTGCATGGCATACACGTAAACATTAAATACGAGCCTCGATCGGCTCTCAGGTTATCCTGTGAATCGGCTCAAAGAGCCGATCCACCCACGATTCGTACGGGGTGCACGAATATATGGTGATCCTGCTTGATCAAGATAAAGCTAATGAGATCTACGACGATTTAGGGTTTTCACCGCATAATCGGATCATCCTACTCCAGGTTGGGCCTCGCGGCCACGCACGGTGATCGTAAGCCGATCTTAAACAAGGCCTAAAAACCAACATGAAGTTGATCCTCGGAACATCCTGTTTAGGACTTGCGAACGCCACCCTACGTGCCGCTGGATCCTCCCCCCCTTTGTAAGGCCTAACTATTGCAAATATTAAACTAATCCTTGTAGAACAAGGAGCAATCGTAACGGATCAGATCTACTAAATAATGATCAAGCGGGGTGCCGCCCCCACACCTGAGATAGGTGTGAGGGCGGCTAGATATGCAAGGGTTGCACTACGTAAGCATGTTATACGAAGAACTATGCTAACCCTAACACATCTATGATAACTACGTTGCTCGCCATCAAAGACGCTTCAGTACGAGCAACGCATGAACAACGTGGAGCTTGTGCTGCCTAGATCGCAAGATGCGATCTAGGCAGCATGTCGCTACGATAGAAACCCTCGAGACGAAGGAGTTGGCGATGCGCCGAGATTGGTTTGTTTTGGGTTGAACGTGAGTTGTTGTTTATTCCATAAACCCTAGATACATATTTATAGTCCAGGGGACTTTCTAATTCGGACGTGCACCTAACCGTGCACGAGTAAAACTCTAACTTTTAATCTAAGATGCGATCTACTATAATTAAAGATACACGGGCAAACTAGCCCAAATTCTCCGAGCAAGGCCGCTTCAGAGCTCTTCCACGTGTAATCTTCCAAGCCCATCTCTCTAACGGCCCACCTCCTGATTTGACCAGAATCTGGTGATAACACATGTATATCATATATACCTTCTTTCTTCTTCTTGACAAGGCCGCTCTTCAGATCAGCCAGATACTTGGAGCAATTACGCTTCCAGTGTCCCTTCTCCTTGCAGTAATAGCACTCAACATCAGGCTTAGGGCCGTTCTTAGGTTTCATTGGAGTCGTGGTAGCTTTCTTGCCACCCTTCTTGAATTTTCCTTTAGACTTGCCCTGTTTCTTGAAACTGGTGGTCTTGTTGACCATCAACACTTGGTGCTCTTTCTTGATCTCAATCTCAGCAGCTTTTAGCATGCCAAAGAGTTCAGGTAACTCCTTGTTCATGTTCTGCATATTGTAGTTCATCACGAAGTTCTTGTAACTTGGTGGCAGTGATTGAAGGACACGATTAATCCCCAGTCTGTTAGGAATCACCATTCCCAAGTCACTGAGTTTCTTCGCATGCCCGGTCAGGGCGAGCATGTGCTCACTAACGGAGCTGCCTTCTTCCATCATGCAGCTGAAGAATTGTTTCGATGCTTCATAGCATTCCACGGCCGCATGAGTCTCAAAAATAGCTTTCAGCTCTTTCATCAACTCATGAGGATCGTGGTGCTCAAAACGTTTTTGAAGATCGGATTCCAGACTGCACAGGATGGCACACTGAACTTGAGAGTACCGAATTTTCCGAGTCTCGTAAACAACTTTTACTTCATCGGTTTCGGTTTCTGCAGGAGGGTCACCTAGCGGTGCATCAAGCACATATTGCAGATTTCCGCCAGAGAGGAAAATCCTCACATGACGGAACCAGTCGGTGAAGTTGCTACCGTTGCTCTTAAGTTTCTCTTTCTCTAGGAACTGATTAAAATTGATTGGGGACGCCATCTCTACAACATATATTTGCAAAAGTTTAGACTAAGTTTATGACAAATTGAGTTCAAATTTTAATTCAACATAATTAAAAATCTAGGTGAACTCCCACTCAAAACAATATCCCTCGCATTGTCTTAGTGATCACACGAACCAAATCCACCACACCTAAACCCGATCATCACGAGAAAAGGTGTGATTTCAATGGCGAACACTCAAAGTGTTCATCATATCAACCATATGATTCATGCTCTACCTTTCGGTATCACGTGTTCCGAGACCATGTCTGTACATGCTAGGCTCGTCAAGGCCACCTTAGTATCTGCATGTGCAAAACTGTCTTGCACCCGTTGTATGTACTTATTGATTCTATCACACCCGATCATCACGAGATGCTTCGAAACGACAAGACTTGGTAACGGTGCTACTAAGGATGAACACTTTATTATCTAGAGATTTTAGAGAGGGATCATCTTATAATGCTACCGTCGCGATCTAAGCAAAATAAGATGCATAAAAGGATTAACATCACATGCAGTTCATATGTGATATGATATGGCCCTTTTGTCTTTGCGCCTTTGATCTTCATCTCCAAAGCACGGACATGATCTCCATCATCTTCGGGCAAGATCTCCATCATCGTCGGCGTAGCGTCAAGGTCAATGGCGCCGTCTTCATGATTGTCCTCCATGTAGCAACTATTACAACTACTTTGAAATACTACTCAACATGAAATTTAAAGACAACCATAAGGCTCCTGCCGGTTGCCACAATACAATAATGATCATCTCATACATATTCATCATCACATTATGGCCATATCACATCACCAAACCCTGCAAAAACAAGTTAGACGTCTCTAATTTGGTTTGCATATTTTACGTGGTTTAGGGTTTTCGAGAGAGATCTAATCTACTTACGAACATGAACCACAACGTTGATACTAATGTTTTCAATAGAAGAGTAAATTGAATCTTCACTATAGTAGGAGAGACAGACACCCGCAAATCCTCTTATGCAATACAAGTTGCATGTCGAACGAGGAACAAGTCTCATGAACGCGGTCATGTAAAGTTAGTCCGAGCCGCTTCATCCCACTATGCCACGAAGATGCAAAGTACTCAAACTAAAGATAACAAGAGCATCAACGCCCACAAAACCATTGTGTTCTACTCGTGCAACCATCTATGCATAGACACGGCTCTGATACCACTGTAGGATAACGTTGCATAGAAAACAAAAAATTTCCTACCGCGAACACGCAATCCAAGCCAAGATGCAATCTAGAAGACGGTAGCAACGAGGGGTTTATCGAGTCTTACCCTTGAAGAGATTCCAAAGCCTACAAGAGTAGGCTCTTGTTGCTGCGGTAGACGTTCACTTGCCGCTTGCAAAAGCGCGTAGAAGATCTTGATCACGATCGCTTCCGGCGCCACGAACGGGCAGCACCTCCGTACTCGGTCACACGTTCGGTTGTTGATGAAGACGACGTCCACCTCCCGTTCCAGCGGGCAGCGGAAGTAGTAGCTCCTCTTGAATCCGACAGCACGACGGCGTGGTGTCGGTGGTGGTGGAGAAGTCCGGCGGAGCTTCGCTAAGCGTGCGGGACGTGATGGAGGAGAGAGGCCGCTAGGGTTTGGGAGAGGGGGCGCCGGCCACTAAGGGGTGCGGCCACCTTGGTGGTTCTTGGGTGGTCGGCCCCCTCCCCTTGGCCCCTCATTATATAGTTGGAACCCCAAGTGTTGGTCTCCAAGTCTTCGAATAAGACCCGAACCAAAAACCTTCCATATGGTGGGGAAACCTACCCAAGCTAGGACTCCCACTAGAGGTGGGAGTTCCACCTCCCATATGGGGGGGTGGCCGGCCCCCTAAGGGGGAGTCCACTTGGGACTCCACCCCCACTAGGGTTGGCCGGCCATGGAGGTGGAGTCCCATGTGGACTCCACCTTCCTTGGTGGTTTCTTCCGGACTTTTCTAGAACCTTCTAGAACCTTCCATAGAACCTTCCGCGACATTTTAATTCACATAAAATGACATCCTATATATGAATCTTATTCTCCGGACCATTCCGGAACTCGTTGTGATGTCTGGGATCTCATCCGGGACTCCGAACAAATATTCGAACTCCATTCCATATTCAAGTTCTACCATTTCAACATCCAACTTTAAGTGTGTCACCCTACGGTTCGTGAACTATGCGGACATGGTTGAGTACTCACTCCGACCAATAACCAATAGCGGGATCTGGAGGTCCATAATGGCTCCCACATATTCAACGATGACTTTAATGATCGAATGAACCATTCACATGCGATACCAATTCCCTTTGTCACGCGATATTTTACTTGTCCGAGGTTTGATCTTCGGTATCACTCTATACCTTGTTCAACCTCGTATCCTGACAAGTACTCTTTACTCGTACCGTGGTATGTAGTCTCTTATGAACTTATTCATATGCTTGCAAGACATTAGACGACATTCCACCGAGAGGGCCCAGAGTATATCTATCCGTCATCGGGATGGACAAATCCCACTGTTGATCCATATGCCTCAACTCATACTTTCCGGATACTTAATCCCACCTTTATAACCACCCATTTACGCAGTGGCGTTTGGTGTAATCAAAGTACCTTTCCGGTATAAGTGATTTACATGATCTCATGGTCATAAGGATTAGGTAACTATGTATCGAAAGCTTATAGCAAATAACTTAATGACGAGATCTTATGCTACGCTTAATTGGGTGTGTCCATTACATCATTCATACAATGATATAACCTTGTTACTAATAACATCCAATGTTCATGATTATGAAACTAATCATCCATTAATGAACAAGCTAGTTTAAGAGGCATACTAGGGACTTCTTGTTTGTCTACATATCACACATGTACTAATGTTTCGGTTAATACAGTTATAGCATGATATATAAACATTTATCATAAACATAAAGATATAAATAATAACCACTTTATTATTGCCTCTAGGGCATATCTCCTTCAATATCAACTCTAGCTCTAAGATCATCATGTTGAATCCACCGAATCTTCATCATTACCTGAACCTATCACCTATGATCACCCCTCGACACCCTGAGAAGGGATCCTTATTCACACATAGATATCAAGTTTTACGATCAGGTTCAAGTTGTCTATGATCATCACGTCCTTCCCCAAGTCGTCCTTAACCGTGGACACGGCTTTTCGAAAAGATTTACCCTGCAGGGGTGTACAACTTTACCCACACGCGCCGACCGACTCTTAATGCCAGAACGTTAGCACACTTCCTTGGTGTGCCGGCAGAGGGTGGTCGACCAAAACCTTTCCCTTACTTCGCCTATTCCATGAGTCAAACTAACTGGGGAGCTCCGTCATCGTAGGTAGCCATTCTCCGAGGCGGTCCCGGTCATTGTGCGCAGGGGATCCAGTTCAATGCCTCCAGCATCCTTCACCCCGGCCACGCCCTGTATGATGCACTTTGAAAACCTTTTCCACCTTTCCCCCATGCGTATGGCAAATGGAACTCGCAAACTAATTGACTCATGGGTAAGCTAGGTAAGTTCGGGCCAAGGGGTTCCCATGGGCCCCGTGTGGTTGTACGCTCAGTCTTGGTTCCAGAGGCAAGAACTCAGGTCCTAGTATCGGCGAGAACGAGTCAAATCACCACATCCCATGTGGCGGCCCATCCAAGCCTTTAGCATGTTTATTAACATCATCACTGATCTTACCACATCATCCTGTCAAACTAGGTTCATTCGTAGCTCTGATTCATCAACCGGATGGACCAGACTTCAACAGCTAAGCATGGCTAGGCATAATATATATATGGCTCTAGCGATGCAAACAAAGCTCAACCTAGTTTTGCTGGGAGCGGTGGATCAGGAACTTTGGGCTACAAAAATGGAATATGCACACATAGGATATCTACCAGAGCCGATAAAATATATTTGAAGCAGATGCAATATGTAAGAACCAGAAGTAAAATAATTTTGAAACCATATATGAACCAGGTTAGGGTTTGCCTTGTCCCTCGTTGTTCTGGTGCTGCTCTTCGGTGGCGTTGATCTCAGGCTCGCATTCGGCCCCTATCGAGAAGAACCAAATACCAGAAAGGAAGAACACAATCAAGACATGGTATAATGCAATGCACATACAATATGAAGACATGTCATATTAAAGGGATTCGGTTAAACCCTAGGTGCATCGACTGAAAAGGAGGGGTTCGGCATCGACTCCGGCACATGAGAGGGGTCGAATTAGGGTTTCTACTAAGGCTTGATGTTTAATTGGTTCAAGCATGTATGAAACATGGATAAACAACTAGGATTTATTTTTCTGATTATTTTGATATATAATTTTATATTTTTCTGATTTAAAATGAATTACTTATGAATTTCCAGAATTTAATTCATTTTAAATCAATTTCTGAAAATTATACAAAAATAATAAAAGTTTAACAATTTGGACCCACTTGTCATAATTTTATTCTTTTCTAAACATTTCCCAAATTATTAAAATCCTGACAGATGGGGTCCACATATCATTATTTTTCTATTTACAGAAATTACAGAAATGAATATCAGAAAATACAGAAAATAGATTAATGACGTCACGCTGACGTCATGCTGACGTCAGCGCGGCCATAGCTCACAGTAGAGCTCCGGTGAGGTTGCAATCGGGCGATTTAGCCCGCGATTGAGCCGCGCGCGAGGGGGAAACGACGCGGGGCGACGCAGGCGACCCAAAGGAGGCGGCGCCGCCTTGGATTAGTCGCCGGAGCACGGACTCCGACGAGGTGCGGCGGCGGCCGGGGTCGGGTGCTCGGCGCGGGCGCGATACAGAGGGAAATAGAGGGAGGCGAGGGCACTGGGAGAGAGACGAGCTCACCACGAGCGTCTTGGCGGGGTCGGCGATGGCCGGGGACGCTCGCCGGCGGCGAATCGAGCGGTTGCCGGGGCGGCAGTAGGCTAGGGTTTGGGGATTTCTTCGCGGGAGAGAGCGGGGAAAGGGGGAAATGGGGGTTAGGGTTCGGGCAGGCGGCCGGCGGAGCTAGTTATAGCCGCCAGGGGGCGGCGGCGGTGATCTTGGCGCGGCCTGGCCATCGGGCGGCCATGGCGCTGCCAGCTCCTGCTTCGTTGCGCGGGGAGGACGACGACACAATTGCACAAACCCCCCTGGGAGTTTTCTTGGGCTGTGGTGGGGGTTTGCTGGGCTGCACAGGTTGGGCCGAGCTGGGCTGCGGCCAGAAAGAAAAAAAGAGGGAAAGAGAGTGGGCTGAGCCCAGGGAGAGAGAGGAGAGGGGCTTTCTCCCTATTTTTCTCTTTCTTGTTTTTATTTCTCTTTTCAAAACCCAATTTCAAATCTGTTTTGAATCTTGTTTGAAACTTAATTTTGCCAGAGAAGTAATAAACACACATGGACTTGTTGAATGACAACAAAACCATGTTGTCTATTTTGAAAAACTTGCAGGATTTGAATGAGAAAGAAATAGAGAAGGATTTGCATAACTGAAAATGGAGATGCAAATTTTGCTTAAATGCAAACTATATGCATGCAATGCTCATGAACACTCATTTATTCAAGATAACAAGGTTGGGATGTTACACTCATATACAACTTATTATACTTCTAGTAATGGATATCACCTTAAGGAATGTTTTGCTAATCATTGCCTCCCTCCCAAGGAAACATGGGTTTGTGCATCATTAAAATCCATATCCTTGAGAACTTTGGTCAGCCATCCACGTTTAACTTTTCTTCAAAAAGATCACGCAAGAGAACAACATGGGATCGGATTATAAATAGAAAATTATTCACAAATTCAATACCTAACCAGGCAAAACATTACAATGATAATAACTTTTGAAGACACGCCAACAATTTACTTGCACTAATCATCTGTTATCCTTTAATGCACATCACCTATTATGTAGAGTGCATCATGACATCACTTAATATTTTTTTCTAGGTGTCTTATCATACTCATGCAGATGAGATACACAACAAGGATATCAAATTACCTATCGATTGATAAATGTTGTAGTCGTGTAGCATCCGACAAACACTTTTTCTATCCCTCTGACTCTTTTAGTAAAATCTAGTGTTCTGATTTTAACTCTTGCAGACCATCAAAATAAAGCATAAGTACCATTCACTATGTGGCTCAATAAATGTGTAATGTAAAAAAACATAACAAGACTACATATTGAATCACCTTAAATTTCTCACTTCAGTAGTTGGCACCAATGACTATTCTCCTTCACTTGCCCTTCCACTGCAAATGATGCATGATCAAAACAAAAATTCAGAAAATGCCCCCAATCAAGAGGCCAAACATGCAAATTTTAGCTGTAAAAATCAACAAGACTAACAACAATATTTTAAATCTGTATCATCGAGCTGCAGCGTGCATGCTGTTTCATCTGCGTGGGATTGCAGAGAGGCGACATAGTCTATGGTGAGAACAGAGAAGGAGAGTGGGTGGTGATAATGTGCCTCCAGGCCGTCCGTCAGGGGAGAGGGCACACCGAGGTCGGCACATGGCAGTGCACGTCATCCCCTCAAGATGAAGGCGGCGTGTTAGGGGGAGCGGTTCATCTGGGTGTGACGATATAGGTAGGAGGTCAGTGTGCAGGCGGCACGGGCAGGGCAACGTCGTGGATGATTGGTGGCGGCACACGCGCATGCTCCCGAGCATCGGAGGACCGGGTAGGGATGGGAGGGCCTGGGGTGGGGTGGCCGGCGAGATGGGTGATGGCTGATGAGGCGGCCGCGTGCTTGGATCGGGAGGGGGAGGAGCAGCAACATTGTTTCTAGGAAATGGCATACACAACAAGGAAATATCTCATAATTAATTTATATTGATTGATTCTCCTTTAGTACCTTGATTAGCGGGAGGAAATTAGAGGAAGGCACAATACGGCATAAGCACATATGGAAGTACTTGATGGGCATATGCAAAAAAGCTCGGAAGATCACGTTCCAATTAATTCCGATTTTGTTTTGTCAAGTGGAGCTAGCTAGGTGAGACAAGACATGTATACCTTATATAAGTCGATCAAACGGTGTTAGTTGTTGAGATCAAATTAGACGGACAAGATTCTATTAATAACGACCATCAAATATGTTGAGTGTCAAGCAATCAACTCTAATTTAATAGTAAAGATGTCACGCAGTATCACTTGGCAATCACATTCTGATCATCTGCTACTGAACGAAGTCGAGACTAACCGGCCGATCAAGTTCTAGAGGTTAACAGTCTGGCCCATCGCATTCGGCCGGCATAATTCAATTGTCTAAGATAGCGTCTGCCCATTTGACGGGCCAAATCTAGCCCAGCGTCCAAACCGTGTATGCTCATTTCAGAGCTGGTATGGTATGGGGATCAAATTATTGCTACGCGCGTGCTTTGGATTCTGCCTTCTTGAAACGCCTCGCTGTTCGTAGATGGTGACGAGCGGTGGAGCATCCGAGAATCCAAGGTGCACGTTCTTATAGGAGAAAAATATCCCATTTTCTTAGCACAAGAACGATAACACTCAAATCATAAAATATTCCGTAGAATCGGGAGTGTTAAGAGGTCTCTTCCGGCCAGACCTCCCTGCCATCTTCCACGTTAGATACCCCGATCGGGGGTAGTATACCTGGCCGTGTGTCGGGCCAGGCCGGGCCTCAGGCTGGGCTAAGGAAAGCCTAACGCTAAAAAATTATGCCCAAGCTTGGCCCGGTTTGATCATATACCCACTTAGCCTGTTGGGCTGCGAGCTAGGCCGTAGTGTAAAATGGCGTTTTCAGGCTACCCAGTCCCGAAATATCTATATACCGACTAGGTCGGCACCTGTACCGCGCCACACAACCCCGGTGTGGGCCGGCCCGGTTAGGCGATTTTCCTTGTTTTTTCTCTTTTGTCTTTTCTTTTCTATTTTCTGTTTCTCCTTTTCTTTTCTGTTTTCTTTTTTTCACTGTTTTTTCTCTCGTTTTATTTTTTCTGTTTAAAAATATTTTTTCGAAGATTATCAAATTGTTCGAGTTCAAATTTTTTGAATGAAATTTGAAATTTGAACAAATTTTCAATCTTGAATAAATTTCAAATTTTGAACTTTTTTTAAAAAAAATGAACGAATTTCAAAAATTTGAAAAAAATTAACCTTGAACAAATTTCCAATTTTTTGGAAGAATTTTGAAATTTGAATAAATTTTTGATTTCGAACGATTTTGAAATTTATTCAAAAATCATTTGAAAAAATTGTTCAAATTTACAAAAACCTTAAATTTTAAAAATATATCAAATTTAAAAATATTCAGAATTTGGAAGTTTTAGTTTTAAAATATATTCACATTCTACAAAAAAAAAACAACAGAAAAGGAAAAATAGACAAAAAGGAAAATTAGTTAGCTGATGTTGTTGGGCCGCGGCCCAGCAAGCCACCTCGCGCGTGTAGGGGGTGTGCGGTGCCGTGTAAGCACCGCACTGGTCGGTGTACAACACCCCCACCCAGTCCTACCCCGGCTGTCGGGCCAATATTTCTAGGACTAGGCCCGAGTTTTTTAGGCTGGGCTTCGGGTCGGGCTGCCCATGACCATGTATGGGGGTAGCTTGTCTGTTCGTTTGGGCGTGTGTGGGGAGATGCCACCCCGTGTTGACAACACGAACTCGTGTCTTTTAGACACCTTCCAATGTGCATTCTGGAATAAATTAATTTCACAAGAAAATGATACTCTACCATTTTTTCTAGAAAATTCAGAATTCAAGAGAGGAACATGTTTGACTGAACTACTTGTTCTCTGGTCTGGCAAGTGCATTTCTATCTGTTCGTGCAAACTAAACATCTTTTGGCAATTTAACTATATTACAGTGTACAGGCAAAATTATTCAGCCTCTTCCATGGTGCATTCCAGTGTTTAGCGTCCAAGTTCAAATAAAGGTTGGAATAGTGTAATTCCTAAATAACTTCATCAAGATGTCATGGACTGGGATGATTTGATTACTCAGATGAATCTTTTAATGCAATTTTACTGCTTTTTCCAAATGTACACTCAAATACAGAGACTATCCAAGACATTAGAATAAAAAAAACTATCAGTTTCACTTAACAACTAAAGCCACCTAGTTTTCATTTTAGACATTTCAAAAATATCTCTAAAACGGGCATTTCTTATTTTCAATAAAGGACGCTTTATTACTCAAAAGGTTTAAGCATGTTAAAAATAGGGTCTTTTTTCTATAAATGAAGAGCCCCGTGAATGGACCTCATATATGCAGCAAGGAATTCATTTTTTCAAATACATAACTGCTCCTCTAATTAGAGCACTCATATTAAAATTGTAAAAGATATATTTGGTATATGTGTATTTGGTAGTATATGATTTGTGCCTTATTTCTAGGATAGCCTTCTTGGCTCCCAAGACTTGTACCCCTATATATACTCGCCTAAGAGACATCAATACAACATCCAACACATTACGCCAAATCCCTCTCTATCACACACACCGGCCACTGCGGTCGACTCGCTGGCTGGCTGTATCGCCTGCCTTGGTAGGCTTCCGCGGCCGGCTCACCCAGGTCGTCTCCGCCTCGACCGGCCCGCCTCCATCTATCGTGGGGCACGGCTGCACGCGATGCACATGGGACGCCTGCTACTCTACTCCGACACCCGTCGTCGAGACCTCCTCTGCTAGTCTACTCCGACATGGCGTGCACTTTGTAATGTTCCCTACCCCCGCACGCCCGGTACTGGCAACACCGGTACGTGTCTTCCTCCCCGACGCGTCCCCGGGCCTGGTAAGCTCGGACCGGCGCCTCATTTTCATCGGCTTCGATGACGTCTTCATCGGCATCGCCTCTATGATTGCCTCGACCGCGTCACCGCCAAGTTCTTCTATGTGTACTCGGTTCTAGCAAAATTAGAGTATGCCTTCGTCCTGACGTGCGCCTAGTTCTGGCAAATCTATGGTTGCACTTCGTCCTGTTTGCGGACTTGTCGCTGTTCTCACGCCGATCATGGCGTTCTGGGCAATCAGGAGCCCAATGTCCAGGAGCGCCACAAACATGACAGTTCCCTTTCTTCTTATAAGGAGTCTTCCTCTTGAAGTTGGTTGAGTTGGAGGCTTTGTTCTTCACGTCAATCTTGCCTTTTCCATTGTTTTTATTCTTAGACTTGTGAGATTGGAAGTTCTTCTTCTGTACCACATTGGCACTAGAACCTCCCTCAAAACTACGAGCGCGTGTGTTCTTTGCTCTCGCCTTCTCTTCCACATGAAGCGAGCCAATGAGATCCGAAACGGAAAACTCTTGTCTCTTATGTTTCAGAGAAGTAGCAAAGTTCCTCCACGAGGGAGGAAGCTTGGCAATAATGCCGCTGGCCACAAATTTGTCCGGTAAGGTACACTTAAACTGCTCGAGTTCTTTGGCAAGGGACTGAATCTCATGAGCCTGCTCAACCACGGAGCGCTCATCAGTCATCCTGTAGTCATAGAATTGCTCCATGATATACAGTTCAGTGCCAGCGTCCGAGACCCCAAATTTGGCCTCGAGCGCATCCCACGCATCTTTACCATGGTCGAAAGCCATGTACGGGTCAACAATGTTGTCCCCAAGAATGCTGAACAAGGCCGCCTTAAACATGGCGTCGACCTTCTCAAACTTTTCCAGCTCCTCTGCAGAGAGAGGCCCCTCAGGTCTAGCATCTGTGGCGCTAAAACAGCCTAGGTTTGTAAACCATAGAACTGCCTTTGTGCGCCACCTCTTGTAATGCATACCATCAAAGAGGGGAGGTCGAGTAGCGGCAGCAACGCTGCTTGAATTGATTTGCCTATAATCAGGTTTTTGGATTGTTGGAAATATAAGCAAATATCCATATGAAATAATCCGTACGAGTAATTGATAAATCATGAATACGAACATAACAAATAAACTAATCATGTAGACTAGTAAGGTAGATGAACAGATCACATCTAGACAAAACAAATCGATCGCATCTACCATAGAAACTAGAAGAAGAAACTCTAACAGAGACTGAAAGAGAAACGACAAGATCACATACTTCGCAGCAGCGTCGTTGTCGCTCATGTTGAGGTTATCGAAGAAGTCGCTGAGGTCCGGGAAGAAGTTGTCGTTGTGGAGGAACTCGTCGTCCGATGACGACGTCGTGATGCCAGTAGTCGCGCCGGAGCGCTCCCCAAAAACCTGATTGCCCCTCACCCGTACAGGTTCACGAGAGGCAGGGTTCCGGAGGCCTACTGTCCCGGTAGTCGCGTATGCGTCTCGTCGTGGCGGCTAGGGTTGCGCGGAGTCTTATGTAGTGCGGTTCGGGAAGGTCGTGGGGCGCAGCCCACGTTCGAGTCGGCACAGCCACGATCCAGAAAAACCGGAAGGCAAAACGGCTGAGTAACGCGTCCGTTAATGACTGGCGTGGCGTGGCGTGGCGTGGCGTGGCATGGCGAGGCGGGCGGAGGAGGAGGAGTGCGCGAGGGCTCTCTCTCTTCTCACTCACTTACTAGGACTAGAACAACCCACCTTATATACCACTCCAACTCTCTCCCAACTAGCAATGTGGGACTAAACTTTAGCCCCCACTAGTGATGCCACTGATTTTTGGAATGGGCCATGTGAGTTCCAGAATTTGATAATGGGCCATGGGCCAAAGGCCAAATGCCTCAAATTCCAGCACTCCTTTCTCCCAGGATGATGTCTCGTTGCTCATTGTGCCACACCCTCGTCTCTTCATCTATCGCAGACATATGGACCATCATGATAAGACACGAGTCAATTATTTCGGTATATTCATCTGAAGCTCTTGTATTACTAAGTGTAAGAGCATCTCCACTTGTCTCCCCAAATAGGTCCTCGGTGTGCCATTTTTTCATCTGGACGGCGAAAAATGTCCCAGCCACGCCCCCAGTTCCCCGTTTTTCGTCGGATTTGGGATTTCATCCATCCGGCGAGCCCACGCCAACCCCGGCCTACCGGGGAGCACTCGGGGACTCCGGACGAAGCGAAAGCGCGCGAAACGCCGAGATATTTCTCCCGCGCTTTTCGCTTCGTCTTCGCCGCAGAGGTGGACCCGACCGGTCAGCGACACACGCATCGTCTTCCGCGCGCACTAAAAGCCTGCCGCCGGTCAGCTCGCCGCGGACGCGTCGCATTCCACGCGTCATTTAATCGCCGGCACCAGCCCCGCCTATATACCCCGCTCCACTCGCCGCGACGCGTATCCCCGCTCCACTCTTCCTCCACTCTCCTGATCCATGGCATTCTACGACGAAGATGGCGCAGCCAACAACGGCTTCCCCCGCCGGTCGCTCCACGCGTGGGAGGGGCACCTCCTCCACCATGCGGGGTACCCCTGCCCGCGGACACGAGGCCTCCCGGCGGCGGGTGGCGGCTAAGTGCTGGCGGCGTACCAATCCCGCCGCCGCCCCGGGGCCACGCCCACGACGTCGCCATCGAGGAGGCTCGGATGATGATGACGGACGAAGAGCGCGCCGACCCGCGCCACCACCCCGACAACTACACGAGTTGGAACTCGTTCTTCCTCCGGCGGTGGGAGCGGGAGCTGGCGGCCTACGACGGCCCGCCGCCTCCGCCTCCGCGCAACAACGCCGCGGGTCGCCGACGTTGGTGGAGCGCGCCGAATAGGACGCTGGAGAAAGTCCTCGAGCACATCGAGGGCGGCAACTTCCCGGTGCTGACGATGCCCCCTCCATCGAGGGCATCGGCCAGCCGCCGCCGGGGAAACATCTGGCAGCCACGGCGCATGGCTGCCAGCTCGTCGTCTTCCAGATCGGCGTCGAGGTCGCTCTCCAGGTCGGCGCCATCCTTGGCGCCGGTGAAAAAGGAGGCAGCGTCTCCGTCGACACCGGCGCGCGTCAAGAAGGAGCCGGCGTCTCCACCGCCGAGCAGAGGGCGTAGCAGCGGCGCCCTTGTCATCCGCGACCAACCCTCCTCTCTGCAGCGCGGGCGGAAGAGGAAGTCGGCGAAGCAGGAGGACGCCGCGGCCGCCGCGAACCAGCTCGCCGAGGAAGAGGCGAAGCGCGCAGAGGACGCCGCGGTGGCGGAGGCGATCGCCAGGTCGCTGAATGACCTGGTGCCCGCCGACAACAGCCTCCCCATCGACGCCGCACTGGAGTGGTCCAGGCGCGACTAGGAGCGCCAGGAGGCGGAGCAGCAGCAGCGGATGCTGGATCTGGCCGCCGCGTGTCAACTCGCCGAACGCGCCGCCGCACCGTCCTCCGCGCGGAACGCCGCGCCCAGGGAGGTGATCAAGCTCGAGGAGAGCAGCGACGACGACATCTACCGGCCGTCGCCGCCACGCGCCGGCGACACTGGCCAGGGTACGAGCCGCTGGTATGAGGCGCCGCCGCCCCAGGACGATGCCGGCTCGAGCGACGACGATGACGGCGGCGACTACACGTCCTTCTACCGCCATTTCGGCATGTAGGAGGACGCCTTTTAGTTTAAGTTTTAGTTTGTCAATCGCCGAATTCAAATATATGTACGAATTCGGCCTATTTATGTACGAACTCGCCTCTATATGTTAAATATCATTAAATTTCGTTTATGTTTGAACGAGCTTCGCCAATTTTATCTAAATCCGTCGTATCATCCTGCGATCGCGGCTGGGAAGCTGGCCCTCCCCATGCCATTTTTTCGTCCAATCCGGACGAAATTAACCCCGAATTTCGGCGTGGGGAAGCCAAACGAGTGGAGATGCTCTAAAGCGACGTGAGAAAGCATGGACCGTTTCCGGATCAAAATTCAAATCCGATGGTAATTTCCTTTCCGTGACGCATCACAACCAAACAGCACCCACCAGCCACTAGCCAGTGACATTGTTTGTTGTCATGCATCACATACAGGGGCGGACCCACGTTATGCTTGGGGGTGTCACAGGACACCGGGTCCTGAGTGATCTTCTTTGCTATGCTTTGTGTAAATACACTATGGCACACCCTATTTGAAAGCAAGAATTTAGTGTGAACTAGAACGAGGACACCGGGATCTTTTTTATCTAGGTCCGCCCCTGATCACATATGCAATGCAAGGCAGGGATCCGATGAGCTGAGGTAGCTGGCAATATGACGGGAATGGCTACCCGCTTTTGTATATCATGTAAATGTAGTGCAATGAGAAAATGCACGGCAGGTCGTGTGTGTGCAGTTCACTATACCCCTCTCCCATTATACCTTCTCTCACACACACGCACATGCATGGCAACAGAGCCAACCTTTCTATCTCTCTCAAAGACCAAACTTAGCAATGGCGGAAAGCAGTCACCCAAGTCACACACACACACCACTTATCGCCAAAGGTGTTTACGCATGCAGGATTATCTTCTTTTTACATGAAGAAGTCCATGCATGATGCATCCGAGTAACGTTATTTGATATGGAGATACTGATCGCTCGCAGCGGCATGATGCATCAACGACACATTTGCGACCACATCGTTCGATAACAAGGTAGACGTCCGTCTTCGCCTCACGGCCGTTGAATGCGCCAATGTCGACTTCGGCATCCTCAATTAGTAGGTACCCCCCTGTTTAGTTTCTGTATTTGATACGCGCCAGAAGAAATCGCAAAGCCAAAAGCAACAGCCTGTTTAGAGCATCTCCAACCCCATCGCCCCATTCGTCTCCCCCAAAACGGTCCTTCAGCCCACACATTTGAAAAACCCTTTCGCACCCATCAGCAACGCCGCGGGTTCATAACAGTAGATCGCCCCAAAACGCCGCGAGTTCATCACTATCTCTTCTAAATCGCCGCTAGTGCAATGTCTTGACTGATAAAAAAAACCCGCAGGTTCCGCCACATACTACATAACTTCGAAATTCAAATGGCAGGCGTGTGATCCACCGCGGTAGAAGGCGCCTCCTCCATGGTAGCCGATGCTGGCGATGGTTTAGAACCCGCCACCGGTGGAGTAGAGCTCGCCGCCGATGCTTCTCTCCTTTCTCGCATGATGATATTGTGTTGCTCATTATACCACACCCTGGCCTCTTTGTCCATTGCAGAAATGTCGGCCATAAAAAATGCCAAGTCTTGTTTCCACTTCTTCGCCGTGACAGGCCGCCCTCGACCTTCAGAGTGGAAACAATGACGTACAGGATTATTTTCTTGCAGTTTTATTTTCATCTCTCTACAATTCTATAGTTGGTTCATGATAAGACACGAGTCTATTATTTCTTTATATCCGTATCTGCTCCGAATCGAGAAAACATCTGATCCATATTCGTATTCGAGTAACGTCCGCTCCAAATTCGTATACGGTAACATCCGTATCCACATATGTTTTCGTTTTGAAAATATGAAAACGGATATGGAAAGGGCTGTATATGAGTATTATGTTCAAAAAATTCACACCGTTTGTTCAGAAATTTAGTATGTGAAAATAAAATAATCATCTCGTGAAATTTTAGCTAGGGGCACAAGTTAATGCCATGGTTAATTAGTTTTATTTAGGCCCCTATCGTCTCAGTTACTTGGTTACATGTTTCTCTTCGAGAATGGGCATTGGGCCGGGTGAAGTAGGGTGAAGCCATGTGAGAAGTAAGACCCCCATCGTCTATTAAGACCCCTATCGTCTAAATGTAAGTTGTCTAGAAATTATGAGGTGGCCTAAACTTGTAAATATAAGGAGCTTGTGTGTATGCATGACTTTTTTCGCGGTCGAGACCTAGGTGTAATAATCAACCAAGTACACGCTTATGTGTTTCACATAATTTCATGAGCCAGGCTAGCGTAGCGAGCGAGAGCCTCTGCTGCAAGTTTACACCGCAATGGAAATGGCGCCAAGCCATGGCCACGAGACTACAACCAAAAGCAGGCAGAGAGTTCACATGGCACTTGTTAAAAAAAAAGTTCACTTGGCAGGGCTCACCGCGTCGTGCGTGTCGGCCTCTGAGGACGCGCACGGTAGAACTTGCACGGGAATAGAAATGTGATCTACATGTAAAGGGTGTACATCATGTGTACGTAGCTCGCTCTCCTGTCATTTCTTCACCTTCTGTGCGCCTTGACGCGTATATTCTTCTTTAGCGGGTATGCGTACATTATTATTCATTAATTTTCAATAAAGGGTGATTTCATTACTTAAAAGGTTTAAGTATTACACCCGGTATCTGCATAGCTAAGATGCACACAGCCGCAACACAAAAAGCAGACAATTTCATGTTTGACCAAACGAAAAAAAGAACGCAGGACGCAGCCTGGAATACTAAGGTATCGGTGGAGCAATCCTGAGACTATGCCGCCACCCATGTAGGGAAATAATATAACACCACGGGCCACACCCAATTTCACGCTCATCGAAAGGGCGACGAACGAAACAATGAGTGCTAAAGTCGTGACTAGTATGGGAGGATCAGACTTGGGGATTCTTCGGCAAAACCAAACTAGCAAAGAAGCACAGGTGGAAAAAGGGCCGTTGGTCGCGGTTCGCAACTGCCATTAGTCGCGGTTGCGCAACCGCGACCAAATGAGCGTGACTAAAGGCCCCCCCTTTAGTCGCGGTTGCTTACGAACCGCGACTAAAGGCCCGTCCACGTGGGCGCCAGGCGACCGTCGGGGCGGAGGACCTTTAGTCGCGGTTCTTCTGGCCAACCGCGACTAAAGGCCGCCGCAGGTTTAGGGTTTTAGGTCCCCCCTAAACCTGCCCCCCACCCCCTAAATATATTTTCTGTTTAATTTGTATATTTTTTTATTTCTTTTGTGCTTTATTGTAATTTTGAAGGAGTTTCACATATTCTACGGTACTACGTATATACATGCATATGAATGTACAATTTCAAACAAATTTGAAATTAGAACCAAAAAGAATTCAAGAGGAATATACAATATATATTCAATATCATCGGATGACCATATACAAGTTTGAACAAGTTTCCATACATAATTTAATGCATGTATAGTTCTACGTCCTCGCAATGGTGTTCTCCTTTAGGATCGAGGACTTCCCTCCTGAACCATCCAGCTAGTTCCTCTTGAAGTGGTCGGAAGCGAGCTTCTGGACTAAGCATCATCCGGAGGTTATTCCTCTGAGCATTGAGATCACTCGGAACGCGCTCAGAGGTGTATCTCCGGATCATCTCACAGACATAGTATCCACACAGATTGGTTCCCGGTGGCTGAATATCGCCACCATTCTTAGCCTTTGACCGCATGAAATTTAGCTCTTTTTTGAATTCACCGACCTTTGTATCTGAGAACCGTCTCCAAACCCTACGAGGCAAAGAAAATTAAATGAACAAGAGAGTTATTAGTTAATTACTTGAAGCTTAATTAGGAAATGAACGAAATAGGCCGATCGATATAGAGCGCAAATGAATGAAAACAATTACTTTTGAATCATTTGTCTCATGTCGGCCGACTCCGCCTTATCCATATTCAGAGAGTCGTGGACGATACATTCTGATTTGTCAACTTTAATTACTAGCAGAATCCAGTGGAACCTGCGGACACGATACATGCACAGTACGTCATGCATAACTCATCGATTAGCCGGCCACGCATACCATGCATGGAGTAAACAAAAGAGAATGTGCTCAAGACATAAACACTCACCCAAAATGGTAAGGAAATAGAATATCACTTTTGAGTTCCTGCTTTTCAAGAAACCGCCACAGGTCTTTCTCCACGTCGGCGGGGTGATGCTGTAACGTATATCCATTAACGATGTGTGGGTCAATGAACCCAACATCATGGATGTTCCTTACTCTGCATTCCTTAATCTTCAATCTGCATGTATAATATATATATATATATATATATATATATATATATATATATAGTGCAGGCAATATGAACGAGATGGGGTAGAAATAAATCACTTACAGAACGTAGCAACTGATGATAGATTTGTCGAGCTCGCGCAGATTGAAAAGCTGGAACAATTCACTCAGATGAATTTGTACAGAGTATTGTTTGAAGTGATGCTCATATCCAACTTCCGCATAAATATAATCTTTGGCGTTTTTATGTTTTATGTAACCCTTGTACCAGTTCAGCAGACCTTTCATTTGTGGAGGTAGATCCTCTTCCTGCGCAGGCTCGACGAGAGGCCCATTCTTCACATATGAAAGTACTACCTCCTTCACTGGCGCCTCATCAAGGCCTAACAGTTCACGAAGAGTAATACCTAAGTTGGCCGCTTGTTCTCTGGCACTCGTTACAGTCAATCCCTGTGCTGCCGCAGCTTCTATGATTTCGGGGGCATCCGGACCGGCGGCTGTCACTATAAGCGGGGCAATCGATTGTTTACTTTGTTCCCCGATCTGGGCAACAACTCGTTTCCCGCTTTGTGCACTTTCTAATTCCGCTTTATCGGCCTCCTCTTTCTTCTTCTTGAACATGCGTCCCTGATTCTTTAGTTCACGTGCATAGTCGTCAGGCAGATTCTTCGCGGCTTGGGACGGTGTGTTCAAAAATGACTTAGCCCACTTCTTTTGCTCATCAGAAAATACTGGCTTGGGCTCGGGCTCGGGCTCTCTTTTCTTCTTGCAGCCCGCCTTCCATTTCTCTAATTCAGCAGTCGCGGCCGCCTCGACTTCCTCGGCACTACGTTCCCAAGGCCTCGTGGGGAGAGGCTTCAGTGATGGCTCCGGTACCTTTGTTTTCTTAGGTACGTAAGGGTCCGGGTTAATAATCCAGGACTGCTGCTTATGCTTCTTCGCCGGAGGTGGATTGGGGGGCGGCGTCTGCTTACCCGCCCGGGGCGGACTAGGGGGCGGCGGCTGCTTACCCGCCGGAGGTGAATTGGGGGGCGGCGTCGGCTGACGTGAAGGAGGTGTAGGTGAAGCACCACCACCACCACCGCCACCGCCGCCACCACCACCACCGTAGGGGGTGGACTTGTTGGCGCCTCGCCTGGAAACTTGATAAACTTCTTCTGCCATAGAATGAACTGGCGCTTGACATCTCCAAGTCTTGTCGCCCCTTCAGGTGTAGCAATGTCAATGTCCAGGTCCTCAAACCCTTGGACTATGTCCTCCACCGTGACACGAGCATAGCCATCTTGAATGGGGTTGTTGTGGTGGAGTGCTCCAGGTGGTAAAGCACTGCCGATGGCTACCTTCATGGACATGTTCCCGATAGGATAATACAGATGACATGCTTTCATCTCCTTTATATCGTCCACGGGGTAGCGAGGAGGCTCCGGTGCAGTAATTTCGACCACCAGAGGCTCCGGTGCAGTAATTTCGATCGTCGGTGCACCAGCCGGTGGGGCCTCTGTGGAAGCCACGCTGCTTCTCCGCTGCTGGCTTCCGAGATCCAATGGATGATCTTCATGCTGCGCCCGAGCTGCATCTCTTTCGGCTACTAGTACACTCACGGTTTTCTTCATGACATCCATTTCCGATGCCAACCGCGCCACAACATCTACTTCCCGATCCATCTTTCTCTAACGGCTTCTGTAACCGTACGGGTCATCGTTCTGGGGGAACCCTACTTTCCACGGAATGTGCCCCATGCCTCGTACACGTCCTCCGTGTTCAGGATTCCCGAGGGCTTTTGTCAGGGCGTCGTTCTCTCTGTTGAACTTGATCCTCCCCTCTTGAGCATCCCTCATTGCCTCAATAAGCTTTTGGGTGGGTTTAATTATTTTGCCCTGGTAAACACACTCCCCTGTCTCCGGGTTCAGCGATCCCCCATGCCCGTACCACCAGCTTTTGGCCCTTGGGTCCCATCCCTCCGTACCTGGACGGATTCCTCGCGCCCTCAGCTCGTTCTCCATCTTCTCCCACCTAGGCAGCCAAAAGCGATACCCTCCTGGCCCCATAATATGATTGTACTCCTTCTTGGCCGCATTTTCCTTATTTTTTTTCGATATTTGAAGGAACTGCTCCGATTTCTTTTGCTTCACAAATTCTGGCCAATCATGTTGCAGTTTCTCATATTGTCCTTTGAAATCCGGAGTCTTGCCCTGCTTGACAAAGTCATGGGCTAGATTTTGCTTGTATATCCGGAATGCGTCGGACATCTTAGAAAGAGCGAACTGTTTGACTAGCTTGCACCTCTCCTTGTTTTCCTCAATCTTGTTATCCTCCTCATCGTATTTGTGGTATTCCGGAGGTAGAACGAAATGTTCCATAAGCTTGTTGAAGCAATCTTTTTTTGTTCTCTTATCGACAAAAGTGAAACCAAGACGTGCCTTCTTTGGCTGATTCCACTCCTGGACGGTGATCGAGACGTTGTCTCTAACAACGGCTCCACATTGGCTGATAAACTTGGTGGCGTTCTTGCGGGGCTCCAGCGGCCTGCCGGTTGCTTCCTCGACAACCTCGATGGTGCATGTTTCTCCTGGTTTCATCGTCTTGGTTGCGCCACGCTTTGACGACGACGTACTCGATTGTTTCGACGATCCGGCCGAGGGCTAAAATAAGAAAGAGAGTCGCGCGCGTTAGTACACACATATTTATTCAAATCAGTTAGTTTGTATCACCAGAGGCTCAATGTATATATATACCTCGGCGCCGGAGGTGGTTGCTACTTCCAATTGAAGATCGTCGTTTATCGACGTTTCTTCGGCATCATCTTGCTGACGGCGCCCTTCATCTTCACCCTCAAGGTTCAGATAAGAAGAGATATCATCTTCTTCTTGTCCGGTCGGCACATATAGAATATCGCCGTTTATGATGCCGAACATATGGTCTTCAAGGTCCGGATCATAGTTGTCCATAATCGGGTCAGCTCTATCGTCTGCCATATGTCAGTCCTGAAAACATGTAGTAAAAACAAATTAATTGTGTATATGCATTATCACATCTCTTCTACATATAAAGAGAGAAGGCGACGAGGGAGGCGAGAGGGGGGACGCAGTGACCGCGTGACCGAGAGACCGGTGGCGGTGGCGAAAGGGCGGTGGCGGTGACGCGTATTAGATGTGTATATGCGGACGATCGACCTCGCCTCGCAGTGACCGCGTGACCGAGAGACCGGTGGCGGTGGCGAAAGGGCGGTGGCAGTGGAGGTGGCGGTGCCGATCCTCTCTCTCGTAAAAAAACAAAAAAAAACCCCGCGCGTATACGGAGGGGGCGGCGAGGGCGGGGTCGGTGGCGAAAGGGCGCTGGCGAAAGGGGGGTGGCGAAAGGGCGGTGGCGGTGCCGAGGACACATAACCCTCGCCGAGGACACATAACCCTCGCCGCGGTGGCGGTGGCGGTGGCGGTGGCGGTGTTAAGTAAAATTTTTGTTAAGTTAAATTTTTGTTATGTCAAAATTTTGTTAAGTCAAGATTTTGTTAAATACAAAATTTTAGTTACAAATTTTTGTTAAGTATACAAAAAATTTCTTAAGTCAAAAATTTGTTAAGTAAAATTTTTGTTAAGTTAAATTTTTGTTATGTCAAAATTTTGTTAAGTCAAGATTTTGTTAAGTATACAAAATTTTGTTAGTATACAAAATTTTAGTTACTTTACCGTTTTTGTTAAACTAATTAACTAGTTAAAATTAAAAAGAACAAAAAAACACAAAAAAAGAAAAAAATCCGGCCCTCTCTCCTTTCTGGCGCGCGTGCGTGCGGGCGGCGTGCGGCGGCGTGTTGCTGGCGGCGGCGCGTCTGGCGGCACGTCTGGCGGCGCGTGCGGAGGAGCGTGCGGGAGGCGCGTACGGGCGGCGGCTGGCGGCGGTGGGGAAGAGAACACACGGCGGCCGGCGGCGCGCGCGGCGAGAGAGAGTACGACGACGTCGACGTACGGAGGCGCGCGTGCGGCGGCGACAGATGACGGCGAGGCGAGGCGGCGACAGACGACGGTGGCGATCGACGCGAGGCGACAGACGGCGGCAGGCGACGGGCGACGGCGGCGGACGACGGCAGCCTGACGGATCGCGGGCGGAGAAGACGAATGGGGCGCGCCTTCGCGCCCACGCGCATAAATAGGGATGGGGCTTTAGTCGCGGTTGGGGACACCAACCGCGACTAAAGGTCACCCTTTAGTCGCGGGTGGGGCCACCCCCCGCGACTAAAGCCCATTTTTCGGCAGTTTTGCGGTTTGCCGCGGAAACCGCCTTTAGTCGCGGTTGGGGACACCAACCGCGACTAAAGCCCAGTTTTCAGAAAAACTAATTAAGAAAAATAAAACTAATTCAGTTCAAAATTCTAAAAATACATATAATATATCAATAAATATAGAAAAATAAAACTAATTCAATTGAAAATGTTAAAAATACAAATAATATATCAAAAAATTCAGAAAAATAAAACTAATTCAATTCAAAATGTTAAAAATACAAATAGTATATCAAAAAATTAAGAAAAGTAAAAATAATTCATTTCAAAATGTTTAAAATACATATAATATATCAAAAAATTCATAAAAATAAAACTAATTCAATTCAAAATTTTAAAAATACAAATAATACATCAATAAATTCAGAAAAATAAAACTAATTCAATTCAAAATCTTAAAAATACAAATAATATATCAAAAAATTCAGAAAAATAAAACTAATTCAATTCAAAATTTTAAAAATACAAATTATCAAAAAATTCATAAAAATAAAACTAATTCAATTCAAAATTTCTTCCCGGCCGCCTCTGTCTTCTCGTTGGTCCCCTCTTCCCGCCTCTGTCTTTCCGCCGACCCCCTCTTCCCGCCTCGTCTTCCCGCCATTTCTTCCCTGTCTTCCCGCCTCTTTCTTCCCGCCAATTTTTTCCCGCCAATTTCTTCCCGCCTCTTTCTTCCCGCCAATTTCTTCCCGCCTCCTGTCTTCCCGCTCCCATTTTTCCCGCCATTTGTCACTCTATATATGTAGCCCGGCTTGGCCAGCATTATCACATCTCTACAATCTCTCATCACTCTCTCATGGCTTCCACCGCACCCACTCTAACCTACCAGCAGGTGGAGGAGTTTTGCGCCTCGAACTACCCTTGCCCACCGGGCTACCGCGTCCCCACCGGCTGGAGCCTAAGCGCCGGCGGCATGCCGGTCCCTCCCGTCCCTCAGGGTACTGCGCGCCGGGCGGCCATCACGAACCACTACTACCTCGACCTCACGCCGGAGCAGCGGATGAATCCCCGCTGGCATCCCGATAACCAGCATACTTGGGACGCCTTCTTCATCAATCGGCGTGAGAGGGCGCTCGCCACGAATGAGGAGGACGGACTGCCACCAGGGAACTTCCACGAGGCCGGCCGTCGGCTATGGTGGTACGGCCGGACTCTGCAGAGCGTCATGGACTACATCACGGCCGGCGATATCCCCCGCCTGCGCTACCCTCAGTTCGAGCCACGAGCGCCGCTCGACGACAGCGACGACAGCAGCGACGACGACGGCGGCAACTTAGAAGGCGACGACTACCAGTACAACGGCGGCGGCTATGAAGACTACGAGTATGCATATTATACGCCTAGGCAGGAGTATGACTGAATCACTCCAAATTTCATGTATCATCAGTGCTATCTCGAGTCAATTGAATCATTCGAAAATGGACACCAAACACATCACGGGTAATATAATTCACATGATCCATTCAACAAAGTTTGGTACAATAAATTATTATACATCATTTCTTTCCTTGTGTCCCTGCTTGCTTACGATTGTGCCGTATCCATGGAGCATCCTCATCATTTAACTTAATGCTTGGGTCGGTGTTCACTTTGAAGGGCGGAATTTCAGCAAACATATTATAATCTTCTGACATGTCTGTCTTGTCCTCCACTCCCACGATGTTTCTTTTCCCTGAAAGAACAATGTGGCGCTTTGGATCATCGCATGATGTACTGATCGTTTTCTTATCTTTCCGTTTCCTCGGTTTGCTACTCATGTCCTTCACATAGAAAACCTGAGCGACATCTTTCGCTAGGACGAATGGTTCGTCAAGGTAACCAAGATTGTTGAAATCCACCATTGTCATTCCGTATTGCTGGTCCACCTTTACCCCACCTCCTGTTAGCTTGAACCATTTGCACCGGAACAAAGGGACCCTAAAGGAGGGTCCATAGTCAAGTTCCCATATCTCCTCTATGTAACCATAATATGTGACCTTTTGCCCATTCTCGGTTGCTGCATCAAAGCGGACACCACTATTTTGGTTGGTGCTCTTTTTATCTTGGGCGATCGTGTAAAATGTATTCCCATTTATCTCGTACCCTTGGAAAGTCGTTATAGTCGAAGATGGTGTCTTGGCCAACATGTACAGCTGATCTACAACATGATCATCATTCATTAAATGTTTTCTCAACCAACTGCCGAAAGTCTCCATGTGGGCCTTCCTAATCCAGGATTCAGGCTTCCCAGGGTTGTCCGAGCGTAAAATATTCTTGTGTTTCTCAAAGTACGGAGCCACCAAGCTGGAATTGGTCGAATCGTGTGGTGTGCTTCATCGTAGAATGGCCGTCCATACATATCATTGATTTCCTTCCGATCGTGCCTTTTCCACTTAGTCTCCCTCGTGCCGCGATCGAGGAAGACCAATCGGCTTAAGGTCAGGAACAAAGTCAACACAAAACTCAATTACCTCCTCATTTCCATAGCCCTTGGCGATGCTTCCTTCTGGCCTAGCACGGTTACGAACATATTTCTTTAATATTCCCATGAACCTCTCAAAGGGGAACATATTGTGTAGAAATACAGGACCGAGAATGGAAATCTCATCGACTAAGTGAACCAGGAGGTGCGTCATAATAATGAAGAAGGATGGCGGGAACACCAACTCGAAACTGACAAGACATTGGATCACATCGTTCTGTAACCGTGGTAGAACTTCTGGATTGATTACCTTCTGAGAGATTGCATTGAGGAATGCACATAGCTTCACAATGGCTACTCGAACATTTTCCGGCAGGAGCCCCCTCAAAGCAATCGGAAGCAATTGCGTCATAATCACGTGGCAGTCGTGAGACTTCAGGTTTTGGAACTTTTTCTCCGCCATGTTTATTATTCCCTTTATATTGGACAAGAATCCAGACGGGACCTTCATACTGCTCAGGCATTCAAAAAAGATGACCTTCTCTTCTTTGGTCAGAGCGTAGCTGGCACGACCTTGAAACCGTTCCGGATGCCGGTCATCAGGGTCTTTCAAACTTTGCTGGTCCTGCCGTGCTTCCTTTGTATCATTTGACTTCCCATACACGCCCAAGAAGCTTAGGAGGTTCACGCAAATATTCTTCGTAACGTGCATCACGTCGATTGCAGAGCGGACTTCTAGGACTTTCCAATATTCTAGCTCCCAGAATATAGATTTCTTCTTCCACATGGCTGCGTACCCGTCAGCTCCCTTCGGAACTGATTGTCCGCCAGGACCCTTTCCAAAGATGACTTTCAAATCCTTGACCATATCAAATACCTCAGCACCAGTGTGTTCCACAGGCTTCGGCCGGTGATCTGCCTTGCCGTTGTAATGCTTGCCTTTCTTTCTTACTGGATGACCTTTCGGAAGAAATCGACGATGCCCAAGGTACACGTTCTTCTTACAATTTGGCAAATGTACACTTTCAGTCTCATGTAAGCAGTGCGTGCATGCATTGTATCCCTTATTTGACAGTCCCGAAAGGTTACTAAGAGCAGGCCAATCGTTGATGGTTACGAAAAGCAACGCTCGTAGGTCAAATTCCTCTTCTTTGTGCTCATCCCACACACGGACACCAGGTCTGCCCCACAGCTGTAAAAGTTCATCAACTAATGGCCTTAGGTACACATCGATGTCGTTGCCGGGTTGCTTCGGACCTTGGATGAGCACTGGCATCATAATGAACTTCCGCTTCATGCACAACCAAGGAGGAAGGTTGTAGATGCATAGAGTCACGGGCCAGGTGCTATGGCTGGAGCTCTGCTCGCCAAAAGGATTCATGCCATCCGTACTTAGACCAAATCTTATGTTCCTTGCGTCAGCTGCAAAATCTTTGAACTCTCTGTCGATCTTTCTCCATTGTGTTCCATCTGCGGGGTGTCTCAACTCCCCGTCCGACTTACGGTCCTCTTTGTGCCATCGCAACAACTTGGCATGCTCTTTGTTCCTGAACAGACGTTTCAACCGTGGTATTATAGGAGCATACCACATCACTTTGGCGGGAACCCTCTTCCTGGGTTTCTGGCCCTCAACATCATCACCAGGGTCATCGCCTCGATCTTATAACGCAATGCGGTGCATACCGGGCATTCATTCAAATTCTCGTATTCACCGCGGTAGAGGATGCGATCGTTGATGCATGCATGTATCTTCGTAACCTCTAAACCTAGAGGGCAGACAACCTTCTTTGCTTCGTACGCATCGGCGGACAACTCGTTATTCTTTGGAAACATATTCTTCAACATTTTCAGCAAGTTTTCAAATGCCGAGTCAGCTACACCTGCCTGTGCCTTCCATTTCAGCAAATCCAGTGTGCAGCCCAGCTTTTTCAGACCATCATCGCATCCGGGGTACAGCGCCTTTCTGTGATCCTCTAACATGCGATCCAAATTCTCCCTCTCCTTTTCGGGCCGCAGCGTCGCCGTGCAGCAGCAAGTGTCCGACCCACATCATCAACGTGATCATCCCGTGCCTCTTCGTCACCTTCCCCGTCACCTTCCCCTTCCCCTTCCGCCTCCTCCATGAAAGTATCACCGAAATGAGCAAGATAGCTTTCATCGATGAAATCATCCCCTTCTTCATCTTCTTCCATTATAACCCCTCTTTCTCCATGCTTGGTCCAACAATTATAGCTTGGCATGAAACCGTGCCGAAGCAGGTGCATGTGAACATCTCTTGAGGAAGAGTAACCCTTCTGATTCTTACAGTTAACACATGGACAGATAACAAAACCCCATGCTTGTTCACATTAGCCACTACGAGGAAATCTTTCAAACCCGTAGTGAACTCGCCGGAGAGTCGGTTACCGTACATCCATTGCCGATTCATCTGCATTATTATAATATAAAATATATAATTAACCATCATGCATTTGTTAAACTAACTAGCTACAAACAATATAAATTAAACAATGAACTACACACATGCATATTTTATCAATGACACATCAAAGGTTCAAGTTGCTAACCGCGATCGAGGAGGAAAAAATAAATGAGAAAGCTCAAGTGTGGCTCCAACACTTCATATCATGTTTGTTTCATGCTCTTGGGGCATTTCATCAAACACCTTATGTGCATAAGAGGAACCAAAAGCAAACCTAACACCCACTTGTGAAGTTTGTGAAGAGAATGGCTCCAAATGGCTAAGTGTTGGCTGCTGGATGGGTATATATAGGGAAGGGGTTTTAGTCGCGGTTGGCCTGGCCAACCGCGACTAAAGGCCTTCGGGCACCTTTAGTCGCGGTTGGCCTGGCCAACCGCGACTAAAGCCCCCCACGTGCACCAGCTGGCCACCGAGCGCCCTGGGCCCAAGCCTTTGGTCGCGGTTCGGGAGGCGAACCGCGACCAAAGGCCCCATTAGTCGCGGTTCCTTTAGCTTCGCGACTTATGGTGCTGGACGGAAGCCTGTTTTTCTACCAGTGAAGAAGTCGTGACTAGTCCTGCACCCCTGACACGAGAAAATACTGTGACCACTATGGGAGGAGCAAACTCCAGACTTTTCAGGGAAGGTGAAGAAGTAAGCACTCCACATGAAACCGCGCCTGTGGACTCTTCCGCTACACCGGCGACAACCACCGTAGGCAACCCCGTCGCACACACGACACAAGGAGAATGCCATCAAAGATGTGAAACTCTCGGTGTCTCTGCCTTGACCTCCATATCCGGTGCGTCCTGCGCACTCAACCTACGCCTCCTTCTGTAGCCGCCACCCAAACATATCACGCTCAACCTGCAGCTTCAACACTGTTGGTTGCGGACGGAAAGTCACGGAACGGGACAAGAAAATCACAACCGTCCCAGGGAAAAAGAAGGAATAATCATCGATGAATCTCATTGACGATCCGGAGAACCCCATAGCCAGAAGAGGTTTATTGGGCAATACTTTACTGAACCAGTTTTATGACAAAAAGGAACTGTTATACTACTCCCTTGATCAGCTAGTATTGACAAATCTGAATTGTCCGACCCGTTGGTTGGACCCTACCGTAAAAGGCCTCAATTGCACAGACCTTGCCGTGCTTTACATGAGGGGCGTGCGAGTGTAGTAGAGTGTAAATCTCGAAATAGGCTTTCTCCCCGCTTTATAAATAAAGCCGCACACGGCCAAACCTGTTAAGCTTTATGCACTAGCCACTTGAACCAAAAGCCCGAACTGATGGAAAGGTCTAGGCAATCTACTTATACACTTCACAACACCCCCACTCGCGTGTGACGGGAGAAGAGAACGTCAACACGTGAAAGTAGAAGAGCACACCGAAACAGCGGTGGCTAAAGAGGGGGGGCAACAACAATTTTTAGGCTTAATTGCGAAAACCATGTGAAAGCCAGGATTTGAACTTGAGACCTGGGACTCTGATACCATGTTAAGCTTCATGCACTAGCCACTTGAACCAAAAATCCGAACTGATGGAAAGGTCTAGGCAATCTACTTATACACTTCACAACAAAACCGATACAAGGTAGTGAGAGAGACCTCTTACAAAGCAGATCAAAGATACATACAGAGAACATAAAAGAGACGCCACACCTCCAAGGTACAACCGACCCTACTAACTAAAGATACACCCCGCCTCCTTGTGAAACCACCGGACATCGTCGTCTTGTACCCACCAAGTGTAAAGCGAGGTGAGAAAGCGAGGTGAGAAAGCATGAACGCGTTTCCAGGTCGAAATTCAAGCCCGGTCGTAATTTCCTTTATGCGACGCATCACAACGACCCAGCACCAACCAGCCAGTAACTTTGGTTGTCATGCATCACATGCGATGCAAGGCAGGGATCCGATGAGCTGAGGTAGCTGGAAATACGATAGAAATGACTACCCGCTTTAGTATAGCACGTAAATGTGTTGCAATGGGAAAAATGCACGGCAGCTAGTGTAGTCTTGTGTGTGCAGTTCGCTGTTTCTCTCTCACATCACTTTGTCTTTCTCACACACAGACGCACATGGCCTCTCATCGACCAAACTTGGCAATGGAGGAAAGCAGTTACCCAAAGCCACACACACCTCTTGTCTGATACCGGGCAAGGGTTTCCCCTCAGAATGGAATTTACTTTTTTAAGGATGCCAACTTCGTGGATATTGCTTGTATTGTTTTCTGTCATTCTGTGTAATTATCAGCATGTATCTATATTCTTAGATGTACAACTACTCATGTGATCATTAGCAATGAAAAAATAAGAGGCCAACAGAAATCACAAGCCAAATGCAGCACCGCCCTATTTAGTTTCTCTATTTCATACTCCGTGTATTTTTGTAGGAGCCTCAGTCACTAGGTACTTGTCCTAGAACTGGCTGTACCCCTGATTTTAGGATTCAAATAGGTGTTTTTTCAGAAACCTCACTCGAGTCGTCAAATTGGATGTTGGCTATATGATGTAGTCTCTTGATTCTTGGCATATTATACATTTTATAACTAATATTGATAGCTTCAACCTTGAATCACTTTCCATTTTATATTATCTTATTGTCTTTACTTTTGCATATTGATCTAAATAAAATTACCACGAGGGATCTAATTAGAAGAGGTGCAGTTATCTATTCGAAAAACAATGGATCTCTGCATTTATACAAAATGCCCGTTCTAGCATACTCGCCCCGTGTTCATACCTTCATATAATTGCACACCAGAGCACCAACCCCTTAAAACACACAAAGCAAAGGCCGAAAAGCGATGGAAACACAAGTTCAAAAATAACAAGAGTTTACTTAGCATTCAACTGGTTTTCAATTCTCTAGCGTACTATGGATGAAAATCCTTAGACAAAACACTCTTAGATCAAATGGAATAGTACAAACATGACTGAGCTGATGTGCAGCCCATTCATTTGCCAAAGCAGTGCTCATGTCCTAGTTTATTTGGATCAGTCGATGAGCGCAAGGATTGTAGTTCCTCTCGTTGTTGCCCAGTAGTGAACATGTTGTGAGAGTGGACGTACTATTCTCCTTTCGATTTCCTCATGAATTAAAATTAATGAAAGATGTGAAAAACACACACTGGTCATAAAAAAGTATTCTGCGGGAACTGAAAAAAAAACTAAATACTTTGCTCATGTTTTGAAACTTGTAATAATGGACTGTAACTTCATATAATCATATAGATGAAGACATGCATAAAACACGCAAGGAAATACAGTCTCCACATTATTCCAAAACCAAATTTACGCGTTCCAAATTTTGTAAATCCTAGTTTAATAATCTGTAAATTGTTTTTGACAAAGAGCATATATTAATATCACAAATCTCTGCAACAACGCACTGCCCTAGCAGCATTACGGATGCACACAACCTAAAAAAAAGAATTACCAAAAAAAGAAAAGTCCTGCTACATCGATATAATTTTTAAAACAGCAACGCTAACACCACCAAGATAGCACCCGAAGTTCAGCTTCTCCAAAAGCGACGCCTCCAAGAAAGTAACAGTACAAAAGCGTTGTCATCATCTGATCATAGATCTTAGGTTTTCACCCTGAAGAAAGTCCTCACTCTGAAAACAATGCCTTCAACAAGGACATTGCTAGACACAACTAATTAAGGCTAGACCTTGGATTTTCACCTTGAAAGATAAGACTTTGAACTTCTTCTGTACCGTCGCTCCCACTCGCATGACGCTGTTGGAGATATGCCCAAGAGACAATAATAAAATGGTTATTATAATATATCTTTGTGTTTATGATAATGTTTACATACCATGCTATAATTGTATTAACCGAAACATTGATACATGTGTGTTATGTGAACAACAAGGAGTCCCTAGTATGGCTCTTAACTAGCTTGTTGATTAATAGATGATTCGTTTCATAATCATGAACATTGGATGTTATTAATAACAAGGTTATATCATTATATGAATGATGTAATGGACACACCCAATTAAGCGTAGCATAAGATCACGTCATTAAGTTATTTGCTATAAGCTTTCGATACATAGTTACCTAGTCCTTACGACCATGAGATCATGTAAATCACTTATACCGGAAAGATACTTTGATTACATCAAACGCCACTGCGTAAATGGGTGGTTATAAAGGTGGGATTACGTATCCGGAAAGTATGAGTTGAGGCATATGGATCAATAGTGGGATTTGTCCATCCCGATGATGGATAGATATACTCTGGACCCTCTTGGTGGAATGTCGTCTAATGTCTTGCAAGCATATGAATAAGTTCATAAGAGACCACATACCACGGTACGAGTAAAGTGTACTTGTCAGGAGACGAGGTTGAACAAGGTATAGAGAGATACCGATGATCAAACCTCGGACAAGTAAAATATCGCGTGACAAAGGGAATTGGTATCGTATGTGAATGGTTCATTCGATCACTAAGTCATCGTTGAATATGTGGGAGCCATTATGGATCTCCAGATCCCGCTATTGGTTATTGGTCGGAGAGAGTTCTCAACCATGTCCACATAGTTCGCGAACCGTAGGGTGACACACTTAAGGTTTGATGTCGTAATAGTAGAACTTGAATATGGAATGGAGTTCGAAGTATTGTTGGAAGTCTCGGATGGGATCCCGGACATCACGAGGAGTTCCGGAATGGTCCGGAGAATAAGATTCATATATAGGAAGTCATTTTATAAGTTTGAAAATGATCCGGTGAATTTATGGAAGGTTCTAGAAGGTTCTAGAAAAGTCCGGAAGAAATCACTAAGGAAGGAGGAGTCCCGGAGGGACTCCACCTCCCATGGCCGGCCAACCCTAGAGGGGTGGAGTCCAAGGTGGACTCCACCAAGGGGGCCGGCCACCCCCCCCCCCCCCCCCTCATGGAAGGGTGGGAGTCCCACTTGAGGTGGGAGTCCCACCTTGGGTGGGTTTCCCTACACATGGAAGGTTTTGGGTTGGGGTCTTATTCGAAGACTTGTAGTCCAACACTTGGGGGTTCCACCTATATAATGAGGGGCAAGGGGGGAGGGGGCCGGCCACACCAAAGCCATTGTGGCCGCACCCCACATAGTGGCCGGCCACCCCCCTCTCCCCAAACCCTAGCGGTTCCCTCCTCCCTCTCTCTCCCACATAGCTTAGGCGAAGCTCTGTTGGAGATCTCCACCACCACCGCCACCACGCCGTCGTGCTGCCGGGATTCCTAGGAGGATCTACTACTTCCGCTGCCCGCTGGAACGGGGAGAAGGACGTCATCTTCATCAACACCGAACGTGTGACCGAGTACGGAGGTGCTGCCCGATTGTGGCACCGTCAAGATCTTCTATGCGCTTTTGAAAGCGGCAAGTGATCGTCTACCGCAGCAACAAGAGCCTAATCTTGTAGGCTTTGGAAATCTTCAAGGGTGAGTCTCGTTCATCCCCTCGTTGCTCCCATCTTCTAGATTGCATCTTGGCTTGGATTGCGTTCTCGCGGTAGGAAATTTTTTGTTTTCTATGCAACGAATCCCATCAGTGGTATCAGAGCCGTGTCTATGCATAGATGGTTGCACGAGTAGAACACAATTGTTTTGTGGGCGTTGATGCTTTGTTGTCTTTAGTTCAAGTACTTTGCATCTTTGTGGCATGGTGGGATGAAGCGGCTCGGGCTAACTTTACATGACCGCGTTCATGAGACTTGATCCACGTTCGATGATGAGGACATCCCTACTACACCATTACCTACGTCATTGATAAATGAAGATGAACCTGCTGTGAAGCTCAAGTCCAATGAAGTTCGGATTGGACCAATTACAAGGGCTCGTGCGAAGCTACTTAAACAACAGGTGAACTTGTTTCTAAACGGTACTTTGATTGATGAGAACTTTATACTGCCTAAGTCCTATTACTTATGTATCATCAGGTATCAAGAGGAGACGAGCATCGCACGAGGAGGAGAGGAGCAACTGGACATGAAGACGGACGTCAAGATGGACGTGAAGCTGGACATGGAGCTGGACATGAAGATATCTCATGGACGCGCGAGGGAGGAGCGGGAGGCATGCGCGAGAGGAGAAGAAGACGTCCAGGCCGGTCCAGCACCCGGTTAGACCGGCCTCCAGACCGGCCAGCCCGGTCCCTGGCCCGGTTGACCGGGCGCCAACCGGACGCGTTGCCTCGTACCGGATGAAAACCGAAAAACCTCGCAACTTTCCGGTTGCCGCCCGGTTGACCGGACGCCAGACCGGCCGATCCAGTCCCTGGCCCGGTTGACCGGATTCCAGACCGGATTTGTCCGAGTCTGTCTCGACCAGATCTATTCTGGGTCGGTTATTTTTGTATCTTTTCGACCAGAACTCATTCCGGACGCCTATATAAGTGCCCAGGACGCCCCCCTAGCTGCTTTAGACCACGTTTAAGATAAACCCTAGTTCTTAGTTGTTTGCTCTAGCAAAACTATTGAATCCCTACACCATATTGCTTGATATTGTGTAGATCCTGAAAAAGTCTTGTGTGATCTGCTGTTCCATTGGGAATTAGACGGTTGCAACTTACCGCTTCGTGGTCGGCGGCTACGTGCGCAAGTGTGTGGAGTTGCGAATATCTTGCAGGGTTGAGAGCTGTTGCATTGGCGACAGGGACCAATCGAGAGATCTCGTTGCGTCATACAAGTTATCTTCCACTTCATCGTCGTGTATCTCCGCTGCCATCACCCCGTGATCATCATCACCACCGTTGCTTACTGAGAAGATCGGGCCACCCCTTATCATCTTGGTATCAGATTTCCAGTTTTCCTCGGTAAGCCATCCACAATCCACCCCATAGTTGAGTTGTGAGTGTTTTCCTATCCAGAAAAAGCCAAAAATATTAGGGTTAGGGTTTGCCATAGCCTTAGATTGCACTAATTTCAAGTTTTAGTTGCTTTTCGTAGTTGTTTTTGCGTCTCTTTTCTTTCCATCTAGTATTTTAGGGTTTGAGTTTACTCTATCACCTTGTGTTACTTTATCGTGTGGTGTCAGTTTTTGTTACTCCGAGTCCACATAGCATACAGTGTGCTTGTTCCAAACCATAGACACAGCCTTACGATATCAAGTGACTAGGAACTTCCCCAGAAGAGACTAGTTTTACCGCTCGACAGGCTGCTCGTTAGGTTATCGGTGCTTTGCATATTTCTGTTGGCCATGTTATCAAGGAGTTGTGTCAGAAAATTTAAAAAAAAAGAAAATTGAAAAGAAGCGAAAAGAGCTACATAGCTGCGTGTGTTCTACAAAAAAAATATACAAAACGAAACGTGAAGTACTAGTTGAATCAAGTGAAGGCCTAAGTTTACTTTTCTGCACCTGTAGTTGAGCAATCTTGTGCCTGTCTCGTTGAGCTTTGCTAGCGTCTCTCTTGTGCATTGCAACCTTTTCCACATATAGTTGCATTGCCCCATTATATCGTCTTGTGTGAGTATCATTGGTTGTCTACGGTCAGCGCTAGAGCTTGTTATTGGTGCAAATAGGTAGCCTACCTACAACCCCACTTATACCCTGCTTTGTCATGTGATTTGTTCTTATACCCTTGATATTCGCTTCGCTACATCCATGCACTAGTTGTTACTATAAGTGGTAAGCAACACTAATTTCCTTTGGAACGGTAAGATCTCCTTTTCTTATCAGTTTTGAGTGAGTTGTGAGAGTACCACCATATATTTTTGATTTAGTGCACTAATCTACTAACAATGTCTGCTAGTGATCATAGAATTGTTAACTAGGAAAACAAGAGTGTTGTAGATATTATCACATGGAGGGAGTATGAGGCTCTTCGTAATGAGTTGCGACGTGAATTCCGCGCTCAGGACGAGGTGCTTAATGGGAAGATTGATGAGATTTCCCAAAAGCTAGATGCTACTCATGTGACCATCACTACAATGCAAGATCAAATGATGGATGTACAACGCAATCTTGCTGATTTGCGCTTAGCTGTTGAGAACTTGACCGCGCAACAACAACAAGATGATGACGATGATCCTGAGCTTCAAGATGACGCACACAATGCTCGTGATGCGCCCCGTGGTAATCGTGCTCGTGGTTGGGTTCCACTTGGCCGCAATGGTCGTGGACAAGATGAAGAAGATGGTTTGGGTAAGCCCAAGTTTTCTATACCCAAGTTTGAAGGAGGAGCTGATGTTGAAGAATACCTCACTTGGGAGCTCAAGATTGAGAAGTTGTGGAGCTTACATCCGCATTATACTGAAGACCGGAAGATCAAGCTTGCTTCTTCCGAATTTGATGGCTATGCTTTGCGTTGGTGGGATGCTTTTGTTCATAACCGCGAAGAGGATCGTGAGCAGCCTATACGCACATGGTGTGCCATGAAGGAGACGATGACTTCTCGCTTTGTGCCTACAAATTACTTGCGGAATATATATGATAAGCTGACTCTATTGAGAAAAGGTGTGAAGACTGTGGATGAATACTACATGGAGATGGAGATGCTTATGCAGCGTGGCCGTGTCCGTGAGTCTCTCGAGATGACAATGCAGCGTTTCCTCAATGGTTTGAAGTATGATATCAAAGGCATTGTTCGTCACTACAGCTACACCAATATGAACCAATTGTTACATCATGCAAGAGAAGCTGAATCACAGTTGGATGACGAAGCAAAGATCAAAGGTCGAGCTACAGGAGCTGGGCGTTTCACACCCCGCGCGGCCCCATCTATGGCGCCGGTGCCTTCGACACGCTCCGCCCCTCCGCCTAGTAAGTCGGTCTCCAATGTGTCTAACACAAAGAAGTCCGAATCTGCTGCAAGTACGAGTGGCTCTAATGTGTCTACTGCACGTAACCGTGATATGGTTTGTCATACATGTGGTGGCAAGGGTCACTTCAAGAGAGATTATCCTAACCGCAAAGTCATGATTATCAATGAGGACAACGAGTATGAGACTGGAGATGATGTTGATCCTAATGCTCCAGAAGATGATGACTATGACAGTGATGGTGAAGATGCATATCCGTCTGAAGCTCGCACCATTGTTGTGTCACAGCGTGCTCTTAATGTGTTACCTAGTGCATCTACTCAGCGCTGCAATTTGTTCCAAACAAAGGCTTTAGTTGGTCCTGACAAGGCTTGCAAGGTCATTATTGATGGCGGGAGTTGCCACAATTTAGCAAGCAAGGAGTTGTGTACCAAGCTGAAGTTGAAGTATCTACCGCACCCACATCCATATTATATTCAGTGGTTGAGCGACAATGGTGAGATGAAGGTAAACCACATGGTGCGTGTTGAGTTTGCTATTGGACCGTATAAGGATTGCATTGATTTTGATGTCGTTCCTATGATGGTGTGTCACCTACTATTGGGTCGGCCTTGGCTCTATGACCGTTCTGTGCAACACAATGGCCGTGCCAATACATATCACTTGGAGTTCAAGGGCAAGAAAATCAATTTACAGCCTATGACACCACAACAAATTGTCAATGAGTCTCGTCAGAAAGTTGAAGTCAATTTGGAGGATGCTTCTTTAGATAGGCGAGAGAATTGTAATGTTGTGAGTGATATAACGAAAAGTGAGAGAGTGAATTCCTTAGTCTCATTAGCCACCAAAGAAGACATGAGAGAATTTAATGAGGATTCTACAGCCATGCCTCTTGTGCTCTTGTACAGGGGTACGGTTTTGGTTTCTAACGACATGACCCCTCTTCCTCTTGGTGTTTCTAATGTTTTGCAGGAATTTGGTGACGTGTTTCCGGATGAGGTACCCGCAGGACTTCCACCATTGCGAGGTATTGAGCATCAAATCGACTTGATTCCCGGAGCTTCGCTACCCAATCGGGCACCATATAGAACAAACCCCGAAGAGACGAAGGAGATACAGAAGCAAGTACAAGCGCTACTCGACAAAGGTTATATCCGCATAAGCCTTAGTCCTTGTGATGTTCCTGTTATTCTCGTTCCTAAGAAAGATGGTACATGGCATATGTGCGTAGATTGTAGAGCTATAAACAATATCACTATTCGATATCGTCACCCTATTCCCCATTTAGAGGATATGCTAGATGAATTGAGTGGTGCTGTTGTGTTCTCTAAAATTGATTTGCGTACTGGTTATCATCAAATTAGGATGAAAGAAGGGGATGAGTGGAAAACCGCCTTTAAAACAAAATTTGTTTTATATGAGTGGTTAGTAATGCCTTTTGGTTTGACTAATGCACCTAGCACTTTCATGAGACTGATGAACCATGTTTTGCGAGAATTTATTGGCAAGTTTGTGGTTGTGTATTTTGATGATATATTAATTTACAGCCGCAATGAATCTGATCATATTATACATATTCGACATGTTTTGCAAGTGTTGCGTGATAGTAAACTCTATGGTAATCTTGAGAAGTGCACATTTTGCAAAGATAAGGTCATATTTATGGGTTATGTTGTCTCTAAGCATGGAGTAGAAGTAGATGTGTCTAAAATTGAAGTTATTCAAAATTGGCCTACTCCCATGAATGTGAGTCAAGTTAGAAGTTTTCATGGTCTAGCTGGGTTTTATCGCCGTTTTGTGCCCATTTTTTCTACTATTGTTGCACCTTTGAATGAATTGACTAAAAAGGGTGTTGCATTTGAGTGGGGCGTTGCCCAAGATCATGCTTTTGATGAACTGAAACGATTGTTAACTTCTGCACCGTTGCTTGCACTTCCTGATTTCAATAAGCAATTTGAGATTGAATGTGATGCTAGTGGTATTGGAATTGGTGGTGTGTTGATGCAAGAGGGTCGCCCAATTGCATATTTTTCTGAGAAACTTTCTGGTGCTAAGTTGAACTATCCAATATATGATAAAGAATTGTATGCTTTGATTAGAGTTCTTGAGGTTTGGCAACATTATTTGTGGCCAAAGGAATTTATCATACATTCTTATCATGAAGCCTTGAAATATCTAAAAGCCCAATCTACTTTGCATAGGCGTCTTGCTAAGTGGGTTGAGTTCATTGAGTCTTTTCCGTACATTATTAAACATAAGAAGGGAAAAGATAACATTGTTGCTAATGCTCTATCTAGGAAGAATATGCTGTTAACTCAACTTGATGTTAAAGTTCCTGGATTAGAGGTGTTATGTGATTTATATGCGTCTGATCATGATTTTGCTGAACCATATCGCTTATGTGCTCTTGGTAAAGCATGGGAAAAATATCACATACATGATGGGTTCTTGTTTCAAGCTAACAAACTATGTGTTCCAGAATCGTCTGTGCGTTTGCTCTTATTGCAGGAATCACATGCTGGAGGTTTGATGGGTCACTTTGGGCGTGAGAAGACGCTACTCATGCTCGCTGATCACTTTTATTGGCCAAAGATGAGGCGGGATGTGGACAGGTATGTGAAGAGGTGCATTACTTGCAACAAGTCCAAGTCCAAGCTGAAGCCTCACGGTTTGTACACTCCATTGCCGGCACCTACTACACCTTGGGAAGATATTAGTATGGATTTTGTGTTGGGTTTGCCGCGTACTAAAAGAGGCCATGATTCTATATTTGTGGTAGTGGACATATTTTCTAAAATGTCACACTTTATTGCCTGCCACAAAAGCGACGATGCGTCGCATATTGCTAACCTATTTTTCAGGGAGATTGTTCGACTACATGGAGTTCCGAAGACTATTGTTTCTGATCGTGATGTGAAGTTCATGAGCTACTTCTGGAAGACACTTTGGGGAAAGCTAGGAACAAAGCTACTGTTCAGTACTACTTGTCATCCCCAAACTGATGGACAAACTGAGGTGGTGAATCGAACCTTGTCACAACTGTTGAGATCCATGATCAAAAAGAACCTGAAGGAGTGGGAAGAGTGTTTGCCGCATGTCGAGTTTGCTTACAACAGGGCGGTACATTCTACCATGGAGCTATGTCCTTTTGAGGTGGTGTATGGTTTTAAACCCATTACCCCACTTGACTTGTTGCCTTTGCCCATACATGAGAGAGTTAATATGGTGGCATCCAAGAGGGCAGATTTTGTGCGCAAAATCCATGTGCAGACTAAAGAGTTGATAGAGAAGAAAGGCAAGAGCAATGCTGCAAGGATGAATAAGAAGCGCAAAGAGATGTTGTTCAAGCCTGGTGATATGGTCTGGGTACATTTTCGCAAGGATAGGTTCCCGAAGCTGCGGAAGTCTAAGTTGAAGCCTCGTGGTGCTGGTCCTTGCAAAGTGCTTGCCAAGATCAATGATAATGCATACTCGATAGATCTTCCAGTTGATGAGTTTGGTGTCAGTAATTCTTTCAATGTTGCTGATTTGACACCATATGACGGAGAAGACCTTGGAGCGTCGGGGTCGACGCCTTTTGAAGGGGGGGGGGGGAGATGATGAGGACATCCCTACTACACCATTACCTCCATCATTGATAAATGAAGATGAACCTGCTGTGAAGCTCAAGTCCAATGAAGTTCGGATTGGACCAATTACAAGGGCTCGTGCGAAGCTACTTAAACAACAGGTGAACTTGTTTCTAAACGGTAATTTGATTGATGAGAACTTTATACTGCCTAAGTCCTATTACTTATGTATCATCAGGTATCAAGAGGAGACGAGCATCGCACGAGGAGGAGAGGAGCAGCTGGACATGAAGACGGACATCAAGATGGACGTGAAGCTGGACATGGAGCTGGACATGAAGATATCTCATGGACGCGCGAGGGAGGGGCGGGAGGCATGCGTGAGAGGAGAAGAAGACGTCCAGGCCGGTCCAGCACCCGGTTAGACCGGCCTCCAGACCGGCCAGCCCGGTCCCTGGCTCGGTTGACCGGGCGCCAACCGGACGCGTTGCCTCGTACCGGATCAAAACCGGAAAACCTCGCAACTTTCCGGTTGCCGCCCGGTTGACCGGACGCCAGACCGGCCGATCCGGTCCCTGACCCGGTTGACCAGATTCCAGACCGGATTTGTCCGAGTCTGTCTCGATCAGATCTATTCTGGGTCGGTTATTTTTGTATCTTTTCGACCAGAACTCGTCCCGGACGCCTATATAAGTGCCCAGGACGCCCCCTAGCTGCTTTAGACCACGTTTAAGATAAACCCTAGTTCTTAGTTGTTTGCTCTAGCAAAACTATTGAATCCCTACACCATATTGCTTGATATTGTGTAGATCCTGAAAAAGTCTTGTGTGATCTGCTGTTCCATTGGGAATTAGACGGTTGCAGCTTACTGCTTCGTGGTCGGCGGCTACATGCACAAGTGTGTGGAGTTGCGAATATCTTGCAGGGTTGAGAGCTGTTGGATTGGCGACAGGGACCAATCGAGAGATCTCGTTGCGTCATACAAGTTATCTTCCACTTCATCATCGTGTATCTCCGCTGCCATCACCCCGTGATCATCATCACCACCGTTGCTTACTGAGAAGATCGGGCCACCCCTTATCATTCGACATGCAACTTGTATTGCATAAGTGGCTTTGCGGGTGTCTGTCTCTCCCACCATAGTGAAGATTCAATTTACTCTTTCTATTGACAACATTAGTATCACCGTTGTGGTTCATGTTCGTAGGTAGATTGGATCTTACTCGAAAACCCTAAACCACGTAAAATATGCAAACCAAATTAGAGACGTCTAACTTGTTTTTGCAGGGTTTGGTGATGTGATATGGCCATAATGTGATGATGAATATGTATGAGATGATCATTATTGTATTGTGGCAACCGGCAGGAGCCTTATGGTTGTCTTTAAATTTCATGTTGAGTAGTTTTTCAAAATAGTTGTAATAGTTGCTACATGAGGTGAACAACCATGAAGACGACGCCATGGACCTTGACGCTACGCCGACGATGATGGAGATCATGCCCGTTGATGATGGAGATCATGTCCGTGCTTTGGAGATGAAGATCGAAGGCGCAAAGACTAAAGTGCCATATCATATCACATATGAATTGTATGTGATGTTAATCCTTTATGCATCTTATTTTGCTTAGAACGCGACGGTAGCATTATAAGATGATCCCTCACATTAAAATATCAAGATAATAAAGTGTTCTCCCCTCGTATGCACCGTTGATATAGTTCGTCGTTTCAAAGCATCTCGTGATGATCGGATGTGATTCAACGATCATATACAACGGGTGTAAGCCATGTTTGCACACGCGGAATACTTGGGTTTGCTTGACGAGCCTAGCATGTACAGACATGGCCTCGGAACACAGGAAACTGAAAGGTTGAACACGAGTCATATGGATGATATGATCAACATGTTGATGTTCACCATTGAAGCTACATCATCTCACGTGATGATCGGTTTTGGTATAGTGGATTTGGATCGTGTACCACTTAACAACTATGAGGGATGTTGTATTAAGTGGGAGTTCATTAGTAATTAGATTAAAACATGAACTAATTATCATAAACATAGTCTGAGTAGTATTTTGAATTAATTTTGTAGTATTGGCATCCGTTTTTCTACCATGCGCTTGTCTTGTAATTGAGATAGAAATACTGTTAAAATCTGACAAGAAACTTTACGGAATGGTACCGTATTGTTAAAGAATCAAGAATTGATTAAGTCCTATTGCAAACTTTTAGTAAACCTCATATTGTTGATTCAATGAGCTATGATTTCAATTAGTACCTAAAGTTATCTTGTCTCCATGAAACTTGAAGTTCAAATCTGTTTGAAAAAGTAAGAAGTTGAAAATTTAGTTTTTAGAAATAAGCAAGGTATGAGATATATGTGATATCTAAGACCTTATTGCAAGATGATAGAATATAATCTAGTGAGACTACATAAACTCATAAGTTTTATGGGAATGTATGAAGGTTGAAGACGCCAGGCGTCACAATCCTCCAACTATTGGGGCACTAACAATATTCGCATATCCATGAAGTGATCGTCCTTAGTATGCACCGTTGCTAAGACTCGTCGTTTCGAAGCATCACGTGATTATCGGGTGTGATAGATTCTACGTGTGCATACAACGGATGCAAGCCAGATTTGCACATGCGAATACTAAGGTTTAAACTTTACATGTACAGACATGGTCTCGAAAAGTCGTCATGATATGATGGATAAAATTATGAGTGAAATTGTTCATCATATTACAAAGTTACTAATAGTGAAATCTGGAACACTTGTCATATGATGATCGAATTCAAAGTAAGAACCTCAAGGTTATTGGTATTTGACCAACAAACCTAGAAGTTAATGATGTTGAAGTGTTTTTCTGAATAATAAGGAAAGCTAAAAGAGAAACTAAAAAAGATATTTTGGCAGAAAGAAAATAAAAGACTAGAAAGTCCAGCTCAGGTGTATATAAATGATATACATGTTATGGTTGTATTCCTAGTTTGGTCATACAATGAAATTCTTGGGTATTTGTACCATATTGGTTGGTATGAAGTGTCATACAAAACAACGCAATACAAGAATACAATGGCCTAAGTGACTGATAAGGAATATGGTAATAATGCACGTCTGGAACAAAAGTAAAGTGTTATTATGTTCGTCGTTGGTATTCTATCTAGCCCTTAGAATTTATAATAAAGAACTTAATAATTGTTATTTTGCTCTGGTCAAATTAAAACAATGAGTTGTTCATGTTATGACATTACTCCATGTACGATGGATAAGTTATTATAAATAATAATGGTGAAACACACACACATAACACTTTCGCTAAAATGCCATAAGGCAAATGATTTGAATTCCACTTATGTGTGGAACTGCCATTTAGGTCATTTTAGAGAAGAACACATGAAGAAACTCCATGCAAATGGATTTTTGGAGTCATTTGATTTTTGAATCGTTTGGCGCTTGCAAATCTTTTCTAAAAGAGAATGACTAAAATATCGTTCATAGGCCAAGAGTTGAACGGGCAACTAACTTAGTAAAAACATACATGATGATGTATGTGGTTCACTGGGCATAGTTGTGTGCGGGAGATTCTTCTACTTCATGAAAACTTCCAACAATGAATTGAGTATATATATGTGGATATATTCGATAAGGAAGAAGTTTGAAACATTTGAATGGATTCAAATAAATTTCAGCATGAAGTGGAAATCATCGAAATAGAAAAGTCAAATATCTATGATTGGATCATTGGGAAAATATTTGAATTGCGAGTTTTAGCGAACATTTAAGAGAGTTATGAAATTGTTCTACAACTCACATTTCTTAGAGTATCATAGTGATGATATAGTATCCAAGAGATGTATCAAAACCTTGTTGGGTCAATGATGAGATAAAATATTAACGCCATTATATTTTTGAGGATTATGCTTTAGAGACTACCGCTTTCACACTAAATAGAGCATCATCATGATCCGTTGAAATGACACCATACAAGTTATGGCATGGGTATAACCCTAATAGTCTTTTCTTTAAATTTTGGTCTAAGAGTTTACAACCAAAATCGGATGAATGTCTTTGTTGGTTATCCCAGAGATTTGATTGGGAATTCTTCCCACGAGACAAAGACAAAAGTGTTTGTCAATGTTTCTTATTTCCGAGAAATTGTTTCTAGTGAAGTATTTGAGTGGGAGGACAATACAATTTGATAAGGTTTACGAACCTGAGCATAATGATCAGAGTAGCGCAGCATCGGAATTGGTTTCGGAAGCGGCCACGATGATCATGGCTCCCATGATTACAAAGTGTTTTAGCCATGGAGATCGAAGTACATATTGAACCTTGTAGGTATGCTTTACTTTGTGATCAAATAAATGATTTGTGGACAAAGGATTGATTTTGAACAATGACAAACCAACTACAAACAAAGAAGTTATGATGGGCCCTGACTCCATTGAAATGGCTATACGCCATGAAATCCAAGATAGATAAAAACTTTTTGAAAGTAAATGGATCTATAAAATTGATGGACTTGGATGAAATATCCTTGAATAAGCTCGACTTGTCGAAAAGTTGTTTACGGCAAAGTTCAAAGAGTTGACTATGATAAGATTAGATCTTCCGTAGCAATGCTTATAGTCTATATGGATTATTCTAGTAATCACTACATATTTCTTTTATGAGATATGATAGTAGGATGGCAAAATACATTACTTATCTAAAGTGTGTATTAAAGGTGTATACAAGATACAACCAAGAGTTTTGCTAGTTCATGGAACACTAGATAGGTATATGAACTTCAATTGGATGAAGTGAGTATCGCGGGGTTGGAATCTTCACCAGATGAAATAGTCAAAGATTTTTTTATTTCATCAGAGACGATGAAGAGGCTTGCATTTGCAAGAAATTAAGTGGGAGCGCTGAGACATATTTATAATACTTTATGTAGATGACATATAGTTGGTTATAAATGATGTAATTATATACTTGATTAAAATGTTTCATTGAGAATTAATTTCAATGAAAGGATATGGACTGAAACATATTTAGTGTCAAGATCTATGAAGATAGATTGAAACACAAAATAAGTTTAAATCAAAGTACATAGAATGGATATTGAAGTAGTTCAATGTAGAAATATTAAGAAAATGTTCTTGTCATGTGAAGGTTTAACAAGACTTGAGTGTATTTGACACTCGATGAGTAAAAACACATGAGTGATTTTAGATCACGAATAATATGTACAAAATCAGATATCTTGTGCTCTAAAAAGTTAGGAGCATATACCAGAATGATTTATGTGATGAGTATTGGACAACAGTAAGAATATCCTTGAGTACTTTAGAAGAACCAAGGATATATATATAATTTTGTATGGAGAAATGACAAACAAATCGCTGTAAGGTGTTGCACCGATATTGGTTATCACATATAAAATACAATTTCAATCTCAAATTTGACTAAGTGTTGTTTAAAAGGTAGCACAATGAGCTAGAAGTTGTCTATGCTAGATTTAGAAGAGTTCTAAATATTGTGACGGATTCTACAAATGAAAGGAAGAGTATGTCATTGTTTTGACAATGACTGAGGATGTTAAGTCAAGATGTTCTATGAGAACTTGGTGTAGTTCTGATAGTGTCAGAACTTTGAAGCTATATTGTGTGTGACAATATTAGTGACATATTTCAGACCGCGGAATTAAGGTTCCACCGAAAGACCAAACATATTTAATGCCGACTCATTTAGAAAATGAGTGATGCGTTGAGACGGAAATGAATTGCAAAATACATACGTTTCTGAGCATGTCAGATACGTTGACTAAAACTTCTTCCGTGAACAAAACATGACAAAGCACCGGAAGGCCAAGGTGTTATATCTTTACATATGTAAACTGGATTATTGACTCTAGTGCAAGTGGGAGACTGTTGGAGATATGCCCAAGAGACAATAATAAAATGGTTATTATAATATATCTTTGTGTTTATGATAATGTTTACATACCATGCTATAATTGTATTAACCGAAACATTGATACATGTGTGTTATGTGAACAATAAGGAGTCCCTAGTAAGCCTCTTAACTAGCTTGTTGATTAATAGATGATTAGTTTCATAATCATGAACATTGGATGTTATTAATAACAAGGTTATATCATTATATGAATGATGTAATGGACACACCCAATTAAGCGTAGCATAAGATCACGCCATTAAGTTATTTGCTATAAGCTTTTGATACATAGTTACCTAGTCCTTACGACCATGAGATCATGTAAATCACTTATACCGGAAAGGTACTTTGATTACATCAAACGCCACTGCGTAAATGGGTGGTTATAAAGGTGGGATTAAGTATCCGGAAAGTATGAGTTGAGGCATATGGATCAACAGTGGGATTTGTCCATCCCGATGACGGATAGATATACTCTGGGCCCTCTCGGTGGAATGTCGTCTAATGTCTTGCAAGCATATGAATAAGTTCATAAGAGACCACATACGATGGTACGAGTAAAGAGTACTTGTCAGGAGACGAGGTTGAACAAGGTATAGAGAGATACCGATGATCAAACCTCGGACAAGTAAAATATCGCGTGACAAAGGGAATTGGTATCGTATGTGAATGGTTCATTCGATCACTAAGTCATTGTTGAATATGTGGGAGCCACTATGGATCTCCAGATCCCACTATTGGCTATTGGTCGGAGAGAGTTCTCAACCATGTCCACATAGTTCGCGAACCGTAGGGTGACGCACTTAAGGTTTGATGTTGTAATAGTAGAACTTAAATATGGAATGGAGTTCGAAGTATTGTTCGAAGTCTCGGATGGGATCCCGGACATCACGAGGAGTTCCGGAATGGTTCGGAGAATAAGATTCATATATAGGAAGTCATTTTATAAGTTTGAAAATGATCCGGTGAATTTATGGAAGGTTCTAGAAGGTTCTAGAAAAGTCCGAAAGAAATCACTAAGGAAGGAGGAGTCCCGGAGGGACTCCACCTCCCATGGCCGGCCAACCCTAGAGGGGTGGAGTCCAAGGTGGACTCCACCAAGGGGGCCGGCCACCCCCCCTCATTGAAGGGTGGGAGTCCCACTTAAGGTGGGAGTCCCACCTTGGGTAGGTTTCCCTACACATGGAAGGTTTTGGGTTGGGGTCTTATTCGAAGACTTGTAGTCAACCACTTGGGGGTTCCACCTATATAATGAGGGGCAAGGGGGAGGGGGCCGGCCACACCAAAGCCATTGTGGCCGCACCCCTCATAGTGGCCGGCCACCCCCCTCTCCCCAAACCCTAGCGGTTCCCTCCTCCCTCTCTCTCCCACATAGCTTAGGCGAAGCTCTGTTGGAGATCTCCACCACCACCGCCACCACGCCGTCGTGCTGCCGGGATTCCGAAGAGGATATACTACTTCCGCTGCCCGCTGGAACGAGGAGAAGGACGTCGTCTTCATCAACACCGAACGTGTGACCGAGTACGGAGGTGCTGCCCGATTGTGGCACCGTCAAGATCTTCTACGCGCTTTTGAAAGCGGCAAGTGATCGTCTACCGCAGAAACAAAAGCCTCATCTTGTAGGCTTTGGAAATCTTCAAGGGTGAGTCTCGTTCATCCCCTCGTTGGTCCCATCTTCTAGATTGCATATTGGCTTGGATTGCGTTCTCGCGGTAGGAAATTTTTTGTTTTCTATGCAACGAATCCCATCAGACGCTGCTCCAAGTCACAAACCACCAAGTTGATTCCTCCTCGGCACCAAGACTCGAGTCACCGTTGCAAGACCTCAGATCTTGGCTTCCATGTCATTCTCCGCCAGTACCACGGAACGAGAACGTGTTCCATGATAATAACCGCCACCAGAGCGAGCTTTGAAGCGCTCCCACTTAAACCAAACAGCCAGAGAAAAACATGGATGCACACGACCGAATTCCACCCGATCCGGCAATCTCCAGGCTTGATTCGCCCAATATAGCGTCGGCGGAGCCTTCCGGAACACGACGCATCTGCCAGATCGATGAGGACAGACAAATCAGCATCTTGCCACGAGAAGAAGTCTTAGGACCGCCACCATTATTCGGAAGACTAGCAGGTCCCCAGACTGTTGGTCGACTCCGATGCAGCAAAGGCGGAAGAGGAAGAAAAGGGGATCCAGTGCAGGACCGGACTAACCCCACGATCACCGAATCAGGCCGCATCCCTCCACCAGATCACGCGGGTCAGTGTGCCGCCACGGGCGCCTCTCCCCTCCTCCTCGACGCCTCCCGCCAGAGAACCTCAAGCGCCCAACATGAGCAGCCGCGCCGCCCTGCGCCCCCCGAGCCGGACTCCCACCTCCACCCATGAGAAGCCCCCAGGATGCGCCTCCCCTGCCCACCATCGGGTGGGCGCCGCCACCGCTGCCAGAGAGGACAGCAGCGGCGGCAGGGTCCCCCAGAGTCGCTTGGGAGGGGAGCAACTCTAAAAGGTCATCGATCTCGACGAGAAAGGTGAAGAAAAAAAACAGACACCAAAAACGCAAAAACGCAAGCAATTTAAAAAGTTACAATACTTAATGTCAAATTTATAAGAAATTGACAATTTAGATTGTACGTCTTGTACACGAAAAGGAAAAATCAGTGGAAGCTTAGCTGATTATTACCAGCATAGTCACTACACGAATGGCATGAGGTGCTGACAGCCGCGGGCCCTCGGCGTAGACAGGAGAAGCTGTCGGCGTACGCTACGCCAAGGGTTGCCGTCTGCGTAGCTCTTCAGGCAAGGTCCACCTCAGCAGAGACCACGCGGTCCTCGGCATAGCGGCGGCCCTCGGCGTAGACGCGAGAGGCCGACGGCTGGTCCCACCCCTCGGCATAGCACGCCTAGCGGCGCCGTCCATCTGAAGGACGTCAAGGTCTACGACGACGGCCTCCCTCTTGGCGTACCTCTACACGTGGAGCTCGTCGATGCACTCGAGCGTGTCCTGATCTTCCTCTACGCCAACAGCCGCCCCTCGGCAGAGAGCGTGCTACGCCGACGGCCTCCCCCTCGGCATACCTGTGACGTTAGTGTCTACGCTGCAGCTACGCCGATGGCCAGGCTGTCGGCATAGGCCGATCATTTGGTCCTAGCCCCTTCCTATGCCGACAGGAAGGCCCTCGGCATAGAGGCGGATATTTTTTTTTTGTTCACATAAAAATTCGCAAGATACTACACACAAGACACGTAACATGAAGTGCAAATAGCAAATAGACATCGGAGTGTCATAACATCATCCAAAATGTACATAGTAGTGGCATAACATGAACTAGAGATACACATCGTACTATATGTCTAGCTCGAGGCCAAAAGCCCTAATGATCTCCTAGGAAAAGCGGGTTGGAACCGAGCTCGTCACTGTTGAACTGAGATGTAGGAGGGTGATATTGCGCTGCAATAGAAGCCGTAGAAGAACCAGCATGAGAAGTACCAGGAGAAGCACCAAAAGAATGCCCAGGAGAAGCACCACCATGATGAACCAGTGTGATCTCACGCCCACCCTCCGAGGCATGACCAAAAGCCTGGTTTCCAGAACGTCTCGTTCCCTACATATATGTTTTCTAGATGTTAGCAAGTTGCGAGGCAAAGGAAAGCAGTAACAAATGGTTTGGCGAAGAACTTACCAGTGTCGTTTAGTAGTATGTCCTAGCGAAGTAGCGGCTCGATCAGGATCGAGACTCTGGGCTTCCGTCAGAGACCTGGCCTCTGGGTAGTTCATTTCGTTCCGCGGCCGGGCGAACCTCCACACCGCAATGTCGTATGCACGGGCAGCAGCCTCCTTCGTGTAGAAGGTGCCGAGCCACACACGCACACCATCGAACGTCGAGAAAGCCCGTGTTGCTACGGCGACGAGGAGCCATCTCAATGGCAGTGGAGCTCAGAGGATTATGTGGTGGTGTTAGAGGATAGAAGTGTTCCTGGTGGTGTTGTGTTGGAGGAGAAGACATGGTTATATGTAGGGAGGCGAGGGGCTGACACGGCGGGAAAACTTGGCGGGAGAGAATGGGCGGGAGAAAACGGTGGGAAAACTTGACGAGAGAAATGGTGGGAGCGAAAGGGCGAGAGAGAAAGGGCGGGAAAGTTTGGCCGGAGAGAACCGGCAGAAAAAACTTGGCGGGAGAAAAAGGCCATAGAGAAAGAGCGGGAAAGTTTGGCGGGAAATCGGACGGGAAAAAGAAAAAACAATGTCAGGCTATGCCAACGGTGGCCCTCGGCATAGACCTTGGTTGTGACGTCATTGGCGGGAGGAAAAAGAAAAAAAATAGGGTAAGCTACGCCGACGGTGGCCCTCGGCGTAGACCTGAACCCGTTACAGGGTCGTCAAGGCACGGCTGGGCTGGGCTGCGTGCTCAGGCCTATGCCGACGGCCAGACATACACCGAGGGCAGCCGTCGGCGTAACCCGGCATACGCCGGTGGCTTTTGTACGCTGAGGGGTGCTGCGAGGGGCTGGGCTACCGGCCCGTACGCCGATGGCCCCGATATTTGGCCCTCGGCGTATGGCACAGCCGTCGACACCTCATGGCATTCATGTAGTGAGTTGTCCAGGAAGAGGTACACTTGTGCCTCTCGGAAGGGGTACAAGCGCCACCTGGATAATAATCCCTGCTGCTCTTTCTACTAGGTTGGATAAAATGAAAAATTACTCCCTCCATCCATAAATAGATGTCTTACATTTGTCTATATTTGGATTTATCTATACACAATTCACTAAATTGTGTCTACATATATCTAAAATTTGACAAATCTAAAACATTTATTTATGAACAGAAGTAGTAGTATACATGCAGCAACAAAGGGGGAAAATGAAAGGATAATATGGCATAAAATCTGCAAACCTAGAACAGGTAAAGCTACTCTCACCAATGAACCGGCTGGGCAATAAGGAAACAGTCTGACAGATAGAGAGCAAATGTTTAATCTATCTATTCTATTATATACTAAAAGTAAAATAAGGGTGTTTTTTCATGGCATCAAGTTAATCCACATATGCTAAATAATATAAACCGATAATTTGATCATTAACGTCCGAAATTAAAAGATAACCGAAATTAAAAGATAAGAAGTGTTACGTAATACAACATGCGTGTACAAAAGTAAACTAATGGTACGTACCAGCCATATGGGTACACAGTCTCTTAGATTTTGGTCGATAGCTTTTGGTTAAGGAAAAAACTAATCGGTACATTCCCTTCCAAAATAGCTTGATAGATTTCCGTAAGAAGGACAATGCTACACGGTGCTATAGCACTAATTAGTCTTAGGGAGTGCCCTCTATGTCTGAACGCATTTATTTCCGAAAATGGATAAACCTGAAAGCAACATGTACCGAAAAGGAAAACGCATTCCGTACGGTTCACCGAGCATAATTCAGTACTTTTTCCCCATCCCCTTGTCCTCTCTGTCATCTATTTTGATCGGATATTTTTTGACCGGCCCTCTACCATCTTTCGACGCATAATAAAATTACAAAAGATGTACTTACAATAATTACATCTAAAAACCAAATAATTACATTCACAAATAGAAAAATTACATCACACGAAGAAAAAGTTTAGATAGCTTTGTAATTTACATGTTGTTGGGCTCACAGAAAATTTACATCCCAGGATTGATAAACTACATGCAAATCTGGCACTATAGCTTTGTAATTTAAATAAATTATACATTCAGAATCAGGGAAAATACACCTTAATCTTTTCATCGTTTAGATGTAAAAAAGGATAAAAAAAGTACATCCAGAATTGAAGCAAATTTACTATTGTTACATCCATCCATAAAATCTGGTTGAACAAACAAAAGAATGCCAATCTTATCTCACCTTGGCCGCCGGTATTGGACGAAGTCTGGGAACGGGGAGGTGCCGGCGACTGCAAAGTGTAGATACCAGGAGATAGTACACTGCCGTGGGTCTCCAAATTACCCCTGATGGAGAATGGGCACTTTGATTGCCGGCCAGCGCCAGCTGGAGGTTTGATTCTAGTCATGGGAGAAGCACGGAGGGCCGGAGGCGATGCGGAGCCTCACCGCCGTGAGCCAAGCCGACACGTCCACAAGAACTGTGCGGGCTCTCAGAGCCATGAGTCCAGGCAGGAGGGAGAGTCGGTCTGTCGCGGGAAGCCGAGGTACGACAGTGATTAGCCACGCCGGCGGGCTGAATTTGCGCCGGTGGTGAGGCACGAGAACGGCAGCCGACAGCGGATCATGGAGGCGCCGGATGTCCTGATGACGCGCGGGAACGGGGAGGCGTCGGGGTAGGCCAGCGCCAGGGGCGAGGTCGTTGGAGGTGCCGAGGCATGGGTGGCCTGAGCGCAGGCCGTTGATGGGAAGGTGGAGGAGTCTCATGGCGGAGGCGCTCAGTTCTCTCTGTCAGTTCGTGGGAATGGGGCGTGAGGTGGGGATAAGAATTAGGTGGACCAGAGGAGAGCCACGTGCGGTTGGACTGCACCGCTTCCTCTAGGCCGCCAGATCGGGATCTAACGAACATGAGGTGGGAGCACCGCCTAACGCCAGAGCGTGCCCAGGCTCGGAATAGAATTTGGGTTAAACTGATTCTATTAATTTGATCCATGCATGTAATTTTTGTACGGGAAGCACTTACAAGGTGATTGGAATTAGCTATCCGTAAAAACAAGCCCGCATGATACATTAGTCTCCGAATTAGCAATCGGTGAAAAAAACCTAGCATGATAGGGTAGTTCATGTAAAACACGACTTCAAAAAATCTCACGTGTTAGAGTTAGGCCGTTGGTCAACTACCAATTTGAATTGTTTCGATATCATGGAATCTAGGAAAAAATCACATACTCCTACCACCTTGAACTAGGACGTGTTTGGATGAAATAAACACCTCTATTCATAAATAGATGTTTTAGGTTTGTTAAAATTTAGATGTGCTAGGCATTATTTATTGTATTGATATATTCAAATCTAGACAACCTTTTAATCTATATATGGATGTGGCGGAAGTACAATCTAGGATATAGTACGAACAATGAATACATGCATCATAGGTTATTTAAAAATAAAGGAAACGTCATGCAACTAAAGTATTTCTCAGTGGACGAGACATAGAACACGTTCAGTTAACACTGACGGTAATCCGATCAAGCATAATCCGATCAAGCATCAAAACCATCTAACAATCGAACGAAGTAGCAATCATCGAAAAATAACAAGTAGCTGGGTAGCCAGCGGATGAAACTACCCTGAGACTACGCATCCACGAAGATCAGCTGGCGGCGGTGCCGTCCTTGGACAGCGTGCCCATCCACGGCGGCGGAAGCATACCAGTCTGCTCGTGCACCGTCGACAGCAGCGGCGGCAGCATCTTGTACACCGAGCCCACCTGCTCCATCGCGCCACCCTCGCCACCGCCATCATTGCCGACGCCGTTGCTCCAGATGCTGATCTTGGGCTGCATGCCGTTGACGGCGCCAGCGTTGATGCGCGCCATCTCGGCGTACACGCCGCCGTCGATCATGAGGTAGTCCCTGACAGCGTTGTAGTTGCCGCCGAGCGCCGCCAGCATGGACGCCACGTACTCCGACTTGGCCTTGCCCACCAGCGCCACCGCCTCGGCCTCCCTCTGCTTGGCGTACAGCCTCGCGTCCTCCGCCATCCTCTGCTCGAAGAAGCGCGCGTCCGCCTGCGCCTTGCGCGCCTCGGCCACCTTGGTCTCCTCGTACAGCGCCGCCTCCGCCGCCTTCTGCCTGCTGTAGAAGAGCGCGTTCGACTCTTGAACCTGCAAGATACACAACATTCATTCACAAATCATGATGCCGAGCAGAGGGCCTTGAACCATTACTCAAGTAAATAAGGATGCATGATACCTGCGTGTCGTAGTGCACGGTGGCCTTGCTGAGCTGATCGGCCTTGAGCTTCTCGGTCTGGCAGAGCGCGTTCTTGACCTCCACCTCCATCTGCAGCTCAGCCTCGCGGATGGCGACGGCCTTAGCGGCCTCCACCTCGGCCAACTTGGCCCGCCTATCCCACTCAGCCTTCTTCATGGCGAGGTCCGCCTTCGCCGCCGCAATGTCGGCCTCCCTGGCGTTCTCGAACACCTGCACCTCCGACTTCACCTTGGCCTCCTCCTTGAGCCCCTCGCCCTGCTGCCGCACCGACAGCACCTTGGTCTGGGCGTCCACCTTAGCGGCGTTCTGCTTCGTCAGCCCCTCCCTCTCCTTTTCGCCCACCGACCCCTTCATCCTCGCCTGCGCCACGTCCACCCTCGCCTGGCTCGCCGCGTCCTGCTGGGTCTTCTGCCCGAGGTACGAGAAGTACTCGTGCCCCGGCACGTCCACCAGCTGCTTCACGTTGGAGTTGTAGATGCGGAGCCCGAACTGGTCCAGCTCCTTCTGCACGCTCTCGAACACCATGTGCTTGAACGCCTTGGTGCCCTTGAAGATCTCCTCCATCGTCAGCTCCGCCGCCATCACCCGCGTCTCGCCCTCGATCACCCCCTTCACCAGCTCCTCAACGTGGTTGGACGATCTCTCCAGCGGCGCGATCAGCTTCGCGTACAGGACCAGCTTCGCCTTCAGCTCCTTTCGCTCCGCCTCGCTGTGCTCCGGGGTCGTCACCGGGGGGCCGATCGTGTACACCGCCGGGAGGATGAAGGGCAGCTTCTCCGCGCTCATGGCGTTCACCTCGAACGAGTAGTTCACCGGCGCAAGGCTGAACTTCTTGCACTGCTGACCCACGAACACCAGAGACTTCTTCGCCAGCTTCACGTCCTCGATCCCCCAACCCGTGATGGCCAGGTACTCCGACGCGTCCGCCACCACGAACCTCGCCATTGATCCTCCTTCAATTCTTGCCTGAGCAGATCTCTCGAGATCGATGTCGATCAACTCGAGCTAGCTACTTTTTGTTGGGTGCCTTATGAGATGGGTACGTGTTGATCAATTGAGGAGTACACAACCTCGATCGCTGGCGATACTATATATACACGGAGGGATCAACGCCTGGGCTTGCAGGTTCCTAACATTATTGAGCACGGCAAACCATGACGGTCAGGAATCTTCCGCCTACTTTCATAGCCGTCAGTTTCCATGGAAACAAATCACACAATCAAAAACTTAACGCACTACAGAATCGCGCATACAAGAAATTAATAGGATTTTTATGGTAGGGAGTAGAAAATATATTAACCGTCCAATCAGCAGATCCGAAACTTTTCTTTGGTTAATATTTCTTATAATAGATTTTCTTTTTAGGGAAACTTATAATATCTTATTTATTTTATTCCTTTACAGACAATCCGTGCATGTGCTAGATAATTTGAATCTCATTACAGTTCATATATATATAGATAGAGAAAAATATCGCCAACGGGAATAGAAAAAGTATAAATAGAGTACCAAAATAGGGTTAAGTGCACTTTTGGTCCCTCATGTATTGAAGAAGTCTAACTTTGATCTTTTAACTTTATGTTAGTCTAAACCTGCCCTCAAACTCTTAACTAAGTCCAATTTTGGTCCTTGGTAGCGGTTTAACGATGGTTGACTGGTTTTTGACTCTCTTTTTTACTACCGTGAACAGATTTGGATAGGTTAGTCCACGTAGGACCGTCTCACCTTGAGATAAGTTATGCAATTAGCTTTTTGAACCTTGGTGAGATCATGATAATTATTCATTTGTCGTAGTAACCCTAACTCTTCCCCAACACCTAGCGACGACGCCTCACACTACTAGGGTGGATAAGTTGGGCGAGAAAGGCAAAATCGGCGGACATGCGAGGGCTTTTGCATTAGGAGGAAAGGCGTAGGCGGCTGAAGTGGCAAGGATTGTTCCACCAAGCGAGAAAGGTTGAGGCGGCACACATGTGTGTTAGGGCAAGGGTATTTTTCTATTTATTGAGTGAGGAAAAATGATCACATGTAGATTAAAACCAGCCAATTATGTCCACGATGGCATAAAAGGAGAGTCAAAAACTGGTCAACCATCATTAAACCGATGTTACGGACCAAATTTGGACTTAATTAAGAGTTTGAGGGCAGATTTAGACCAAAATAGAGTTGAAGGACCAAAATTAGACTTTCGCAAGATTTAAGGCACCAAAAGTGCACTTAACCCGCCAAAATATCGACCTAGAACTTGGTCAATTTAAACAAATTGTTCACTCATGCCTAAAAAGTAATATTTTTCCACATAGTGAAATAATGTACTGCTTATTTTTAGAGTAATTTTATTGCATAGATAGATTTTGTGGTTTTGGGTGTCGAGTGATAGTTTAGATTTACCAAAACTAAGTTTAAAATAGGTCAAAACTTCATTGCAATGAAGATGCATTTCTATCTAAATAGCAGCGATAAGTGTCGCCGCCGACTTCACACCAGATGGTTCTTGGTTTAGGCCACCCTATTTTTTGCAAGTTATTGTATTTACAATTTTTTTATCATGTGATATTTTTCATTTATCCAAACACCAACATAACTTTTTTATTACCTATCTATACATCATATAGAGCAACTCCACATGTCATCCAGCAGCAGCGCATGATCGAGCCTATGGGGATGCAACCACTAGTAGCCGCATATGGGGGCGCCTCTCCCAAGTTGTGCCCTTAATATGATTTTTAAATTCAAACAAAAACTTAAGTTGTATTTATATTTTTTATATTTCATAAACTTGAATGAAATTCAAATAAAATATAAAAATTACCTAAACTAAATCCCGTCATGGTGGCAATAGTAGTAGAACAAGTTGTAGTCGAACTTCTCCTCCTCCCCGTCCTTGATGCCGCTAGGGACGGTGTTTGTGCCTGCGCCTTCTCCTCCTGAGCCGATGTCGTCCTCGCTAAGGTCGACGTAGTTTCCCGTCTCTCCCATTGACCATGCCCCTTGATTGGTCCGGGCCTCCATGTCTACCTCAGTGCCCGCTTCCAATCTAGCGACTATAATTGAAGCATGCCGCCTCGCGATCTGCCATCGCTGACCCTAGCTCGGGAGGGTTCTGAAGCTCTTCCCGGCACCCTGCCGGAGAGGGAGATCATCACCGGAGGCCTCTACATAGCCATGCCCGTCTCCGAAGTGATGCGTGAGTAGTTCATCTCTGGACTACGGGTCCATAGCAGTAGCTAGAAGGTTGTCTTCTCCAATTTATGCTTCATGTTTAGATCTTGTGAGCTGTTGATAACCCACAAGTATAGGGGATCGCAACAGTCTTCGAGGGAAGTAAAACCCAAATTTATTGATTCGACACAAGGGGAGACAAAGAATACTTATAAGCCTTAACAACTAAGTTATTAATTCAGCTGCACCTGGAAAAGCACTAGTAACAGGGGTGATGTGAAAGCAGCAGTAATATGAGAGCAATAGTAACAAGAATACTCGCAGCAAAGAATAAAGAATACGTAGGCAATGGCACCAGAAAATAGTTGATACTACTTATAATGGCATATAGGACCGAGTGAGTATTTGATCATGAAAGATGGACCGGGGTTCCCAGCTATCTACACTAGTGGTAACTCTCCAATAACAAGTGTTGGGTGAACAAATTACAGTTGGGCAATTGACATAATTATTATAGTATCAAGACAGAACATCAAGTTTATTAATCATGTAGGCATGTTTTCCATATATAGTCATACGTGCTCGCAATGAGAAACTTGCATAACATCTTTTGTCCTACCAGCCGGTTGCAGCCGGGCCTCTAGGGAAACTACTGGTAATTAAGGCACTCCTTTTAATAGAGCACCGGAGCAAAGCATTAACACTTGGTGAAAACATGTGATCCTCATATCTAAGCCATGCCCTCCAGTTATCCCAGTTGCTGTCACTCTGGGGCATCGGGTTCCGGACATAGACATGTGCAAACAACTTGTAGTTACAATCTAAGCAATAATTATAGAGCTTAAATCTAAGATCATGCCACTCGTGCACTAGTGACAAGCATTAAACACAACAAGATTGTAGCAACAATAACTTCACAAACTTTATAGATAGATTGATCATAATGTAACAATTCATCGGACCCCACAAACACAACACCGATTACATCAGATGGATCTCAATCATGTAAGTCAGCTCATGAGATCATTGTATTGAAGTACATGGGAGAGAAAGTACCAACTAGCTACTGCTAGAACCCGTACTCCATGGGGGAACTACTCACAGAGCATGATGGAGGCGGTGGCGTCGATGGAGAAGGCTCTGGGGGTCGATCCCCGTCCCGGCAGGGTGCTGAAACAGGAACTTCTGACGCCCGAAACTAGGTTTCGCGATGGCGGCGGCGCTCCGGGAGTCTTTCTGGAGTATGATAGATATATCTCGGGTTTTCGCGTCGTGGGGGAATAAATAGGCAAAGGGGCGATGTCGGTGGAGTCCCGAGGTGGGCTCCCCACACCCCGGCGCGCCTGGGGGCCTGGCCGCGCCGCCCTATGGGGAGGAGGCCGTGGGCCTCCCCCGGGCTTGCCCTTCTGGCTCCGTGTGTCCCTCAGAAAAATAGGAGGTTTGGCTTTTGTTTCGTCGAATTCCGAGAATATTGCCCGAACAGCTTTTCTGGAACCAAAAACAGTAGAAAACAGGAACTATCACCGTGGCATCTTGTTAATAGGTTAGTCCCAAAAAACGTATAATAATGATATATAATGCATATAAAACATGTGAGAATAATACATAAAACAAGCATGAAATATCAGAAATTATAGATACATTGGAGACGTATCAAACATCCCCAAGCTTAGTTCCTACTCGTCCTCGAGTAGGTAAACGATAAAAAGAAAATAATTTCTGAAGTGACATGCTACCTACATAATCCTGATCCAATAATGATGTAAGGCATGTGAACTGAGATCAAATTATTCAAAGCAAATGTCTACAGTTGATATAAGAGATGATAATGCAAGAGTTAAACAAGCTAAAAGTTTTCATGAACTATTGCTTTAAAGACATGAAACCGTACAAAGTTCATTAAAGATGTTTTAAGTATCCAGCGTAGGAGTTCTATCCTTCATTCCAAGCATCAAGTAAATTTTCACAACATAGAAGGATTCATTCAGTTAAAAATAAACATGAACGTCATGAATCAACCATTTCGAAGCCTACTCAACCGGTGAGCGCAAGCATTTGGTATTGGCACCAGGATGTTATGGCAAAAAGAACATTAATAGGGGTTTGGAAGGCCAATGGAAGAAAGTCTCACAAAGCTATAAGTGATCATTAGACAAGAGGAAGTCTTATAATCGAAACTATGTAAGGAGTAGTGATTGCTGATGACCCACAAGTATAGGGGGTGTATCGTAGTACTTTCGATAAATAAGAGTGTCGAACCCAACGAGGAGCAGAAGGTGTTGACAAGCAGTTTCGATGAAGGATTCACTGTAAATATAAAGCTCACAAACAAGTATTCAGGGGGTTTTGATATAGCAGATAAATAAAGTACAAGTAAGTAAAATGCGAGAGTAATAATTGCAGCGAGTGGCCCAATCCTTTTTAGCACAAAGGACAAGCCGGTTTGTTTACTTATAATAACCAAACGTTCCATGGAATTTCGCTTCATATAGTTGATTAATCTTCATTGTTTTGATAAGTGTTGTGTGGGTGAACCTATGCTAATGCACCGCCCTTCCTAGGACTAATACATACTTGTGATTATACCCCTTGCAAGAATCCGCAACTACAAGAAAGTAATTAAGATAAATCTAACCACAGCCTTAAACTCTGAGATCCTGCTATCCCTCCTGCATCGATATACCAACGGGGGTTCAGGTTGCTGTCACTCCGGCAACCCCACAATTAGCAAACGAATACAAGATGCATTCCCCTAGGGCCATAAAGGTGAAGTATCATGTAGTCGACGTTCACATGACACCACTAGAAGAATAACACCACAACTTAAATATCAAACCATTGAATATTACTCAATCATAGTTCACTACTAACATTTAGACTTCACCCATGTCCTCAAGAACTAAACGAAATACTCACGAGACATCATATGGAACATGATCAGAGGTGATATGATGATGAATAACAATCTGAACATAAACCTTGGTTCAATAGTTTCACTCAATAGCATCAATAACAAGGAGTAATCAATACCGGGAGAGTTTCCCCTATCAAACAATCAAGATACAACCCTAGATGTTACAGCGGTGACGAGGTGCAGCGGTGGAGATGACGGTGACGGTGGTGGAGATGATGGTGATGATGATCCCAATGAAGTCCAGCTCGATGGCGGTGACGATGGCGTCGATTTCCCCCTCCGGGAGGGAATTTCCCCGGCGGATTTCAGCCTGCCGGAGAGCTCTTTTCTCTCTGGTGTTTTTCCGCCCCACAGAGGCGGCTGTGTCTTCTCGCGATTATTCTCTGGAGCTTAGGTTTTTGGGGAGAAGAAGTACGCGAAGGAGAGGCGGCCGAAGGGGGCTGTGGGCCCCCTCCCCACAAGGCAGCGTGGCCAGGCCAGGGCCCGCGCCGGCCTATGGGGGGGCCCATGGCGGCCCTCCTCGGCTCCTCCTTTTGGCTGGCTTCATCTTCGGGAAAAATAAGATCTTCGGTGTAATTTCCGTCAATTGTTGATCTTCAGAAATATTGCATTCCGACGGTACTTTTTCCAGCAGAATCCTGACTCCGGTGAATGATCCTCCAATAATCATGAAACATGCAAAATAGATGAAATAACATAAGTATCACCTCTAAATATGAAATATGTCAATGAATAACAGTAAATTATGATATAAAATAGTGATGCAAAATGGACGTATCAACTCCCCCCAAGCTTAGACTTCGCTTGTCCCCAAGCGAAACTGAACTCGGTAAACAAGACCACATGTTTATGGAGTGAAGAGTGATACGTCTCCAACGTATCGATAATTTCTTATGTTCCATGCTACTTTATTGATGATACCTACATGTTTTATACATACTTTATGTCATATTTATGCATTTTCTGGCACTAACCTATTAACGAGATGCCAAAGAGCCAGTTGCTGTTTTCTGCTGTTTTTGGTTTCGGAAATCCTGGTAAGGAAATATTCTCGGAATTGGACGAAATCAACGCCCAGGATCTTATTTTTCCACGAAGCTTCCAGAAGTCCGGAGAGGAAACGAAGTGGGGCGACGAGGCCGCCACACACCAGGGCGGCGCGGCCCAAGCCCTGGCCGCGCCGGCCTGTGGTGTGGGCCCCTCGTGGCGCCTCCTGACCTACCCTTCCGCCTACTTAAGCCTTCGTCGAGAATAACTCCAGTACCGAGAGCCACGATACGGAAAACCTTCCAGAGACGCCACCGCCGCCAATCCCATCTCGGGGGATTCAGGAGATCGCCTCCGGCACCCTGCCGGAGAGGGGAATCATCTCCCGGAGGACTCTTCACCGCCATGGTCGCCTCCGGAGTGATGAGTGAGTAGTTCACCCCTGGACTATGGGTCCATAGCAGTAGCTAGATGGTCGTCTTCTCCTAATTGTGCTATCATTGTTGGATCTTGTGAGCTGCCTAACATGATCAAGATCATCTATTTGTAATGCTACATGTTGCGTTTGTTGGGATCCGATGAATAATGAATGCTATGTTATGTTGATTATCAATCTATTATCTATGTGTTGTTTATGATCTTGCATGCTCTCCGTTGCTAGTAGAGGCTCTGGCCAAGTTTTTGCTTGTAACTCCAAGAGGGAGTATTTATGCTCGATAGTGGGTTCATGTCTCCATTAAATCTGGGGGAGTGACAGAAACCTCTAAGGTTGTGGATGTGCTGTTGCCACTAGGGATAAAACATCAATGCTATGTCTAAGGATATATTTGTTGATTACATTACGCACCATACTTAATGCAATTGTCTGTTGTTTGCAACTTAATACTGGACGGGGTTCGGATGATAACCTGAAGGAGGACTTTTTAAGCATAGATGCATGCTGGATAGGGGTCTATGTACTTTGTCGTAATGCCCAATTAAATCTCACAATACTCATCATAACATGTATGTGCATGGTCATGCCCTCTTTATTTGTCAATTGCCCAACTGTAATTTGTTCACCCAACATGCTTATTCTTATGGGAGAGACACCTCTAGTGAACTGTGGACCCCGGTCCATTCTTTTACATCGAATACAATCTACTGCAATACTCGTTCTACTGTTCTCTGCAAACATCATCATACACATTATACATCTAATCCTTTGTTACAGCAAGCCGGTGAGATTGACAACCTTACTGTTACGTTGGGACAAAGTATCTTGGTTGTGTTGTGCAGGTTCCACGTTGGCGCCGGAATCCCTGGTGTTGCGCCGCACTACACTCTGCCGCCATCAACCTTCAACGTGCTTCTTGGCTCCTACTGGTTCGATAAACCTTGGTTTCTTACTGAGGGAAAACTTGCTGCTGTACGCATCACACCTTCCTCTTGGGGTTCCCAACGGACACGTGTTGTACGCGTATCAAGACTGTTTTCTGGTGCCGTTGCCGGGGAGATCAAGACACGCTGCAAGGGGAGTCTCCACTTCCAATCTCTTTACTTTGTTTTTGTCTTGCTTTACTTTTATTTACTTCTTTGTTTGCTGCACTAAATCAAAACACAAAAAAATTAGTTGCTAGCTTTACTTTATTTACTGTCTTGTTTGCATACTCCATATTAAAAACACAAAAAAAATTAGTTACTTGTATTTACTTTACTTACTTCATCATGTTTCCTCCTAAGTTTATTCTTAAAGATGTACCGGTAGGCCGAGGGTCTATCCTCGGGAAAGATAATATAGAAGATTTTTTCACTCATATTAGTACGGTTGAAGATTTTGAAGATAGACACTTGGTAGAACTTGCTCCTACTTATGAAATTGCTGCTGCTTCTTTAGTACACATGTTAGAAGCTAGATTTGTTAACCTCAACCCCGTAATGCAGCATATGTATCTTACACTAGGTGATATGGAAGAAGGAGAAAAGAAAGATTTTGTCTTAGAAACTCTTCTCAAAGAATTTGGTGATGTAGCAAGAGAAGCTAGAAAAGTCTTTACTAAATATAATATGCTTGGCTCTTATACAAACTTTGCTAGCACCCTTGAAAAGATGAAAAAAGATAGACAAAAGTACACTAATAAAGTTAATTATGAGGGGGATATTAAAACATCAATACCTTGCAAGCTTTTGGGAATGTGCGAGGCACTAGAAAAGAATTTTGATTGGATTGTTCCTGAAAATTTATTTGATGAGAGTAGCAAGCCTAAGGGTAATGAAAAGGGAGCCTCTGAAACTTACATAGATAAGATACAATGCATAGTTGAGAAAACTCCAAACCCCGCTGTAGATGCATCATCTCTTGATAACACTTGATACACACTTTTTGCGCCTAGCTGAAAGGCGTTAAAGAAAAGCGCTTATGGGAGACAACCCATGATTTTACTACAATACTTTTATTTTATATTTGAGTCTTGGAAGTTGTTACTACTGTAGCAACCTCTCCTTATCTTAGTTTTGTTGCATTGTTGTGCCAAGTAAAGTCTTTTATAGTAAGGTTCATACTAGGTTTGGATTACTGCGCAGAAACAGATTTCTTGTTGTCACGAATCTGGGCTGAATTCTCTGTAGGTAACTCAGAAAATTCTGCCAATTTACGTGAGTGATCCTCAGATATGTACGCAACTTTCATTCAATTTGAGCATTTTCATTTGAGCAAGTCTGGTGCCTCTTAGAAATTCGTATTTACGGACTGTTCTGTTTTGACAGATTCTGCCTTTTATTTCGCATCGCCTGTTTTGCTATGCTTGATGGATTTTTCTATTCCATTAACTTTCAGTAGCTTTGTGCAATGTCCAGAAGTGTTAAGAATGATTATGTCACCTCTGAACATGTGAATTTTGATTATGCACTAACCCTCTAATGAGTTGTTTTGAGTTTGGTGTGGAGGAAGTTTTCAAGGATCAAGAGAGGAGGATGATACAATATGATCAAGGAGAGTGAAAGCTCTAAGCTTGGGGATGCCCATGTGGTTCACCCCTGCATATTTCAAGAAGACTCAAGCATCTAAGCTTGGGGATGCCCAAGGCATCCCCTTCTTCATCGACAACATTACCAGGTTCCTCTAGTGAAACTATATTTTTATTCCGTCACATCTTATGTACTTTGCTTGGAGCGTATGTTTGTTTTTGTTTTGTTTTGTTTGAATAAAGTTGGATCCTAGCATTCATTGTGTGGGAGAGAGACACGCTCCGCTGTTGCATATGGACAAATATGTCCTTAGGCTTTACTCATAATATTCATGGCGAAGGTTGAAACTGCTTCGTTAAATTGTTATATGGTTGGAAACGGGAAATGCTACATGTGGTAATTGGTAGAATGTCTTGAATAATGTGATACTTGGCAATTGTTGTGCTCATGTTTAAGCTCTTGCATCATATACTTTGCACCTATTAATGAACAAATACATAGAGCTTGCTAAAATTTGGTTTGCATAATTGGTCTCTCTAAGGTCTAGATATTTTCTAGTAAGGGTCGAACAACAAGGAAGACGGTATAGAGTCTTATAATGCTTACAATATGTCTTTTATGTGAGTTTTGCTGTACCGGTTCATACTTGTGTTTGTTTCAAATAACCTTGCTAGCCTAAACCTTGTATCGAGAGGGAATACTTCTCATGCATCCCAAATCCTTGAGCCAAACACTATGCCACTTGTGTCCACCATACCTACCTACTACATGGTATTTCTCCGCCATTCCAAAGTAAATTGCTTGAGTGCTACCTTTAAATTTCTATCCTTTATCTTTGCAATACATAGCTCATGGGACAAATAGCCTAAAAACTATTGTGGTATTGAATATGTACTTATGCATTTTATCTCTTATAAGTTGCTTGTTGTGCGATAACCATGTTCCTGGGGACGCCATCAACTACACTTTGTTGAATATCATGTGAGTTGCTATGCATGTTCGTCTTGTCTGAAGTAAGGGCGATTTACCATGAGTTGAATGGTTTGAGCATGCATATTGTTAGAGAAGAACATTGGGCCGCTAACTAAAGCCATGATCCATTGGAAGTTTCAGTTTTGGACAAATATCCTCAATCTCATATGAGAATATTAATTGTTGTTGAATGCTTATGCATTAAAGAGGAGTCCATTATCTATTGTCTATGTTGTCCCGGTATGGATGTCTAAGTTGAGAATAATCAAAAGCGAGAAATCCAATGCGAGCTTTCTCCTTAGACCTTTGTACAGGCGGCATAGAGGTACCCCTTTGTGACACTTGGTTAAAACATATGTATTGCGGTGATAATCCAGGTAATCCGAGCTAATTAGGACAAGGTGCGGGCACTATTAGTATACTATGCATGAGGCTTGCAACTTGTAGGATATAATTTACATGATACATATGCTTTATTACTACCGTTGACAAAATTGTTTCTTGTTTTCATAACCAAAGCTCTAGCATAAACATAGCAATCGATGCTTCCCTCTGCGAAGGGCCTTTCTTTTACTTTTATGTTGAGTCAGTTCACCTATTTCCTCCCATCTCAAGAAGCAAACACTTGTGTGAACTGTGCATTGATTCCTACATACTTGCATATTGCACTTATTATATTACTTTATGTTGACAATATCCATGAGATATACATGTTACAAGTTGAAAGCAACCGCTGAAACTTAATCTTCCTTTGTGTTGCTTCAATGCCTTTACTTTGAATTTATTGCTTTATGAGTTAACTCTTATGCAACACTTATTGATGCTTGTCTTGAAAGTACTATTCATGAAAAGTCTTTGCTATATGATTCATTTGTTTACTCATTATCTTTACATTGCTTCGTATCGCTGCATTCATTACATGTGCTTACAATAGTATGATCAAGATTATGATGGCATGTCACTTCAGAAATTATCTTTGTTATCGTTTACCTACTCGGGACGAGTAGGAACTAAGCTTGGGGATGCTGATACATCTCCAACATATCGATAATTTCTTATGTTCCATGCTACTTTATTGATGATACCTACAGGTTTTATACATACTTTATGTCATATTTATGCATTTTCCGGCACTAACCTATTAACGAGATGCCGAAGAGCCAGTTGCTGTTTTCTGCTGTTTTTGGTTTCAGAAATCCTAGTAAGGAAATATTCTCGGAATTGGACGAAATCAACGCCCAGGATCTTATTTTTCCACGAAGCTTCCAGAAGTCTGGAGAGGAAACGAAGTGGGGCGACGAGGCCGCCACACACCAGGGCGGCGCGGCCCAAGCCCTGGCCGCGCTGGCCTGTGGTGTGGGCCCCTCGTGGCGCCCCTGACCTACCCTTCCGCCTACTTAAGCCTTCGTCCAGAATAACTCCAGTACCGAGAGCCACGATACGGAAAACCTTCCAGAGACACCGCCGCCAATCCCATCTCGGTGGATTCAGGAGATCGCCTCCGGCACCCTGCCGGAGAGGGGAATCATCTCCCGGAGGACTCTTCACCGCCATGGTCGCCTCCGGAGTGATGAGTGAGTAGTTCACCCCTGGACTATGGGTCCATAGCAGTAGCTAGATGGTAGTCTTCTCCTAATTGTGCTATCATTGTTGGATCTTGTGAGCTGCCTAACATGATCAAGATCATCTATTTGTAATGCTACATGTTGCGTTTGTTGGGATCCGATGAATAATGAATGCTATGTTATGTTGATTATCAATCTATTATCTATGTGTTGTTTATGATCTGGCATGCTCTCTGTTGCTAGTAGAGGCTCTGGCCAAGTTTTTGCTTGTAACTCCAAGAGGGAGTATTTATGCTCGATAGTGGGTTCATGTCTCCATTAAATCTGGGGGAGTGACAGAAACCTCTAAGGTTGTGGATGTGCTGTTGCCACTAGGGATAAAACATCAATGCTATGTCTAAGGATATATTTGTTGATTACATTACGCACCATACTTAATGCAATTGTCTGTTGTTTGCAACTTAATACTGGAGGGGGTTCGGATGATAACCTGAAGGTGGACTTTTTAGGCATAGATGCATGCTGGATAGCGGTCTATGTACTTTGTCGTAATGCCCAATTAAATCTCACAATACTCATCATAACATGTATGTGCATGGTCATGCCCTCTTTATTTGTCAATTGCCCAACTGTAATTTGTTCACCCAACATGCTTATTCTTATGGGAGAGACACCTCTAGTGAAATGTGGACCCCGGTCCATTCTTTTACATCAAATACAATCTACTGAAATACTCGTTCTACTGTTCTCTGCAAACATCATCATACACACTATACATCTAATCCTTTGTTACAGCAAGCCGGTGAGATTGACAACCTCACTGTTACGTTGGGACAAAGTATCTTGGTTGTGTTGTGCAGGTTCCACGTTGGCGCCGGAATCCCTGGTGTTGCGCCGCACTACACTCCGCCGCCATCAACCTTCAACGTGCTTCTTGGCTCCTACTGGTTCGATAAACCTTGGTTTCTTACTGAGGGAAAACATGCTGCTGTACGCATCACACCTTCCTCTTGGGGTTCCCAACGGACGCGTGCTGTACGCGTATCAAAGAGTCGATAAATAAAATACGGACAAGAAGCATCATATTAATTCACACAAGACATTCTAGTGAACAACTTCCTCATATAATTCAACTTGAAAGAAGTAGAGGGAAATCACAAATAAAGGTGCATAGGAAATCATAATTGGTGATGGCAAACTTCGTTCTTGGTCAGAGAACAATTGACAGATTGTACTTATCTATCGAGCAGCGCTCTTATATTAAAGCTTATAGCAAAACTTGCATACTCAATCATAATAATCTCCTCATAATCATTGATAACCTTCAAAGCTATATTCATTCGGATAAAACTTGTACTAAACAAGGAAGAATAAAAGGCATGATTAAGTAGATCACAGTATAAATGGTTTGACCACAACAACTCAATTGCTTGCTTAAGATAGAGGGAAATAGGTTTACTGACTCAACATAAAGTAAAAGATAGGCCCTTCGCAGAGGGAAGCAAGGATTAAATCATGTGCTAGAGCTTTTTTAGTTTTGAAATCATATAGAGAGCATAAAAGTAAAGTTTGAGAGGTGTTTGTTGTTGTCAACGAATGGTAGTGGGTACTCTAACCCCCTTGCCAAACAGACTTCCAAAGAGCGGCTCCCATGAAGGACGTTATCTCTACCAGCAAGGTAGATCACCCCCTTCTCTTTTGTTTACACATGTACTTTAGTTTATTTAAGGATGACACTCCTCCCAACCTTTGCTTTCTCAAGCCATGGCTAACCGTATCCTCGGGTGCCTTCCAACATTTCACATACCATGGAGGAGTGTCTATTGCAAAATTAAGTTGCTTACTGATGAATCAGGGCAAAACATGTGAAGAGAATCATTAATGAAGGTTAATTAATTGGGGCTGGGAACCCCATTTCCTGCTCTTTTTGCAAAATTATAGGATAAGTGGATGAAGCCACTAGTCCATTGGTGAAAATCCGCCCAACAAGATTGAAAGATAAAACACCACATACTTCCTCATGAGCTATAAAACATTAACACAAATAAGAGGTAATAACTTTTGAATTGTTTAAAGGTAGCACATGAAGTATTTACTTGTAATGGCGGGGAAATACCACATAGTAGGTAGTTATGGTGGACACTGATGGCATAGGTTTTGGTTTAAGGGTTTGGATGCACGAGAAGCATTCCCTCTCAGTACAGGTCTTTGGCTATCAAGGTTGATTAGCAAGCATAAGAGTTGAGTGAAACAAACAAATATACATGTGATAGAAACAATCATGCATCTTCCTCATAAGCACAAACAATTTTAACTTCAGAATACTAAGCTAAGAGCCAACAAGAAAGAAAGATAATGAAATAACATATCTACATGTATTTCCTCTTTTCTACTTAAACTCAAAATGTTGTTGCTATTGACCAATGCTAAGTTTGCCAAAACCAAATAGATTTACTCAATGCTCCCAAAGTGATACCAATACTAACAACAAGATCAATCATATAATAGAGATTGCAAACTAAAATAAGATGTGCAATATGTAAATGATAAAACTTCTCATTAATATTCCATAATGATAACTCACACCAAGGGATACATAGCAACTAAAAGAGAGATACTTCCATACTGCAACCCATCTTATATGATAACTTTCCTACTCATGATATGACACTACTTGATAGTAAAAAGGTAAAAGATAGTGATGATGTGATACCGCGGCACTCCCCCCATGCTTGGAACAAACCAAGGGGGTGCCAATACCAATGATGAATTACTCCTCGGCGGTGGTGAATTCTTCCCATCATCAGACTTCCAAGGAAGAGGCTCTCCATCAACAAACGACATCTTGGTCTCGGGAATCCTGAAACTAGCAGCATAGCTTATGTGTTTAAACCTGTTTTCATACTCACAGTTCTGATTCTGAACATCATAGAGTTGAGCTTGGAGTTTGTTGGTAGTGTCGTGAAGCGAAAGGATATCGTCCCACAGCTTTGCAGTCTCCTTCTTGTGTCCATCAATGAGTTCAGACACAATTTTGTGAAAGATGTCCACTTCACGCTCAGCCATCTTCTTGTAGTTGAAAAACTCTTGTTCTAATTTCTCCATCCTGTCCTCCAAACTTCCTTCTCCTTTAGGACCCCGGACATCTTCAATCTTCAACTCTCCATCTACGAGCATCAATTCCTTGGGGTGCATCTTCAGCTCGTTCATGTACGGGTTGACGACGTCCTCAAAGAAGCGGTCCTTCGGAGTTCCCGACGAAGACATGCTGGCTCTAGATCCGAAGCAGATCCTGGTATAAAACAGCTCGAAACAAAACACGACGAGAAAACGATATACAGACCTCCAGGGGTCCGGGGGATTATATAGCAGAAATTTTCACGATGGAAGGAAAGTACCAGGTCGAACCAGGGTCGGAGAGGGACACCGAGGGGCCGTCCTCATAGGGCGGCGCGGCCAAGCTGGGGCCCGCGCCGGCCTATGGGGGCACGCCCTCGTGCGTCTCCTCCACTCCGTTTCAATCTCGTAATTTTTCATATTTTCCAAAAATAGCAAAAACATTGTTCGGAAAGTTAAACACGGACTTTTTATTACCAGTACTGTTACCTATTCAAAGTCGAACTCTACAGAGCTGTCAATTTGGCCTTTGATGAAAGCTTCCGGAGTCACCACTCGAATAACATCAACATCTTCATTGTAAGAATCACCAGAGATATAATGCTTGAGTCTTTGTCCATTCACCACTTGTGTGGCATCACCTTGCAGAGAACTAATTTTAATTGCCCCTGAACGATACACCTCCACAATGACATATGGTCCTTCCCATTTTGAGAGTAATTTCCCTGCAAAAAATCTGAGACGAGACCGATACAATAGGACTTTATCCCCAACATTAAATTCTCTTTTGATAATTCTTCTATCATGCCATTTCTTAACTTTCTTTTTAAAGAGTTTAGCATTTTCATAAGCTTCACTTCTCCATTCATCTAGAGAACTCAGTTGTAGCAATATCTTCTTACCGGCAAGTTTAGGATCTTTATTTAGTTCTCTTACAGCCCAATAAGCTTTGTGCTCTAGTTCTAAAGATAAATGATAAGCTTTCCCATAAACCATTTTATAAGGTGACATACCCATGGGCTTTTTATAAGCAGTTCTATAAGCCCATAGTGCTTTCTTCAATTTACTAGCCCAGTTCTTTCTAGATTTATTAACAGTCTTTCGAAAGATAGATTTTGTAACGGCCCAGGGTAGTACCCCTAATAGATTTGTTTGTTCTTTTTCTTTTGTGCATCATCATGGCATATGCATCATATCATCCATATTTTCAACAAATAAAATATATTTTATAAACCCTAAAATATTTCGGTTTTCCCTCTCATACGGTTTTTATATTAAACCACCCCTTTATCTTTTCTTTTCCACAAACCCTAACACCAAACCTACTAACAAATATAACTATTTTAAATGTCTTACAAATTAAATTTGGTTTACTTTTGTCTATTTTCAAAAGATGGTTCAACAAAAAAAAGGTTTTAAAACAAAGGGAAAACAATGTTCAAAACCCCCTAACCCTTCCTGGGCCCTTCCCTCTCTCTGGCTCGTTTCTTCCCCCTCCACCTTTTTCCCCGGCGGCCGAACTCCTCTTCTAGCCCATCTCTTCTCTAGCCCAATCCAGCCCCGTACCCCTTCACCTTGTCCTCTTCTTCGCTGGACACGCGAGATGCGTGACCCCCTCCGTGCCGTGGTCCTCACCACAACCACCGTACCACCCATCCTCACCTGCTCCCTTCCTCACCTCCTCTTTTAATCCTTTCCAAACCCTAGCCTTCCTTTCCTCCCTCGCGCCGCCGCCAGCTACCTCCTCTTCTCCCCATCGTTTTCCTCCCCTCTCTGTAAGCAAACGAAGGAGAGAAACCTCACAGTACCGCGTCCACCTCGCCATGGTGCCGCCGCTCGAGGCCACCCCTGGCCAAGCTGAGACCACCGGCGGGTGCGCCTCATCATCCTCTACCTCCTGATGCGAGGAATCGAGCCAGGAGATCTCGAATCAACCGCGGGCTCGCCGTTTCCCTTCTTCGGCCGTCGTCGTCTTTCGTCAATTCTGGCCGCATCCATGCGCCTCCGCTGTTTCTGAGTACGGAAACACACTCCTGGTAATCTTGCTCATCTACGAGACCCCTCTTCCCCTTCTGTTTCGTTTTGAGTTGTTCTACCCACGGTGACCTTGCTCCGCCGCCGCAGGAGCTCGACGCCGGCGACTCTCCGGTGATCCCCTGGACTCCGCACCGCCTCCATCACCTTCCCCGCGTCGAGCCGCACCCCCGACGCCATCTCGCCCTTCTTGGTTCGCCCGGAATCAGCAGATCGGTGTTTGTTCTGTGAGTTCCGCCATGGCTTCCAGTTGTGAGCTCCGCGTTCTTTCCCTTCATGTTACGGCGCACCCTAGTGTTGACACGAACCGAACAATAGCACAGTGGTTAGCTCTTTGTTTTCTAACCATGAGATCCTGTGTTCAAATCTTGAATCTGGCTAATTAAGCCCCCTTTTTTTTTGTTCTCTGTTTGTTGGACCAGACCTGGGGTCACGAATGGGCCGACCCAATCTTCCTGCGGTTCAGCCCATCGCTCATGAGCGCCCAGCCACAGCCTACCGACGCTTGGGCCAGGTAGCAGGCCGCCTCCCAGATCCGGCTCATGCCTATATCTGCTATCTTTTCTTTATCCTTTTACAAATCTGTCTATGTTTATAACTTGCAAACTACAAATCCAAAGGAAAAGCGTAATATATGCGTTTTGATCAGAAAAATATGCTGAACATGAATATGCCATCCATTCATCTGTTTGCATCTTGCATCATGTCAAGCGTTGATAGTCGTGCATGTTCACCTAACATATATGCGGAGTATTTCGGAACACCGACTAGGTTTTCCCCGCTCCGTTTAATATTGAAGTAGCGCACCCCTGCCATGATATGCCATGCTATCCAACCCTTAACTTTGTCGGTAGGAAATGCAACTCGAAACTAATAATTTGTTTGTCCGGGTTCCGATCCCGCTTAATTTGGATAATTGCATCGCATCATCTTTGCCATGTCATGCATACCATGTTGATCATGCCGGTTCTTATTCCGTAGTTGTAAGATTTGCATCCGTTGTTTGTTCCAGCATTTGCTTCTTCCCGGATAGGATCACGAAGTGGTGTGGTGAGATACGACAAGTGCTTCTGCAGCTTTTCACAGGCGAGCCCTCTCTCTTCACCTATTTTACTCTCCCCCTCGCATTGCTATCCTTATGTTGCGATTCTTTATCGAGTCACGTGTCCTATTCCACTTGTTTACCATAATAATCCTATATGTATCATTCCTTACCCATAGCCGTTGCTTGATGTTTGAGCCTTGCGAGTCGTAGGCGTGTTTAGGCTCTGTTTTTTATCTCGATCTGTTATCGGGATATGTTGGGTTGTTGGGAGGTTGTCACATGCTATATCAGTTGTTGGAGATACACATGCTTTATTTAATGTTAACAACTAAAATTGTAAGCAGAGGCATCTGTGAGCCCCTTTGCGAAAGCATCGGAACTTTGACTTGCAAATGTCCCCTAGGACCCGAGTTCTTGTTATCTGTTCCGAGATTGAGCGCTCTACCCATGCGTGGGGACGATTATTGGGACCCCCCCCTCACCCATTACCTTTTCTCAAGTTAGTTGAAAAGGGGGCCACAACCTTGGTTTTATTTGGCGCATGCATGTTTATATATTGTTGCCTTCGGGTGTTTACTTCCTGTTGCCTTCGGGTATTTATATTCTGTATTGTACCCCGCGGAACGTTTAGCGAAGCGTGTGGTTTGCACGCCTAGCCGTTAACGCAAACCCTGAGTCCGCTTCGGAGTACGGCCGGACTTCGTTACGGGTAGCTTAGTCGGGTGGCCCCCCTAGACTTTCTTGTTGAACTGGGAACGGTCTTGTTGTGAGACATCCACCTGTCGTAAGTGGGTCGAGCATGCGTATGGTTACATTTGGGCAACCCCTGCAGGGTGTACATCTTATCGATAAGCCGTGTCCGCGGTTATGGACGACTTGGAATTGTTTAGCTTGATCATAGAACAACTTACACCGTTATCTTGTTGCTAATAATTTGCTAATAACTTGCGTAGTAATATAGCATTACTACAACCGATACCTAATAAAACTTGTCCACCGTTGAGTGCCTTTTACATTGCCTCTTCGCAATTGTTGAAGGGGATATGTGTAATTGGCTGGGTTATGTTTGTGTAGTATTTTATCTGTCACCTTGTACGCTCTCTTATCTTATCTGATTAGACGGATGTTGTAGCGTGTCTCTATTGGTTATAGTTTTGCTGCCGGTAAACCTACCATATAGCCCCCGGCGATATATATATTATACTCGCCCGGCGAGCATAGCCATTTCTAGTCTCGCTAAGTACGTGCCGGAGTTCGTTCCTTGGTACTTACTCTCGCCTTTTCCCCTTTCTCTTTTGCTTCCTCCCTCTTGCTCCAACCGATGGCCCGACTTTGACAGGTACAAGATGACGACGTTAGCAAGGTTACCCTTCCGGCTTGGCCTGGGCAGGGTTATGGACGCCACTGGTTATCTTCAGGACTCTTAGTCCAATTTGTATCTTGTCCGTACTCGGACGTATTCGATCTTCTGTATGATTTAAATCTTTGTATTGTATATTTGTATCTTGACTCGTTGGAGTCGTTGTTGTAATATATGTATCTTGTGGGCTTTATTGTAATCCTGTTGTAATGTTACCGCTCGTGTTAATTCCTCTGGCATCACGTGTGTGATTCGTCGCGCACGTCGTGTCGGAGGGCGTCTCAGAATCGATATCGTGCGGATTTCGGCGGGATCGCTGGAATCCTCAGGATACCGGTTCCGGGGCGTCACAGATTTAATCTCTCTATTTGATAATTCTACTTGCCCACTAGTTTGAGGATGATAAGCGGAAGCAATTCTATGATTAATACCATATTTAGCAAGAGTTTTTCTAAAACCACCATGAATAAAATGAGAACCTCCATCAGTCATAAGATATCTAGGAACCCCAAATCTAGGAAAAATAATATCTAAAAGCATTTTTAAAGAGGTCTCACCATCAGCACTTTTCGTGGGTATGGCTTCCACCCATTTAGTAACATAATCAACAGCGATAGGTATATGAGTGTTACCTTCTGAAGAAGGGAAAGGACCCATGAAGTCAAATCCCCAACAATCGAATGGTTCAATAACAAGAGTATAATTCATAGGCATTTCATTGCGTCTGGAGATATTTCCAACCCTTTGACATTCATCACAAGATAAAATAAACTTTCTTGCATCTTTGAAGAGAGTTGGCCAATAGAAACCTGATTGTAGAACCTTTTGCGCGGTTCTATCTCCGACGTGATGTCCTCCATAAGCACTACCATGACACTTACTCAATATCTCTTGTTGTTCATATTCGGGAACACATCTTCGCAGAATACCATCCACTCCTTCTTTATATAAGTGTGGGCATTGATACGTCTCCAACATATCGATAATTTCTTATGTTCCATGCTTGTTTTATGATGATACACACATGTTTTATACATACTTTATGCCATATTTATGGATTTTCCGGCACTAACCTATTAACGAGATGCCGAAGAGCCAGTTGCTATTTTCTGCTGTTTTTGGTTTCAGAAATCCTAGTAAGGAAATATTCTCGGAATTGGACGAAATCAACGCACACGATCTTATTTTTCCACGAAGCTTCCAGAAGTCCGAAAGGGAAACGAAGTGGGGCGACGAGGCGGCCACACAATAGGGCGGCGCGGCCAGGCCTAGGGCCGCGCGGCCCTAGCGTGTGGGCCCCTCGCATCGCCCTTAAACCTACCTCTCCGACTATAAGAAGCCTTCGTCGATAATAACTCCAGGACCGAGAGCCACGATACGGAAAACCTTCCAGAGACGCCGCCGCCGCCAATCCCATCTCGGGGGATTCAGGAGATCGCCTCTGGCACCCTGCCGGAGAGGGGAATCATCTCCCGGAGGACTCTTCACCGCCATGGTCGCCTCCGGAGTGATGTGTGAGTAGTTCACCCCTGGACTATTGGTCCATAGCAGTAGCTAGATGGTCGTCTTCTCCTAATTGTGCTATCATTGTCGATCTTGTGAGCTGCCTAACATGATCAAGATCATCTATTTGTAATGCTACATGTTGCGTTTGTTGGGATCCGATGAATATGGAATACTATGCTATATTGATTATCAATCTATATATGTGTTGTTTATGATCTTGCATGCTCTCCGTTAATAGTAGAGGCTCTGGCCAAGTCGTTACTTGTAACTCCAAGAGGGAGTATTTATGCTCGGTAGTGGGTTCATGCCTCCATTAAATGCAGGACAAAGGATGAGAAAGTTCTAAGGTTGTGGATGTGCTGTTGCCACTAGGGATAAAACATCAATGCTATGTCTAAGGATGTATTTGTTGATTACATTGCGCACCATACTTAATGCAATTGTCGGTTGTTTGCAACTTAATACTGGAGGGGGTTCGGATGATAACCTGAAGGTGGACTTTTTAGGCATAGATGCATGCTGGATAGCAGTCTATGTACTTTGTCGTAATGCCCAATTAAATCTCACACTACTCATAATAACATGTATGTGCATGGTCATGCCCTCTTTATTTGTCAATTGCCCAACTGTAATTTGTTCACCCAACATGCTATTTCTTATGTGAGAGACACCACTAGTGAACTGTGGACCCCGGTCCATTCTTTTACATCGAATACAATCTACTACAATTCTCGTTCTACTGTTTTCTGCAAACATCATCATCCACACTATACATCTAATCCTTTGTTACAGCAAGCCGGTGAGATTGACAACCTCACTGTCACGTTGGGGCAAAGTAATTTGATTGTGTTGTGCAGGTTCCACGTTGGCGCCGGAATCCATGGTGTTGCGCCGCACTACACTCCACCGCCATCAACCTTCAACGTGCTTCTTGACTCCTACTGGTTCGATAAACCTTGGTTTCTTACTGAGGGAAACTTACTGCTGTACGCATCACACCTTCCACTTGGGGTTCCCAACGATCGCGTGCTGTACGCGTGTCAAGCTAAATTTCTGGCGCCGTTGCCGGGGAGATCAAGACATACTGCAAGGGGAGTCTCCACTTTCAATCTCTTTACTTTGTTTTTGTCTTGCTTTATTTTATTTACTACTTTGTTTTCTGCACTATATCAAAATACAAAAAAAATTAGTTGCTAGCTTTACTTTATTTACTATCTTGTTTGCGTTCTCCATATTAAAAACACAAAAAAAATTAGTTACTTGCATTTACTTTATCTAGTTTGCTTTATTTACTACTGCTAAAATGAGTAATCCTGAAGTTGAAGTTCGTTCGTTTAAGCAACAAGGGGGAGAATGTTTAAAAGATGCTTGGTATAGAATTAGCGATGCTCATAATAGGTGCACTAAGAACACTCCACCACTATCTTACTCAGGAATTTTTATGTTGGTATCTCTAGCTGGAATAGGTATGTTCTTGATTGTCTCGCGGGAGGTAATTTCCTAGGCACTCCCACCTTAGAAGCTAGTTGCATTATCGAGAGTCTATTTGGAATACCACCTGTTAATAAAGTTAAAATTGAAATCTCTCTTGAAGATGTCATGAAAAAGTTGGAGACCATAGAGCAAAATCTTCCAAGTGTTGAGACTAAACTGGGAGAATTACTTAATAGCACTGATAAACTTGACAAATCTCTAGGTGGAATTAATGAGAGAATTGCCATCTTAGAAGTTTGTGCTATTCATGATAATCAATCCCAAAGGATTAGTGAACTTGAAGAAGCTATGGGAACCTTGGGTTCAACTTTTTCTTCTCTTAAGTTTAAGGAGAAAGCTTATGTGGGTAAGGAGCAAAAGTTCATGTATGTCTCTAAGGTGCCTAAACCAAAAAACTATTATAGGCCTAAAATTGACAAAGCCCTTAATATCACTATAGATAATGGAGCATCTAAGATACCTAATGTGACAAGTTGTGAAAATTATGATGTTGATGCTTCATCTCTTGATGTTACTTGATGCACACTTTCTGCGCCTAGCTGAAAGGCGTTAAAGAAAAAGCGCTTATGGGAGACAACCCATGATTTTACTACAGTATTTTTGTTTTATATTTGAGTCTTGGAAGTTGTTACTCACTGGTGGAAAAAGGTCCATTAGTCGCAGTTCGCAACCTCCATTAATACCGGTTGCGCAACCGGGATTAAATATGCGGGACTAAAGGCCCCCCCTTTAGTCGCGGTTGCTTACGAACCGCGACTAAAGGCCGTCCACGTGGGCGCCAGGCGACCGTCGGGGCGGAGGACCTTTAGTCGCGGTTCTTCTGGCCAACCGCGACTAGAGGCCGCCGCAGGTTTAGGGTTTTAGCCCCCTTCCCTAAACCTGGTTTCTTTTTAATTTGTATTGTTTTATTTCTTTTGTGTTTTATTTTAATTTTGAAGGAGTTTCACATATTCTACGTAACTAGTACATACATGCATATGAATGTACAATTTCAAACAAATTTGAAATTAGAACCAAAAAGAATTCAAGAGGAATATACAATATATATTCAATATCATCGGATTACCATATACAATTTTGAACAAGTTTCCATACATAATTTAATGCATATGAAGTTCTACGTCCTCTACATAGTGTTCTCCTTTAGGATCGATGACTTCCCTCGTGAACCATCCAGCTAGTTCCTCTTGAAGTGGTCGGAAGCGAGCTTCTGGACTAAGCATCTTCCGGAGGTTATTCCTCTTCTCATTGTTATCACTCGGAACCCGCTCAGAGGTGTATCTCCGGATCATCTCAGAGACATAGTATCCACATAGATTGGTCCCCACTGGCTGAATATCGCCACCATTCTTAGCCATTGACCGCATCAATTGTAGCTCTTTTTTGAATTCACCGACCCTTTCATCTGAGAACCGTCTCCAAACCCTACGAGGCAAAGAAAATGAAATGAACAAGAGAGTTATTAGTTACTTGATATTAGGAAATGAACGAAATAGGCCGATCGATATAGAGCGCAAATGAATGAAAATAATTACTTCTGCAGCATTCTTCTCATGTCGCCCCAAAGCTTTGAATCCAGAGTCAGAGAGTCGTGGACGAGACATGTGGAGGTGTCAAATTTAATTACTAGCAGAATCCAGTGGAACCTGCGGACACGATACATGCACAGTCATGCATAACTCATCGATTAGCCGGCCACATACCATGCATGGAGTAAACAAAAGAGAATGTGCTCAAGACAGAAACACTCACCCAAAATGGTAAGGAAATAGAATATCACTTTTGAGTTCTTGCTTTGTAAGAAACTGCCACAGGTCTTCCTCCACGTCGGCGGGGTGATGCTCTAACACATATCCATTAACGATGTGTGGGTCAATGAACCCAACATCATGGATGTTCCTTACTTCGCATTCCTTAATCTTCATTCTGCATATATAATAGCGTACACAACAATATAGTTAGGACATATATATAGTGCAGGCAATATGAACGAGATGGGGTAGAAATAAATCACTTACAGAACGTAGCAACTGATGATAGATTTGTCGAGCTCGCGCAGATTGAAAAGCTGGAACAATTCACTCAGATGAATTTGTACATAGTAATGTTTGAAGTGATGCTCATATCTAACTTCCGCATAAATATATTCTTTGGCGTTTTTATTTTTTATGTAACCCTTGTACCATTTCAGCAGACTTTTCATTTGTGGAGGTAGATCCTCTTCCTGCGCAGGCTCGACGAGAGGCCCATTCGGCACATATGTAATTACTACCTCCTTCACTGGTGCCTCATCAAGGCCTAACAGTTCACAAAGAGTCATACTGATCAGGGCCACTTGTTCTCTGGCAGCTGTTACGGTCATTCCCTGTTCTGCCGCAGCTGCTATGATTGTGGGGTCCATTAGTTCAGCATCCGGACCGACGGCTTTCACTATGAGTGGGGCGATCGATTGTTTACTTTGTTCCCCGAGCTGGGCAACTCGTTTCCCGCTTTTTTTACTTGCTAATTCTTTCTCGGCCTCCTCCAAGGCTTTCTTCCCCTGCTTCTCCGCCAGCTCTTTCTTCTCCTTCAACATGAGTGCCTGCCTACGAAGTTCACGTGCATAGTCGTTAGGAAGATTCTTCGCGGCTTGGGACGGTGTGCTCAAAAATGACTTAGCCCACTTCTTTTGCTTGTCAGAATATACTGGCTTGGGCTCGGGCTCTCTTCTCGCCTGGCATTCCGCCCTCCATTTCTCATGGTCAGCAGCCGCGGCCGCGTCGACTTCCTCGGCACTACGTTCCCAAGGCCTCGTGGGGAGAGGCTTCAGTGATGGCTCCGGTACCTTTGTGGTCTTAGGTACATAAGGGTCCGGGTTAATAATCCAGGACTGCTTCTGCTTCTTCGCCGGAGGTGGATTGGGGGGCGACGTCTGCTTACCCGCCCGGGGCGGACTGGGGCGGCGGCTGCTTACCCACCGGAGGTGAATTGGGGGGCGGCGTCGGCTGACGTGAAGGAGGTGTAGGTGAAGCACCACCACCACCACCACCGTAGGGGGGTGGACTTGGTTGCCTTGGCGCCTCGCCTGGAAACTTGATAAACTTCTTTTGCCATAGAATGAATTGGCGCTTGACATCTCCAAGTCTTCTCTCCCCTTCAGGTGTAGAAATGTCAATCTCCAGGTCCTCAAACCCTTGTACTATGTCCTCCACCGTGACACGAGCATAGCCATCTTGAATGGGGTTGTTGTGGTGGAGTGCTCCAGGTTCACATGGTAAAGCACTGCCGATGGCTACCTTCATGGACATGTTCCCGATTGGATAATACAGATGACATTATTTCATCTCCTTTACATCGTCCACGGGGTAGCGAGGAGGCTCCGGTGCAGTAATTTTGATCGCCGGAGGCTCCGGTGCAGTAATTTCGATCGTCGGTGCATATGCACCAGCCGGTGGGGCCTCCGTGGAAGCCACGCTACTTCTCCGCTGCTGGCTTCCGACATCCGGTGGATGATCTTCATGCTGCGTCCGAGCTGCATCTCTTTCTTTTACTAGTACATCCACGGTTTTCCTCATCTCACTGAATTCCGATGCCAACCGCGCCAGCTCATCTTTTTGCCGACCCGCCTTTCTCTTACGGCTTCTGTAACTGTAGGGGTCATCTTCCTGGGAAAACCCTTCTTCCCACGAAATGACGCCTTTGCCTCGTACACGTCCTCCGTGTTCAGGATTCCCGAGGGCGCTTGTCAGCTGGTCATTCTCTCTGTTGAACTTGATCTTCCCCGCTTGAGCATCCCTCATTGCGTCAATAAGGGCTTGGGTGGGTTTAAACTTTGTGTCTCGGTGGGTACACTCCCCCGTCACCGGGTTTAGCGTTCCCCCATGCCCGTACCACCAGCTTTTGGCCCTAGGGTCCCATCCCTCGGTACCTAGAGGGATTCCTCGCGCCCTCAGGTCGTCCTCCATCTTCTGCCACTTAGGCTCAGAAAGGCGGTATCCTCCTGGCCCCATAATATGATTGTACTGCCTCTTAGCCGCATTTGCCTTATTTTTATCCGATATGGCCTTGAATTCCTCGGATTTCTTTTGCCTCACAAATTCGGGCCAATCATCTTTAATCTTCTCATATTGTCCGGTGAAATCCGAAGTCTTCCCCTTCTCGACATATTGAGCCACTAAATTTTTCTTGTATGTGCGGAATGCTGTGGCCATCTTCTGAAGAGCGAACTCTTTGACCAGCCTCCTCCTCTTACGTCCCTCCGGATCGTCGTTACCAAATTCATCTTTTTTGCGGTATTCCGAAGCTAGAACGAAATGCTCCATAAGCGTTCTCCAGCATTCATTTTTCTTTCTCTTGCTGACGAAACTGGAACCAACACGTGCCTTCACTGGCTCATGCCATTCCTGGACGGTGATCGGGACGCTGTCTTCACCGATTTTTTCGACGATCCGCTGGCCGAGGGCTAAAATAAGAAAGAGAGTCGAGTTAATACACATATTTATTGAAATCGGTAAATTTGTATCACCAGAGGCTCAATGTATATATATACCTCGCCGGAGGTGGTGATTGCTAATTGCTTATCAACATCGCCGGAGGTGTTTGTCGATGGTTAACCTCCATCAGCAGTGCCCGTTCCTTCGTCATCACCTCGCTGACGACCTTCATTTTCACCGAGGTTCAGATAAGAAGAGATATGGTCTTCTTCATCTTCTTGGGGCGGCGGCACATAAATAATGTCGTCGTTTATGATGCCGAAAAGATGTGCCTCGGCTTCCGCATTATAGTTATCCCTGATCGGGTCGGCTCTATCGTCCGCCATATGTGTCACTCCTGAGAACATGTAGTAAAAACTAATTAATTGTGTATATGCCAGCATTATATCACATCTCTTCTACATATAAAGAGAGAGGGCGACGAGGGAGGCGAGAGGGGGGACGCGCATGTAAGTTGGCCACATCTCTGGATGGGGTACAGTAATACAAGACCATAGCAATTGGATTCATTCAAAAATAGTTTATAGAATTTGAATTATTGTCCGATTACTAATTTGAGCATATTTGTAAAAACAAGTTTGTGCACGTATTAACTTTGGTCAACTATGGTTCCATGATGAACTACATGTTCTAACGATTTCAGAGACTACAAATTTGTAAATTTTGGCCCACTGGATTAATTTACACAATTTTTATAGTGTTAAAGGGTTAATTCTCTGTTTTGAATTATGGTGCAAAATTAATCACAGAACATATACTGTATTATGGCATGGTTGCATTCTACAGATTTCAAGCTTTCCAACCATATAAATTTTGCTAAATTTGGGTCTATGGTTGATTTTATATCGATTTTACAAGTTAGGGACAGAATCTGAAATTTGAATTCGAATTTAAACTGGTTTTGACTGGGGGCTGACTGTGCAGGCGACGTGGCGCAACGACATTGGCTGCTAGGGAGATCATGCGGATCGCCCCTAGAAGGGCCGTGGCCGTCAGATCGTATGCGATCTGGACGGTCCAGATGGCCTGGGGACTTAACGGGCGGCGCCCGGCCGGAATTTCGCCGGCGGCGGTCTGGGCGGGCGCGCGGCGGCGGTCTAGGCGGGCGGCGTTCTGGGCGGGCGCGCGGCGGCGGTCTGGGCGTTCTGGGCGGGCGCGCGGCAACGGTCTGGGTGGGCGCGGCGGCGGTCTGGGCCGTGGCCGTCGATCAGATTATCTCGCGCGGCGACGCGCGCGCGGGAAAGAAGAAGAGGAGGAGGCGGCGGCCGACGGCGCGGCGACGTACGGCGAGGGTGGCGGTCGGCGGTGTCGACGGTCGGCGGTCGGCGAGGGCGCGTCGGGCAGCCTGACGGCGTCTCTGGGCGTCGTCTTCGTCGGGCGGAGGAAGAAGATGAGCGTGGCGGTTGGCGCCGCGGCGTTTTATAGGGACGACCCTTTAGTCGCGGTTGGTGACACCAACCGCAACTAAAGGGGTACTATTAGTCGCGGTTGGTGTGGCCAACCGCGACTAAAGGTGTTTTCGCGGAATTCTGGCGGTTCCTGCCGAATCACTCTTTGGTCGCGGTTGGCCAAATTCTTTTAATTTCTGAATCTTCAAAATACAAATAATATATGAAAAAAATCAGAAAATAAAACTAATTCATTTCTGAATCTTCAAAATACAAATAATTTATGAAAAAAATTCAGAAAAATAAAACTAATTCATTTCTGAATCTTTAAAATACAAATAATATATGAAAAAATTCAGAAAATAAAACTAATTCATTTCTGAATCTTTAAAATACAAATAATATATCAAAAAATTCAGAAAATAAAACTAATTCAATTCAAAATCTTAAAAATACAAATAATATATCAAGAAATTCAGAAAAATAAAACTAATTCAATTCAAAATTCTAAAAATACAAATAATATATCAAAAAATTCAGAAAAATAAAACTAATTCAATTCAAAATTCTAAAAATACAAATAATATATCAAAAAATTCATAAAACAAAACTAATTCAATTCAAAATCTTAAAAATATAAATAATATATCAAAAAATTAAGAAAAGTAAAACTAATTCAATTTAAAATGTTAAAAATACAAATAGTATATCAAAAAATTCAGAAAAATAAAACTAATTCAATTCAAAATGTTAAAAATACAAATAATATATCAAAAAAATCAGAAAAATCCAATGTCTTCCCTCATCTGTCTTCCTGCCCCCCGCTTCCCACCAGCCGGGACTAAAGCTTACCCAGACGTGCTTATCCCACCGACAGTTTTGTTAGATGATACAAAACCACCTTTAGTCCCGGTTGCACCCACCAGCCGGGACTAAAGCTTACCCAAACGTCCTTATCCCGTCATTTCTTCCCTGTCTTCCCGCCTCTTTCTTCCCGCCACTTTCTTCCCGCCTACTGTCTTTCCGCTCCCATTTTCCCGCCATTTCTCACTACATATATGTAGCCCAGCTTGGCCAGCATTATCACATCTCTACAATCTCCCATCACTCTCTCATGGCTTCCACCGCACCCACTCTAACCTACCAGCAGGTGGAGGAGCTTTGCGCCTCGAACTACCCTTGCCCACCGGGCTACCGCATCCCCGCCGGCTAGAGCCTAAGCACCGGAGGCGTGCCGGTCCCTCCCGTCCCTCAGGGTACTGCGCGCCGGGCGGCCATCACGAACCACTACTACCTCGATCTCACGCCGGAGCAGCGGATGAATCCCCGCTGGCATCCCGATAACCAGCATACTTGGGACGCCTTCTTCATCAATCGGCGTGAGAGGGCGCTCGCCAGGTATGAGGAGGACGGTCTGCCTCCTGGGAACTTCCACGAGGCCGGCCGTCGGCTATGGTGGTACGACCGGACCCTACAGAGCGTCATGGACTACATCACGGCCGGCTATATCCCCCGCCTGCGCTACCCTCAGTTCGAGCCACGAGCGCCGCCCGACGACAGCGACGACGACAGCAGCGACGACTACCAGTACAACAGCGACGACTATGAAGACTACGAGTATGCATATTATACGCCTAGGCAGGAGTATGACTAAGTCGTCACTCCAAATTTCATGTATCATCAGTGTTACGGCTCCTCTAGTCCTTTTCCCATTATACGCCTAGGCAGGAGTATGACTTAGTCACTCCAAATTTCATGTATCATCAGTGGTATCTCGAATCAATCGAATCATTCGAAAATGGACACCAAACACATCACAGATAATATAATTCACATGATCCAATCAAAAAAGTTTGGTACAATAAATTATTACACATCATTTCTTCCCTTGTGTCACTGCTTGCTTACGATTGAGCCGTATCCATGGAGCATCCTCATCATTTAACTTAATGCTTGGGTCGGTGTTCACTTTGAAGGGCGGAATTTCACCAAACATATTATAATCTTCTGACATGTCTGTCTTGCCCTCCACTCCCATGATGTTTCTTTTCCCTGAAAGAACAATGTGGCGCTTTGGATCATTGCATGATGTACTGATTGTTTTCTTATCTTTCCGTTTCCTCGGTTTGCTACTCATGTCCTTCACATAGAAAACCTGAGCGACATCTTTCGCTAGGACGAATGGTTCGTCAAGGTAACCAAGATTGTTGAAATCCACCATTGTCATTCCGTATTGCTGGTCCACCTTTACCCCACCTCCTGTTAGCTTGAACCATTTGCACCGGAACAAAGGGACCTTAAAGGAGGGTCCATAGTCAAGTTCCCATATCTCCTCTATGTAACCGTAATATGTGACCTTTTGCCCATTCTCGGTTGCTGCATCAAAGCGGACACCACTGTTTTGGTTGGTGCTCTTTTTATCTTGGGCGATCGTGTAAAATGTATTCCATTTATCTCGTACCCTTGGAAAGTCGTTATAGTCGAAGATGGTGTCTTGGCCAACATGTATAGCTGATCTACAACATGATCGTCATTCATTAAATGTTTTCTCAACCAACTGCCGAAAGTATCCATGTGGGCCTTCGTATTCCAGGATTCAGGCTTCCCCGGGTTGTCCTCGCGTAAAATATTCTAGTGTTTCTCAAAGTACGGAGCCACCAAGCTGGAATTGGTCAGAACTGTGTGGTGTGCTTCAGTCATAGAATGGCCGTCCATACATATCGTTGATTTCCTGCCGATCGTGCCTTTTCCACTTAGTCTCCCCTCGTGCCGCGATCGAGGAAGACCAATCGGCTTAAGGTCAGGAACAAAGTCAACACAGAATTCAATTACCTCCTCATTTTCATAGCCCTTGGCAATGCTTCCTTCTGGCCTAGCACGGTTACGAACATATTTCTTTAATACTCCCATGAACCTCTCAAAGGGGAACATATTGTGTAGAAATACCGGACCGAGGATGGAAATCTCTTTGACTAGGTGAACCAGGAGGTGCGTCATAATATTGAAGAAGGATGGCGGGAACACCAACTCGAAACTGACAAGACATTGGACCACATCGTTCTGTAGCCGTGGTAGATCTTCTGGATTGATTACCTTCTGAGAGATTGCATTGAGGAATGCACATAGCTTCACAATGGCTACTCGAACATTTTCCGGTAGGAGCCCCCTCAAAGCAATCAGAAGCAATTGCGTCATAATCACGTGGCAGTCGTGAGACTTCAGGTTTTGGAACTTTTTGTCCACTGATACGTCTCCAACGTATCCATAATTTCTGACGTTCCATGCTTGTTTTATGACAATACTTACATGTTTTGCTTGCACTTTATGATGATTTCATGCGTTTTCTGGAACTAACCTATTAACAAGATGCCGAAGTGCCAGTTCCTGTTTTCTGCTGTTTTTGGTTCCAGAAAGGCTGTTCGGGCAATATTCTCGGAATTGGACGAAATCAACGCCAAAGATCTTATTTTTCCCGGGAGGCTCCAGAACACCGAAGAGAAGTCAGAGGGGAGGCCTGGGGCCCCCACACCATAGGGCCGCGCGGGCTAGCCCCTGGCCGCGCCGGCCTATGGGGAGGGTGCCCTGGTGCCCCTCCTGTGCCGCCTCTTCGCCTATATAAGCCCTTTCGACCTAAAAACTCGATACCAATTGACGAAACTCCAGAAAGACTCCAGGGGCGCCGCCACCATCGCGAAACTCCAATTCGGGGGACAGAAGTCTCTGTTCCGGCACCCTGCCAGGACGGGGAAGTGCCCTCGGAAGCCATCTCCATCGACGCCACCGCCTCCGCCATGCTCCGTGAGTAGTTCCCCCATGGACTACGGGTTCTAGCAGTAGCTAGTTGGTACTCTCTATCCCATGTACTTCAATACAATGATCTCATGAGCTGCCTTACATGATTGAGATTCATCTGATGTAATCGATGTTGTGTTTGTTGGGATCCGATGGATGATACATTATGATTAGTCTATCTATAAAGTTTGTGAAGTTATTGTTGCTGCAATCTTGTTATGCTTAATGCTTGTCACTACGGCCCGAGTGGCATGATCTTAGATTTAAGCTCTATATTATTGCTTAGATTGTATCTACAAGTTGTATGCACATGTCGCTGTCCGGAACCAAAGGCCCCGAAGTGACAGAAATCGGGACAACCGGAGGGGATGGCGGTGATGTGAGGATCACATGTTTTCACCAAGTGTTAATGCTTTGCTCCGGTGCTCTATTAAAAGGAGTACCTTAATATCCAGTAGATTCCCTTGAGGCCCGGCTGCCACCGGCTGGTAGGACAAAAGATGTTGTGCAAGTTTCTCATTGCGAGCACGTACGACTATATATGGAAAACATGCCTACATGATTAATAATCTTGATGTTCTGTCTTAATGCTTTGAATCCTATCAATTGCCCAACTGTAATTTGTTCACCCAACACTTGTCACTTGTTATTGGAGAGTTACCACTAGTGTATATCGCTGGGAACCCCGGTCCATCTCTCATCATCATATACTCGTTCTACATGTCATTGGAAGTAGTATCAACTATTTTCTGGTGCCATTGCTCCTGTGTTACTATTACTGCTGCTGTGTTACTTTTACTACTGCTCTCATATTACCGCTGCTTTCACATCACCCCTGTTGCTAGTGCTTTTCCAGGTGCAGCTGAATTGACAACTCAGTTGTTAAGGCTTATAAGTATTCTTTACCTCCCCTTGTGTCGAATCAATAAATTTGGGTTTTACTTCCCTCGAAGACTACCGCGATCCCCTATACTTGTGGGTTATCAAGACCGTTTTCTGGCGCCGTTGCCGGGGAGGCATAGCTTTACTCATAAGTTCACCTGGGGAGTACACTCTACCTCTCTCTCTGTTTTTCTTTTATTTTATTTTGTTTTGCTTAGTTTACTTTTGTCTAGTTTATTTGCGCTTAGTTTATTTCTGTCTATTATTACTTTGCTTAGTTTCTTTTTGTTTTGTTTTATTTTCCTCATATACCTAAAAATCCATAAAAATTTGAAAAATCAAAAAATTAAAAAAAGCTATTATGGGAGAACCTATAACCTATTTGGAGCTCATAGAATATTATAATAATTATAGAGAATCAAGAACTGGTAAAGTTATGAGCGCTGTGATAGAAAAATTGAATACAATTGCTAAAATTTTGCTTAAACGCCATGATATAAATTGTTGCTCTAAAGAGGATACTAAACATCTGAAATTTCAATGTGGCTTTAGTGAAGAAGTTTTAATTAAGAACTATAATTGGAATAACTATATTCATCTTGGGTTCGAAGAGGTAGAACAATTTATCATATTTATGGGAGTCTCTGAGATAGAATCCTTCATGGTTAAGAATTTTGAAACTTGTGTTGTTTGTAAGGACCTTAAAGATTATGTCTCTTCTATCCTTAATTTTTGCAATGAAAGTTACAGTGATAATCCTTATATCATTGATTATAAAGAGAGACTCATTAATGCACAAGAATGCACTCGCAATTTGCAGGAACCTGTGGAAGAAGAAATTGATGAACCTGAAAGCTCATTGGATGAAAAAGAGGAGGAAATTGATGAACCTGAAAGCTCATTGGATGAAAAAGAAGAGGAGAGTGATGAACAAAAGGAGGAAGAATGGATTAGCTACCCATGCCAACCTTCTAATGAGAGTAACTCTTTATCTCTTACACTATTTGATTGTCCTCCATGCTTGCCGAAAGAGGTTGAATGTTATGTTCCCGTGGATTCTCTTGAAATAGTACCTATGGGTAAAACTTGTGAGAATAATTATGCTACTGTTATCTATGATAATCCATGCTACTTTGATAAATCTTATGATAATGCTTTGTTTGTGCCTGATGTCGAAATGCATGGTACTAAAGAATTTTGCTTAGCAAATGTTTATGATAAAGCTCTAGATGATGGTCCTATGTTACTTGATAATATTAATTGTACTACTAATGAAAATGGGATTGGAGAGTTCTTGACTTTATCTATGAGTCCCATATCTCTTGAGATTGATCAATCATCATGTTATATTGTTGATAAAAGCGGGTTTGAAAGTTTTGATCCCATTATTTTTTATATTGATAAAAATTATGTGCTTATGGATCATGAAAAGCATGCTGCATGTGATAGTTATATTGTTGAGTTTGTTCATGAAGCTACTGAAAATTATTATGAGAGAGGAAAATATGGTTTTAGAAATTTGCATGGTACTAAAACACCTCTCTATATGCTTAAAATTTTGAAGTTACGCTTGTTTAATCTTCTTATGCTTGTCACTTTGTTATTCATGAATTTATTTGTGTACAAGATTCCTATGCATAGGAAGTGGGTTAGACTTAAATGTGTTTCTTATTTGCTTTTGATGCTCTCTTTTTCTTCAACTCTTATTTCTTGCGAGTGCATCATTAAAATTGCTGAGCCCATCTTAATGGCTATAAAGAAAGAACTTCTTGGAGATAACCCATGTGTTTATTTTGCTACTGTTTTGTTGTGTTTTGGAAGTTGTTACTACTGTAGCAACCTCTCCTTATCTTTATTTTATTGCATTGTTGTGCCAAGTGAAGCCTCTAATCGAAGGTTGATACTAGATTTGGATTTCTGCGCAGAAACAGATTTCTTTGCTGTCACGAATTTGGGCCTAATTCTCTGTAGTTAACTCAGAAAATTTTGCCAATTTTTGTGAGTGATCCTCAGATATGTACGCAACTTTCATTAGTTTTGAGTTTTCTGATTTGAGCAACGGAAGTACCTCTTTAAAATTCGTCTTTACTGGCTGTTCTGTTTTGGCAGATTCTGTCTCTGTTTTTTGCATTGTCTCTTGTGGACTTTAAGCAAGGCTTTCTAGACGTGGAGAGCTGTAGCTAATGTTTTATTGAGTTCTTGCAATGTGTCACTACAGGACCAAGGTGGATTCAAGTTTTTTGAGTACTAACCCCTCTAATGAAGTTTATGAGAAGTTTGGTGTGAAGGAAGTTTTCAAGGGTCAAGAGAGGAGGATGATATATGATCAAGAAGAGTGAAAAGTCTAAGCTTGGGGATGCCCCCGTGGTTCATCCCTGCATATTTCAAGAAGACTCAAGCGTCTAAGCTTGGGGATGCCCAAGGCATCCCCTTCTTCATCAACTTATCAGGTTTCTTCTATTGAAACTATATTTTTATTCGGTCACATCTTATGTGCTTTACTTGGAGGGTCTGTGTGCTTTTATTTTTGTTTGTGTTTGAATAAATTCGGATCCTAGCAATCCTTGTTTGGGAGAGAGACACGCTCCGCTTTTTCATATGAACACTTGTTCTTCGTTTTACTTTTAATGTTCAATGATAAAAGTTGGAAGCTACAATACTTATTGTTATTTGGTTGGAAACAGAATATGCCTCATAATGTCTTGGATAATTTGACACTTGGCAATTGTTTTGAGCTCTCAAGTAGATCATGATTAAGTTTTTTTTCATGTAGTTTAAACCTATTAGTGGAGAACTACAGTAGAGCTTGTTGAAATTGGTTTGCATGATTGGTCTCTCTTAAGGTCTAGATATTTTCTGGTAAAAGTGTTTGAGCAACAAGGAAGACAGTGTAGAGTATTATAATGCTTGCAATATGTTTTTATGTAAGTTTTGCTGTACCGGTTCATACTTGTGTTTGCTTCAAACAACCTTGCTAGCCCAAAGCCTTGTACTGAGAGGGAATGCTTCTCGTGCATCCAAAACCTTGAGCCAAAACCTATGCCATGTGTGTCCACCATATCTACCTACTATTTGGTATTTCCTGCCATTCCAAGTAAATACTTCGTGTGCTACCTTTAAACCTTCAAAATGCTTCTCAATTTGTGTCAATGTTTTATAGCTCATGAGGAAGTATGTGGTGTTTATCTTTCGACCTTGTCATTTACTCTTGACGGACTTTCATAATGGACTAGTGGCACATCCGCTTATCCAATAATTTTGCAAAAAGAGCTGGCAATGGGGTTCCCAGCCCCAATTAATCAAACTTCATTAATAATTCCCTTCACATGTTTTGCTCTGATTCATCAGTAAGCAACTTAATTTTGCAAATAGACACTCCTCCATGGTATGAGATTGTTGGAAGGCACCCGAGGATTCGGTTAGCCATGGCTTGTGAAAGAAAAGGTTGGGATGAGTGTCACCCTTAAATAAATAAAAACTAAAGTACATGTGTAAACAAAAGAGAAGAGGGATGATCTACCTTGCTGGTAGAAATAACGTCTTCATGGGAGCCGCTCTTGAAAGTCTGCTTGGCGAGGTAGTTGGAGTAACCATTACCATTCGTTGACAACAACAAACACCTCTCAAAACTTTACTTTTATGCTCTCTATGTGATTTCAAAACTTAAAAAGCTCTAGCACATGATTTAATCCCTGCTTCCCTCTGCGAAGGGCCTTTCTTTTACTTTATGTTGAGTCAGTTTACCTACTTCCTTCCATCTTAGAAGCAAACACTTGTGTCACTGTGCATTGATTTTTACATACTTGCTTATTTGCATTCATCATATTACTTTGTGTTGACAATATCCATGAGATATGCATGTTGAAAGTTGAAAGCAACCACTGAAACTTATATCTTCCTTTGTGTTGCTTCGATGCCTTTACTTTGAATTTATTGCTTTATAAGTTAACTCTTGTGCAAGACTTTTGATGCTTGTCTTGAAAGTACTCTTCATGAAAAGTTTTGCTATATGTTATCTATTTGTTAGCAACTATAAATCATTGCCTTGAGTCACTTCATTCATTTCATATGCTTTGTAATAGTATGATCAAGGTTATGTAAGTAGCATGTCACTACAGAAATTATTCTTTTTATCGTTTACCTACTCGAGGACGAGTAGGAACTAAGCTTGGGGATGCTGATACGTCTCCAACGTATCCATAATTTCTGACGTTCCATGCTTGTTTTATGACAATACTTACATGTTTTGCTTGCACTTTATGATGATTTCATGCGTTTTCCGGAACTAACCTATTAACAAGATGCCGAAGTGCCAGTTCCTGTTTTCTGCTGTTTTTGGTTCCAGAAAGGCTGTTCGGGCAATATTCTCGGAATTGGACGAAATCAACGCCAAAGATCTTATTTTTCCCGGGAGGCTCCAGAACACCGAAGGGAAGTCAGAGGGGAGGCCTGGGGCCCCCACACCATAGGGCCGTGCGGGCCAGCCCATGGCCGCGCCGGCCTATGGGGAGGGCGCCCTGGTGCCCCTCCTGCGCCGCCTCTTCGCCTATATTAGCCATTTCGACCTAAAAACTCGATACCAATTGACGAAACTCCAGAAAGACTCCAGGGGCGCCGCCACCATCGCGAAACTCCAATTCGGGGGACAGAAGTCTCTGTGCCGCCACCCTGCCGGGACGGGGAAGTGCCCTCGGAAGCCATCTCCATCGACGCCACCGCCTCCGCCATGCTCCGTGAGTAGTTCCCCATGGACTACGGGTTCTAGCAGTAGCTAGTTGGTACTCTCTATCCCATGTACTTCAATACAATGATCTCATGAGCTGCCTTACATGATTGAGATTCATCTGATATAATCGGTGTTGTGTTTGTTGGGATCCGATGGATGATACATTATGATTAGTCTATCTATAAAGTTTGTGAAGTTATTGTTGCTGCAATCTTGTTATGCTTAATGCTTGTCACTATGGCCCGAGTGGCATGATCTTAGATTTAAGCTCTATATTATTGCTTAGATTGTATCTACAAGTTGTATGCACATGTCGCTGTCCGGAACCAAAGGCCCCGAAGTGACAGAAATCGGGACAACCGGAGGGGATGGCGGTGATGTGAGGATCACATGTTTTCACCAAGTGTTAATGCTTTGCTCCGGTGCTCTATTAAAAGGAGTACCTTAATATCCAGTAGATTCCCTTGAGGCCCGGCTGCCACCGGCTGGTAGGACAAAAGATGTTGTGCAAGTTTCTCATTGCGAGCACGTACGACTATATATGGAAAACATGCCTACATGATTAATAATCTTGATGTTCTGTCTTAATGCTTTGAATCCTATCAATTGCCCAACTGTAATTTGTTCACCCAACACTTGTCACTTGTTATTGGAGAGTTACCACTAGTGTAGATCGCTGGGAACCCCGGTCCATCTCTCATCATCATATACTCGTTCTACATGTCATTGGAAGTAGTATCAACTATTTTCTGGTGCCATTGCTCCTGTGTTACTATTACTGCTGCTGTGTTACTTTTACTACTGCTCTCATATTACCGCTGCTTTCACATCACCCCTGTTGCTAGTGCTTTTCCAGGTGCAGCTGAATTGACAACTCAGTTGTTAAGGCTTATAAGTATTCTTTACCTCCCCTTGTGTCGAATCAATAAATTTGGGTTTTACTTCCTTCGAAGACTGCCACGATCCCCTATACTTGTGGGTTATCATCCACCATGTTTATTATTCCCTTTATATTCGACAAGAATCCAGCCGGGACCTTCGTACTGCTCAGGCATTCAAAAAAGATGACCTTCTCTTCTTTGGTCAGAGCGTAGCTGGCACGACCTTGAAACCATTCCGGATGCCGGTCATTAGGGTCTTTCAAACGTTGCTGGTCCTGCCGTGCTTCCTTTGTATCATTTGTCATCCCATACACGCCCAAGAAGCTTAGGAGGTTCACGCAAATATTCTTCGTAACATGCATCACGTCGATTGCAGAGCGGACATCTAGGACTTTCCAATATTCTAGCTCCCAGAATATAGATTTCTTCTTCCACATGGGTGCGCGCCCGTCAGCTCCCTGCGGAACTGATTGTCCACCAGGACCCTTTCCAAAGATGACTTTCAAATCCTTGACCATATCAAATACCTCAGCACCAGTACGTTCCGCAAGCTTCGGCCGGTGATCTGCCTTGCCGTTGTAATGCTTGCCTTTCTTTCTTACTAGATGAATTTTCGGAAGAAATCGACGATGCCCAAGGTACACGTTCTTCTTACAATTTGGCAAATATACACTTTCAGTCTCATGTAAGCAGTGCGTGCATGCATTGTATCCCTTATTTGACAGTCCGGAAAGGTTACTAAGAGCAGGCCAATCGTTGATGGTTACGAAAAGCAACGCTCGTAGGTCAAATTCCTCTTCTTTGTGCTCATCCCACATACGTACACCAGGTCTGCCCCACAACTGTAAAATTTCATCAACTAATGGCCTTAGGTACACATCGATGTTGTTGCTGGGTTGCTTCGGACCTTGGATGAGCACTGGCATCATAATGAACTTCCGCTTCATGCACAACCAAGGAGGAAGGTTGTAGATGCATAGAGTCACGGGCCAGGTGCTATGGCTGGAGCTCTGCTCGCCAAAAGGATTCATGCCATCTGTACTTAGACCAAATCTTATGTTCCTTGCGTCAGCTGCAAAATCTTTGAACTCTCTGTTGATCTTTCTCCATTGCGTTCCATCTGCGGGGTGTCTCAACTGCCCGTCCGACTTACGGTCCTCTTTGTGCCATCGCAACGACTTTTCATGCTCTTTGTTCCTGAACAGACGTTTCAACCGTGGTATTATAGGAGCATACCACATCACCTTGGCGGGAACCCTCTTCCTGGGTTTCTGGCCCTCAACATCGTCACCAGGGTCATCGCCTCTGATCTTATAACGCAATGCAGTGCATACCGGGCATTCATTCAAATTCTCGTATTCACCGCGGTAGAGGATGCAGTCGTTGATGCATGCATGTATCTTCAGAACCTCTAAACCTAGAGGGCAGACAACCTTCTTTGCTTCGTACGTACTGGCGGGCAACTCGTTATTCTTTGGAAACATATTCTTCAACATTTTCAGCAAGTTTTCAAATCCTGAGTCAGCTACACCTTCCTGTGCCTTCCATTTCAGCAAATCCAGTGTGCAGCCCAGCTTTTTCAGACCATTATCGCATCCGGGGTACAGCGACTTTTTGTGATCCTCTAACATGCGATCCAAATTCTCCCTCTCTTTTTCAGTTTCGCAGCTTCTCCGTGCATCAGCAATGGTCCGACCAAGATCATCAACGGGCTCATCACGTGCCTCTTCTTCACCTTCCCCTTCACCTTCCCCTTCACCTTCCCCACCTTCAGCATCCTCCATGAAAGTATCACCGAAATGATCAAGATAGTTGTCATCAATGAAATCATCCCCTTCTTCATCTTCTTCCATTATAACCCCTCTTTCTCCATGCTTGGTCCAATAATTATAGCTTGGCATAAAACCCTGCCGAAGCAGGTGCATGTGAACATCTCTTGAGGAAGAGTAACCCTTCTGATTCTTACAGGCAACACATGGACAGATAACAAAACCCCCCTGGTTGTTCGCTTTAGCCACTACGAGGAAATCTTTCAAACCCGTAGTGAACTCGCCGGAGAGTCGGTTACCGTACATCCATTGCCGATTCATCTGCATTATTATAATATAAAATATATAATTAACCATCATGCATTTGTTAAACTAATTAACTAACTACAAACAATAGAAATCAAACAATGAACTACACACATATGCATATTTTATCAATGACACATCAAAGGTTCAAGTTGCTAACCGCGATCGAGGAGGAAAAAATAAATGAGAAAGCTCAAGTGTGGCTCCAACACTTCATATCTTGTTTGTTTCATGCTCTTGGGGCATTTCATCAAACACCTTATGTGCATAAGAGGAACCAAAAGCAAACCTAACACCTACTTGTGAAGTTTGTGAAGAGAATGGCTCCAAATGGCTAAGTGCTGGCTGCTGGATGGGTATATATAGGGGAGGGGCTTTAGTCGCGGTTGGTCTGGCAAACCGTGACTAAAGGTGCCCGAAGGCCTTTAGTCGCGGTAGGCCTGGCCAACCGCGACTAAAGCCCCTCACGTGCACCAGCTGGCCAGCGACCGCCCTGGGCCCAGGCCTTTGGTCGCGGTTCGCCTCCCGAACTGCGACTAAAGGTCCCATTAGTCACGGTTCCAAATATTTGGGGACTAATGGGGCTGGATGGAAGGCCCTTTTTCCACCAGTGACTACTGTAGCAACCTCTCCTTATCTTAATTTTGTTGCATTGTTGTGCCAAGTAAAGTCTTTGATAGTAAGGTTGATACTAGATTTGGATTACTGCGCAGAAATAGATTTCTTGCTGTCACGAATTTGAGCAGTAGTCTCTGTAGGTAACACAGAAAAATCTGCCAATTTACGTGAGTGATCCTCAGATATGTACGCAACTTTCATTCAATTTGAGCATTTTCATTTGAGCAAGTGTGGTGCACCTAAAAAATTCGTATTTACGGACTGTTCTGTTTTGACAGATTCTGCCTTTTATTTCGCATTGCCTGTTTTGCTATGCTTGATGGATTTCTTTATTCCATTAACTTTTAGTAGCTTTGTGCAATGTCCAGAAGTGTTAAGAATGATTATGTCACCTCTGAACATGTGAATTTTGATTATGCACTAACACTCTAATGAGTTGTTTTGAGTTTGGTGTGGAGGAAGTTTTCAAGGATCAAGAGAGGAGGATGATACAATATGATCAAGGAGAGTGAAAGCTCTAAGCTTGGGGATGCCCCCGTGGTTCATCCCTGCATATTTCAAGAAGACTCAAGCATCTAAGCTTGGGGATGGCCAAGGCATCCCCTTCTTCATCAACAACATTATCAGGTTTCTCTAGTGAAACTATATTTTTATTCCATCACATCTTATGTGCTTTGCTTGGAGCGTCTGTTTGTTTTTGTTTTTGTTTGAATAAAATGGATCCTAGCATTCATTGTGTGGGAGAGAGACACGCTCCGCTGTTGCATATGGACAAATATGTCCTTAGCTTTACTCATTATGTTCATGACGAAGGTTGAAACTGCTCCGTTAAATTGTTATATGGTTGGAAACGGGAAATGCTACATGTGGTAAATGGTATAATATCTTGAATAATGTGATACTTGCCAATTTTTGTGCTCATGTTTAAGCTCTTGCATCATATACTTTGCACCTATTAGTGAAGAAATACATAGAGCTTGCTAAAATTTGGTTTGCATGATTGGTCTCTCTAAGGTCTAGATATTTTCTAGTAAGGGTTGAACAACAAGGAAGACGGTGTAGAGTCTTATAATGCTTGCAATATGTCTTTTATGTGAGTTTTGCTGTACCGGTTCATACTTGTGTTTGTTTCAATTAACCTTGCTAGCCTAAGCCTTGTATTGAGAGGGATTACTTCTCGTGCATCCAAAATCCTTGAGCCAAAAACTATGCCACTTGTGTCCACCATACCTACCTACTACATGGTATTTCTCCGCCATTCCAAAGTAAATTGCTTGAGTGCTATCTTTAAACACTTCAAAAGTTATTACCTCTTATTTGTGTCAATGTTTTATAGCTCATGAGGAAGTATGTGGTGTTTATCTTTCAATCTTGTTGGGAAACTTTCAACAATGGACTAGTGGCTTCATCCGCTTATCCAATAATTTTGCAAAAAGAGCTGGCAATGGGATTCCCAGTCCCAAATTAATTAACCCTCATAATTTTACAAAAATAGACACTCCTCCATGGTATGTGATTGTTGGACGGCACCAGAGGATTCGGTTAGCCATGGCTTGAGAAAGCAAAGGTGGGGAGGAGTGTCATCTAAATAAAACTAAAATAAAAGGTACTCCTTCATGGTATGAGATTGTTGGCAGGCACCCGAGGTTCGGTTAGCCATGGTTTGTGAAAGCAAGGTTGGAAGGAGTGCCACCCAAAAATAAAATTCATGGGAGCTGCTCTTTGAAAGTCTGTCTGGCAAGGGGGTTAGAGTGCCCACTACCATTCGTTGACAACAACAAACACCTCTCAAAACTTTACTTTTATGCTCTCTTTATGTTTTCAAAATAAAAGCTCTAGCACAAATGTAGCAATCAATGCTTCCCTCTGCGAAGGGCCATTCTTCTACTTTTATGTTGAGTCAGTTTACCTATTTCCTTCTATCTTAGAAGCAAACACTTGTGATAACTGTGCATTGATTCCTGCATACTTGCATATTGCACTTATTATATTACTTTGCATTGACAACTATCCATGAGATATACATGTTACAAGTTGAAAGCAACCGCTGAAACTTAATCTTCCTTTGTGTTGCTTCAATTCCTTTACTTTGAATTTATTGCTTTATGAGTTAACTCTTATGCAAGACTTATTGACGCTTGTCTTGAAAGTACTATTCATGAAAAGTCTTTGCTATATGATTCAATTGTTTACTCATTGTATTTACCATTGCTTAGAATCGCTGCATTCATTACATGTGCTTACAATAGTATTGATCAAGATTATGATGGCATGTCACTTCAGAAATTATCTTTGTTATCGTTTACCTACTCGGGACGAGTAGGAACTAAGCTTGGGGATGCTGATACGTCTCCAACGTATCGATAATTTCTTATGTTCCATGCTTGTTTTATGATGATACACACATGTTTTATACATACTTTATGCCATATTTATGGATTTTCCGGCACTAACCTATTAACGAGATGCTGAAGATCCAGTTGTTGTTTTCTGCTGTTTTTGGTTTCAGAAATCCTAGTAAGGAAATATTCTCGGAATTGGACAAAATCAACGCCCAGGATCTTATTTTTCCATGAAGCTTCCAGAAGTCCGAAAGAGAAACGAAGTGGGGCGAGGAGGCGGCCACACAACAGGGCGGTGCGGCCAGGCCTAGGGCCGCGCGGCCCTAGCGTGTGGGCCCCTCGCGTCGCCCCTAAACCTACCTCTCTGACTATAAGAAGCCTTCGTCGATAATAACTCCAGGACCGAGAGCCATGATATGGAAAACCTTCCAGAGACGCCGCCGCCGCCAATCCCATCTCGGGGGATTCAGGAGATCGCCTCCGGCACCCTGCCGGAGAGGGGAATCATCTCCCGGAGGAATCTTCACCGCCATGGTCGCCTCCGGAGTGATGTGTGAGTAGTTCACCCCTGGACTATGGGTCCATAGCATTAGCTAGATGGTCGTCTTCTCCTAATTGTGCTATCATTGTCGATCTTGTGAGCTGCCTAACATGATCAAGATCATCTATTTGTAATGCTACATGTTGCATTTGTTGGGATCCGATGAATATGGAATACTATGCTATGTTGATTATCAATCTATATATGTGTTGTTTATGATCTTGCATGCTCTCCATTATTAGTAGAGGCTCTGGCCAAGTCGTTACTTGTAACTCCAAGAGGGAGTATTTATGCTCGATAGTGGGTTCATGCCTCCATTAAATCTGGGACAGTGACAGAAATTTCTAAGGTTGTGGATGTGCTATTGCCACTAGGGATAAAACATCAATGCTATGTCTAAGGATGTATTTGTTGATTACATTACGCACCATACTTAATGCAATTGTCTGTTGTTTGCAACTTAATACTGGAGGGGGTTCGGATGATAACCTGAAGGTGGACTTTTTAGGCATAGATGCATGTTGGATAGCGGTCTATGTACTTTGTCATAATGCCCAATTAAATCTCACACTACTCATCATAACATGTATGTGCATGGTCATGCCCTCTTTATTTGTCAATTGCCCAACTGTAATTTGTTCACCCAACATGTTATTTCTTATGGGAGAGACACCACTAGTGAAATGTGGACCCCGGTCCATTCTTTTACGTCGAATATAACTCGTTCTACTGTTTTCTGCAAACATCATCATCAGCACTATACATCTAATCCTTTGTTACAGCAAGCCGGTGAGATTGACAACCTCACTATCACGTTGGGGCAAAGTAATTTGGTTGTGTTGTGCAGGTTCCACGTTGGCGCCGGAATTCCTGGTGTTGCACCGCACTACACTCCACTGCCATCAACCTTCAACGTGCTTCTTGACTCCTACTGGTTCGATAGACCTTGGTTTCTTACTGAGGGAAACTTACTGCTGTACGCATCACACCTTCCACTTGGGGTTCCCAACGGTCGCGTGCTGTATGCGTGTCAGTCATCCCAAAAATAATGCCTCAAGTCATAAAAGAATTTCCTCCTTTGCTGGGCTGAAAAGGTCGGAGGCAAGTACTTGGAAACAATAAAGTTAGCATAATCAGCGTACCAAGGACTATCTCGCGAGCTCACCTTTATTACAGCCAATTGTTCATTTGGAAAACTATCATTAACAGGAACAGGATCATAAGCAATATTTTCCAATCTAGACAAATTATCAGCAACAGGATTATCAGCACCTTTCCTATCTATAATATGTAAATCAAATTCTTGCAAAAGAAGCACCCATCTAATAAGCCTTGGCTTAGCATCTTTCTTTTCCATAAGGTACCTGATATGTCCAAAACGTATCTACTTTCCCGAACACTTTTGCTATTGTTTTGCCTCTAATTTGTGTATTTTGGATACAACTAACACGGACTAACACTATTTTCAGCAGAATTGCTCTGGTGTCTTGTTTTTGTGCAGAAATTCAACTTTCGGGAAAATCCTCGGAATTTATACCAAAAGGCCTAATTTACCAGAAGACTCAGGGAGCCAGAAGGGCAAGCCAGGTGGAGGCCCGAGGGCCCCACACACCAGGCCGGCGTGGCCCAGGGGGGGCGCGCCGCCCTAGTGTGTGGCCCCCTCGGCTGGCCTCCGACGCCCCCCTCTGGACTACTTAAGGGGTTCGATCTAAAAAATGCGAGGAAAAAGTCGAAGTCGCCATAAACCCTCCAGTACGCCGCCACATCGCGAAACTCCATCTCGGGGACCAGAAACTCCGTTCTGGCACTCCGCCGGGACGGGGAATTGGAGGAGATCATCGCCATCATCATCACCGACGCCTCTCCATCGACCAGCAATGCTTCCCCCATCCATGTGTGAGTAATTCCCCCGCTGTAGGCTGAAGGGGATGGTAGGGATTGGATGAGATTGGTCATGTAATAGCATAAGATTGTTAGGGCATAGTGCCTAGTGTCCGTAATTGGTACTTTGATGATATTGTTGCAACTTGTTATGCTTAATGCTTGTCACTAGGGCCCGAGTGCCATGATCTCAGATCTGAACATGTTATTGTTTCATCATGATATGCATTGTTTTAATCTTAGCTGCAAGTTGTATACACATGTTGCTGCCCGGAACCAAAGGCCCCGAAGTGACAGAAATCGGGACAACCGGAGGGGATGGCGGTGATGTGAGGATCACATGTGTTCACGGAGTGTTAATGCTTTGCTCCGGTACTCTATTAAAAGGAGTACCTTAATATCCAGTAGATTCCATCGAGGCCCGGCTGCCACCGGCTGGTAGGATAAAAGATGTTGTGCAAGTTTCTCATTGCGAGCACGTACGACTATATATGGAACACATGCCTATGGATTGCTTTGTACTTGGACACCGCTTTATTATTATCTGCAAATGCCCTGCTTTAATTGTTACATGAGTTTCTCTCATCCATGCAAGGCCCGTCATCCATCCCTGTGCCTACAGTATTTTAATCCTACTGTTTACTAAAATCACTACTGCTGTCTCTGTTACTCTGTTGCTGTTATTTCACTACTGCTACTGCTATAAAACTGTTACTACTGATAGACTCTTGCGAGCTAGTCTGTTTCCAGGTGCAGCTGAATTGACAACTCCGATGTTAAGGCTTTCAAGTATTCTTTGTCTCCCCTTGTGTCGAATCAATAAATTGGGTTTTACTTCCCGCGAAGACTGTTGCGATCCCCTATACTTGTGGGTCATCAAGACTGTTTTCTGGCGCCGTTGCCGGGGAGCATAGCTTTATTTGGAAGTTCACTTGGATTGATATTGTTCGCTGCAAATTCTCCATCATGGGTAAATCTCGCGATCCTAAAGTCGCCATATTACCATCCACTACAAGAAAAGGTACAACTCTGAGTACCTCTGCTACTCTTGATTCACCATCTGTGATAAGTCAACTTGTTTCACCGCCGCAAGCTTCACTTGCTGGTACTTCTGCTGAATCTGAAAACTCTCATAATATTGATAATGTTTCTGCGTTTCTTGATGATAGTGGTTCATTGGGATCCTTTCTAGATGCTACAATTGCTAGGTCTAGACAAATTGAAATACTGAAACTCCTAATGAAAATGCTGCTACACCTGTTAATTCACCTGAACTTGATTATTCTAGTGATGATCCTGATGAGGATTATGTGTAGCTTAATGATGATTTTATTAATAGATGCAATGCTACTGCTGATGAAAGAAAAATTAAAAAGTTTCTCGCACAATATACTGTTAGACATAAGCTATCTCCTGATCCTAAATTTGCCACATCTCCTATATGCATTAAGGATAAAGATTATGATTTTTCTCTCGATCTATCTCATATAGCTATTGTTGAGAAAACACCCTTTTGTGGTACTGAAAAAGAAAGTGCTGTAGAACACATGAATGAACTTTCTTCTATGAGTAGCTTGTTTTCTGATGATGTCAAGATGCGTACTTATTTCGTTGCTGAAATTTTTCCTTTCTCATTAAAGGATGATGCCAAAACTTGGTATAATAATTTGCCTCCTGGTTCTATTAAAAGTCCAGGTGATTTGCTTGATGTTTTCTTTCGGAAATACTTTCCCGCTAGTGCTCAACATGCTGCTTTACAGAAAATTTATAGCTTTGACCAGGAAGATGGAGAGAAATTGCCAGAAGCATGGGCAAGATTTTGCTCTCTTATCAGGGCTCGACCTAGACATGATTTGGAAAAGCATGAATTACTTGATATATTTTATAGTGGACTAACCGTTGAGTCTAGAGCATATTTGGATAGTTGTGCTGGTTGTGTTTTCAGGAAAAGAACTCCAGACGAAGCTGAAGAATTATTGGCTAAAATAGGCCGGAATCATGATGATTGGACTACACCTGAACCAACTCCGACGCCAATATTGAAGAAGAGGGGTTTAATTAAATTGAATGATGAAGATATGAGGGAAGCCAAGAAGTCTCTCAAGGAGAAAGTTATTAAATCTGAAGATGTGAAGAATTTACCTCCCATAGAGGATTTATGTAAGATAATTCCCCCTTCATCCATGATTGAGGTAAACTCTCTTCAACGCTTTACTAGGGAAGATATTCCGTATTCAAAACCTCCTGCTCAATGCTTAGATGAGTTTGATAATTATATTGTTAAGCAAGAAAATTTTAATATGAGAGTAGAGAATCATCTAATGGAAAATTCTCAAGCTATTAGCAATTTGCATGATATTGTGGAGAGAACCTCCAATGATGTTAAGATGCTTGTTAAACATTTTCAAATGGTTCATCTCAAATTGATCAACTCACTAGAGTGCAAAATGACTTGTTAAAAAATAATTCTAAAGAGAAACATGCTTATGAAATAACAACTAGAGGCGGTGTCTCTACCCAGGATCCTCTATATCCTGAAGGGCATCCCAAAAGAGTTGAACAAGATTCTCAACAAATTGAAACTAGTGCCCCTTCTAAGAAAAAGAAGAAGAAACATATAAATGTTGTAGAATCCTCTGAACCTGTTAATGATCCTAATAGTATTTCTATTTCCGATGCTGAAACTGAAAGTGGTAATGAACATGATAACGATAATGATAATGATAAGAATGATGCTTCTGATAAAGAAGAGGTTGAGGATGAACCTGAAAAGCATGCTAAAAATAAAAAGTATACTAAAGAAGATTTTATTGCTAAGAAACATGGTAATGAAAGGGAACCTTGGGTGCAAAAGCAAATGCCTTTTCCTGCTAAGAAACTAAAATCAAAGGAAGAAGAACACTATAATAAATTTTGCGATTGGATGAAACCTTTATTCTTGCAAATCCCTTTGACTGATGCTATTAAATTGCCTCCTTATTCAAAGTATATGAAAGATATTATCACTAACAAAAGGAAAATCCCCAATGAGGAGATTTCCACTATGCTTGCTAATTACTCTTTCAATGGCAAGGTTCCAAAGAAGTTGGGCGACCCAGGTATACCTACTATTCCTTGTTCTATTAAGAATAATTATGTTAGAACTGCTCTATGTGACTTGGGAGCCGGTGTTAGTGTTATGCCTTTTTCTCTTTATAAGAGACTTTATTTAGATAAGTTGATACCTACTGATATATCTTTGCAAATGACTGATAAATCTACTGCTATTCCTGTTGGTATATGTGAGGATGTTCCTGTTCAAGTTACTAATAACTGCTTGATATTAACTGATTTTGTTGTGTTGGAAATGCCTGAAGATGATAATATGTCTATTATTCTTGGGAGACCTTTTCTTAACACCGCAGGGGCTGTTATTGATTGCAATAAAGGAAAAGTTACGTTCAATGTTGATGATAAGGAGCATATCGTCTATTTTCCCAAGAGGATTGATAAAGTATGTGGAGTTAATACCATTTCTAACGTGAGAACTATCAAAGTTGGAACTATTGATTGTCCTATATATGAGCCTAAAGAAGGATATCAAAATCTTATGATTGGATCCATATCAATACAATTCAAGGTAACATGATTGATTTGAAGTTTATTTCTTCTTATGCTATGTAAAATTTATTTGGTGGCAAGACTTGATCAACCTTGTTAACAAAAAGTTTTTATACGCATAGAGGAGGTAAACAACATTTCTTTCTTCCTCCACTTGTTCTACTTGCTGTAGCATTTTTGTTTTGCAAAGTTCCTTAGTTAATTAGAGATTTCAAAAAAAATTCCTGTCCAGTAATAATAAACTTAATACCCAGAAATGTGCATTTTTCAAAGTTTTCAAAAATTCACAAAAATTATACCGTTGGTCCTATTTTTTGAAGACGCACCTGGGAGCACCTGGGGATGACCAGTGGGGCACCCCAGGGTGGCACCCCACAGGCCGACGCGGCCTGGAAGGGGGCCGCGCCACCCTGGTGTGTGGGCTCCCCCTTGCCCCACTTCTTTATCTCTTCCTCCCACACTCTTCTCTCTCCCGAAAAAACCAGCACCAGTTTCCTCTCACTCGCGTTTCTGCTCAAGAGCTCAAGATTTCTCGATCTCTTTGCTCAGCCCAGATTTCTGTCTGAAATTTGGCACATTTGCTCTCCGAAAAGGAAGATGGATAATTTCAACTTTGGAGAAGTGTTTGAGAGAGAGACGACAAGCACCGGAAGGCCCTCTAGGACCGCCACCCGATTCAGGCGATCCTACAATGAGGATGTCATTGCGGAAAGCTTCGAGCCCGAAGAAGACAATGGAATCCCTAACGCTTCATCTTTCCCATGTTATGACTTTTTGAGTAATGCAGGGTTGCTGGATGATTTCTTGACCCTCGTTAATAAGGCGGGCTTGACCGCCTATATGGGAGATGAAAGGGAGCAATACTTCATGCTCACCAAAATCTTTGTTGAGAGCTTCAAGTTCGACAACAAGCACTATCGCCCGACAGTTGCATTCAAGATCTATGGTAATCCTATTACTATGAAATTGGAAGAATTTTGTGTTGCATTGGGCATTGCCCCTGTAGGTACAGGAAGGAAGATTGAGGACAACCCCAGGGCCTTGTTGGAGCTTTATCGAGAGATCACCAATGATGATTGCCGCACCATTCAGCGTGGCAAGATAAGAAACATCCAACTCCCCGCCATTAAGTATTTTGCCTATTACATTGCTACTAGCATTCTTGGTAGGGAGAACACTAGCAATATTTCTAGCTACCATCTTGCTTTCTTAATTGCTGCACTTACTGGAGAGACACCTTATCATCTTGGTTCTCTTATTGCTCGCCGTTTTCTAACAAGGGGCCTATTTTTGGAGGAATTATTGCATCACGCATTTTAGCACATCTAGAACTTCCTCTTGACTCTACTGATGTGCCATTAACTCCTATAAGGCTTCATACTGCTGCTATGAAGAGCCATCAATTTGTTACAGCTGATTCTAGTTCAGATAATTTGGTCTATAGAATGTTGTTTGCTGACGGGGATGAGAGGGAAATCCCTTTGCCCCAGCCAGATTTGTTTAGTATTGACAGGAAACCATGGTCGCGCTCTAAGGAGGAGGTGGAGGAGAAAATGAAGATACAAGGCTTCCACCAGCAGCATGACTCCGAGGATGCCGAGCCCTCCTACGACTACACCGTCACGTATCCGGGTGCTTCTTCTAGCACATACCCGGAATATGATCCATCTTCATCGTACTACGGAGGTGCTACTTCATGGGCACCATGGGATTGAACTCCACTTAGGCCAAAAGCCTAAGCTTGGGGGGAGGTATACCGGCATCACTCATTCTTTGCATATTATGGTTGCTGGATACTTGTATATACTTGTTTAGTTTCTTTAAGTGGTTTTCTAATGAGAGGGAGATGATATTTGGGGAAGTGCTGCCTGAAAACAGATTCTGGACTGCTACCAAAAAAATTCTCAAAAATAGCCAGAACGATATTTTGCGAAGCCAATTTTTGTGCATGTTCCCCAGGTTGTTGTCTAACTTTCATTAGTTGAACACTTTTCGATTTGATCAGTGGAAGAATTTCTTAAAAATCGATTACTGTACTGCTGTCAAGTTTGACGAATTCCTGCTGCTTTGTGTTTATGTGACTTTTCTAGTTTCCATTTTCTTGTTTTTGCTTTGTTTCTTTCCTAAAACACAAAAAGACCAAAAATATTTCTGTTGTTTCTCTTCACCATTTGTTTATTTTGGTTTCTTGCATTTATTTTGCTTATTTGCTCTCATTGGTTTGCTATAAGAAAATCCAAAAAGATTTTGCTTTGTTTGATTGTTTCCTTTTGTTCTTGTTCCCAAATTCGAAAACACCAAAAATATTTTCTGTTCTTATTTGGTTTTGTAAAGTTCATTTTGAGTTCAATGGTCTTCGGTGGCTGGAGCGTGGTTTTCATTTCATATTATCCAAGCTACACAAGTGAAAGGCAATAATGACGATCTACGATAATTGGATCGTGGTGAGAGGCTGGTATGAACTCTATTTGTTTTCATTTTTGTACATATAATCATCCATTTGAGCATGCTTAGTTGGTTCATGTGAGGTATATGTCATTTAAGAAAGTCTAGTAGTTCATGATCTCTCATGTTTAGCTCCAATTTATTAATATGAGTAGCATGTCATGGATGTTTGCTTGCATTGTTTTATTCATAAGTAGGTATGACAGTGTGGTATCCTCTGATACGTCCAATTTGCATCACTATTTTATATCATAATTTGCTGTTATTCATTGATATATTTCATATTGGGATACAATACTTATGTTATTTCATCTATTTTGCATGTTTCATCATTATTGGAGGATCGAACACCGGAGCCAGGATTCTGCTGGAAAAAGCACCGTCAGAACGCAATATTTCGGAAGATCAATTCTGGAAGGAAATTATACCAAAAATCCTATTTTTCAAGATGACGAAGGAAGCCAGAAGGAGGAGCCAGGAGCAGCCAGGGTGGGCCCACACCCTAGGGCGGCGTGGCCCAGGCCCTGGCCGCGCCGGCCTATGGTCTGGGGGGCCCACGACCCTTTTCGCCTCCTTTTCTTCGCCAAACCCTTCGTCCCGAAGACCTAAGCCACAGAGGGTACCTCGCGAAGAGTTACAGCCGCCTCTGCGGGGCGGAGAACACCAGAGAGAAAAGAGCTCTCCGGCGGGCAGGAATCCGCCGGGGAAATTCCCTCCGGGAGGGGGAAATCGACGCCATCGTCACCATCATCGAGCTGGACATCATCGCCATCGCCATCATCATCATCTCCACCATCATCACCGCCGTCATCACCGCTGGACACCGTCACCGCCGTAGCAATTTGGGTTTGATCTTGATTGTTTGATAGGGGAAACTCTCCCGGTATCGATTTCTACTTGTTGTTGATGCTATTGAGTGAAACCATTGAACCAAGTTTATGTTCAGATTGTTATTCATCATCATATCACCTCTGATCATGTTCCGTATGATGTCTTGTGAGTAGTTCGTTTAGTTCTTGAGGACATGGGTGAAGTCTAAATGTTAGTAGTGAACTATGGTTGAGTAATATTCAATGGTGTGATATTTAAGTTGTGGTGTTATTCTTCTAGTGGTGTCATGTGAACATCGACTACATGACACTTCACCATTTATGGGCCTAGGGGAATGCATCTTGTACTCGTTTGCCAATTGCGGGGTTGCCGGAGTGACAGAAACCTAAACCCCCGCTGGTATATCGATGCAGGAGGGATCGCAGGATCTCAGAGTTTAAGGCTGTGGTTAGATTTATTCTTAATTACTTTCTTGTAGTTGCGGATGCTTGCAAGGGGTATAATCACAAGTATGTATTAGTCCTAGGAAGGGCGGTACATTAGCATAGGTTCACCCACACAACACTTATCATAACAATGAAGATTATTTAGCCGTATGTAGCGAAAGCACTAGACTAAAATCCCGTGTGTCCTCGAGAACGTTTGGTCATTATAAGTAAACAAACCAGCTTGTCCTTTGTGCTAAAAAGGATTGGGCCACTCGCTGCAATTATTACTCTCGCACTTTACATACTCGTACTTTATTCAACTGTTACATCAAACCCCCCTGAATACTTGTCTGTGAGCATTTACAGTGAATCCTTCATCGAAACTGCTTGTCAACACCTTCTGCTCCTCGTTGGGATCGACATTCTTACTTATCGAAGATACTACGATACACCCCCTATACTTGTGGGTCATCAAGACTATTTTCTGGCGCCGTTGCCGGGGAGCTAAGCGCTATTGGTAAGTGGAATTGGTAAGGAAAACCTTTACTGTTGTGCTGATTTTATTTCTGCCTGCTGCTATAAGTCATTATGGAGAGATCTTCTCTTCAATTTCTATTTGGGAAATCTACTACTACTGCAACGGTAGTGGATGAGGCGCCAGGTGAGGAAGTGATACCATATAAAATACCTATGAAAATCATTGAACGTGTTATGGATAACCGCTATGAAGGGGATGGAACTGTCCACCCCGGTGATCATTTACTGTTTTTGCATGAATTATGCGGGTTATTCAAATGTGCAGGTATTGCTATGGATGAAGTGAGGAAGAAACTATTCTCTTTATCGCTGTCTGGTAAAGCGGCGCATTGGTATAAATTATTGGATAATGGGGATTCTCTTGAATGGAATGATATTGTGCCCCGGTTTTATTCTAAGTTCTATCCTCCAAGTGAAATTCATAAGGATCGGAATCGCATATATAATTTTTGGCCTCATGATGGAGAGAGTATTGCCCAAGCTTGGGGGAGATTGAAGTCTTTAATGCTCAAATGCCCCATTCATGAGCTTCCTGGTAATGTTATTATTGATAATTTCTATGCAAGACTTTCTTTTCAAGACAAGACCTTGCTAGATACTTCTTGTTCTGGATCATTTACACGCAACAAAGAAGAGTTTAAAAGGGACCTTCTTGATCGGATCCAAGAAAATACTGAAGGTTGGGAGAACGACAAGGATAGAGAATCAGGTATAATTTATGATTATAAATGCATTGAAGCTTTTATGGATACTGATAAATTTCGTAATATGAGTGCTACATATGGTCTTGATTCTCAAGTTGCTGTAAATCTTTTTAAAGCTTTTGCCTCTCATTATGAATTGCCAAAGAAGAATTTTGATAAGTATCATGAACCGTATAAAGATAAAATTGATTCATCTATTAATAAATGCGTTGTAGTTGAAACTGTTGATCATGTTATTCCTGAAGCTTATATTGAAAAAACTCCTTTTCCTGCTAAAATGAAAGAGTACTCTGTTATAAATAGTGCGGTTCATAAAAGTGAAAAGAAACCTGTAGAACCTGAAGAACAAATAAAAGTTGAACCTGCTGTTGCAATAATTAAAGATCTTGTGACTGAAAATGTGGAGGATGGTCATATTATTTTCTGTGAAGATGCTTCTAATATTGTTTCACATCCTAATAAACCCAAACAAGCTAGTGTTCCTATGCTATCTGTTAAAATTGGTGATCATTGTTATTATGGATTATGTGATATTGGTGCAAGTGTTAGTGCTATTCCGTATGAGCTTTACACGGAGATTATGCACGAAATTGATTCTTGTGAACTTGAAGATATTGATGTGGTTATTCAGCTGGCTAATAGAGAAACTATTTCTCCAATTGGTATTGTTCGAGATGTAGAAGTTTTATGCGGTAAGATTAAATATCCTGCTGACTTTTTGGTACTTGGTTCTGCTGCTAGTGATTATTGTCCTATTATCTTTGGTAGACCTTTTCTAAATACTTGTGGAGCTATTATAGATTGCAAGAAAGAGAAAATTTTGACTAAATTTGCTGGTGAATCTTATGAGTTTAACTTCTCTAAATTTACTAAAACTCCTCATAAAGCTGATTTGCCTACTAATGACTTTAAAATGGAGCAATGTGCATCTATTGTTCTTGTTCCTAATAATCCTTTGCAGCAACATTTGGAGGATAGCGAGAGCGAAATTTTTAGGAAAGAAAGAGATGAGCTTGAGGAAATTTTTCTTCGCCAACCTATTCTCAAGCATGATTTACCGGTGGAAGATTTGGGTACAACACCGCCACCAAAGGAAGATCCTGTTTTTGATTTAAAGCCTTTACCTGATAATCTCAAATATGCTCATATTGATGATAAGAAAATATATCCTGTTATTATTAGTTCTAAGCTTTCAGAGATTGAGGAAGAAAGGTTATTGGAAATATTGAAGAAGCACCGAGGCGCTATTGGCTACACTCTTGATGATTTGAAGGGGATTTCTCCTTCTATTTGCCAACATGCTATTAATATGGAAGATGATGCAAAGCCTGTTGTTGAACCTCAGGGTCGTCTAATTCCAAAGATGAAGGAAGTGGTAAGGAATGAGGTATTGCGACTCCTTGAAGCTGGTATTATATATCCTATTGCTGATAGTAGATGGGTTAGTCCTGTGCATTGCGTTCCCAAGAAAGGAGGTATGACTGTTGTGCCTAATGATAATGATGAGCTCATTCCTCAAAGAGTAGTTGTAGGGTATAGAATGTGCATTGATTTTCGAAAAGTTAATAAAGTTACTAAGAAAGATCATTACCCTTTACCATTTATTGATCAAATGCTAGAAAGATTGTCTAAAAATACTCATTTTTGTTTTCTTGATGGTTATTCTGGGTTTTCACAAATTGCTGTTAAAGCTAAAGATCAAGAGAAAACCACCTTTACTTGTCCTTATGGAACTTATGCTTATAGACGCATGCCTTTCGGTTTATGTAATGCTCCTGCTACTTTTCAAAGATGCATGTCTGCTATTTTTCATGGTTTTTGTGAAAGTATTGTAGAGGTATTCATGGATGATTTTTCCGTCTATGGGAATTCTTTTGATAGTTGCTTGTGAAACCTTGATAAAGTTTTGCAGAGATGTGAAGAAACTAACCTTGTTCTTAATTGGGAGAAATGCCACTTTATGGTTAATGAAGGAATTGTATTGGGACATAAAATTTCTGAGAGAGGTATTGAAGTTGATAGAGCTAAAGTTGAAGCAATTGAGAAGATGCCCTATCCGAGGGACGTTAAAGGTATTCGTAGTGTTCTTGGTCATGCTGGGTTTTATAGGAGATTTATTAAAGATTTCTCCAAGATTTCAAAGCCTCTTACTAATCTTCTTCAAAAAGATGTACCATTTGTTTTTGATGATGATTGTAAGGAAGCTTTTGAAACTCTTAAGAAAGCCTTAACAACTGCTCCTATAGTTGAACCTCCTGATTGGAACTTACCATTTGAGATTATGTGTGATGCTAGTGATTTTGCTGTAGGCGCTGTTCTTGGACAGCGAGTAGATAAAAAACTGAATGTTATTCATTATGCTAGTAAAACTCTTGATGCTGCTCAGAGAAATTATGCTACAACTGAAAAGGAATTATTAGCTGTAGTCTTTGCTTGTGATAAATTTAGATCTTATATTGTTGATTCAAAAGTTACTATTCATACTGATCATGCTGCAATTAGATACCTAATGACAAAGAAAGATGCTAAGCCAAGGCTTATTAGATGGGTACTTCTTTTGCAAGAATTTGATTTACATATTGTAGATAGGAAAGGTGCTGATAATCCTGTTGCTGATAATTTGTCTAGATTGGAAAATATTGCTTATGATCCTGTTCCTGTTAATGTAGTTTTCCAAATGAACAATTGGCTGTAATAAAGGTGAGCTCGCGAGACAGTCCTTGGTATGCTGATTATGCTAACTTTATTGTTTCCAAGTACTTGCCTCCAACCTTTTCAGCTCAGCAAAGGAGGAAATTCTTTTATGATTTGAGGCATTATTTCTGGGATGACCCACACTTATATAAAGAAGGAGTGGATGGTATTATGCGAAGATGTGTTCCCGAATATGAACAACAGGAGATATTGAGTGAATGTCATGGTAGTGCTTATGGAGGACATCACGCCGGAGAAAGAACCGCGCAAAAGGTTCTACAATCAGGTTTTTATTGGCCAACTCTCTTCAAAGATGCGAGAAAGTTTATTTTATCTTGTGATGAATGCCAAAGGGTTGGTAATATCTCCAGACGCAATGAAATGCCTATGAATTATACTCTTGTTATTGAACCATTTGATTGTTGGGGATTTGACTTTATGGGACCTTTTCCGTCATCGGAAGGTAACACTCATATACTTGTTGCTGTTGATTATGTTACTAAATGGGTGGAAGCTATACCTACAAAAAGCGCTGATGGTGAGACCTCTTTAAGAATGCTCTTAGATATTATTTTTCCTAGATTTGGAGTACCTAGATATATTATGACTGATGGAGGTTCTCATTTTATTCATGGAGGTTTTAGAAAAACTCTTGCTAGGTATGGTATTAATCATAGAATTGCTTCCGCTTATCATCCTCAAACTAGTGGTCAAGTAGAATTATCAAATAGAGAGATTAAATCTATCTTGCAAAAGACCGTTAATAAAACTAGAAAGAATTGGGCTAGTAAATTGAAGGATGCACTTTGGGCTTATAGAACTGCTTATAAAAATCCCATGGGAATGTCACCTTATAAAATGGTTTATGGGAAAGCTTGTCATTTACCTTTAGAACTAGAGCACAAAGCTTATTGGGCTGTTAGAGAATTAAATAAAGATCCTAAACTTGCCGGTGATAAGAGGTTGTTGCAATTGAGTTCTCTAGATGAATGGAGAAGTGAAGCTTATGAAAATGCTAAACTCTTTAAAGAGAAAGTTAAAAAATGGCATGATAGGAGGATCATCAAAAGAGAATTTAATATTGGGGATAAAGTCCTATTGTATCGGTCTCGTCTCAGATTCTTTGCAGGGAAATTACTCTCGAAATGGGAAGGACCATATGTTGTCGAGGAGGTGTATCGTTCAGGAGCAATCAAAATTAGCTCTCTCCAAGGCAATGCTACGCAAGTGGTGAATGGACAAAGACTTAAGCATTATATCTCGGGTGATTCCTATAATGTTGATGTTGATATTATTCAAGTGGAAACACCGGAAGATTTCATCAAAGGGCAAATTGACAGTCCGCCAGAACTTGACTTTGAATAGGTAACAGTACTGGTAATGAAAAGTACGCAATTTACTTTCCGAACAATATTTTTGCTGTTTTTGGAAAATATGAGAAATTACGAGTTCGAAACGGAGTGGAAAGGACGCACGAGGGCGTGGCACCATAGGCCGGCGCGGCCTGACCAGGGCCCGCGCCGCCCTATGGTTTGGCCGCCCCGTCGCCCCTTTCCGACTCTGGTTCGATCTGGTACTTTCCGTTTGTCGTGAAAAAATTTTGCTATATAATCCCCCGTACCCCTGGAGGTCCGTATATCGTGTTTTCGACGTGTTTTGTTTCGAGCTGTTTCTGCCAGGATCTGTTTTCAGTTTAGAAGCACCATGGTTTCCAAGAACAAGAGCAAGGAGTTTCCGGATGAAGATGATCGAGATCTTGGGTGGAAAGAGGAAGATAAGGACGTCAAGAAAGAAGATGAAGAAGAGGTGGAGGAAGACTCGCGCGCACACCCGCGTGCTACCATCGCAAGCATCAAGGTGGTGGACAACCCTTTTAGTGCAAACAAGAGCGCAAGAATTCGCACGGGAGGAGCGGTTCCACGTCATTACCTAGTTCCGAGAACATCTCCATCAGGCACTCATCACCCCTTCCACAATCTAATTTTCAATAATCAAATTGAAGGGACTCCCAAGGCGGCATTGCCTAGCCAGTGGGATATAGATCGCTCTAACACTGCAGGAGAGAAGGAGCCTGAGGCTGAAGAGTGGGGAAATAACTCCAAGAGCTGGGACTCGCCATCAGACAGGCTCTTTAACCGCGTCGAGCACAATTCAGAGATGATTCGCAATCTCATATACAGGATTGACGAGCTTCAGGAGCTTATTGAGAAGCTTGTCAGGAATTCATCACCACCATCGCAGAAGGAGTAATTCATCATCGGTATTGGCATCCCCTTGGTTTGTTCCAAGCTTGGGGGAGTGCCGCGGTATCACATTATCACTACCTTTTACTTTTATTGTCAAGTAGTGTCATATCATGAGTAGGGAAGTTATCATATAAGATGGGTTGCGTTTGGAAGTATCTCTCCTTTAGTTGGTTATCTATGTATCCCTTGGTGTGAGTTATCGTTATGGAATATTAATGAGAAGTCTTATCATTTACATATTGCACATCTTATTTTAGTTTGCAATCTTTACTATATGATTCACCTTGTTGTTAGTATTGGTATCACTTTGGGAACATTGAATAAATCTATTTGGTTTTGGCAAACATAGCATTGGTCAATAGCAACAACACTTTGAGGTTTAAATAGAAAAGAGAAATCCATGTAGATGTTTCATTGTCTTTCTTGTTAGCTCATAGCTTATTATTCTGAAGTTAAAATTGTTTGTGCTTACAAGGAAGATGCATGATTGTTTCTATCACATGTATGTTTGTTTGTTTCCCTCGACTCTTATGCTTGCCAATTAACCTTGCTAGCCAAAGACCTGTACTGAGAGGAAATACTTCTCGTGCATCCAAACCTTAACCCAAACCTATGCCATTTGTGTCCACCATACCTACCTACTACATGGTATTTTCTGCCATTCCAAGTAAATACTTCATGTGCTACCTTTAAACAATTCAAAAACTTAGTATCTCTTATTTGTGTCAATGTTTCATAGCTCATGAGGAAGTATGTGGTGTTTTATCTTTCAATCTTGTTGGGCAACTTCCACCAATGGACTAGTGGCTTCATCCGCTTATCCAATAATTTTGCAAAAAGAGCTGGCAATGGGATTCCCAGTCCCAAATTAATTAAGCTAAATAGACACTCCTCCATGGTATGTGATTGATGGACGGCACCCGAAGGATTCGGTTAGCCATGGCTTGTGTAAGCAAAGGTTGGGGGGAGTGTCATCATCATAATAAAACTAAAATAAAAGGCGCTCCTTCATGGTATGAGATTGTTGGCAGGCACCCGAGGATTCGGTTAGCCATGGTTTGTGAAAGAAAGGTTGGAAGGAGTGCCACACAAAATGAAAATAATATGGGAGCCGCTCTTAGGAGGTTGTTTGGCAAGGGGGTTAGAGTACCCGCTACCAGTCGTTGACAACAACAAACACCTCTCAAAATGTTACTTTTATTCTCTTTATATGATTGCAAAATTGAAAAAGCTCTAGCACATGATTTAATCCCTGCTTCCCTCTGCGAAGGGCCTGCCTTTTACTTTATGTTGAGTCGGTAAACCTATTTCCCTCCATCTCAGGCAAGCATTTGAGTAGTTGTGATCAAACCATTATATTGTGATTTGCTACATCATGTCTTTTCTTCTTCTTTGTTTAGTACAAGTTTTATCTGAATGAATATAGCTTTGCAAGTTATCAACGATCATGAGAAGACCATTATGATTGAGTATGCAAGTTGTGCCTTATAAACTTTAACATGAGAGCGTTGCTCAATGAGATAAATATAATCTGTTAATTGTTCTCTGACCAAGAACGAAGTTTGCCATCACCAATCATGATTTCTTATGCACCTTTATTTGTGATTACCTTATACTTGTTTCAAGATGAGTTATAAGAGGTTGTTTACTATAATGTCCTGTGTGAATGAATATGATGCTTCTTGTCCGTATTTTATTTATCGACTCTTCACTCCATAAACATGTGGTCCTGTCTATCGAGTTCAGTTTCGCTTGGGGACAAGCGAAGTCTAAGCTTGGGGGGAGTTGATACGTCCAATTTGCATCACTATTTTATATCATAATTTGCTGTTATTCATTGATATATTTCATATTGGGATACAATACTTATGTTATGTCATCTATTTTGCATGTTTCATCATTATTGGAGGATCGAACACCGGAGCCAGGATTCTGCTGGAAAAAGCACCGTCAGAACGCAATATTTCGGAAGATCAATTCTGGAAGGAAATTATACCAAAAATCCTATTTTTCAAGATGACGAAGGAAGCCAGAAGGAGGAGCCAGGAGCAGCCAGGGTGGGCCCACACCCTAGGGCGGCGCGGCCCAGGCCCTGGCCGCGCCGGCCTATGGTCTGGGGGGCCCACGACCCTTTTCGCCTCCTTTTCTTCGCCAAACCCTTCGTCCCGAAGACCTAAGCCACAGAGGGTACCTCGCGAAGAGTTACAGCCGCCTCTGCGGGGCGGAGAACACCAGAGAGAAAAGAGCTCTCCGGCGGGCAGGAATCCGCCGGGGAAATTCCCTCCGGGAGGGGGAAATCGACGCCATCGTCACCGTCATCGAGCTGGACATCATCGCCATCGCCATCATCATCATCTCCACCATCATCACCGCCGTCATCACCGCTGGACACCGTCACCGCCGTAGCAATTTGGGTTTGATCTTGATTGTTTGATAGGGGAAACTCTCCCGGTATCGATTTCTACTTGTTGTTGATGCTATTGAGTGAAACCATTGAACCAAGTTTATGTTCAGATTGTTATTCATCATCATATCACCTCTGATCATGTTCCGTATGATGTCTTGTGAGTAGTTCGTTTAGTTCTTGAGGACATGGGTGAAGTCTAAATGTTAGTAGTGAACTATGGTTGAGTAATATTCAATGGTGTGATATTTAAGTTGTGGTGTTATTCTTCTAGTGGTGTCATGTGAACGTCGACTACATGACACTTCACCATTTATGGGCCTAGGGGAATGCATCTTGTACTCGTTTGCCAATTGCGGGGTTGCCGGAGTGACAGAAACCTAAACCCCCGCTGGTATATCGATGCAGGAGGGATCGCAGGATCTCAGAGTTTAAGGCTGTGGTTAGATTTATTCTTAATTACTTTCTTGTAGTTGCGGATGCTTGCAAGGGGTATAATCACAAGTATGTATTAGTCCTAGGAAGGGCGGTACATTAGCATAGGTTCACCCACACAACACTTATCATAACAATGAAGATTATTTAGCCGTATGTAGCGAAAGCACTAGACTAAAATCCCGTGTGTCCTCGAGAACGTTTGGTCATTATAAGTAAACAAACCAGCTTGTCCTTTGTGCTAAAAAGGATTGGGCCACTCGCTGCAATTATTACTCTCGCACTTTACATACTCGTACTTTATTCAACTGTTACATCAAACCCCCCTGAATACTTGTCTGTGAGCATTTACAGTGAATCCTTCATCGAAACTGCTTGTCAACACCTTCTGCTCCTCGTTGGGATCGACATTCTTACTTATCGAAGATACTACGATACACCCCCTATACTTGTGGGTCATCATCCTCCTCTGAATAATTCATTTGAATCGACTTGGCACATGCTCACGCATGCATATGACTGAACAAAAGTCAATTAAGCCTCAATGATTTACATTGCTTCAGAGTTCTTGTATCACTTTTATGCCTCCGTTAATTTATTTTGCCGCAAGCATGATTATGACAGTGGCTGCTCTCTTGATTGTCGCTCCCCAGTCTATTGCTAGCCTTCACTTGTACTGAGCGGGAACGCTGCTCGTGCTTCCAAACCCCTGAAAACCAAGTTGTTCCAAAAGTGTCCACCATAAATACCTATGCATGGCATTTCAAACCATTCCAAGTAAATTCTCATGCGCTACCTTTAAACCTTCAAAATGCTTCTCAATTTGTGTTAATGTTTTATAGCTCATGAGGAAGTATGTGGTGTTTATCTTTCAACCTTGTCATTTACTTTTGACGGACTTTCATAATAAGAGCTGGCAACGGGGTGCCCAGCCCCAACTAATAACTTCATTAATAATTCTCTTCACATGTTTTGCTCTGATTCATCAGTAAGCAACTTAATTTTGCAAATAGTCACTCCTCCATGGTATGAGATTGATGGTAGGCACCCGAGGATTCGGTTAGCCATGGCTTGTGTAAGCAAAGGTTGGGGGGAGTGTCACCCAAAATAAAACTAAAATACGTGTGTAAACAAAAGAGAAGAGGGATGATCTACCTTGCTGGTAGAAATAACATCCTTCATGGGAGCCGCTCTTGAAAGTCTGGTTGGCGAGGTAGTTGGTGTACCCATTACCATTCGTTGACAACAACAAACACCTCTCAAAATGATTTTACTCCTGTTTTAAAAATGAAAAGCTCTAGCGCATATTAATCCCTGCTTCCCTCTGTGAAGGGTCAATCTTTTACTTTTATGTTGTGTCTCCATCCTTTCTTTGAGCACTTTCTTGAGAGAACAACTGTCATTCTTAGTGTAATATGCTTGTCCCAAAATATGATTGACTGTGGTATAACTTTGATGCTTTTATCTTAGACAATCTCTATTTCTAGTCTTTCTATGAACCTCAGAGGTGCCTGGGCATTTATGTTTTGCTGTTCAAATTCGGGCAAGCGAGATACCACTTTATCATACCCTTTTATGAACATTGCAATCCTGCTTATAGACATGATTCATGATGCTTATTATTGATTGTTGGTACCTTTCCATGATTGACATAGCTATTAGATGATCTTATTTGCATGTACCTTATTATGAACTGCCTAAGTGTTAGCCATATCATGAGAATATTTGCATCATATGAGCAAATGTGTTCGTGAAAGTTCTTTTATCGCACTCAGTTGTTAACTGAATTGCTTGAGGACAAGCAATAAGCTAAGCTTGGGGGGAGTTGATACGTCCAAAACGTATCTACTTTCCCGAACACTTTTGCTATTGTTTTGCCTCTAATTTGTGTACTTTGGATACAACTAACACGGACTAACGCTGTTTTCAGCAGAATTGCTCTGGTGTCTTGTTTTTGTGCAGAAATTCAACTTTCGGGAAAATCCTCGGAATTTATACCAAAGGGCCTAATTTACCAGAAGACTCAGGGAGCCAGAAGGGCAAGCCAGGTGGAGGCCCGAGGGCCCCACACACCAGGCCGGCGCGGCCCAGGGGGGGCGCGCCGCCCTAGTGTGTGGCCCCCTCGGCTGGCCTCCGACGCCCCCCTCTAGACTACTTAAGGGGTTCGATCTAAAAAACGCGAGGAAAAAGTTGAAGTCGCCAGAAACCCTCCAGTACGCCGCCACATCGCGAAACTCCGTCTCGGGGACCAGAAACTCCGTTCTGGCACTCCGCCGGGACGGGGAATTGGAGGAGATCATCGCCATCATCATCACCGACACCTCTCCATCGACCAGCAATGCTTCCCCCATCCATGTGTGAGTAATTCCCCCGCTGTAGGCTGAAGGGGATGGTAGGGATTGGATGAGATTGGTCATGTAATAGCATAAGATTGTTAGGGCATAGTGCCTAGTGTCCGTAATTGGTACTTTGATGATATTGTTGCAACTTGTTATGCTTAATGCTTGTCACTAGGGTCCGAGTGCCATGATCTCAGATTTGAACATGTTATTGTTTCATCATGATATGCATTGTTTTATGATCTTACCTGCAAGTTGTATACACATGTTGCTGTCCGGAACCAAAGGCCCCGAAGTGACAGAAATCGGGACAACCGGAGGGGATGGCGGTGATGTGAGGATCACATGTGTTCACGGAGTGTTAATGCTTTGCTCCGGTACTCTATTAAAAGGAGTACCTTAATATCCAGTAGATTCCCTAGAGGCCCGGCTGCCACCGGCTGGTAGGACAAAAGATGTTGTGCAAGTTTCTCATTGCGAGCACGTACGACTATATATGGAACACATGCCTATGGATTGCTTTGTACTTGGACACCGCTTTATTATTATCTACAAATGTCCTGCTTTGATTGTTACATGAGTTTCTCTCATCCATGCAACGCCCGTCATCCATCCCTGTGCCTACAGTATTTTAATCCTGCTGTTTACTAAAATCACTACTGCTGTCTCTGTTACTCTGCTGTTGTTATTTCACTACTGCTACTGCTATAAAACTGTTACTACTGATGAACTCTTGCGAGCAAGTCTGTTTCCAGGTGCAGCTGAATTGACAACTCCGTTGTTAAGGCTTTCAAGTATTCTTTGTCTCCCCTTGTGTCGAATCAATAAATTGGGTTTTACTTCCCGCGAAGACTGTTGCGATCCCCTATACTTGTGGGTCATCAGTACCTAATTGCAGCATGATCAGTATGGATTGTAACTTTTGAATCAACAATATAGGATCTAAACTTGTCACAAGCAAACACTACAGCTAATAATTCTTTTTCAGTTGTAGCATACTTTCTTTGAGCAGCATCAAGAATTTTACTAGCATAATGAATAACATTCAATTTTTTATCTACTCGCTGTCCAAGGACAACACCTACAACAAAATCACTAGCATCACACATAATTTCAAAAGGTAAGTTCCAATCAGGAGGTTCAACTACATGAGCAGTTGTTAAGGCTTTCTTTAGAGTTTCAAAAGCTTCCTTACAATCATCATCAAAAACAAAAGGTACATCTTTTTGAAGAAGATTAGTAAGAGGCTTTGAAATCTTGGAGAAATCTTTAATAAATCTCCTATAAAACCCAGCATGACCAAGAACACTACGAATACCTTTAACATCCCTAGGGTAGGGCATCTTCTCAATTGCTTCAACTTTAGCTCTATCAACTTCAATACCTCTCTCGGAAATTTTATGTCCCAATACAATTCCTTCATTAACCATAAAGTGGCATTTCTCCCAATTAAGAACAAGGTTAGTTTCTTCACATCTCTGCAAAACTTTATCAAGGTTTCGCAAGCAATTATCAAAAGAATTCCCATAGACAGAAAAATCATCCATGTATACCTCTACAATATTCTCACAAAAGCCATGAAAAATAGCAGACATGCATCTTTGAAAAGTAGCAGGAGCATTACATAAATCAAAAGGCATATGTCTATAAGCATAAGTTCCATAGGGACAAGTAAAAGTGGTTTTCTCTTGATCTTTAGTTTTAACAGCAATTTGTGAAAACCCAGAATAACCATCAAGAAAGCAAAAATGAGTATTTTTAGACAACCTTTCTAACATTTGATCAATAAAAGGTAAAGGGTAATGATCTTTCTTAGTAACCTTACTAACTTTTCGATAATCAATGCACATTCTGTACCCTACAACTACTCTTTGAGGGATGAGCTCATCATTATCATTAGGCACAACAGTTATTCCTCCTTTCTTAGGAACACAATGCACAAGACTAACCCATCTACTATCAGCAATAGGATATATAATACCAGCTCCAAGAAGTTTTAATAACTCATTCCTTACCACATCCTTCATCTTAGGAATTAGACGACGCTGATGTTCAACAACAGGCTTTGCATCATCTTCCATGTTGATGGCATGTTGGCAAATAGAGGGAGAAATCCCCTTCAAGTCATCAAGAGTGTAGCCAATAGCTCCTCGGTGTTTCTTAAATATTTCCAATAACCTTTCTTCCTCAAAATCTGAAAGCTTAGAACTAATAATAACATGATATATTTTTTTATCATCAATATGAGCATACTTAAGATTATCAGGCAACGGTTTTAAATCAAAAACAGGATCTTCCTTTGGTAGTGGTGTTGTACCTAGATCTTCAACCGGCAAGTCATGTTTAAAAATAGGTTGACGAAGGAAAATTTCATCAAGCTCATTCCTTTCTTCCCTAAAGACTTCACTCTCACTATCCTCCAAATGTTGCTGCAAAGGATTATTAGGAGCAAGAGCAATAGATGCACACTGTTCAACTCTAAAATCATTATTAGGCAAATCAGCTTTATAAGGAGTTTTGGCAAATTTAGAAAAATTAAACTCATAAGATTCACCAGCAAATTTAGTCAAAATTTTCTCCTTCTTGCAATCTATAACAGCTCCACAAGTATTTAGAAAAGGTCTACCAAAAATAATAGGACAAGACTTACTAGCAGCAGAACCAAGTACCAAAAAGTCAGCAGGATATTTAATCTTACCACATAGAACTTCCACATCTCGAACAATACCAATAGGAGAGATAGTTTCTCTATTAGCTAGCCGAATAACCACATCAATATCTTCAAGTTCACAAGAACCAATTTCATGCATGATTTCCATATAAAGCTCATAAGGAATGGCACTAATACTTGCACCAATGTCGCATAAACCATAATAACAATGATCACCAATTCTAACAGAGAGCATAGGAACACTGGCTTTCCTAGACTTATTAGGATGCGAAACAATATTAGAAGCATCTTCACAGAAAATAATATGACCATCTTCTACATTTTCAGTCACAAGATCTTTAACTATTGTAATAGCAGGTTCAACCTTTATTTGCTCTTCAGGTTCTATAGGTTTCTTTGCACTTTTATTAACCGCACTAGTTATAACAGAATACTCCTTCATTTTAGCAGGGAAAGGAGTTTTTTCAATATAAGCTTCAGGAAGAATATGATCGACAGTTTCAATTACAACACATTTATTTATAGATGAATCAGTTTTATCTTTGTACGGTTCATGATACTTATCAAAATTCTTCCTAGGCAATTCAAAATGAGAGGCAAAAGCTTTATAAAAATTTGCAACAACTTGAGGGTCAAGACCATAAGTAGCACTCATATTACAAAATTTATCAGTATCCATAAAAATTTCAATGCATTTATAATCATAATTTATACCTGACTCTCTATCTTTGTCGTTCTCCCATCCTTCAGTATTCTCCTGAATCCGATCAAGAAGGTCCCTTTTAAACTCTTCTTTGTTGCGTGTAAATGATCCAGAACAAGTAGTATCCAGCAAGGTTTTATCTTGAAAAGAAAGTCTTGCATAGAAATTATCAATGATGATATTACCAGGAAGCTCATGAATGGGGCATTTGAGCATTAAAGACTTCAATCTCCCCCATGCTTGGGCAATACTCTCTCCATCATGAGGCCAGAAATTATATATGCGGTTCCGGTCTTTGTGAATTTCACTTGGAGGATAGAATTTAGAATAAAATAAAGGCACAATATCATTCCAATCAAGAGAATCCCCATTCTTCAGTAATTTATACCAATGCGCCACTTTACCAGACAACGATATAGAGAATAGTTTCTTCCTAACTTCATCCATAGAAATACCTGCACATTTGAATAACCCGCATAATTCATGTAAAAATAGTAAATGATCTCCAGGATGGACAGTTCCATCCCCTTCATAGCAGTTATCCACAACACATTCAATAATTCTCATAGGTATTTTGTATGGAACCTCTTTCTCACCTGACGCCTCATGCACTACCTTTGCAGTAGTAGTAGATTTCCCAAATAGAAATTCAAGAGAAGATCTCTCCATAATGAATTATAGCAGCAGGCAGAAATAAAATCAGCACGTACAGTAAAAAATTTCCTTACCAATTCCACTTACCAATAGCGCTTCACTCCCCGGCAATGGCGCCAGAAAATAGTCTTGATGACCCACAAGTATAGGGGGTGTATTGTAGTACTTTCGATAAATAAGAGTGTCGAACCAAACGAGGAGCAGAAGGTGTTGACAAGCAGTTTCGATGAAGGATTCACTGTAAATGCTCACAAACAAGTATTCAGGGGGTTTTGATATAGTATATAAATAAAGTACAAGTAAGTAAAATGCGAGAGTAATAATTGCAGCGAGTGGCCCAATCCTTTTTAGCACAAAGGACAAGCCGGTTCGTTTACTTATAATAACCAAACGTTCTTGAGGACACACGGGAATTTAGTCTAGTGCTTTCGCTTCATATAGTTGATTAATCTTCATTGTTTTGATAAGTGTTGTGTGGGTGAACCTATGCTAATGCACCGCCCTTCCTAGGACTAATACATACTTGTGATTATACCCCTTGCAAGCATCCGCAACTACAAGAAAGTAAATAAGATAAATCTAACCACAGCCTTAAACTCCGAGATCCAGCTATCCCTCCTGCATCGATATACCAACGGAGGTTCAGGTTGCTGTCACTCCGGCAACCCCACAATTAGCAAACGAATACAAGATGCATTCCCCTAGGCCCATAAAGGTGAAGTATCATGTAGTCGACGTTCACATGACACCACTAGAAGAATAACACCACAACTTAAATATCAAACCATTGAATATTACTCAATCATAGTTCACTACTAACATTTAGACTTCACCCATGTCCTCAAGAACTAAACGAACAACTCATGAGACATCATATGGAACATGATCAGAGGTGATATGATGATGAATAACAATCTGAACATAAACCTTGGTTCAATAGTTTCACTCAATAGCATCAATAACAAGGAGTAATCAATACCGGGAGAGTTTCCCCTATCAAACAATCAAGATACAACCCTAGATGTTACAGCGGTGATGAGGTGCAGCGGTGGAGATGACGGTGACGGTGGTGGATATGATGGTGATGATGATCCCAATGAAGTCCAGCTCGATGGCGGTGACGATGGCGTCGATTTCCCCCTCCGGGAGGGAATTTCCCTGGCGTATTTCAGCCTGCCGGAGAGCTCTTTTCTCTCTGGTGTTTTTCCGCCCCGCAGAGGCAGCTGTGTCTCCTCGCGATTATTCTCTGGACCTTAGGTTTTCAGGGAGAAGAAGTACGCAAAGGAGAGGCGGCCGAAGGGGGCTGTGGGCCCCCTCCCCACAAGGCGGCGCGGCCAAGCCAGGGCCCGCGCCGGCCTATGGGGGGGCCCATGGCGGCCCTCCTCGGCTCCTCCTTTTGGCTGGCTTCATCTTCGGGAAAAATAAGATCTTCGGTGTAATTTCCGTCAATTGTTGATCTTCAGAAATATTGCATTCCGACGGTGCTTTTTCCAGCAGAATCCTGACTCCGGTGAATGATCCTCCAATAATCATGAAACATGCAAAATAGATGGAATAACATAAGTATCACTGACACGCGTACATCACGCGACCGTTGGGAACCCCAAGTGGAAGGTGTGATGCGTACAGCAGTAAGTTTCCCTCAGTTAGAAACCAATGTTTATCAAACCAGTAGGAGTCAAGAAGCACGTTGAAGGTTGATGGCGGCGAGATGTAGTGCGGCGCAACACCAGGGATTCCGGCGCCAACGTGGAACCTGCACAACACAACCAAAGTACTTTGCCCCAACGAAACAGTGAGGTTGTCAATCTCACCGGCTTGCTGTAACAAAGGATTAGATGTATAGTGTGGATGATGATTGTTTGCAGAAAACAATAGAACAAGTATTGGAGTAGATTGTATTCGATTAAAAGAATGGACAGGGGTCCACAGTTCACTAGAGGTGTCTCTCCCATAAGATAAATAGCATGTTGGGTGAACAAATTACAGTTGGGCAATTGACAAATAAAGAGGGCATGACCATGCACATACATGATATGATGAGTATAGTGAGATTTAATTGGGCATTACGACAAAGTACATAGACCGCTATCCAGCATGCATCTATGCCTAAAAAGTCCACCTTCAGGTTATCATCCGAACCCCTTCCAGTATTAAGTTGCAAACAACAGACAATTGCATTAAGTATGGTGCGTAATGTAATCAACAACTACATCCTCGGACATAGCATCGATGTTTTATCCCTAGTGGCAACAGCACATTCACAACCTTAGAACTTTCTGTCACTGTCCCAAATTTAATGGAGGCATGAACCCACTATCGAGCATAAATACTCCCTCTTGGAGTTAAGAGCAAAAACTTGGCCAGAGCCTCTACTAATAACGGAGAGCATGAAAGATCATAAACAACACATAGGTAATAGATTGATAATCAACATAACATAGTATTCTCTATCCATCGGATCCCAACAAACACAACATATAGCATTACAGATAGATGATCTTGATCATGTTAGGCAGCTCACAAGATCCAACAATGAAGCACAATTAGGAGAAGACAACCATCTAGCTACTGCTATGGACCCATAGTCCAGGGGTGAACTACTCACTCATCACTCCGGAGGCGACCATGGCGGTGAAGAGTCCTCCGGGAGATGATTCCCCTCTCCGGCAGGGTGCCGGAGGCGATCTCCTGAATCCCCCGAGATGGGATTGGCGGCGGCGGCGTCTCTGGAAGGTTTTCCGTATCGTGGCTCTCGGTACTGGGGGTTTCGCGACGAAGGCTTTAAGTAGGCGGAGGAGATAGGTCAGGAGGCGCGACGGGGGCCCCACACGCTAGGGCCGCGCGGGCCCCCTGTAGGCCGCGCCGCCCTACTGTGGCGGTGCCCCGTGGCCCCACTTCGTCTCTCCTTCGGTCTTCTGGAAGCTTCGTGTGAAAATAGGCCCCCGGGAGTTGATTTCGTCCAATTCCGAGAATATTTCCTTACTAGGATTTCTGAAACCAAAAACAGCAGAAAACAGGAACTGGCTCTTCGGCATCTCGTTAATAGGTTAGTGCCGGAAAATGCATAAATATGACATAAAGTATGCATAAAACATGTAGATATCATCAATAATGTGGCATGGAACATAAGAAATTATCGATACGTCGGAGACGTATCAGCATCCCCAAGCTTAGTTCCTGCTCGTCCCGAGTAGGTAAACGATAACAAAGATAATTTCTGGAGTGACATGCCATCATAACCTTGATCATACTATTGTAAGCACATGTAATGAATGCAGCGATCCAAAACAATGGCAAATGACATGAGTAAACAAATGAATCATATAGCAAAAACTTTTCATGAATAGTACATTCAAGACAAGCATCAATAAGTCTTGCATAAGAGTTAACTCATAAAGCAATAAATCAAAGTAAAGGTATTGAAGCAACACAAAGGAAGATTAAGTTTCAGCGGTTGCTTTCAACTTATAACATGTATATCTCATGGATATTGTCAATGTAAAGTAATATAACAAGTGCAATATGCAAGTATGTAGGAATCAATGCACAGTTCACACAAGTGTTTGCTTCTTGAGGTGGAGAGAAATAGGTGAACTGACTCAACATAAAAGTAGAATAAAGGCCCTTCGCAGAGGGAAGCATTGATTGCTATATTTGTGCTAGAGCTTTGGTTTTGAAAACAAGAAACAATTTTGTCAACGGTAGTAATAAAGCATATGCATCATGTAAATTATATCCTACAAGTTGCAAGCCTCATGCATAGTATACTAATAGTGCCCGCACCTTGTCCTAAATAGCTCGGATTACCTGGATTATCACCGCAATACATATGTTTTAACCAAGTGTCACAAAGGGGTACCTCTATGCTGCCTGTACAAAGGTCTAAGGAGAAAGCTCGCATTGGATTTCTCGCTTTTGATTATTCTCAACTTAGACATCCATACCGGGACAACATAGACAACAGATAATGGACTCCTCTTTTATGCATAAGCATTCAACAATTATTAATTTTCTCATATGAGATTGAGGATATTTGTCCAAAACTGAAACTTCCACCATGGATCATGGCTTTAGTTAGCGGCCCAATGTTCTTCTCTAACAGTATGCATGCTCAAATCATTCAACTCATGGTAAATCGCCCTTACTTCAGACAAGACGGACATGCATAGCAACTCACATGATATTCAACAAAGAGTAGTTGATGGCGTCCCCAGGAACATGGTTATCGCACAACAAGCAACTTAATAAGAGATAAAGTGCATAAGTACATATTCATTACCACAATAGTTTTTCGGCTATTTGTCCCATGAGCTATATATTGCAAAGGTAAAGGATAGAAATTTTAAAGGTAGCACTCAAGTAATTTACTTTGGAATGGCGGAGAAATACCATGTAGTAGGTAGGTATGGTGGACACAAATGGCATAGTGGTTGGCTCAAGGATTTTGGATGCATGAGAAGTATTCCCTCTCGATACAAGGTTTAGGCTAGCAAGGTTATTTGAAACAAACACAAGGATGAACCGGTGCAGCAAAACTCACATAAAAGACATATTGTAAACATTATAAGACTCTACACCATCTTCCTTGTTGTTCAATCTCTTACTAGAAATTATCTAGACCTTAGAGAGACCAATTATGCAAACCAAAATTTAGCAAGCTCTATGTATTTCTTCATTAATAGGTGCAAAGTATATGATGCAAGAGCTTAAACATGAGCACAACAATTGCCAAGTATCAAATTATCCAATACATTTTACCAATTACTACATGTATCATTTTCCGTTTCCAACCATATAACAATTTAACGAAGAAGATTCAACCTTCACCATGAACACTATGAGTAAAGCCTAAGGACATATTTGTCCATATACAACAGCGGAGCGTGTCTCTCTCCCACACAAAGAATGCTAGGATCCATTTTATTCAAACAAAACAAAAACAAAAACAAAAACAAACAGACGCTCCAAGCAAAGTGCATAAGATGTGATGGAATAAAAATATAGTTTCACTAGAGGAACCTGATAATGTTGTCGATGAAGAAGGGGATGCCTTGGGCATCCCCAAGCTTAGACGCTTGAGTCTTCTTGATATATGCAGGGGTGAACCACCGGGGCATCCCCAAGCTTAGAGCTTTCACTCTCCTTGATCATATTGTATCATCTCCTCTCTTGATCCTTGAAAACTTCCTCCACACCAAACTCAAAACAACTCATTAGAGGGTTAGTGCATGATACGTCTCCGACGTATCGATAATTTCTTATGTTCCATGCCACATTATTGATGATATCTACATGTTATATGCACATTTTATGTCATATTTATGCATTTTCTGGAACTAACCTATTGACGAGATGCCGAAAGGCCAGTTGCTGTTTTCTGCTGTTTTTGGTTTCAGAAATCCTAGTAACGAAATATTCTCGGAATCGGACGAAATCAACGCCCAGGTTCCTATTTTGCCCGGAAGCATCCAGAACACACGAGAACCGCCAGAGAGGGGGCACAGGCCCACCAAACCCTAGGCCGGCGCGGCCAAGGGGGGGCCCGCGCCCCCCTATAGTGTCGTCGCCCCTTCGACCTCCTGACGCCGCCTCTTCGCCTATATAAAGGTCCCAGACCTAAAACTTCGAGACGGAAAAGCCACGGTACGAGAAACCTTCTAGAGCCGCCGCCATCGCGAAGCCAAGATCTGGGGGACAGGAGTCTCTGTTCCGGCATGCCGCTGGGATAGGGAAGTGCCCCCGGAAGGCTTCTCCATCGACACCGCTGCCATCTCCACCGCCATCTTCATCAACGCTGCTGTCTCCCATGAGGATGGAGTAGTTCTCCATCGAGGCTCGGGGCTGTACCGGTAGCTATGTGGTTAATCTCTCTCCTATGTACTTCAATACAATAATCTCATGAGCTGCCTTACATGATTGAGATTCATATGATGATGCTTGTAATCTAGATGTCGTTATGCTAGTCAAGTGAATTTTACTTATGTGATCTCCGGAGACTCCTTGTCCCACGTGTGTAAAGGTGACAGTGTGTGCACCGTGTGGGTCTCTTAGGCTATATTTCACAGAATACTTATTCACTGTTATGAATGGCATAGTGAAGTGCTTATTTATATCTCTTTATGATTGCAATGTGTTTTGTATCACAATTTATCTATGTGCTACTCTAGTGATGTTATTAAAGTAGTTTATTCCTCCTGCACGGTGTAATGGTGACAGTGTGTGCATCCGTGTTAGTACTTGGCGTAGGCTATGATTATGATCTCTTGTAGATTATGAAGTTAACTATTGCTATGATGGTATTGATGTGATCTATTCCTCCTACATAGCATGAAGGTGACAGTGTGCATGCTATGTTAGTACTTGGTTTAGTCGTGTTGATCTTTCATGCACTCTAAGGTTATTTAAATATGAACATTGAATATTGTGGAGCTTGTTAACTCCGGCATTGAGGGTTCATGTAATCCTACGCAATGGTGTTCATCATCCAACAAGAGAGTGTAGAGTATGCATTTATCTATTCTGTTATGTGATCAATGTTGAGAGTGTCCACTAGTGAAAGTATGATCCCTAGGCCTTGTTCCTAAATACTGCTATCACTGCTTGTTTACTGTTTTACTGCATTACTACTGCTGCGTTACTACTGCTTGTTTACTGTCCTGGGCAAAGCACTTTTCTGGTGCCGTTGCTACTACTTATTTATACCACCTGTATTTCACTATCTCTTCGCCGAACTAGTGCACCTATTAGGTGTGGTTGGGACACAAGAGACTTCTTGCTTTGTGGTTGCAGGGTTGCATGAGAGGGATATCTTTGACCTCTTCCTCCCTGAGTTCGATAAACCTTGGGTGATCCACTTAAGGGAAACTTGTTGCTGTTCTACAAACCTCTGCTCTTGGAGGCCCAACACTATCTACAGGAAAAGGAGGGGGCGTAGACATCAAGCTATTTTCTGGCGCCGTTGCCGGGGAGGAAAGGTAAAAGGCACTCATACTTCGGTTCCAGGTAACAGTACTTTTCTGGCGCCATTGTGTTTGTGCTCGAAGCTATTTCCTTTAGATCCTGCAATTGCATCTTTTTGTTTCTTGTTTACACTAGTTAGGCATAATGGAAAACAACAAAAATATGAGAGATCTTTATGAACTTTATCTTGAATTAGGACATGATGTGTTTGAAGAGAGAATTAAAAAACCCATGGAACTTTATATGCATGCTAATGGGAATGTTATTAATATGAATGCTTTGAACACTATTGTTGCTAATGCTATGGAAAATTCTAAGCTTGGGGAAGCTGGTTTTGATGAGCATGATCTTTTTAGTCCCCCAAGCATTGAGGAGAAAATTTACTTTGATGATACTTTACCTCCTATTTATGATGATTATAATGATAGTAGTCTTTTGTTGCCACCTGTTATGGACGATGAATTTGATTATGATTACAATATGCCTCCTATATTTGATAGCTACTTTGTTGAATTTGCTCCCGCTATTACTAATAAAATTGATTATGCTTATGTTGGGAGTAGTTATAATTTTATGCATGAGACTCATGATAAGAATGCTTTATGTGATAGTTATATTGTTGAGTTTGCTCATGATGCTACTGAAAGTTATTATGAGAGAGGAAAATATGGTTGTAAAAATTTTCATGTTACTAAAACACCTCTCTATGTGCTGAAATTTTTGAAGCTACACTTGTTTTATCTTCCTATGCTTGTTACTTTGCTCTTCATGAACTTGTTTATTTACAAGATTCCTATGCATAGGAAGCATGTTAGACTTAAATGTGTTTTGAATTTGCCTCTTGATGCTCTCTTTTTCTTCAAATACTATTTCTTGCGAGTGCATCATTAAAACTGCTGAGCCCATCTTAATGGCTATAAAGAAAAGAACTTCTTGGGAGATAACCCATGTGTTATTTTGCTACAGTACTTTGTTTTATATTTGTGTCTTGGAAGTTGTTTACTACTGTAGCAACCACTCCTTATCTTAGTTTTGTGTTTTGTTGTGCCAAGTAAAGTCCTTGATAGTAAGGTTCATACTAGATTTGGATTACTGCGCAGAAACAGATTTCTTTGCTGTCACGAATCTGGGCAAAATTCTCTATAGATAACTCAGAAAATTATGCCAATTTACGTGAGTGATCCTCAAATATGTACGCAACTTTCATTCAATTTGGGAATTTTCATTTGAGCAAGTCTGGTGCCCCTTTAAAATTCGTCTTTACGGACTGTTCTGTTTTGACAGATTCTGCCTTTTATTTCGCATTGCTTCTTTTGCTATGTGGGATGGATTTCTTTGTTCCATTGACTTCCAGTAGCTTTGAGCAATGTCCATAAGTGTTAAGAATGATTGGGTCACCTCTGAACATGTGAGTTTTTGATTATGCACTAACCCTCTAATGAGTTTGTTTCGAGTTTGGTGTGGAGGAAATTTTCAAGGATCAAGAGAGGAGGATGATACAATGCGATCAAGAAGAGTGAAAAGCCTAAGCTTGGGGATGCCCCGGTGGTTCACCCCTGCATATATCAAGAAGACTCAAGCATCCAAGCTTGGGGATGCCCAAGGCATCCCCTTCTTCATCAACAAATTATCAGGTTCCTTCTCTTAAAACTATATTTTTATTCGGTCACATCTTATGTACTTTACTTGGAGCGTCTGTATGTTTCTTGTTTTTGTTTTTGTTTGAATAAATGATTGTGTGGGAGAGAGACACGCTCCGCTGGTTCATATGAACACATGTGTTCTTAGCTTTTAATGTTCATGGCGAAGGTTGAAACTGCTTCGTTAATTTGTTATATGGTTGGAATCGGAAAATGATACATGTAGTAATTGCTATAATGTCTTGAATAATGTGATACTTGGCAATTGTTGTGCTCATGTTTAAGCTCTTGCATCATATACTTTGCACTTATTAATGAAGAAATACATAGAGCTTGCTAAAATTTGGTTTGCATATTTGGTCTCTCTAAAGTCTAGATAATTTCTAGTATTGAGTTTGAACAACAAGGAAGACGGTGTAGATTCTTATAATGTTTACAATATGTCTTTTATGTGAGTTTTGCTGCACCGCTTCATCCTTGTGTTTGTTTCAAATAGCCTTGCTAGCCTAAACCTTGTATCGAGAGGGAATACTTCTCATGCATCCAAAATCCTTGAGCCAACCACTATGCCATTTGTGTCCACCATACCTACCTACTACATGGTATTTCTCTGCCATTCCAAAGTAAATTGCTTGAGTGCTACCTTTAAACAATTCAAAATTTATCACCTCTGATTTGTGTTAATGTTTTATAGCTCATGAGGAAGTATGTGGTGTTTATCTTTCAATCTTGTTGGGCAACTTTCACCAATGGACTAGTGGCTTCATCCGCTTATCCAATAATTTTGCAAAAAGAGCTGGCAATGGGATTCCCAGTCCCAAATTAATTAATAAAAATAGACACTCCTCCATGGTATGTGATTGTTGGACGGCACCCGAAGGATTCGGTTAGCCATGGCTTGAGAAAGCAAAGGTGGGGAGGAGTGTCATCATAATAAAACTAAAATAAAAAGGCACTCCTTCATGGTATGAGATTGTTGGCAGGCACCCGAAGGATTCGGTTAGCCATGGTTTGTGAAAGAAAGGTTGGAAGGAGTGTGTAATGTCCCAGGTTTAGAGATGATCGAGGGGTAGATTTTAGAAAGGGATGTGCATTGCATGGTAAATTCTGGGGAAATTTCGCGCTTTTAAACAAAAACTGCATCGAAGGGGAACAAGTTTCTCTCTCGACACCTTACAGGGTTAGGGTTTCGAGAGTGCGACAAACTTGCATCTCACTTAACTAGTTTAGGGTTTTGAGAAGAGAGGGGAGAGTTTGCATCAAACTTAAGTTGCATGATTGAATTCTAAATTAAGTGACATGGTTGAATTCAAACCAAAGTTGAATTTGAATTTAAAATTCAAATATTAAATAAATACCCTAAATATTTGAATTGTGAGGAAATTCATTAAGTAAATAATACATAACACACATTATGAATAATTTAAACAATAAGACAAGCTCATTAGAGAAAACCTTGAGCTTTATTGATTAACACACAAGATACATTGTCTTTACAATATTCATAATGGAAATAAATGAATTTTACAACACATTACAAGAATTGGAGAAATTGAAAAATAAAAGAACATAAAAAGAAAAGTACAAGGATGGATCCTATCCTAAATACTACAAGATCATCTTCACTTGATCTTGGATTTGATGACCTCCATATCCATTTTGATCAATTGTTGATCCCTACACATAATCATAACAAAAAGAAGTTATGCCAAGTGGCATATCCACTTGGCAGGTTAGAAGAACAATGAAAATGAGGGGATATGGATCAACTCTGTCGAAGCTGATCATCTCCCAGTCGAGCACATGCCAGATACCAAGTATCTGGTATACACGCACACACAAGCAGCTCACACAGCCTGTGTGCATGCTCAACACCAAGCCACTGAGTGTGCATGTAGCACAACACACACACACATCAGCAGTGAGTCACAAAGTGTGCCAGACCAAGCTGTCGACCAGGGAGAGCATGGGAGCACCAAATATAAGCTTTTCAGAAGCAAACCCTAAGCCATATCCATCGACAGGCTTCACTGGGTAAGTCACCAAGAACACAAGAACACAAGAACAGCCACTGCTGTTCAATCTGCCTGACTCACCACAGCACTGAATCAAGCACCACAAGATTGCAAGGAGGAGCAGGGCAAGCACAAGCTCAACACTGAAGAAATCCTCTACACCAACAAACAATCTAGGAGCTGGAGTGAGGTATAAACCAAATCAACCTGAGCAAAACCAAGTTTTGCTCATAAATAAGCATACAATGCATCACAGGAGCACAGAGGGGTAGAATACCCTGTTTGTGTCATCATCTGGCTACAAAGCCATTTGGTGCAAGCAAATATGGGTAAAGACTCTAGGAAATCATCCTATGGGAACATCAGTCATGTTAATCAGTGCATAACTGAAGAAATCCAGCAAAAGATGAAGTCCTAGACTAGCCTAGCCCACACACCTAGCACCTACAGCTAATTAACCATCAGACTTAGACAGAATACTGTCTGTTTGATTTCAACATCAAGAGTCACTGGTAATCCAATAAATGGATCACCCAGAAAACATTTGGTAAGCAACAGCAAGCCAACAAATAGGGGAGCTACCCTAGGGCAGCACATGACTACTGCCAGGGTCACCTCAAACCCTAGATCAACCACATCAACAAGCCAAATACATATATCATCACCCTGATTGGGTTCAAAGAAGGGCTAGGGTTCCCAACCACTGTGGGCATCCATATAGCCTAATCCAACCAATTGTGATGATCATCACTGTACAGTTCACGTCAATTATCCACTCCATCAATTAAAGCAACATAGATAATTGAGATTAACAAGTAAATCATAACACAAACACATGCTACTGATCCAGTGGATCACTGCAAGTGTCAGCTGATGCTTGAGCAAGCACTTGCACTGATCTGTGCCACACACATACATAGAGTCAAGTAACAGCAAGGCACAGGCAACAATTAAACCATACACTGACCAACTGTTAATGATCACATGAACACCAGAGCCTGCCATAGCATTCTAGGGCATGCTAGAGCATCATTAAGCAACATAGCAAGGACCAGATATCTAATTGGCCGCAGATAATCAACACATGAACCAGACAATAAGATCAGCCACAGGACATGAACAAATATATCACAGATAATTAAATCAGTCATATACAGGAGCAAACCATCCAAGGATGGTGATATCTTGTCACAGGTATGCTCAAGGGAGCATGTCTATAAATTATAGCACACAGAAGAGCACCCTGGGGCACTGGCTCTTGTAAATTTACAAGAATTGCACACCGCAAACAAGCCAGAATACCATAAATGAATGCACTTGAGTAATTGGTAAAGATAGCATCAAGAACAGAGACACTGGCACTTGCATACTACAAGGATCATGCATAATGATCAAGCCAGGGTCAAGATTATGCACACACAGGATATCCTTGTGGCAGTAGTTATCACAGGAGCAAGCCAGTAGGCCATGAGCATCACTGGATGCTCATGAGCAATCACAGGAGGGCCACAGTAGGAGTATAGCATACAACAGTAGTGCATAGAGCAAAGTTAGAAGAGCAGCAGCAGCTAGCAATCCATGGCAGCAGCAAAGGCACAAAGAAGCATACGCACAAAGAATAAAGAAACCCAAAGACAACAGCTAGCAACAAGAAGAGTAGCGGCAAGGCATGGCCTCTCCATAGGGAGGAGCAGCCGCATTTCTAGCTAGAAGAAGGAGGAGGAACAGAAGAAAGAGGGAGAGAGAAGAGCACTTACAGGTGAGCAGACAAAGGACACGGCCATGGCGACCACGGCGGCACACGCCGGGCGCACGGCAGCGCCAGGCCAGGCCAAGCCAAGCCCGGACCAGCGCCGCAACACCCAGCACCACCGCGGCGGGACCACGGAGGGCACCGCAACGCCAGGGACGCCGGCGAGCGGCGAATCGCCGCGAACCCGCGCAACCCTTGTCGCAATAGGGTTGGGGGCGAACAGGGAGGGCCTCTAATCGCAAATCGACGCGGGCCATCTGATGCGCCATCGAAAGGCGAGTCAGATGCGACCGATCTCACCGCCGGAGCTGGCCGGAGACGGCCGGATTAATTCGGCGACGGCGGCGGCGACCACGGATCGCCAGAGCGACGGGAGAGGATTAGGGTTTGGTCGCGCGAGAGAGGAAGAGAGGGAAATGAGCTGGTCGAGCCGGACCGGGCCGGTCGGTTCGATCTAACCGCTGGGCCACCCTGACAGGTGGGCCCAGGGGCAAATTTGGTATTTCACAAATGCCAATTAAACCAGAAGCTTTGAAATTTCATAGAAAATTATTTATAACTCTAAAAAAATAATTAAAAATATGAAAATTGATCAACATAAAATCCTCTATTTAAATAAAATATCAAAGAGAATTTTTGAAGCCAAATAAGAATAAGTCTTCATTTGATGATTTAAATAATCATTTAAATCACACATACTATTTTCAATAATAAAAATAAGTCCATTAATACAAATGGATTATCAAAAACACCTTGACAATATTTCAAGGTTATATTTACCTTAAATTAAGTATCCCTAAGATGTTCTTAGTATTTAACTTCTCATAAAATAACAACGACATCGGAAGGGGGGAAAACAAACCCTAAAAATGGAATCATGCATAATTGCTTCTTTAACCATTGCCCTTATCGGACAATGATGCTATTTTTCAGAGACAGAGGCCAAGGGTCAGTCCACACCTTCCAACTGCAAAACTTTGCAGTGTTCAGGCAAGTTCATCACTTGCTCATGTCATTCGAGTATTTCTATCAAATTACTTACAAAGTATTATGGTTATCACTATTGCATAAAAACCAAAAACCACTACTTTCATAACTATGAATATGACTATGTGGTGGGCAATGGAACCATGGATTGTGTTGATATGGTGGAGGTTCCATTGCAAGGGTTTATATCCATCTAGGATTAAACAACAAATGTCGCCAGTGATTCTTGTGCCGTAATAACCGTGTTAACCATAAGATCTGGAGTGGGACGGAATAGTCAATTGTATTTCCACCTCTTGTACATCAACGGATGCGCTTACCGTAGCAGTTGTATCTTGCGGAGCAACTTGTGGGTGGGGAACCCATTCTAAGTCCCCACGGTTATGCTGTGCATACCGTAGCGGTTGCAGCTTGCGGAACAACTTGTGGGTGGGGAACCCATTCTAAGTCCCCACGGTTATGCTGTGCATACCGTAGCGGTTGCAGCTTGCGGAACAACTTGTGGGTGGGGAACCCATTCTAAGTCCCCACGGTAATGTGGTCTATGATGGGTTGCAGCTACCGGCGAAGGAGTTTGGTTCGATCCCAGACTGTTGTTGTGGTCGGGGTCCGTCCTTAAATGGTGTAAGTGGACCGACGAGGACCCAGGGTCGGGGTTTGCAACAAAGGGTGGGTGTGCGAGGTAGCGGAGGAATATGATTGGCTATGACCTTATACCGGGCCTCACACCGAAGGAAGTGTGGACGGGAAAGCTGCCCGGTTGGCACCAAGGTTAAGATCTCTTATGGGTAAAGCAACACACCTCTGCAGAGTGTAAAGAACTGTGACCTGTCACTCCCTGTTCCGGGATAAGGAACTGCGAACGCGGCCGGAAAGGAGCTCCATGAAGTTCTAGTAAACCGGTGAAGGCTGACGGACATAGGTCTTTGAAATAAAAGCAATCTCTTGAAGAAATGTTTATCAAAACTTGCATTGGTATTAGACTTTCTGGTCTAATATCGTAGCTAGTGCATTAAACACCTCTTATCTATAATGAACTTGTTGAGTACGCTCGTACTCATACCACTCTTAAATCCCATGCTTAGATTGTCTGAATCATCTGGAGGAGGACTACAACAACAATGAAGGAGCCGAGATCATCGGCTACGAGGAACCAGACCTCTCAGGAGGTGTTGAAGGCGTAGACTATCTCATAGTCTACGGATCCGGGGAGGCTTCCGGAGGAGAGCAAGCCTAGAGATATCCAATAATAGTAGTAACCGAGCAGCCCGAACTCTTAGTATTTAGCTGCTCGAGGAAATAAATGTATGACTTAATGAGACTTTTATATTATAAACTAAGTTGGGTTCGCCTCGAACCCAGGAGTATTCCTCTTAGGACCCAAGAGGAGCTCCAAGATGACATGTGTTTGATAATTGTAATAATAAGTGAATGAGTTATGGACCTGCTATGTTCTGTTGTACTACTCTGAGGGATGTAATATTTGCGGAATGGTACTTCGTGAATGTTATATCAACGACTGGCATACTACAACATGCAGTGGTATGCAGGGTCACCACAGTTGGTATCAGAGCAAAAGCTTTGACCTTAGGTTGGAACCTAGTAAATGGGACCAAACGTTAGGAGTCAAATAGGACTAGTAAAGAATTCTCTAAAAATATGGTGTATATTCAATTGAGAATACAACAATCATATCTTTTAGTGCGATAATTCTTTATTATCTCTATTATGATGCATTATTACTAATCTTATAATCTTTCTATTTCTACAGCCAACATGGCAAGTTCACGACCCGGACGAAACGTGAAAGTGATGGATTCCACATTGAGTGAATACCAAGGAGGACTTGCGGATATTCTACGAGCCATGTTACTTGAATTTGGGTGTGATCCCCAGATTCAAGTAAAGAAATACATGTACTATGATGGTACTGTATTGGCCAAGTGTAGGGTAGGACTGCGACTTCCCGAATCTCTGGGAATGAGCGTAGTCATGCCAGCAGGGGAAGCTAGGACAATCAACACAGCCTACCATATAGCTGTTATGAGAGCCATAACCGACATACGGGAACATAAGACGAAAGAGCTTATGGATTCCGAGTTCTCCCATATTCCTCATAATCAGGAGGAAGAAGATCCCATGCTCAACCACTACAAATATGCCAAACGCAAACCGATAGCAGCTGCAAAATATATGGATAATAGCCGCAACTTTATATCATTACTCTTTCAGTTGAACCATCATCTGATAGGAGCAATTGATACGATGCTAGAGGAATTTACTGAACCCAAGGAGGAGAGTAGGGGGAAAGAACCTATGGAGAATGTGGTGTACACACCAGTTTACTCAGCTGGTGACTACATTAGTATTGATCCACTTGAGCGTGAACCTACACCTGTTACACCTGGGAACTATCTGGGTAGTTCCTATGGGGGATACGAGGGCGGAGAGGAATCCGGAAACAATCAGCGTTCTGAGACTCCTATCGAGAATTCCACGGGTTGGCGTTGGGGATCTGATACTGGAACTCATAGTACTTCTGTGTATTATGATGGGGAGATGAATGATGATGCCACAACCTAGAACCAGAGTTATCCTAGTAATGAAGGAGTGGATGGAGGGTATCCGACACAAGTTGAGTCGGGTATGAGTGTTGGTAACACATATGGCGGAGCTACAGGGGAGTACACCCGATGGGTGGACTATGATGCACTTAACGATCAGTTTGTGAACACTGATTTCTCCCTAGGATCATCATCTGATTCGGATTACCAGCCAACGGGGAGACCTTATGTTCCAGGGTCTATCAAGAGGACGACACGTTCGACCGGATGGAAGCCTGGGATGTACCGGGAATGAAGATCGACTAGAGTCCACCAAGGGAGGCGAGGCTATAATACACAAGTACCACGTGTATTATAGTATGTAATATTTGTATAAATTTGTACATATACTTTAATAAGTGAGTTTGCATACTCACATCGACTTGAGTATTGTAATAAGACCACTTAAGTATGTATATACAGGATATATGTTTTGTATGATTTGGATTTGCTTCTTGATTTCCATTGCGTGACTAGTTCTGTGCACAAAGTTGAGCTCAGAAAACTTGCGCATGGAGTAATTATGAGTATCATCTTGTGTTGCAGAACTAGGGGGTTATGTCGGGAATGCTAGGAGACGAGACCGAAGCGCAGCGCATGGAGCGCGAAGCAAAACAAAAGGAAGAGGCTGAGGGTGCAGCCAGAGATCAGTTTCCACCACCACCACCACCCATGATGCAGCAAAATTTTATCCAGTACATGCAGCTGGTAGAGGAGAGACAGCGTATAACACTGGAGCAGCAGAACAAATTCTTCCAAGATTTGCTGCAGCAGAACAGGCTGGAGAGACCTGAGAACCCGGGAGTCACATTAGCAGACTTCCAAAACACCAAGCCTATATCTTTCGCATACGCGCCCGAGCCAATGGACGCGGAAGATTGGCTTATGGATACTGAGCGAAAGCTCAATACTGTTGGATGTAACGACCAAGAGAAGGTTCGCTATGCTACCCATCTGCTGTGTGGACCTGCCGCATCATGGTGGGACAATATTGTAGCCGTTTATCCGGCTGGAAAGGTATTCACCTGGGAGGAATTTGCAAGGAAGTTCAGGGAATCCAATGTCCCTGAAAGTATCGTGGAATTGAAGCGTCGAGAATTTGAAAGTCTCGAGCAGAAGGACAAGGCCATCCTGACTTATGTCAGGGAATTCTCTAAATTGTCCCGGTATGCGGTTGAAGAAGTCAACACCGAGGACAAGAAGAAGAAGAGGTTTCTGAGGGGGTTAAGTCCCCAGTTCAAGGTACAGCTCTGTATGATGAGAGCAACGGAGTTTCAAGAGTTGGTGGATGCTGCCATCACTCTGGAAGATGATTTCAAACAACTGCAGGAGGAAAAGAGGAAGAAGGCCAAGTTTGAGCCTAAAAGATTTTCCAATAACAAGCCCAACACCAGCTTGAATTTCAAGCCAAGATACAACAGCAACTACTATGGTAGCAGGAAGAACCAAGCGTTTCAAACTGCTAACCAAATAGTTTGTCGCATCTGCGGGTTTAAAGGACATACTTCAAAGGATTGTCGTAAACCCAGAATCATTTGCTTCGGGTGTCGTCAGGAGGGGCACATGATGAAAGACTGCCCTAATAAGAAGAATGGAGGAGGTCAGTCTGGAGGAGGTGGAAGCCGAGGAGGAAACACCGGAGGGAACTGGAAGAATAAAAAGCCCTTCGGCAAGCTGAACTGTACCAGTCTGGAGGAGGTGGTCAACTCCGATCAGGCGGTGATAGGTACGCTCCAGATACTCACTCATCCTGGCAAAGTACTTTTTGATACTGGTGCAACTACATCATTCATTTCTCAACAATTCATCACCAAACATGGGATTAGTTGCACTAAGTTAGATACACCCATAACCATACTTTCCGCGGGGGGAACGATAGTAGTAACCCATACCAAACAAAAACAAGTCATCATGATCAATAAGTGCGCGTTTGACGCGGACCTGTTCATTTTACCGATGAAGGACATTGATGTCATTCTTGGTATGAACTGGTTAGAAGCTAATGGAGCATTGATCGACTGTGTAAACAAGACAGTATCTTTGAAAAGCCCCGATGGAAGTAGAATGATCTACCAAGGCGACAAACACACACAAATTGAAGTTGAGCTACAGCTGAACAGCATGAAGGAGGTGAAGTTAGAAGATATACCTGTAGTAAATGAATTCCAGGATGTGTTTCCTGCGGAATTACCTGGTATGCCACCAGATAGGGAGATAGAATTCACTATCGACCTAATTCCAGGAACAGCTCCGATTGCTAAAGCACCATATAAGATGGGGCCCAAGGAGTTGAAAGAACTTAAGGAGCAACTGGATGACTTAGAACAAAAGGGGTTCATTCAAGAGAGTGTTTCACCATGGGGATCACCTGTGATCTTCGTGGATAAAAGAGATGGAGGAAGAAGGATGTGCGGAGACTACAGGAATCTGAACAACGTCACAATCAAGAACAAGTACCCACTTCCAAGAATACAAGATCTATTTGATCAAGTGAGAGGCGCGGGAGTCTTTTCCAAGATTGATCTAAGATCCGGTTATCACCAGATAAAGATCAAGAAGGAAGACGTTCCGAAAACTGCCTTTGTCTCAAGGTATGGACATCATGAATACCTTGTAGTACCTTTTGGATTGACCAATGCCCCAGCAATATTCATGAATCTCATGAATAAAATCTTCATGCCATATCTAGACAAGTTTGTCATCGTATTTATCGATGATATCCTGATATATTCCAAGAACAAGGCCGAACATGCTGAACATTTGAGGTTAGTGTTGCAAACACTAAGGGAACATCAACTCTATGCCAAACTTAGTAAGTGTGAATTTTGGCTAGATCAAGTGGAATTCCTTGGTCATGTTATCAGTAAAGATGGAATAGCTGTTAACCCGAGTAAGGTAGCAGCAGTTCTAGAATGGGAAGCACCCAAGACTGTCAAGGAAATCCGAGGATTCCTAGGAATGGCAGGATATTATCGGAGATTCATTGAAGGATTCTCTAAGATAGCAGGACCAATGACAAAGTTGTTAAGGAAGAACACACCATTCGTGTGGTCAGAGGAGTGTGAGAAGAGTTTTCAAACTCTAAAAGAAAAACTCACCACGGCACCGGTGTTAGCGGTTCCGGAAGTTGGAAAGGATTACACCGTGTACTGTGATGCATCCAAACATGGACTGGGTTGCGTACTCATGCAAGATCGGAAAGTGATATCTTATGGATCGAGGCAACTCAGACCTCATGAAGTGAATTATCCAACACATGACTTGGAATTGGCAGCAGTCGTATTTGCACTCAAAACTTGGAGACATTTTCTTTATGGAGCTAAGTGTGAGCTCTATACAGACCATAAAAGCCTCAAATATTTCTTCACTCAGAAGGAACTCAACATGAGGCAGAAAAGATGGCTAGAATTGATCAAGGATTATGATCTGACAATCAATTACACTCCAGGGAAGGCCAATGTTGTAGCAGATGCCCTGAGTAGGAAGAGCACCGGAGGAGTGGAACAAGAAATATCACCGGAGTTGAGGAAGGAAATAAGTTAAGCCCAAATACAACTTTGGGAGAAGGAAGCTCATGAAGGACTATCAGCTTTACAAGTAGCTGATGAGCTAAATGTCAACCTGAAGAATGAGATAATGATGGGTCAGCTGGACGATCCATTCATCGTTGAGGAGATGAGAAGAATAGATGAAGGAAGACCATCAGAATTTCACCACGGAGAATCTGGATCATTATGGTTCCAGAAGAGAATTTGCGTTCCGGATATTGCTGAAATTAAGGAAGTAATACTCCGGGAAGCTCATCAAACACCATATTCCATACATCCGGGAAGTACAAAGATGTACATGTACCTAAAGGAACTATTCTGGTGGAATAACATGAAGAGGGAGATAGCACAATATGTGGTGGAATGCCATACCTGCCAGAGAGTGAAGGCTGAACACCAGAGTCCGGCAGGGAAGTTACAACCTTTACCTATTCCAGAGTGGAAATGGGAGGAAATAGGGATGGATTTCATCACCGGACTACCCATGACTAATAAAAAGAAGGACATGATATGGGTAATCGTGGACCGGTTGACGAAGAGCGCCCAATTCTTAGCGGTAAATCAGCAGGATAAAGGAGAGAAACTCATCGATCTTTACATCAAAGAGATCGTGAGTAAGCATGGAGTGCCTAAGAAGATCGTGTCGGATCGAGGATCCGTGTTCACATCAGCATTCTGGAAGCAACTACACGAAGCTTTAGGATCCCAGTTGGACTATAGTACCGCTTATCATCCCCAGACAGGTGGACAAACCGAGAGAACCAACCAGATCTTAGAAGATATGCTTAGGGCTTGTGCCCTAGACTTCGGAGGATCATGGGAGGAGCACTTACCACTAGCAGAGTTTTCATACAATAATAGCTATCAAAGCAGCATCAAGATGGCACCATTTGAAGCTCTGTATGGAAGGAAGTGTAGATCACTGATATGTTGGTATGAAGCCGGAGCAAGCAAAGAGTTCAATCCTGATTATGTTAAGGAAAAACAACAAATCATTGACATTATCAGAGATAGGCTCAAGATAGCCCAAAGTAGGCAAAAGAGTTATGCCGATCAGAAGAGGAGAACATGGGAGCCAAGAGTTGGAGACATGGTTTATCTTAAGGTAAGCCCGATGAAAGGACTCCAGAGGTTTGGAGTAAAAGGAAAGCTCAGTCCTAGATATATAGGACCTTTCAAGATACTGAGTCAGAACCGAGGTTTAGCCTTTGAATTGGATCTACCGGGAAGGCTAGCTCAAGTTCACAATGTATTCCATGTGTCACAACTCCGGAAATGCTTAAAGACCCCAGATGAACCAGTATCACATGAAAAGCTCGAGTTACAACCAGACTTGACTTACATCGAGAAGCCAGCCAAGATTCTCGAGGAGAGCTGGAAACAACTTAGAAATAAAGCTATCAAATATTGCAAGATACAATGGAAGCATCACCCCGTGAGGGAAGCCACCTGGGAAAAAGAGGAAGACCTGAGGAAAACATACCCCGAACTCTTCAGGTATTACAACCACAACTTCGGGACGAAGTTTTCTTTAAGGGGGAAAGGCTGTAATGTCCCAGGTTTAGAGACGATCGAGGGGTAGATTTTAGAAAGGGATGTGCATTGCATGGTAAATTCTGGGGAAATTTCGCGCTTTTAAACAAAAACTGCATCGAAGGGGAACAAGTTTCTCTCTCGACACCTTACAGGGTTAGGGTTTCGAGAGTGCGACAAACTTGCATCTCACTTAACTAGTTTAGGGTTTTGAGAAGAGAGGGGAGAGTTTGCATCAAACTTAAGTTGCATGATTGAATTCTAAATTAAGTGACATGGTTGAATTCAAACCAAAGTTGAATTTGAATTTAAAATTCAAATATTAAATAAATACCCTAAATATTTGAATTGTGAGGAAATTCATTAAGTAAATAATACATAACACACATTATGAATAATTTAAACAATAAGACAAGCTCATTAGAGAAAACCTTGAGCTTTATTGATTAACACACAAGATACATTGTCTTTACAATATTCATAATGGAAATAAATGAATTTTACAACACATTACAAGAATTGGAGAAATTGAAAAATAAAAGAACATAAAAAGAAAAGTACAAGGATGGATCCTATCCTAAATACTACAAGATCATCTTCACTTGATCTTGGATTTGATGACCTCCATATCCATTTTGATCAATTGTTGATCCCTGCACATAATCATAACAAAAAGAAGTTATGCCAAGTGGCATATCCACTTGGCAGGTTAGAAGAACAATGAAAATGAGGGGATATGGATCAACTCTGTCGAAGCTGATCATCTCCCAGCCGAGCACATGCTAGATACCAAGTATCTGGTATACACGCACACACAAGCAGCCCACACAGCCTGTGTGCATGCTCAACACCAAGCCACTGAGTGTGCATGTAGCACAACACACACACACATCAGCAGTGAGTCACAAAGTGTGCCAGACCAAGCTGTCGACCAGGGAGAGCATGGGAGCACCAAATATAAGCTTTTCAGAAGCAAACCCTAAGCCATATCCATCGACAGGCTTCACTGGGTAAGTCACCAAGAACACAAGAACACAAGAACAGCCACTGCTGTTCAATCTGCCTGACTCACCACAGCACTGAATCAAGCACCACAAGATTGCAAGGAGGAGCAGGGCAAGCACAAGCTCAACACCGAAGAAATCCTCTACACCAACAAACAATCTAGGAGCTGGAGTGAGGTATAAACCAAATCAACCTGAGCAAAACCAAGTTTTGCTCATAAATAAGCATACAATGCATCACAGGAGCACAGAGGGGTAGAATACCCTGTTTGTGTCATCATCTGGCTACAAACCATTTGGTGCAAGCAAATATGGGTAAAGACTCTAGGAAATCATCCTATGGGAACATCAGTCATGTTAATCAGTGCATAACTGAAGAAATCCAGCAAAAGATGAAGTCCTAGACTAGCCTAGCCCACACACCTAGCACCTACAGCTAATTAACCATCAGACTTAGACAGAATACTGTCTGTTTGATTTCAACATCAAGAGTCACTGGTAATCCAATAAATGGATCACCCAGATAACATTTGGTAAGCAACAGCAAGCCAACAAATAGGGGAGCTACCCTAGGGCAGCACATGACTACTGCCAGGGTCACCTCAAACCCTAGATCAACCACATCAACAAGCCAAATACATATATCATCACCCTGATTGGGTTCAAAGAAGGGCTAGGGTTCCCAACCACTGTGGGCATCCATATAGCCTAATCCAACCAATTGTGATGATCATCACTGTACAGTTCACATCAATTATCCGCTCCATCAATTAAAGCAACATAGATAATTGAGATTAACAAGTAAATCATAACACAGACACATGCTACTGATCCAGTGGATCACTGCAAGTGTCAGCTGATGCTTGAGCAAGCACTTGCACTGATCTGTGCCACACACATACATAGAGTCAAGTAACAGCAAGGCACATGCAACAATTAAACCATACACTGACCAACAGTTAATGATCACATGAACACCAGAGCCTGCCATAGCATTCTAGGGCATGCTAGAGCATCATTAAGCAACAGAGCAAGGACCAGATATCTAATTGGCCGCAGATAATCAACACATGAACCAGACAATAAGATCAGCCACAGGACATGAACAAATATATCACAGATAATTAAATCAGTCATATACAGGAGCAAACCATCCAAGGATGGTGATATCTTGTCACAGGTATGCTCAAGGGAGCATGTCTATAAATTATAGCACACAGAAGAGCACCCTGGGGCACTGGCTCTTGTAAATTTACAAGAATTGCACACTGCAAACAAGCCAGAATACCATAAATGAATGCACTTGAGTAATTGGTAAAGATAGCATCAAGAACAGAGACACTGGCACTTGCATACTACAAGGATCATGCATAATGATCAAGCCAGGGTCAAGATTATGCACACACAGGATATCCTTGTGGCAGTAGTTATCACAGGAGCAAGCCAGTAGGCCATGAGCATCACTGGATGCTCATGAGCAATCACAGGAGGGCCACAGTAGGAGTATAGCATACAACAGTAGTGCATAGAGCAAAGTTAGAAGAGCAGCAGCAGCTAGCAATCCATGGCAGCAGCAAAGGCACAGCAGCATACGCACAGCAACAGCAAACCCAGCAGCAACAGCTAGCAGCGCAGTAGTAGCAGCAAGGCATGGCCTCTCCATAGGGAGGAGCAGCCGCATTTCTAGCTAGAAGAAGGAGGAGGAACAGAAGAAAGAGGGAGAGAGAAGAGCACTTACAGGTGAGCAGACAAAGGACACGGCCATGGCGACCACGGCGGCACACGCCGGGCGCACGTCAGCGCCAGGCCAGGCCAAGCCAAGCCTGGACCAGCGCCGCAACACCCAGCACCACCGCGGCGGGACCACGGAGGGCACCGCAACGCCAGGGACGCCGGCGAGCGGCGAATCGCCGCGAACCCTAGTCGCAATAGGGTTGGGGGCGAACAGGGAGGGCCTCCAATCGCAAATCGACGCGGGCCATCTGATGCGCCGTTGAAAGGCGAGTCAGATGCGACCGATCTCACCGCCCGAGCTGGCCGGATTAATTCGGCGACGGCGGCGGCGACCACGGATCGCCAGAGCGACGGGAGAGGATTAGGGTTTGGTCGCGCGAGAGAGGAAGAGAGGGAAATGAGCTGGTCGAGCCGGATCGGGCCGGTCAGTTCGATCTAACCGCTGGGCCACCCTGACAGGTGGGCCCAGGGGCAAATTTGGTATTTCACAAATGCCAATTAAACCAGAAGCTTTGAAATTTCATAGAAAATTATTTATAACTCTAAACAAATAATTAAAAATATGAAAATTGATCAACATAAAATCCTCTATTTAAATAAAATATCAAAGAGAATTTTTGAAGCCAAATAAGAATAAGTCTTCATTTGATGATTTAAATAATCATTTAAATCACACATACTATTTTCAATAATAAAAATAAGTCCATTAATACAAATGGATTATCAAAAACACCTTGACAATATTTCAAGGTTATATTTACCTTAAATTAAGTATCCCTAAGATGTTCTTAGTATTTAACTTCTCATAAAATAACAACGACATCGGAAGGGGGGAAAACAAACCCTAAAAATGGAATCATGCATAATTGCTTCTTTAACCATTGCCCTTATCGGACAATGATGCTATTTTTCAGAGACAGAGGACAAGGGTCAGTCCACACCTTCCAACTGCAAAACTTTGCAGTGTTCAGGCAAGTTCATCACTTGCTCATGTCATTCGAGTATTTCTATCAAATTACTTACAAAGTATTATGGTTATCACTATTGCATAAAAACCAAAAACCACTACTTTCATAACTATGAATATGACTATGTGGTGGGCAATGGAACCATGGATTGTGTTGATATGGTGGAGGTTCCATTGCAAGGGTTTATATCCATCTAGGATTAAACAACAAATGTCGCCAGTGATTCTTGTGCCGTAATAACCGTGTTAACCATAAGATCTGGAGTGGGACGGAATAGTCAATTGTATTTCCACCTCTTGTACATCAACGGATGCGCTTACCGTAGCAGTTGTATCTTGCGGAGCAACTTGTGGGTGGGGAACCCATTCTAAGTCCCCACGGTTATGCTGTGCATACCGTAGCGGTTGCAGCTTGCGGAACAACTTGTGGGTGGGGAACCCATTCTAAGTCCCCACGGTAATGTGGTCTATGATGGGTTGCAGCTACCGGCGAAGGAGTTTGGTTCGATCCCAGACTGTTGTCGTGGTCGGGGTCCGTCCTTAAATGGTGTAAGTGGACCGACGAGGACCCAGGGTCGGGGTTTGCAACAAAGGGTGGGTGTGCGAGGTAGCGGAGGAATATGATTGGCTATGACCTTATACCGGGCCTCACACCGAAGGAAGTGTGGACGGGAAAGCTGCCCGGTTGGCACCAAGGTTAAGATCTCTTATGGGTAAAGCAACACACCTCTGCAGAGTGTAAAGAACTGTGACCTGTCACTCCCTGTTCCGGGATGAGGAACTGCGAATGCGGCCGGAAAGGAGCTCCATGAAGTTCTAGTAAACCGGTGAAGGCTGACGGACATAGCGCTTTGAAATAAAAGCAATCTCTTGAAGAAATGTTTATCAAAACTTGCATTGGTATTAGACTTTCTGGTCTAATATCGTAGCTAGTGCATTAAACACCTCTTATCTATAATGAACTTGTTGAGTACGCTCGTACTCATACCACTCTTAAATCCCATGCTTAGATTGTCTGAATCATCTGGAGGAGGACTACAACAACAATGAAGGAGCCGAGATCATCGGCTACGAGGAACCAGACCTCTCAGGAGGTGTTGAAGGCGTAGACTATCTCATAGTCTACGGATCCGGGGAGGCTTCCGAAGGAGAGCAAGCCTAGAGATATCCAATAATAGCAGTAACCGAGCAGCCCGAACTCTTAGTATTTAGCTGCTCGAGGAAATAAATGTATGACTTAATGAGACTTTTATATTATAAACTAAGTTGGGTTCGCCTCGAACCCAGGAGTATTCCTCTTAGGACCCAAGAGGAGCTCCAAGACGACATGTGTTTGATAATTGTAATAATAAGTGAATGAGTTATGGACCTGCTATGTTCTGTTGTACTACTCTGAGGGATGTAATATTTGCGGAATGGTACTTCGTGAATGTTATATCAACGACTGGCATACTACAACATGCAGTGGTATGCAGGGTCACCACAGAGTGCCACACAAAAATAAAATAAAATGGGAGCCGCTCTTTGAAGGTTTGTCTGGCAAGGGGGTTAGAGTGCCCACTACCATTCGTTGACAACAAAAAACACCTCTCAAAATTTTACTTTTATTGCTCTCTATATGTTTTCAAAATCAAAGCTCTAGCACAAATATAGCAATCGATGCTTTCCTCTTTGAAGGACCATTCTTTTATCTTTTATGTTGAGTCAGTTCGCCTATTTCTATCCACCTCAAGAAGCAAACACTTGTCGTCTTGGATATTGCACTTGTTATATTGCTTTGCATTGACAACTATCCATGAGATATACATGTTACAAGTTGAAAGCAACTGCTGAAACTTAATCTTCCATTGTGTTGCTTCAATGCCTTTACTATGAATTTATTGCTTTATGAGTTAACTCTTATGCAAGACTTATTGATGCTTGTCTTGAAGTACTATTCATGAAAAGTCTTTGCTATATGATTCATTTGTTTACTCATGTCATATACATTGTTTTGATCGCTGCATTCACTACATATGCTTACAATAGTATGATCAAGTTTATGATGGCATGTCACCCCAGAAATTATCTTTGTTATCGTTTACCTGCTCGGGACGAGCAGGAACTAAGCTTGGGGATGCTGATACGTCTCCGACGTATCGATAATTTCATATGTTCCATGCCACATTATTGATGATATCTACATGTTATATGCACATTTTATGTCATATTTATGCGTTTTCTGGAACTAACCTATTGACGAGATGCCGAAAGGCCAGTTGCTGTTTTCTACTGTTTTTGGTTTCAGAAATCCTAGTAACGAAATATTCTCGGAATCGGACGAAATCAACGCCCAGGTTCCTATTTTGCCCGGAAGCATCCAGAACACACGAGAACCGCCAGAGAGGGGGCACAGGCCCACCAAACCCTAGTCTGGCACGGCCAAGGGGGGGCCGCGCCCCCCTATAGTGTCGTCGCCCCTTCGACCTCCTGATGCCGCCTCTTCGCCTATATAAAGGTCCCAGACCTAAAACTTCGAGACGGAAAAGCCACGGTACGAGAAACCTTCCAGAGCCGCCGCCATCGCGAAGCCAAGATCTGGGGGACAGGAGTCTCTGTTCCGGCACGCCGCCGGGACGGGGAAGTGCCCCCGGAAGGCTTCTCCATCGACACCACTGCCATCTCCACCGCCATCTTCATCAACGCTGCTGTCTCCCATGAGGAGGGAGTAGTTCTCCATCGAGGCTCGGGGCTGTACCGGTAGCTATGTGGTTAATCTCTCTCCTATGTACTTCAATACAATAATCTCATGAGCTGCCTTACATGATTGAGATTCATATGATGATGCTTGTAATCTAGATGTCGTTATGCCAGTCAAGTGAATTTTACTTATGTGATCTCCGGAGACTCCTTGTCCCACGTGTGTAAAGGTGACAGTGTGTGCACCGTGTGGGTCTCTTAGGCTATATTTCACAGAATACTTATTCACTGTTATGAATGGCATAGTGAAGTGCTTATTTATATCTCTTTATGATTGCAATGTGTTTTGTATCACAATTTATCTATGTGCTACTCTAGTGATGTTATTAAAGTAGTTTATTCCTCCTGCACGGTGTAATGGTGACAGTGTGTGCATCCGTGTTAGTACTTGGTGTAGGCTATGATTATGATCTCTTGTAGATTATGAAGTTAACTATTGCTATGATGGTATTGATGTGATCTATTCCTCCTACATAGCGTGAAGGTGACAGTGTGCCTGCTATGTTAGTACTTGGTTTAGTCGTGTTGATCTTTCATGCACTCTAAGGTTATTTAAATATGAACATTGAATATTGTGGAGCTTGTTAACTCCGGCATTGAGGGTTCGTGTAATCCTACGCAATGGTGTTCATCATCCAACAAGAGAGTGTAGAGTATGCATTTATCTATTCTGTTACGTGATCAATGTTGAGAGTGTCCACTAGTGAAAGTATGATCCCTAGGCCTTGTTCCTAAATACTGCTATCACTGCTTGTTTACTGTTTTACTGCGTTACTACTGCTGCGTTACTACTGCTTGTTTACTGTCCTGGGCAAAGCACTTTTCTGGTGCCGTTGCTACTACTTATTTATACCACCTGTATTTCACTATCTCTTCGCCGAACTAGTGCACCTATTAGGTGTGTTGGGGACACAAGAGACTTCTTGCTTTGTGGTTGCAGGGTTGCATGAGAGGGATATCTTTGACCTCTTCCTCCCTGAGTTCGATAAACCTTGGGTGATCCACTTAAGGGAAACTTGTTGCTGTTCTACAAACCTCTGCTCTTGGAGGCCCAACACTGTCTACAGGAAAAGGAGGGGCGTAGACATCAGTGCACAATTAAAATTTACATGTTCAGAGGTGACATAATCATTCTTAACACTTATGTACATTGCACAAAGCTACTGAAAGTCAATGGAATCGAAAAATCCATCAAGCATAGCAAAACAGGCAATGCGAAATAAAAGGCAGAATCTGTCAAAACAGAACAGTTCGTAAAGACGAATTTCTAAGAGGCACCAGACTTGCTCAAATGAAAATGCTAAAATTGAATGAAAGTTGCGTACATATCTGAGGATCACTCACGTAAATTGGCATAATTTTCTGAGTTACCTACAGAGAATTAGTCCCAGATTCGTGATAGCAAAGAAATCTGTTTCTGCGCAGTAATCCAAATCTAGTATGAACCTTACTATCAAAGACTTTACTTGGCACAACAATGCAACAAAACTAAGATAAGGAGAGGTCGCTACAGAAGTAACAACTTCCAAGACTCAAATATAAAATAAAAGTACTGTAGTAAAAACATGGGTTGTCTCCCATAAGCGCTTTTCTTTAACGCCTTTCAGCTAGGCGCAGAAAGTGTATATCAAGTATTATCAAGAGACGAAGCATCAACATCATAATTTGTTCTAATGATAGAATCAAAAGGTAACTTCATTCTCTTTCTAGGGAAGTGTTCCATACCTTTCTTGAGAGGAAATTGATATCTAATATTACCTTCCTTCATATCAATGATAGCACCAACAGTTCGAAGAAAAGGTCTTCCCAATATAATGGGACAAGATGCATTGCATTCAATATCCAAGACAACAAAATTAACGGGGACAAGGTTATTGTTAACGGTGATGCGAACATTATCAACTCTCCCCAAAGGTTTCTTTGTAGAATTATCAGCAAGATTAACATCCAAATAACAATTTTTCAATGGTGGCAAGTCAAGCATATTATAGATTTTCTTAGGCATAACGGAAATACTTGCACCAAGATCACATAAAGCATTACAATCAAAGTCATTGACCTTCATCTTAATGATAGGCTCTCAACCATCCTCTAGCTTCCTAGGAATAGAAGCTTCGCGTTCTAGTTTCTCTTCTCTAGCTTTTATGAGAGCATTTGTAATATGTTTCGTGAAAGCCAAATTTATAGCACTAGCATTAGGACTCTTAGCAAGTTTTTGTAAGAACTTTATAACTTCAGAGATATGACAATCATCAAAATCCAAACTATTATAATCTAAAGCAATGGGATCATTGTCCCCAATGTTGGAAAAAATTTCAGCAGTTTTATCATAGGCAGTTTCAGCAGTTTTAGCAGTTTCATGCAGTTTTTCACGCTTTGCATTAGAAGTGGAAACATTGCCAACACCAATTATTTTATCATTAATAGTAGGAGGTGCAGCAACATGTGGAGCATTAGCATTGCTAGTGGTGGTAATAGTCCAAACTTTAGCTATATTATCTTCTTTAGCATTTTCTTATTTTTCCCACCTAGCACGCAATTCGGCCATCAATCTTATATTCTCATTAATTCTAACTTGGATGGCATTTGCTGTAGTAACAATATTATTATTATGATTTTCATTAGGCATAACTTTCGATTTCAAAAGATCAACATCAGCAGCAAGATTATCGACTTTAGAAGCAAGTATATCAATTTTCCCAAGCTTTTCTTCAACAGATTTGTTAAAAGCAGTTTGTGTACTAATAAATTCTTTAAGTATAGCTTCAAGTCCAGGGGGTGTGTTCCTATTATTATTGTAAGAATTCCCATAAGAATTACCATAGCCGTTGCCATTATTATAAGGATATGGCCTATAGTTGTTACTAGAATTGTTCCGGTAAGCATTGTTGTTGAAATTATTATTTTTAATGAAGTTCACATCAACATGTTCTTCTTGAGCAACCAATGAAGATAACGGAACATTATTAGGATCAATATTAGTCCTACCATTCACAAGCATAGACATAATAGCATCAATCTTATCATTCAAGGAAGAGGTTTCTTCGACAGAATTTACCTTCTTACCTTGTGGAGCTCTTTCCGTGTGCCATTCAGAGTAATTAATCATCATGTTATCAAGGAGCTTTGTTGCGTCGCCAAGAGTGATGGACATAAAGGTACCTCCAGCAGCTGAATCCAATAGGTTCCGCGAAGAAAAAATTAGTCCTGCATAAAAGGTTTGGATGATCATCCAAGTAGTCAGTCCATGGGTTGGGCAATTTTTAACCAAAGATTTCATTCTTTCCCAAGATTGTGCAACATGCTCATTATCCAATTGTTTAAAATTCATTATGCTACTTCTCAAAGATATAATTTTAGTAGGAGGATAATATCTACCAATAAAAGCATCCTTGCATTTAGTCCATGAATCAATACTATTCTTAGGCAGAGATAGCAACCAATCTTTAGCTCTTCCTCTTAATGAGAAAGGAAACAATTTTAATTTTATAATGTCACCATATACATCCTTATACTTTTGCATTTCACATAGTTCAACAAAATTATTAAGATGGGCAGCAGCATCATCAGAACTAACACCAGAAAATTGCTCTCGCATAACAAGATTCAGTAAAGTAGGTTTAATTTCAAAGAATTCTGCTGTAGTAGAGGGTGGAGCAATAGGTGTGTATAAGAAATCATTATTATTTGTGGTTGTGAAGTCACACAACTTAGTATTTTAAGGAGTACCCATTTTAGAAACAGTAAATAAAGTAAACTAGATAAAGTAAATGCAAGTAACTAATTTTTTGTGTTTTTAATATGGAGATTGCAAACAATAAAGTAAAGCTAGCAACTAATTTTTTTGTATTTTGATATAATGCAGCAAACAAGAAAGTAAATAAAATAAAGCAAGACAAAAACAAAGTAAAGAGATTGGAAGTGGAGACTCCCCTTGCAGCGTGTCTTGATCTCCCCGGCAACGGCGCCAGAAATTTAGCTTGACACGCGTACAACACGCGACCGTTGGGAACCCCAAGTGGAAGGTGTGATGCGTACAACAGTAAGTTTCCCTCAGTTAGAAACCAAGGTTTATCGAACCAGTAGGAGTCAAGAAGCACGTTGAAGGTTGATGGCAGCGAGATGTAGTGCGGCGCAACACCAGGGATTCCGGCGCCAACGTGGAACCTGCAGAACACAATCAAAGTACTTTGCCCCAACGAAACAGTGAGGTTGTCAATCTCACCGGCTTGCTGTAACAAAGGATTAGATGTATAGTGTGGATGATGATTGTTTGCAGAAAACAATAGAACAAGTATTGCAGTAGATTGTATTCGATTAAAAGAATGGACCGGGGTCCACAGTTCACTAGAGGTGTCTCTCCCATAAGATAAATAGCATGTTGGGTGAACAAATTACAGTTGGGCAATTGACAAATAAAGAGGGCATGACCATGCACATACATTATATGATGAGTATAGTGAGATTTAATTGGGCATTACGACAAAGTACATAGACCGCTATCCAGCATGCATCTATGCCTAAAAAGTCCACCTTCAGGTTATCATCCGAACCCCTTCCAGTATTAAGTTGCAAACAACAGACAATTGCATTAAGTATGGTGCGTAATGTAATCAACAACTACATTCTCGGACATAGCATCGATGTTTTATCCCTAGTGGCAACAGCACATCCACAACCTTAGAACTTTCTGTCACTGTCCCAGATTTAATGGAGGCATGAACCCACTATCGAGCATAAATACTCCCTCTTGGAGTTAAGAGCAAAAACTTGGCCAGAGCCTCTACTAATAACGGAGAGCATGCAAGATCATAAACAACACATAGGTAATAGATTGATAATCAACGTAACATAGTATTCTCTATCCATCGGATCCCAACAAACACAACATATAGCATTACAGATAGATGATCTTGATCATGTTAGGCAGCTCACAAGATCCAACAATGAAGCACAATTAGGAGAAGACGACCATCTAGCTACTGCTATGGACCCATAGTCCAGGGGTGAACTACTCACTCATCACTCCGGAGGCGACCATGGCGGTGAAGAGTCCTCTGGGAGATGATTCCCCTCTCCGGCAGGGTGCCGGAGGCGATCTCCTGAATCCCCCGAGATGGGATTGGTGGCGACGGCGTCTCTGGAAGGTTTTCCGTATCGTGGCTCTCGGTACTGGGGGTTTCGCGACGAAGGCTTTAAGTAGGCGGAGGAGATAGGTCAGGAGGCGTCACGGGGGCCCCACACGCTAGGGCCGCGCGGGCCCCCTGTAGGCCACGCCGCCCTACTGTGGCGGCGCCCCGTGGCCCCACTTCGTCTCTCCTTCGGTCTTCTGGAAGCTTCGTGTGAAAATAGGCCCCTGGGCGTTGATTTCGTCCAATTCCGAGAATATTTCCTTACTAGGATTTCTGAAACCAAAATCAGCAGAAAACAACAACTGGCTCTTCGGTATCTCGTTAATATGTTAGTGCCGGAAAATGCATAAATATGACATAAAGTATGCATAAAACATGTAGATATCATCAATAATGTGGCATGGAACATAAGAAATTATCGATACGTCGGAGACGTATCAATCACCTCTAAATATGAAATATATCAATGAATAACAGTAAATTATGATATAAAATAGTGATGCAAAATGGACGTATCAATTGCCATGCAACGGATGCACATAGAGCTATATGTGTATGAAAGCTCTCCAATGGAACTAGTGGGGGTGCATCCAACTTGGTTGCTCACGAAGACCTAGAGCACTTTTGAGGAAGCTCATCATTGGAATATACAACCCAAGTTCTATAGTGTAAATTCCCCACATAGTTATACTAGTAAAACATGAAAACTCTCTCATATGGAGTATAGGTGCTAAACATGAGCACAAATGATGACTATGAATACTGCAGGTGCTAAAACATGAGCACAAATGTGGATAAAAGATAGTAATGTTGCCCCCTTTTTTCTTTATTCTTTTTCTATTTTTTCTATTTTTTTTGTTTCTCTTTTCGATGGCCTCCATGGCTCTTTTCACTTTTAGGGGCAACATCCTAATATGACAACACACTTTTTGGTACAAATAACTCATAATGAACAAAACATGATGTATAAAACTGTATGCCTCTGGCAGTGTAGCAGGATGTGCAATAATCTAGCGTAACATGGGTAACCACACATCAGCTGTATAGAATCATGCAAAGCAATATATCTCTACTACTTAAAAAGACTAAACTTAATCCCTATTCTCCCCAGCCCTTTCGTACGTCAAGCCGTTTGGTCGTGACGCGGTACGTCTGTTTCGTCCACCCCGTCGCTGCACATTTTGCACTTTAGCCCCTAATGAGTAATGACTTGAAAAATCGTCCAGCACTTCAACCTCCCTTCGTTTTCCCAACCCCAGGGCGCAACCCTCCCTCCTCCCTCGCGCGTCCTGCGCCGCCGCCACCGCTTGGAGTCTTGGAGAGTGGAGCCCCTCCTCTCCAGCCCTCGATGGCGACCTCTCCTGCGCCAACCTCCTCCCGCCGTTCCCTGTCCTTCGAAACGCCAGATGCCGCCTCCGCGACGTGACACCGCCGCCGCCCCGGAGCCCCATGCTTTCCAAGATCTGCCTCTTGTTGGTGGCCGCCAGCAGCCCCTTCAGGGAGCCCCACGACTCGGCATCGTCCCTCGGGACACCCCATGGCGATGACGGTCAGCCGGCCGCGGTGGCGGACGGGAGCCACAGGGACGACGCTCTTCCCGGCGCTGTGCTCTGCTCCCACCAGCCACTCACCTTCCTCGGCCTGCACCGCACCGGTAAATCACCATCATGTCACATGCCTCCCTTTCCCCTACCTTACTGAGTAATTGAATCGGTTTTATGAATCCCTGCAAAAAATATGAATCCCTGCAAAAAAAAAGAGAAACATAATCTTATGAAGACAATCCTGAACATATGTTGTAGTTCGTGTTGTAGTTCTTTTAAGAAAATCAGAGAATTGAACAATGTGGTCAAGTTTTCGGTGGCTTTGGTAGTCATGTAGTCAATGAAAATATAGTCATTTTTGGCTACTTCCGATTACAAACTAAATGCAAGAAAAATGCTTCACGGGATGTGTCATGCGCAATCAAAATGAAGTTGAATCAACATTGCCATCTATTCTTTCGATGCCAATTTAATTTGCCATGGCCTGCTGGACATATATATATCATGCAGCATATATATGGATGCCACAATGATTACATTTTTTTAATGAAGTGAGTGTTGCCTAATACTTGCTCTTCATTTTTATTTTGTACACATCAACTGGAGTTGACGTTTATTGTGATGCAGTTGTTGGCTTAGCAGATGCAACTACTCTCTTCTATGTCGTAATACTTATGTCTCCTCTTTAACATAAACATGGTACTATTAAAATTATAGACTGGCGTGAAGTACTGATATGTTAAATCTTTGTTATGTATTTGTTAAAATTAGATCACTCATCTCCTATGTTTTCTGAAGAGAGTTATCCAAGTGTATATATGGCTGAAGTATTAAATATTCTCTTTTTTTCCTTTTTACAATTCCAGGCACTTGGGGTAACCATTCATAGGCTGGTCAAATCATGTCAAGTTCATTTGTCTGCAGACTTTTCAGGTTATATTGTTGCTCAACCATTTATAGATTTAGTGTCTCTTGGAAGTGTCCTCTTTCTTGCATACGGTTGACACTACTATCAATAGCAAATAACATTAGGCATTGCCATGTGGTATAGAAAAATGAAACAACTGAGGTTAATCTTCTTTCTGTTCTAGATACATCCAATCAAAACCTTCAGGCTTTGAGCTTTCTTTTTTATTTTTAGATCAAATGATGGAGAGGTCTCTTGGGTTGCTCATGCAAATATTTGTGAAGCTGTTCCTCACCATGGAGGTGGGAAATTCTGTGTTTCCTTACTTTTCTTTTCAAGATTCATGGTGTGTGGAACTGTGGTTGATTGGTATGACATATCTACATGGAGCAGGTTGACGATCTTACTTTGCTTCATCTTCAGAGAAGGCCATGAGGAGTCCAGTATGAGAAGTTGATACCCATATTTCCACTATTTAGTTCTGCAGCTATATGAGTACTAGTACTAATAAAAAAGAAAGATAATTTTGTTTCTTCTATGGGTGATACAGCTAAAGTCAGGAGATTGTATGACATTGCAAATGTGTTGTCTTCACTGAAGCTCATTCCGAAGGTAGGCTACAATAAAATTACTGACAAGCCGGCTGCACTTGAGTGTTAAGCGATGTTTCTGAATCTGTTTTTGAATCTTGTCAGTCAGACACAAGTATAATAACGGCAGGGAAGCCGCCATTCCAGTGGTTTGGCATGGGGGAGAAACAAATAGCATAAAATATTTTGTGAAGCTGTTCCTCATCATGGAGGTGGGAATTCTGTTTTTCCTAGCTTCTCTTTTGAAGATTCATGGTGTGTGAAACTATGGTTGATTGGTATGGCATCTGTACATTGAGTAGGTTGATGTGATCTCACTTGATGAATCTGCAGAGCTCCTCCTCGGAGAAGGCTGACTCGATGTGTGTTGTTCCTCCAACCACGGCACCGAGCATATCCTCGCCATTAAGCTGGACAAGAACTCCATGAAGGTCACCCTCGAGCTTGTCATGCAGGAGGTATGAGTCAATTACGTTTCCCTTCCACGACCACCATTGTAGTATCATGCTTGGAGCCTCCTTGATCTGAAACGTAGCACGGAATTTTGTGTGTATGCAGGTGAGGAAGTACTTCAGGCCTTCAAAGCAAACTCGTGTGTTTGCTAGGTTTCTTGGTGTTTTTAGTAGAGTTCCTTGTTTTCTATTTACTATTTTGTGATGCTAGCAGATCAAATGCGACAAAGTTCATAGTTTATGTTTTGGGACTTTGCTCTCCCTTCACTTGTCATGCTACAGAGTACATACTAACACATTGCATAGGTTCTTTTCAGTGGAGGAAGTTATCTCACTTCCTATATTTAAAACTAAACAAAACCATTGCTCAAGGTACCTGTGAACTCAAATGTCATACTAATGCGTACATTCTGGTTACCGTTAACCTATTTTTTAGTTGTTTTTGTGACCTTGCTATAGACCAAAAAATTACATAGTTTCACTTCAGTGAAGAAAGTTAAAAGGAAAATTACAGTCTGTGCATGAAATTTAGATGCAAACATAAACTCATCAGTAAGTGAATTATGTATTTACTAATGGATGGCAGTGTTTGCAGTATAGAGGGAACATTTCAGGGATTTGTGTGATGGTTATGAGATTTGCAAAAGTTAGCTAGACTTGAAACTTTGTACTTCAAGGTAAACTGATCAGTACTTTAAGTTACCAGGTCAATTACTTGGACTGTAATATCTTAACATGCGGCTTATTTCTCATAGAATCATACTTTACAAGAAATTGTAAAGTTTTCATATAATGATACTTTACAATAAATTATGTAATAGGCAATGTCTCTGTAATGGGATTTTTTTCGTGCACCTGTTTCTCTTTTGAATTATATAAATATGTTTTACTCTCATAGGGCTGACCATCCTAGCCCGCGAGACTGATTGTGGCCATGTCAGCAGGAGGATGGAGGTCGAGCTAGAGGACTACCCAGGCTGTGGTGCCAACTGTCGGCACTTGCCTCAGTGTCAGATGAGGATGAACTGAACATGGCACAAAGTTGCGTAGGTTAGTTGTTGTTGAACAAACGTATCACACTTGGATGTCGTGGCTACTTTAACGAGTCTACTTGTGTGCATTTGTTGTTTCTACAAGAACTTTCATTGTCATTAGGACGATACCAAACAAAAGTATCGTTAGTTAGTGATAAGTGTGACAAGAGTCAAGTTTCACAGTTCTGCATAGCCGGTATGCTGTCAAACGTAAATAGTGCAGGTCTTGCATATAGCTTTTCTTTATTGTTACAGTATCAACTAAAGATAGCTTTTCTTTATTGTTACAGTATCAACTAAAGATATGTTTCTAGCAGCTATGTGCTGCTGCTGCAGGGTTAACTACACTTTCCTTTTGTGCCCTGAGATACATATGCATATACATACAATTTCTTTTGTTTACATATGCACTTATGGTGGTTTCTATCTTTTTCATACCTTTGAAATAGCTGAGCAAGGTTTGCTAAAGCTACTAATATGTACTGCAATTTTCATAAAGATGGTCTTTTTTTTCCATGTACTGAACTCTCCTGCTTCTAGGGAAGGAGGGAATGAAGAGAATGGAGTTCAATAGAAATGATAGTTTAAGGAAGTAGATATCAGGAAGCATCAATGTAAAGAAGTGTGTTCGATCCAATACATGATAGAACATATAGATGTTTATTTTATTTATTGAGGTTATAGTTGACAAATCATCATGATTACATTTTTAGTTTTGCCTTGCTTTGGTAGCGAGTAGTGAACAATATATTGCCTTGCTTTGGTGAATTGAAAATGAGACACACACACGACCTTTTAGTTTTTGTCCTTTGTGTGTTCATGAAGAAGAAGATTTGTACCATGCTTTAATACGTTGTGAGCAACAAGAAATTATTTTGGTCTGGATGTGCCTAACTTGCACCCTATTACATGGGCGAGGGACGTTCTGAACAGCCAGCATTGCAGTTCCAGTTATGTTGTGCATATCGGGAGAAACTAGAAAAATTATCATCATGGACATGGAGAAGAGAAGTACCAGCCAAGGAGAGCGAATGAATTGATAAAATCTATTTTATTTTTGAAAAAAAACTATTTATCATTTGTTAATCTGTTGGGGTGGGGGAGGGCTGAGCATGCCTTGCCAATAGTGGAATAGACGAACTCGAGGGAGGAGGTTAAAAAAGGCGAGCTGAGATGGTTAGGCGGGTTGATTGACATTCAGGAAAATTCTTAGGTCGCATAGATGTTATTGTCGAGGAGTTTATTCATTTCTCTCTTGTTGTAACGCCTGGCTTGTTTCCTGTCTTATATATGTGCGACTTAAACTTGCCTCTTTTCCATTTGTTGACGAGTCCTTGGGCCGGGCGGTGCATGTTGACGAGTCCTTGGGCTGGGCGGCGCTCGGTAGAATTCGGGGAAGGGGAAGGAGGTGGTGCCAAAGAATTATAAAATAGGGCTTTTTTGAAATAAATTATAAAATAGGGCTAAACCAGGGGTTGACGAGCAAGATTGGGGTGGGGTCCTGTGTTGGTGGCGCGGAGACGAGGTGCGGATAGGAGGGGTGGTGCGCTATGATAATTCACGTGTGGTTGGTACGACGAAGGAAGTGGATGACCAATGGCTATTAATTTGTCTCTTTGTAGTACTCTCCTATTTTATAGTGAATTGTGAATTATATATGTGCATTGAGAAATGAAATTTGAGGACCCGTGGCAACGCACGAGCATTTGTACTAGTAAATAATAAATGACAACAAGTCATGTAATGTAGAATGGAAGTTGCATGGCAATATATCTCGGAACAGCTATGGAAATGCTGTGGTAGGTAGGTATAGTGGCTGTTTTGAGGAAGATGTATGGGCTTATGTGTAGGAGAACAAGAGAAAGTCCTCCCACGGGTTTGGATGTACTAGCGAAGTATGCACAATTCTCAATGTGAGCAAAAGGCAATGCACAGTACCGAAGAGGCTAGCAAATTTGGATGGTGGAAGTGCCAAAAACCGTAGCTTAACATTAGTCAAAAAGAACTCACAAGGTTATTGCAAACAACTAGCAGGTTCAACATTAAGAGCATGATTAAATTTCACTCCAAGGAGGGCCGTTCACGGTGGCACAAGTACCCGCTAGCTCCCTCGACCTTCAGCACAACTTAGTTATTACGATGAACCCTTAGACATGGAAAGCTATCAAGTCCAACTACATCTTCAACCATTTAAGTAGAGTTTATAGTACGGCACAAGCTTAAAGACAACAATCCACTACTGATTTTAACTTATATAACCAGCAAGCCTTACCATCTAAATACCTCAAAACGTTTGCAAAGAATCAGGTTATCAAAGCTCAATGACCTACAAGATTATGCAAGTATTTCATTATACCACTACCACATGCAACATTTTCTGAACCAACCAAATAACAATCAATGCCGAGGCTTTCAGCTTTGCCATGAACATGAATAATAAATTAAGAACACAAGTGTTCAAATGAAAAATTGGAGCGTGTCTCTCTCCCACACAAGAATGCTAGGATCCAATTTTATTCAGGAAACAAGAACAAACAAAAAAAATAAAAGCACACAGATGCTCCAAGTAAAGCACATAAGATGTGAAAGAATTAAAATATAGTTTCACTAGAGATGACCTGATAAGTTGCTGATGAAGAAGGGGATGCCTTGGGCATCCCCAAGCTTAGACGCTTGAGTCTTCTCGAAATATGCAGGGATGAACCACGGGGGCATCCCCAAGCTTAGGCTCTTTACTCTTCTTGATCACATTATATCACCCTTCTCTCTTGACCCTTGAAAACTTCTGCCACACCAAACTTCTCATAAACTTCATTAGAGTGGTTAGTACTCAAAAAAAATTTAATCCACTTTAGTCCTGTAGTGACACATTGCAAGAACTCAATAAAACATTAGCTACAGATCTCCACGTCTAGAAAGCCTTACTTAAAATCCACAAGAGACAATGCAAAAAACATAGACAGAATCTGCCAAATAGAACAGCCAGTAAAGATGGAATTTTTCGAGGTACTTCCGTTGCTCAAATCGGAAAACGTGAAACTAATGAAAGTTGCATATCTGAGGATTACTCATGAATTTTTTCAAGATTTTTAGATTTTTCTACAGAGATAAAAACTCAAAACCGTGATAGCTAAAAATCTGTTTCTGCGCAGAAATCCAAATCTAGTATCAACTTTCTATTAGAGACTTTTTTTGCACAACAATGCAAGAAAATAAAGATACAAAGGTATTTCTACAGTAGTAACAAGCACCTTGACTCAAAAAAAATTGCAGAAATAAAATAATGGGTTGTCTCCCATAAGCGCTTTTCTTTAACGCCTTTCAGCTAGGCGTAGAAGATTTGAATGATGCTCACATAAAAATAGAAAATGAAGCAAAAGGAGCATCAAGAAGAAAATTCGAAACACATTTAAGTCTAACCCGCTTCCTATGCATAGGAATCTTGTACACAAATAAATTCATGAAGAACAAAGTGACAAGCATAGGAAGATAAAACACGAGTAACTTCAAAATTTTCAGCATGTAGAGAGGTGTTTTAGTACCATGAAAATTTCTACAATCATATTTTCCTCTCTCATAATAATTTCCAGTAGCATCATGAACAAACTCAACAATATAACTATCACATACAGCATGCTTTTCATGATCTACAAACAAATAATTTTTATCAAGATCAAAAATAGTGGGATCAAAACTTTCAAACCCACTTTTTATAAATCTATAACAAGATGATTGATCATTCTCAAGAGATATGGGACTCCTAGATAAAGTCAAGACCTCTCCAATCCCATTTTCATTAGTAGTACAATTAATATTATCAAATAACATAGGACCATCATCTAGAGCTATATCATAAACACTCTTTAGTACCATGCATTTTGATATCAGACACAAACAAAGCATTATCATAAGATTTATCAAAATAGCATGGATTATCACAGATGATAGTAGCATAATTATTCTCACAAGTTTTACTCATAGGAAATATTTCAAGAGAATCCACAGGAACATAACATTCATCCTCCTTTGGTAAGCATGGAGGACAATCAAATAGTGTAAGAGATAAAGAGTTACTCTCATTAGAAGGTTGGCATGGGTAGCTAATCCATTCTTCCTCCTTTTGTTCATCACTCTTCTCCTCTTTTTCATCCAATGAGCTTTCAGGTTCATCAATTTCTTCTTTCACAGGTTCCTGCAAATTGTGAGTGCATTCTTGTGCATGAATGAGTCTCTCTTTATAATCAATGATATAAGGATTATTGCTGTAATGTTCTATGCAATAATCAAGGATAGAAGAGACATAATCTTTAAGGTCCTTACAAGCAATACAAGTTTCATAATTTCTAGCCATGAAGGATTCTATCTCAGAGGCTCCCATAAATAAAACAAATTGTTCTACTTCTTCGAACCCAAGGTGAATATAATTATTCCAATGATAGTTCACAATTAAAACTTCTTCACTAAAGACGTTGGAATTTAAGATGTTTAGTATCCTGTTTAGAGCAACAGTTTATATCATGGCGTTTAAGCAAGATTTTAGCAATTGTATTCAATTTTTCTAACACGACACTCATGACTTTACCCTTTCTTGATTCTCTATAATTCATATATAATTCTATAAGCTCCATACAGGTTGTGGGTTCTTCCATAACAACAGTTTTAAATTTTTCGGTTTTTCAAATTTTTATGGATTTTCTGGTATATAAGAAAAATAAAACAAGACAAAAACAAACTAGACAAAAGTAAACTAAGCAAAACAATACTAGACAGAAATAAACTAAGCACAAATAAACTAGACAAAAGTAAACTAAGCAAAACAAAATAAAATAAAAACAGAGAGAGAGGTACACAACAAGAAAAGTTCTGATAGACAACGTCTCAAAATCGTCCGCTAAGGGGTGTTTTTCGTCGCCTATGGGCCTAACCCGACGATATGGGTTCTGTTGTCGAAACTGCGTCAAGCAAAGTCCTACCACGTTTTTTTCGGTCCGTCGCGCTTGGGTGCCCTTCCCCCACGGAAAATCGGACCGTTGCAGAAGTGTTTCCGGGAGCCCGTTGCCCCGTGGTAGATGGTAGGCCCACACGAGGCCTGCCACGTCTTAAGCGGGCCGGCCCATTAAGTTTGCGGGCCGGGCCAGCTGACTTAGTTTGACCGGTCAACTATATAGCTGGGCTGGTCCATTAGTTACGTGGGCCGGGCCTAACCTCTAAGGTTGACTGGTCAAAACATTAATGGGCCGGCCCACTAAGCATGTGGGCCGGGCCGAATGCACTCGTTTGACCGGTCAACTGGCAAAAGGGCCGGCCCACAAAACATGTGGGACCCACTTTCATGTTATCAGGCCGGCCCATTTACCACGTGGGGTCCACCTTAAAGCAAGTGGGCCAGCCCAAGAAATTATTGGGCTGGCCCAATTAGCATGTGGGCCCCACTTTCCTGCTATCGGGTCGGCCCATTTAGTACGTGGGTCCACATTAGATCAAATGGGCTGGCCCACCAAGCCAGTGGGCCGGGCCAAAAGCACAGGTGGGTCCCACTTTCCTGTTAATGGGCCAGCCCATTTAGTATGTGGGGTCCACCATATAGCAAGTGGGCCGGCCCAACAAGATAGTGGGCCGGGCCAAAAACACAGGTGGGTCCCACTTTCCAGTTAAAGGGCCGACCCATTGAGTATGTGGGGTCCACCATATAGCAAGTGGGCCGGCCCAACACGCTAGTGGGCCGGGCCAAAATCACAGGTGGGTCCCTCTTTCCTCTAAAAGGGCCGGCCCATTTAGTATGTGGGGTCCACCATGTAGCAAGTGGGCCGGCCCAACAAGATAGTGGGCCGGGCCAAAAGCAAAGGTGGGTCCCACTTTCCTGTTAAAGGGCCGGCCCATTTAGTATGTGGGGTCCACCATGCAGCAAGTGGGCCGGCCCAGCAAGATAGTGGGTCGGGCCAAAAGCACAGGTGGGTCCCACTTTCCTGTTAAAGGGCCGGCCCACCTTAAAGCAAGTGGGTCGGCCCAATTAGAGTGTGGGGTCCACCGTAAATCAAGTGGGCTGGCCCAATAAGTAAGTGGGCCAGCCCGTTTGGTTGCTGTTTATATGCCGGCATAATAGGCGCTTTAGGATTTTGCGGGCCGGCACATATATGATTTCGCTTAATTGGGCCGTTTAAGGGATGGGAATTCGTTATTTAGATACTTAGAATATTTACGCGTCATTGATTTCTGTCGGATAGCCTCACTTACCACAAGCACCAAAGAAAAAATGCGCGAAAGAACTATAAAAACTAACTAAATATTACATCAGCTGCAAGGCTTTGAAAAAATATTACAGAACCCAGCGAAATTGAATGGTAATTAAACCTAGCAATACAATGAAGCGATCCGGCAATCTTTTAAGTTGTCCATGCAGCACCTATATCTGAAACAAAGACATTACAAGTTAAGACAGCAACAATGGAAAGGCAAATACACTACAATATTGTTTGCCAAAGAATTTGGAAGTCATCATTTCGTCGTTATAACAAGATCATTGTAATGCGCACAATAAGCAAACAAAGAGTTCATGCCGCATACCAACAACCAATATAACAGAGCATGTTAGAATGAAATAGCAGACTTACTACTGTCGAGTCCCATGCAAACCAACATGTTCAGGGAGTACAAAATTGGCATGAACAACATAGTAGCAGGCTATAAATTTTGCAACAACGACTGAGCAAGATGAAGTTATGATGGCTACATCTACAGAGCAGGGAATGTAAACCAAACATAGTAGCAGGCTATAAATTTTGTAACAACGACTGAGCAAGATGAAGTTACGATGGCAAAAGCTAAAGAGGAGGGAATGTGAACCAACATGTGCCAAGTGCAATTACTTCATTTTGGCCGTGAACTAAATAATACTCCTGAACTTATAGTGAAGGGGATGCAAATCAAGATGTTTCGGGATATAAACTTGTAATGAGCAACACATAGAGGATAGTTAATGCTGGAGCTTAGGATGGACCAGATACAGAATATAGTGGGATCACCTGTGAACTTGTATAAGAGGGAATGCAAACCAATATGTTCAGCATTCCATATGTGAGCGTCATGCCAAGTCAGAGAAACAAGTCAATAATGCAGCTTTTGAAGAACAAGATGGCACGCTAAATTATTATCTAGTAATATGACAAGTTTATTTGTACTATAGGCTAGATAGCAGAGTGATAGCATGCCAAACTAAGTCCTTACTTTGTTAGCTTACAATGAAGTAGATACAAAACAATGGCATCACCTGTAGTACAGGGAATGAAAGCCAACATGTTCATGGAGTAAAAAATTGGCACAAACAACATAGTAGCAGGCCATAATTTTTGTAACAACGACTGAGCAAGATAAAGTTATGATGGCTAGATCTACAGAGCAGGCAATGTAAACCAAATATAGAAGTTATGATGCCAAAAGCTATAGAGCAGGGAATGCGAACCAACATGTGCAATTACTTAAAATTGGCCATGAACTAAATAATAGCAGGATGTTACTATAATACCTATAATTTTTGTAACAACGACTGAGAAAGATAGAAGTTACGATGGCTACATCTACAGAGCAGGGAATGCAAACCAAAATGTTCAATCGCTTAAAGTTAGCAATGAACTAGAAAATAGCAAGGTGTTACGGTCATAGCTAGGAATGAACTAAAAGAGCTTCAGACAAACAAGCATCTGAACCCAGAACATGGCGCTAAAACAAGGGACTTACATTAGGAGAAGCACTCTGTGGGAGTCACAGCAGATCTTCCTGGGGTTGATAGATCCGGTGATGAAGTATGCAACATGTGCTACTTGGGGTTGGAGAGACGGCCATTACACTTCATGGTTACTCATCTCATCTGCAAAAACGTAACGGCGCGTCGTTAGCACAAACAGGGTCCCCAAAGATTAAACAAGAACTTGCAGGCAAGCAATAGAAAAGCGACAGTAGAAGAGTTTAGATCATGCACGGCGCCGGTGAAGCAGATCCGGTTCATGCACAGCGGTGTCGGTGAGCAAGATCCGATGCGGTGGACGACGGATCCGACGAAGCGGCTCCGGTGGGGTGGACGATACCTCAGCTGAAGCGACTGCGGTAGACTGCTGGATGAGCATATGGTTTCGAGGTTCGGCGGGGATGATCCGGTCCGGTTGATGACGGCGTCGATGAAGCGGCTTCGGCAGGCAGCCGGAAGACGAGGATCGCGAGGCCTCGGGTAGGCCAGGGAAGTCCGGCGGGGATGTTCCGGTGCGGTGGTCGTGGAGGTGGGAGAGAGGGACTTGGGAAGTTCCGGTGGGTGGTCTGAGGGAAATGAATTTTTTTTGGGAGGGTTTCCGGGCTAGGGAGGTGGTGATCCAAAAAATGATGGGCAGACCCCCCCACCAACCGACTTTGCTGTCATCTCCACAGGGGTAGAATGGGAATTTGAAAGCGTGTGAAATTTTTGTATTTTGTGGGCGGGAAGATTTGCCGCTATGAGATTTTGAATTTGGCTACCGTCCAAGTATAATGATAAAAAACTGTGACACCGTACTAGTACCTCTGTTCAAGGCCGAGTGCAAAATCAAATCATCATAACAGTAAATAACGGTCACTACCATGATCATGTTCTATCTCTGAAATTAGCGTATCCGCTAGATCTTGCAAAGTATAATGATAAAAATAATTGTGAGACCGTACTAGTACTTCTCTTCTAGGCCGAGTGCAACAGCAAATCATCATCACGTTGAAAAATTGTTACCATGATCATGATCTATCTCTAAAATTGGCGCATCCACTATATCTTGCAAAGTATAATGATAAAGAATTTGTGAGACGGTACTTCTGTTCAAGCCCGAGTGCAACATCAAATCATCATCACATTGAAAATTTGTTACCATGATCATGATCTATCTCTAAATTTGGCGCATCCGGTAAATCTTGCAAAGTATAATGATAAAGAAATTGTGAGACAGTAGTAGTACTTCTGTTCAAGGTCGAGTGCAACATCAAATCATCATCACGTTGAAAATTTGTTACCATGATCATGATCTACCTCTGAAAATGGGCGCATCCGCTAAAACTTGCAAAGTATAATGATACAAAATTGTGAGACCATACTAGTACTTATGTTCAAGGTCGAGTGCAACATCAAATCATCATTACATTGAAAAGTGTGTTACCATGATCATGATCTACCTCTGAATTTGGCGCATCCGCTAAATCTCGCAAAGTATAATGATAAAAAAAATTGTGAGAATGTACTAGTACTTATGTTCAAGGCCGAGTGCAGGATCAAATCATCATCACGTTGAAATTTGTTACAACGATCATGACATATCTCTAAAATTGGCGCATCCGCTAAATCTCGCAAAGTATAATGATAAAAAAATTGTGAGATTGTACTATGGAGTAGTACTTATGTTCAAGGCCGAGTGCAGGATCAAATCATCATCATGTTGAAAATTGTTACAACGATCATGACATATCTCTGAAATTGGCGCATCCGCTAAATCTTGCATGTGGCGCATCTCATTGCGGAGCAACAGGCCAGTGCTATCAAGGTTGAAGCGTCAGTAGCGTCATCGGGCTCTCCTCTTTTGAAAGATCTTCTACATGGCGCGGCGCACCGCCCGTCGAGAAGCAGTCACATGTGATACCGATGTGGAGACGTTGCCGGCATCCTCGAGGTGCGACCGCCCTTCTACGAGCCAGCGTCGACTCAAGGTATGAATCCTTGCGTTGTCGCGCCCCTTCTTCCGATGAAGTGGGGTGCCTTAGATTTATTGTTCTTCTCTTACGATTATTTCAAGCCGAACATGTGTCCTCTTTCTCTGAATATATTGCTTGAAAAGCTAACCAAGTTACTTAAATTCACTTCATTCTTAATCTTGCATGCTAATTTTGTTATTTTTGCTGACAGTGGTGCGCGCAAGGAGATTTATTTGTGGGTGTGCTGAGCTGTTAGGCAGTGGCGGACGCAGCAAAGAATTGGAGGGGGGCACACCCCCAAAAAAAAATTTGCGCCGTCAAAATTGTGAAAAACGTTTGCCAAATGAACAATATATAAGGCTCTGTTGGGATGTTTATATTGGGAGACTTGTCACTGCGTTTAGTTGAATGTTGATAACCTAGGATATTGAGATTGAATGCCAATATTTCTGTTTGGATATTTAGATATTTAGAAGCTCGACTTAATATGGAGGGTGAATGCCAAAATAGTCGGATCAACTTTGAAATTCTGAAAAACTAAGAAACAATGTGTACAACACAAGGAGCTCAGTGGAACCACGCGCTAGGGTTTCCATCTTGCCGCCGCCGCTCCGGCCGCCGGCGGGGCGGGCGCCGCGTGTCCGTGTTTTTGAGATCGTCCACAACCACCTCAACATTTTGCTACATATATGGAACTCAGTGATGAAAATATCTTCAGTACTTTACATTTTTGTGACATACAACAAGCACCCATTTTCTGAACATCGATTCATTATTTTAGGAATTATTAAAAACTAAACTTTTCAATGTGGGGAGAATAGCTGAATATGGGCAATTTTAAGTTTTGAACACTTAACACTAACATACAGTATAGCACATGGAAATAGAAACAGAGAATGGGGAGGCGGAAGCGGACACTGGACGTGGACCTGCTAGAGCGCAGTGGTGTGGCGGCCGGCGGGAAGAGCCGGGGAAGGTGTACAATGGCGGTCGGCGGCCAGCGCTGCGGCGGCCGAGCCCCAGCCCGCTTCTTTTTGAGCGTCGAGCGGCAGCCATCCGCAAGCCTCAGAAGTGCAGAGGGAGTCCAGAAAGGGGGCAGTGATGAGCGGATAGGCTAAAAGGCGGGCGACAGCCCCGGACGGGAGAGAGTGTAGAGGGCGAAGCGAGAGATTGGCGGCAGCGCGGCGGGGAATTGTGTGGTCGCTCACCTGGTCTCTCGTCGATCCTTGATACGAGACAGGCTTATTGGGCCTTTTTCAGCACTTAAATTAGGTGTATCAAAAACGTTTTCAACAATTCTGGGTGCCCCCCCTGCGTACGCCCATGCTGTTAGGCCTAAGTCGAAATCCTCAGCTAAACGAGGCCTCAGCTTAACACATGAAAAAGGTGTTCAATCTCGCCCACAATGTCCTCTTCTTTCCTCTTCCTTTATTGGAACTTGTTTTGCAGACAAGGAAAGTGGCACATGTAATGTGAGAAAAACCCTCTTATCCAAAATCAGCTACGAGCAAGATTTTCTGTATTGTAGATGCCCCAATTGACTCTCATCCCCAATGTAGTCTTTTTTTATGTCAGTATAGACTTCTTTACATGGCATGCATTTGCCTAATGAGCAGCATTGTATTGCCATTCTAGCCAACCTGATCGATATGTCAAGCTTCATGCAGGAGATGCCATGTTTAATTTACTCCCTCACTCCGATCCATATTTCTTGGTGTAAAATGAATGTGAATCGAAGGGAGTACTTTTCTTAGATAGTACTATACCAGTTCGAAAAAAAGTACTACTCCTACTACATCACAAATCCATCAAAAGAGTACTACATCACAAGACCACCACAGTTGTACTAGTAGAGTTTAATGCTGAACTTCCAAAGGGAATAAGATTACACATATGAACTTTAAACAGGACCAGGAGCATGAGGGCCAGCAACAGGGGCGTTGACCGGGAACAAGCCAGGCAAGACGTAATTCTGGAGGAAGAGGCCATATGCTGCGTGCTTGGCCTTGGTTGCAGGGCGGTGCTTCCCCGATGTACTTAGGCCTACACCCGTCGCATGCTGGATCAGGCTGCGGATGTCCTTCTGGAGGATTTTGCCACAGAATGGGCAAAATAGCTCCCCGCGCATGCGGAAACGAATTTCACCACCCTTCAGCCGCTTCAGAACATAGCGGCTCTTCTGGTCCCTGCGCTCCTTGTTGTCGTCCATGTCATCAGAATATTCCTGTGAATTATAAAGTACATAATAATCAGGTGTTTAATGATAGATCGAATAAATACTGCACTATCATAAGCAAACCTTAGAAACCCTAAAATTAAATGTGTAGAACAAGTAAATGGCAGAAGAAATCATACTAAATCACGAGAAAACCCTATGAACAGCAATGAACATAAGCCACAACAATTGCAAGTCCACTAAGTATGAACACATAAATTAATTATATGACTAATCAAGCCAACTACATGGCAGATTAGTCGAAATTAAACTAGAATCTGACCGTACGAACCGTAGAATCAAGTACGTCTACAAGAACAAGGTAGGAGATCAAATCAATCAAGAACCAGGTTCGTGCAAACCACGTGAACAGTAATATGACACAGAGAGGATCGGGACAGTTTCGGTAAAAGAGCAGTACCTCCTCGTCGTCACCCTCGACATCCTCCTGGAACTGAACGTTTGGGCTGAAATCGTCGAAGGGGTCGAGGTCCGCGTCCAGCACCGGGACTAGGAAGACCTCGCCGTGGTGGCCTGCAACGCCTTGCAGATCTTCGGCGGGAGCAACGGCGTTGCTATCCACCTTCTCCTCGACGGCCAGGACGCCCGTTTCGACCGAGGTCGAAGAATCAGACAAGCAGAGGAGACGAGCGGCCTGGGTGCCCGGTGAAGCGACGGCCACTACCGCAGAGGAATCCTCTGCGCGAGCGGCCGCCGATTGCTCCGCCTCGTACGCAAGACCTGTCGTCATGCTGCTGCGGTTGGAAACGAGGAAGTCGATGCCTCGGAGGTGCGGTGAGTTGATGGGGGTTTTTCACAGTGTGGGGGAGGGGAGAGGACGAGCTCGCGAGAGACGATGAGGCCGATTATTTTATAGCCTCTGACTCTCTGTATCGAGTTGTGGACGCGTGAAGTCGTGCATGTACTCGATTTTCCACTTTCTGAGAAACGTGTACGAAACCTTTTTTTCTTGGACCATTTAACTTCATGTGGGGCTCATGTATACCAATACTTCTAAACGTCATAAGTAATTCACAATCATTCAGAAAAATATGAGACCTTAACATTTTATTGTTTGTGTCAGATATTGTCCATGAAAAATAACATCCAACTAGCTTCCTCGAGTAATTTGTCACCTTACATTCTTAAAATGAACCAAAATTTGGCACAGGGGCAACACGTGGAAAATGATGTTACCATTCTCTCTTCCCATTTTTGTTTGAATTTTTCAAAGTTTTCATGCCCTAACAGAAAAAATGTATGTTCCTTCTATGAAGCATGTATCAAATGGCATTACCAAAACCTGGGGGTGGCGGGGCACATGGTGGTGTGATGATACATCACATTTGGACCACACAACACAATTTGGACCAACAAAAAAAATCAACCACCCTACACAAACCCTGGTCAAAACTAGTTTGACCAATATTACAAAAGTTGTACATAATTCAGAAACCGTCAGAAATATACGAAGCATTCCGGAGTCAATACTGAAGACAAAGCAATTATGCCAAAAGACGAAGGCTGGGGAGGAACAGGTCTTGCTATATTGCACAGCAAAGCCAAATTCAACTTTTCATTGATTGCAAAATTCTGGCAGCAATTAGCACACCCTGGTCTCCTGATGATGTCGCAATAGTTGGCTGCTGGGAGCGGAGACACTCGACTTCCTTCTTCAACTTATCGCACTCTGTGCGAACTTTCAAGTACTTCGTCTCGAAATATTGCGCATGTTCAGCATGCAACTCCACTTCCTGTCGAAAACTTTCACAGTCACAGTTGCAAACACACTGACTAGCCTTGTCAGTGACCACACTCATCGGTGGCTGGGCGCGTAGTTCCTTGACTTCCTTCTTCAACTTCTTACACTCAGCGACAACGTCTGAGTACCGTTTATCAAAAGAAGATTGCACGGAACGAGCATTCTCCTCCGACATGGCACGATCTAAAATGCACCTGCCCACGAGGTGGCGGATTTTCTTATGAAGGATGGTGTTGTGGCCCTTGATCTGGTCCAGTTTCACGGAGAATCGTGTTATCACATCCTGCATTGCAAATTCAAGAGCAATGAAGTATGCAGAGTGCAGATGAGGGGGGAGAAATAAACAAATGGAGTGCCAACCTCTTCAATATGCCTGAGAGCTGCAAAGTCCTTGTCCATAGGAACCTCTTCAACGATGGAACCGCCATTCCTGGAAGAAAGACAGTTAAGTAGTTGGATCTGGCATCCAGCAAGGAGGCGATGAAACTGTGGCACGGCAATGGAAACATACACGGCCGAAGATGCATACACGCGCACTGGCTGCTCCTCTCCCGGAGACTGAGCATTCGTCTCTCGATTCTCGCATTCAGGATACCAAACCTATGCATGTTCTCGGCCCTTGATCTCGGCGGTTGTCGCCGATAATCTCATAATCCCTTCCTGCATTGAAAAATTCACCAGTAACCAATCAGGGATCCTTTTTCATTCACAGGATAGGAAAATCATAAGATTAGGAAAAGCATAGGATTTTGTATACATTAGAGTGGGTGTATGCGCTATTTTATGGGCTATTTGGAATGTACAAAATGAATTCGTGTTTAATAAACCTAAATCTCATCCCTTCTTGCAGGTTATCCCTATGATTATTCACTAGATCCGTATGTTTCTTATCTCCCGCCCGAGGATCAGCAGGATATCATGGAGTCTGGGTGCAACTGACTAGAGACAGCCGCACGGGATTTTTACAGCCAGGGTGGCTGGCAGTTTCCTCATAGAATTACTTACTGGTGTGTTTTTGTCCTTTTGGCACCCGCTATTTTCTATGTTTCGTTGGTGGATCTTTGTGTCGACTCTAGCTGATCCGTGAGAAGTTGTCATAATTTGTGTATGAACTGAAGAAAGCAATAAAGCAGCCATATACATCATTTTGATGCAGAGGCTGTGGTATGTCCCCCATTTCGAAAAAAGGAACAAACATAGGATTGAGATGTCATGGCTAGTTGAATTAATGTTTTATTCCTATATTATTCGCACTACTAGATTCCTATAGGATTAGTTCCTATAGGATATGTTCCTATAAATCAAACAACTAATGTAGGAAAAAATCCCATAGGATCTAAATGCTACACAATTCTTATAGGAGTCCTACGAATTAAAGAAGCCCTCATGCAGTACGGAGATGAAGAGGAAGAAAAAAAGCAATGGATATATATTATATAGTGCATAAATTATTAATGCTCTTGAGAGCTAACAAGTGCTCATCAAACAACGGGTCCTCGATAGCTAAGTACGAAGTGGATCCTGCGGTAGAAAGCACGAGCCTGGAACTGTCGGCCCTGGAAGATGATAGCCGGTTTAGTTGGCACCGCCTGCCAGCAAGGACTCAACGAAAATCCGGCATGGCGATGGAAACATACCCAGGAGCTTTGTACCCACCAGGTTGGCGAGAAACGAGCGATTTCTCAACTTGGGTAGGAATGGCGCTGAAACCAGCCGCCATGGAAGAAAGACGGTTAAATTGTTTGATCCACTAGCCAGCCAGAAGGCAGAGAAACTTCGGCATGGCGATGGAAACATACCGGGGAGCTTCGTACCCACCATCTTGGCGAAACACGGGCGATTTCTCGGCATCGGTAGGAAGGGCGACACTTGAACGGGCGGCCCTGGAAGAAAGACGGTCAAATAGCTGGTTCTCCCGGGTAAAAAAAATAGTTGGATCTGTTTGCCTTGCTGTAATCTGCGTTCATGGGAGCAAAGAAAGCACATGGCGATAAAAACCTACCAGGAATCTTGCTGGATTACTCTTCCCTGACCCAACAAGCCCGAAGCAGACTGAGCTTGCGATGGAAGCGCAGACATGCCTGTCCGCCGGCGCCGCTGGTACACTTTCAAAGTCGGAGTTTGCAGGACTTTCAGCGGGATGGATTTCACCGCGGATTTAGTCTCAGACACCAACGCCTCCTTCCTCTTCTTACTCTTCTTCATGTTCTTCTTAGACAACTTGTTGAACGAGGGATGAATCGCTGGAGGAAGAAGGAAGGGACAAGCAGGTGGGGATAGAAGGGGTCGGTGTAGAGCTCTCCGGGGAGGGTTCCCCAGGGAGGAGGATGAAACTGGAACGAACAGGACAGGGATGGGACTGGGCAATCTTGTCCGTCCATCCAAAATCGAAGGGCGGGAGCACATAAGACTTTGGGCCATTGACAGGCTGGTCCTGCCACAGGCGGACCCCAAGTTTCAGCGATTCAATGTCAGTGAAAAGATATATCGGCAATGTAAAAGAATCTTGTTCGGGGTCGGCCGCGGAAGCCAAATCTCTGTGTCGCAAAGTCTACTACGAGTAGTAGTCTACTTCTATATAGATATAGCTGCATAGCCATCATACCATTGCATTGATCGAGCTGTACGCCTTCACCACTCTGATTCATGTCCAAAATATTAGTGTTCTCTTGTCAAATCAAAGGCCATGTCAGTTTGACGAAAGGGACGTTCTTTACGGACTACTCAGTTCGGCAAAAAGATTCTTGAAGCCATGTACATATTTTCTGGATCGATTTAATTAATTTGCTACAACTGTAATATTATTTCCAATTTTCATTAATTTATTTGAATTTTAGGATTTTACTTATAAATTTCACTAATTGACATGTGTATGGAAAGATAGAAAACAACTAGTGTATGCATGACCAATTAATCTGACTAAATAAATCTTATAGTGGCCACTTTGCATCACTCAAACTGAGAGGGCATGTTCATATGATAGAAAAATGGAGAATCGCTATGACATATGCCTCCTTGAATCCTACGGGAAAATCTATGGGAATTGGTAAAGCTAGGTGTGTGATGGTATCATAGGAAAGCCAAAGGAAATTTCTACTAGAGATTGAGAGTGCATAGCATAGTTGTCACAAATGCATATGAATTTTTCCAAGAGGTCTAACCTCTTATTAGAAATCCTATAGGGTTGTACTAGTATAAGAAAAAAATACATAGAAATTTTGGAGGATTCAATTCTTCAAATCAAACAAGCTATATAGGGGGGAAATCATATCCTTTGATTCGTACAATTTGTATAGGAGTTATGTAGGATTTGACTATAGGAGTTATGTAGGATTTGACTATAGGATTTGAATATTTGTACGGTTGTGTAATATTTTTACCCAGATCAATTCACATACCACCGGTTATGTTTTTTTTTGGGCTATAAAAATAGGATGTGTGGTATATTTGATGTGTGTAGAGATAATCTCACCATCTTATAGCCACCCATAACATTTCAAGCAAACAAAAAAAATCTATACTACCACTAACCACCTCTCGTCCTACACTCAATTCCTACACAACCAAACAACAAAAATTGGCTATCCCTAGCCAGGTGGTTGGGGATACTCTCATCCCATAAACCTATCCCCTAAACCAAACAACCCCTAATAGGGAGGGAAGGAAAACCTAGTATCTGATACTGTACAAAAAACACATAAAGCAATCTGGAACCGTCCACATAGAATCAACGGGCTAGAGCAGATGCCTTCTTTAGGAAGGGTCTTGCGCGGAAGCCAAGGAATCCTCTGCGTCGACAATCTGTTGTAGCAGTAAAATTGTCCATCATAGCGGAACATTGATGGAGCCACTGCAATTCGTCCAAATCCGGGTATAGTCTTGTCATATCAATGGCTATGTCAGTTTCTCCAGATATAATCTACTATCCGTTAGCTAGTACTACTACTCTAGAGGCTTCTACAACCATCTTGTACGCCACATGCAGAAGTTGTACAATACTACGACTACTATCAGGTATCGACTAGTCCGATCACGTCCAGGTCGCAACTACTAAAATATGGCCGTAAAGAAATTGTAGAAGTAGGATGGGGCCACGACAAAAGACATATCATATCAGCATGCATAGCATCTCATTTGCAACTAGTTGCACCCGCATCCTATTATCGGATATCACACTTCTGCACTTTTAAAAAATATGAAGAAAATCAAAACTGGGACACATATTATGTTGTGTATTGCTCCACGCCTCCACAGGTCACAGATGAGTATGCATCTGTGAAGTTTCATCAAAAAAATGAAATTTTCTAGCTTGCACAAAAAAGACAAATGATATGTGAATAGTTAAGGAATATTATTAACTTTGGTCTTTTTTTTTCCACAGCTCACATATGGTCACTTTTTGAAAGTGTTCGACGATTACCAAGGCATCTAGGATACCTTAAAAGCACTTTTTTGTGATGTTGATCAAATTGTACTCTAAAATCGTCACTGGACAACAGGCCGGCCTATTGCAAACTTGTTTGAATGAGATAAAATAGTTAGAAATCTAGAAAATTTGTCAATTCAGTGAATTTTCATCCTATAACGTTTACTTAATTTGAAAAACGAATGGGGACATTTGCCATAATGGGACAATCATTTCTACAAAAAAGAATAAGATGGAAAGTCTCGCAATGTTATTTATCATGACAACATTGACAATGTCACAACCGTGGGGTGATTAGGGAATCCACTCCGCTAGTAAAAACAAACTTATATAAGGCATGTGTGGCAATGCAGTTTGTCTACCTTATACAAATATCTCGATGTGGAGCTATATATGGATTTTATTTTCCAACTTTAGATGATCAGTTTTTAGTTCACCGTTTAATTAGAATTCATAATTTTGGGGAATAAAATACTTGGAGGTATGTACCCTGCAAGTGTGGTACCACAAACAAAGCCCAAACATGGGTCCCAATAGTACAACATATATAGCACGCATAGGAAGTTTGAGCAAATTTGAAACCAACCAAATGAGGTAGAAACAAATCAAAAAAAAAAGTTGTGAAACATGTGCATGGAGCCATCACATGACATGTACTTACTACTAACAAGTAAAAAATATAAAACCCAATCATACATAGAGGTTTGGGGTGAAGAGTCATTATTCACACACATATACAATAAATATGGACTTCTTTTGGCTTTCTACCCATTAATTTGAGCAAGCTTGATGCATTGTCCACTTCAAACTTGACAACATTGGAACCATAGCTGCTTGAGTTCGCCTCGCTAGCCTCTTCCCATATGTAAGCTTAATTAATTGGTTACACTACGAAAACCACAGTCAACTTTTGAATAATGCATGCATTTCCCCCCTTTTGCACATATGCAACTTTGCAAATTAGGGATGTTTGGTTTACCACACATTAGTGTGTTGTTTTATTTTTATTAGGACCCCTGTTTGGTAGCCACATTTTTTCCAAAGCCAAAGTGTGGTTAGCCAAAAAAAAATACTCCAAATTGTGTGGCTAGCCACCAAATTGTGGCTTAAAATATTAAAGCCAAACTTTGGCAAAACTTTGAAAAAAAAGTTGAGTCTATGACAAATGGACCATACATGCAATAAAGCATGATAAGCCAAATTGTGGCAAAAACCAAACACATGCCTAATAAACTATATGGCTGCCAAATTTTGGCTTCTTGGCAAATTGTGGCTAGGAACCAAATATGCCCTTGCTGGCCAAAGGGGTCCAAATAGGTGTTTTTTTATTCGCTATCATGTGCAGTGTGTGCACAATACCACAAATCAAAATTTCCCAGGTAGGCCAAACATGCATGCATGGTAGGCGAATCGCCATTTCGAAGGTTAATTTGTCAAACAAGCTTACCATGAAACCTTAAACTAAATCATTTGTACTCCAATTAATTAAGTTCGGATATGAATGGTGGTCATCAACCAAACTAATAAGAATTCAAAATTTTGGGATGATATAGGGATGTGCCCTATTGTTGTGGAATCAGAAAACATTAGCCAACGAAAATGTGGGTTGCATCCAAGTATAGTAGATCACAAGTCGATTGCCAAGAAGTTTTTGCCTAAATTTGAAATAAAGCCAAAATGAGGTTCAAACTTATTGAAATCAGCAAGCAAGGCAATCAAGAAGTCGCCAATTACTACTTTTAACTAGGAAAAATAACAAACATCATGGCATGCAAATATTCTTGAGAAGCAGAATCATTTTGTAAGATATATATTTTTGGAACCATGCATGTTGGACATTGATTCGCTTCTTGCCACATGGGTGAGCTAGCTTGGTTACCGCAAGAACCATGCATGGTGAACTTTTGAATCATGACCCCTTTTTTAAGAGATCAATGAAAAACTTCGTATTTTCAACTATACTTTGCCAAATACAGTTTTTTTGGTTTTCCACGTAAAGTCTTTTCATTTTTATTGGCCGATTTAAGGGGGGCAAAATTAAAAGGATGTATTTGTGAAGTGGCTACCGTGTGTATTGCGCACGCTACCACCTATACAATTTTCACAAGCGGGTGACATGGTTGGATGGCCATCCATTTCCATGGTTTGTTGGATTATCTCATCATGTAGTATATAATAAATTAATTTTGTAAATATTTTTCAATTCAAGTATTAACGATGGTTATATTACAACTCAAATAAATTGGGAAAATACTGGGATTCACCTCCCTAGAATCAATCTTGCCCATCCATTTCCTATCAACTGACTATAGGGAGTACTAGATTTAAATGGCGGTTGGAGTTAATTCCTCAACCTCGTCGCGGTATTATTCCCATCTGTCCCCACTAAACAACCCCTGGCGGTTCGTTCTCCCGTGCATTTCGGCAAGTTCCAAAAAACCCCATTGTTTGCAGTTGCTCTCCCTCCCTCCCCCTCAATCCCTCCGATCAGTTCGACGTGCTTCAGCGCTGCCATGGCCGACGGCGGCCTGTTTACTCTAAAGAGGAGCGTCGTTCCCCATGGGACGACCAAGGTGAACGTGGTCTACACGAATGACCCTTCCGTTCTCGAGCGCACCCTCAAGATGTACGAACAAAAGCTTCTAGAGGACAGGCCCAGGTTCGTCGGCCTCGACCTAGAATACACTTCGGACCAAGTAAGTACCGCCGTCGTTCAGTTGGCCATGGACGACCACGTCCTGGTGTACCATTTCTGCAGGTATGTTCTTCACATGCCTTCCTTTATCTTGGATCTGCTTTTCTATTTCGAAATAGACTAGATTCTAACTTGTATGAAAACATGAACAAACTAACTTGTATGAAAAATGTGGTCTGGAACGTAATATCCAACAAACTTGTATTTTTTTTGGATTGACCACGATATCTAGTTTCATGATTTTGGTACTCAAAATTTGCACAAATTTCATGTACTCATACTCACCGATAATCGGCATGGATGTCAAGATATTTTTATTTTACATATAGTAACTGAATCTTAACTTGACACTTAAATAATTAGATCATATAGTCGCAACAATAATTCATGTTATTTTGATGTGTATCACTGATGCAAAATCATTGTTTCACTGCAACAAGTATACAGTTTACTGGAAGAAAAATATGTGTACTATTTCAGCATATACGATCTTACAAGATTGATTTGTGTTAACATGCAGGAGTCCTGACAATGTGGCACTGCGAGAATTCCTTCAACATAAAGGAATTTGTTTCACAACTGTTGACATCAGCGGTGACTCTAGAAGGTTTGCTAGAGATGGCATTAAAATTCCTGAACATAATTGGATTGACATTCAGGATATGATCAATTTCAATGGTCCTGGCAATAGGACTGGCATGGCTGATTTGGCAGCCGCCATCATTGACCCATCTTACAAAGACATGAAGACCAAGTTCCCTACTAGCAGCCACGATCAATGGGAGTGCATGCCATTGCCTCAAGTAAACTTGAGGTATGCTGCGATTGATGGGTATGTCAGTTTTGAGTTGTACAGGCGACTCAAAAAAATCAATGATGGGCTGCGTCAAGCACAACCAATTCCAAGGGAAGTGATTTGCCCGGATTGCAAGGAAGCGGCTAGGTTGGCCGCTCTTCCCCCTGCCTGGCGCGACGAGAAGAAGCAGTTTGTCGGGACAACCTCATCGGGAATTTGTATCTTATTGCTTTAGGCACAACATACCATTTGATCCGAAGAATATGCCACCATGGATAAAGGACCCGTGCGAGCCTACTTCGGGGTCTCTGTGGGATGGCGGTTCACATGGTGAGCAAGCTAGGGCAACGGCTGGATGTGGTGAGCTAGCAAGGGCAGGGCCTGTATCTGGTTGGGAAGCTCCCGACACACGAAGTGCGGACGAGTGCAGAACTTGGACTGCCAACCCATGGGAGGCAGGTACAAGCGGCACCGGCAAGCGCATCAAGAGGGATGATGATAATTGGTGAACTAGGCTGGCGTTATATGTTTCCAAGATTGTACATAAGTTTAGAATTATGAACTAGTAGTATTGTTTAGGTGATGTAATTACTTTTGCAACAATGTGTATGAGGTTTCAGAACCACGCTTCCTTATTTAAACATGTTTAAAACATGAAAATGAAGAGGTAAGCCTGCATCCTTCTTAGTCACTCCAAAATGAAGCTTTTGGGAAGGTATTTGAAATTTCCATGTTTGAAACCCAAAATGACTTCTCTTCGTGATTGACTTCATAAGACAAAGTTCAGGCTTAGGGGTAGATACATGATTTATCTGGTTTGAATATGTCTAGACCTTGTTTATCAACTTGAGTGCTTACTATATGACATAAGAAGGCTATGTGCTTTGTTTTTTCATTTTTTTTTTGAAATTTTATGCCCATTTGAATCTTGGTCAAATCCTAGGTACGGTTTGACCAAGATTTGAACAAGTTTAAATATGAAAATAAAATGTAAGCCCGGTCTGGATCCTTCTTAGTCACTCTGAAATGAAGCTTTTGGGAGATTTTTGAAATTTCCATGTTTGAAACCCAAAACCACTTCTCTTCATGCTTGACTTCGTAAGATAGAGTTTAGGGTTAGGGTAGATACATGATTTTTTTGGTTTGAATATGTCTACACCTTGTTTATCAACTTGAGTGCTTATTATATGACATAAGAAGGCTATGTGCTTTGTTTTTTCATATTTTTTTTGAAATTTTATGCCCATTTGAATCTTGGTCAAATCCTAGGTACGGTTTGACCAAGATTTGAACAAGTTTAAATATGAAAATAAAATGTAAGCCCGGTCTGGATCCTTCTTAGTCACTCTGAAATGAAGCTTTTGGGAGATTTTTGAAATTTCCATGTTTGAAACCCAAAACCACTTCTCTTCATACTTGACTTCGTAAGATAGAGTTTAGGGTTAGGGTAGATACATGATTTTTCTGGTTTGAATATGTCTACACCTTGTTTATCAACTTGAGTGCTTATTATATGACATAAGAAGGCTATGTGCTTTGGTTTTTCAATTTTTTATGCCCATTTGAATCGGTCAAATCCTAGGTTTGACCAAGATTTGAACAAGTTTAAAACATGAAAATAAAAGGTAAGCTCGACCTGGATCCTTCTTAGTCACTCTAAAATGAAGCTTTTGGGGTGTTCTTGAAATTTCCATGTTTGAAACCCAAAACCACGTATCTTCATTCTTGACTTCATAAGACAGAGTTTAGGGTTAGGGTAGATACATGATTTTTCTGGTTTGAATATGTCTAGACCTTGTTTATCAACTTGGATGCTTAATATATGACATAAGAATACTATGTGCTTTGGTTTTGATTTTTTGATTTTTTTCTGAATTTTTATGCCCATTTTCTCTTGGTCAAATCATAGGTTTAACCAAGATTTAAACAAGTTTAAAACATGATAATGAAAAGGTAAGCCTGCATCCTTCTTTGTCACTCCAAAATGAGGCTTTTGGGAAGGTATTTGAAATTTCCATGTTTGAAACCCAAAACGACTTCTCTTCGTGCTTGACTTCATAAGACCAATTTTAGGGTTAGGGGTAGATACAAGATTTTTCTGGTTTGAATATGTCTAGACCTTGTTTACCAACTTGAGTGCTTACTATATGACATAAGAAGGCTATGTGCTTTGGTTTTTGAATTTTTTGAATTTTTGTGCCCATTTGAATCTTGGTCAAATCCTATGTACGGTTTGATCAAGATTTGAACATGTTTAAAACATGAAAATAAAAGGTAAGCATGGATCCTTCTTAGTCACTCTAAAATGAAGCTTTTAGGAGGTTTTTGAAATTTCCATGTTTGAAACCCAAAACCACTTCTCTTCATGCTCGACTTCGTAAAATATATAGAGTTTATTAGGGTTAGGGGTAGATACATGATTTGTCTGGTTTGAAAATGTTTAGACCTTGTTTATCAACTTGAATGCTTACTATATGACATAAGAATACTATGTGCTTTGGTTTTCATTTTTTTGATTTTTTCTGATTTTTTATGCCCATTTGATATTGGTCAAATCCTAGGTTTAACCAAGATTTAAACAAGTTTAAAACGTGAAAATGAAAAGGTAAGCCTGCATCCTTCTTAGTCACTCCAAAATGAAGCTTTTGGGAAGGTTTTTGATATTTCCATGTTTGAAACCCAAAACGACTTCTCTTCATGCTAGACTTCATAAGATCAACATGGGGTAGATACATGATTTGTCCGGTTTGGATATATCTCGACCTTGTTTATCAACTTGAATGCTTACGATATGACATAAGAAGACTATATATGTGCTTTTGTTTTTCATTTTTCTGATTTTTTTTATTTTGTGCCCATATTTGTATCTTGGTTAAATCCTAGGTTTAACAATGATTTAAAAAAGTTTAAAATATGAATATGAAAAGGTAAGCATGGATCCTTCTTAGTCACTCTAAATGAAGCTTTTGGGAGGTTTCTGATATTTCCATGTTTGAAACCCAGAACCACTTCTCTTCATGCTTGACTTCATAAGGTAGAGTTTAGGGGTTAGGGGGTAGATACATGATTTGTTTGGTTTGAATATGTCTAGACCTTGTTTATCAGCTTGAATGCTTACTATATGACATAAGAAGACTATGTACTTTGGTTTTCATTTTTTTTATTTTTTTTATTTTATGCCCATTTGAATCTTGGTCAAATACTAGCTATGACCAAGATGTAAACAAGTTTAAAACATGAAAATGAAAAGGTAAGCATGGATACTTCTTAGACACTCTAAAATGAATATTTTGGAAGGTTCTTTAAATTTCCAAGTTTGAAACCCAAAACCACTTCTCTTCATGCTTGACTACATAAGACAGAGTTTAGGGTTAGGGGTAGATACATGATTTTTCTTGTTTGAATATATCTAGACCTTATTTATCAACTTTAATGCTTACTATATGACATAAGAAAACTATGTGCTTTGGTTTTTAATTTTTTAATTTTTTTTAATTTTGATGCACGTTTGAATCTTTGTCAAATCCTAGGTTTGACCAAGATTTAAACAAGTATAAAACATGAAAATGAAAAGGGGAAGCATGTATCCTTCTTATAGTCACTCTAAAATGAAGTTTTTGGGATGTATCCTTCTCTTCATGCTTGACTTCATACGATAGAGTTTAGGGGCTAGGGGGTACATACATGATTTGCCTAGGTTTGAATATGTCCAAACCTTGTTTATCAACTTGAATGCTTACTATATGATATAAGAAGACTATATGCTTTTGTTTTTCATTTTTCTGATTTTTTTTTATTTTATGCCCATTTGAATCTTTTGGTCAAATCATATGTGTAATTTGACACACAGATTTAAACAAGTTTAAAATATGAAAATGAAAAGGTGGTAAGCATGTATCCATATATTAGTCACTCTAAAATGAAGCTTTTGGGAGGTTTTTGAAATTTCCATGTTTGAAACCCAAAACCACTTCTCTTCATGATGTTGACTTCATAAGATAGAGTTTAGGGGTTAGGGGTATAGATACATGATTTGTCTTGTTTGAATATGTGTCTAGACCTTGTTTATCAACTTTAATGCTTACTATATGACATAAGAAAACTTTGTGCTTTAATTTGGTTTTTAATTTTTCTATTTTTTTTGAATTTTGATGCACATTTTGAATCTTGGTCAAATCCTAGGTTTGACCAAGATTTAAACAAGTATAAAACATGAAAATGAAAAGGGAAGCATGCATCGATCCTTCTTAGTCACTCCAAAGTGAAGCTTTTGGTAAGTTTTTGAAATTTCCATGTTTGAAACCCAAAACGACTTCTCTTCGTGCTTGATCGACACTTCAGTAGACAAAGTTTAGGGTTAGGGGTAGATATATGATCGATTTCTCTGGTTTGAATATGTCTAGACCATGTTTATCAACTTGAGTGCTTACTATATGACATAAGAAGGCTATATATGTGCTTTGGTTTTTCATTTTTTTTTGAATTTTTATGCCCATTTGAATCTTGGTCAAATTCTAAGTTTGACCAAGATTTGAACAAGTTTAAAACATGAAAATGAAAAGGGTAAGCCTGGATCCTTCTTAGTCACTCTAAAATGAAGCTTTTGGGAGGTTTTTGAAATTTCCATGTTTGAAACCCAAATTAAACCACTTCTCTTCATGCTTGACTTTACAAGACATAGTTTATGGTTAGGGGGTAGATACATGATTCGTCTGTTTTAAATATTTCTAAACCTTGTTTATCAACTCGAATGTCTTACTATATGACATAAGAAGACCATGCGCTTTTTTTTTTGAATTCTTATGCCCATTTGAATCTCTTGGTCAAATCCTAGCTAGGTTTGACCAAGATTTAAACAAGTTTAACACATGAAAATGAAAAGGTAAGCTTGTATCCTTCTTAGTCACTCTAAAATGAAGCTTTTGGGAGGTTTTTGAAATTTCCATGTTTGAAACACAAAACCACTTCTCTTCATGCTTGACTTCATAAGACATAGTTTAGGGTTAGGGGTAGATACATGATTTGTCTTGTTTGAATATGTTTAGACCTTGTTTATCAACTTGAATGCTTACTATATATATGTGACATGAGAATACTATGTGCTTTGGTTTTCATTTTTTTCATTTTTTTTTATTTTGATGCACATTTGAATATTGGTCAAATCCTAGGTTTGACCAAGATTTAAACAAGTATAAAACATGAAAATGAAAAGGGAAGCATGCATCGATCCTTCTTAGTCACTCCAAAGTGAAGCTTTTGGGAAGTTTTTGAAATTTCCATGTTTGAAACCCAAAACGACTTCTCTTCGTGCTTGATCGACACTTCAGAAGACAAAGTTTAGGGTTAGGGGTAGATATATGATCGATTTCTCTGGTTTGAATATGTCAGACCTTGTTTATCACCTTGAATGCTTACTATATGACATAAGAAGACGACGTGTTTTTTTTTTGAATTTTTATGCCCATTTGAATCTTGGTCAAATCATAGGTTTGACCATGATTTAAACATGTTTAAAACATGAAATTGAAAAAGTAAGTCTGGATCCTTCTTAGTCACTCCAAAATGTACCAATTGATATATGAGTGAACTTGGCTTCATGGAAAAAATAATGTCATGTAAATGAGTTAACTTGGCTTTCCTACCCTTGAATCCATAGGAGTAGTATAATAATCAACCGAGTTTTTAAACCAACAGGTCTGTCACTTACGTGTGGTGCCCATGCGTGAGGTCCCACACTTCAGTGAGCACAAGCCAAGTGCGGTAGGTACGCAAACTCATCAGGATGCGTACTGGAAGTCTCTGGGTCCTTCAGGATTCGGTTGTCCCTCTCACAAAAAAAAACCCTCATTCTCGGCCTCGCTCGACTCGCTCGCTCGCTCGCACCTCCAGCTCACTGACAAAACCTGCAGAACAGTCAACATCATCACCCAAAAAAGGGCAGACACCATAATTATCTCCCTTCTTCTCTCCTTCCGAGTGATCCCTCTTCCTCCGAGTTTCACTCGACGGGCAAACACACGTGTGCTGCATAGTAATAATATAAAAGTAGAAAAATTGACCTACGAATCTATGATTAAATAGGTTAATCTAGGGTTTTGCCCACTACTACAGATCAAGTTCAAAAATATCCAACTACTGGTTCGATTTCGGGCTACTAATATAAAATTAAATAAGTTGAACTAGTATTCCTCTAAAAAAATCATTTTGGTATGCATTGTTTTATACTTTTCATAGCTATAGTGCATCACAAATTCATGATTTCATGCTTTGCGTTGCCAATTTCGATTTTTTCTAACCACCTTCTCTTTGATTTCAAATTTAGGTCAAACTATTGGTGCCTGGTATGTGTTCTACTTGAATTGGATGCTGCGTCTGCACATGTTTTGCCATTGTTTTGGGCTTCCACACATCTTTGGGGCATCCAAGTATTTAAGTTACCTTGTGTTTTCTTGAATTGTAATTCATGTACCATTCCTCCCAATTTTTATGCCCATTTGAATTTGGTGAAATCATAAGTTTGACCAAGATTTGAACAAGTTTAAAACATGAAAATGAAAAGGTAAGCCTGGATCCTTCTTAGTCACTCTAAAATGAAGCTTTTGGGAGGTTTTTGAAATTTCCATGTTTGAAACACAAAACCACTTCTCTTCATGCTTGACTTCATAAGACAGAGTTTAGGGTTAGGGGGTAGATACATGATTTGTTGTTTGAATATGTTTAGACCTTGTTTATCAACTTGAATGCTTACTATATGTGACATGAGAATACTATGTGCTTTGGTTTTCATTTTTTTGATTTTTTCTGAATTTTTATGTCCATTTGATCTTGGTCAAATCCTAGGTTTAACCAAGATTAAACAAGTTTATAACATGAAAATAAAAAAGGTAAGCCTGCATCCTTCTTAGTCACTCAAAAATCAATCTTTTGGGAAGGTTTTTGAAAATTCCATGTTTGAAATCCAAAACGACTTCTCTTCGTGCTTGACTTAAAAAGACAAAGTTTAGGGTTAGGGGTAGATACATGATTTTTTCTGGTTTCAATATGTCTAGACCTTGTTTACCAACTTGAGTGCTTACTATATGACATAAGAAGGCTATGTGCTTTGGTTTTTCAATTTTTTTGAATTTTTGTGCCCATTTGAATCTTGGTCAAATCCTAGGTACGGTTTGATCAAGATTTGAACATGTTTAAAACATGAAAATAAAAGGTAAGCATGGATCCTTCTTAGTCAATCTAAAATGAAGCTTTTAGGAGGTTTTTGAAATTTCCATGTTTGAAACCCAAAACCACTTCTCTTCATGCTCGACTTCGTAAAATATATAGAGTTTATTAGGGTTAGGGGTAGATACATGATTTGTCTGGTTTGAAAATGGTTAGACCTTGTTTATCAACTTGAATGCTTACTATATGACATAAGAAAACTATGTGCTTTGGTTTTCATTTTTTTGTTTTTTTCTGATTTTTATGCCCATTTGATCTTGGTCAAATCCTAGGTTTAACCAAGATTTAAACAAGTTTAAAACATGAAAATGAAAAGGTAAGCCTGCATCCTTCTTAGTCACTCCAAAATGAAGCTTTTGGGAAGGTTTTTGGTTTTCTTTTTTTTTTTTGAATTTTTATGCCCATTTGAATCTTGGTCAAATCCTAAGTTTGACCAAGGTTTGAACAAGTTTAAAACATGAAAATGAAAAGGGTAAGCCTGGATCCTTCTTAGTCACTCTAAAATGAAGCTTTTGGGAGGTTTTTGAAATTTCCATGTTTGAAACCCAAAACGACTTCTCTTCGTGCTTGATCGACACTTCAGAAGACAAAGTTTAGGGTTAGGGGTAGATATATGATCGATTTCTCTGGTTTGAATATGTCTAGACCATGTTTATCAACTTGAGTGCTTACTATATGACATAAGAAGGCTATATATGTGCTTTGGTTTTTCACATTTTTTTTGAATTTTTATGCCCATTTGAATCTTGGTCAAATCCTAAGTTTGACCAAGATTTGAACAAGTTTAAAACATGAAAATGAAAAGGGTAAGCCTGGATCCTTCTTAGTCACTCTAAAATGAAGCTTTTGGGAGGTTTTTGAAATTTCCATGTTTGAAACCCAAATTAAACCACTTCTCTTCATGCTTGACTTTACAAGACATAGTTTATGCATGGTTAGGGGGTAGATACATGATTCGTCTGTTTTAAATATTTCTAAACCTTGCTTATCAACTCGAATGTCTTACTATATGACATAAGAAGACCATGTGCTTTTTTTTTGAATTCTCATGCCCATTTGAATCTCTTGGTCAAATCCTAGCTAGGTTTGACCAAGATTTAAACAAGTTTAACACATGAAAATGAAAAGGTAAGCTTGTATCCTTCTTAGTCACTCTAAAATGAAGCTTTTGGGAGGTTTTCGAAATTTCCATGTTTGAAACACAAAACCACTTCTCTTCATGCTTGACTTCATAAGACAGAGTTTAGGGTTAGGGGGTAGATACATGATTTGTCTTGTTTGAATATGTTTAGACCTTGTTTATCAACTTGAATGCTTACTATATATATATGTGACATGAGAATACTATGTGCTTTGGTTTTCATTTTTTTCATTTTTTTTATTTTGATGCACATTTGAATCTTTGTCAAATCCTAGGTTTGACCAAGATTTAAACAAGTATAAAACATGAAAATGAAAAGGGGAAGCATGTATCCTTCTTATATAGTCACTCTAAAATGAAATTTTTGGGATGTTCTTGAAATTTTCATGTTTGAAACCCAAAACCACTTCTCTTCATGCTTGACTTCATAAGATAGAGTTTCGGGGCTAGGGGGTAGATACATGATTTGCCTAGGCTTGAATATGTCCAAACCTTGTTTATCAACTTGAATGCTTACTATATGACATAATTAGACTTTATGCTTTTGTTTTTAATTTTTCTGAATTTTTTTTAAAATTTTATGCCCATTTGAATCTTTTGGTCAAATCATAGGTGTAATTTGACATGTACAGATTTAAACAAGTTTAAAATATGAAAATGAAAAGGTGGTAAGCATGTATCCTTCCTATATTAGTCACTCTAAAATGAAGCTTTTGGGAGGTGTTTGAAATTTCCATGTTTGAAACCCAAAACCACTTCTCTTCATGATGTTGACTTCATAATAAGATAGAGTTTAGGGGTTAGGGGTATAGATACATGATTTGTCTTGTTTGAATATGTGTCTAGACCTTGTTTATCAACTTTAATGCTTACTATATGACATAAGAAAACTTTGTGCTTTAATTTGGTTTTTAATTTTTCTATTTTTTTTTTTGAATTTTGATGCACATTTTGAATCTTGGTCAAATCCTAGGTTTGACCAAGATTTAAACAAGTATAAAACATGAAAATGAAAAGGTAAGCATGCATCGATCCTTCTTAGTCACTCCAAAGTGAAGCTTTTGGGAAGTTTTTGAAATTTCCATGTTTGAAACCCAAAACGACTTCTCTTCGTGCTTGATCGACACTTCAGAAGACAAAGTTTAGGGTTAGGGGTAGATATATGATCGATTTCTCTGGTTTGAATATGTCTAGACCATGTTTAGCACCTTGAGTGCTTACTACATGACATAAGAAGATGACATGTTTTTTTTTGTTGATTTTTTTGAATTTTTATGCCCATTTGAATCTTGGTCAAATCATAGGTTTGACCACGATTTAAACATGTTTAAAACATGAAAATGAAAAAGTAAGTCTGGATCCTTCTTAGTCACTCCAAAATGTTCCAATTGATATATGAGTTAACTTGGCTTCATGGAAAAAATAATGTCATGTAAATGAGTTAACTTGGCTTTCCTACCCTTGAATCCATAGGAGTAGTATAATAATCAACCGAGTTTTTAAACCAACAGGTCTGTCACTTACGTGTGGTGCCCATGCGTGAGGTCCCATACTTCAGTGAGCACAAGCCAAGTGCGGTAGGTACGCAAACTCATCAGGATGCGTACTGGAAGTCTCTGGGTCCTTCAGGATTCGGTTGTGCCTCTCACAAAAAAAAAAACTCTCATTCTCGGCCTCGCTCGCTCGCTCGCTCGCACCTCCTGCTCACTGACAAAACCTGCAGAACAGTCAACATCATCACCCGAAAAAGGGCAGACACCATAATTCTCTCCCTTCTTCTCTCCTTCCGAGTGATCCCTCTTCCTCCGAGTTTCACTCGACGGGCAAACACACGTGTGCTGCATAGTAATAATATAAAAGTAGAAAAATCGACCTACGAATCTATGATTAAATAGGTTAATCTAGGGTTTTGCCCACTACTACAGATCAAGTTCAAAAATATCCAACTACTGGTTCGATTTCGGGCTACTAATATAAAATTAAATAAGTTGAACTAGTATTCCTCTAAAAAAATCATTTTGGTATGCATTGTTTTATACTTTTCATAGCTATAGTGCATCACAAATTTATGATTTCATGCTTTGCGTTGCCAATTTCGATTTTTTCTAACCACCTTCTCTTTGATTTCAAATTTAGGTCAAACTATTGGTGCCTGGTATGTGTTCCACTTGAATTGGATGATGCGTCTGCACATGTTTTGCCATTGTTTTGGGCTTCCACACCTCTTTGGGGCATCCAAGTATTTAAGTTACCTTGTGTTTTCTTGAATTGTAATCCATGTACCATTCCTCCCAATTTTTATGCCCATTTGAATTTGGTCAAATCATATGTTTGACCAAGATTTGAACAAGTTTAAAACATGAAAATGAAAAGGTAAGCCTGGATCCTTCTTAGTCACTCTAAAATGAAGCTTTTGGGAGGTTTTTGAAATTTCCATGTTTGAAACACAAAACCACTTCTCTTCATGCTTGACTTCATAAGACAGAGTTTAGGGTTAGGGATAGATACATGATTTGTTGTTTGAATATGTTTAGACCTTGTTTATCAACTTGAATGCTTACTATATGTGACATGAGAATACTATGTGCTTTGGTTTTCATTTTTTTGATTTTTTCTAAATTTTTATGTCCATTTGATCTTGGTCAAATCCTAGGTTTAACCAAGATTTAAACAAGTTTATAACATGAAAATAAAAAAGGTAAGCCTGCATCCTTCTTAGTCACTCAAAAATGAATCTTTTGGGAAGGTTTTTGAAAATTCCATGTTTGAAATCCAAAACGACTTCTCTTCGTGCTTGACTTCATAAGACAAAGTTTAGGGTTAGGGGTAGATACTTGATTTTTTTCTGGTTTCAATATGTCTAGACCTTGTTTATCAACACTTGCGTGCTTACTATATGACGTAAGAAGGCTCTATGTTCTTTGGTTTTTCATTTATTTTGAATTTTTATGCCCATTTGAATCCTGGTCAAATCCTAGGTACGGTTTGACCAAGATTTGAACAAGTTTAAAACATGCAAATAAAAGGTAATCCCGACCTGGATCCTTTAGTCAATCTAAAATGAAGCTTTTGGGGGGTTCTTCAAATTTCCATGTTTGAAACCCAAATAAACCACTTCTCTTCATTCTTGACTTCGTAAGATAGAGTTTAGGGTTAGGGTAGATACATGATTTTTCTGGTTTGAATATGTCTAGACCTTGTTTATCAACTTGAATGCTTAATATCTGACATAAGAATACTATGTGCTTTGGTTTTCATTTTTTGATTTTTTCTGAATTTTTATGCCCATTTGCTCTTGGTCAAATCATAGGTTTAACCAAGATTTAAACAAGTTTAAAACATGAAATTGAAAAGGTAAGCCTGCATCCTTCTTAGTCACTCCAAAATGAGGCTTTTGGGAAGGTTTTTGAAATTTCCATGTTTGAAACCCAAAACGACTTCTCTTCGTGCTTGACTTCATAAGACAAAGTTTAGGGTTAGGGATAGATACAAGATTTTTTTGGTTTGAATATGTCTAGACCTTGTTTACCAACTTGAGTGCTTACTATATGACATAAGAAGGCTATGTGCTTTGGTTTTTCAATTTTTTTGAATTTTTGTGCCCATTTGAATCTCGGTCAAATCCTAGGTACGGTTTGATCAAGATTTGAACATGTTTAAAACATAAAAATAAAAGGTAAGCATGGATCCTTCTTAGTCACTCTAAAATGAAGCTTTTAGGAGGTTTTTGAAATTTCCATGTTTGAAACCCAAAACCACTTCTCTTCATACTCGACTTCGTAAAATATATAGAGTTTATTAGGGTTAGGGGTAGATACATGATTTGTCTGGTTTGAAAATGTTTAGACCTTGTTTATCAACTTGAATGCTTACTATATGACATAAGAATACTATGTGCTTTGGTTTTCATTTTTTTTTTCTGATTTTTTATGCCCATTTGATCTTGGTCAAATCCTAGGTTTAACCAAGATTTAAACAAGTTTAAAATGTGAAAATGAAAAGGTAAGCCTGCATCCTTCTTAGTCACTCCAAAATGAAGCTTTTGGGAAGGTTTTTGGTTTTTCTTTTTTTTTGAATTTTTATGCCCATTTGAATCTTGGTCAAATCCTAAGTTTGACCAAGATTTGAACAAGTTTAAAACATGAAAATGAAAAGGGTAAGCCTGGATCCTTCTTAGTCACTCTAAAATGAAGCTTTTGGGAGGTTTTTGAAATTTCCATGTTTGAAACCCAAAACGACTTCTCTTCGTGCTTGATCGACACTTCAGAAGACAAAGTTTAGGGTTAGGGGTAGATATATGATCGATTTCTCTGGTTTGAATATGTCTAGACCATGTTTATCAACTTGAGTGCTTACTATATGACATAAGAAGGCTATATATGTGCTTTGGTTTTTCATATTTTTTTGAATTTTTATGCCCATTTGAATCTTGGTCAAATCCGAAGTTTGACCAAGATTTGAACAAGTTTAAAACATGAAAATGAAAAGGGTATGCCTGGATCCTTCTTAGTCACTCTAAAATGAAGCTTTTGGGAGGTTTTTGAAATTTCCATGTTTGAAACGCAAATTAAACCACTTCTCTTCATGCTTGACTTTACAAGACATAGTTTATGCATGGTTAGGGGGTAGATACATGATTCGTCTGTTTTAAATATTTCTAAACCTTGTTTATCAACTCGAATGTCTTACTATATGACATAAGAAGACCATGCACTTTTTTTTTTGAATTCTTATGCCCATTTGAATCTCTTGGTCAAATCCTAGCTAGGTTTGACCAAGATTTAAACAAGTTTAACACATGAAAATGAAAAGGTAAGCTTGTATCCTTCTTAGTCACTCTAAAATGAAGCTTTTGGGAGGTTTTTGAAATTTCCATGTTTGAAACACAAAACCACTTCTCTTCATGCTTGACTTCATAAGACAGAGTTTAGGGGTTAGGGGTATAGATACATGATTTGTCTTGTTTGAATATGTGTCTAGACCTTGTTTATCAACTTTAATGCTTACTATATGACATAAGAAAACTTTGTGCTTTAATTTGGTTTTTAATTTTTCTATTTTTTTTTTAATTTTGATGCACATTTTGAATCTTGATCAAATCCTAGGTTTGACCAAGATTTAAACAAGTATAAAACATGAAAATGAAAAGGTAAGCATGCATCGAACCTTCTTAGTCACTCCAAAGTGAAGCTTTTGGGAAGTTTTTGAAATTTCCATGTTTGAAACCCAAAACGACTTCTCTTCGTGCTTGATCGACACTTCAGAAGACAAAGTTTAGGGTTGGGGGTAGATATATGATCGATTTCTCTGGTTTGAATATGTCTAGACCATGTTTATCACCTTGAGTGCTTACTACATGACATAAGAAGACGACATGTTTTTTTGTTGATTTTTTTGAATTTTTATGCCCATTTGAATCTTGGTCAAATCATAGGTTTGACCACGATTTAAACATGTTTAAAACATGAAAATGAAAAAGTAAGTCTGGATCCTTCTTAGTCACTCCAAATGTACCAATTGATATATGAGTTAACTTGGCTTCATGGAAAAAATAATGTCATGTAAATGAGTTAACTTGGCTTTCCTACCCTTGAATCCATAGGAGTAGTATAATAATCAACCGAGTTTTTAAACCAACAGGTCTGTCACTTATGTGTGGTGCCCATGCGTGAGGTCCCACACTTCAGTGAGCACAAGCCAAGTGCGGTAGGTTCGCAAACTCATCAGGATGCGTACTGGAAGTCTCTGGGTCCTTCAGGATTCGGTTGTCCCTCTCACAAAAAAAAACTCTCATTCTCGGGCTCGCTCGACTCGCTCGCTCGCTCGCACCTCCTGCTCACTGACAAAACCTGCAGAACAGTCAACATCATCACCCGAAAAAGGGCAGACACCATAATTCTCTCCCTTCTTCTCTCCTTCCAAGTGATCCCTCTTCCTCCGAGTTTCACTCGACGGGCAAACACACGTGTGCTGCATAGTAATAATATAAAAGTAGAAAAATCGACCTACGAATCTATGATTAAATAGGTTAATCTAGGGTTTTGCCCACTACTACAGATCAAGTTCAAAAATATCCAACTACTGGTTCGATTTCGGGCTACTAATATAAAATTAAATAAGTTGAACTAGTATTCCTCTAAAAAAATCATTTTGGTATGCATTGTTTTCTACTTTTCATAGCTATAGTGCATCACAAATTCATGATTTCATGCTTTGCGTTGCCAATTTCGATTTTTTCTAACCACCTTCTCTTTGATTTCAAATTTAGGTCAAACTATTGGTGCCTGGTATGTGTTCTACTTGAATTGGATGCTGCGTCTGCACATGTTTTGCCATTGTTTTGGGCTTCCACACATCTTTGGGGCATCCAAGTATTTAAGTTACCTTGTGTTTTCTTGAATTGTAATTCATGTACCATTCCTCCCAATTTTTATGCCCATTTGAATTTGGTCAAATCATAAGTTTCACCAAGATTTGAACAAGTTTAAAACATGAAAATGAAAAGGTAAGCCTGGATCCTTCTTAGTCACGCTAAAATGAAGCTTTTGGGAGGTTTTTGAAATTTCCATGTTTGAAACACAAAACCACTTCTCTTCATGCTTGACTTCATAAGACAGAGTTTAGGGTTAGGGGTAGATATATGATTTGTTGTTTGAATATGTTTAGACCTTGTTTATCAACTTGAATGCTTACTATATGTGACATGAGAATACTATGTGCTTTGGTTTTCATTTTTTTGATTTTTTCTGAATTTTTATGTCCATTTGATCTTGGTCAAATCCTAGGTTTAACCAAGATTTAAACAAGTTTATAACATGAAAATAAAAAAGGTAAGCCTGCATCCTTCTTAGTCACTCAAAAATGAATCTTTTGGGAAGGTTTTTGAAAATTCCATGTTTGAAATCCAAAACGACTTCTCTTCGTGCTTGACTTCATAAGACAAAGTTTAGGGTTAGGGGTAGATACATGATTTTTTTCTGGTTTCAATATGTCTAGACCTTGTTTATCAACACTTGCGTGCTTACTATATGACGTAAGAAGGCTCTATGTTCTTTGGTTTTTCATTTTTTTTGAATTTTTATGCCCATTTGAATCGTGGTCAAATCCTAGGTACGGTTTGACCAAGATTTGAACAAGTTTAAAACATGCAAATAAAAGGTAATCCCGACATGGATCCTTTAGTCATTCTAAAATGAAGCTTTTGGGGGGTTCTTCAAATTTCCATGTTTGAAACCCAAATAAACCACTTCTCTTCATGCTTGACTTCGTAAGATAGAGTTTAGGGTTAGGGGTAGATACGTACAGGATTTTTCTAAGTATTTTTATGCCCATTTGAATCTTGGTCAAATCCTAAGTTTGACCAAGATTTGAACAAGTTTAAAACATGAAAATGAAAAGGTAGGCATGGATCCTTCTTACTCACTGTAATTAAATGAAGCTTTTGGCAGGTTTTTGAAATTTCCATGTTTGAAACCCAAAACCACTTCTCTTCATCCTTGATCGACTTCATAAGACGGAGTTTAGGTTTAGGGGTAGATACATGATTTGCCTGGTTTGAAAATGTTTAGACCTTGTTTATCAACTTGAATGCTTACTATATGACATAAGAATACTATGTGCTTAATTTGGTTTTCATTTTTTCTATTTTTACTGAATTTTTATGCCCATTTGATCTTGGTCAAATTCTAGGTTTAATTAACCAAGTTTTAATTAAACAAGTTTAAAACATGAAAATGAAAAGGTAAGCATGCATCGATCCTTCTTAGTCACTCCAAAGTGAAGCTTTTGGGAAGTTTTTGAAATTTCCATGTTTGAAACCCAAAACGACTTCTCTTCGTGCTTGATCGACACTTCAGAAGACAAAGTTTAGGGTTAGGGGTAGATATATGATCGATTTCTCTGGTTTGAATATGTCTAGACCATGTTTATCAACTTGAGTGCTTACTATATGACATAAGAAGGCTATATATGTGCTTTGGTTTTTCATTTTTTTTTGAATTTTTATGCCCATTTGAATCTTGGTCAAATCCTAAGTTTGACCAAGATTTGAACAAGTTTAAAACATGAAAATGAAAAGGTAAGCATGGATCCTTCTTAGTAACCTCGAATGTCTTACTATATGATATAAGAAGACCATGCGCTTTGTTTTTTTTTAATTCTTATGCCCATTTGAATCTCTTGGTCAAATCCTAGCTAGGTTTGACCAAGATTTAAACAAATTTAACACATGAAAATGAAAAGGTAAGCATGGATCCTTCTTAGTCACTCTAAAATGAAGCTTTTAGGAGGTTTTTGAAATTTCCATGTTTGAAACCCAAAACCACTTCTCTTCATGCTTGACTTTACAAGACAGAGTTTATGGTTAGGGGTAGATACATGATTCGTCTGTTTTAAATATTTCTGGACCTTGTTTATCAACTCGAATGTCTTACTATATGATATAAGAAGACCATGCGCTTTGGTTTTTTTTTAATTCTTATGCCCATTTGAATCTCTTGGTCAAATCCTAGCTAGGTTTGACCAAGATTTAAACAAGTTTAACACATGAAAATGAAAAGGTAAGCTTGTATCCTTCTTAGTCACTCTAAAATGAAGCTTTTGGGAGGTTTTTGAAATTTCCATGTTTGAAACACAAAAACACTTCTCTTCTTGCTTGACTTCATAAGACTGAGTTTAGGGTCGTTAGGGGGTAGATACATGATTTGTCTTGTTTGATTATATTTAGACCTTGTTTATCAACTTGAATGCTTACTATATATGTGACATGAGAATACTATGTTCTTTGGTTTTCATTTTTTTGATTTTTTTAAATTTTGATGCACATTTGAATCTTTGTCAAATCCTAGGTTTGACCAAGATTTAAACAAGTATAAAACATGAAAATGAAAAGGGGAAGCATGTATCCTTCTTATAGTCACTCTAAAATGAAGTTTTTGGGATGTTCTAGAAATTTCCATGTTTGAAACCCAAAACGACTTCTCTTCGTGCTTGATCGACACTTCAGAAGACAAAGTTTAGGGTTAGGGGTAGATATATGATCGATTTCTCTGGTTTGAATATGTCAGACCTTGTTTATCACCTTGAATGCTTACTATATGTTGGGGGGATAACCCCCGGTATGCCAAAGGCATGCCAAACCGGATGGTTTGAGCCATCGAGATACCGGTTTAATATTCTTACCGGAACACAGAAGGTAGGAGTTTGGGCTAAGTGAAGCTAAGCCGGTATCCCCAAGGGGGTATGCCGGAACCCGGTAAAGAAGATACCGGAAGGGCCTGTCGGCAGGACTGGTCAAAGATTCTCTTCAGAGCAAGAAGACAAGGATGAGCTAAGCAAAGCGGCTTTAATCAGAGCCCTGGCGCCAAAGAGAGAGATGACGCTGAAAGAAGCCGGAGGACGTCAGCATCCCTGATTAAAGAAGACTCCGGCGTCATCTATGATTAAAGTAGCTTTGTAAAGTAGTTTGTCCAGTCAAAGATGCCATTAGGGTTTCTTGTTCTGTAAGCCACCCTCTCCCCTATATAAGGAGAGGGGGTACTGCCTCATACAGGCGCGTGTCCATAGAGGAGATTAGACGATAGAACTTGTATCCCAAAACCTGTAAGCATGTTGAGATCAATGAAGCAAGCGATCTAGTAAAGAGTTCTTCCTCTTTTCTCTCTTCTAGCATACCGGCCTTTGGTTGTGTTCTTGAGGAAAGCATCCGGAAGTTCATCCCATCTAGTCGCAAACCCTCCCCCGAATCCTCTAGCGTCCATTCGGCCCTGATTTAAGCCATCCTATGGCATCTGCTCGTTCGCCACGACGACAGTTGGCGCCCACCGTGGGGCCTGAAGTGGCCCTTGAAGGAGTTCACATTCGGGCGGGCATCCTCGAGGTCGCCGGCGAGCGTACGGTGTCTGCGCTCGTGCAGCGCATCTACGACATGGACTTCATCAACGACAACGCGGGCTGCTTCGCCAACGGTGGCATCTTCCCCAAGAACGGCCGCACCATCGAGTTTGGCAGCCACCGCGTCTACTTCGGCACCGTCCCTGTGCGCCAGCGCCTCTCGCCAGTGCTGGTGGCACCGGACCCGCCAAGATGGCTATGTGCTGGCCGCGCCGCCGGTAGCGTCGAGGTAATGATGACCGGCGTGGTTGGTGCAGGAAAAGAAGCTGCGGGTGAAGGTGCTGGTCGTGTGGCTTCGACCCGTGCGGCCAAGCCACCAATGGAGCGCGACGCAGGCGCAGCGGGAGCGTCATCCGCGCCACCGGAAACACCGCTCCAAGCAGCGATGAACGTCCTCGCCACCCCCATCGCGCAGAACATCGACCCGGCAGCGGCTCAGGCGGAGCTGGAGGCGCAGCGCCAGAAGGTGCTCGAGAGCGGCAAGGACATCGTCCGGGCGCAGCGTGAGCTGAACCTAACCCTACGTGAGTATAACGCTGCCCATGGCTTTGCTTCTGTTAGCGCTCATGCTGCTAGGATACCGGAGAACCGGCTAAAAGCTCGCAACCTAGATCAGGATTTGCGCAAAGAAGTTCTTGCCGGCAAAAGTACCTCTGCATCTGTTAGCATCGTGGGAAAACCTAAGTACAGTAGCCCGGATAAAACTATAAAAGCTGCTAAAGCTGCAGTAGAGCTGTGTGAATCGCTTTCCGGAGATGCTTTGGCAAAATAGCAAGAGCGTGTTAGAGAGCTGCTGGAAACTATTGAGCAGCAGAATGCTGAGCAACTGGCTAAGCTGAACAAGCCCGTGGCCTCAAAATCCGCGCGTTCAACAAAGAATGCCGGAAGCAAGTCCCATGGGCAGGCATCGTCCCCCCATCCGAACAGAAGAAGAGAAAAAGAGATGAACGCACAGCAGATGACTGTGTACGATCCAGTTCTTGCCGGAAAACAACAAGCCGGGCAACACGATGCTGGTAGAAAAAGCCAAGGGGCAGGTCGAGGCTACGCCAGAGGAGGCTATGCCGGAAACAATCATGCCGGTAAACATGAGACCGGGCAAAATTATCGAGCTGCAAGGGCAGCGTATGAGGAAACGCCACCACCAAGGTACCGGCAGGCAAGGGCCGCGAAACCGGAAAGATACGGAGAGGGAGATTCCGAAATAGAATGAACAAGGGTCTACCGGAACCCCTTGGGGGATCGCCTGGGGGAAAGATGTTTGCCAGACCAGGATGCGAGGCACAGGCTGGACAGAGTACATCTTTCTGAAATGATTGAGTCTGAGGGTCCTCCTGGCCCAAAGTGTTTTGGCCCAAGAATCATGGGAGAAGAACCACCGGTACGCAATTTCCAGCTACCCCGAGACACAAAAACGTATGATGGCACGACCAAGCCGGAAGATTGGCTGGCGGACTATGTCACAGCTGTTTATGTAGCTGGTGGTGGAGTAAACCGGCGTTGGGCGGTGAGAATCATACCGTCCTACCTGGTAGGCCCCGCACGGATTTGGCTTAACAACTTGCCGGCAGGAAGCATTAACGGATGGCTGGACTATGAGGAAGCCTTCGTGAACAACTTCAGTAGCACTTACAAGAGGCCAAACCGGCCCCAACAGCTCGCTTTATGCCAGCAACGTGCCGTTGAGACAGACAGGGATTATCTTACCCGGTGGAACTCAACAAGAAACACGTGTGAAGGAGTGATTGAAGCACAAGCAATTGCTTGGTTCAGTCAAGGATGCCGGAGAGGGTAACCGCTGTGGCAAAAGCTGCAGAGAAGCATGCCAGCAACTTTGGCAGAGATGATACGCGTGGCGGATAGCTATGCATTGGGAGACCCATTGCAACCGGCGGTACAAGCTGAGCCGGAGCAGCGACAGGAACAATACCGGGACAACCGGAACAACAAGAGAAGGGAAGATTTCCCGGATCGAAGGTACGCTCCACAGCACGTTGCTGCCGTGCAAGAAAACTATGATGCCGGCAGCAGCCAAAGGCAAAAAACCGGATCGCAGCCATGGGCGGGTCCAAAAAAGCAGTGGGTCGAAAAGAAACCCTGGGGCCAGAAAAAGAATTGGCAGGAACCCGTGAAATACAACATGGAAGCCGCCATGGATCAACCTTGCCGGTGGCACACGCCAAATCCGGATCACCCGTCAAACCACCTGACGAAGGATTGTTCTTGGACCAAGTACTTGATGCAAAAGGGAGCGGTAAAGGACGCGCAAGCACAAGGGTGCTCGACAGTGTTACCACCATCGCAAGATATGCTGCGTCAGCAACAACTACCACCACCACCACCACTAACCGGAGCAAATGCTTTACCAGTACAGCATCAGCCCAATAGGCAGCAGTACCAGCAAGTTAACCGGGTGGAGCAAAATGATGATCAACCACCTCCACCGGCACCTTTAGGCCGGAATGTTTACGAGGGCCCGCATTTGTGCTATGTTGTCTTTGTCACTGAGCTGACAGACAGGCAAAGTGTGCATCGCCGCTCCATGGAGGTAAACGCCGTGATGCCGGCGGTTCCCAAATACATGCTGTGGTCAGATCAGGAAATTACCTGGTCATTTAAGGATCACCCTAAGATCATGCCGAATCCGGGTGGATATGCTCTTGTTGTGGACCCAATCATGAAAGGGCCGCAAACTCGAGTAAAATTCAGCAAGGTGCTGATAGACAACGGCAGCAGCATAAACATCATGTACAAGCATACCATGCATACGCTGGGCATAACAGAAAACATGCTTCAGCCAACGCGTACAACGTTCCGGGCTTGTCCTGTGCTTCGGTAGGAAAAGTTCGGGTGGACGTAGCGTTTGGAGGACGTGATAATTGCCGGGTTGAAAATGTTGAGTTTGAGGTGGTGGACCTAGACAGTCCTTACCATGCGTTGCTGGGAAGACCAGCGTTGGCAGCTTTCATGGCTACGACTCATACAGCTTACCTCAAGATGAAGATGCCGGCACCTTGGGGACCCTTAACTGTGGTGGGGAACTATAAGGTTTCACTGGAAACAGCATCTGCCGGTTCTGTGAGGATAACAACATCTGGTTGGATTTGTGCTCAGTGGCACACCCACAAGGCAATGGCCAAGTGGAAAGAATGAATGCTTTGGTACTTTCCGGTATCAAACCGAGACTCATTGATGCGGTGGAAAAATCACCGGGATGTTGGCTCGATGAGCTACCATCAGTGCTGTGGAGTACAAGAACAACTCCAAACCGGTCTACCGGATATACTCCGTTCTTCATGGTTTATGGAGCAGAAGCAGTCATACCAACCGACATCATTCATGATTCACCAAGGGTACAGCTCTATACTGAGCAAGAGGTCAAAGAGGCCAGAGAAAATGATGTGGACTTACTAGAAGAAGCAAGAGAGCTGGCTTTGGCAAGAACAGCCATTTACCAGCAAAACCTCAGACGCTATCATAGCCAGAAGGTTAACCCGAGAGTTTTTCGGGAAGGAGATCTGGTGCTACGCCTAGTGCAGCGCACTGAAGGACGGCATAAGCTCTTACCACCATGGGAAGGTCCCTTCATTGTAAGCAAAGTGCTTCACAATGATGCATACTACTTGATCGATGCACAGGAATGGAAAAAAGGAAAGGCGGACAGGTCCGGAGAGGAGAGCAAGCGCCATGGAACGTAGCTCTGTTGCGTCCTTTCTACTCTTGAAGTTGTGGTGTAAGAAGTTCCTTTTTGTACCTTACATGCTATGAATAAAAGATGTCGGAACCTTGAATGAATCTCGGGGACTACCCCAACCTAAGTTACATGTAACTTGTTTATTTTTTCAGTTTACCGGTTGCTTATTGAACGTTTTTTCTTTCCGGTTTAGTAGTGTGCTAAATCCTACCGGAGTCTTCGACTCTGCTGCTGTCCGCAACCCGGCTTCATGGCAAGCAAGATAAACCGGTAGGGGATAAGCACATGAACTGCGAAAAGGGAGAGCAGGAAAGAGCAATCCGGAAAATTTAACTAACCCCGGTTAAACTGGTTTTTTGCAAAATTTCGAAGTTATTTCTAAGTTCAAGAAAATGCTTGTTTGGTGAAAGAACCTTGTGCTCATACGCCAAAGAACGCCCAGAGAAGGTAGGCAGAGCCAAGGCAAAAGAACCAAATGTGCATCGAATTGGATGCGGAAACAATTTGGAAATCCTTGCAGTACAGGATAAAAGCAAAACCAGAAGAAAATATGCTAAGGCAAATTTAAGATAATTAGCTACCGGTATAACTTACCGGCACAAACTGTTGTACGACAACCAAAAGCAGACTTAAAGTTTTACATCATAAACCCCGGCATACTGGGGTAGAATTTAACAGGACATTGTTTTGAGACACGCAGGACCAAATAGCATGACACAGGTAAATCTTCAGGCAAGTAGATAATCAGGCAGCGGGGGCTTCAGGAGAGGCATCGCCAGCACCAGCGTCACCCAGAGGCTCCTCCTCGGCTTCATCCTCCTCCTCGTCGAGATAGTCTTGGACGTCAGGAGGGGGAGGGATGAAGGTGCGCATATCGGCGTACTCCGCGATGTGGTACGCGCGATCCTGCCGCTTAGCGGTGAGAATCGGGTCCAGATCGGTTTCCGCGCCTTCGTGCACTCCGGTGAGGGCATCCAAGTTCAGCTCCGGATACCAGGAGCAAGCAACGCGGAGGGCAGAGTCTGCTCCGGCACGGGCAGCAGAGCACTGCCACTCACGGATCCTCTTGCCGGCGCCCTTGAGACGGTCGCTGATGAGTGAGAAAGTATCCGGCACCTCCTCGCCAGGCCACAGAGTCCTGAAGAGCTGGGTAGCTACATCAGGAATGTTAGATAAGTTGCGATCTATAGCGCGCATATGAGACACCCGCGCGTTCAGCGCGACCAGATGGTCATAGGGGGTCCATGGCACGGCAAGATTCGCCTGGCCCTGGGCAGTGCGGCGCTCGTCAACCTTCTTAACAGCATACTTCTGAGAATCCGGGAAGAGGCCTGTGCAAGGAAAGAAAAAGGCTAAGGAAGGGAATCCGGACGAAAAGGCAACCGGAGGGAAAGATAACGAAAAGAAAATGTGATCGGAAGAAAAACGGCTTGTGGGCAGTAGTTAGAAAGTGCAAAAGGAAAGGACTTACGGTAGGCAAGTGTGTCAGTTTGCAGGACTAGCCGGTTGCACTCTTTCTGCTCCTCCTCCAGCCGCGCAGCTTTCTCCTCAGCAGCCTTCTGGGCTTTGGCCAGCCCCTCCAGCTCAGCTAGCAACACCGAGTTGGCGTTGCCGGCATCTTCAAGAGCTTCATTCATCTTGGCCGCTGCATCAGTTTCGGCAGCTTTGAGGGCCTTAGCATGATCAAGCCCCAGCTGGATGAGCTGGGACTTGAGCTCCTGGTAGCTGGTCTTTTGGGCGCTCAGCTCCTCCTGATGCCGCCGGATGAGCTGGTCCTTCTCCCCTGTAACCCGGAAAAGAAGGTGTTAACAAGATTGTGCTGGTTAAGATGAAAAGAAAACCAAGTTAACAGGAGAGAGGAAAAAATTGTACGTTGGGCGGCAGCGAGCTGCTCCTTGAGAGCCTCGATGGAAGCTTCCGGGATCACTGTTAAGCAAAAAATTATAAATGTTAGGAGGAAAAAGATTTCCGGTAAGAAGATGCCGGTGGAACAGAAACTTACCTTGGCACTTATCATGTGCCTCAGCGAGGTCCCGGTGTTCCCATAGGAGCTCCTCAAAGAGGGCCTTCCGAGCGTCAGCCGTGAGCTGTTCAAGAAAAAGAGGTTAGCTAAGTTTTGCGCTAAGAACAAGGTTCTTAACCCGAAACTCGGGGACTGGCAGTGCTAGTTTCGCGCATTTTAAGCTAAGTTTTGCGCTAAGAACAAGGTTCTTAACCCGAAACTCGGGGACTGGCAGTGCTAGTTTCGCGCATTTTAAGCTAAGTTTTGCGCTAAGAACAAGGTTCTTAACCCGAAACTCGGGGACTGGCAGTGCTAGTTTCGCGCGTTTTAAGCTAAGTTTCGCGCTGAGAACAAGATTCTTAACCCGAAGCTCGGGGACTGGCAGTGCCGGTTTCACGCTAAGTTTCTAAGTTTAAGTTTTGTGCTAAAAGCTGCGCTCTCACCACAAAACTCGGGGACTGGGAAGATAGACAAGAGAGAAACCGGCATCAAACTAAGGAAAAAATAGAAAAATCCGGAAGCGAGGAAACCGGTAAAAGTTGAAAAGAGTTAGTAAAGCGTACCATCAGGTTGTTCGTGGCATCATACCACGCGCTGTCGAGCTCCTTCACGGCGCTGCGAAGCCGCATGAAGTGCTCCTCGGAAGACCGGTCCCCAACAGGGTCAGGTGCCGGCAGCCTGTCCTTGCCCAAACCGCGGGTAGCCGGAGTCATGTCTGCGGCGTTCCACTTCTGGGCATAGGGCAGGAGATGCCCCAGGTCCCGGCCCCTGCACTGGAACTCAGTGATACGGCCAAGCAGGCCGGTGGCCTTCGTGGCGGTATCCCTGGCGGCCTTGGAGACGTGCAGCACCAGGGGCTGCTGGCCGCCGGAAGGGGCGTTGGAGGCCGTCGCCTTCCCCTTGATAAGCTTGGAGATCTTGGGCGGCGGCACAGTTGGAGCGGCCCTGGAGGGCTTGGTGCGAGGAGCATCTGGCGGTGGCATTAGAATGGTTCGTGGAGAAGGGGGAGCGCTAGGCGCGTCACCCGGGTTGGAACCTTCCGGCGCGGAAGTTTCCGGCGCAGAAGTCGTCTTCTTTTCAAGGACGGGAGGAGCCGAAGGCTCCGCCCGCCCGGCAGCTTCTTCCTCGGCGCCGATGTTGCTGGCGCCGGTATCTTGTTTCTCTGGAAGGAAGGAGAGATCCTCCTCCGTGCGGTGTTCTGGCGATTTAGGGGCCGCACGCCCCGAACTTGTTGTGCCCCCCGAAGGGGAGGCAGAGATGTTGCCGGCACCAGATGGTGCCGGGCTTGAGCGAGGAGGAGGGGTTGAGGTCCTTGCGGAACCTTCAGAGCCCGTTGGCCTTGAGCCAAGCTTGAGCGCGGGGCTGAGAAAAAGAAAGAAAAACAGTTGGAGAAAAGCAACCGGAAAAAGAACTTGGCAAAAAGAGGCAAGAAAGAAAACAAGAAACTTACCCGGAGGCAGTCGGCATCTGCTTGCGCCCGTAGCGGCGCACGCCCACTTCCTTCTCCCCCAAGGGCTCAGTCCGGAAGCGCTTGGAGGGAGGGGCCTGGCTGGAACCGGCATCAGATGCCGGCAGCTTGTTCTTTTGGCCCTGGGCCATGAGTTTGTCCACAAACTCATGGCCGGCCTCAGCGCGCAAAGGCGGCGCGTGCTCGTGGATCTATAAGTTAAACATAGATAAGAAAAAATTCGCAAGAAAGCAATAACGGAGAAGTATAAGAAACCGGAAAAGAAAAATACCTCAAGCATGAACAGGTCATCGGAGGACCCGGTTGGCTTCGGTGGAGACCGGCCAAGGCGCGCAGCCGGAGTCTTGCCCATCTTCAGATCTTTCCAAAAAATGTAAGGATCTGGGTCGACGGAGTCAAGGGCGCGTTTCACGCAGATCCCACGCCGCTCTGCTTCAATGAGGGGGAAGCGGTCCTTGGCCTGAAACACGAAAAAAGAGGGTTAAGAAGAGCAAAAAAGTTACCGGCAAAACCGATCCTAATTGCGTAATCTCTTACTTCTTGGGTCGGAGGGTTAGTAGTGCTGAGGGGAAGGAGGCCCCATTCCCAGTCAAATGGCATAGCAGTTTGGCAGATCTGCTTAGCCTTGCGAACGACGTCCTTCTTGCTAAGGGGACGGCCTGTGATCTTGGTGGGATCGCCAGGACCGTACATCTCGCTCATCCTATGCACCCGGCGCTTAAGAGGAAGCACCCGGCGCGAAATAAAAGTGCGGATGATATCATCCGAGCAGATGTTAGTCCCCTTCTTCAAAGAGGCCATGAAGCGTACCACCCGGTTGGTTTCGATATGATCCGTCTTCGGGTTGTAACTCCAGTTGGCTCTACTGGGAGGCCCCACTTGGAACGGCGGAAGATCAATGAGATTTGCGTGGCCATTGTTCTTCACGTAGAAGAAAGTTCCTTGCCAGGCGCGGCAAGACTCGAGGCCGGTGAACTTAAAGAAAGGACTCCCCTGGCGGGAGCCAACGATGCAGGACCCGCACTCCACGGGCGGCTTGGGCTTAGGAATTTCTTTGCCCTGAACGGAATTAATCCGCAGAGAAAAGAAGCGGGCAAACGTCTCACAAGTGGGACGAATACCGATGTAGGCCTCCATGAAGGTGGCGTAGCAGGAAAGGTAAAAGATGGCATTGCCAGGAAGGTCGTGAGGTTGGAGTTCATAAATATCTAAGAACTCCCGGGAAAAAGGAGAGGCAGGAAGGCCGAAGCCACGCTCAAAATGAGCAAGAAAAACAACATGTTCACCGGGCTGGGGCTCCGGTACAATTTCGTCACCGGGAAGCCGGCAGGTTACTCCTTCCGGAATCCTGCGGGACCGGTATAGCCAATCGATCTCATATTCAGTAACATTGGAGCCCATCCAGGCTCCACGAGTGATTGGGGAAGGCTCCGCGCCGGATGATTGGCTAGAGCTACTAGATGCTTGGCCAGAGCTACTGGTTTCTAGGTGGCTACCGGATGCTTGGCTAGAGCTACCGGATTCTAGGCGTCTACCAGATTCTTGGCGGCTACCGGATCCTTGCTGGTTGCCGGAATCGGTATCCATCGGATCTGAAGCCCTAGATCCACCGGAAGATTGTCTGCGCTGGCTACGGGAGGAGGAAGAAGAAGAAGCAGAGGAAGATTCCTCGCCAGACATTGGTTTGGAGGCGAAAAAACAGAAATCCCACAGTTGAACCCCGCGCGAAGATCTACGAGTAAGAAGAAAATCAAAGAAAAAGAGGAAATAAGAACACCATCGACCCAAGATCTAGAAAGCAAGCAAATGGCAAGCAAAGTGTGATTGGGACTAACCTCGAGCGGCGCAGTCGCTGGGGAAGACGTTCGCCGGAGAAGGAGCAGGCCTACTGTCGCCGACGAGCACCGTCGACGGCAAAGCAGAAAAGGACGCGAAGAAGCAAGAATGCAGCGGGCGCGACGAAGGTGCTGCGGAAGATTTCCGCACGACGAGGTCCGGCGGAAACGCGGCGTGAGTTCGCCGGGCGACAAAGCTCAAGCAAACGACGGCGGAGGAAGAGCGGCGAAGGCGCAGAGGCGAGGAGCACTGTGCGCGAAGGTTGGGGAATGCGAGAAGAGGAAGAAGAAGGGGCAGTTCTCCTTATAAGAAAAGAGGAGGTGGGCCAAAAACCGCCGGGCCGCGGCGGTTCGCCTCGCGGCCCACGACGGTTCGCGCCATGGGCCGCCACGTGGTGTGGAAGTACACGCGAAAAAATAAGAAGCCACACGGAGGCACACACGAGATCCGAAGTGGCTAGAGGGATCCGCAGTGGTGCATTTAATGAGCGTGCAGGAGTCGAAGCGAAGTGACAACTGACACTAGCGCGCCAGTTAACAGTGCGCATGTCACTGACAGGCGCGGGGCCCGAAATATTCTCGACTTCGCCGAGGAAAGAGTAAATGCGAACGATACCGGAGAAAAGAGATGCCGGGGAATTCCTTGCAAAGAGAGTAAAGACAAATAAGGGCAAAGACGCCGGATCCAAGCTCAAAGCCGGAGAGATTAAACCGGTATCCTAGAAAGATGAAAACCTGGCATGGTCTGTAGGATAGAATCCGCCAGACTATACCAGCTTCGGGGACTAATGTTTGGGGGATAACCCCCGGTATACCAAAGGCATGCCAAACCGGATGGTTTGAGCCATCAAGATACCGGTTTAATATTCTTACCGGAACACAGAAGGTAGGAGTTTGGGCTAAGTGAAGCTAAGCCGGTATCCCCAAGGGGGTATGCCGGAACCCGGTAAAGAAGATACCGGAAGGGCCTGTCGGCAGGACTGGTCAAAGATTCTCTTCAGAGCAAGAAGACAAGGATGAGCTAAGCAAAGCGGCTTTAATCAGAGCCCTGGCGCCAAAGAGAGAGATGACGCTGAAAGAAGCCGGAGGACGTCAGCATCCCTGATTAAAGAAGACTCCGGCGTCATCTATGATTAAAGTAGCTTTGTAAAGTAGTTTGTCCAGTCAAAGATGCCATTAGGGTTTCTTGTTCTGTAAGCCACCCTCTCCCCTATATAAGGAGAGGGGGTACTGCCTCATACAGGCGCGTGTCCATATAGGAGATTAGACGATAGAACTTGTATCCCAAAACCTGTAAGCATGTTGAGATCAATGAAGCAAGCGATCTAGTAAAGAGTTCTTCCTCTTGTCTCTCTTCTTGCATACCGGCCTTTGGTTGTGTTCTTGAGGAAAGCATCCGGAAGTTCATCCCATCTAGTCGCAAACCCTCCCCCGAATCCTCTAGCGTCCATTCGGCCCCGATTTAAGCCATCCTATGGCATCTGCTCGTTCGCCACGACGACACTATATGACATAAGAAGACGACGTGCTTTTGTTTTTCTATTTTTTTTTTGAATTTTGATGCACATTTTGAATCTTGGTCAAATCCTAGGTTTGACCAAGATTTAAACAAGTATAAAACATGAAAATGAAAAGGGAAGCATGCATCGATCCTTCTTAGTCACTCCAAAGTGAAGCTTTTGGGAAGTTTTTGAAATTTCCATGTTTGAAACCCAGAACGACTTCTCTTCGTGCTTGATCGACACTTCAGAAGACAAAGTTTAGGGTTAGGGGTAGATATATGATCGATTTCTCTGGTTTGAATATGTCAGACCTTTTTTATCACCTTGAATGCTTACTATATGACATAAGAAGACGACGTGCTTTTGTTTTCTATTTTTTTTTGAATTTTGATGCACATTTTGAATCTTGGTCAAATCCTAGGTTTGACCAAGATTTAAACAAGGATAAAACATGAAAATGAAAAGGGAAGCATGCATCGATCCTTCTTAGTCACTCCAAAGTGAAGCTTTTGGGAAGTTTTTGAAATTTCCATGTTTGAAACCCAAAACGACTTCTCTTCGTGCTTGATCGACACTTCAGAAGACAAAGTTTAGGGTTAGGGGTAGATATATGATCGATTTCTCTGGTTTGAATATGTCAGACCTTGTTTATCACCTTGAATGCTTACTATATGACATAAGAAGACGACGTGTTTTTTTTTTGAATTTTTATGCCCATTTGAATCTTGGTCAAATCATAGGTTTGACCATGATTTAAACATGTTTAAAACATGAAATTGAAAAAGTAAGTCTGGATCCTTCTTAGTCACTCCAAAATGTACCAATTGATATATGAGTTAACTTGGCTTCATGGAAAAAATAATGTCATGTAAATGAGTTAACTTGGCTTTCCTACCCTTGAATCCATAGGAGTAGTATAATAATCAACCGAGTTTTTAAACCAACAGGTCTGTCACTTACGTGTGGTGCCCATGCATGAGGTCCCACACTTCAGTGAGCACAAGCCAAGTGCGGTAGGTACGCAAACTCATCAGGATGCGTACTGGAAGTCTCTGGGTCCTTCAGGATTCGGTTGTCCCTCTCACAAAAAAAAACTCTCATTCTCGGCCTCGCTCGACTTGCTCGCTCGCTCGCTCGCACCTCCGGCTCACTGACAAAACCTGCAGAACAGTCAACATCATCACCCGAAAAAGGGCAGACACCATAATTCTCTCCCTTCTTCTCTCCTTCCGAGTGATCCCTCTTCCTCCGAGTTTCACTCGACGGGCAAACACACGTGTGCTGCATAGTAATAATATAAAAGTAGAAAAATCGATCTACGAATCTATGATTAAATAGGTTAATCTAGGGTTTTGCCCACTACTACAGATCAAGTTCAAAAATATCCAACTACTGGTTCGATTTCGGGCTACTAATATAAAATTAAATAAGTTGAACTAGTATTCCTCTAAAAAATCATTTTGGTATGCATTGTTTTATACTTTTCATAGCTATAGTGCATCACAAATTCATGATTTCATGCTTTGCTTTGCCAATTTCGATTTTTTCTAACCACCTTCTCTTTGATTTCAAATTTAGGTCAAACTATTGGTGCCTGGTATGTGTTCTACTTGAATTGGATGCTGCGTGTGCACATGTTTTACCATTGTTTTGGGCTTCCACACATCTTTGGGGCATCCAAGTATTTAAGTTACCTTGTGTTTTCTTGAATTGTAATTCATGTACCATTCCTCCCAATTTTTATGCCCATTTGAATTTGGTCAAATCATATGTTTGACCAAGATTTGAACAAGTTTAAAACATGAAAATGAAAAGGTAAGCCTGGATCCTTCTTAGTCACTCTAAAATGAAGCTTTTGGGAGGTTTTTGAAATTTCCATGTTTGAAACACAAAACCACTTCTCTTCATGCTTGACTTCATAAGACAGAGTTTAGGGTTAGGGGGTAGATACATGATTTGTCTTGTTTGAATATGTTTAGACCTTGTTTATCAACTTGAATGTGACATGAGAATACTATGTGCTTTGGTTTTCATTTTTTTTGATTTTTTCTGAATTTTTTATGTCCATTTGATCTTGGTCAAATCCTAGGTTTAACCAAGATTTAAACAAGTTTATAACATGAAAATAAAAAGGTAAGCCTGCATCCTTCTTAGTCACTCAAAAATGAATCTTTTGGGAAGGTTTTTGAAAATTCCATGTTTGAAATCCAAAACGACTTCTCTTCGTGCTTGACTTCATAAGACAAAGTTTAGGGTTAGGGGTAGATACATGATTTTTTTCTGGTTTGAATATGTCTAGACCTTATTTATCAACACTTGCGTGCTTACTATATGACGTAAGAAGGCTCTATGTTCTTTGGTTTTTCATTTTTTTGAATTTTTATGCCCATTTGAATCTTGGTCAAATCCTAGGTACGGTTTGACCAAGATTTGAACAAGTTTAAAACATGCAAATAAAAGGTAATCCCGACCTGGATCCTTTAGTCAATCTAAAATGAAGCTTTTGGGGGGTTATTCAAATTTCCATGTTTGAAACCCAAAACCACATCTCTTCATTCTTGACTTCATAAGACATAGTTTAGGGTTAGGTTAGATACATGATTTTTCTGGTTTGAATATGTCTAGACCTTGTTTATCAACTTTAATGCTTACTATATGACATAAGAAAACTATGTGCTTTGGTTTTTAATTTTTTAATTTTTTTTAATTTTGATGCACATTTGAATCTTTGTCAAATCCTAGGTTTGACCAAGATTTAAACAAGTATAAAACATGAAAATGAAAAGGGGAAGCATGTATCCTTCTTATAGTCACTCTAAAATGAAGTTTTTGGGATGTTCTTGAAATTTTCATGTTTGAAACCCAAAACCACTTCTCTTCATGCTTGACTTCATAAGATAGAGTTTAGGGGCTAGGGGGTAGATACATGATTTGCCTAGGTTCGAATATGTCCAAACCTTGTTTATCAACTTGAATGCTTACTATATGACATAAGAAGACTATATGCTTTTGTTTCTCATTTTTCTGATTTTTTTTTAATTTTATGCCCATTTGAATCTTTTGGTCAAATCATAGGTGTAATTTGACACACAGATTTAAACAAGTTTAAAATATGAAAATGAAAAGGTGGTAAGCATGGATCATTCTTATATTAGTCACTCTAAAATGAAGCTATTGGGAGGTTTTTGAAATTTCCATGTTTGAAACCCAAAACCACTTCTCTTCATGCTGTTGACTTCATAAGATAGAGTTAATTTAGGGGTTAGGGGTATAGATACATGATTTGTCTTGTTTGAATATGTGTCTAGACCTTGTTTATCAACTTTAATGCTTACTATATGACATAATAAAACTTTGTGCTTTAATTTGGTTTATAATTTTTCTATTTTTTTTTTTGAATTTTGATGCACATTTTGAATCTTGGTCAAATCCTAGGTTTGACCAAGATTTAAACAAGTATAAAACATGAAAATGAAAAGGTAAGCATGCATCGATCCTTCTTAGTCACTCCAAAGTGAAGCTTTTGGGAAGTTTTTGAAATTTCCATGTTTGAAACCCAAAACGACTTCTCTTCATGCTTGATCGACACTTCAGAAGACAAAGTTTAGGGTTAGGGGTAGATATATGACCGATTTCTCTGGTTTGAATATGTCTAGACCATGTTTATCAACTTGAGTGCTTATTATATGACATAAGAAGGCTATATGTGTGCTTTGGTTTTTCATTTTTTTTTTGAATTTTTATGCCCATTTGAATCTTGGTCAAATCCTAAGTTTGACCAAGATTTGAAAAAGTTTAAAACATGAAAATGAAAAGGTATGCATGGATCCTTCTTAATTAGTCACTCTAAATTAAATGAAGCTTTTGGGAGGTTTTTCAAATTTCCATGTTTGAAACCCAAAACCACTTCTCTTCATCCTTGATCGACTTCATAAGACGGAGTTTAGGTTTAGGGGTAGATACATTATTTGCCTGGTTTGAAAATGTTTAGACCTTGTTTATCAACTTGAATGCTTACTATATGACATAAGAATACTATGTGCCTTGGTTTTCATTTTTTCTATTTTTACTGAATTTTTATGCCCATTTGATCTTGGTCAAATCCTAGGTTTAATTAACCAAGATTTAATTAAATAAGTATAAAACATGAAAATGAAAAGGTAAGCATGCATCGATCCTTCTTAGTCACTCCAAAGTGAAGCTTTTGGGAAGTTTTTGAAATTTCCATGTTTGAAACCCAAAATGACTTCTCTTCGTGCTTGATCGACACTTCAGAAGACAAAGTTTAGGGTTAGGGGTAGATATATGATCGATTTCTCTGGTTTGAATATGTCTAGACCATGTTTATCAACTTGAGTGCTTACTATATGACATAATAAGGCTATATATGTGCTTTGGTTTTTCATTTTTTTTTGAATTTTTATGCCCATTTGAATCTTGGTCAAATCCTAAGTTTGACCAAGATCTGAACAAGTTTAAAACATGAAAATGAAAAGGGTAAGCCTGGATCCTTCTTAGTCTAAAATGAAGCTTTTGGTAGGTTTTTGAAATTTCCATGTTTGAAACCCAAAACCACTTCTCTTCATGCTTGACTTCACAAGACATAGTTTATGGTTAGGGGGTAGATACATGATTCGTCTGTTTTAAATATTTCTAGACCTTGTTTATCAACTTGAATGCCTTACTATATGACATAAACGACCATGCGCGCTTTGGTTTTTTTTTGAATTCTTATGCCCATTTGAATCTCTTGGTCAAATCCTAGCTAGGTTTGACCAAGATTTAAACAAGTTTAACACATGAAAATGAAAAGGTAAGCTTGTATCCTTCTTAGTCACTCCAAAATGAAGCTTTTGGGATTGTTTTTGAAATGTCCATGTTTGAAACCCAAAACAACTTCTCATCGTGCTTGACTTCATAAGACAGAGGTTAGGGTTAGGGGGTAGATACATGATTTTTGTGGTTTGAATATGTCAGACCTTGTTTATCACCTTGAATGCTTACTATATGACATAAGAAGACGACGTGCTTTTGTTTTTCATTTTTTCAATTTTTTTCAATTTTTATGCCCATTTGAATCTTGGTCAAATCATAGGTTTGACCACGATTTAAACATGTTTAAAACATGAAAATAAAAAAGTAAGCCTGGATCCTTCTTAGTCACTCCAAAATGTAACAATTGATAGATGAGTTAACTTGGCTTCATGGAAAAAATAATGTCATGTAAATGAGTTAACTTGGCTTTCGTACCCTTGAATCCATAGGAAACTTTGTACAGTACAAATGTATTAGTATAATAATCAACCGAGTTTTTACACCAACAGGTCTGTCACTTACGTGTGGTGCCCATGCGTGAGGTCCCACACTTCAGTGAGCACAAGTCAAGTGTGGTAGGTACGCAAACTCCAAGCCATCTTCTTTGTCAAGAGAAGACGCATCAGGATGCGTACTGGAAGTCTCTGGGTCCTTCAGGATCCTTCGGTTGTCCCTCTCACACACACAAAAAAATCTCTCTCATTCTCGGCCTCGCTCGCTCGCACCTCCTGCTCACTGACAAAACCTGCACACAGTCAACATCATCACCCGAAAAAGGGGAGACACCATAATGCTCTCCCTACTCCTTCTCTCCTTCCGAGTGATCCCTCTTCCTCCGAGTTTCACTCGACGGGCAAACACATATGTGCTGCATAGCAGAGTAATAATAAAAAGGTACATAGAAAAATCGAGCTACGAATCTATAATTAAATAGGTTAAAGTAGGGTTTTGCCCAGTACTACAGATCAAGGTTCAAAAAATGTAAAATTGTGAAACAAGCTCTTGGAGCCATCACATGCCATCTTGCTAGTACTATATTGTAAAAACACCAAAGCTTACATAAACTCCTGAAATACTGTTTTGGGTGATTTGTCATTCAAAAATTTGGTACTGTATCATTCGGATCGGAGGAAGTATAGTTGGAGATGAATGGCCCACCAAGTCTCTGCCTTGAAGTTTGCTCTTTGACCAGATAAGTATTACTCCTACTACTCGCGAGGAGCCGAGGAGACGGGGAGGCCAAATTTAAGGACTAACCTTTTCTCTAGCCGTCTTCCTTAGTTCACCACTTCGTTTACCTCTTGGAATACTACTTCGCCACCATGACCGGGAGCAAGTCTCGCCACAGAAGGGCTCGTGCGGCTGCGGCGAAGCTGAGGGAATCCCAGCAATGGCGTCCCTGTGCTGCTGTCGAGGTGCCTTCTGCGCAAGAGTCTTCAAGGGCGTCGCAGCCCGCGACTGCTACCTTCAGGCGATCCTCGGTTCTTGCGCATCTTTCTATGTCTTTCAGAACTTGTCATCCCCTCCTTTTCAAACCTTCTCTCAATCGTATTTTCAGGTCGGGCGGCCTTAGTTTTCCCGCAGCCCTCCTGCCTACGGAAACATCTTCCACGGAGCCAACTTCTCAAAGCAGCGAGGTATAGACATTCGTGCAAATTGGGATTCCCATTCTCTCTTTCTTGGTAGTTCTCTGGGTACACTTCTGATTTTGTGCTCCATCCCCATCTGATAGAAGCCCCGCTACGAGATCGGGACCATTTTAGAAATGGTTATGGGCGATTTCTGCGTCGAGACGGCGGACAGAAGCGCCCTCGCCGATGAGTGCATGAGACTTTATTCTGAGCTCGCCACTGAGAAGATCCGGATTCGCATTCTCGACGATATCGCCATGAAATCGTTCACTGAGAGTAACGAGATCCAGCGGCGGAGCCTCGGCCAGGCGGAGACCATGGACAAACTCGCCGGACTGATCCTGAACCTCACGGTTAGGACGGACAAACTAGAGGCTGAGCTGTCACAGGAGAAGGCTCTCAACTCCGAACTGAAGCGTCAAGCAGGCTCAAGGTAGATCTTGACAAGGTCACTGTGTACCGCTAGCTGCAATCCTTGATGACTGCTGTGTCACCTGGCTTCCGAATGTCTGAAGGTTAATTTTCGAATTTTTGTTCGTAAAAGTGGCCTGTGGAAATGTAAACAAACTAGTACTCCTACTTTATTATATTATTAGTACTTGTGTCCATGTAGTATTATTATTATGGTGGTGTACTTGTGTTCATGTACTTGTTTCAGACAGGTATTGCTGTTTTGGTGAAGGAGACATGCGTCACCCTTTTTTGGTGGGGTTAATTGGTTCTATGCCACTCCCCAATTCACAAGTTGTGTTTATGCCATTAAAAAACTGAAGTTGTGTCTATGCCACTCTCAGTTCTCAATACCCCTTTCTATGCCATTTTCAGCAATACAACATCATATACTGCCTATGTATCCAGTATTTGTACCCTATACTACAGTTTGTACATACTCTCAGATAATCTGAACCGTACTTTGCACATATTTTTAATGGATCATATGTGCCCAGAAATGGCTCATATTAGAATAGTAGACTCACATTAGCGTTCTTGACATTCTGTAAATTTTTCAGATTTTTCGAAAAAGTTTGATTTTTTGGACAAAATTTTACCAATTTCTAGACAGAACATAAAATGTCAGTTTTTTATGCAAATCCGCACATAAATGGCTCAAATTAAAACAGTACTCGTTTCAGTGTTTTTGATTTCCTGTAATTTTTTTTTAGATTTTCTGAGAAGTTATATTTTTTTTTTAGAATTTGAAAATTTTGGATTTTTTGTGCGCCTGAAACACCCAAAAGTCGCTCCAAATCTGAACACAGTATTATTTTGGTCAATACGAAAGTATAAACTGAAAATGGCATAGAAGGGGTTATTGAGAATTGAGAGTGGCATAAACACAACTTCAGTTTTTGTAATGGCATAAACACAACTTGTGAATTGAGGAGTTGCATAGGACCAATTAACCCTTTTTGGTGATGTCGTCCTGTAGCCCTTGTCAAATTAAATTCCTCTGATACTAATGGGAGGGCTTGCTCACCCCACATGCCAAGAAGTGGAGAGAAACTACTCGTCCCTTGTTGGACACGGGACCATTGGAAACTTATTTTTATGCCCTTTTGAATCTTGGTCAAATCCTTGGTTTGACCAAGATTTAAACAAGTTTAAAACATGAAAATGAAAAGGTAAGCCTGCATCCATCTTAGTCACTCTAAAATGAAGCATTTGGGAGGTTTTCGAAGTTTCCATGTTTGAAACCCAAAACCACTTCTCTTCATGCTTGATCGACTTCGTAAGACAGAGTTTAGGTTTAGTGGGTAGATACATGATTTGTCTGGTTTGAATATGTTTAGACCTTGTTTATCAACTTGAATGATTACAATATGACATAAGAATACTATGTGCTTTGGTTTTCATTTTTTATTTGTTCTAAATTTTTATGCCCATTTGATCTTGGTCAAATCCTAGGTTTAACCAAGATTTAAACAAGTTTAAAACATGAAAATGAAAAGGTGAGCATGTATCCTTCTGAGTAACTCCAAAATGAGTCCTTTGGGAAGGTTTTTGAAATTTCCATGTTTGAAACCCAAAACGACTTCTCGTCGTGCTTGACTTCATAAGACAAAGTTTAGGGTTAGGGGTAGATACATGATTTTTCTGGTTTGAATATGTCTAGACCTTGTTTATCAACTTGAGTGCTTACTATATGACATAAGAAGGCTATGTGCTATGGTTTTTCATTTTTTTTTTGAATTTTTATGCCAATTTGATTCTTGGTCAAATCCTAGGTACGGTTTGACCAAGATTTGAACATGTTTAAAACATCAAAATAAAATGTAAGCATGGATCCTTCTTAGTCGCTCTAAAATGAAGCTTTTGGGAGGTTTTTGAAATTTCCATGTTTGAAACCCAAAACCACTTCTTTTTATGCTTGACTTCGTAAGATAGAGTTTAGGGTTAGGGGTAGATACGTACATGATTTTTCTAAGTATTTTCATGCCCATTTGAATCTTGATAAAATCCAAGGTTTGATAAAGATTTAAACATGTTTAAAACATGAAAATGAAAAGGTAAGCCTGCATCCTTCTTAGTCACTCTAAAATGAAGCATTTGGGAGGTTTTTGAAATTTCCATGTTTGAAACCCAAAACCACTTCTCTTCATGCTTGATCGACTTCATAAGACACAGTTTAGGTTTAGTGGGTGTAGATACATGATTTGTCTGGTTTGAATATGTTTAGACCTTGTTTATCAACTTAAATGCTTACTATATGACATAAGAATACTATGTGCTTTGGTTTTCATTTTTTTATTTGTTATGAATTTTTATGGCCATTTGATCTTGGTCAAATCCTAGGTTTAACCAAGATTTAAACAAGTTTAAAACATGAAAATGGAAAGGTAAGCCTGTATCCTTCTGAGTCACTCCAAAATGAGGCTTTTGGGAAGGTTTTTGAAATTTCTATGTTTGAAACCCAAAACGACTTCTCGTCGTGCTTGACTTCATAATAAGACAAAGTTTAGGGTTAGGGGTAGATACATGATTTTTCTGGTTTGAATATGTCTAGACCTTGTTTATCAACTTGAGTGCTTACTATATGACATAAGAACGCTATGTGCTATGGTTTTTCATTTTTTTTGAATTTTTATGCCCATTTGATTCTTGGTCGAATCCTAGGTACGGTTTGACCAAGATTTGAACATGTTTAAAACATCAAAATAAAATGTTAGCATGGATCCTTCTTAGTCGCTCTAAAATGAAGCTTTTGGGAGGTTTTTGAAATTTCCATGTTTGAAACCCAAAACCACTTCTCTTCATGCTTGACTTCGTAAGATAGAGTTTAGGGTTAGGGGTAGATACGTACATGATTTTTCTAAGTATTTTTATGCCCATTTGAATCTTGGTAAAATCCAAGGTTTGACCAAGATTTGAACAAGTTTAAAACATGAAAATGAAAAGGTAAACCTGTATCCTTCTTAGTCACTCCAAAATGAGGCTTTTGGGAAGGTTTTTGAAATTTCCATGTTTGAAACCCAAAATGACTTCTCGTCGTGCTTGACTTCATAAGACAAACTTTAGGGTTAGGGGTAGATACATTATTTTTTTGGTTTGAATATGTCTAGACCTTGTTTATCAACTTGAGTGCTTACTATATGACATAAGAAGGCTATGTGCTTTGGTTTTTCATTTTTTTGAATTTTTATGCCCATTTGATTCTTGGTCAAATCCTAGGTACGGTTTGACCAAGATTTGAACATGTTTAAAACATTAAAATAAAATGTAAGCATGAATCCTTCTTAGTCACTCTAAAATGAAGCTTTTGGGAGGTTTTTGAAATTTCCATGTTTGAAACCCAAAACCACTTCTCTTCATGCTTGACTTCGTAAGATAGAGTTTAGGGTTAGGGGTAGACACGTACATGATTTTTCTATGTATTTTTATGCCCATTTGAATCTTGGTAAAATCCAAGGTTTGACCAAGATTTGAACCAGTTTAAAACATGAAAAATAAAAGGTAAGCCTGGATCCTGCTTAGTCACTCTAAAATGAAGCTTCAGGAGTTGAGGTTTTTTAAATTTCCATGTTTGAAACACAAAACCACTTCTCTTCGCGCTTGACTTCATATGACAGAGTTTAGGGTTAGGGGTAGATACGTACATGATTGTTCTAAGTAATTTTATGCCCATTTGAATCTTGGTCAAATCCTAAGTTTGACCAATAATTGAACAAGTTTAAAACATGAAAACGAAAAGGTAATCCTGGATCCTTCTTTGTCACTCTAAAATGAAGCTTTTGGGAGGTTCTTGAAATTTCCATGTTTGAAACCCAAAACCACTTCTATTCATGCTTGATCGACTTCATAAAACAGAGTTTAGGGTTAGGAGGTAGATACATGATTTGTCTGGTTTGAATATGTTTAGACCTTGTTTATCAACTTGAATGCTTACTATATGATATAAGAATACTATGTGCAAAGAAGTGAGCCTAGCTCATTCGGTTAGGGAAGTGGATGTACAACCCAGCCACCCAGGTTCAAGTCCCCACGGGCGCAGAATTGGGTTCTTATTATAAAAAAACACTGTAAGGGATTCCCTTACCGTATTCCTTTCATAAAAAAAATACTATGTGCTTTGGTTTTCTTTTTCTGATTTTTTCAGAATTTTCATGCTTTGATCTTGTTCAAATCCTAGGTTTAACCAAGATGTAAACAAGTTTAAAACATGAAAATGAAAAGGTAAGCCTGCATCCTTCTTAGTCACTCCAAAACGAAGCTTATGGGAAGGCTTTTAAAATTTCCATGTTTGAAACCCAAAACGACTTCTCTTCGTGCTTGACTTCATATGACAAAGTTTAGGGTTAGGGGCAGATACATGATTTTTCTGGTTTGACATGTCTAGATCTTGTTTATCAACTTGAGTGCTTACTATATGACATAAGAAGGCTATGTGCTTTGTTTTTTCAATTTTTTTTTTGAATTTTATGCCCATTTTACTCTTATTCAAATCCTAGGTTTGACCAAGATTTGAACAAGTTTAAAACATGAAAATAAAAGGTAAGCCTGGCGTGGATCCTTCTTAGTCACTCTAAAATGAAGCTTTTGGGGGGTTATTGAAATTTCCATGTTTGAAACCCAAATTAAACCACTTCTCTTCATGCTTGACTTTACATGATAGAGTTTAGGGTTAGGGGGTAGATACATGATTTTTCTGGTTTAAATATGTCTAGACCTTGTTTATCAACTTCAATAACTACTATATTAAAGTGTAACCAACATCTGTTTCCTCAAAATCTTGTATTAATTTTTAAACTACGGATGGGTGGACGCGTATGTGGCTGATTACCATGATGTATTTTTGGTGCAGTCTTTGCAATTTTCTAAGGGTCTTTCCCTTTGTTTCAGTGTGTTTTCTTGTTGTTTGGGTGGCTCTAGCTTCTTTTCAAACCACTTTGACTACTTTTGTCTCACCGCATGGCCTCTGACTGGAGAAATCACGTGCCATACCGTTCTTGGTTTCCTCCCGGCTCTCTCTCTCTTCCTCATTATCTTCCCCACTATCGCGACTCGCGAGCTCCTCCCTGACAATCCCCTACGGTACCTGCAGGAGCTCCTCTCCTTTCCTAATTCTCTTCCAATGGAGGATAGAGGGACTGGCATTGACAATCGCTTCAGGCGGTACAGCGCGGGGCGGTGGTGCCAGAGCCCGAGGGCAGCAGGTGCCGCTGCTTGGGCGACGAGGTAGAGGCGGCGGGGAACGGCGGCTGGCAGTGAGTTCGGCCGGAGCCTGACCGTGACAAGCTGCTGGTGAGGTGCAGCCGTCGCGGACGTTCGCGTCGACCTGCGCCAGTGGCGGGAGCGGAGGGGAGGACCGGCGCCGGAGAGGAGGCGGCGACGGCGCAAAGAGCGATGTGCCCAGCGTCCGGACGAGCTCCACATCCTCCACCTGCCAATCCCCTACACATTCACCGGCTTCCGCCGCCGGAGCTTCTCGCCTCGCCTGATCCCTTCAAGCGGAGATAGAGGGACGGGCGCTACGGCCTGGCGTCGAGAGGCGCTTCAGGTAGTTGGCAATCTACGACTCGGGGCGGTGGAGCCAAGCACTGAGGCAGGAGGTAGGCGGCAGCAGGCAGCGCTGCTTGGGCGACGAGGCAGAGGCGGCGAGGTCGGCCGGGGCTTGGCCGGCACAAGATGCTGGTGAGGTGCATCCTGTGTGGTCGCTGACATCCGCGTCGAGCTGATGCTATCACGGAAGTGGCGGGGAGGAGCAGCGCCAGCGAGGAGGCTGCCAGCCAAGGTCGACCACGAGCTTTAGATCCCCATTTTCCAATGTATCGTCCAGTTTCTTTTCTGAATTTTTTGTGTATGTTGGCTGAGTTGCAGATCTAGGAGACCAAGAGCCATCGCCGCATCGCGGCAGCAACAAGAATTTCTCCCCCGCTACCAGACTACCCTGCCGCAGCGCCTGCTCCACGTACGTCAAATTCAATCAGCCAAACCAAACCAACTCTCTACCTTTTCTCTTGCAAGTTGAACACAAATGGTTTCGTGATGCCATAAGTAGTCTTTTGCTTACCATAGCCAAGTGATGAGTCTTGTTTTGCAATCAGATCTGGGCTATTTTTTTAGCTAGGAATAAGATCACCTTTTACGTGCTTAGTTACAGAAATCCTCTTTCATAGCTCTTTCAGATCAGGTATAATTATTTTTTTTCTTGGCTATAACTTTCATGTATATGCGGAGAACAACTAGATTAACAGTGGAAGCTCAACTTGGGAGATCAAGATCAGCTTCGTCGAGCCTTATACTTTGTGCTCTCAAATTCTTTAGGTTCCCTTTTATATGCACTATAAATGGCAGCGAAGTTTCCATGTGTTGAAATTATAAGAATAATCAGTAAGGAAGATTGTATCAAACTGAAAAAGCATGCATGTATGTTCGTTTTGTCATCTCTAGCAGACCTTTTCTATTTAGTGAAGTTACACCGGTGTATTCCATGCCAATCGTAGTTGTTCAAATGAAATTGCTTTTGCTTTAGAAAATCAAATCTCATGTCAGGATATGTCATGCCTGCAGGTCCAAGCACTAAAACTGATTTTTTTAAGGATATATCTTATTTGCAGTAGAGATCTCTGCAACAAAATAATTTAATCATTCTTATGAAGGAACTTTTTATTTAGAGATTAGATCACAAAAATTGCTATGCAATATCTTTTTTATACCCAAATTCCTGAATTTGCAGCAAGCTTTAACAATTATGTATATAAGTATTTTAGCTTTACAACTGGGTTTTCCTCGACGTGCCCATGCGGTGCTGACCATGGATGTATAAATGAATCTAAAATACTTTTTTCCTTATATGATACGATTCACCTTTTTTATGCTGAAACTATGCTTACATGTCACTGCAATATTTTAAGGTCATGTGCTCTTCTTCCTGATTGATGTGCTGCTAGGTATTTTGGAAGACTGGAGGTAACATGAACTAGGTCATATGTATGATTAGTGTAACTTCAGCCACTTTACAACAACTGAATTGGCCTCTGGTCTCGACAGCTCCAAGATAACAGAATCATAAGGTTAAATTTTTCTGTGGTGCGTTGTACATCTTCTCCTTCTTTTCTTTCACTTGCTCTTCCATTTTGATTCCTCATCCCACATTTTTCCATGAGAAATTGGATCTCTATGTAAGTTTCATGGACTGTTCTTAATTCTTTGGTACGATATCTAGGATCAGATGCTGAATATTCACTTACATGCAGGTCAAAGAAAGTGGGACATACAACTCTCTCTACTCAATTATGTATCACCTTGACAATTCCAATAAAAGGTCTTTGTGTGTGTTGCTCGAATCTAGGAATGCATGGGTAAGCAAACAAGACACAATGTATATGAACTGACTTTATTTCTGCAGACCAAGAGATATTAATTCTGCCATGTTATTTTGGAACTGCTTTCTTGGCCCGAAGTAGTTGCTTGCTTGGTATATGATACGTCTCCGACGTATCGATAATTTCTTATGTTCCATGCCACATTATTGATGATATCTACATGTTTTATGCACACTTTATGTCATATTCGTGCATTTTCTGGAACTAACCTATTAACAAGATGCCGAAGTGCCAGTTGCTGTTTTCTGCTGTTTTTGGTTTTAGAAATCCTAGTAAAGAAATATTCTCGGAATCGGACGAAATCAACGCCCAGGTTCCTATTTTGCCCGGAAGCATCCAGAACACCCGAGAACCGCCAGAGAGGGGGCACAGGCCCACCAAACCCTAGGCTGGCGCGGCCAAGGGGGGGCCAGCGCCCCCCTATAGTGTGGTCGCCCCTTCGACCTCCTGACGCTGCCTCTTCGCCTATATAAAGCCCCTAGACCTAAAAACATCGGGGAGTTCGACGAAAATAGAGAAACCCATCCAGAGCCACCGCCATCGCGAAAGTCCAATTCGGGGGACAGAACTCTCTGTTCCGGCACCCTGCCGGGACGGGGAATTGCCCCCGGAGTCATCTCCACCGCCGTCTCCACCGCCATCTTCACCGCCATCGCTGTCTCCATGATGAGGAGGGAGTAATTCACCCCCGAGGCTGAGGGCTCCGCTGTAGCTATGTGGTTAATCTCTCTCCCATGTACCTCAATACAATAATCTCATGAGCTGCTTTACATGATTGAGATTCATATGAGTTTTGTATCACCATTCATCTATGTGCTACTCTAGTGATGTTATTAAAGTAGTCTATTCCTCCTCCATGATGTAATGTTGGCAGTGTGTGCATCATGAAGTACTTGGTTTATGCTATGATTGTGATCTCTTGTAGATTATGAAGTTAACTATTACTATGATGGTATTGATGCGATATATTCCTCCTTTCATAGTGTGAAGGTTACGGTGTGCATGCTATGTTAGTACTTGGTTTGGTTGTGTTGATCTATCTTGCACTCTAAGGTTAATTAAATATGAACATTGAATTGTGGAGCTTGTTAACTCCGGCATTGAGGGTTCGTGTAATCCTACGCAATGGTGTTCATCATCCAACAAGAGTGTAGAGTATGCATTTATCTATTCTATTATGTGATCAATGTTGAGAGTGTCCACTAGTGAAAGTATGATCCCTAGGCCTTGTTCCTAAATACTGCTATCGCTGCTTGTTTACTGTTTTACTGCGTTTCTACTGCCTGCTATATCACCATCCATCACTACGCGCCAGCAAGCACTTTTCTGGCACCGTTGCTACTGCTCATATATATTCATACCACATGTATTTCACTATCTCTTCGCCGAACTAGTGCACCTATTAGGTGTGTTGGGGACACAAGAGACTTCTTGCTTTGTGGTTGCAGGGTTGCTTGAGAGGGATATCTTTGACCTCTTCCTCCCTGAGATCGATAAACCTTGGGTGATCCACTTAAGGGAAATTTGCTGCTGTTCTACAAACCTCTGCTCTTGGAGGCCCAACACTGTCTACAAGAATAGAAGCTCCCGTAGACATCAAGCACTTTTCTGGTGCCGTTGCCGGGGAGGAAAGGTAAAAGGCACTCATACTCCGGTTCCAGGTAACAGTACTCTTCTGGCGCCATTGTGTTTGTGCTCGAAGCTATTTCCTTTAGATCCTGCAATTGCAACTTTTTGTTTCTTGTTTACACTAGTTAGGCATAATGGAATACAACTATGAGCTTTTTGATTTATTTCCTAAGTTAGGACATGAATTGTGTGATGCGAAAATTAAAGAACCTATGGAGCCTCAATTGCATGCTAGTAGCAATGTTATTAGTATGAACGCAATCACTGCTAATGCTATGAATAAGTCTAAGCTTGGGGAAGCTAGTTTCTGTGATCTTTTTGGCTTCCCATCTTTAGGGGAGAAAATTTGTTCTGATAATGCTTTATCTCCCATATGCGATAACTCTAATAATGCTTGTGATACTTTAAATCCACCAACTGAAAGTACTTCTTTCAAGATACCAATGAAAATTATTGAACGTGTTATGGATAACCGCTATAAAGGGGATGGAACTGTCCATCCTGGAGATCATTTACAGTTTTTGCATGAATTATGCGGGTTATTCAAGTGTGCAGGTATCTCTATGGATGAAGTGAAGAAGAAGCTATTCTCTTTCTCGCTGACTGGTAAAGCGGCACATTGGTATAAATTGTTGGAGAATAGTCATTCTCTTGGTTGGGAGGAAATTGCATCTCTCTTTTATTCTAAATTTTACCCTCCTCATGAAGTGCATATTGATAGGAATTATATTTATAACTTTTATCCTCGTGATGGAGAGAGTATTTCTCAAGCGTGGGGGAGATTGAAATCACTAATGCTCAAATGTCCCATTCATGAGCTCCCCCGTAATGTTATTGTTAACAATTTTTATGCGAGGCTTTCAGGACAACACAAGGACTATCTGGATGCCTGTTCGGAGGGATCTTTCGCAAGCAAGGAGGTTGAAGCTAGGTGGGATCTTCTTGATCGGATTGAGGAGAACGCTGAAGGATGGGAGAACAATGAAGGTAAAGAGTCAGGTATAAATTATGATTATGAATGCATTGAAGCTTTTATGGATACCGATAAATTTCGAAATATGAGTGCTACTTATGGTCTTGACTCTCAAGTTGCTGCAAATCTTTATAAATCCTTTGCTTCTCATTTTGAATTGCCTAAAAAGAATTTTGATAAGTATCATGAACCTTTTAAAGAGGCTTGCATGAAGAATGAAATTGTTGTTAATTATTGCAATAAGCATGCTCAAGCTCCTAAGAGTGCTATTTCCTATAAGCATGTTAATTTTTGTGGAATACATAGACCTTGTGGAATTAATCAAATCAAAGATGAATATTGTATCCATCATGCTAATGAAAAAAGTAGAAAGTGGCTTAGGGCTCTAGATGATCTTGGTAAAAAAGTTTGTGCCCTTTATCCTTTTATTTGTGAAGTTTGCCATGAAGTGGGTCATTTTAGTTTTCAATGCTCCTCCAATGATAATTTGAACCCAATGAGTGCTGCAAATTTGTATTGTGATGATGAAATTACTCCTAATCAGCATGATGAACTTACTTTATTTTTGGGGTGTGAAGAACTGTCGAGAAAAATCTCTTTGTTACATATGAGTGATCTTGATATTGATGATGTCCTGCATGGGTGTTTTTCTTATTGCATTGATAATAGCCATACAAATACTTACATACAAAATATTTTAGAAGATGACACCTTGCCAAAATATGATAGGACCGCTGTGTGTTTTCAACTAATTAATGAAAAGGAGGGATCCTCCCAAGTTTCTTCTATTGTTTCTGAAAGAAAATCAGGTTATGCGGACAAGCCACCCTTCAAACCTCTTCCTCCTAAAGAAGGGAACGAGGAGAAGAAAGGGAAGAAGAAGGGAATGAAGAAGAAGAAGAAGAAGAAGAAGAAGAAGAAGAAGGAGAATAAAAAGAAAGAGGTAACGGCGTATCCCCGCGTGAATGAGATAACGCTAGGTAACCGTAAGTATGTTGCTCCTAATGATTATTATGATAATGAATCTGAATACGATGATCTTCCTATGCTCTCTACGTACATTAGTGATCATGATTTGAATGAGCATACTACTTTTGATATTGCAAATCTCTGGGAAACTAATTCTGAAAATGATGGTGATAATAATTGCCATAGTGTCAGTGCTATCCATGCTTCCTCCCATAATGATATAGAAAGCTCTAAGCTTGGGGAAGAGGTGTTTGAAAATCCTTTTGCTACTGATCATTATGTGTTTGATACATCTCCTTCTAATAACAATGATGATATGGTCAAAGACAAACCGACTTTGAAAGATAACTATTCTATTTCTTATGATGACACTGTGCCTCCGATCATTGATGATTATTATAAAGAATGCTATGATATAGGTTATAACTATCCTTATGAAACTTGTCATAGTCATGATTGGATTACCAAAAACAATTCCCTTAATATGCAACTTGTTTACCATGTTCAAATTCTTGATAATAATCTCGCTCCAATTACTATTAATGAGAAGAATTCTTCTGATGCCAAAATTAATGATGCTTTTATGCATATGAACCATGATAAGAATGTTTTAAGTGATGGGTATATTGTGGATTTCATCAATGATGCTACTGAAAGTTATTATGAGAGAGGGAAATATGGTTATATGCATCTTAATAATATTAAGTTTCCCCTCTTTATGTTGAGAATCTTGAAGTTACTCGTGTTTTATCCTCTTATGCTTGTCACTTTGTTCTGCATGAATTCATTTGTGTACAAGATTCCTCTGCATAGGAAGCATGTTAGGCTTAAATGTGTTTTGAATTTGCCTCTTGAAGCTCTCTTTTGCTTCAAATACTATTTCTTGCGAGTGGATCATTAAAACTGCTGAGCCCATCTTAATGGCTATAAAGAAAGAACTTCTTGGGAGATAACCCATGTGTTATTTTACTACAGTACTTTGTTTTATATTTGTGTCTTGGAAGTTGTTTACTACTGTAGCAACCTCTCCTTATCTTAGTTTTGTGTTTTGTTGTGCCAAGTAAAGTCGTTGATAGCAAGGTTGATACTAGATTTGGATTACTGCGCAGAAACAGATTTCTTTGCTGTCACGAATCTGGGAAAAATTCTCTGTAGGTAACTCAGAAAATTATGCCAATTTACGTGAGTGATCCTCAGATATGTATGCAACTTTCATTCAATTTGAGAATTTTCATTTGAGCAAGTCTGGTGCCTCAATAAAATTCGTCTTTACGGACTGTTCTGTTTTGACAGATTCTGCCTTTTATTTCGCATTGCCTCTTTTGCTATGTGGGATGGATTTCTTTGTTCCATTGACTTCCAGTAGCTTTGAGCAATGTCCAGAAGTGTTAAGAATGATTGTGTCACCTCTGAACATGCGAGTTTTTGATTATGCACTAACCCTTTAATGAGTTTGTTTTGAGTTTGGTGTGGAGGAAGTTTTCAAGGGTCAAGAGAGGAGGATGATATACTACGATCAAGAAGAGTGAAAAGTCTAAGCTTGGGGATGCCCCGGTGGTTCACCCCTGCATATATCAAGAAGACTCAAGCATCTAAGCTTGGGGATGCCCAAGGCATCCCCTTCTTCATCGACAAATTATCAGGTTCCTTCTCTTGAAACTATATTTTTATTCGGTCACATCTTATGTACTTTACTTGGAGCGTCTGTGTGCTTTTGTTTTTGTTTTTGTTTGAATAAATGCTTGTGTGGGAGAGAGACACGCTCCGCTGGTTCGTACGAACACATGTGTTCTTAGCTTTTAATGTTCATGGCGAAGGTTGAAACTGCTTCGTTAATTGTTATATGGTTGGAATTGGAAAATGATACATGTAGTAATTGCTAAAATGTCTTGGATAATGTGATACTTGGCAATTGTTGTGCTCATGTTTAAGCTCTTGCATCATATACTTTGCACCTATTAATGAAGAAATACATAGAGCATGCTAAAATTTGGTTTGCATATTTGGTCTCTCTAAAGTCTAGATAATTTCTAGTATTGAGTTTGAACAACAAGGGAGACGGTGTAGAGTCTTATAATGTTTTCAATATGTCTTTTATGTGAGTTTTGCTGCACCGGTTCATCCTTGTGTTTGTTTCAAATAAGCCTTGCTAGCCTAAACCTTGTATCGAGAGGGAATACTTCTCATGCATCCAAAATACTTGAGCCAACCACTATGCCATTTGTGTCCACCATACCTACCTACTACATGGTATTTCTCCGCCATTCCAAAGTAAATTGCTTGAGTGCTACCTTTAAATTTCCATTCTCCACCTTTACAATATATAGCTCATGGGACAAATAGCTTAAAAACTATTGTGGTATTGAATATGTACTTATGCACTTTATCTCTTATTAAGTTGCTCGTTGTGCGATAACCATGTTCACTGGGGACGCCATCAACTACTCTTTGTTGAATTTCATGTGAGTTGCTATGCATGTTCGTCTTGTCTGAAGTAAGAGCGATCTACCACCTTATGGTTAGAGCGTGCATATTGTTAGAGAAGAACATTGGGCCGCTAACTAAAGCCATGATCCATGGTGGAAGTTTCAGTTTTGGACAATATCCTCAATCTCATATGAGAAAATTAATTGTTGTTACATGCTTATGCATAAAAGAGGAGTCCATTATCTGTTGTCTATGTTGTCCCGGTATGGATGTCTAAGTTGAGAATAATCAATAGCGAGAAATCCGATGCGAGCTTTCTCCTTAGACCTTTGTACAGGCGGCATAGAGGTACCCCTTTGTGACACTTGGTTAAAACATGTGCATTGCGATGATCCCGGTAGTCCAAAGCTAATTAGGACAAGGTGCGGGCACTATTAGTATACTATGCATGAGGCTTGCAACTTGTAAGATATAATTTACATGATACATATGCTTTATTACTACCGTTGACAAAATTGTTTCTTGTTTTCAAAATCAAAGCTCTAGCACAAATATAGCAATCGATGCTTTCCTCTTTGAAGGACCATTCTTTTACTTTTATTGTTGAGTCAGTTCACCTATTTCTCTCTACCTCAAGAAGCAAACACTTGTGTGAACTGTGCATTGATTCCTACATACTTGCATATTGCACTTATTATACTATTCTATGTTGACAATATCCATGAGATATACATGTTACAAGTTGAAAGCAACCGCTGAAACTTAATCTTCCTTTGTGTTGCTTCAATACCTTTACTTTGAATTATTGCTTTATGAGTTAACTCTTATGCAAGACTTATTGATGCTTGTCTTGAAGTACTATTCATGAAAAGTCTTTGCTATATGATTCACTTGTTTACTCATGTCATATACATTGTTTTGATCGCTGCATTCATTACATATGCTTACAATAGTATGATCAAGTTTATGATGGCATGTCACTTCAGAAATTATCTTTGTTATCGTTTACCTGCTCGGGACGAGCAGGAACTAAGCTTGGGGATGCTGATACGTCTCCGACGTATCGATAATTTCTTATGTTCCATGCCACATTATTGATGATATCTACATGTTTTATGCACACTTTATGTCATATTCGTGCATTTTCTGGAACTAACCTATTAACAAGATGCCGAAGTGCCAATTGCTGTTTTCTGCTGTTTTTGGTTTCAGAAATCCTAGTAAAGAAATATTCTCGAAATCGACGAAATCAACGCCCAGGTTCCTATTTTGCCCGGAAGCATCCAGAAGACCCGAGAACCGCCAGAGAGGGGGCACAGGCCCACCAAACCCTAGGCCGGCGCGGCCAAAGGGGGGCCCGCGCCCCCCTATAGTGTGGTCGCCCCTTCGACCTCCTGACGCTGCCTCTTCGCCTATATAAAGCCCCTGGACCTAAAAACATCGGGGAGTTCGACGAAAACAGAGAAAACCATCCAGAGCCGCCGCCATCGCGAAAGTCCAATTCGGGGGACAAAACACTCTATTCCGGCACCCTGCCGGGACGGGGAATTGCCCCCGGAGTCATCTCCACCGCCGTCTCCACCGCCATCTTCACCGCCATCGCTGTCTCCATGATGAGGAGGGAGTAATTCACCCCCGAGGCTGAGGGCTCCGCTGTAGCTATGTGGTTAATCTCTCTCCCATGTACCTCAATACAATAATCTCATGAGCTGCTTTACATGATTGAGATTCATATGAGTTTTGTATCACCATTCATCTATGTGCTACTCTAGTGATGTTATTAAAGTAGTCTATTCCTCCTCCATGATGTAATGTTGGCAGTGTGTGCATCATGAAGTACTTGGTTTATGCTATGATTGTGATCTCTTGTAGATTATGAAGTTAACTATTACTATATTGGTATTGATGCGATATATTCCTCCTTTCATAGTGTGAAGGTTACGGTGTGCATGCTATGTTAGTACTTGGTTTGGTTGTGTTGATCTATCTTGCACTCTAAGGTTAATTAAATATGAACATTGAATTGTGGAGCTTGTTAACTCCGGCATTGAGGGTTCGTGTAATCCTACGCAATGGTGTTCATCATCCAACAAGAGTGTAGAGTATGCATTTATCTATTCTGTTATGTGATCAATGTTGAGAGTGTCCACTAGTGAAAGTATGATCCCTAGGCCTTGTTCCTAAATATCGCTATCGCTGCTTGTTTATCGTTTCTTGCGTTTCTACCGCTGCTATATCACCATCCATCACTACGCGCCAGCAAGCACTTTTCTGGCACCGTTGCTACTGCTCATATATATTCATACCACCTGTATTTCACTATCTCTTCGCCGAACTAGTGCACCTATTAGGTGTGTTGGGAACACAAGAGACTTCTTGCTTTGTGGTTGCAGGGTTGCTTGAGAGGGATATCTTTGACCTCTTCCTCCCTGAGATCGATAAACCTTGGGTGATCCACTTAAGGGAAATTTGCTGCTGTTCTACAAACCTCTGCTCTTGGAGGCCCAACACTGTCTACAAGAATAGAAGCTCCCGTAGACATTAGTATATATTAGGATGAAGTGGTGGAGGCAGGTTTTATTATTATGATATTTAGATAGGATTCTTTCTTGATATACATTTTCCTGCATAACGGAACATATGCAGAGCTAGCTTCATGTTGCATATACATGAGGAGCACATTTAGTTTCATGCTGTAAAAATAGAAGCAGGTTACCTCTTTATTTCCATGTCCTGGCAGGTCTTCAGTTAGAATCATGGGTATTTCACTCCAGTAGGACACAAAATGCTTACATGCAGGAAACAAAATGAAGCATTCTTATAGAGGTGTGTCCTACTGGAGTGAAAGAAAATTCTTCTGCCTTATAACTCACGCCTTGGTTTATTATTCACAAGTAACTTGAAGTTCAGTATATCATCATCTTTAGGCTCCTGCAACTTTAAATTTTCTACAACTCTTGCTATTTTACATAAACCTAACATTTTATCATGATATTTCTCTCGGTTCTTACAAAGTATACCACATAAATTTTGTCGTATTTTAAATTTTGTCACTAAAGAAATTCGAATGTTTGCATACATTGTTTCAGTAAAAATAGATTCCTCCTGTGTGAGTATATTTTACTATACCGATGATTAACTATATTTGAATTTATGAATTAAAGCGAATTGGATTTGCGGTGAGATTAAAACATCTGTGTGGCCCTATCGTCTAGGGTTGTATTCCTTCCCCAGGTTTAGATACTTGCAAATACGAGAAAATTAGGTTATTTATATCTATTGTTGTTTTATATTGTTTGATGAAATAAGGGTACGCACCAAAATATTAGTCATGGACTGAACATAAGTCTTGAATTATTGGTCATATGAAGAAACAGAGTTAGCATGTAGGCCCTTAATTTACTTTTCAAGGTGTACCATCTTTTATATCACCATTGTGTCTGAGCCAATGTAATCAAAATTTCATGTTCTGTATCTTCTTTCGAGGTTCCAGTTCTATTTCATACCCCAGTTGATGCAATTTATTATTCTGTGAAAGTATAGGATAAACTAAAGTTTACTTAATTACTACTTGCCTCTTACAGTTTTCTTGCGAATAGCTGCATACGAGAGTTGCCCTCGAGCCTTTTCATGCTGACAAACATGACAGGTTTGTACGTCTAATTGATGTTTAATTACTAAATTTCTTGCGCTAATGCCATCTTGGATTTAACAAACTAGGTAATGTTTTGTCATAAGTACCACGGATTTCTATTTTCTAGCATTATTGCATTGTAGTACTTTGTTCTGTAAATTACATGAAGGCATGGAGTTGAATGAGAAAATTGGCAGAAGTCTTTTTTTTTTGCATTGGTAGTACATAATCATAGGTCTGAGCCATTAATGCTTGAAACAAAACACATCGGGAAGCATTTGAATTTTTATTAGGATTCTTTTTTGTGTGTCTTCCTCTGTCCTACAAAGGAGATCTGCTCAAAATAGTTATACTTTTGTCGGTGATTGTAGTTTTGTTACATTTAATTGCGTGGAAGATTTATAAATTTACTAAAATGGTAACAATGCTACAATTATTTGCTTGACAAGAAAAATCGTTAGTTAATACAAAAATATGAATTAGAGCTCTCTTTTTACAGTTTTTATATCGCCTCATCTAAGCTGGTCCAGTGTACTACTACACTTAGGGGGACACTACAGTTATTTTTGTCTCTACTAAACTCCAGGGCAAGATGACCCGAGGTTGGCGGACAATCTTTGATCATCATACGGCAACATGAAGCAATACTATTGAGCCTGAAATCTAGCAATGTCAGCCACGGACGGTTGAGGTAACGTTGGCATGATTTAATATGTTCTGTATTGTCAATTGTTGTTCATATCTGAATTGTTTGGGTGTAGACACTGCTTCAGGCTCTGGTCTTCACACTGTTTCTTGTGATGGGTGCAGGGATGTACAACGTGCTAGTCTAATGACCCAACTGGACACGTTTTAGATTCTACATAGCCTAGCTTAGAAGTTTTTTGCTTCATTTTTCTTCTTTTCTTTTTGATATTGCTTTGAGAGTTGCATTTGCGCTACTTTAGTGCTTTCTTCTAATACAGATGACACTCTTTGGTGTGTATTCGAGAAAAAGAAGGTATATCCATCATTTGCAGAGAAAAAAAAGGTCGGTCCAATTTCCATTCACTACACTATTAGCTACGCATCAATAGTAACCTAGATGACACAAATGCTAAAACTGCAAGAATGCTCGATGTCGATCACGAAACATGATTGCAGTACCACTTTAGTATGTAAACATCAGTCAAAGTAACGAAGGACTCAAATAGAGTTAGCTACTGAATTCATTCTTATCCCGATGTAGAGTTAGTTTCTATATATTATTAGGACGTTTCGATGCTTAGTTTCTGTTGGGCTTTTCATCCGGACAAATCATTAGCTGAAATGGGCAGCTACTATTTTTAGATTATATCAACTAAGGCAAATTGTTACTTTTCTCTCGTTCTTACTAATTACTGTTCATGAAACTATAGTTCATATTACATGTGTCAAGGTGAGACGATTGCTAAAGTAGAATTATCTGCATTTACTTTGTCGTGCTTTCCCTGAAAATAGTCTGTTGTTTTTGGCTACTAATTCATACGCTCACATATTCACATGTTAAACATGGATGTACACTAGACCAGCTTAGATGAGGCAATTGTCCACTTTTGCTGGTGTAGCAATTTTAGTATTTCATCTTACACTCAATTACTTCAGGGTAGCCGTCTTTTGTTTTCAGATGTCTTTTAATAGATCAAATTCTTAGAAGGATGCAATTACCTTCACACGGTCAGTTTCCTACATGGGGTAGCTAGCTGAGCATTTGGCTAAGTATATGAACTCTTACTTTCACAACTGGAGACATGAACCATCAGTAACCATCAGTATTAGTAGATGGCCTAGCAATTTAACCGATACTACACAAGATACACACCAAGGAGTGATAACAAATGGCATCACAAAATTATGTTCTGTAAAAAATAATCCTGAAGTTGTGTTGTGATCTATTTATTAGTTGCAGCAATATGTGCAACGGATTCGTTCTCTACACATCAGGATTAGACAGTTTTGTTAAATTAAATGTTGATCTCTTCACAGTTGAGATTGTTTCAGACTTAGGATAGCATGATGTTTGATTGCGTTGTCTCAGGGCTTAGGGAAAGTGGGTATGTGCCTAATATCAGCTCCCTTAATGTTGTAAGGGCAGTTTGAGAATCGGTGAGTTTGAGCATCATTTATTCAAAAAGAAAATCATGCTACAACTGCTAAACTTCACTTCATGTTGTGCCATCATCATTGCTGATGAAAAGCCCATAAATATTTACAACTGCTAAACATTTACTCCATCTCACAGCTTAAGGTGTAAATAAATTGGCGCTAGGATTAAGGAGGGTTGGCGTGCAAAATAGCTTCCATACTTGCCCCTCATAAATCTCTAATAACTCACTCCTTTTACTCCGTATTTCTCTCTCTTCCCTAAAGTAGCCGCATCAGACTCCTCGTTAACTACCATCTCATGCATGCACCGTATACAACCAATGAGGCACCGGTTTTAGAGGAGATTGACTGGAGGAGCAGTTAATTCTGCGTGAATACCGTGTGCATGCCATAGCTGGGTCAATCATCTCGTTGTTTTTAGCAAACGAGAAACGGCTGAGAGGGGCATCTTCGGTAGAAATAGGATAGAGTTCACCCTACGCCTTATGCTTTGATCAAAAATCGAATTTATTTTTACACCTTAAGCTCTGAGATAGAGGGAGTATATTAGTTAGACACGCCGCGCCGATCATTGCTAGTGCCTTACTATATGACATAAGAAGACCATGTGAAGGAGACATGCATCACCTTTTTTGGTGATGTAACTAGTCATCCTGTAGCCCTTGTCAAATTCCTCTGATACTGATGGGAGGGCCTGCTCACCCTATACGCTAGTACAGTAGTAGTAGTTGCATTTTTTGGGCTCACACCGGCGAAGGGCGCGAATCGGGCGCGTCGGCGCCTCGCGGCACGACGGTTTTCGCGTGTGGGGCCGCCTTGTCAGCGGGAGGACGCGACTGTTGGCATCAAAGGCGACGCGGGAAGGTTGGTAGTCCCCGGCGTTTAATTGTCTCCCGCACCTAAACCTAGGAGGCCACGAGGGCAGCGGCCGGACACGCGGCGTCCAGTCGCCTACGCCGCCGTAAATGACGGTAGTTGCCTACCACCAGCATTAAGTACCTACTACGACGTCCGCCCCCGCGGTGCTATCCTCTCATTTCCACCACCGCTTACGCTCCATTCTCTCCTCTCCACCTCAAAAATGCCGCGCCATCGGAAGACGAGGTTCTGTAGGCTTGGCAACAAAGTCCGCGCGCAGCCGGAGCCGGAGCCGGAGCCGGAGCCGGAGCCGCAGTCCGACGCGGAGTACAGCTCCGGTAACGACGACGACCCACGGTTGAAGGAGGAGTACATCGAGCACGACCTCCGGATCTTGGAGGCTTCCCAACGGAAGTTCTGCGAGGACAGGGCTCATCGCCATTATGAGGCGTTCGCCCGCCAGCAAGCGATACTCTTCTACCAGAAGGAGATTTCTCAGCTAAGGACTAAACCGCTGGGACAGCGCCGCCGGCAAGGTCTTTTGACGGCGTCCGCCATGCTCCAACGCCTGAAGCGCGAACCGTGGCTGCGCCAGTGATGATGTGCTGGGTATTCATTTTCAACCTGTGTATTCATTTTGCCAAATCCTCATGTATTTGCCAAATTTTTCCCTGATTTATGGGGAAATTCTATGGTTTTATCAAAATCTTGGGTATTCAGCTGCATACGCAAGAATACCCCTGGCGCCGCCCCTGTCGCGAAGCATGGGACGAGAAGCGGGCACGGACGTAGGCGGCACAGGCGAAGAACGAGGACGAGGCAGACCCGTCGCGCGCCCCAACCGACGTCCATTAGATTAGGATTAAGTTTAAGTTTTATTTAGGCCTCCCCAACCGACGGCATCACTTGTGTTCATGTAGTATTATTATGGTGGTGTACTTGTGTTCATGTACTTGCTTCAGACATGTACTGCTATGTTTGTTGAAGGAGACATGCATCACCCTTTCTTGGTGATGTCTTCCTGTAGCCCTTGTCAAATTAAATTCCTCTGATACTGATGGGAGGGCTTGCTCACCACACACGTCAGGATGAAGTGGAGAGAAACTACTCGTCCCTTGTTGGACACGGACCATTGGAAACTTATTTTCATTATCAACATCCTACGTATTATTTTTGTGGCATATATCTTATATTACACCTTGTCAGTGCCCATGATGATGGACTTGGGTGTCTAGGAAGGAGGACACTAGCGAATAAACAAACCGGTCAGCCAAACTGGGCAGCCGATGAAAAGTATGATCAAGTGCGAATCGTCGAAATTGCAATACAATAATTTCCGGGCAAATATAATTGTTGATATGAACTTGCAATACTATAATTTCCGAGCTGCTTGTTGGCCCCACCCCATTATTTAAATCTTTTCTTCCTTATCCCCATAGCAGCTACTTGCAGCCATTGCTACACTAGCGAGGTGATCTCTATGATAGGCACGATTTTAGTAAGACAGCAAGTTGTAGATAGCTAACCATGAGACACATGCCTCTCAGGTTGAGACGACTGATCGAGCTCGCTCTTGTGATTGGGCTCCAATGGTCGAGGTGAGTCACAGCTGCAATGACAGAGGTTTGTGCTGGATGTAGCAGCACTGGGATAGAATTAATTAGCACAGAGGCGTAACTAGCACTAGATGGAGAAGGCATAGTACATGTACACATATCGGACATGAAGTCGCGTCTGGCGAGCAGCTCGCATTCACTTGCATCAGTGCGGTACAACAAAGATGATGAAAAAGGATTGGAGCTTTGAAGGTAGTCAGAAAAGTTAGTACAAAAAATAATACGTGCAAAACTTAACCTGTATAAACGCACATGCATGGATAATTTTAATTTCTGCATGAGAAAGACATGTCAATTTTCAGTAAGACATGGTTTGATTTGTCAAATTTGATGCTCCTTAATGCATTTTAAGTGAAGATTACAGGTTTATTCATTATAATTGCCGATTTTTAACGTTACGTGCAGCTGACTAGCAAACTATAAGTGTGTGATGGCTTGCTTCCAAAATAAGGATATGTAATCATTTTGTATAAGGTAGTCCCAATTAGTCGTTATATTGCAGAATTTAAAGAGTTTTGAGAGATTCAACTCGTTGCTACTCCATAAAAATGGTCATGTTGACAAATTTGATCCAGTGTTGAACAGAGCCAGAAACATTTCTAAAACTTGAGCATGGAAGAGGCTAGGGGTAAATGCCCCAAGGCCAGCCGAGCCTATCATAGGTGCCGTCGCGAGGCCGATGTGCTCGTCGCTGGTACGTATCTCCGCTTAATAGGTACCTTAATTTGGGGCGCGCGCGGACGCTGCGCTACCCCGAGCTCGAGACGCCGCCGTACCGCTAGCTCGACCATGGCGGCGGCGGCGTAAGGTAAAGCTCCTGCTGACAAACATATTGGGCACAAATGGGCAACCTTCAGTAACCCATGTTCCATTTTTTATTGTCAGGATAACCCCATGTACCACCTTCCCAATAGAAAAAGTACTATTCAACCTTCCCCTGTTGGGCCCAATATTTCACTTTTGGGTTGCCAACGAACATCTACATGGTAATTGTTATCGGTCTACTTGTTCCGGCTGTCGAAGCCCAATAACCACAAATGGGTCTTTCTGCTCATGCAATTTTGGCCCTTTTCTAATGAAAAACAGATCCTATGATTGGCAAAAAAACACGGAGATTCTACATAAAAGTTGTTTTTATTTATTTTGAATTATTGGGTTCCAATTTTTGAAACTGCTCATGCACAATATGAAAATCCTTGATCGCTCCATAACCACATGGATAACGGTATTTTTAAAAATTCATAAAGTGGATTTGAAATTTAAAACATATCCTGATAATACCATGATTTAATCTATCAACTTGCAAGATCTTGGAGCGAAAGAGCTTGTATTAGTCTGCAAAAATAATACTGATAAACCTGTAGTTAACAAGAAATGAAGGTTTATCGTTCAGAGAGGATGCCATGTGGGACCCATGAGACAGTAGCGTCCTCAACGTTTCAAAGAAAAAGGCAAGTAGCCCGAAAATAGGGGTAAAAAATAAATCCTAGAAAGAAAACATTTATAGTTCATAGAGGCTAACATGTGGGACCGATCTGCCAGCAGCATCCTCATCATTTCGAAGTCGGCAGGGATCAGAAGAAAAAGGCTAATAGCCAGAAATTAGGGGTCAAAAATAAATCCAAAAAAGGAAACTTTTATTCTTCATAGAGGATGACATGAGGGACCGACCTGGCAGCAGCGATTCAAAGGGGGTAGGGATCAAAAGAAAAAGGCAAATAGCCAGAAATTAGGGGTAAAAAATAAATCCAACAAAGGAATGGTTTATTGTTCATAGATGCTGACATGTGGGACCCTTGAGCCACCTGCGACCTCAATTTCAAAGGCGGCATATGATCGAAAGAAAAAGGCAAGTGACCAAAAATCAGGGGGTAAAAAAAATCTAAGAAAAGAAACTTTATTGTACATAGAGGATGACATGCGTGTCCCATGTGCCAGCACCTTACTGAACTTTTCAGAGGCGGCATGAGATCGAAAGAAAAAGGAAAGTGACCAAATATCAGGAGCAAAAAATAATCCAAGAAAAGAAACTTTTATTGTACATAGAGGATGGCATATGGGTCCCACTTATACAAGCTCTTTCGCTCCAAGATCTTGCAAGTTGATTGTACATAGAGGATGACATGCGGGCCCCTTGTGTCAGCAGCTTAATCAACGTTTCCAAGGCGGCAGGGGATCAAAAGAAAAAGGAAGTAGCCAAAAATTAGCGGTCAAAAATAACTCCATGAAAGGAAACTTTTATTGTTCATAGAGGATGACATGCGGGACCCATGCGCTAGCAGCTTCCTCAGCGTTTCAAAGGCGGCATGAGATCGAAAGAAAAAGACAAGAGACCAAATATCAGGAGCCAAAAATAATCCAAGAAAAGAAACTTTATTGTACATAAAAGATGACATGCGGGTCCCATTTTGCAGCAGCGGTGTCAACGTTTCAAATGCGGCTTGAGATCAAAAGAAAAAGAGTAGCCAGAAATTAGGGGGTAAAAAAATCCAGAAATTAGGATGGCATGCGGGTCCCATGAGTCCGCAACTTACTCAACGTTTCAAACGTGGCATGAGATCGAAAGAAAAAGGCAAGTGACCAAATATCAGGATCCAAAAATAATTCAAGAAAAGAAACTTGATTGTACATAGAGGATGACATGCGGGTCCCATGAGTCAGCAGCTTACTCAACGTTTCCAAGGCGGCAGGGGATCAAAAGAAAAAAGGAAATAGACAAAAATAAGAGGGTGAAAAAAATCCAAGAAAAGAAACTTTTATAATACCGAGGATGACATGTGGGTCCCATGAGCCAGCAGCTTCCTCAATATTTCAGAGGCTGCATGAGATCGAAAGAAAAAGGCAAGTGACCAAAAATAAGGGGGTAAAAAAAATCCAACAAAAGAGACTTGATTGTACATAGAGGATGACATGCGGGACCCATGAGGTAGCAGCATACTCAACGTTTCCATGGCAGCACAGGACCAACAAAAAAAGAGGAAGTAGCCAGAAATCAGGGGGTCAATAAATGACATAGGCGTGCCAAATGGGCCTGCCGAAGATAGTACCCGGGGTTTACTGGAGGCCCACTACCCGAAGAATAAGAAGATTCGGGAGCCCAAGATTTACTAAGGAAAGATAGAGTTGTAATAGGAAGTGTTGTTTGTAATCTGGCGGGATGAGTTAGAAACCGTCCCGGACTCTGTAAACTTGTATAGCACGAATCCCTCGGCTCCACCTCCTATATAAAGGGGGAGTCGAGGGACGAAGAATAAATCGAATCATTGTCTGCAAACCCTAGTTTTCATAATCGTCGAGTACTTTTCGGCTGAAACCTTCGAGATCTACTTACCCTCTACTTCTAACTAAACCCTAGCCTACAATCCATAGGCATTGACAAGTTGATACCTTGTCAATTGCCGCCGTCTGTGGGAATTAGAGGCGTAAGGAGCTGATCTCGATGGCACGCTCAAGATCTTCGACATCGTCAACCGCAAGCAACACAATGGATCGAGGTAAACAGATCGCTGCTGGTCTTGTCGATTTTGTTCCTCACCCACCCTCCCGTTTGGATGCATATGCATATCTGGCGGAGCCCATGGAGATGACGTTCGGAAGGTTTCACTTTCGCGTCGAGAAGGAAGGATCGTATCGTGTCGAGATTCCGATTTCGTCGGGATCGTCGGTCGTCGATTCTGATTTTTCAAACTATGCATCGTCAATCGAGTCAGGAGAAGAAGAAACTTCGGCGACACGCTACGTCAGCACCAGAGCAAGAGAGAAACTCGCCAAGATCTTCAACGACATGTCGTTTGAGTCATCTGCGGACTCATATATAAGCGATGGCTCAAGCGATGTCGACAGTTACGACTTCATCGACAAATCTCTGACAGTGGGCAAGGTCTTCATCAATCTCAACGATGATGTCACCAAACCCAACGTAGATCTGAGTACAAAGTATCATCAGATTTACGCCATTGAAGATCAAGAGGAGACATCTGAGGCTTTCGACAGTCTGGGAAATCCATACGTCGATCCCTCCAATCTGCGACAAGGCCTGGGCAACAAATCGTCGGGCCAGAGCCGCGAGATAGAGTTCAACTTTCACAAGCAGCGTGGGACAGAGCTGCGAGAGCTATGAACGGCACAGAACCAATGGCTACCACAGCCACACCAGAAGAATTGCAAGCATATCAATATAGGCTCGCACGAGCTGCCAGGGAATTGGAAAAACAGACAGCTGAGTTGAACAGGAGAAAGGAGGCAGCTTCTGCATCCAGCAGGAGAAGGGCAGATCTAAGTCGACAATCTAGAACTACGGGTGATAGCCATCGGGAGGCGCGGAACAGAGCAAGATCAAGGCTGCAACACATACCCGAAGCAGAAAGAGAACACTTGGTCCAAAACCTCGACATGTCCTTTATGTCGATAGATACAAGAGGAAACATCATCCCTAAGACACCAGAGGCTGGGTATATGGCAACACATGCTTTTATCCTTGCATCTAAACCACCTCCAGGTGATCCAAGGGAAACACTGTACAATATGGCGGTAGCAGGAGTTGGAGCTATGGGGACAGCGTTTGTATCAACGCCTCCTGAAGGAGCGGCAAGGCAAAATAGTCCACGACCCGCAAGAAGAACAGCCGGCAAAGACTTTGAAGGGCCAAGTGGAGCAAGAGACACAAAGCAGCACAAGCAAGAGTCGACAGAGCGCGGCAGAGCAGAAGGGATCATCGGCAATCCCCGAACTTAACGACGAAGATATGTGCGGCTTACCATGCTTCACGAGGAGAGTCCGAAAACTCGAGTCCCCTCGTGGATTCAAGTTACCCGATAATTTCAAGAAGTTCGACGGCCTTCAAGATCCAGAGGATTGGCTAGTCGACTATCTAGAGACGGTGAAGCTGACAGGAGGAACTAGGGCAACAGCCATGCAAAGCATCCAGGTGCACTTGAGTGGAGCCGCACGATCATGGATAAAGAAACTCGCTCCAGGATCCATCGACAGCTGGGAAAGTTTCGAGGACGTGTTCGTCAAGAACTTCAGATCCACGTGCAAAAAACCCGCGTCGTTAGAGGAGTTGAGAGCGTGTCGACAAAAGCCAGATGAGCCAATGAGAAAGTACATCCAGAGGTGGAATATCATCAAAAACTCGGCAGAAAATATATCTGACGAGAGAGCAATAGATGCGTTTGTCACAGGAGTCAGGCGTGGAGATTTTGTCGAGGACTTGGGAAGGACCAATCCAAAGACAGTATCCGCGTTAATGGAGATAGCAAATAAATGGGCAGATGGAGAAGATGCTGTCCACAACAAACGACACAGGTCGCCAGAGGAGGACCGCGGTCGAAACTATCAACCGAGGCGAAGATTTCCTCGGCGATGCAGTAACTACGACGCTCCAGGACAAATTTCGGCAGGTTTTCGGACAAATACAGGAGGAAGCAACAGAGATGATTACCAGAGAAGCAGTGAACAGCGAGGTGATAACAGAGATGATTCACGCAACAGGCAAAATAGCGGGCCTAGGTTCCCAAGACCCTTCGTGTCCCCTGAAGAGATGATGAACGGACCGTGCCAGATGCATTTTTTCCTCGACAGCAACGGCAAAAGACAGTCAGGGCACTTGCAGAAGGACTGCCGAAATTTTCAAGCAATGTTGCGGTATGCAGAGAACGCTAATGCACGAGCAGCACAGAGAAATCCTCGAGAACCCAGAAGCGAGATTCACTTGCCGCCTCCTCCCGCGATTACAGACGACAATCGACATCAGCTCAGACTAGCGGCAGCACCTGCACCACCACCTTATGTTGATCCTAACTCCAATGGAGCAGTGTCGATGATTCAGAAGGGAAGGCCGTCCAATAGAGCTCAGAAAGTAATCTCACGACAGGTGTTTATGGCAGAGAAAATGCCTCCACCAACAGTTGAGTACCTTAATTGGTCAGGACAAGATATCGGCTTCACAATAGCAGATCATCCGCAGCAAGTTCCTCGACAGTGGCGGCCAAGCACTTATTTTGCCAGCAGTTATCGCGGGATTTGATGTCTCTCGAGTGTTCATAGACGGCGGCAGCAGCTTGAACCTTATGTATGCAGATACATTGAGGAAAATGAACATATCCTTAGCAAACTTGAAACCAACAGACACAAGGTTCCACGGCATCACACCGGAGAAACCAAGCTATCCATTGGGAAAAATCAACCTTGACGTTCAGTTTGGGACCCGAGAAAATTATAGAATCGAGAGGCTCGAGTTTGAAGTCGTGGATTTTCCGTCGCAATATCACGCTCTGTTGGGACGACCAGCATATGCTAGATTTATGGCAGTGCCACACTATACATACTTGTTGTGGAGGCTGCCTGGACCAAAGGGACCAATCACAGTCAAAGGAAGCTTTGCCTTAGCCGATAAGTGCGACAAGGATTTTCACCGATTGTCAGAAACTTTCGGGATGCAAGCTGAATACTTGGCGTCAAAAAGCATGACTGATTACGACGTACTGCCAGACGTTGGAAGGCCAAACAAAGAATCAACTTTCAGTACAGAGAAAAATTCAAAAGAGGTGCAGATTCATCCGACAGATCCAAAAAAGACGACATCTATCGCAAACGACATGGATATCGCATAGGAAAGCGCGCTCGTCGAGTTCCTCCGTGAGCACTGGAAAATCTTCGCATGGTGTCCAGCTGACATGCCAGGAGTACCCAGGGAACTTGCCGAGCACCACTTAAACTTGGATCCACTAGCGAGACCAATCAAACAACCTTTGCGGCGTTTTTTGGAACCAAACCGCAAAGCCATGCTGTCAGAAATCAATCGACTACAAGAAGCTGGTTTTATCAAAGAGATATTCACAGAAGCCACATGGGTAGCAAATCCTGTGCTGGTGCCGAAGAAAAACACTAAGGTCCTTCGCATGTGCGTCGACTTTACGTGTCTCAACAAACATTGTCCAAAGGATCACTTTCCCCTCCCGAGGATCGATCAAATTATCGACTCCACGGCCGGATGTGAACGTCTTTCCTTCCTGGATGCATACTCTGGTTATAACCAGATCAGATTGAAAGAAGAAGATGAAGTAAAAACTGCGTTTATTACACCTTACGGCGTGTTTTGCTACAGAACAATGCCCTTTGGTCTAAAAAATGCGGGAGCAACATATCAGCGGATGATGCAGAAGTGTTTGGCGACACAGATTGGGAAGAACGTACAAGTATACATTGATGATGTCGTCATAACATCAAAAAAGGGGGCAACGCTGATCGAGGATCTCAAGGAAACCTTCGACAACCTTGATAAGTTTTGCCTCAAGCTGAACCCGACGAAGTGTTCTTTCGGCGTCCCAGCAGGAGAACTTCTAGGGTTCCTAGTCTCAGCAAGAGGGATTGAAGCAAATCCCGATAAAATACAACTATCATAACAATGAGGAAGCCAACAAAGTTGAAAGAAATACAACAGCTAACTGGGCGAGTCGCAGCTTTGAGCAGATTCGTCGCGAGGTTGGGAGAAAAAGCGCTGCCGTTCTACGCTTTGATAAAACAAGGAGATAAATTTCAGTGGAACGAAGAAGCCGACAGAGCTTTCGAGGATTTGAAGCGCACAATTTCGACACCACCAATTTTGGTAGCGCCAAAAGAAAGGGAACCTCTCCTGCTGTATATCGCAGCCACGCCCCAAGTGGTGAGCACGGTGCTAGTTGTCGAAAGGGAAGAAGAAGGAAAACTCCACGGCGTGCAGAGGCCAGTATACTTCGTTAGCGAAGTTTTATCGCCCTCAAAACAAAGGTATCCTCAGTATCAAAAGATAGCATATGGAGTGTTCACGACAGCACGAAAATTGCGCCACTATTTTTCGGCACACCCGATCATAGTGGTCAATGAGGCTCCTTTGTCAAATATATTGAACAACCCAGAAGCTACGGGTCGTGTCTCCCTTTGGGGAATAGAACTTTCCCCTCGGGACATCACGTATGAAAAAAGAAAAGAAATCAAGTCGCAAGTTCTGCCGGACTTCATCGCAGAGTGGATGGAGTTGCAAAATACAGGACCTCCAGATTTGTCGAGAACCTGGACCATGAACTTTGACGGGTCCAAAAGATTAGAAGGAGCTGGCGCAGGAGTAGTACTCATATCACCTGAAGGCGACAAGTTGAAGTACATCCTTCGGATGACGTTCCCTAACGCATCTAACAACGAAGCAGAATATGAGGCTCTCATACACGGGATGAAGATGGCGAAAGCCTGCGGTGCAACTCGACTAAAAATCTTTGGCGATTCACAGTTGGTGGCACAGCAAGTTATGAACCAATGTGACGCAGTCAATGATAGCATGATGGCATACAAGGAGGTGTACAACGAGCTCGAGAAGTTGTTCGATGGATGCGAAGTAAATCATATTAGCAGATTGAGCAACGACGAAGCCGACGTTCTTGCAAACATCGGGTCGCAGTGTTCGGCGATACCGCTGTGTGTATTCTGGGAAGAGATAACAGAGAGATCCACCAAGTCGACAAAATCAAAAAAGAAGGAGAAGAAACCCTCGGGGGCTACCAAGGAAAAGCAAGAGGACGAAGAAGAAGATCAGGACCTGGTCATGGTGATACAGATACCGTGGATGCAACCATACATATCATACATCCTCAGGAAAGAAATACCCGACGATCCAGTTGAGGCAAGGCGAGTAATTCGACGCTCCAAAGCTTTCACGGTGGTCAAGGGAGAATTGTATAAGCGAAGTATTTCAGGCGTCTTGCAAAGGTGCGTTACACCCGAAGAAGGAAGAATAATTCTGAAGGATGTACACGAAGGAATATGTGGCCACCACGCAAGTAGTCGAGCTATCGCAGCCAAGGTTTTTCGGGCAGGATTCTACTGGTTGACAGCAATCGAGGACGCCAAGGACATAGTAAGAACTTGCGACGCATGTCAAAGGTTTGCCGCAAAACCTCACTCTCCAGCAGCAGAGCTAGCACCAATACCATTGTCATGGCCCTTTGCTCAATGGGGACTTGATATGGTGGGTAAGTTACACAAATCCTGGCCAGGAGGAAAGGAGTACATGCTAGTAGCTGTCGATAAGTTTACAAAGTGGATAGAAGCGAAGCCGATAAATTCACCAGATGGAGCATCCGCAGTAAAATTCGTAAAAGGCCTCGTCTTCAGATTTGGAGTGCCCCACAGCATCGTCACAGACAATGGCAGTAACTTCACATCCCATAAATTCAAAGATTATTGCGAAGAGGTGGGTATCAAGCTGAACTTTGCGTCAGTTGCACATCCTCAAACCAATGGGCAAGTCGAGAAAGCCAATGGTATCATCTGCAATGGCATCAAGAAGCGCTTGTTAGGACCACTGGAAAAAGCTCGACATACCTGGCCAGAAGAACTACCAAGCGTGTTGTGGAGCATCCGAACAACACCAAACACAGCAACGCAGGAAACTCCATTTTTCCTGGTTCATGGAGCAGAGGCAGTACTACCAATCGAGATAGAGCACAACTCTCCACGTGTCGCCGAATATGATGAAGAAACGTCGAGAAGAGCGCTAGAAGATGACGTCGACGCACTTGATGAAGCTCGAGATGAAGTATTATCTCGGGTAACCAAATATCAGCAGGACTTGAAAAATTACCATAGTCGACGATTGCGGCCAAGATCTTTTCAGGTGGGAGACCTAGTCCTTCGGCTCACGCAAAAAAGTCATGAAAAACTCGAGTCACCGTGGCTTGGCCCTTACATCGTCACGGAAGTAATCGGAGGAGGAGCATACAGGATAAAGGACAAGAAGACAGGGGTGGAGGAGCCAAACCCCTGGAACGTGGCGCAACTTAGGCGGTTCTACGCCTAGAGTCGAAATATAGTCCTTGTAAAACTTCAATGTACTGAAACGCCCGCGAGTTTTCAGACGCACTCTTTTCCTTTTTCGGGGCACCGAGTGGGGCCGGAGAAGGTTTTTAATGAGGCGGGCTCGCGGTGCTGCAATATAATAAAGATAGTGACAATATAACTTTTCTTCTTTATCGACATGACCAAAGTCTTTGCTCCGATGAATTTCAATATAGTTCATCGACAAAAGAAAAACCTTGCCTTGGTATTCAGATACCTCGTGAGTCAATAAAAATAGTACTCAATAAAAAGCTCAGAGGCTCATATTCGCCTTAAATATATACATGCCTTGGTTCAAAACCTCGCAAATATACAAATATAGTAAAGAGTCACCGAAACACTCGGGGGCTAGACAAACAGAGAAATATAATGATTGCTTTACAATATAGTCATGGATCACAAAGAAGAAATATCTACAAGAAGAAAATAACTAGTCTTGATTCAATATGTCATCAAGAGTAACTCTGTTTTCCTCAGGAGCAGCACCAAGGAAATCGGCATAATGGCCATCGGCAAAAAAGTCGGCATCCATCCGAAGCAGGTCCTCAATCATTTCTTCGGCTATAGGCGTAACCTTCGTGTTAATCCTGTCAACACCAACTCTCCGACGTTTTACCTTTTGGTGAACCTTCTCGACAACCTGGGTAAGGTCAAGCTTCGAGTGGCAGATCTGGAGCATGATAAGAGCAAATCTGGCGCCAGCTACTAATTGAGCTTTGACAAAATCATGGATACTGCGAGCATCCTTGAACCTTTCCATCAATTCAGGAAGAGTTTTTGGTTGGACGTTCCGAGGAAACATGGAGTTGTAAACCATGGACAAGGTATTGGTACAGAAGTCAAGGAAATCGCGAGTTTGAGAGGCGCGATCTTGAAATCTGACAATTTGGCGGGTCCTCTCTGGGGTAGCCCAAAACAAAGAACCATGGTCCAGGGAAAGATTAACAAGGAGGTTTGTCCTAGCATTTACCCTCTCTTCCTCGGCAGCAGCATCAGTAAAGGCACCTATCAAAACAAAGAAGCGGAAACCTTTAAGAAACAATAGCATGAAGATAAAGGATATCAGCGGATGAAACAGGCATACCCGACATATCTGCACTGGCTTCATTCATTAATTCGAGCATGAAATTTTCTCGAGTAGTTGCCTTTTCAGCCTCGGAAGCGGCAATTTCCTTAGCAGCCACGGCTTCGTGAGCTTGCTGAAGAGCAATTTTTTCGGCTTCAGATGACTTACGAGATTGCTCCATCATCACAAGTGTTTGCTTCTTCGCATACTGAAGTTGCTGCCGAAGTTCATCCAGTTCTTGCGACAAGGTATCGTCGACAGGAGCGGTATCAGCAAAAGCTCTTCTCGCGCGGGAAGAAGAAGGCGAAACATTGGAAGGAGCAGAAGATGGAGTATAGTTATCAAATATCAACTGAAAAATAAACAAGACAACATCAAACAACAAGCAAAGATAGAAGTTTTCATTAATCTCTGGGAATAATTACAAGGGCATTACAGTGGAGCTAAGGAAGTACGTGTCGCCAAATGACTACTTTGGCGACAGAAGCAAAAGAAACAGAAAGAAAAACAGAGGCATGCAACTAGACCTCCGGCCTTGACGAGCTAGGAGTCGACGATGGCTTAATCCCGAGATATGCCAAGATCTTCTTGGTGTTGGGCTTGGCCGCCTTAATCAGCGACTTCCACCTTGACTGCTCTATTTGCTCGGTGTCGCCAACTTTCATCCAGTCAATAGTCTGTCGACTGTCAGCAACCAAAGCGACAGTGTTCTCAACGGCGACCTTCATATTTTCTTGGCGCATCTTCAGTCCAAGGTCTTCCGGTGTATTGAACATCTTGGCAAGGTTGAGGAAAGTCGCAGGCTCCTCTTTCTTCGGGAAGAAGTAGGGGAACAATGCCGACAATACCGCGTTAGCATTCGACACACCTTCACGAATCTCAGACCCATGAAGTTCCAGATAGGAAAGTGCGTCAAGGACAGGGTCATTGACAGGATTTGTCAGATCAAAATCCTGGTTTGTTTGGGCTGTTAAGGAAACAAAGCATTAGTGAAAAAACAAGAAACAACGATTCTCATAAAATAGAAGAGATCAGCAAAATTACTGAAAGTGCGGCGACTCTGCGTTTTCAGGCGTTTGAGGATTCCTTCTTCACGAGAAGCTTGCGCAGCTTTGTGCCCATCTAAGGCAGCTGTAGCATCCTCAAGTTTTTTCTGCAGTTCCTCGACATCAGCAGCTTTCGCCTTGGCTTCGTCAGCTTCGGCCTTGGCGTTGCTAGCAGCGAGTTCGGCTTTCTTGCGAGCCGCCTCACTTTGCTCAAGTTTTAGAGCAAGTGCGTCGGCGCGTTCGTTAGCCTCTGCAAGTTTCTCTGTCGAGATATGGAAAAAAGAGAGAGGAAAGATCAAGAATCGCGACAAGCAACAGGAGTAAAAAATCAAGGAAAAACAGCAAGTACAAAAGTCGTTACCTTCGGCTCTATTAGCATATTCACGGTACCCAATAAATTGGGAACCGATGCGGAGAAGATCCTTGATCATAGGCTGTTCAACGTGAACACAGAAAGAAAAACATCGGCATGAAAAAGAGAAAAGGGTGTGAAACAACAAAATAAGGAAAATATAGATGTTGACAAGCTTACATCATCTAGGAGCAGAGTCGACGAACTGCCCAACTGAGGGGCAGGTTCAACAATCTTTTCAACCCTTGTCCTTTTTGGTGAAGGAGCAAGGGGGCTTGATGGCGGAGTAGTGGTGACGACGTTTTGTTGAGGAGGCGACGTTTCTTCTCCTTCAACTAGCGTGTCTGAGGCAAGTACAGTACGTGACGTGCTTGTCCGAGCAGCCACGTCAGTAACTGGTACTCCTTCTTCCTCATCACTGTTGATCAATAAATCGGCAGTATAAAAAGCAAGACAAGATAAATATTTCGGGTACAAGAATAGGGAGAGATAAAGACGACTTACGAGCTGACGAGGGATTCAACATAAGGATCGTAAGCTGCCTTCGGATGAGAAGGAACAACTTCTTCAGCCTTAGAGGTGCCAGAATCCTCGGCATCAGTTCTTTTCCTCTTGTTCCTTGGAGAAACAGCAGGAGGAAGGGACTGCGTCGACTCACTGGCTTCAGACTCAACTTCTTTTTCATGAGAAGCCGCCGATTTGTGAGAACCCGCGACTTCACTTTCAGGAACAGAAGAGCCTTGAGTATCTTCGGCAACGATGGCCATTTCTTCGACTTCTCCACCCTCAGGAAGAGGAGGAAGGGAAGTCATAGTAGGATGGTTCTGTAAAAAATAGTGACAAGGGAAATTAAAGAGATGACAATACAATGAGATGCAGAGAAAGTGCGGAACAGGATAAAAACTCGGGAAGACAAAATACCTCGGGGAGTGGATTGGTGGAGCTGTACGGTTCCACGCGACTTGAGGAAGGAATTGGGTCTTTGCCCAGACGAGAAAGTCTTCGAAGCAACTTCTCGAAGTCCTTGGTGGAAAGATCACCAGAGATTCTGTTGGCGTCATTTTTACCAGAGTACGTCCAAAGGGGATTTTTGCGAGCCTGAAGAGGCTGCACTCTAATCTTAAGGAAGTAGGCAGTGATTTGAACACCAGACAGCTCCTTGCCTCGAGTGTTTTGAAGCTGATGAATACGAGACATGAGTGCCTCTGTCGCCTTTTTCTCTTCCTCAGAAGCTTCGGCATCCCAGGAGCAGCGGCGCTGGATTTTGGCACTTCCGTCGAAAGGAATTATGTTGTGCTCAACGGAGTTGGCACTTTCTTCGTGAATGTAGAGCCACTTTTTGCGCCATCCTTGGACAGAATCGGGAAACTTGACGTCGAAATAGTCGACATCAGTACGAACACAGATAACAACGCCACCTATGTTATAAGTGGCGTTGTGGGAGCCATTGCGGCGGAGGCAGAAAATGCGTTTCCACAGAGCCCAATTGGGAGGGATTCCGAGGAAACATTCGCAAAGCGTGATGAAAATAGAAATATGAAGGATTGAGTTGGGGGTCAACTGGTGCAGTTGAATCCCATAAACAAAAAGAAGGCCGCGGAGGAAATCGTGGATTGGGGTCGAAAGGCCGCGGATTAGATGATCAACAAAACTAACCCGGTACTCCATTGGAGGATTGGGGTAGCTTTCTTCGCTAGGAAAGCGGATGGCGCCCTCCTTCTTCATGAGGCCAAGCCTCTTCAGCGTGTTGGAGTCTTGGTTGGAGATTTTGGATCTCTCCCACTCAAGATCCTCGGCGGCCATCTTGGATTCCGGAGTGCTGTGGCGAGTCAGACGCGCGCGCGGTGGCATCAACGGCAATGGGCAGAGCAATGTATGTGCGTGCGGAAGATCGGAGAGAGTTGGGCGCAGGGGAAGTTTTGCGAAGAGGAACAGGTGAGCGGCGCAAGCAAGGGGATGAACGGAGGTTGAAGAAAGGTTTATATAAGAATCGGGTGAGGCAGTGTGCCGTTGGATGAAGAAATTGTGTGGTGAGAATGGATCTTCTAGATACAAGGGCAAAACAGTATTTTTACTGAGATAGGCGTTACCGTACGTGCGCCAGGAAAAGCGGAGGACGTGTGTCCCCCACTTGCACGACGTGTCAACGTGGTAGAAGCAATGGACCCACAGGGCAGAAAAATCACGACTACTCGAGAAGGATGAAGTAAATTAGATTAAGGGAAGTATGTCGACAAGAAAAATACAAGAAGAGTGGCGACAGAAAGAGTTATTCAATACTTCGGGAGCCTTTGATCAAATACAAGTTTTTGCCCAAATGCTCGGGGGCTACTTCGGAAAAAAGTAAAATTTCGAGTATGACAAATATAGAAATTGCGGGAGCCTACAAACAAGCACAAGTCCTTGGCTGTAGCCTCGGGGGCTACTCCCATCGGGAGCGCTGTTCGCGCACCCGAGAGATATAAAAAAAAGAAGAGAGAGAGAGAGAAGAAGAAAGAGATTATATTGGGAAGTAATGAAAATATAGCGACAAGGTGGACTAAAATGTTGAGCCTACAACCAAGCACAAGTTCTTGGTTGTAGCCTCGGGGGCTACTCCCATCGGGAACGCTGTTCGCGTGCCCGATGAAATTAACAAAGGAGAGATAGAAAAGCAAGAGAGTATATTTCGAGTTATAATTAACTCTACATATACTCCCATCGGGAGAGCAATATAAGTCATATTTGACTCGATAAAATGTGCCATTCCAACAGCCGGAAAAGCACTCGACAATATATTCTCAGAACGCCGAAGTTGCGATCAATTTCTGAATGCCGCAAATTTGCGAAGGTAAGACCCCAGATCCGTTCTGCTGGGCGTGGCATCGCCGAAGACTGCGCTCTGCTACTTTTATCCGTATCAAAAGATACGAAGAAAAATCCTAACGGACGCGTTAGGTACCCGATAAATTTGACTGGGACTCGACAGAATGGTAAGACCTTAAGCGGCACCTATCGAAGTTTACACCAGTATCCCGAGATCATGTCCAGGGACGTGATTTTGAAGTAGGTTTTTGCGGATTGCCACTAGAGCAGTTAACTAGTACCTGATCCGTCAGATGAACTAGCCCCAACTACCATTATCCCTGTACAATATAGAATTTTATGTGAAGAAATATAAAAGTTAAAGCTTTCGAATAAAAATAAACAGTGGAGATTTTCCCTGATTCTACGATTCAAGCAAAATCTCGGGGGCTACTGACATAGGCATGCCAAATGGGCCTGCCGAAGATAGTACCCGGGGTTTACTGGAGGCCCACTACCCGAAGAATAAGAAGATTCGGGAGCCCAAGATTTACTAAGGAAAGATAGAGTTGTAATAGGAAGTGTTGTTTGTAATCTGGCGGGATGAGTTAGAAACCGTCCCGGACTCTGTAAACTTGTATAGCACGAATCCCTCGGCTCCACCTCCTATATAAAGGGGGAGTCGAGGGACGAAGAATAAATCGAATCATTGTCTGCAAACCCTAGTTTTCATAATCGTCGAGTACTTTTCGGCTGAAACCTTCGAGATCTACTTACCCTCTACTTCTAACTAAACCCTAGCCTACAATCCATAGGCATTGACAAGTTGATACCTTGTCAATAAAATTCAAGAAAAGAAAGATTTCAATTGGGCTGCATCTGGCCGTCTGGGCCTTCGAACTATCTTGCTGGACGCCTTTGGACTCGTACAGTTTCAGCCCACTCCAAAACAGGAAAGTCCTATGCTTCGCAAAAATAAAAACAAGGAGATTCAACATATAAGTTTGCTTATTTAATAATAAAGATTTATTTTTTCCGTTTGCAACAGCTCAGAGTGAAATACACTGTTCACTGTGTGCAAAATAATCAAGATATCACATGTTTCTTGTACGGGGAGGCTGGCATCGGGGACCCATGAGCCAGCAGGGTCGTTAACATTTTAAAGACGGCAGAGGATCGAAAGAAAAAATAAACCAAAAATCTGTTGGTAAAAATTCCAAAAAAATAAACATTTTTCGTTCTGAGAGGATGACATGCGGGACCCATGAGGCAGCAGCATCCTCAACGTTTCCAAGGTGACATAGGATTTAAAAAAGGCAAAATAGCCAGAAATTAGAGGTCAAAATAACTCCAAGAAAGGAAAGGTTTATTGTTCATATAGGCTGACATGTGGGACCCATGAGCCAGCAAAATCCTCAATGTTTCAAAGGCGGCAGGGGATCAAAAGAAAAAGGAAGTAGCCAGAAATTAGGGGTAAAAAATAACTCCATGAAAGGAAACTTTTATTGTTCGTAGAGGATGACATGCGGGACCCATGAGCCAGCAGCTTACTCAACGTTTCAATGGCGGCATGAGATCGAAAGAAAAAGGCAAGTGACCAAATATGAGGTGCCAAAAACAATCCAAGATTTATTGTACATAGAGGATGACTTGTGGGTCCCATGTTACAGCAGCTGTCAAAAGAAAAAGAAAGTAGCTAGAAATTAGGGGTAAAAAAACTCCAAGAAAGGAAAGCTTTATCGTTCATACAGGCTGACATGTGGGACCTATGAGCCAGAAGAGCCGTCAACGTTTCAAAGGCGGCAGGGGATCAAAAGAAAAAGGAAATAGCCAAAAATCGGAGGGTGAAAAAAACCCAAGAAAATGAACTTTTATAGTACATAGAGGATGACACGCGGGTCCCATGAGCCAGCAGGTTCCTCAACGTTTCAAACGTGGCATGAGATCGAAAGAAAAAGGCAAGTGACCAAATATCAGGATCCAAAAATAATTCAAGAAAAGAAACTTGATTGTACATAGAGGATGACATGCGGGTCCCATTTTGCAGCAGCGGTATCACCGTTTGAGAGGCGGCAGGGGATCGAAAGAAAAAGGCAAGTGACCAAATATCAGGAGCCAAAAATAATCCAAGAAAATAAATTTTTATAGTACATAGAGGATGACATGCGGGTCCCATGAGCCTGCAGGTTCCTCAACGTTTCAAACGTGGCATGAGATCGCAAGAAAAAGGCAAGTGACCAAATATCAGGAGCCAAAAATATTCAAGAAAAGAAACTTGATTGTACATAGAGGATGACATGCGGGTCCCATTTTGCAGCAGCGGTATCACCGTTTGAGAGGCTGCACGGGATCGAAAGAAAAAGGCAAGTGACCAAATATCAGGAGCCAAAAATAATCCAAGAAAAGAAATTTTATTGTACATAGAGGATGACATGCGGGACCCATTATGCAGCAGCATACTCAACGATTCCAAGGCGGCAGGGGATCAAAGGAAAAATGAAGTAGCCGTAAATCAGGGGGTGAAAAAATCGAAGAAGAAAGATCTCAATTGGGCTGCATCGGACATCCGGGCCTTCGAACTATCCCGCTTGGCCTTTTGACTCGTACAATTTCAGCCCACTCCAAAACAGGAAAGTTCGGAATTTTCTAAAAAAACAGGAAAGACCTATGCTTCGCAAAAACACAAAACAAGGAGATTCAACATATAAGTTTGTTTATGTAAAAATAAAGATTTAATTTATCCGTTTGCAATAGCTCAGAGCGAAATACAATGTTTATTGTCTGCAAAATAATCAAGATATCACATGTTTCTTGTACGGGGAGGCTGACATCGGGGACCCATGAGCCAGCAGCGTCGTCAACGTTTTAAAGGCGGCAAGGGATGGAAAGAAAAAATAAACCAAAAATCTGTTGGTAAAAAATACAAGAAAAGAAACATTTTCGTTCTGAGAGGATGACATGCGGGACCCATGAGGCAGCAGCATCCTCAGCGTTTATTGTTCATAGAGGTTGACATGTGGGACCCGTGAGCCAGCAGCGCCCTGAACGTTTTAAAGGCTGCAGGAGATCGAAAGAAAAAATAAGCCAAAAATCGTTTGGTCAACAAAATCCAATAAAAGAAATATTTACCGTTCTGAGAGGATGACATGCGGGACCCATGAGGCAGCAGCATCCTCAACGATTCCAAGGCGGCAGGGGATCAAAGGAAAAAAGGAAATATCCCGAAATTAATTAGGGGTTCAAAATAAATCAATCAAAGGAAACTTTTATTGTTCACAGAGGATGACATGTGGGACCGACCTGCCAGCTGCGTCGTCATCGTTTCAAAGGGGGCAGGAGATCAAAAGAAAAAGGCAAATAGCCAGAAATTAGGGGTCAAAAATAACTCCAAGAAAGGAAACTTTTATTGTTCGTAGAGGATGACATGCGGGACCCATGAGCCAGCAGCTTACTCAACATTTCAAAGGCGGCATGAGATCGAAAGAAAAAGGCAAGTGACAAAATATCAGGAGCCAAAGATAATCCAAGAAAAGAAACTTTATTGTACATAGAGGATGACATGCGGGTCCCAATTAGCAGCAGCGGTCTCAACGTTTCAAATGCGGCTTGAGATCAAAAGAAAAAGAAAGTTGATTGTACATAGAGGATGACATGTGGGTCCCATGAGTCAGCAGCTTACTCAACGTTTCCAAGGCGGCAGGGGATCAAAAGGAAAAGGAAATAGCCAAAAATCAGAGGGTGAAAAAAAACCCAAGAAAATAAACTTTTATAGCACATAGAGGATGACATGCGGGTCCCATGAGCCAGCAGGTTCCTCAACGTTTCAAACGTGGCATGAGATCGAAAGAAAAATGCAAGTGACCAAATATCAGGAGCCAAAAATAATTCAAGAAAAGAAACTTGAGTGTACATAGAGGATGACATGCGGGTCCCATTTAGCAGCAGCGGTATCACCGTTTCAGACGCGGCATGTGATCGAAAGAAAAAGGCAAGTGACCAAATATGAGGTGCCAAAAACATCCAAGAAAAGAAAGTTTTATAGTACATAGAGGATGACATGCGGGTCCCATGAGCCTGCAGGGTCCTCAACGTGGCATGAGATCAAAAGAAAAATGCAAGTGACCAAATATCAGGAGCCAAAAAAAATTCAAGAAAAGAAACTTGATTGTACATAGAGGATGACATGCGGGCCCCATTTAGCAGCAGCGGTATCACCGTTTGAGAGGCTGCACGGGATCGAAAGAAAAAGGCAAGTGACCAAATATGAGGTTCCAAAAAAATCCAAGAAAAGAAAGTTTTATAGTACATAGAGGATGACATGCGGGTCCCATTTAGCAGCAGCGGTATCACCGTTTGAGAGGCGGCAGGGGATCGAAAGAAAAAGGCAAGTGACCAAATATGAGGTGCCAAAAAAAATCCAAGAAAAGAAAGTTTTATAGTACATAGAGGATGACATGCGGGTCCCATTTAGCAGCAGCGGTATCACCGTTTGAGAGGCGGCAGGGAATCGAAAGAAAAAGGTAAGTGACCAAATATGAGGTGCCAAAAAATCCAAGAAAATAAAGTTTTATAGTACATAGAGGATGACATGCGGGTCCCATTTAGCAGCAGCGGTATCAACCTTTCCAAGGAGGCAAGGGATCAAAAGAAAAAGGAAGTAGCCAGAAATCAGGGTGTCAAAAAAAATCCAAGAATAGAAAGAATTTTGGTTCATAGAGGATGACATGCGGGACCCATGATCCTGCATTGTAAACGGCTCGATCGGAGAGCGTTGAACGAGATGGCGCGATCGAGAAAAAAAACAATGCCAGAGAGGCTGCCATCTGGGCCCTACATCCCTCGGCGGTGCAGATTTGCGTTGACTCGGCCGGCAAACCCGAGAATTCGAGATGCACCACGTCCCGGGCCACCATACGCAACGTTTTGGCCGGTTTCGTCGGGCTAGGTGGCCTCAAAAACGAGAAAAAAACGTTTTGACATGCACAACGGACAGACCCAAAATCGTCGGCCATGGTACACCAGCAACCACGGCGCGACTTCAACTTCGTCGGCCATGGCAACTTTTCTTGTAGTGGTAGAGTGTACTCCCCAGGTGAACTTATGAGTAGAGCTATGCTCCCCGGCAACGGCGCCAGAAAATAGTCTTGATAACCCACAAGTATAGGGGATCGCAACAGTCTTCGAGGGAAGTAAAACCCAAATTTATTGATTCGACACAAGGGGAGATAAAAAATACTTATAATCCTTAACAGCTGAGTTGTCAATTCAGCTGCACCTGGAAAAGCACTAGTAACAGGGGTGATGTGAAAGCAGCAGTAATATGAGAGAAATAGTAACAGTAACACAGTAGCAGTAATAGTAACACAGAGGCAATGTCACCAGAAAATAGTTGATACTACTTCTAATGGCATATAGGACCGAGTGAGTATTTGATCATGAAAGATGGACCGGGGTTCCCAGCTATCTACACTGGTGGTAACTCTCCAATAACAAGTGTTGGTGAACAAATTACAGTTGGGCAATTGACATAATTATTATAGTATTAAGATAGAACATCAAGTTTATTAATCATGTAGGCATGTTTTCCATATATAGTCATACGTGCTCGCAATGAGAAACTTGCATAACATCTTTTGTCCTACCAGCCGGTGGCAGATGGGCCTCTAGGGAAACTACTGGTAATTAAGGCACTCCTTTTAATAGAGCACCGGAGCAAAGCATTAACACTTGGTGAAACATGTGATCCTCATATCTAAGCCATCCCCTCCAGTTATCCCAGTTGCTGTCACTCTGGGGCCTCGGGTTACGGACATAGACATGTGCAAACAACTTGTAGATACAATCTAAGCAATAATTATAGAGCTTAAATCTAAAATCATGCCACTCGTGCACCAGTGACAAGCATTAAACACAACAAGATTGCAGCAACAATAACTTCACAAACTTTATAGATAGACTGATCATAATGTAACAATTCATCGGATCCCAACAAACACAACACCGATTACATCAGATGGATCTCAATCATGTAAGGCAGCTCATGAGATCATTGTATTGAAGTACATGGGACAGAGAGTACCAACTAGCTACTGCTAGAACCTGTAGTCCATGGGGGAACTACTCACAGAGCATGATGTAGGCGGTGTCGTCGATGGAGAAGGCTCCGGGGGTCGATTCCCGTCCCGGCAGGGTGCCGAAACAGGAACTTCTGACCCCCGAAACTAGGTTTCGCGAAGGCGGCGACGCTCCGGGAGTCTTTCTGGAGTATGATAGATATATCTCGGGTTTTCGCGCCGTGGGGGAATAAATAGGCAAAGGGGCGATGTCGGTGGAGTCCCGAGGTGGGCTCCCCACACCCCGGCGCGCCTGGGGGCCTGGCCGCGCGGCCCTATGGGGAGGAGGCCGCGGGCCTCCCCCGGGCTTGCCCTTCTGGCTCCGTGTGTCCCTCGGAAAAATAGGAGGTTTGGCTTTTGTTTCGTCGAATTCCGAGAATATTGCCGAACAGCTTTTCTGGAACCAAAAACAGCAGAAAACAGGAACTGGCACTGTGGCATCTTGTTAATAGGTTAGTCCCAAAAAATGTATAATAATGATATATAATGCATATAGAACATGTGATAATGATACATAAAACAAGCATGAAACATCAGAAATTATAGATACGTTGGAGACGTATCAGCTGACTATCATGAATAAGATCATCTTTATGTAATGCTACATGTTGTGTTTGCTGGGATCCGATGAATATTGAATACTATGTTGAGATCGATTATTTACTTGCCATATGTTATTTGTGATCTTGCATGCTCTCCGTTGCTAGTAGATGCTTTGGCAAAGTATATGCTTGTAACTCCAAGAGGGGTATTTATGCTCGATAGTGGGTTAATGCCTCTAGTAATCTGGAAGAGTGACAATAACTTCTAAGATTGTAGATTTGTTGTTGCTACTTGGGAGAAAACAACAATGATTTGTCTAAGGATAATTCTATTGTTTACTTCACACACATTGCTTAATGCGATAATCTTTTGCTTGCAACTTAATACCGAAAGGGGTTCAAATGATAACCGGAAGGTGGATTATTAGTCATAGACGCAGTTGGATTACGATCTATGTATTATGTTGTAATGCCCAAATGAATTTCATAGTAATCATCTTTTCATGTATGTCTTTATTTTGTCAATTGTCTAACTGTAAGTTGTTCACCTAGCATGTTATTTATCTTTATGAAGAGACACCTCTAGTAAATCGTGGACCCCGGTCCTTTCTTTTACATTGATAAAATCATCTAATGCAAACACCTGTCCTATTTACTTACTGCAAACAATGTTCTCTTAATTCCACTGCAAACAGACATCTCTTTCCACACTATACGTTTAATCCTTTGTGTTCAGCAAAACCAGTGAGATTGACAACCTCACTGTAAGTTGGGGCAAAATATTTTGGCTGTGTTGTGTGCAGCTTCCACGTTGTTGCTGCCACCGGTAGTGCACCCTACCAAAAGTCAGCTAGCAACACCTTCAGAAGTCACTCCGTTCTTATACTGGTCGATTAAACCTTGGTTTCTTATTGAGGGAAAACTTGCTACTGTGCTCATCATACTTTCCTCTTGGGGTTCCCCAATGGTGTGCTCTCTGCACTCATCAGAGGGCTACTCCCATAGAAAGTGCTTGTCGCGCACCCGATAAAAAGGAGGGAGCCTCGTCAATAAAAGAAACGGACCTGAAGGTTGTAGCAATCCAGGTTTGAGCCCAAGGACTTGAACCTGTGTAAGGTATCGTTGTTTCACTTAGGCAGTTAACCAGTCTCGGTTCGCCGAGTAAATCTGGGCTCTTTACTTTCATCTCTTACGTACGTTCAATTATTCGGCTTCTCTCGAAGTCCGCATTCCTTAAGGACCCGATACATTCAAAAGATATCGGATGAAGGAGAAGATTCAAAAAATCGACATCAACAACAAGACCTTCAAGTAGTACAACTTGAGTCTACGCACGGTTGCAAGCATCCGCCCATAAACTCGGGGGCTACTCCCATGGGGAGCGCTGTCCGCGCACCCGATAACAGATGATTTCGATTTTACATCCAACACAAGATTCAACATTCTTCGACTGATCAAGACGTTCGAACGATGACAAATTTAGTCCCTGCCCGAAGCATTGCTTCGACCAGTCACTCGAGGGCTACTGATGTTCGCATTACCCTTCGGGTACCCGACATTGGCCTACCTCCTTTGGCCCAGCAAGGGGCCTGTGAGAATAACTGCAACCTAAGATGGACCAATACGTCAGTTGCAACGGAGGGAAGTTAGAAGGAGATGGATTCTTGATGGACAAGGCAAGGAGACATCGATTAAGGAAAAGATAGATTAGATCTTACCTGTAACATAGTTGAATCTGTGCAGGACTCTCGAGACCTGGTTTTCAATATAAGGGCCAAGATAGGGTCTGCCGGAGGATGACCAATTCAACCTACACAATCTCGCATACACCAAACCCTAGAAACCTTGCCTTCCGGCGAGATCACCTCGACGCAGTCTATCGGCTGCCCATTGTAACATTTTTCATCAATAGATCAAGATCAGACAAGCATGCGTAAGGGTTTTACCTCATCAAGGGCCCCGAACCTTGGTAAATCTCGCCTTCTATCTGTTTGATATCCGATGTATTGTGCTAACCTGCAGGATTCCGTCAACCCTAAACCCCTCATGGTGGGCATTGCCGAGGAGCCCCCTAGTCACTAGAAAACTCTTAAAATGACATTTAATGATTGCCGCATAAATCATCCTAAAACTTCATGTAAATCATCTTCCATACTCATCCATTATGTGCTATATGCTTTGTGCGAGTAGTTGTAAACCAAAGGTGGATGATTAACTTGGAATTATGTTGTGTGCATCCTCAGGATGGACGCAAAATTATCTTATGCATTGAAAGTAAAAAAAATAATCACTGCTACAACAATGCGAAAGGATGTGGTTAGGTTTTGTGTTGACAAGGTTGTTGACTCGGACACAGTTAACCACCACGACTTCGTAGATGGCTTTGACAAACAATATCAACGATCACATAATGAGTTGCTGAAAATGTACTATATCGATGATTGCACATACCATCAAGCTAGTAGTGACCAAGACATGGTACAAATGTTGGAAAAAAATCAGGTGCCGAACATATTGATATTTTCAAGCATATTCATGGTGTGGATGAAAACCGTCAATTGCATCCTGTTCCACCAAACACATTAGTAGAAGTGCATGCACTCCTTCCCTTCCAGTCCCCATCGATCAATCAGCTCTCACTCAACCCAACAACAACACTCATCCTTCTTTGCATAATTATGTGCCTTGAGAAAATGAGCTTGTAGGAGTTGATGACGAGGATGTGTACTTGGACGCTAATAAAACTAAAGGCGGTGTTGTTAATGGTAAGAAAGCTGACGATGATTCTATAACAATTGAATACCACAAGTTTAACAAGGTACACAGTATGGCCTGCGCGCCGATGATCATTGTACTGGCTGGGAGGGGTACGCTCCAGACTTTGTCTCTGTGTTGGTTGCCAGCGATTTATCTGTTCACCATGGTTAATGGGAGTCCATTTCCACGTCAAAAAAAAAGGTACTGCAGATAATTAGTCTCCATTAAAACTATGATGTATATATCTTCAAATGTGCAACTCCGTTTACTTTTTTTAGGAGAACTCCGTTTACTCTTATCCACTAGCATGGCACCATCATGTACCTACTGCAGAAAACTAGTCTCCATTAAAACTATGTATTCAGATGCCAATTAGTTTTATTGCGCTTGAAATTAATACTTTGCATCAACTGCTAGGTGGTTGCAAACTTGATCAGCCGGTCAGTCTCGACATCGGCCGGTCGGTCTCGACATCGTTCAGAACAAGCGGGATAATTGCATGAAGGCTTGGTGGTTCCAACTACACTACACTCGGTACTATTGACATAAATAGAGACCGGTAAAAATGCAAGCCTCTACGAATCTGCCATAGATGAGTTTGTTGATTTTTAGTGTATTTTGAAGAAAAATCTTTGTTGATTTTTTTGGGGATTCTTTTTTCCTTATGCTTTGCCAAGTACCACTCTTCATAATACAACATACATATGGCACAATCGAGTGATATGCTTGATAAGCAACCCCAAACATACCAAAAAAAAAACATACATATGTGTTAGAGATATATTCCGTGTACGCACGGATAGTCTAGGATAGAGATAGGACTCTCGTGTCTTGCCTTGCACTCCAAGATGATCCCTGTACGATTATATATACTTGGCCACGAGGCTCAATAATACATCCAACATATTCCGCCAATCTCTCTCCCTCTCTATCGTTCTACATGGTATCAGAGCGGCGTCGATCCTAACCTAGGCGCCGTCCAAGCTTCCGCGCGGCGCCGCCCCCGGGGAGGTCGATCTCCATGATCTACTCCGGTCGCCGCGCAATCCGTATGAGGGTTCGTCCGCCGATCCGTTGATCCGCTGCCCTCGAGTCTTTTTTTTTCCAATCCGTAGATTGATTTTCTTTTTGCTCCACCGATCGCTCGACCAACGTTTTCTTTTTTTGGTTTTGCCGATCATCGATCGGATTGAGACGCCCACCGCCGTCGTCATCACGCGCCTCTACTCCAACCTCGGCGTCGACTTTGCACCGGCTCTCCTCCATCATCCACCCTACGCCGGCCACCGCGGTCGACTCGTTGGCTGGCTGGAGCGCCTGCCTTGGTAGGCTGCCGCAGCCGGCTCGCCCGCGTCGTTTTCGCCTTGGCCGGCCCGCCGCCATGTACCGTGGGGCACGGCTGCGCGCGATGCACATGGGACGCCGTTTGCGTCGCAGCCGGCCGCCCTCGCCTGCACGGTCTCCATCGCCGGTTCGTCTTCGTCGTCAACGCCCAGGACATCACCGACAACATCGCCAACGACTCCGATCTGCGGTGCGTAGTCCACGCCATGGCACGTGTAGCACTGTCGTCGGTCTGATCAACCGACCCCGCGCACGTCTACGCCAAGCACGTCCCCGAGTACGCGCCTACCACCGATCGAGCATCGGGTTACCGTTGCGTCGCTCCTTCGGGCCACAACGCCGCCGCCTTTGGTCCACGCTACCGGCTTCCGACGCGCCTTCCGAGGCGTGTACATTGCTGGTGGTCTCCTGCCGCTGCACCGACTTGCGCCCTGCAGCTACGCCGGCCCCCTTGGGCCGTGACGTCACCGCGACGCAGTCTTCTTCGTTGTTCCCCGCGCACCGACGTTCCAGGCTACTACCGCGCCTCCCCTTTGGTGTAGGTCGCCTCCGTCCGCGCATGGTCTTCGTCACGCCGACGGGTTCTCCCTCGCCTACTTCAAGTACCGCCGCCGCGTCTCCACAGGTAACCTGCATGGCCACTGCTGGCCGTTGCGGGTCCCGCCGACCACCTCCACACCCATCTAGGCGTCAAGCATGACCACTCCAGGACGCTGCTGCGACCGCCGCCTTCTACGTCTCCGTCCATGATGGTCCCTGCCCTCGCACGCCCGGTATTGGCAACACCGGTACGTGTCTTCGTCCCCGACGCGTCCCCGGGCCTGGCAAGCTCGGATCGGCACCTCGTCCTCATCGGTTTCGACAAACGTCTTCATCGGCATCGATTCTTCTACGACTGCCTTGACTGCGTCACCGATTTCGTCTTGCGTACTCGGTTCTGGCAAAACCGGAGTATGCCTTCGTCCCCGATGTGCGCCTAGTTCTGGCAATACTAGGGCAGCACCTCGTCCTCGATGGCTCGGACTGCATCGACTTCGGCATCGACAACCTCCACGACTGCCTCGACGCATCTCCGTCACTCTCCTCGCGCACTACGCGCTTGCGGATTCATGTGCGGCTACCTCGACACCGGCACCCGACCACGACATCACCTCGCGCGGCTACCCCGACCAAGGCTGCAACACCCACGCTCTCGGCTACCTCGACATCGGCACAAAGGGCTATCACCTCGCATGAGCACATCGACTTCTTCTACAGTCCAAGCATCCGCGACGCGACATCGTCCACGACGCTCCTGCTACGACTGTGGGGGAGTGTCAGCCTTCTGGGATCCACTTCGGTTTATCTCCAGTCTGACCGTCCACGTCGTTCATGTTGTTCACGACGCTCCCGCTACAACTGCTAGGGAGTGTTAGAGATATATTCCGTGTACGCACGGATAGTCTAGGATAGAGATATGACTTGTGTCTTGCCTTGCACTCCAAGATGATCCCTGTACACTTATATATACTCGCACATGAGGCTCAATAATACATCCAACATATTCCGCCAATCTCTCTCCCTCTCTATCGTTCTACAATATGGCACAAGAAACAAAACTTACATTGCATAGGAGAGTACATAATTTACCTAACTTTCTGAAGGGTCACCAAGCATGATCCACTTTTGTACTTTCCATGATCACTAAAATGTTAGCATGCTTAACTTATCATCTTTGAGTTCTAAAATATGTAAAACTTGTACAAATTGATTGGTCCTTAATTTCCTTGTCATGAATAATCCTAAACGTACCCTTTTACGGATCTTTGATATACTTTCACAATTAATGCACGTATGACATAGATGGAGATCGCCGGAGGGTATTATATATTTTATACTGTATTTTCTAAAGTAAGCTATAAAGGAAGAGAATGATTGGTTGTACATGTGTGGTGTGGCAACAAGATCTTGCCAATTTTGGCAAGTGTTAGGCAACAAGCCTACAACATCAGTAAGAGGTTAAATTCTCCCCTCTCCAGTCTCCACGGTGGGTCATCTACGATAGTGTAGCTCACATCAGTTCTGGCCCCTGCAATTTCTCTATACTCGCTACTTTGGGCAGCTATATTTGTGAAAATACTTGCAGAGTATGCTATTTTGTTTACACAATGTGTTCCTATTTGCTCATCCCCCACATTGCTTCGTACTCCACCACATATTTGATGGAGTTGTGGTATTCACCACCACAACCAAGTGATTGTGTTTTGTGTATATGTGCCTTGTTTTTTTTTTTTTTGCGAAGGATGTGCCTTGTTGGTTAAACGTAAAAGTTATACGTGTGTCTAGGAAAAGAAGACAGAGTGTGTAGTCCGGTAGGAGCAGGTATCCCTGAAGATGATTACTGATTCACCACCCAACAAACGATCACACACAGCACACGCATACATTTATCCATGCATGGAGCAACCTTACATGGCAGCAGCAGCAGCAGCTTATTGCACAAACACGACGAGACACTAAATTGCGTACACCTCCGGACGCACGTACTGAACTAGGGAGTCTACTTTATTCTGAGCGCGCGGAGGACATCACAGCTAGCAGAACAGACGCGCGCACAACACTAACACCGGACGAACAGCTGATGGATCGATCGGCAGGAGCTGAAGCGGAGGTCGAGGCGGCCGGCGGCAGAGAGCTAGCCAAGGCTGGCTAGCAGTCCTCCTTGATGCAGAAGCACTTGCGCTCGAGGCCCCGCGTCTTGCAGTCGCCGTCGGGGAAGTTCTCCGTCTTGCACACGCTGGCGCAGTTGGTGCTGCTCAGGCACTCACCCCTGAAGTTCTGGCTCTGCGACACGCACGTCCTCGCCTCCGCCACCTTCATCTCTGCACGGCAAGGAACAAACACCGTTCAGATCACAGTTACATTTGTGTCAGTGCACCAAGCATCCTCAACGGAACAAAACCACAGGGAAAGAACAGTTGGCTAGCTGAACAGGAAGAAGCCCTACCGCTACCAGTGGCGGCGAGCAGCAGCAGGAGGAGTGCGGCCGCGGCCAGGATACGAGGACGAGAAAGTGCCATCTGCAGGAGGAGCTCACTGCTTTCTCACTTGCTATGTGTTATGTTCTTAGCTGCGCTGGAGTACGTTGCTGGATGTAGAATCGATGAGAGCGGGTGGTGGTTTATATAGACGGAGCTGGGGTGGTTTGCTTGTGGACGTGTAACTGTATCAAAAAAAAAAATTTGAGGGATAACTGCATCAATTGCTACTCTGACTCGACGGTAGTTTTTTTTAGAGCAACCACATATTTCATTAATCGAAAAACAAATTACATGAAATAATATATATGAAAACTAAAAGATAAACTAGGATAAAATGATTATCCTAAATTTATAGAAAAAATACTAAATAAACAAGAAATACAAAACAATCTTTAGAGTTTCCTGTAACCACCATAGCCAGCAGCCACCTCCCAACTCTAACGCCACCGAGACGGACACCGGAAGAGACGTCGTGCCTCCACCATTGCAAAACCAAAAAAAGCACCATCGCCAACGAACCTTTACGAGTCGATGAACATGCCTGTTGCAAGCAGCGAGACACATGTCGTTGTGGCCTGTCGACCGGGGGACGTTCCCATGCTATCTTGGACCAAGATTAGTCGCCTCCCATCAATGAAGTCGGAGAAGAACGACATATCCACCATCTCCGGATCAACATCTTCGCTCCAGCAGGTCCACCTTGCTCCGATCGCCACATTCGTCGCGGGTAACAACGAACGATATCGACACACCGAGAAATCGATCTCGTCGGATCCGAAGAACATTGAGAAGACCAAGCTCACATGTTGTCATCAACTTCGAGACGCTGCCTACAAGATTGTCGCCGGTGTGAGAGTAGAGTTGATGTAGATTTATTCGCTCGGACGCCCCTCCCACCATCTCAACAACGCTCCACAGCAGATAAAATCTAACCCTAACTACTAGGCCAGAACGGAGGAACAAGGTCCTCCCCTTCCTCTTGCTACCGCCGGAGCGGCAAGCAGAGGGGATCAACACAAGCGTTCTGGCCGGAGGAGATGGAGATCTAGAGGAGTTACGCGCCGCCTGGTGAATGGTGATAGAGGACGAAAACGCGAACCGTTTTTATCTCGGTTGGCGACCTGCTCGAACAGTCAGGCCCATCGCGCATGTGGCCGCAACTGCAAATGGCGTCACGCCGTCACTAAGTTCTGGCCGCAATAATTTGATCGCCCAAAATTGCAAATGGTGTCACTACCATCTGGCCATTCCACGGCCCAATTTTAACCCAACGCCCGAATGGGGTCTGCTCATTTCACATGCTGCTCGATCTGGGGGCCGGTGGAGCATTCAAGATTCCAAGGTGCATAGTATTTCCAGGACAAAAATACTCCATTTCTTTTTTCCAAAAGGAGCAAAGCGCTCCACCATGTTTCTACATAGTAAAACTCTGGAACGTATAGAGGCCTCTCCAGCCCAGGCAACGAATGAGGTCGATCACGAAGTCAACAGGAGACCGCCTCCTTGACATTTGTAGACTTGCGCACAACTCTTTATTAAATCAATGCATCAAGGCACAAGGCTTTTGTGCGTTCCAAAGTGAAAAATCTCAACAGCCTGATTGTTGTGCAAACAGATCAACATGATACTTGTGTTACAGATTCAGCATATCATATCCTCATGTACATGGTGGGTCACAGTTCAACAGCATATAACACAGCCACCAAGTTCGATTTATCCTCAAGTTATTCTGTTTTTTAATAGGCCATAAACCTGCTATTCTAGTGGTGACATGCTTGATGCTTCTGATCTTTGCTGTATCGCACTGACAAGCCCCAACAAACAACATCAAAGAGGTACTCTTATCTTACCCTTTGAGGTATCGATATGGCTGTATGCCAAGTCCTGATGCTGATATGGCTGTAGACGAATGCGGAACCTACAGAGACAAAACGTATTGGACACAGTAAGCTGGGTCAAATGTGTTGCAGCAAACATTAGAACTAAAACTGACCTTGGCTACCCAGTCTAGATGATTGAGCTACAAGTGACTCCGGTTCCAAACCTGACGACAAATAAGCAGCCTGTAGTAAGGAAGACAAAAGGCCAGTCCAGCGAAGATTCAGACTATATCAATAATGGAAGAAGGTTCGAAAAGTGTCTTTGGCTCCTACGCACCAGTGCTCCTGCTGTTTAAAAAAAAATCGAAAATCAAGGTTGCTGAAAGTTACCCTAGTAATGATTTTTCTTAGGAAATTAGGATTAGGACAGAATATGATGTTCAAACTAACATGCCATAGACACATCCGACAGTGCTCACTAAAATGAGCACATTATAGGGAATCAGGTAAGAGATATATTGTGTGGACTTACCTTAAGAGGATCAGCTTTTGGACTCCGATTCAACTTTTTAGTGATTTCCCATAACCCATATTCCTCATGTCATGTGATCCTAAGACATTTCAGTCAAAGAAATTAGGAACACAACGTTTTTTGTAGCAAAACAAATTATGGAGTTAACAATAAAGGGAATATATTAATATCAAAAGATACCAATTACACCCAGCCTCTGCAACAATGCACCACCCTAATGGCACTACGGATGCACACAGCCAAAAAATAGAAAATAAAACTAAGAAACAAAAGTCCCGCTACAGTATCTCGAGCCTAATAACAACAATACATCCACCACCAAGACAACACCTGAAATCCAGACTCTCCAAAAACGACGCCTTCAAGAAGGGAACAATACTCTAACACCGTCGTCGTCCGATCAAAGATCTTAGGTTTTCACCCGGAAGATAGTTCCCGCTCTCAAAACAATGCCTCCAACAAGGTCATTGCCAGGCACAACCAGTTAAGGCCAGACCTTGAGTTTTCACCCTGAAAGGTAGGACTCTGAACTTCACCTGTGTTGTCGCCCCCACTTTCATACCGCTGTTGTGAAGCCCGGAACACCAAGCAAGTCCCTCAACAGCGCGTAGACTTGAATCTCTCTTAGCTAGTCCTCCCATCTGGTGTTCATGAAATTCTCTTCTTCCAACTTTCATCATGGATCCATAGTCAGTTGATGTCAACACAGAAAAACAGCTCCGCGCCGCTCCCTCCAGAACCAAATGGTCGGAATAAAAGCATAGGTGCGCGCGACCGAATACCACCCGATCCAGCGAACTCCAGACATAAGATGCACTGTTCCATTCGCCGGCGGAGCCTTCCGGAACTCATCACTCCGGCTCGATGAAGAAGATCAACATCCAGAAGGTCTTCGTCTTGGCGCGTGAGGAACCCTAGGACCACCGCCTTTACACAGGCCGAGCCCCCACGCAAACGGCCATCCTCGCCGCCTGTCACACCGAAGAACCGGCAAGACGAACGACCCTAGGTGCTGGAACCAGCAGTATACATAGACGCGATCAGGCCCTGGTCGCGCCGCCACCGACTGCACTGAGGCCGCCACCGGAAGCAACCACCGAGGACTGCCGCTGCCGTAGCGCCTTCTCCGCAACCCTCCACCGACCGATCCACCGCCATACGTCCGCTCGCGGCGCCGGGAAGACGACCGGTCTAGGCGGGCAGCCTAGACCCATGACAGACCTCCTCCACTTGCAGCCACGAAGGCCCGGTGAAGAGCGCCGCCGCCGCCTGGCCGCAGAACGCCGCCCAAACCACCGCCCGCGTGTTGGAGATATGCCCAGGAGGCAATAATAAAGTGGTTATTATATATCTTTGTGTTTATGATAAATGTTTGCATACCATGCTATAATTGTATTCACCGAAATATTGATACATGTGTGTTATGTAAACAACAAGGTGTCCCTAGTAAGCCTCTTGTATAACTAGCTTGTTGATTAATAGATGATCATGGTTTCGTGATCATGAACATTGGATGTTATTAATAACAAGGTTATGTCATTAGATGAATGATATAATAGACACACCCAAATAAGCGTAGCATAAGATCACGTCATTAAGTTCTATTTGTTATAAGCTTCCGATACATAGTTACCTAGTCCTTCGACCATGAGATCATGTACATCACTTATACCGGAAGGGTACTTTGATTACATCAAACGCCACTGCGTAAATAGGTGGTTATAAAGATGGGATTAAGTATTCGAAAAGTGTGATTTGAGGCATACGGATCAAGAGTGGGATTTGTCCGATGACAGATAGATATACTCTGGGACCTCTCGGTGGAATGTCGTCTAATTAGCTTGCAAGCATGTGACTAGTTCACTGCTGGCGTGTAGTTGACGTGGGAGTTAGAGATCTTTGTGGTGTAACTTTTCTTCAGATCCCCGGCAACGGCGCCAGAAATTTAGCTTGACACGCGTACAGCACGCGACCGTTGGGAACCCCAAGTGGAAGGTGTGATGCGTACAGCAGTAAGTTTCCCTCAGTTAGAAACCAAGGTTTATCGAACCAGTAGGAGTCAAGAAGCACGTTGAAGGTTGATGGCGGCGAGATGTAGTGCGGCGCAACACCAGGGATTCTGGCGCCAACGTGGAACTTGCACAACACAAACCAAGTACTTTGCCCCAACGAAACAGTGAGGTTGTCAATCTCACCGGCTTGCTGTAACAAAGGATTAGATGTATAGTGTGGATGATGATTGTTTGCAGAAAACAGTAGAACAAGTATTGCAGTAGATTGTATTTCAGTAAAGAGAATTGGACCGGGGTCCACAGTTCACTAGAGGTGTCTCTCCCATAAGATAAATAGCATGTTGGGTGAACAAATTACAGTTGGGCAATTGACAAATAAAGAGGGCATGACCATGCACATACATATTATGATGAGTATAGTGAGATTTAATTGGGCATTACGACAAAGTACATAGACCGCTATCCAGCATGCATCTATGCCTAAAAAGTCCACCTTCAGGTTATCATCCGAACCCCTTCCAGTATTAAGTTGCTAACAACAGATAATTGCATTAAGTATGGTGCGTAATGTAATCAATAACTACATCCTCGGACATAGCATCAATGTTTTATCCCTAGTGGCAACAGTACATCCATAACCTTAGAGGTTTCTGTCACTCCCCCAGATTCACGGAGACATGAACCCACTATCGAGCATAAATACCCCCTCTTGGAGTTAAGAGTAAAAACTTGGCCAGAGCCTCTACTAATAACGGAGAGCATGCAAGATCATAAACAACACATAGACAATAGATTGATAATCAACATAACATGGTATTCTCTATTCATCGGATCCCAACAAACACAACATATAGCATTACAGATAGATGATCTTGATCATGTTCGGCAGCTCACAAGACCCGACAATTAAGCACAATGAGGAGAAGACAACCATCTAGCTACTGCTATGGACCCATAGTCCAGGGGTAGACTACTCACACATCACTCCGGAGGCGACCATGGCGGCGTAGAGTCCTCCGGGAGATGATTCCCCTCTCCGGCAGGGTGCCAGAGGCGATCTCCTAAATCCCCCGAGATGGGATTGGCGGCGGCGGCGTCTCTAGAAGGTTTTCCGTATCGTGGCTCTCGGTACTGGGGGTTTCACGACGAAGGCTATTTGTAGGCGGAAGGGCAGGTCAAGGGGCGTCACGAGGGGCCCACACTATAGGTCGGAGCGGCCAAGGCTTGGGCCGCGCCGCCCTGTGGTTTGGCCACCTCGTGGCCCCACTTCGTCTCCTCTTCGGTCTTCTGGAAGCTTCGTGGCAAAATAGGACCCTGGGCGTTGATTTCGTCCAATTCCGAGAATATTTCCTTACTAGGATTTCTGAAACCAAAAACAGCAGAAAACAGCAACTGGCACTTCGGCATCTTGTTAATAGGTTAGTTCCAGAAAATGCACAAATATGACATAAAGTGTGCATAAAACATGTAGATATCATCAATAATGTGGCATGGAACAAAAGAAATTATCGATACGTCGGAGACGTATCAGCATCCCCAAGCTTAGTTTCTGCTCGTCCCGAGCAGGTAAACGATAAACAAAGATAATTTCTGGAGTGACATGCCATCATAACCTTGATCATACTATTGTAAGCATATGTAATGAATGCAGTGATCAAAACAATGTAAATGACATGAGTAAAGAACTGAATCATATAGCAAAGACTTTTCATGAATAGTACTTCAAGACAAGCATCAATAAGTCTTGCATAAGAGTTAACTCATAAAGCAATAATTCAAAGTAAAGGTATTGAAGCAACACAAAGGAAGATGAAGTTTTAGCGGTATCTTTCAACTTGTAACATGTGTATCTCGTGGATATTGTCAACATAGAGTAATATAACAAGTGCAATATGCAAGTATGTAGGAATCAATGCACAGTTCACACAAGTGTTTGCTTCTTGAGGTGGAGAGAGATAGGTGAACTGACTCAACATAAAAGTAAAAGAATGGTCCTTCAAAGAGGAAAGCATCGATTGCTATATTTGTGCTAGAGCTTTGGTTTTGAAAACAAGAAACAATTTTGCCAACGGTAGTAATAAAGCATATGTATCATGTAAATTATATCTTACAAGTTGCAAGCCTCATGCATAGTATACTAATAGTGCCCGCACCTTGTCCTAATTAGCTTGGATTACCGGGATTATCGCAATGCACATGTTTTAACCAAGTGTCACAAAGGGGTACCTCTATGCCGCCTGTACAAAGGTCTAAGGAGAAAGCTCGCATTGGATTTCTCGCTATTGATTATTCTCAACTTGGACATCCATACCGGGACAACATAGACAACAGATAATGGACTCCTCTTTTATGCATAAGCATGTAGCAACAATTAATTTTCTCATATGAGATTGAGGATATTTGTCCAAAACTGAAACTTCCACCATGGATCATGGCTTTAGTTAGCGGCCCAATGTTCTTCTCTAACAATATGCATGCTCTAACCATTAGGTGGTAAATCTCCCTTACTTCAGACAAGACGAACATGCATAGCAACTCACATGATATTCAACAAAGAGTAGTTGATGGCGTCCCCAGGAACATGGTTATCGCACAACAAGCAACTTAATAAGAGATAAAGTGCATAAGTACATATTCAATACCACAATAGTTTTTAGGCTATTTGTCCCATGAGCTATATATTGTAAAGGTAGAGGATAGAAATTTAAAGGTAGCACTCAAGCAATTTACTTTGGAATGGCGGAGAAATACCATGTAGTAGGTAGGTATGGTGGACACAAATGGCATAGTGGTTGGCTCAAGTATTTTGGATGCATGAGAAGTATTCTCTCTCGATACAAGGTTTAGGCTAGCAAGGCTATTTGAAACAAATACAAGGATGAAGCGGTGCAGCAAAACTCACATAAATGACACATTGTAAACATTATAAGACTCTACACCGTCTTCCTTGTTGTTCAAACTCAATACTAGAAATTATCTAGACTTTAGAGAGACCAATTATGCAAACCAAATTTTAGCATGCTCTATGTATTTCTTCATTAATAGGTGCAAAGTATATGATGCAAGAGCTTAAACATGAGCACAACAATTGCCAAGTATCACATTATCCAAGACATTTTAGCACATTACTACATGTATCATTTTCCAATTCCAACCATATAACAATTTAACGAAGAAGAAACTTCGCCATGAATATTATGAGTAGAGCCTAAGGACATATTTGTCTATATGCTACAGCGGAGCGTGTCTCTCTCCCACACAAAGAATGCTAGGATCCATTTTATTCAAACAAAACAAAAACAAAAACAAACCTACGCTCCAAGCAAAGTACATAAGATGTGACGGAATAAAAATATAGTTTCAGGGGAGGAACCCGATAATGTTGTCGATGAAGAAGGGGATGCCTTGGGCATCCCCAAGCTTAGACGCTTGAGTCTTCTTGATATATGCAGGGGTGAACCACCGGGGCATCCCCAAGCTTAGAGCTTTCACTCTCCTTGATCATGTTGTATCATCTCCCTCTCTTGATCCTTGAAAATTTCCTCCACACCAAACTCAAAACAACTCATTAGAGGGTTAGTGCACAATCAAAATATACATGTTCAGAGGTGACATAATCATTCTTAACACTTCTGGACATTGCACAAAGCTACTGAAAGTCAATGGAATCGAAATATCCATCGAACATAACAAAACAGGCAATGCGAAATAAAAGGCAGAATCTGTCAAAAACAGAACAGTTCGTAATGATGAATTTTATTGAGGCACCAGACTTGCTCAAATAAAAATTCTCAAATTGAATGAAAGTTGCGTACATATCTGAGGATCACTCACGTAAATTGGCATAATTTTCTGAGTTACCTACAGAGAATTTTGCCCAGATTCGTGACAGCAAAGAAATCTGTTTCTGCACAGTAATCCAAATCTAGTATGAACCTTACTATCAACGACTTTACTTGGCACAATAAAACACTAAACTAAGATAAGGAGAGGTTGCTACAGTAGTAAACAACTTCCAAGACACAAAATAAAAACAAAGTTACTGTAGTAAAAACATGGGTTGTCTCCCATAAGCGCTTTTCTTTAACGCCTTTCAACTAGGCGCAGAAAGTGTGTATCAAGTATTATCAAGAGACGAAGTGTCAACATCATAATTTGTTCTAATAATAGAATCAAAAGGTAACTTCATTCTCTTTCTAGGGAAGTGTTCCATACCTTTTTTGAGAGGAAATTGGTATTTAATATTACCTTCCTTCATATCAATGATAGCACCAACAGTTCGAAGAAAAGGTCTTCCCAATATAATGGGACAAGATGCATTGCATTCAATATCCAAGACAACAAAATCAACGGGGACAAGGTTATTGTTAACGGTAATGCGAACATTATCAACTTTCCCCAAAGGTTTCTTTGTAGAATGATCAGCAAGATTAACATCCAAATAACAATTTTTCAATGGTGGCAAGTTAAGCATATTATAAATTTTCTTAGGCATAACAGAAATACTTGCACCAAGATCACATAAAGCATTACAATCAAAATCATTGACCTTCATCTTAATTATGGGCTCCCAACCATCCTCTAGCTTCCTAGGAATAGAAGCTTCGCGTTCTAATTTCTCTTCTCTAGCTTTTATGCGAGCATTTGTAATATGTTTCGTGAAAGCCAAATTTATAGCACTAGCATTAGGACTTTTAGCAAGTTTTTGTAAGAACTTTATAACTTCAGAGATGTGGCAATCATCAAAATTCAAACCATTATAATCTAAAGCAATGGGATCATCATCCCCAATGTTGGAAAAAATTTCAGCAGCTTTATCACAGGCAGTTTCAGCAGTTTTAGCAGTTTCAGGCAGTTTTTTGCGCTTTACATTAGAAGTGGAAACATTGCTAACACCAATTCTTTTACCATTATTAGTAGGAGGTGCAGCAACATGTGTAGCATTAGCATTGCTAGTGGTGGTAATAGTCCAAACTTTAGCTATATTATCTTCTTTTTCATTTTCTTCTCTTTCCCACCTAGCACGCAATTCGGCCATCAATCTTATATTCTCATTAATTCTAACTTGGATGGAATTTGCTGTAGTAACAATTTTATTATGATGATTTTCATTAGGCATAACTTTCGATTTCAAAAGATCAACATCAGCAACAAGACTATCGACTTTAGAAGCAAGTATATCAATTTTCCCAAGCTTTTCTTCAACAGATTTGTTAAAAGCAGTTTGTGTACTAATAAATTCTTTAAGCATGGCTTCAAGTCCAGGGGGTGTGTTCCTATTATTGTTGTAAGAATTCCCATAAGAATTACCATAGCCGTTGCCATTATTATAAGGATATGGCCTATAGTTGTTACTAGAATTGTTCCGATAAGCATTGTTGTTGAAATTATTATTTTTAATAAAGTTTACATCAACATGTTCTTCTTGAGTAACCAATGAAGCTAACGGAACATTATTAGGATCAACATTAGTCCTATCATTCACAAGCATAGACATAATAGCATCAATCTTATCACTCAAGGAAGAGGTTTCTTCGACAGAATTTACCTTCTTACCTTGTGGAGCTCTTTCCGTGTGCCATTCAGAGTAATTGATCATCATATTATAAAGAAGCTTTGTTGCTTTACCAAGAGTGATGGACATAAAGGTACCTCCAGCAGCTGAATCCAATAGGTTCCGTGAAGAAAAATTCAGTCCTGCATAAAAGGTTTGGATGATCATCCAAGTAGTCAGTCCATGGGTTGGGCAATTTTTAACCAAAGATTTCATTCTTTCCCATGCTTGTGCAACATGCTCAGTATCCAATTGTTTAAAATTCATTATGCTACTCATCAAAGATATAATTTTAGCAGGGGGATAATATCTACCAATAAAAGCATCCTTGCATTTAGTCCATGAATCAATACTATTCTTAGGCAGAGATAGCAACCAATCTTTAGCTCTTCCTCTTAATGAGAAAGGGAACAATTTTAATTTTATAATGTCACCATCTACATCTTTATACTTTTGCATTTCACAAAGTTCAACAAAATTATTGAGATGGGCAGCAGCATCATCAGAACTAACACCAGAAAATTGCTCTCGCATAACTAGATTCAGTAAAGCAGGTTTAATTTCAAAGAATTCTGCTGTAGTAGCAGGTGGAGCAATAGGTGTGCATAAGAAATCATTATTATTTGTGGTTGTGAAGTCACACAACTTAGTATTTTCAGGAGTACCCATTTTAGCAATAGTAAATAAAATAGACTAGATAAAGTAAATGCAAGTAACTAATTTTTTTGTGTTTTTGATATAGCAAACAAGATAGCAAATAAAGTAAAACTAGCAACTAATTTTTTTGTATTTTGATTTAGTGCAGCAAACAAAGTAGTAAATAAAACTAAGCAAGACAAAAACAAAGTAAAGAGATTGGGATGTGGAGACTCCCCTTGCAGCGTGTCTTGATCTCCCCGGCAACGGCGCCAGAAATTTACTTGCTGGCGTGTAGTTGACGTGGGAGTTAGAGATCTTTGTGGTATAACTTTTCTTCAGATCCCCGGCAACGGCGCCAGAAATTTAGCTTGACACGCGTACAGCACGCGACCGTTGGGAACCCCAAGTGGAAGGTGTGATGCGTACAGCAGTAAGTTTCCCTCAGTTAGAAACCAAGATTTATCGAACCAGTAGGAGTCAAGAAGCACGTTGAAGGTTGATGGCGGCGAGATGTAGTGCGGCGCAACACCAGGGATTCCGGCGCCAACGTGGAACCTGCACAACACAAACCAAGTACTTTGCCCCAACGAAACAGTGAGGTTGTCAATCTCACCGGCTTGCTGTAACAAAGGATTAGATGTATAGTGTGGATGATGATTGTTTGCAGAAAACAGTAGAACAAGTATTGCAGTAGATTGTATTTCAGTAAAGAGAATTGGACCGGGGTCCACAGTTCACTAGAGGTGTCTCTCCCATAAGATAAATAGCATGTTGGGTGAACAAATTACAGTTGGGCAATTGACAAATAAAGAGGGCATGACCATGCACATACATATTATGATGAGTATAGTGAGATTTAATTGGGCATTACGACAAAGTACATAGACCGCTATCCAGCATGCATCTATGCCTAAAAAGTCCACCTTCAGGTTATCATCCGAACCCCTTCCAAAAATAAGTATCTAAAAACAGACAATTGCATTAAGTATGGTGTGTAATGTAATCAATAACTACATCCTCGGACATAGCATCAATGTTTTATCCCTAGTGGCAACAAGACATCCATAACCTTAGAGGTTTCCTCACTCCCCTGCATTCACGGAGACATGAACCCACTATCGAGCATAAATACCCCCTCTTGGAGTTAAGAGTAAAAACTTGGCCAGAGCCTCTACTAATAACGGAGAGCATGCAAGATCATAAACAACACATAGACAATAGATTGATAATCAACATAACATGGTATTCTCTATTCATCGGATCCCAACAAACACAACATATAGCATTACAGATAGATGATCTTGATCATGTTCGGCAGCTCACAAGACCCGACAATTAAGCACAATGAGGAGAAGACAACCATCTAGCTACTGCTATGGACCCATAGTCCAGGGGTAGACTACTCACACATCACTCCGGAGGCGACCATGGCGGCGTAGAGTCCTCCGGGAGATGATTCCCCTCTCCGGCAGGGTGCCGGAGGCGATCTCCTGAATCCCCCGAGATGGGATTGGCGGCGGCGGCGTCTCTGGAAGGTTTTCCGTATCGTGGCTCTCGGTACTGGGGGTTTCGCGACGAAGGCTATTTGTAGGCGGAAGGGTAGGTCAGGGGGCGTCGCGAGGGGCCCAGGAGACAGGTCGGCGCGGCCAAGGGTAGGGCCGCGCCGGCCACCCTCCTGGCCACCTCGTGGCCCCACTTCGTTGACTCTTCGGTCTTCTGGAAGCTTCGTGGCAAAATAGGACCCTGGGCGTTGATTTCGTCCAATTCCGAGAATATTTCCTTACTAGGATTTCTGAAACCAAAAACAGCAGAAAACAGCAACTGGCACTTCGGCATCTTGTTAATAGGTTAGTTCCAGAAAATGCACAAATATGACATAAAGTATGCATAAAACATGTAGATATCATCAATAATGTGGCATGGAACATAAGAAATTATCGATTCGTCGGAGACGTATCATTCACAAGAGATGATATGCCACGGTACGAGTAAAGAGTACTTGTCGGAGATGAGGTTGAACAAGGTATGGAGATACCGATGATCAAACCTCGGACAAGTAAAATATCGCGTGACAAAGGGAATCGGTATCGTATGTAAATGGTTCAATCGATCACTAAGTTATCGTTGAATATGTGGAAGCCATTATGGATCTCCAGATCCCGCTATTGGTTATTGGTCGAAGAGGAGTCTCGACCATGTCTACATAGTTCACGAACCGTAGGGTGACACACTCTAGGTTTGATGTCGTTTTAAGTGATATGGAATTTGGAATGGAGTTTGAATTTTGTTCGGAGTCTCGGATGGGATCTAGGACATCACGAGGAGGTCTGGAATGGTCCGGAGAATAAGATTCATATATAGGAAGTCACTTTCCAATTTTGGAAATGATCCGGTGCATTTATGGAAGGTGCTAGAATGTTCTAGAACTTTCCGGAAGAAATCACCATGGAAGGTGGAGTCCCGGTTGGACTCCACCAACCCTAACCAGCCAACCAAGTGGGAGGGTGGAGTCCATGGTGGAATCCACCTCCTTGGCCGGCCAACAAAGGGGGAAAGGGAGGAGTCCCTGTCCCTCTAGGTTTCGTCCATATGGAAGTTTTAAATTGGGGTCTTATTCGAACTTTTGGGCAAAGCCTTAGGGAATCCACCTATATAATGAGGAGGAGAGGGAGGGGCTGGTTACACCAAGTTGGCCGCACCCCCCAGGGCTCCTAGGCCGGCGTCCAAGCAGCCCCCTCTCCCAAACCCTAGCCTCTCTCCTCCTCCATCTTCTCCCATGGTGCTTAGGCGAAGCCCTGCCGGAGATCTCCACCACCACCGACACCACGCCTTCATGCTGTCGGGATCCCGAGGAGGATCTACTACATCCGCTGCCTGCTGGAACGGGGAGAAGGACGTCGTCATCAACACCGAACGTGTGACCGAGTACGGAGGTGCTGCCCGACTATGGCACCGTCAAGATCTTGTACGCGCTTTTGAAAGCGGAAAGTGATCGACTACAGCAACAACGAGATCTAATCTCGTAGGCTTTGGAAATCTTCGAGGGTTAGTCTCATGATCTTCTCGTTTCTACCATCTTCTAGATTGGATCTTGGCTTGTTATTCGTTCTTGCGGTAGGAAATTTTTTGTTTTCTATGCTACGAATCCCATCAGTGGTATCAGAGCCGTGTCTATGCATAGATTGGTTGCACTAGTAGAACACAATGGTTTTGTGGGCGTTGATGCTTTTCTTGTCTCTTGTTATGTGTAATTTGCATCTTGTGGGATGGTGGGATGAAGCGGCCCGGGCTAACTTTACATGACCGCGTTCATGAGACTTGCTCCACGCTCGACATGCAACTTGTATTGCATAAGTGCTTTGCGGGTGTCTGTCTCTCTCACCATAGTGAAGATTCAATATACTCTTTCTATTGACAACGCTAGTATCACCGTTGTGGTTCATGTTCGTAAGTAGATTGGATCTTACTCGAAAACCCTAAACCACGTAAAATATGCAAACCAAATTAGAGGCGTCTAACTTGTTTTTGGAGGGTTTGGTGATGTGATATGGCCATGATGTGATAATGAATATGTATGAGATGATCATTATTGTATTGTGACAACCGGCAGGAGCCTTATAGTTGTCTTTATATTTCATGTTGTAGTATTATTTCAAAGTAGTTGTAATAGTTGCTACATGTGGTGAACAACCATGATGACGGCGCCATGGACCTTGACGCTACACCGACGATGATGGAGATCATGCCCGTTGATGATGGAGATCATGTCCGTGCTTTGGAGATGAAGATCAAAGGCGCAAAGACTAAAGGGCCATATCATATCACATTATGAATTGCATGTGATGTTAATCCTTTATGCATCTTATCTTGCTTAGATCGCGACGGTAGCATTATAAGATGATCCCTCACATTAATATCAAGATAATAAAGTGTTCTCCCCTCGTATGCACCGTTGCTACAGTTCGTCATTTTGAAGCATGTCGTGATGATCGGATGTGATAGATTCTACGTTCACATACAACGGGTGTAAGCCATGTTGCACACGCGGAAATACTTGGGTTTCCTTGAAGAGCCTAGCATGTACAGACATGGCCTCGGAACACAGGAAACCGAAAGGTTGAACACGAGTCATATGGATGATATGATCAACATGTTGATGTTCACCATTGAAGCTACATCATCTCACGTGATGATCGGTTTTGGTGTAGTGGATATGGATCGTGTACCACTAAACAACTATGAGGGATGTTGTATTAAGTGGGAGTTCATTAGTAATTAGATTAAAACATGAACTAATTATCATGAACATAGTATGAATAGTATTTTGAATTAAATTTGTAGAATTGGCATCCGTTATCTACCAAGCGCTAGTCTTGTAATTGAGATAGAAACACAGTTATGTCTGATAAGAAACTTTACGGACTGGTACCGTATTGTTGAAGAATCAAGATATGATTAAGTCCTATTGCAAACTTTTGGTAAACCTCACATTATTGATTCAAAGAGCAATGGTTTCAATTAGTACCTAAAATCATCTTGTCTCCGTGAAACTTGAAGTTCAAATCCATTTGAAAAGTAAGGAGCTGAAAATTTTGTTTTCAGAAATAAGCAAGGTATGAGATATATGTGATATCTAAGACCTTATTGCAAGGTGATAGAATATAATCTGGTGATACTACATAAACTCATAAGTTTTATGGAATGTACGAAGGTTGAAGACGCTAGGCGTCCCAATCCTCCAACTAGCTGGGCACTAAAGATATTCACATTTCCATGAAGTGATCGCCCTTAGTATGCACCGTTGCTAAGACTCGTCGTTAAAGCATCTCGTGATGACCGGGTGTTATAGATTCTACGTGTGCATACAACGGGTGCAAGCCATATTTGCACATACGAGTACTAAGGTTAACTTTACGAGCATAGCATGTACAGACATGGTCTCGGAAAGTCACCATGATTTGATGGATAAAAATTATGAGTGAAATTGTTCATCACATTAAAAGGTTACTAATAGTGAAATCTGAAACACTTGTCATGTGACGATCAACTTCAAAGTAAGAACCTCAAGGTTATTAGTATTTGACCAATGGACCTAGAAGTTATTGAAGGTGAAGTGTTTTCTGAGAATGAGGAAAGCTAAAAGAGAAACTACAAAAGATTTTGGCAGAAAGAAAGAAAAGACTAGAAAGTCTAGCTCAGGTGTATATAGATGATATACATGTTATGAATGTATTCCTTGTTTGGTCACACAGTGAAATTCTTGGGTATAAGTACCATATTGGTTGGTATGAGATGTCATACAACACAACGCAATACAAGAATACAATGGCCTAAGTGACTGATAAGGAATGTGGTAATAATGCACGTCTGGACAAAATAAAGTGTTATTATGTTTGTCATTGGCATTCTACCTAGCCCTTCAGATTTATAATAAAGAACTTCATAATTGTTATTTTGTTGTGGTCAAATGAAAACAATGAGTTGTTCAAATTATGACCTTACTCCATGTACGATGGATAAGTTATTATAAATCTTAATGGTGAAACACACATGCATAACACTGACGCTAACACGCCATAATGCAAATGATATGAATTCCACTTATTAGTGGAACCGCCATTTAGGTCATGTTAGAAAGGAACGCATGAAGGAACTCCATGCAAATGGATTTTTTGAGTCATTTGATTTTTGAATCGTTTGGCACTTGCAAATCTTTTCTAAAAGAAAATGACTAAAATACCGTTCATAGGCCAAGAGTTGAACGGGCAACTAACTTAGTGGAAACATACATGATGATGTATGTGGTTCATTGGGCATAGTTGTGTGCGGGAGATTCTTATACTTTATGAAAACTTCCAATAATGAATTGAGTATATATATGTGGATATATTTATTCGATAAATAATAAGTTTGAAATATTTGAATGGATTCAAATAAATTTCAGCATGAAGTGGAAATCATCGTAATAGAAAAGTCAAATATCTATGATTGGATCATGGTGGAAATATTTGAATTACGAGTTTTAGCGAACATCTAAGAGAGTTATGAAATTGTTCTACAACTCATGTTTCTTGGAATATCATAGTGATGATGGAGTATCCAAGAGACGGATCAAAACCTTGTTGGATTAATGATGAGATAAAATAAAATGACGCTATTATATTTTTGTGGATTGTGCTTTAGAGACTACCGCTTTTACACTAAATAAATAGAGCGTCATCATAAATCCGTTGAAATGACACCATATGAGTTATGGCATGGGTATAAACCCTAATAGTCCTTTCTTAAATTTTGGTATGCATAGCATAAGTGAATGAGTTTACAACCAAAATCGGATGAATGTCTTTGCTGGTTATCCCAGAGAACAAATTGGGAATTCTTTCCACTATGAAATCAAAGACAAAAGTGTTTGTCGATGTTTCTTATTTCCAAGAAATTGTTTCTAGCGAAGTATTTGAGTGGGAGGACAATAGAACTTGATAAGGTTGATGAACCTGAGCATGATGATCAGAGTAGCGCAGCATCGGAAATGGTTCTGGAAGCGGCCACGATGATCATGGCTCCCATGTCTACAAAGTGTTATAGTCATGGAGATCAAAGTACCTATTGAATCTTGTAGGTATGGTTTAGTTTGTGATCAAATAAATGATTTGTGAAGAAAGGATTGATTTTGAACAATGATAAACCAACTATATACAAAGAAGCTATGATGGACCCTGACTCCGTTAAAATGGCTATGCGCCATGAAATCCAAGATAGGTGAATACTTTTTGAAAGTAAATGGATCTATAAAATTGATGGACTTGGATGGAATATCCCTGAAGAAGCTCGACTTGTCAAAAAGTTGTTTACGACAAAGTTCAAAGAGTTGACTACGATAAGATTAGATCTTCCGTAGCGATGCTTATAGTCTATGTGGATTATTCTAGTAATTGCTACATATTTAATTTATGAGATATGCTAGTAGGATGGCAAAATATATTATTTAACAGAAGTGTGTATTAAAGGTGTATAAAAGATACAACTGAGAGTTTTGCTAGTCCGTAGAATACTAAAAAGGTGTGCAAACTTCACTGGATGAAGTGGGTATCACGGAGTTGGAATCTTCAACGGATGAAATGATCAAAGAGTTATGATTTCATCAGAAACGATGAAGAAGCTTGCATTTGCAAGAAATTAAGTGGGAGCGCTGAGATATATTTATAATACTTTATGTAGATGACATATCGTTGAATATTAATAATGTAATCATGTACTTGATATGATTAGAAGGTTTTGTTGAAAATCAACTTCAATGAAAGGATATGGACTGAAATATATTTAGCGTCAAGATCTATGAAGATATATTGAAACGCATAATAAGTTTAAGTCAAAGTACATAGAATGAATATTGAAGTAGTTCAATATAAAAATATTAAGAAGGTGTTCTTTTCATGTGAAGGTTTAACAAGACTTGAGTGTATCTGACACTCAATGAGTAAAAACACATGAGTGATTTTAGATCACGAATAATATGTACACAATCAGATGTCCTGTGCTCTAAAGAGGTAGGAGCATATACCAGAATGATTCATGTGATGATCATTGGACAACAGTAAGAATATCCCTGAGTGCTTTAGAAGAACCAAGGATATTAGTTTTGTATGGGGTAATCATAAACAAATCCGGTTGGACTCGACCAACCCTAACCAGCCAACCAAGTGGGAGGGTGGAGTCCATGGACTCCACCTCCTTGGCCGACCAACAAAGGGGGAAAGGGAGGAGTCCCTGTCCCTCTAGGTTTCGTCCATATGGAAGTTTTGAATTGGGGTCTTATTCGAACTTCTGGGCAAAGCCTTAGGGAATCCACCTATATAATGAGGAGGAGAGGGAGGGGCTGGTTACACCAAGTTGGCCGCACCCCCCAGGGCTCCTAGGCCGGCGCCCAAGCAGCCCCCCTCTCCCAAACCCTAGCCTCTCTCCTCCTCCATCTTCTCCCATGGTGCTTAGGCGAATGTAACATCCCAAAAATCCAAAACAAAATAAATGAATTTCCCTAGTTCCAAATTTTGGAACTAACAAAAAAAATTATTAAATTAAGTGTGATACATAGTGATCTTGCTTAATTCTTGTGCTATTGCTATGATTGCTTGTTATTAGTATTTGAAGTGATCTTAAACCCTAAACCTCACCCCTCTTTTCATCACCCAAGTTAAAATAAAATAAAAGGAAATTAAATAAGAAAAAGGTATATGTGCCTATGGCTATTTTACAAATCTTTACCCTAGACCTTTCTACTTTGTTTAGAGGTTTGGAAAACCTTCATACACCCTATCTAGCACTTATCAAACCAAATCCAAAGTGAAACAAAAGAAATTAAAAAGAAACTAAAAATGCCATAGAGGCATATGAGAGCAAAATAGCAAATATGTGAATTTAAGAATATTGACCCTAATACATGTTGTGAATGGTTGGATCACTCCTATATACCATTTCAACACTCAACAACACCAATTGGGTCAACCCAAGTCAACTTAAAACTCAAATGCAACATATGCATAGAGGCATATGTGGCACATAGCCATAATACCCAATTCTTGTCCTATGCCTTTATACCTTGACCAAATGGTGTGAAACCATCTCTAAACCTAATCTAACCCTAAATTGACCCTCAACCTTGCCCAAGTAAAGCAAGGGAAACAAATTACAAGAATAAGAAAAATTGACACATCACCTCTTATGTGTTATGGCCATTTTTGCAAATCTTTGAGCAAGACCATTTGAATTGGTTTCAATGGTCTTAAAATGTTTCTAAACTAATAAGAATCACATTAGAGTCAAGAAATATCAATTCAATTGGAGAGAAATCAAATGGTGAGATAATTCCATTTTCACTCACATACACATAAGACCAATTTTGTAAATCTTCACCAAAGACCACCATTGCTTGATCTCTTGCTTGTAGAATGTTTATATATGATAAACAAACACAATTGCATCAAAGAAACCCAAATCAAAGCAAAGAAGAATTCAAATGCAACTTATATATGATAATGGTCATTTGGCCATTTTATATTATCTTACCCACTTTGAGCTCTTCTATTAAGAAATTTTCAAACCAAACCCTGCCAACTCTTTGCACCTCATCCAAGACCTCATCAAAATGAACCTTTTTCGTGTTGACCACTTTGACCAAAGCTTTGACCATTGCTCTAATTATTCAAGCCAAGATGCCACCTTGAAACAAATTCTAGATTCCCTCCACTATTTGAATTTTCACAAAACCTCTCCAAATTTCAAACCAATGCCACACATTGTTGCCCAACATCATTTAGAACACAACCATGCAGCCATTTGTCCAAAATTACACACAAGGGAGGTCATTGCTTTGGAGATGAGAAGTACACATAAAGTGAAAAGGGGGTACAATTCACTTTAATCATCACTTTCTCACTTTTTCTCTCTCCCTCTCTTTCCATCCTTGATAGTACACCATGGTACTCTGAAAGCACCTCAATGAGTGACTCCACCTTAGCCATGATCATCACCTTGCTCATGCATGCCACTTCTATGCATGTGTCACACATACCTTTTAACTTTAATCAAATGGCACACCCCTAGCCCTCTCCAACCTGGTGCACTATGTCACATAGATTCATCACACCTCAACCACTCTTGCAGCACTCATAGACCAAGAAAATGATGCAAAGAGTACCATGCCAAGCCCGTGCCATTGAAATAGACATCACCATGCCAACCCATGTCATCCTTCCGCTCCTGTCCTTCTAACCTTGTCAAATAAGCTCCCCTCCCATCACAAATCATCACCATGCCAGGTTTGACCCAAGGAGAGCCCTACACACTCCAATGCCATCCCACGTCGGCCATGTGAGCACCATCATGTCACCACTGCCCCTGGACCTCTCCTCCCCCTATGACCATGTCACATTGCCTCACTTTTACCTCCTGATCGTGCTAGACATAACCCTTGGTGGAGGAAAGCAAGACTTGACCCAAAACACGCATGCCATGGCACATGATCACCAACCCGAGGACACCACCAGCCCCACGCGTGCACACTGCAACTCAGCACTTCCCCCTGCGCCACCAGTACCTCCTCATCCCCGCACACACTCTAGACATGGCCATAGGCCCGCACGCGCACCAGGACGGCGACACGACGCGACGCCCGCAAGGACGCCTACGTCGGCCTCGACCTCGTGTGCCCTGCACGCTACGTCTGCAAGCTAGCCACTGCACACGCATGCTCCCCTACTCCTTACCTCCCTTCCTGGCGCAGTAGCCATGATGAAGAGGCTTGCACGCGCCGCGCCTCACGACGTCGCCCGCCATGACCTCCACGTCGCGTTCCCTCACCTGGACACTATATAAACCCCCCTCCTCGCTTGGAACAGCACCACACAACCTTGCAACCTCCCTCTCTTCCTCCTAGCGTCTCCCTCTCGCCCTCCTCGCAGCACACCGGAGCAAAAGCTCACCGGCGGCATCCCTCAAAAACCGCCCAGTTTTTCATCACCATAGCCCCCGAGCCCTACAGCAAAGTTGTAGCCCTTGGAAAGACCTTTCCAACGCAACCAACCACGCCTCAATCCGAGCTCCGAGGTGAGAGAAATCGCCCCCGCAAGCCTGCAGTGTCGGGAGGAAGACGAAGGCCCAGCACCGTCGGATCGTCATCCGACGATCTGCGCGCCCCGCGCGCGGGCGACGTGCATGCGCCATGCACGCACGGCCCGGGCAGCAGCTGGGCCGGCCCAACTTCTTCCCGCCCTCAGTTTGAATTTAAATTCCGTTTTATCTTTTTCCTTTATTTTTGCATACTGATGCAGTGCTAGAAATTGAATAGCTTTAAATCTACAAATCCAAATCTGGTGATTCAAATTGCTATAGAAAGCTTATGAAATTATCTAGCTAACCTCACTGGATTCAACCCCATATGTTGTGTAGATTTTGAATAGCAAAAATAACAAAACAGAGACTTTTCAGTATTCAAATAAATCTTAAATATCAACCAATTTGAATTTTGAAGTGAACCCAATTGCAATAATTCACATTTCACAAACCCTAATTTACTATGTAAAAATATGATATGGGTTCTGTACATGATCATGGGCTAGAAGCAAATATTGGCTATGTAGTCAATACTAGCCCATTTAAAGTATATCCAAATTTTAGAATTTAAATCTATGAGGTGTAGCACCTCATTTAAATCATTCTCACAAGTGATATGAAGTAATGTGTTGACCTTTAATTTCTTAGGCTCATACTTGCTCACTTGTAGAATTTAAATCAAATTAGTATTTAAAATTGCCATGGTTATTTAAATCACATGAGATGATGAATCTCATTTAAATCCCTTTTCTCGAATAATAAGTGTGAAGTGTTGACCTTGGTCAACATGGGATCACCCCTGGTTATTTGAGAAGATTAAATATTAAAAAGATTCAATGAGAGGAAATTATTTCTCCAAACCAAAGAGAAACCCTAATTCCAATTTTCAATGAGAGGAAATTATTTTCCTAATTGTTAAATAAGTGTTATCACCAGAATTTGACCGAGTCAGAGGTGGGCCGCGATCAAGATTGGGCTTGAAGAATATACATAGAAGAAATACGTGAACCGGCCTTATACACGAAGATTGGGCAGTTTGCCCTTGTATCTGTAAATATAGTAGGATACGTGTCGGTTAGATAAAACTTGACTCGTGCACGGTTGTGATTACTCCCACGTTAGAAAGTCTACAGACTATAAATATGTATCTAGGGTTATCGAGATAAACAACAATCACGTTCATCACAAACCAATCTTGGCGCATCGCCGACCCCTTGTTTCGAGGGTTTCTTCCGGGTAAGCATCATGCTGCCTAGATCGCATCTTGCGATCTAGGCAGTATACGTTTATTCGTTATCCATGCGTTGCTCGTGCTGAAGCCTTGTTGATAGCGAGCAACGTAGTTATCATAGATGTGTTAGGGTTAGCATTGCTTTACCTTGCTACATGCTTTCGTTCATGCAACCCTTAGACGTCTAGCCGTCCTTACACCTTTCTTAGGTGTAAGGGCGGCACCTTGATTGATCATTATTTAGTAGATCCGATCCGTTATGATCGCTCCTTGATTCCTCAAGGATTAGTTCAATATCTGCATAGTTAGGCCTTACAAACGGGTTGAATGATCCAGTAGCACGTAGGGTGTAGTTTGCTAACCCTAAACAGGATGTTCCGGGGATCAACTTAATGTTGGTTTTTAGGCCTTGTCTAGGGTCGGTTTATGATCACCGTGCGTGGCTGCCAGGCTCAATCACGAGTAGGATGTTCCGATTATGCGGTGAAAACCCTAGATCGTCGTAGGTCGTTTTAGCTTTGTTTTGATCAAGCAGGACCACCATGCAACCGTAAACCCCATACGAGTCATGGGTGGATCGGCTCCCTGAGCCGATTCACGGGACAACCTGAGAGCCAATCGAGGCTCGTATTTAATGTTTACATGTATGCCATGCAGGAAATTAAGCGAAGCAAATCCATCACCTTCCTGACCAGTTATAGGTCAGGTGGCACGCCCTTGCACCAGCATCGGGACGTGTGTACCAGGAGCTTTGCGGGCCGTCGCTCGGAGGGACCAGGGCTAGCTGCAGCCCTAGGTTGTTCCCGGCTCTTCGTGTTGCCAGCCGTTGCTCGCCGGTGGGTTTCGGACGCCAACAATAAGGAAACCCTAGAATAATTGTTGATAAATGTTAAGAGCATGTCTAGTAGAGCCCCTAAACCCCTAAATCTGTAAAAATAACCGCTTTTTTTACAGTTTTTGACGGAAAAATCGCAAAGATTAGAGCCCCTAAAACTGTAAAACTGTAAAAAAATTCCCAGGTCGGACCTGGGAATCCCTTCTTGGCCTGTAGAAACGAGGGTTGGGCAATCCAACCCGTCCCCGACCTGGGAACGCCTCGTACACGCGCGGGAGGGACATTTCAGCTCCCTCTTCCTCCCTCTTCCTCCCTCCCCCAATCCCGCCGCCGCCGCCGCCCTCCAGCCCCGCCGCGGCCCGCCTCCGCCGCGCCCGGCCTCCTCCGCCGCCCGCCTCCGCCCCGCCTCCTCCGCCGCGCCCCGCCTCCTCCGCCCGGCCTCGCCTCCGCCGCTTCGCCTCCTCCGCCTCGGCCTCACCTCCTCCCGCCCCGGCCTCGCCTCCGCCGCGGCCCGCCTCCGCCCGGCCTCCTCCCGCCTCCTCCGCCCCGCCTCCGCCTCCGCCCCGCCTCCGCCGCGCCCCGCCTCCTCCGCCGCGCCCGCCTCCGCCGCCCCGGCCCGCCTCCTCCGCCCGGCCCCGCCTCCGCCCGGCCTCCTCCCGCCCCGGCCTCCTCCCGCCCCGCCCGTGCCGCCCGTGGCCGCGCCGCCCGCCCCGCCGCCCGTGGCCGCGCCGCCGCCCGCCGCCGTGGCCGCGCCGCCGCCTCGGCCCGCCGCCCGCCCGGCGCCGTCGCTCCCGCCCCACCCCCGCACCGGCCGCCCACCCGCACGTCGCCGCCGTGGTCGGCGCGGCGGCGGCGTGCGGGGCATCACCTCGTGCCGGCCGTCGGCCCCGCACCGGCCGTCGCTCCCGCCCCCGCCCCGCACTGCCGCACCACCCGCACCTCCCCGGAAACGGACGAAGGTGTCCTCCGGTGGTCCTCGTGCTGCCAAGGCCAAGGCGGCCTCCTCCCCGGCGCCGAGGAAGGCCGTGGCCAAGAGGAGGGCCCCGGCGGGCCGCCCGCCCCGGAGGTGCCGCCCGCCCCGGCCGCCGTCGTGCCGCCCGCCCCGGCCGCCGTGCCGCCCGCCCCGGCCGCCGTGTCCTTCATGGACATGCTCAATGAGGTGGAGGTGGACATCAACGCTCCACCGCTTGATCCCTATAGGGATGATGATTTGGAGGGAGGAGATGAGGAGGAGGAGGATGATGATGATGAAGACATCACAGAGATACAAGAGGAGGCGTTCACCCGCGTCCGCTCGTCGAACTACACCGACGCGGAAGATATACTCTTGGTTCGAGCTTGGGCGTCGGTGGGGTTGGATGCGGGCACCGGTACCGACCAAACCGGTAAACGGTATTGGCAGCGCATCGAGGACGCCTACCTTAAGATGAAGCCGAAGAGGAGTGGGTTCGCCTCTCGCTCATTCCGGTCGCTTCAAGGCCGGTGGGACTTGATGAAGCCGGCATGTGCGCGTTGGAGTGCCGCCATGGACCAAGTGATGGATGCGCCGCCGAGTGGCACCGTGGAGAGTGACTATGTAAGTTTGCAAACCTCACATCGTATGGTTTCTCTCATGTGTGTTGTATGGTTTCTCTCATGTGTGTTGTGTGTGTTGCTTGGTTTGTAGGAGAAGATTGCCGGCTTGAGGTACAAGGAGATGGCCGGCTCCAAGGGCAAAGAATTCCCATTCAAGCATGTTTGGTCAATTCTTCAAACATATGACAAGTGGAAGTTGAGAGATGATGAAACCGCACCGAAGAAGTCCGCAATGCTTGACATGGATGATCCGGAAGTTGAGGAGAGGAACTTGAACAAGCCCGAGGGAACCAAGAAGGCCAAGCTTAGGGTGAAGATGGAAGGAGAGGCGGCTAGCCTAAGGGAGAAGATGGATCATATGATGAAGGCAAGAGAGGCTTTGGCAACCAAGACGTTGGAGACAAAGCTTCTCATCACCGAGCAAAAGAAGGTGGTCAAGCGTGCACACATTGAAGCAAAGCGTGAGGAGGCAGCCCGCAAGGCCGACTTGGAGGAGAGGATGCTCAAGGTGAAAGAAGCAAAGGTATGGAAAGAACTCATGGTGGAAGAGAAGGAGCACATGATGATGTGCAAGAAAGACATGGATGAAGAGCAATTGCAATGGTGGAAGGAGTACAAGGAGGACATCGCCGAGAGGAAGAGGATGTTCCGAGGGTCCTCCTCTACCTTTGTAGTTGACACTACCATGAGCGATGGCGGTGTCGACAACTCGCATGATGGTGGGGTTTGATGGTGGTGGAGTGGCCTAGCATATGGCACCGACGTGTAATTTTTTGGTGATGGTGCCAATGAGATGGGCAAGATGATGATTATGTGATGTAAAAACTACTAAACCATGCATCCATGATTATTACTTTTGTAGTATGTTTGATGATTCATTGTGTTTTTGTGTCATATTGTGATGAATATGTGACAGGTTTAGAGGTTGGGGTTGAGGCAAAGAATAGAACCCCTAAACCCTCAAACCCCTAAAACGGAATATTCTGTTACACGGGTTGGGTTTAGGGGTTCTATTCTTTGCCCCTGTTTTTCAACCTGTAAATGTGTCCAAAACTTGCAAATCTCGGCCTGTAAATCCTAGAAAACTTTTACAGTTTTAAGGGTTCTACTAGACATGCTCTAAGTAATGATGCTAAGATCCATTGTGTGAGCCATTAAGGCTAACTAAGACTACTTAAGTGTTGTTTGGTGATTGTATCCTCATATTCGTTTATAGATGCTAGTACCGGAGACTATCAAGAGGAAGAGGTCTTCTACCAAGAGGAAGAGCAAGAAAACTTTGATCACATCACCAACCAAGGCAAGCTATTACCAATGCAAGCTAGACTAATGCAAACTATTTTGGTTGCAAGTTTATATTCTTGCAAAGTGCAAAGCTCTACAAGAGCAAGGCACTATTACATTCTACTTTATGAACCTATCCCAAGTTTTTACTTTACAAGCTTTACTTGATTTTATTTATCAAAGTTACTTTTTGGTTTATGATTCACTTGGTTGAATTATAGAGTAGTACAAGAGCATCACACTTATCCTAGCAAGCTCCAAGATACTTAGCACCCCTCATAACTAGTTGCTAGTGCTCAATATGAAAAGTGACTATTCTAGTTGGGGACTTGTGAATTGAAATGACTTTGAAAACCTTGGAATGATGAGTCATTCTATTGAAAGATTTTGAAGGTGAATATGACTGGTGAATGACTTGGTGAAATTTTACAAAAACACTGATGGTTGGGTTCGGATGCGATACCATTCCAATTTTACAAGTACCCCCACAATACCTGAATCTGGGTAAGGCTTAGCTGGAAACTTATGTATTTTAGTATGGGTTCCCTCTGAACAAGCATCATCGGGGTTATGCTGGAGGCTGCCTCTACAAAAGGAGTGATGTGAAATGACGTGAAATGAGGTGAATGTCCGGCCCAAGCCCTGTGCAGTTCCCAGGCTGACCGCGTGTCTTCACTGGGAGGCCAAGCTCATGGGGAGAGGTGCCTATACTAGAGTATGTAAATGAAAGGTTAGGATTGGTAGTTCGCGTACTGCGTACGATAAATCAGGGCCAGTTACCCCTGACGAACTATTGCAATTGTTGTGGCACAAGTGTACAATCTCTGCAGAGTTAAACCTATTCGAATAGCCGCGTCCGCGGTTATGGACAGTTGGAAAGGCCATACTGTTCTGTCATCAGAACTTTTCTAAAAATATGAATGGTGACTTGTGATTTTGAATTGAAAGGTGACTTTGACTTTGAATCACAACTGAGTTGTGGGAATGACACTAATGTTCCCATTTGAGTTAGTTGAGCAATGAAGGTTTTTGATTATTAAAGTGTTTACGAAATAAAACTGGCTTTATGCAAATGAAACTAGAGCTTAGAACCCCCTTACTATAGTTGATAGTATTTACCTTAGTATTTAGTTTGCGAGTACTTTAAAGTACTCATGGCTATGTCCCTGGCTATTCAAATGGCCAGACTATGAAGACGAGTACCAGAACCCGGAAGAAGGACAGCAGGACGTCTACGACAACTAGGATCACTCCTGATGTCAACAGTTGCCTGTGGAATAGATGGACTACTACTACGCTATTTCGCTTCCGCTATGTGTTATGTAATGAATAAATAGAACTTCTATTATTGTAATGAGACTGGATCATGTGATCCTTTATTTGTAAGACGATTATGTGTTGTAATGAATGATGTGTTGTGATATCAATCTATTATGTCTCGCAAAAACAATATTCCTGGGATTGCGAGGAATGGCATAATAGACATCTGGACTTAAAAATCCGGGTGTTGACAAGTTGGTATCAGAGCCATTGTTGACCTTAGGAGACCCTAGTTAGAATGGACGTCTGAAAAACTTAGTTTCAAAACAAATGAAGTGACTATTTATGAAAAACTTATTCTCCCCCTTATCATTGAGATCTTTTTCAAAATAAGAAAGTTATGCTCTATTCTTCTTATACTATTACCTAAAATTTTGACACACTTCTCTAACTTACTCATCATAATTCTTCACAGATGGAGTACAAATGGGAGTTTTATCAGCTTGGTCACGGAGGCAACCTGATGTTCGAGAAAGACTTGAAGCAACTAGTGGACTATCTAGGACGCCCGTACCCCGAGTTTTTCGGAACACCCCTCAACAATCACGCCAGAGGACCACCTCAGTGGGAAGTTTCTGCCGATCTACGAAGGAAGCCTGGAACCCCAATATGGGAAACCATATGGTTTTCTGTAACGGGAAACACTTGGAAGGAAGGACTAGTCAGAGCTATGCAAGAAGCAATTTCTCATCTGTGTGGACAAAATGAGAACAAGATTAAGAACACTCGCTTCATCTACTACCCAAGACATGACCCCACCAGAAGACCGATGACCATGCCCCCGCACACGGAGATGAACCACTATGTAGCACACCTCGACTTCATGCTGTACAAGACCCGCAAGGAGTTGGACAATGCCCTCGCTTTTCGCCAAGCACATTACCCGTGAAGACGAAGTATTCCCCCCTGAAGAGTAGTTTCATTTAAAGCACTTTTGTATGTGTAAGTTGTATCAGGATCCCCTTGTATCGTAGAGCGATGAATCGTTCTTCAAACCAACGGTGTGTTAGCTTTGTAATGTGTGATGCTTGGTATGAATGAAAAAAGTGTTGTTGGTTTTTACCCCCGCAACACTACTCAAGTTTTCAATATTATGAACTTTTTTAACAAACCTTAACCAAACAAACCCTAGAAAGTTCCCTCTTATCTTATCATCTACCTCAATGTTCAGATGGCCCCACCAACCCACAACGCAACCCAAGATGCCATGATGCAACTGCTGCAGACGATGATGGCAGACCGAGAAGTCGAGAGAGCTGAACGCCAAGCCAACATTACCGCACTGCAACAGATAGCTCAGAACAATCAAGGCCACGGAAACCACGATCACCCTGGATCGAAGCTAAAGAACTTTCAACACACCAACCCTCCGGTATTCAACAAGACTGAAGAGCCCCTCGATGCTGATGACTGGCTCCAAACCATGGAGAACAACCTCGAAGTTGCGGGAGTTGAAGCCGCAGAAAAAGTGTTGTTTGCCACCCACTACTTGTCAGGACCTGCCAGAGCCTGGTGGACAAGTGCCCGTGCAATGAATGCGGGACAAATGATGACATGGGAAGACTTCAAGCTGAAATTCAGCAAATACCACGTGCCCCAAGGACTGATCAAGAAGATGAGAGACGAGTTCCGTGAACTCAAGCAAGGAAGAATGTCCGTGGTGGAATACCGCGACAGGTTTCTCACTCTGTCAAGGTACGCCCCGGATGAGACCGACACCAACGAGAAAAGGAAGGAGAGATTTCTGAACGGACTACACGACGAGATGCAGACTGTGTTAGTGAACATCCCATTCGCTGACTTAGAAGCTCTGGTAGACTCAGCCATACAGATGGAAGGAAAGCGGCATCAGGCCAACAAGAACCACAAGCGCAGAATGATGAACCAGAATGGACCCCACCACACCCAGAAGTACCGCAATAACTCTTCTGGAGGATTCACCCAAAGATACAACAAACCCCCTGCTCAGAGTTATCGCCCCAACCACCACAACAAGAACGGAGGACCCCCGAAGCCCGGAGGCAACAACAACAACAACAACAACCACAACAACAACAACCACCCCAAAAACAGCAACAACAATGGAAACAACAACAACACCAATACTGCCCCAAGGACTGGAAGCAATGCTACCCCCATCATTCCCAAAGACAAGTCCACCGTCAACTGCTATGAATGTGGAGTTGTGGGTCACTTCTCCAATGAGTGCCCCAAAAAGCTTGCCAGGATTGCCGCCAATACCGCAGCACCTGCTCAGCAACAGCGCCGCTTTGCCGGAAGAAGGAATCAGAACAACAACAACGGCCGTTTCTACCACATGAATGCCACTGAAGCTCAGGAAGCACCCCAGACCATGCCAAGTATGTCTTCCTGTTAATAAAATGCTCAATCTCTCTTAGGAACCTAACTTTTCTTAAAATCTCGGGACGAGATTTGTTTAAGGGGGAAGGGTTTGTAACATCCCGAAAATTCAAAACAAAATAAATGAATTTCCCTAGTTCCAAATTTTTTTGAGTTTTAACCTAGTTCCAAATTTTGGAACTAACAAAAACTTTTATTAAATTAAGTGTGATACATAGTGATCTTGCTTAATTCTTGTGCTATTGCTATGATTGCTTGTTATTAGTATTTGAAGTGATCTTAAACCCTAAACCTCACCCCTCTTTTCATCACCCAAGTTAAAATAAAATAAAAGGAAATTAAATAAGAAAAAGGTATATGTGCCTATGGCTATTTTACAAATCTTTACCCTAGACCTTTCTACTTTGTTTAGAGGTTTGGAAAACCTTCATACACCCTATCTAGCACTTATCAAACCAAATCCAAAGTGAAACAAAAGAAATTAAAAAGAAACTAAAAATGCCATAGAGGCATATGAGAGCAAAATAGCAAATATGTGAATTTAAGAATATTGACCCTAATACATGTTGTGAATGGTTGGATCACTCCTATATACCATTTCAACACTCAACAACACCAATTGGGTCAAGCCAAGTCAACTTAAAACTCAAATGCAACATATGCATAGAGGCATATGTGGCACATAGCCATAATACCCAATTCTTGTCCTATGCCTTTATACCTTGACCAAATGGTGTGAAACCATCTCTAAACCTAATCTAACCCTAAATTGACCCTCAACCTTGCCCAAGTAAAGCAAGGGAAACAAATTACAAGAATAAGAAAAATTGACACATCACCTCTTATGTGTTATGGCCATTTTTGCAAATCTTTGAGCAAGACCATTTGAATTGGTTTCAATGGTCTTAAAATGTTTCTAAACTAATAAGAATCACATTAGAGTCAAGAAATATCAATTCAATTGGAGAGAAATCAAATGGTGAGATAATTCCATTTTCACTCACATACACATAAGACCAATTTTGCAAATCTTCACCAAAGACCACCATTGCTTGATCTCTTGCTTGTAGAATGTTTATATATGATAAACAAACACAATTGCATCAAAGACACCCAAATCAAAGCAAAGAAGAATTCAAATGCAACTTATATATGATAATGGTCATTTGGCCATTTTATATTATCTTACCCACTTTGAGCTCTTCTATTAAGAAATTTTCACACCAAACCCTGCCAACTCTTTGCACCTCATCCAAGACCTCATCAAAATGAACATTTTTCGTGTTGACCACTTTGACCAAAGCTTTGACCATTGCTCTAATTATTCAAGCCAAGATGCCACCTTGAAACAAATTCTAGATTCCCTCCACTATTTGAATTTTCACAAAACCTCTCCAAATTTCAAACCAATGCCACACATTGTTGCCCAACATCATTTAGAACACAACCATGCAGCCATTTGTCCAAAATTACACACAAGGGAGGTCATTGCTTTGGAGATGAGAAGTACACATAAAGTGAAAAGGGGGTACAATTCACTTTAATCATCACTTTCTCACTTTTTCTCTCTCCCTCTCTTTCCATCCTTGATAGTACACCATGGTACTCTGAAAGCACCTCAATGAGTGACTCCACTTTAGCCATGATCATCACCTTGCTCATGCATGCCACTTCTATGCATGTGTCACACATACCTTTTAACTTTAATCAAATGGCACACCCCTAGCCCTCTCCAACCTGGTGCACTATGTCACATAGACTCATCACACCTCAACCACTCTTGAAGCACTCATAGACCAAGAAAATGATGCAAAGAGGACCATGCCAAGCCCGTGCCATTGAAATAGACATCACCATGCCAACCCATGTCATGCTTCCTCTCCTATCCTTCTAACCTTGTCAAATAAGCTCCCCTCCCATCACAAATCATCACCATGCCAGGTTTGACCCAAGGAGAGCCCTACACACTCCAATGCCATCCCACGTCGGCCATGTGAGCACCATCATGTCACCACTGCCCCTGGACCTCTCCTCCCCCTATGACCATGTCACATTGCCTCACTTTTACCTCCTGATCGTGCTAGACATAACCCTTGGTGGAGGAAAGCAAGACTTGACCCAAAACACGCATGCCATGGCACATGATCACCAACCCGAGGACACCACCAGCCCCACGCGTGCACACTGCAACTCAGCACTTCCCCCTGCGCCACCAGTACCTCCTCATCCCCGCACACACTCTAGACATGGCCATAGGCCCGCACGCGCACCAGGACGGCGACACGACGCGGCGCCCGCAAGGACGCCTATGTCGGCCTCGACCTTGTGTGCCCTGCACGCTACGTCTGCAAGCTAGCCACTGCACACGCATCCTCCCCTACTCCTTACCTCCCTTCCTGGCGCAGTAGCCATGATGAAGAGGCTTGCACGCGCCGTGCCTCACGACGTCGCCCGCCATGACCTCCACATCGCGTTCCCTCACCTGGACACTATATAAACCCCCCTCCTCACTTGGAACAGCACCACACAACCTTGCAACCTCCCTCTCTTCCTCCTAGTGCCTCCCTCTCGCCCTCCTCGCAGCACACCGGAGCAAAAGCTCACCGGCGGCATCCCTCAAAAACCGCCCAGTTTTTCATCACCATAGCCCCCGAGCCCTACAGCAAAGTTGTAGCCCTTGGAAAGACCTTTCCAACGCAACCAACCACGCCTCAATCCGAGCTCCGAGGTGAGAGAAATCGCCCCCGCAAGCCTGCAGTGTCGGGAGGAAGACGAAGGCCCAGCACCGTCGGATCGTCATCCGACGATCTGCGCGCCCCGCGCGCGGGCGACGTGCATGCGCCATGCACGCACGGCCCGGGCAGCAGCTGGGCCGGCCCAACTTCTTCCCGCCCTCAGTTTGAATTTAAATTTCGTTTTATCTTTTTCCTTTATTTTTGCATACTGATGCAGTGCTAGAAATTGAATAGCTTTAAATCTACATATCCAAATCTGGTGATTCAAATTGCTATAGAAAGCTTATGAAATTATCTAGCTAACCTCGCTAGATTCAACCCCATATGTTGTGTAGATTTTGAGTAGCAAAAATAAAAAAACAGAGACTTTTCAGTATTCAAATAAATCTTAAAAATCAACCAATTTGAATTTTGAAGTGAATCCAATTGCAATAATTCACATTTCACAAACCCTAATTTACTATGTAAAAATATGATATGGGTTCTGTACATGATCATGGGCTAGAAGCAAATATTGGCTATGTAGTCAATACTAGCCCATTTAAACTATATCCAAATTTTAGAATTTAAATCTATGAGGTGTAGCACCTCATTTAAATCATTCTCACAAGTGATATGAAGTAATGTGTTGACCTTTAATTGATTAGGCTCATACTTGCTCACTTGTAGAATTTAAATCAAATTAGTATTTAAAATTGCCATGGTTATTTAAATCACATGAGATGATGAATCTCATTTAAATCCCTTTTCTCAAATAATAAGTGTGAAGTGTTGACCTTGGTCAACATGGGATCACCCCTGGTTATTTGAGAAGATTAAATATTAAGAAGATTCAATGAGAGGAAATTATTTCTCCAAACCAAAGAGAAACCCTAATTCCAATTTTCAATGAGAGGAAATTATTTTCCTAATTGTTAAATAATGAAACCCTAGAATAATTGTTGATAAATGTTAAGTAATGATGCTAAGATCCATTGTGTGAGCCATTAAGGATAATTAAGACTACTTAAGTGTTGTTTGGTGATTGTATCCTCGTATTCGTTTATAGACGCTAGTACCGGAGACTATCAAGAGGAAGAGGTCTTCTACCAAGAGGAAGAGCAAGAAAACTTTGATCACATCACCAACCAAGGCAAACTATTACCAATGCAAGCTAGACTAATGCAAACTATTTTGGTTGCAAGTTTATATTCTTGCAAAGTGCAAAGCTCTACAAGAGCAATGCACTATTACATTCTACTTTATGAACCTATCCCAAGTTTTTACTTTACAAGCTTTACTTGATTTTATTTATCAAAGTTACTTTTTGGTTTATGATTCACTTGGTTGAATTATAGAGTAGTACAAGAGCATCACACTTAGCCTAGCAAGCTCCAAGATACTTAGCACCCCTCATAACTAGTTGCTAGTGCTCAATATGAAAAGTGACTATTCTAGTTGGGGACTTGTGAATTGAAATGACTTTGAAAACCTTGGAATGATGAGTCATTCTATTGAAAGATTTTGAAGGTGAATATGACTGGTGAATGACTTGGTGAAATTTTACAAAAACGCTGATGGTTGGGTTCGGATGCGATACCATTCCAATTTTACAAGTACCCCCACAATACCTGAATCTGGGTAAGGCTTAGCTGGAAACTTATGTATTTTAGTATGGGTTCCCTCTGAACAAGCGTCATCGGGGTTATGCTGGAGGCTGCCTCTACAAAAGGAGTGATGTGAAATGACGTGAAATGAGGTGAATGTCCGGCCCAAGCCCTGTGCAGTTCCCAGGCTGACCGCGTGTCTTCACTGGGAGGCCAAGCTCATGGGGAGAGGTGCCTATACTAGAGTATGTAAATGAAAGGTTAGGATTGGTAGTTCGCGTACTGCGTACGATAAATCAGGGCCAGTTACCCCTGACGAACTATTGCAATTGTTGTGGCACAAGTGTACAATCTCTGCAGAGTTAAACCTATTCGAATAGCCGCGTCCGCGGTTATGGACAGTTGGAAAGGCCATACTGTTCCGTCATCAGAACTTTTCTAAAAATATGAATGGTGACTTGTGATTTTGAATTGAAAGGTGATTTTGACTTTGAATCACAACTGAGTTGTGGGAATGACACTAATGTTCCCATTTGAGTTAGTTGAGCAATGAAGGTTTTTGATTATTAAAGTGTTTACGAAATAAAACTGGCTTTATGCAAATGAAACTAGAGCTTAGAACCCCCTTACTATAGTTGATAGTATTTACCTTAGTATTTAGTTTGCGAGTACTTTAAAGTACTCATGGCTGTGTCCCTGGCTATTCAAATGGCCAGACTATGAAGACGAGTACCAGAACCCGGAAGAAGGACAGCAGGACGTCTACGACAACTAGGATCACTCCTGACGTCAACAGTTGCCTGTGGAATAGATGGACTACTACTACGCTATTTCGCTTCCGCTATGTGTTATGTAATGAATAAATAGAACTTCTATTATTGTAATGAGACTGGATCATGTGATCCTTTATTTGTAAGATGATTATGTGTTGTAATGAATGATGTGTTGTGATATCAATCTATTATGTCTCGCAAAAACAATATTCCTGGGATTGCGAGGAATGGCATAATAGGCATCTGGACTTAAAAATCCGGGTGTTGACAGCGAAGCCCTGCCGGAGATCTCCACCACCACCGACACCACGCCGTCATGCTGTCGGGATTCCGAGGAGGATCTACTACATCCGCTGCTCGCTGGAACGGGGAGAAGGATGTCGTCATCAACACCGAACGTGTGACCTATTACGGAGGTGCTGCCCGACTGTGGCACCTTCAAGATCTTCTACGCGTTTTTGAAAGCGGCAAGTGATCGACTACAACAACAACGAAATCTAATCTCGTAGGCTTTGGAAATCTTCGAGGGTTAATCTCATGATCTTCTTGTTTCTACCATCTTCTAGATTGGATCTTGGCTTGTTATTCGTTCTTGCGGTAGGAAATTTTTTGTATTCTATGCTACGAATCCCATCACCGCGTCCGTCTCCGACGACCCAGCCCCAGCCGCATCGAGGAGATGGCCGCCACGTCCACCTCCTCTAGAACCGTTCGGTACCAGGGGCTTCCGACACCGCGGTCGACGCCGGCGGCATCGACGGAGAGGAGGGGATCAGGGGGAGGGAGTGTTTGGGCGACGAGATCTGATCCCCCGGTGACGCCCTGGAGGTGCGCCGCGGGAGCGTCTGTCTGGAGTTTATAGTATATGCAAGGCGTCCGAGCTTTTATTTCCTGCGAACAAAGGAGATATTCGGTTTGTTCCTACTATTTAGAAGTCCTACTATAAGGAAACAAACTATTTTGAACACAAAGATATAAATATGTACGGTGGAAGCCTGCAAGGTACTTACCAGAGAGCGAACTACAAGATGAACTGCATGTATATCCGAAAGGCCCTTAGATCTCCATGGGTGACTGTCATCAATGCACTACTAGCAAAACCCCTATAGCCGCACGGGTTACCGCCATCATTCCAAACTAGACACGTGCCGGTGCTAAATACCGCTGGCACACGTGTTTCTAGAGTCGCCGGTGACAGCAGAATACCGCCGGCGTATGTCCTAGCTAGCGCACTAGGAATAAGGGTGAACCAGGTCTAGGCCAGGGCAAAAATCGGAGCCCCCCCTTACCGCCGGCGCACCACTTCGAAAATATAAAGGAAAATGATAGAAATTTCAAAAATAAAATCCTTCGAGATGCCCAATATGGTATATTATCTAGTTTTAACGAAAATTAACAAACATGAATTTCTACTTTTTTGCAAAATGGCGTCATGTTTTGGTAAAACGGCTTTTCTGGTTGCATACGACCTCTGATGAAAAACTATTTAATATGAAAATGCAATTTTACATCCGGTTTCAACCACCTATTGTCGTTTAGATAACTTTTGGATTCATCAAATTCAAAACAGAAACAAGAGTTTTTTCAGCTTTGGATTTTGAAAAAAAATCAAACAAATACCGCCGGCGCACGGACATAGTGGTGCGCCGGCGTTAACCTATGGTATATATGGAAAATCGGCCCTCTTCCTCTTCTCCTTCCTCACTTCCCCCCTCCTTCTCCTCTTTCCCTCCTCTTCCTCCTCATTTTCTCCTCACCGACGGCCTCCGCCTAGGCCGGCATGGACGACCTTGTACTCCTCCTCCTCCACTTGTGGCCTCCTCCTCCTCCACCTTTGGCCTCCTCCTCCACCTACACCCCACCTCCGGGCCTCCTCCTCCCCTCCTACACTGCCGCGGCAACAATAACACGACGGGCCGCAGCCACAGATTTTGAGGACGAGCCCGATCTAGATATAGATCATTGTTTTTTTATTTCGAAAAACATCACCGCCGGCGCACCAGCCTGGTACGCCTGTAATAAATTGTTGGTACAACCGGCGCAACTGGCTGGTGCGCCGGCAGTAAGGCATTACCACCGACTTGTTCCCACCGACGGGCGCTGGTGCGCTAGGGATAATCCAAAATCGTGCTTCGGCGGTAGGGGTTTCCCTAATAGTGATGAAATACGAATTGATTTTGTATCAGTCTCCCTCAAAAAACACAAAATGATAGAAGCAACAAATAAATGAACAAGTTCCAAACCTCTTTTCTTGTGGCTTCAATTATTTCATGGCATTCATCTAATGTTCAATAGTATCCAAGAACCTAGAGACTCCATCATATAACCAAAAATCTGATTTCATGACTTGAGTGTGGTTCTTCAAATACACCAATTTGAATCCTACAATCAGGGGTGGAATCAGTTCTAGGACAGTACCTACTGACTGAGGCTTCCTGTAAAAATACATGGAGTATAAAATAGAGAAACTAAACATGTTGCTGCTTTTGCTTACGATTTCTGTTGGCCTCTTCTTTTCCCATTGATAATGAATTCCACTAAGAATCTAGATGCTTGTTTGTAATTACACGGACAAGCTGATAGAATTATCCATGAAGTACGAAAAGAAAAAAGTACACGCTGCAAGGATTTCTTAACATAATTTTAATTCCGATTTCAGAAGAAAAAGGCAATTTACCGCACTGAATTATTATATTATATTATACACATTTTATTTTATTTTATTATTTTAAAATAATTAAGTACAAATACTTATTTGTTGGCCCTAGCTATCCCTATCATCCCCGACCCTGCCCCTAACCTAACCCTCCCGCACCCACCCTCCGCCGCCGCCGCCGCCGCCGGCAGCGCCGCCGGGGCAAAGTCCCTCGGGGCGTGGCGGTGGCGGGGGCCCTTCCTCGTCGCTGCTTGGAGAACGGCGGCCGGATCCCACCTCCTTGAGGCATGGCGGAGCAGGCGCGCGTGGGATGGGCGACGGCGGCGGCGGCCCTCCTCCCGCACGGCTGTCCCCTGGCGGACCGGCCGGCGCAGTTGGGATGGGCGGCGCTGCGGTCTCCCTCCTCCCGTCGGCTTCCCGCAGCACTCTGGTAGGGGCAGGTGGTGGGCGGTGGCCAGGCCCTCGGTCTGCGCCATGCCATCCACCCCCGCCTCTCGTCGGTGCGTGGAGGCGATCTCGGGCTTCTTCCGCGACACGAGGGCGCCTGGGGCAGCAGTCTTGGGTTCGACGGAGGAGGTGGCCTCTTCTTCGCCGGAGAGGGTCGGCCTGTGGTTGGGGGTGGTGGATCTTTGATCTATCACCTCCATCCAACGGTGCGATGGAGGAGCTTGGAGACCGGCGATGGTGTCGCCGGTGGAGGGTTGGGTTGGCCAGCCCGGGATGGTCGCCGACGTGGGGGTCCGACCTGATAAAGGCGGCGGTCCTAGGGCCTCTCTTGCGTGAAGAGGAGGACCTACCGGAGGCCTGGACTCGTGATCTGGCCGGAAGGTTGAGTTCCGGAAGGCTCCACCGGCGAATGTAACAGTGCTTTGCCTGGAGTTTGCTGGATCGGAGGTATTCGGTCGTGCGCACCCATGCGTTTATTCCGACCGTTTGGTTCTGGAGGGAGCGGCGCGAAGCTCTTTTTCTGTGTTGACATCAAGTGACTATGGATCCATGATGAAAGTCGGAAAAAGAGAATTTCATGAAGGCCGGAGGGGAGGACTAGCTAAGGGAGGTTCAAGTCTCCGCGCTGTTGAGGGGCTTGCTTGGTGTCCCGACTTCACAGCAGCGGTATGGAAGTGGGGGCGACAACACAGGTGAAGCGCAGAGTCCTACCTTTCAGGGTGAAAACCCAAGGTCTGGCCTTAACTGGTTGTGACAGGCAGTGACCTTGGTGGAGGCATTGTTTTGAGAGCGGGGACTATCTTCAGGGTGAAAACCTAAGATCTTTGATCGGGCGACGACGGTGTTTGAGCACTGTTCCCTTTTTGGAGGCGTCGTTTTTTGGAGAGTCTGTAATTCAGGTGTTGTCATGGCGGTGGATGTATTGATGTTGTTAGGCCCGAGATACTGTAGCGGGACTTTTGTTTCTTAGTTTTGTTTTCCTTTTTTTGGCTGTGTGCATCCATAGTGCTATTAGGGTGGTGCGTTGTTGCAGAGGCTGGGTGTAATTGGTATCTTCTTGATATTAATATATTCCCTTTATCGAAAAAACTTATTTGTTGGCCTGCAACAGCAGCCCCATTTTTGGGGGGCCACGGCAATCCATCCTCGGAGGTACAGTATGGGCCCAATTTTTGTGCTTGTATGAGGAAAATAAATCAAGATGATTACATGAGTACTTTTCATGGCAGAGTAGTATGCACAATAAGGTAGCGGTAACATTTAGTACTCCCGCTGTGTATAAAAGGCTATTGGAGGTTTGTTCAAATTTAAATTTACCTATATATTCAAGAATGTCTAGATACATTTAAATTTAGATAAAAAAATTACATCCTTCTATGGACAAAGGTAATACATTTTATCTCACAGTTTTTCTTTTTGCGAAAAACTATATCATCAAAATCTCCTAAGAACTCCCAACCCCTTTTCATTCCAACCGCGAGTAAAGCAATTCGTACGTTTGTTCGTAGCACATTGAGTGTAGCAGTTATATATAAATTGTAGTTGTGTAATAAAGGTTCAAATCATTGAGTTCTTTGTACGAGTGGATACGACTGTTTGAATTGATTTAACCTAAGATGCACCTATTAGAGCATCTCTAGTCGTATCCCCCAAACGACGTCGGCAAAAGCGTCGGATTGGTCGTTTGGGAGACGTTCGGACCAAATTTGCGTTTGGAGGAGGTCCCTTTCCTAGCCACGTCCCCCAAACGCGACCTCCAAATAAAAAAGCAAGTGTAAAAGTCGTGGCCGGCGTCCCTAATAGAGCCTCTATACACAGGAGATGGACTAAAAGAATGTCGGACAATTTATGGGGCACGTCTGGACCGAAGCGGCCTTTGGAGCGCGCGACTAGGAGAGGTTAAGTGTCTGGCGTTCCCCAAATCCCTTTGGGGGCACGTGGCTGGAGATGCTCTTATTGATTCTTCCTCAACCACACAATTGGTGGTGGTGTGGTAGTATATTTTTCAGGTTTTTTAAAATATATTTCAAAACAAACAAAGTGAATTTTGTTTTTGCTGATTTTTCACCGGGGGATTACTCCCCACCTGAATTTCCATTACCAAAGTGAATGTTCTGGTATGTGTCTAGGTTGAAACTTGAAAGCTATAAATGTCTGGCCAAAAGGAGGAGTGAGCAGTCTGGCAGGAGCATTTCTCCTTGAAGATATACCTGATTCACCACGAAACGATGACACACAACACACAGATACATTGCATTTGTCCATGGAACGAGCTTACATGGCAGCAGCAGCATCTTGACAAGCACGAGGAGACACTGAATTACGTAGACAGACCTCCGGACGCAGAGCCGCAACGGTGCGAGGTTTTGATTTTGCACGCGCAAAATCTCTCGCGGTCCCGAGCAGCACTTAATTTCAGGGTCTACTTTATTCTAAACGCGCGGAGGAAACAACTAATAACTAGAACAGCAGAGACGGGCGCGCACAAGATTAGCAACAAAGGAACAACTAATCGATCCAACGGAGGAACTAATCGCCGGCAGAGAGGCAGCAATGCGGCGGCCGGCCGGCCGGCTAGCAGACCCTCTTGCAGAAGCACTTGCGCTCGAGGCCCCGAGTCTGGCACTCGCCGTCGGGGAAGTTCTCCGTCATGCACACGTTGGCGCAGTTGCCGTTCCTGATGCAGGTGCCCTTGAACCTGTGGCTCTGCGACAGGCAGTGCCTCGCCTCCGCCACCTTCGTCGTCCCCATCTCTGCACGCGCGCACAACAAGAAAAACACCATCAGTTCATCCTGTCTAATAAAGTTCCTGGTTTACCCGCAAAAAAAAAAAAAAACACCATCAGTTCATCACCCATTTACAGTGCGCCCGTGGCTGAATACTGCATTGCGCCACAAACATCAAAGAAACAAATCATGCTTTGCAAAGCAGATCTACACGCCCTGGAGAATCACCTGTGGCGACGAGGAGAACCAGGAGGAGGAGGGCGGAGGCGGCCATGCGACGAGAGAGTGCCATCTCCTTCACCCGGGACTGGATGTCTGGATCCCGCTAATCGACCTAGCTGCTTGCTGCTACTACTGGCTCTCAAAGAGAAGGACACTGGAGCGAAGAATGGGCTTGGGTAGGGTTTATATAGGTCATAGCCAGATCGGAGGCGAGGTTAGTGGTTGTTCAAAGTTAGAGCTATCTCCGCCGGCGGCCTCGATAGCGGCCCCGGTAACGTTTTGGGTGCTGGGAGCGAAAATGGGCTCGCACTGGCCCGCCCAAACGGTGCCGGCCAATTTTCGAGCCCCATAGAATCGTCGGTAACCCCGTGCCGGTCCCTTGGGCAAGGGCGCGAATCGGGCGCGCCAGTGCCTCGCGGAATGATGGTTTTCGCGGATAAGGGCGCTTTGTCAGCGAGAGGACGCGGCGGTTCGCATCGGAAACAACGCGGGGAGGTTGGTCATCGGCGTTAATGGCCTCCCGCACGAAGGCGCGTCTACCGCCTCCCTTAAAACCCCACCGGCGCGCGTCCTTTGCTCCGGCTCGTCGGACGACGGGGTCGGGCCGCCGCTCCCGCGTCAAGGACGAGAACGCCTCGCCACCACTTCCGCCGGCGAAGAAGCAATGGTGGGAGAAGGAGGCCGAGGCATAGGCGGCCATCCGTGGCGATGGCGACGAGGAGGAGTTCCCCGCCCTACAGTACATTGTCGGCCGCTCCGTCGACAAAGACTACCGGCACATCGTGATCGACCCGCGGCAGGTGGCGGTGTGGTCCGCCAGGGACCACGGCGCCAACTACGTCGACCTCGCCGAACCATCCGAGCTGCCGGTGCCAAAGGAGGAGAAGGCCGACGAGGAGGAGGCCGACGACGTCGACAGCTGGTCCTTCGGGTCATCCAGCAGCGACGACCTGGACTTCAGCGTCTTCGACTCCCAACACCGCTAGATGATTTTTTTTTTTAGTTTTTTAGTTTGAAATAGCGTTAAATTTGTATAAATTTCCTTCGAACTTCGTATGAATATCGTTTTCAAAATTTGAATTTGATTTTCTAAATCTATTGGAGCCGCCGGTTTGGGGGCGCTGGTATGGGAGCAGCGTCCTCAAAGAGAGCATGTTGTGCCGACACCCCCATATGGCAGTGTCAGCGCCTCTGCCGACGCCTATTTGGGAGCTGTCGGTGGAGATGCTCTTATGGGCAGCTTAAATCTACAGTACCGGTGCAGAGGGCGGTGGCCCATCCATGTGTGCACCCAGGTCCAATAACTCGACGCCCAGTACTCGATCCTATCCGGTGTGGTCATTTCACGGGCTACATTTTACTGGCAGAAGAGCTTGGAATTTAGCGTGTCATGGCGGGTCAGGATAGGCACGCGCGACGGTCAGGCAAAGGGGCCTACGGGCTACGGCTGGATTCCAAACTGGTGGCTAGGGAGCGCCGGAGCGGCCATGAAGCTCGGACGAGCTCGCCGGCCAGATCCACGAGGCATGCAACGAGCTGGATTGATTTTCTGCCGACTTCTTCATCGCTGATTGGCAGAACCTGACTCACACCCACGTCGATAGGGAAGACGATAACGTGATGCGGGCTCCTGGGACTCGTTAATCGCCAGGGGCCAGTCTGGGTAGATCGCACTGCACCTGCACGCCATCGCGCATTGTGTTTTACTGTGGCTGGATCTGTTCATCGTCCTCCACGTTATCGTGGTACCCCTTTGTGATCGGTTGGAGCAGCATCGGCGCAACAGTTTCTACATCCTAGACGCTGATCGGTTTAACCTTACTCAAGATTCTGTCAGTCTTGCTCTTGAAGTCTTGAATCATGCATTGGTGGCCTTCGTGACGATCTCATGATCATTCAACTTGCCGATTACCTGTTTCGGTTTTCTGTTGCATTAAGAGGAGTGGCCTTCATGATTCACTCTTTACGCCATTTCTCTTGAGATCAGTTTAAGTTATTTCCATTTATGGGGAATGGTGGTCCAAATTGGCAACGGGAGATAAATCTCTGGCGAAAGGAATGCAATGAAGAATGGAATATTGTTAGAGTGAGCATTTGGTGCACATGAGCACCAGTGCTCTCAGTTTTTTAAATATTAAAAAAATTATGTATCTGTGTTTCAAAAAATTATCACATTTATTTCATGAATACATATATATGTTCCGAATACTCGTGAGAAGTTTCGGTAGAAGTTGCATTGTATTTTAAGCTACAGGAAAAAAAACAAATTTGTGGCTACGTATAGGTATGTATATTTGTCAGAAATTTGTTTTTTTTGTATAGCTCAAAATATAACATATTTTCCTCCAAAATTTCTACCGTAGCTTCGGAATGTTTATATGTATGTAGGTATTTAATTTCAATTTTTTTGAAATTTAAATAATATAATTTTATAGCACTAGGAGCACTGGTGCTCATGTGCTAAAGACACTTTTCAATATTGTTAGTCCAAATAAGCGACGAACTGATTTGGCCTTTACGAGCTCTTGCTAAGACTCTTGCACGCTCCATTTTTGAATACCAAAGGAAAACAGACTAGAAGAAGTCTGAAATTTGCTGAAAATGGAGCACATGTGGCCTGCTCTGATTATACTGCTCCTAAGCGCATTATAATGCCTCTGGAATCTCCCAACAAGGCGGTGCTTATAGATTCTATTGAGGTTGGCGACTTTAATATTAATGCTTCATCTCTTGGAAGTCCGTGTACGAGGAAAACACAATGAAGGCGGAGTCATTTGGGGGTTGGTCCACCGAGTGAGCAAGCCTCGATGCCATAGCCTAGGGTTCCGCTCCGCCCCGTCGCGCCTCCGCCGCCAGGCCGTCCTCGCCTCCGGCCCGACCCCCACCCCCACCCCCTCCTCTCCCCCGGCCCTTGCTGCCGCTCCCCGCGGGCGGCAGGAGGGCCCCCAGCACCTAGCGCCCCCTCGCCCTCCTCCTCCGGCCTCCTGGCTCGCCGCCGTCGGCGCAGCCGTCGGGCAAAGCCCCGTGCGGTGCCGGCGGCGGCGGAGCAGCCTTTCCCCGCGCGTGGAGGGGAGACACGGGGTCTCCTCGGCCGGTGGCGGTGCGCTCAGTCGGCTTCGGCTCCGGCGGTGAGGGTCTTCTGGGTGGCGCGGCGGCGCATCCCGGGGCGGCGCGACGTCGGGTGGCAGGGCGACGGCAGCGCAACCGCTTGGTTGCGGGGCGGCGGGATGGCTAGGGCTGGCGCCTGCCTGGCCCAGATCTGGGCCCTTCGGGGCCCATCTGGGTCCAGGCGGGCCGGGTTCTGCCCCTGCTGCTTCCGGCGGTGAGAGGAAACGTCTTGGGCTGGGTGCAGCGGTGCTGGTGGCACGTGTACTGCAGAGCGCGGACGGGAGCTTCACGAACCCCCTCTGGTTCGGCCGGGCCAGGTGGGCCTGGTTTGCTCCTGTCGATGCGTCCGGCCGGTGCTCGCAGGCGGCGGTGGAGGCGGGGCCCTCCAGCGTGTCTGCCGACCTGCTGTCTCTCGTTCTCGGCTGGTTCTCCTTGATCCTGTTGGTCCCGTTTTGTTTGCCACGGTGAGACGGCGGTGATGTCTGCAAGGCCGTGGTGGCGCGTGCTGGTGGGCGGCAAGTATGGTGGAGCACGACGGCGCGTCCGGGGCGGTGTTGCGAGGGTCGGGAGAAATCCCTGTCGGCTTGGCTGACACCGACGTGGTGACGCCCGAGGGCGCCACCCTACCTTCCTGAAGGGCGTTGGGTGAAGCCCTCCTCCGCTGCCCTGCGTGTACCGGGGGAAACCCTAGGATCCGTCCGGGCAGCAGTGTCGTCATCGTCGCATTCCTTCTTGGAGGTGTTGCTTGGTATGGCGTTCCGGAGTGCTAGGAGCGTGTTAGAAATTTCCGGAGGGCGCAACGGCTGCGAGACATCTCCTTTTTTTGTTGATCCGACCATGTCGACATTCTTTCTCTTTTCTTTCTTTTATGTTTTCTTTTGGGCGTGCTTGTGCTGATGCCCCAGCAAGTTGTAAGTTGTATCGGGTTGTTGCTATATTAATATAGCGGGGCGAAAGCCTATTTCGAGGAGGAAGTCCGTGTACCAACCTTGTTGCGGATACCGTGTCTGTTTCACCTGATGAAGATCACTCAGACTATGGCAAAGATTACTCGTCAGATTCTTTTGAAAAGATTATCGATGATATGATTTATAGGGTTTTGGAATGTGGTAAATGCCTTGCAATTGGCCATAAGAGAAAATCTTGTACTAATGAAGTCAGATGCCGTAAATGTTTTAATTATGGCCATATCCAAAACGAGTGTCTCAATTCAAAAAGGGCAAACTGTGGATTCTTAAAAAGGTACGTCCTACAGTTAATGCAGATACGAACTTGGACATGGATGTCAACTCTAGCGTGATCCCCTACTCCGCCTCAAACCATATGTTGCCTGATAACCATGTCCTAAGGCTGGTGCCAACGCGGGCTGTAGCAGGGGCGGTAGCGCCGGCGTCGGGGCGAGAGAGGGGTGAGACGAGAGTGCGGGGTGGTGCCACCGGCGCCCGGCGGTATCGCCCGCTACCGCCCGCGCTGGGGGCGATAGCGGGGCGAGAGGGAGGCGGCAGCGTTGGCGCGTCGGGGCGGTAGCGCTGGGGGCGAGAGGGAGGCGAGAGGCGGGCGAGAGAGAGGCGACTGGCGGGCGAGAGGCGGGCGAGAGGGTGTAACGGCTAGCTGACGTGGCGCGATCTGATTCTTCCACGTCAGCTAGCCGTTGGGGTAGCCGTTGCTGGTTCAAAAAATACGGAAAAAGCCAAAAAAACCCTAAAATTTCATCCCCACCCTCTATAAATACCCCCCATATGGTTTCACTCACTCCACACCCATTTCATCTCATTCATCGCCTTCACTCTCTCAAATCTTCTCCACCATGTCCGGTTGGACTCCACCAGATATGACCACGTTCACGGATCTCTTGGGTGCCGACGGGTCACCAATACAGCTAGATGATGTCTCTCCGACACATCGTCGCACCAATGTCGGTTCTTCGCCGCTTCCTCGAGTTTTATACTCCTCCGGCACACCAGCTCCGGGGCCATATGGGCGATACCCTCCACCTCCGGCGCCATATGGTTCATACCCTCCGCCTCCGTATCCATACCCCCAACCACCTCCACATGCTCCACCTACAGGTAGCGGGAGTGGCGCTGTACCTCCTTACCCACCACCTTCGTACGGTTCATACCCTCCACGACGAGGAGGAGGAGCAGGAAGAAGAGGAAGAGGAGTATATTTTTTATTTATTATGTAACTTTTAAAATTTATTATGCAATTTTATTAATTATTATGTAATCGGTAACATTTTTAGTTGAATAAAATAATTTTCTTGCATTATTTTGAATGTCTAAAAAAATCGAGTGAAATAACTTAATCTGAAAAAGAAATGGTGATGTGCAGGAGAGAGAAGTGAGAGCTGGCACTATAGCCTGTGCACTGGCACCGTGGGGTGAGAGTGGGGTGAGAGTGAGGGAAAAAGCTGACGTGGCGGGTGAGAGTGGGGTGATGTATTGGCACAAGCCTAACTCCATCACCACCACCTTACCTGGCGGCACTGGTCCACGCTACCCCAATGGCGAACTTTGAATATATTTTGTTGAGGTTGAACATTGGGTTTCCCCACTTCATATTTTTATTTTATATATAAAGGCAAAAATAGTCCAAAATGTCCAAATGTACAACACCAGAAGTGCCAGAGAAAAGCACCTCAAAACAAAGCAAACTAAGCTATCTTACAACATCAGGACCAGCCCCTCTCTAAACAAAATGTTGCACCCAATCTTTAAGACCCGTATAAGATCTCTTACTAGCCTTGAAAACCAGGAGAGCCAACTCCTCCTTGAAGAACCTCTTGCATCTAAATAAATTGGGGTCGATGCCTTTGAACAATAAATCGTTCCGAGATCTCTAGATAGACCAGCAGTCCAGAATGATAATATCCAAGGAGCAAGGCTTTCCAATAGCTGTAGTGAGTGAATCTAGGGACTCCATAAGTAAAGATGATTTCCCTAAGCCAGTAGGGGAAGTCCATCTAGGGGAAATATATTGCCAGCACATGATAGCAAAAGGGCATGTGAAAAATAGGTGATTCCTAGATTCCATCTGCAAAGAACCACACATAGTACAAGAGTAATCTGGCAAGAAAAAATTCTTCCTTTGCAAAAGTTGTCTGGTGTTTAGCCGATCTTGTAATAAGAGCCAGAAGAATACTCTGTGCTTAGAATGACATCAAGTTTTCCGGAGCTTATTAATTGCAGAGTAGACAACATGTTGACCAACAATATGTTTATAGGCTGGAGAAACCTTGAAATTAGTGGCACTTCCAAAAACCTCCCAAGAATCAGAATCATTGCCCACAGGAAGATTTACCATAAGATCTTGTAGTGTCTGGAACTGAGCAAAAGCTTCATTTGACAGGGGAAGATGGAAGTGGCTTGAAAGCTGCTCTAGGGTTCTACTTGAAGAACAGATGCATTTTCATCAACTACAAAGGAGAATAAATGTGGAAGCTGCAAATTCAGAGGAATAATGGACCAAACATCTGTCCATAGTAACACAGAAGAACCTGAACCAATGGAGCACTGAGCCAAATTTTTGAAAGTTGTTAAGCCCTTTAGAAAATCTCTCCACCAAAAGGAAATATCTCTTGACCTAGAAGGTGGCAGAGAATTGGAGTAGTAAACTTCCCATAACAGCTTCACCCAAGGCAAATTGGTTTTATTATAGAATTTATGCAGGTGCTTCATAAGAAAAAATTGTTCTGAGTGGGGTTCACCACCCCCAGTCCTCCCTGATCCTTAGGCTTGCAAACAAGCTCACATGCAACAAGAGGCTGACTATTTTCTTCCATATATTTCTTTCTCCAAAGGCAATGCCTTCCGTATTTGTCAAATTCCTTGATCACCCATTGATAAAGCCTAAGGGTACTCATATAAAAAGTTGGCAATGAAGACAAACAGAATTGACCAGCCTGCGTTTGTCACCATAACTGAGATACATTGAGCAAGCAGAAAGTCTTCTTTGAGCACTCTGGAGAAGTGGCATGAAAAACTCCATTTTAGGCTTAGTTGTACTCAAAGGGAGTCCAAGATACGTGAAAGGTAGAGATCCTTTCTGACACTGAAGAGTTTGCAGCAGGACCTACAGCCTACCGTTAGGGATATTGATAGGAATTAAATTAGACTTATCATAATTCACCTTCAGCCCAGTTGCATTACCAACGTCGATCAGCAGATTCTTCAGGAGCAACAGCTGACCTTCATTAGCAGGCAAAATAAGTAGGGTGTCATCAGCATACTGAATCACAGGACTATCCAGAGATGAGGTTAGTGGCAGAGGCCTGCTTAAGAAACCATTCCTCATTGCTTTGTGAATAATGGATTGGAGGAAATCTGCTACCAACACAAAAATAAGAGGGGAAAGAGGATACCCCTGCCTAACCCCTCTCTTACAATGAAAAACCATTGAGCAATACTGCAGAGGTGGCAGAAGAGAGAATCAACTGTATCCAATGACACCGCTTTTCTCCAAAACACTTGTGCTGAAGCACTGATACATCCAAAACGTATCTACTTTCCCGAACACTTTTGATGTTGTTTCCCTCTAATTTGTGTGTTTTTAATACAACTAACACAGACTAACCCTGTTTTCAGTAGAATTGCTCCGGTGTCTCTTTTTTATGCAGAAATCCAACTTTCAGGAAAATTTTCCGAAATTATCGCAAAGTCCATTTTTACCCGAAGACTCGCGGAGCCAGAAGACGAGACGGAGAAGAGCCACGGAGGGCCCACATCATGCCTAGGTGCGGTCCACCCCTGGCTGCGCCTAGGGGTGGTGTGACCGCCTCGGGCACCTCCTCGACCCCTCATCTTTGCTATATTAAGCCTCTGACCTAAAAACAGAGGGGGGTTCAACATTTTTCCAGAAACAGTTCCGCTGCTCCGCCACCACCAGAAACCCCAATCCGGGAACCAGAAACTCCGTTCTGGCACCCTCCCGGGACGGGGAATTGGAGGAGATCATCGCCATCATCATCACCGATGCCTCTCCATCAACCATCCATTATTCCCACATCCATGTGTGAGTAATCCCCCCCTGTAGGATGTAGGGGATGGTAGGGATTGGATGAGATCATTCATGTAATAGCTATCAGATTGTTAGGGGCATGGTGCCTAGTATCCGTTATTAGTACTTTTAACATTGTTGCAACTTGTTGTGCTTAATGCTTGTCACTTGGGCCCGAGTGCCATGATATCAGATCTGAACATGTTATTGATTCATGAGGATAATTATTGTTTTTGATCTTATTTGCAAGTTGTGTACACATATCGTTGTCCAGAATCCGAGGACCCAAAGTGACAGCAAGGGATAACCGGAGGGGATGGCTGTGATGTGAGGATCACGTGTGTTCACAGAGTGTTAATTCTTTGCTCCAGTGCTCTATTAAAAGGAGTTCCTTAATTACCAGTAGATTCCCTTGAGGCCCCGCTGCAAACGGGCTGGTGGGACAAAAGATGCCGTGCAAGTTTCTCCTTGCGAGCACGTACGACTAAATGGAAACACACGCCTATGATTACTTAGTACTTGGATGCTTTTATTATTGTTACCTGCAAATTCCCATGGCTTTCTTATTATATGAATTATCTTATCCATGCAGCGCCCGTTCATCCATTCCTATGCCTACAGTATTTTAACCTTGTTGTCTACTGCAATCACTGTTGCTGCTGTTTTTATTTTATTACTGTTGTTACTTCACTATTGCTACTGGTATAAAACTGTTACTACTGATAAACTTTTGCGAGCAAGTCTATTTCCAAGTGCAGCTGAACTGACAACTCATCTGTCAAGACTTATAAATATTCTTTGGCTCCCCTTATGCCGAATCAATAAATTTGGGTTTTACTTCCCTCGAAGACTGTTGCAATCCCTTATACTTGTGGGTCATCAAGACTATTTTCTGGCGACGTTGCCGGGGAGCATAGATTTAGTTATAAGCCCACTTGAAAGTGATACTGTTCGCTGCAATTTATTTATTATGGGGAAAGCTCGTGAAGGGAAATTCCCTATATTGCCATGCATCCACTACAAGAAGAGGTACAAATCTGAACGCCTCTGTTGCTCTTGACTCGCCATCTATGATGAGTAAGCTTCTTACTCCACCACATGCACATGCTACACATACTTCTACTTCTGCCGAATCTGAAAATGCTTCTGATGATTTTGATGATGCTTCTACTGTGCTTGATAAGAGTGGTTCATTAGGTCCTTTCCTAGATACTACAATTGCTAGAGCTAAACAAATTGAAAACACTGAAATTGCTAATGAAAATGTTGTTACACATGTTAGTTCACCTGAGTCTAGAGAATGTCCTGGTGATGATCTTGATGAAACTTATATTGAACTTGATGATGAATTCATTGAAGAATGCCATGCTACTAGAGGTGCAATTGCTATTAAAAGTCTTCTTGCAAGACGAGTTGTTAGATATAAACTGTCTCTTGATGCTAATTTTGCCACATCCCATAAACATTAGAGATGAGGATTATGATTTCTCTTTGGATTTATCTTATATATCTATTATTGAGAAGGAACCTTGTTGTGGTACTGAAAATGAAAGTTATATGGAACATATGAATGAGCTCTCTGCTTTGAGCAACTTATTCTCTGATGATATTAAGAAACGCATTTACTTTGTCACTAAAATTTTCCCTTTCTCTTTGAAAGGTGTAGCTAAAACTTGGTATGACAATCTGTCTCCTGGATCTATTGATATTCCTATTGGTTTGGTTAATGCTTTCCTTCAGAAATATTTCCATGCTAGTGCTCAACATGCTGCTTTGCAGAAAATCTTTGACTTTGTGCAGGTAGAAGGAGAGAAATTGCCTGAATCTTGGGCAAGGTTTTGTTCTTTAATTAGAGCACTACCTAGACATCCATTAGCTAAAAATGAACTCCTTGATATATTCTATAATGGACTAACTGTTGAATCTAGGACATACCTGGATAGTTGTACTGGTTGTGTTTTCAGGAAAAGAACTCCTGCTGAAGCTGGGGAATTATTGGCCAATATAAGCCAAAATTATGATGATTGGACTATATCTGAGCCAACACCAACACCAAAGAAAAGAGGAATGATTGAATTAAATGATGAAGTGATGAGGGAAGCCAAGAAATCTCTTAAGGAGAAGGGTATTAAATCTGAAGATGTGAACAATCTCCTACCTATAGAAAAATTATGTAAGCCAATTCCTCCTCCATCCACTATTGAGGTAGACTCTCTCCAATGTTTTGATAATAGAGATATTCCCTACTCCAAACCTCCTGATCAATGCTTAGATGAATTTGATAATTATATTGTTAAGCAAGATAACTTTAATAAGAGAGTGCAAAATCATCTAATAGAAAATTCTAGAGCTATTAATAATTTGCATGATATTGTGGAAAGAACCTCAAATGATGTTAGAATGCTTATTAAACATCTCCATATGGTTCAAACTCAAATTGATCAGCTCACTAAAGTGCAAAAAGATTTGCTAGTTAATGCTTCTAGGGAAAAACATGCTTATGAAATAAGCACTAGAAGTGGTGTTTATACTCAGGATACTTTATATCCTAAGGGACATCCAAAAAGAATTGAACAAGATTCTCATCGAGCTAATGATATTAGTACTCAGTCTAAGAAAAAGAAACATAAAACAGTTGCAGAATCTTCATAACCCGCTAAAGATCCCAATAGTATATCTATCTCTGATGCTGAAACTGAAAGTGGTAATGATCAAATGATGCTTCTGATAAAGAAGAAATTGAAGAGGATCCTGAAAAGCATACTAAGAATACAAAGTACACTAAGGAAGATTTCATTGCTAATAAACATGGTAGTGAGAGAAAACCTTGGGTGCAAAAACCAATGCCTTTTCCTGATAAGAAACAGAAATCAAAGGGAGAAGAACACTATAACAAGTTCTGTGAATGGATGAAACCTTCGTTTCTGCAAATTCCTTTGACTGATGCTATTAAATTGCATCCTTATTCACAATATATGAAAGATCGATATTGTATCTAATAAAAGGAAGATTCCTAATGAGGAAATCTCCATTGTGCTCGCTAATTATTATTTTAATGGCAAGGTTCCAAAGAAGCTTGGAGATCCAGGTATACCCACTATTCCATGCTCCATGAAAAATAATTATGTTAGAACTACTTTGTGTGACTTGGGAGCAGGAGTTAGTGTTATGCCTTTTTTGTCTCAGTAAGAGACTTGATTTGGAAATTTTAATACCAATTGATATATCCTTGCAAATGGCTGATAAGTCTACTACTATTCTTATTGGTATATGTGAGGATGTTCATGTTTATGTGGCTCATAATTGTATGATATTAACTGACTTTGTTTTGCTGGAAATGCCTGAAGATGATAATATGTCTATTATTCTTGGGAGACCTTTTCTTAACACTGCAGGGGATGTTATTGAGACCAAGGGAAAGTAACTTTTAATGTTAATGACAAGGAGCACACCGTTTATTTTCCCAAGAAGATTGATAGGAAATATGGTCTAAATTCAATTATTAACATTGAGACCATCTAGATTGGGAAATTCCATTTTCATATGCCAATGCCAAAGAAAGAGTGTGATATATTCATGATTGGGACTATGCCTATCAAGATTGAGATAACATAATCATTTAGTGAAATGCAAAGTTTTATTTCATATTAAATTGTTTTGGTAACAAGACTTGATCAACCTTGTTAACAAAGTGATTTTGAATGAATGAAACTATGTTTTCACCTATGTTCTACTGATTAGTTGCATATTAGAGTGTATTAGAACTTCTGTAGATTTGGTTTTGAGTTTATTTTCTATCATTCCATAATTGTTTTCATGTGTTAGAATCATTCATCCAAATTCTGGAAATTTCCTGAAAATAAAGTTTCTTGAAAAAATTCAAAAAACTTTTACAAAAAATTTACGCATAAAAAGGTGCAGAGAGGCACCTAGGGCAACCCAGGGGGACCCACGGGGCCACCACACCATGTGGAGGCGCGGGGCACACCCTGGCCACGCCCAGGCCTAGTGTGGGCCCCCTGGCCCTCCACTTACTCCTCCACCTGCCATTCCACTCTCTCTCCTGAAAAAATACACCATCATTTCTCAAACTCGTGTTCTTGCTGTTCTTGCTCTCGATTTTCGATCTCCTTGCTCAGACCATCTTTCCTGCTAAGATTTGGAGCGTTTGCTCTCTGGTATGTGACTCCTCCGATTATCCAGGTAGAATTTTGTTTAGTGGAGTATTTCATGAGTATTTTGGTAATGTAGGTGACATGTTAAGTGAGCTTGCATGCTTGTTTTATGCTTAGATAAGTTGTTTTGATGCAAGTTTAGTCCTCTTACAAGTCTCTATTGTGTTCTCCTTCATTTGTTTGTCTCAAAATCATTTTTTATGAGATTTTCTAAAAAAAATCAGAAAAGAAGGATGGATAATCATACGTGTGGAGAAATCTTTGAGAAAGAAGCACCAAAGTCTAAGAACTTCAAGATTAACTGCTCAATTTAGGCCATCATGGAATGAAGATCTTATTACACCAGGCATTGGTGAGAGGATGATGGAGATGCACATTGATGTCTACGGGAGCTTCTATTCTTGTAGACAGTGTTGGGCCTCCAAGAGCAGAGGTTTGTAGAACAGCAGCAAGTTTCCCTTAAGTGGATCACCCAAGGTTTATCGATCTCAGGGAGGAAGAGGTCAAAGATATCCCTCTCAAGCAACCCTGCAACCACAAAGCAAGAAGTCTCTTGTGTCCCCAACACACCTAATACAATAGGTGCACTAGTTCGGCGAAGAGATAGTGAGGTACAAGTAATATGGGTGAGTATGAGTGATAATAGCAATCTGAATGAAATATGGCAGCGAGTAAACATTCAACAAAACAGTAAACAAACGGAGATTCGATGCTTGGAAGCAAGGCCCAGGGATCCTGCTTTCACTAGTGGACACTCTCAACAATGATCACATAACAGGACTACTCTACACCCTCTTGTTGGATGATGAACACCACTAACTGTGTAGGATTACACGAACCCTCAAAGCCGGAGTTAACAAGCTCCACAATATTCAATGTTCATATTTAAATAACCTTAGAGTGTAAGATAGATCAACACAATCACACCGAGAACTAACATAGCATGCACACTGTCACTATCACACTATGAAGGAGGCATAGATCACATCAATACTATCATAGCAATAGTTAACTTCATAATCCACAAGAGATTACAATCATAGCCTACGCCAAGTACTAACACGGATGCACACACTGTCACCATTACACCGTGCAGGAGGAATAGAGTACTTTAATAACATCACTAGAGTAGCACATAGATAATATTCAACTTGATCACAAAGAGAGAGATGAACCACATAGCTACAGCGGAGCCCTCAGCCCCGGGGGTGAATTACTCCCTCCTCATCATGGAGGCAGCGATGGCGGTGAAGATGGCGGTGGAGACGGCGGTGGAGATGGCTCCGGGGGCAATTCCCCGTCCCGGCAGGGTGCCGGAACAGAGAGTTTTGTCCCCCGAATTGGACTTTCGCGATGGCGGTGGCTCTGGATGGTTTTCTCTGTTTTCGTCGAACTGGTCGATGTTTTTAGGTCAGGGACGAATATATAGGCGGAGAGTCGAAGTCGGAGGGGCCACAGGGTGCCCAGATGATAGGGGGCGCCCCCCTTGGGCCGCGCCGCCCTGTGGTGTGGGGCCCCCCTGGCACCCCTCTGGCCTTTCTCCGGTGCTCTGGAAGCTTCGCGTATTTCTAAGACTTTCGGTGTTGATTTCGTCCGATTCCGAAAATATTTCCTTACTAGGATTTCTGAAACCAAAAACAGCAGAACAAAGAATCGGCCTTTCGGCATCTCGTCAATAGGTTAGTTCCGGAAAACGCATAAAAACGATATAAAGTGTGAACAAAACATGTCGGTATTGTCATAAAACAAGCATGGAACATCAGAAATTATAGATACGTTGGAGACGTATCAGCATCCCCAAGCTTAGTTCCTACTCGTCCTCGAGTAGGTAAACGATAAAAGATAATTTCTGAGGTGACATGCTACCAACATAATCTTAATCATACTATTGTAAAACATATGAGATGAATGCAGCGATTCGAAACAATGTAAATGCAATGAGTAAACAGTTGAATCATATAGCAAAGACTTTTCATGAATAATACTTTCAAGACAAGCATCAATAAGTCTTGCATAAGAGTTACTCATAAAGCAATAAATTCTTAGTAAAGGTATTGAAGCAACACAATGGAAGATTAAGTTTCAGCGGTTGCTTTCAACTTGTAACATGTATATCTCATGGATAGTTGTCAATGCAAAGCAATATAATAAGTGCAATAAGCAAGTATGTAAGAATCAATGCACAGTTAACACAAGTGTTTTCTTCTTGAGATGGAGAGAAATGGGTGAACTGACTCAACATAAAAGATAAAAGAATGGCCCTTCGCAGAGGGAAGCATTGATTGCTATATTTGTGCTAGAGCTTTTTATTTTAAAAACATAAAGAGAGCATAAAAATAAAGTTTTGAGAGGTGTTTGTTGTTGTCAACGAATGGTAGTGGGCACTCTAACCCCCTTGCCAGACAAACCTTCAAAGAGCGGCTCCCATTTTATTTTATTTTTGTGTGGCACTCCTTCCAACCTTTCTTTCACAAACCATGGCCAACCGAATCCTCGGGTGCCTGCCAACAATCTCATACCATGAAGGAGTGTCTAATTTTGTTAATTAATTTGGGACTGGGAATCCCATTGCCAGCTCTTTTTGCAAAATTATTGGATAAGCGGATGAAGCCACTAGTCCATTGGTGAAAGTTGCCCAACAAGATTGAAAGATAAACACCACATACTTCCTCATGAGCTATAAAACATTGACACAAATCAGAGGTGATAAATTTTGAATTGTTTAAAGGTAGCACTCAAGCAATTTACTTTGGAATGGCGGAGAAATACCATGTAGTAGGTAGGTATAGTGGACATAAATGGCATAGTGGTTGGCTCAAGTATTTTGGATGCATGAGAAGTATTCCCTCTCGATACAAGGCTTAGGCTAGCAAGGTTGTTTGAAGCAAACACAAGCATGAACTAGTACATCAAAACTTACATAAAAGACATATTACAAGCATTATAAGACTATACATCGTCTTCCTTGTTGTTCAAACACCTCACTAGAAAATATCTAGACTCTAGAGAAACCACTCATGCAATCCAAATTTTAACAAGCTCTATGTATTTATTCACTAATAGGTGCAAAGTATATGATGCAAGAGCTTAAACAAGAGCACAACAATTGCCAAGTATCAAGTTATTCAAGACATCACACCAATTACTACATGTAGCATTTTCCGTTTCCAACCATATAACAATTAACGAAGCAGTTTCAACCTTTGCCATGAATATTAAAAGCTAAGAACACATGTGTTCATACGAACCAGCGGAGCGTGTATCTCTCCCACACAAGTATTTATTCAAACAAAAACAAAAACAAGAACAAACCGATGCTCCAAGCAAAGCACATAAGATGTGATGGAATAAAAATATAGTTTCAGGGGAGGAACCTGATAATGTTGTCGATGAAGAAGGGGATGCCTTGGGCATCCCCAAGCTTAGACGCTTGAGTCTTCTTGATATATGCAGGGATGAACCACCGGGGAATCCCCAAGCTTAGAGCTTTCACTCTTCTTGATCATATTGTATCATCCTCCTCTCTTGACCCTTGAAAACTTCCTCCACACCAAACTCGAAACAAACTCATTAGAGGGTTAGTGCATAATAAAAATTCACATGTTCAGAGGTGACACAATCATTCTTAACACTTCTGGATATTGCTCAAAGCTACTGGAAGTTAATGGAACAAAGAAATCCATCCCACATAGCAAAAGAAGCAATGCGAAATAAAAGGCAGAATCTGTCAAAACAGAACAGTCCGTAAAGATGAATTTTATTGAGGTACCAGACTTGCTCAAATGAAAATGCTCAAATTGAATGAAAGTTGCGTACATATCTGAGGATCACTCACGTAAATTGGCATAATTTTCTGAGTTACCTACAGAGAATTTTTCCCAGATTCCTGACAGCAAAGAAATCTGTTTCTGCGCAGTAATCCAAATCTAGTATGAACCTTACTATCAACGACTTTACTTGGTACAACAAAACACAAAACTAAGATAAGGAGAGGTTGCTACAGTAGTAAACAACTTCCAAGACACAAATATAAAACAAAGTACTGTAGCAAAATAACACATGGGTTATCTCCAAAGAAGTTCTTTCTTTATAGCCATTAAGATGGGCTCAGCAGTTTTAATGATCCACTCGCAAGAAATAGTATTTGGAGCAAAAGAGAGCATCAAGAGGCAAATTCAAAACACATTTAAGTCTAACATGCTTCCTATGAAGAGGAATCTTGTACACAAATGAATTCATGAAGAACAAAGTGACAAGCATAAAAGGATAAAACACGAGTAACTTCAAGATTCTCAACATAAAGAGGGGAAACTTAATATTATTACGATGCATATAACCATATTTCCCTCTCTCATAATAACTGTCAGTAGCATCATTGATGAAATCCACAATATACCCATCACTTAAAACATTCTTATCATGGTTCATATGCATAGAAGTATCATTAATTTTGGCATAAGAAGAGTTCTTCTCATTAATAGTAATTGGAGCAAGATTATTATCAAGAATTTGAACATGGTAAACAAGTTGCATATTAAGGGAATTGTTTTTGGTAATCCAATCATGGCTATGACAAGTTTCATAAGGATAGTTGTGGGGACCCCGGACTAACGGTCCGAAATTCCCTATTATGTATACAGTTCACGATCCCATGATCAGTGCGCCGTGAACACATAACCGAACTGATATCAAATTACACCATCCAATTACAAAGCGGAATAAGAAAATTACAACATGGTCACATGACCAATACTTACATAATAGCCTCGAAGGGCCTAACTAAACATCAGAGTAGCATCATCACTTCAGCAGCGTAGTGCCCAAGTCCTCTGCCATAACCCTACAGGCAACTGACTGGGAAGACGTTCCTAGCTCGCATAGACGTCGTCAACTCCTTCTTCATCTGTCGAACTCCTTCAAGTCTGGCCAAGTAAATAGCCAGGGACAAAGCCGTGAGTACATTTGGAATTGTACTCGCAAACCATCAAGAAGGTGATAAAAATTCTAACTAGAGAAGACAAGAGAGGAAAAATAGTTTCTCTCGTGGATGTAGCATGTGGAAGAGAAATAGTTTCTCTTGTGGATATAGCATCCCGGCATCTCGAGTGATGGGGACACTAAGGGAGTCCTATGACATCTCTATACCTTTGTTAAAGAAGAGGTAGCATACCGCCATCTCAATTGATGGGGATACTAGGGAAGTCCTATGACATCTCTATATCTTTGTTGAAGAAGATACTTCAAAAGATAAACTACGACATCTCTATATCTTTATTGAAGAAGAGTCCCTCTACATGAAACACTAGGAAGGGTCACCCAATTTTGTTTCATTTTCCTCGACCATCTCCATATGGTCGGCACCAGCCTTTTCGTACCCTTCCGGTACATCCAACACACACATTTCCTTTGGAAATCATTTTCTAAACCAAAACTCGACACAGCTCTGTAACGGCCATCCCAACCGTCCATGACCGCAGACGCGGCTATTCGAATAGATTTGACTCTGCAGAGTGTGCGCACTTTCCCCACAAGATCTGATAAATCTGCCGGGATCATCCCCGGATCGTCATACGAAAGTATGCGGGTCTCGGATAATCAGTCGAAGCCTTTCGCCCATTCAACTTAGCAAGAGGTCCTACCCTATGGAGTATGTACCTCCCCGGCACCGTGGCAGCTCACCTCCCTTTGAGCGTGGCTCCACCGCCAAGCCAGGAGACCCATAGTGTCTTCCGGATGGGTCAGCCCCGAAGGCCTCCCGTTATACTATTGTCCCAACCATGACAACCCGGACTCGGGGGTAACCGTACCCTTGTATAGTTGTGCGGTGCCTCATGCTAAGAAGAACAAACGTCAAGCTAAGCCCCGTGCCCATGTTGGAGTAGTGTGGTTGCGCGGGTTAATTGTTCCAGGCGAATACAAAGAACCATGTGTCGTTTTTCTCAAAACCCAAGTCACACCCACATTTCCTTTTCTCAATCATCTTTGACAAGATCCTTTTTGCCTTCATAAACCATACACTCGGGTAAGGTCGACTCACCCAAGGTTTTCTCAAAACTTTTACAACAAGGTAAACCTTGAGGGGTTCCCAACCTACAGTTTTATGTAGGAGCTAAGATATAACAATGGCAATGATGCTAGCCATCATACCACTAAGGAGATGATAATTGAATTGTCAAGGGGATCATACATGCTTAGGATAAGCATGCATGGGAACAACATAAGTAGGATGATTCGACAAGGGTCATGATGTTGATCATCATACCACTAAGAAGATGATAAAATAGATGGTCAAGGGGGCATACATGCTCAGGGTATGCATGTATAAGATCAACAAGGGGTTCAACATACTCGAGAGTAAGTATGCAGAACATCAACAAGGGGTTCAACATACTCGAGAGTAAGTATGCATAACATCAACAAGGGGTTCAAGAAGGGTGTCAAGAGGTCGACACACACAAGATAAGTGGGCATACCCATCACATTTAGAGGGTACACCAAGATCATGATGTTGACAACCACCATTCAAAAAAAAGGGGGTTTGTCCGCGAGGTGCCAAAGAGAGTAAGCATGCTCACGGTAAGCATGCTCCAACAACAAAAGTAGAAATCACACAAGATTGATCGAGAGACAATAATTATAACAAAGTAACCACAATATGTGATTCAACATTCAAAGATCAAGAGATGGCTTGCCTTGGCTTATTTGTCCCTGGACTTCTTCAACTCCATCAAATAAGAATTCCCACAGTACAAATAAAATCCTTGTCCGATTCCACTTCTTCTTCTTCTCCTCCGAAATTGTTCGCATCTATCGTTGGAAAATATAAAAGGAACACAATCAATCACATTGCTCCAAACATAACAAGCATGCAACATTCAACAATCAATAGCTAACCACTTTACTAAGGGCTAACATACAAAAGACTTATAGATAATACAAAGCAACTAAAAGAAAACCCCATTTATTTACCTAGTAAAGGTATGAGAGTGCCACGACTTAGCAATTGCCTCTCTAGGTATCACCATGGCACAACTAAGTATCCCCTGGTAGATAACATCATAAAGAGGACAAGAGCATTAGTTTGACATCAAATACATTCACAAAACATTTTCAAACATTTTTGGAAAAGTAGAAAACAGTTTTCCTAACTTAGTTTGCTCACATAACACAACATCCAAAATAGGAAGCAAACCACATTCCACATCATTTGAAAACTTAAGCAAAACAATAGGGCTAAAGTTGAGTTGCAGAGGTTTTGTTTTGCAAGCATAAAACAAAGGTTGCCCAGTTCTAAATAAAAGAGTTGGTCAAGGATTTTAAATAAACCCAACAAGTTTTGGTCCAACAATGCATGTCACACATATACCTTACTAACAGTAAAGAAAATGCATGAACAGAGACTAACACTATTTTTCCTAGATGGCCAGTACTAATACAAGACTAACCCAATTGGATTCACTCAAAAATATTAAACCTACAAATTTAGGAATTTGTTTGAATCTGACTGTACAGAAAACAAGATCTGTAAGCCATAAATCGTAGAAAAAACCTAAAAATATGGGACCACTGGCATTTGAAAGGTATTTAAACAGAGAGGCATACACAATTGGATTTGGGTTAAAATTATTTCTGAAACTCTCACAAATGGATTGACAAGATTACTGCATGTCTATACCATTTGCTTTACCTCTAGAGTTACAGAACAGATAAAGGTTTGAAACTTGCTTGAGATGATTAAGAAAACATTCCGTAGTCCTACAGAACTGGAATCACGAAATTAGGTTCAAAAATGGATTTTTGGTGATTTAAAAGCTAACAACCATGTCTGCAGAACACACAGAACAAGTTTAATTCACCACAAATTGTACACGGCTCATAAAAATATGAGGTCAGCTGCATCGGAAAGGTATTGAAAAGCTGGTTCTTACCCAATTTGTTTCATTCAAAAATTCGTTCCCAAGCTCCTGGTTTAATTCGACAAACCAGATCTGTCCAGATCTTGATCTGTGAACCATTTCAGTTTCAAGAGGTCAATCGAAGTGAAACCACCACCAAAATGAAGGTATTGAAGAGGGCTTTCGCCCGCAGTTGAGTTTGCTCAAAAAGGTTTTGTAAAACGGAACAAATCTAACAAACAGTTAATCTGCATGTTTCCAGAACTTTATTTACCAGGGAGAATCTGTAGCGAATTTGAGGATGAGACCAACGCCAAGTTGTAGATCTTTTGAATACCTATCCGCGGAACTTTGAATCACTCGATTTGGATCTGCACACGAGATTTGGTGGATTTTACAAGTTCGTACCAGAATCTGAAACAGCAAGATAGCAGAAATTACTGCAGGGATTTGGACGAACTTTGCTCAAGAACTTCAGATCTGAGGATTGCTCAAGCTTCTCCATGCTTGGACCAACATGCACCTGCATCAAGATCCAATCTTAGCAATGGAGTAAGAGGAAGAGGAGAGAAAACCATCTAGGGTTGGGGAGAAGAAGGAGAGGGAGGCTCTCATGGTGAGGAGGAGCTTGAGGGAGGAGGGAGCTTCATCTTGGAGTTCTTTCCATGGCCATAGCCAGCCATGGGAGCTAGGTGGAGCTGCATTTTCGTGGGGGAGAGTAGGATAAGAGTGTGAGGGAGTAGATAAGGTGGAGGAGTGAGTGGAGAGAAGAAAAGTGAGAGCAAGAGGAGTGGAGGTGGCCGGCCAAGGGCCATTTATAGAGGGAGACGGGGTTGGCTGCCTCCTTTTTGATTGGCTAGGATGGGTGGCTGCCCATTTAATTGTTGGGGTAGTTGAGAGGCAAGTCTTGCAAGAGAAGAAAGTGAGGAGGAAAGTGGCTGGCCGAAATTTTCTTGCCATGGCCGGCTCCTTCTTGACAACCACAAGTGAACAAACAAAGTGCAATGCCACTTCATGAATGTCGACCAAGGTTGAGTATTTGAGGGGTTAGCTAAAAATGGTTTGATGATGTATTAAAATTTGGGAGAGAGGTGATAATAAACATTGGTGGCAATGTTGGAGAATAAAGTACTTTGATCAAATTATCAAATTGGCCAAGAGATGATGGTGGTGATGGTGGTTGAGACAATGGTAGAGCAAGATTAAGAGAGATGGTGAGTGAAGTAACCATATACTCACAATGAAGAATATGGGGACTTAAATCATGAATTCATGAGGTCAAGGTAATGATGGAAAAGAATATAAATTGCTCTACAAATGAGAGGTCAATAGGGAGTGAGTTGAAAGTATCAAATGATCATCCATTTGATCCAGAATTGGAGGATGGAGGGGATACAATGTGGTGGATCAGAGATGTGCATAAGATGTGCAAGAGTTGTCATTTGAAAAAGATCTTGTTTGAAAAGTATTTGAAACACCTCAATTGTCTAGGGACAATTGGGGATGAACTCAAGTGGAATGAAGTTTGAAAGTGTTGAGATAAAACTAGTTGGAACATAGGGGTTCAAAATATTCTACTTACTTTCTCAAGTAAGGTAGAGTTTTTCTCAAAGGTAAAAATAAGCAAGAGGAAAACAAGAAATGGTATAGGTACCATAAACAAGCTTTTTGTTAAAACAAAGCAAAATAGAAATAATGTTTTATAAATCAATACTTGGTAGAAATGGGAACAAAACCCATTTCAGTTCCTTGTTTTCTTTGAAGAGAAATCTTGGAAAGTTTTAATAAAACTAGAAGTAGTTTTGTGATCAAAACTAGAGAAGGAAAACAGTAGGATTTTTGAGGAGGGAAACTAATTTAGGGAGGAGTGTTCTCAAGGGTAGATGGTGGCTACAAAATGTACCCATCATTCCCACTCTTGGTTTTGTGAAGATTAAACTTGAATAAAAACAAGAGGTAAAAGTGAAGGAAGTGATCTAGAGTTGAATCATTGGATAGGGTATAAGATCAAGTTGAATATATGCGATGCAAGGGTAGAATGAGACATGCAGGATGTGGAAATTGTAGAGGGGGATGCACAGATGAGATCCATGCATTGAGATCACCAAGTTGTGAATTAAGGATGATCGAGCTATCTTGTACCACAAAGAGAAAAATCAAGATGGCACACTCATGTTGTCATCAGGAGAGAGGTTTGATGTAGTAAGAAGGAAAACAGTTCTTCCTAAGCCACACATGTGTTTTATTTGGTGAGTTGCTTGTTTAACCACTAGGGGTGTTGTTCTATGAGGTAGCTCAAGACAAAACTCAACAAGCAAATCAAGACAATTCATCTACCAACAGATCAAGGCAATTCATCATAACAAACAAATCAAGGCAATTCATCTACTAAACCTATAGAAAAAGTTTTTGTTCCCCCTAATTTTTGGCAATAAGGACAAATAATCAAGGTTGCAAAAAGTGGGGTGTTACAATAGTTATAACCTATATCATAGCATTCTTTATAATAATCATCAAAGATCGGAGGCACGGTGTCATCATAAGAAATAGAATAGTTATCTTTCACAGTCGGTTTATCTATGACCATACCATCATTGTTATTAGAAGGAGATGTATCAAGAACATAATGACCAGTAGCAAAAGGATTTTCAAACACCTCTTCCCCAAGCTTAGAGCTTTCTATATCATTATGGGAGGAAGCATGGATAGCACTGACACTATGGCAATTATTATCATCATCATTTTCAGAATTAGTTTCCCAGAGATTTGCAATATCAAAAGTAAGGTGCCCATTCAAATCATGATCGCTAATGTATGTAAAGGGCATAGGAAGATCATCGTATTCAGATTCATTATCACAATAATTATTAGGAGCAACATACTTACGGTTACCTAGCGTTATCTCATTCACGCGAGGATACGCCGTTACCTCTTTCTTTTTATTCTCCTTCTTCTTCTTCTTCTTCTTCTTCTTCTTCGTTCCCTTCTTCTTCTTCTTCTCTTCCTTCTCCTCGTTCCCTTCTTTAGGAGGAAGAGGCTTGAAGGGTGGCTTGTCCGCATAACCTGATTTACTTTCAGAAACAATAGAAGAAACTTGGGAGGATCCCTCCTTTTCATTAATTAGTTGAAAACACACAGCGGTCCTATCATATTTTGGCAAGGTGTCATCTTCTAAAATATTTTGTATGTAAGTATTTGTATGGCTATTATCAATGCAATAAGAAAAACACCCATGCAGGACATCATCAATATCAAGATCACTCATATGTAACAAAGAGATTTTTCGCGACAGTTCTTCACACCCCAAAAATAAAGTAAGTTCATCATGCTGATTAGGAGTAATTTCATCATCACAATACAAATTTGCAGCACTCATTGGGTTCAAATTATCATTGGAGGAGCATTGAAAATTAAAATGACCCACTTCATGGCAAACTTCACAAATAAAAGGATAGAGGGCACAAACTTTTTTACCAAGATCATCTAGAGCCCTAAACCACTTTCTAGTTTTTTCATTAGCATGATGGATACAATATTCATCTTTGATTTGATCAATTCCACAAGGTCTATGTATTCCACAAAAATTAACATGCTTATAGGAAATAGCATTCTTAGGAGTTTGAGCATGCTTATTGCAATAATTAACAACAATTTCATTCTTCATGCAAGCCTCTTTAAAAGGTTCATGATACTTATCAAAATTCTTTTTAGGCAATTCAAAATGAGAAGCAAAGGCTTTATAAAGATTTGCAGCAACTTGAGAGTCAAGACCATAAGTAGCACTCATATTTCGAAATTTATCGGTATCCATAAAAGCTTCAATGCATTCATAATCATAATTTATACCTGACTCTTTACCTTTGTCGTTCTCCCATCCTTCAGCGTTGTCCTCAATCCGATCAAGAAGATCCCACCTAGCTTCAACCTCCTTGCTTGTGAAAGATCCCTCCGAACAGGCATCCAGATAGTCCTTGTGTTGTCCTGAAAGCCTCGCATAAAAATTGTTAACAATAACATTACGGGGGAGCTCATGAATGGGGCATTTGAGCATTAGTGATTTCAATCTCCCCCACGCTTGAGAAATACTCTCTCCATCACGAGGATAAAAGTTATAAATATAATTCCTATCAATATGCACTTCATGAGGAGGATAAAATTTAGAATAAAAGAGAGATGCAATTTCCTCCCAACCAAGAGAATGACTATTCTCCAACAATTTATACCAATGCGCCGCTTTACCAGACAGCGAAACAGAGAATAGCTTCTTCCTCACTTCATCGATAGAGATACCTGCACACTTGAATAACCCGCATAATTCATGCAAAAACAGTAAGTGATCTTCAGGATGGACAGTTCCATCCCCTTCATAGCGGTTATCCATAACACGTTCAATAATTTTCATGGGTATCTTGAAAGAAGTACTTACAGTTGGTGGATTTAAAGTATCACAAGCATTATTAGAGTTATCGCATATGGGAGATAAAGCATTATGAGAACAAATTTTCTCCCCTAAAGATGGGAAGCTAAAAAGATCACAGAAACTAGCTTCCCCAAGCTTAGACTTATTCATAGCATTTGCAGTGATTGCGTTCATACTAATAACATTGCTACTAGCATGCAATTGAGGCTCCATAGGTTCTTTAATTTTCGCATCACACAATTCATGTCTTAACTCAGGAAATAAAATAAGAAGCTCATTGTTGTCCATTATGCCTAACTAGTGTAAAACAAGAAACAAAAAGATGCAATTGCAGGATCTAAAGGAAATAGCTTCGAGCACACACACAATGGCGCCAGAAAAGTACTGTTACCTGGAACCGAAGTATGAGTGCCTTTTACCTTTCCTCCCCGGCAACGGCGCCAGAAAAGTGCTTGATGTCTACGGGAGCTTCTATTCTTGTAGACAGTTGATGTCTACGCCCCCTCCTTTTCCTGTAGACAGTGTTGGGCCTCCAAGAGCAGAGGTTTGTAGAACAGCAGCAAGTTTTCCCTTAAGTGGATCACCCAAGGTTTATCGAACTCAGGGAGGAAGAGGTCAAAGATATCCCTCTCATGCAACCCTGCAACCACAAAGCAAGAAGTCTCTTGTGTCCCCAACACACCTAATAGGTGCACTAGTTCGGCGAAGAGATAGTGAAATACAGGTGGTATGAATAAGCAGTAGCAACGGCACCAGAAAAGTGCTTTCCCAGGACAGTAAACAAGCAGTAGTAATGCAGCAGTAGTAACACAGTAAAACAGTAAACAAGCAGCGATAGCGGTATTTAGGAACAAGGCCTAGGGATCATACTTTCACTAGTGGACACTCTCAACATTGATCACATAACAGAATAGATAAATGCATACTCTACACTCTCTTGTTGGATGATGAACACATTGCGTAGGATTACACGAACCCTCAATGCCGGAGTTAACAAGCTCCACAATTCAATGTTCATATTTAAATAACCTTAGAGTGCATGAAAGATCAACACGACTAAACCAAGTACTAACATAGCATGCACACTGTCACCTTCACACTATGTAGGAGGAATAGATCACATCAATACCATCATAGCAATAGTTAACTTTGTAATCTACAAGATATCACAATCATAGCATAAACCAAGTACTAACACGGATGCACACACTGTCACCATTACACCGTGCAGGAGGAATAAAACTACTTTAATAACATCACTAGAGTAGCACATAGATAAATTGTGATACAAAACACATTGCAATCATAAAGAGATATAAATAAGCACTTCACTATGCCATTCATAACAGTGAATAAGTATTCTGTGAAATTTAGCCTAAGAGACCCACACGGTGCACACACTGTCACCTTTACACACGTGGGACAAGGAGTCTCCGGAGATCACATAAGTAAAATTCACTTGACTAGCATAACGACATCTAGATTACAAGCATCATCATATGAATCTCAATCATGTAAGGCAGCTCATGAGATTATTGTATTGAAGTACATAGGAGAGAGATGAACCACATAGCTACCGGTACAGCCCCGAGCCTCGATGGAGAACTACTCCCTCCTCATGGGAGCAGCAGCGGTGATGAAGATGGCGGTGGAGATGGCAGCGGTGTCGATGGAGAAGCCTTCCGGGGGCACTTCCCCGTCCCGGCGGCGTGCCGGAACAGAGACTCCTGTCCCCCAGATCTTGGCTTCGCGATGGCGGCGGCTCTGGAAGGTTTCTCGTACCGTGGCTTTTTTCGTATCGAGGTTTTAGGTCGAGGGGGCTTAAATAGGCGAAGAGGCGGCGTCAGGAGGTCAACGAGGCGACGACACCATAAGGCGGCTGATACGTCCAATTTGCATCACTATTTTATATCATAATTTGCTGTTATTCATTGATATATTTCATATTGGGACACAATACTTATGTTATTTCATCTATTTTGCATGTTTCATCATTATTGGAGGATCAAGCACCGGAGCCAGGATTCTGCTGGAAAAAGCACCGTCAGAACGCAATATTTCGGAAGATCAACTGTGGGAGAAAATTATACCAAAAATCCTATTTTTCAAGATGACGAAGGAAGCCAGAAGGAGGGGCCAGGAGGACCCAGGGTGGGCCCACACCCTAGGGCGGCGCGGCCCATGCCCTGGCCGCGCCGCCATGTGGTCTGGGGGGCCCACGACCCCTTTCACCTCCTTTTCTTCGCGAAATCCTTCGTCCCGAAAACCTAAGCCACAGAGGGTACCTCGCGAAGAGTTACAGCCACCTCTGTGGGGCGGAGAACACCAGAGAGAAAAGAGCTCTCCGGCGGGCAGGAATCCGCCGGGGAAATTCCCTCCGGGAGGGGGAAATCGACGCCATCGTCACCGTCATCGAGCTGGACATCATCGCCATCACCATCATCATCATCTCCACCATCATCACCGCCGTCATCACCGCTGGACACCGTCACCGCCGTAGCAATTTGGGTTTGATCTTGATTGTTTGATAGGGGAAACTTTCCCGGTATCGATCTCTACTTGTTGTTGATGCTATTGAGTGAAACCATTGAACCAAGTTTATGTTCAGATTGTTATTCATCATCATATCACCTCTGATCATGTTCTATATGATGTCTCGTGAGTAGTTCGTTTAGTTCTTGAGGACATGGGTGAAGTCTAAATGTTAGTAGTGAACTATGGTTGAGTAATATTCAATGGTGTGATATTTAAGTTGTGGTGTTATTCTTCTAGTGGTGTCATGTGAACGTCGACTACATGACACTTCACCATTTATGGGCCTAGGGGAATGCATCTTGTATTCGTTTGCTAATTGCGGGGTTGCCGAAGTGACAGAAACCTAAACCCCCGTTGGTATATCGATGCAGGAGGGATAGCAGGATCTCAGAGTTTAAGGCTGTGGTTAGATTTATTCTTAATTACTTTCTTGTAGTTGCGGATGCTTGCAAGGGGTATAATCACAAGTATGTATTAGTCCTAGGAAGGGCGGCACATTAGCATAGGTTCACCCACACAACACTTATCATAACAATGAAGATTATTTAGCTGTATGTAGCGAAAGCACTAGACTAAAATCCCGTGTGTCCTCGAGAACGTTTGGTCATTATAAGTAAACAAACCGGCTTGTCCTTTGTGTTAAAAAGGATTGGGCCACTCGCTGCAATTGTTACTCTCGCACTTTACTTACTCGTACTTTATTCAACTGTTACATCAAAACCCCCGAATACTTGTCTCGTGAGCATTTACGGTGAATCCTTCATCAAAGCGCTTGTCAACACCTTCTGCTCCTCGTTGGGATCGACATTCTTACTTATCGAAGATACTACGATACACCCCCTATACTTGTGGGTCATCAAGACTATTTTCTGGCGCCGTTGCCGGAGAGTGAAGCGCTATTGGTATTGCTATGGATGAAGTGAGGAAGAAACTATTCTCTTTATCGCTGTCTGGTAAGGCGGCGCATTGGTATAAATTACTGGATAATGGGGATTCTCTTGAATGGAATGATATTGTGCCCCGGTTTTATTCTAAGTTCTATCCTCCAAGTGAAATTCATAAGGATCGGAATCGCATATATAATTTTTGGCCTCATGATGGTGAGAGTATTGCCCAAGCTTGGGGGAGATTGAAGTCTTTAATGCTCAAATGCCCCATTCATGAGCTTCCTGGTAATGTTATTATTGATAATTTCTATGCAAGACTTTCTTTTCAAGACAAGACCTTGCTGGATACTTCTTGTTCTGGATCATTTACACGCAACAAAGAAGAGTTTAAAAGGGACCTTCTTGATCGAATCCAAGAAAATACTGAAGGTTGGGAGAACGACAAGGATAGAGAATCAGGTATAATTTATGATTATAAATGCATTGAAGCTTTTATGGATACTGATAAATTTCGTAATATGAGTGCTACATATGGTCTTGATTCTCAAGTTGCTGCAAATCTTTATAAAGCTTTTGCCTCTCATTATGAATTGCCAAAGAAGAATTTTGATAAGTATCATGAGCCGTATAAAGATAAAATTGATTCATCTATTAATGAATGCGTTGTAGTTGAAACTGCTGATCATATTATTCCTGAAGCTTATATTGAAAAAACTCCTTTCCCTGCTAAAATGAAGGAGTACTCTGTTATAAATAGTGCAGTTCATAAAAGTGAAAAGAAACCTGTAGAACCTGAAGAACAAATAAAAGTTGAACCTGCTGTTGCAATAGTTAAAGATCTTGTGACTAAAAATGTGGAGGATGGTCATATTATTTTCTGTGAAGATGCCTCTAATATTGTTTCACATCCTAATAAACCCAAACAAGCTAGTGTTCCTATGCTATCTGTTAGAATTGGTGATCATTGCTATTATGGATTATGTGATATTGGTGCAAGTGTTAGTGCTATTCCTTATGAGCTTTACACGGAGATTATGCACGAAATTGATTCTTGTGAACTTGAAGATATTGATGTGGTTATTCAGCTGGCTAATAGAGAAACTATTTCTCCAATTGGTATTGTTCGAGATGTGGAAGTATTATGTGGTAAGATTAAATATCCTGCTGACTTTTTGGTACTTGGTTCTGCTGCTAGTGATTATTGTCCTATTATTTTTGGTAGACCTTTTCTAAATACTTGTGGAGCTATTATAGATTGCAAGAAAGAGAAAATTTTGACTAAATTTGCTGGTGAATCTTATGAGTTTAACTTCTCTAAATTTACCAAAACTCCTTATAAAGCTGATTTGCCTAGTAATGATTTTAAAATGGAGCAATGTGCATCTATTGTTCTTGTTCCTAATAATCCTTTGCAGCAACATTTGGAGGATAGCGAGAGTGAAATTTTTAGGAAAGAAAGAGATGAGCTTGAGGAAATTTTTCTTCGCCAACCTATTCTCAAGCATGATTTACCGGTGGAAGATTTGGGTACAACACCGCCACCAAAGGAAGATCCTGTTTTTGATTTAAAGCCTTTGCCTGATAATCTTAAATATGCTCATATAGATGATAAGAAAATATATCCTGTTATTATTAGTTCTAAGCTTATTGGAAATATTGAAGAAGCACCGAGGCGCTATTGGCTACACTCTTGATGATTTGAAAGGGATTTCTCCTTCTATTTGCCAACATGCTATTAATATGGAAGATGATGCAAAGCCTGTTGTTGAACATCAGCGTCGTCTAATTCCAAAGATGAAGGAAGTGGTAAGGAATGAGGTATTACGACTTCTTGAAGCTGGTATTATATATCCTATTGCTGATAGTAGATGGGTTAGTCCTGTGCACTGCGTTCCCAAGAAAGGAGGTATGACTGTTGTGCCTAATGATAATGATGAGCTCATCCCTCAAAGAGTAGTTGTAGGGTATAGAATGTGCATTGATTTTCGAAAAGTTAATAAAGTTACTAAGAAAGATCACTACCCTTTACCATTTATTGATCAAATGTTAGAAAGATTGTCTAAAAATACTCATTTTTGCTTTCTTGATGGTTATTCTGGGTTTTCACAAATTGCGGTTAAAGCTAAAGATCAAGAGAAAACCACTTTTACTTGTCCCTATGGAACTTATGCTTATAGATGCATGCCTTTTGGTTTATGTAATGCTCCTGCTACTTTTCAAAGATGCATGTCTGCTATTTTTCTTGGTTTTTGTGAAAGTATTGTAGAGGTATTCATGGATGATTTTTCCGTCTATGGGAATTCTTTTGATAGTTGCTTGCGAAACCTTGATAAAGTTTTGCAGAGATGTGAAGAAAATAACCTTGTTCTTAATTGGGAGAAATGCCACTTTATGGTTAATGAAGGAATTGTATTGGGGCATAAAATTTCTGAGAGAGGTATTGAAGTTGATAGAGCTAAAGTTGAAGCAATTGAGAAGATGCCCTATCCGAGGGACGTTAAAGGTATTCGTAGTGTTCTTGGTCATGCTGGGTTTTATAGGAGATTTATTAAAGATTTCTCCAAGATTTCAAAGCCTCTTACTAATCTTCTTCAAAAAGATGTACCATTTATTTTTGATGATGATTGTAAGGAAGCTTTTGAAACTCTTAAGAAAGCCTTAACAACTGCTCCTATAGTTGAACCTCCTGATTGGAACTTACCATTTGAAATTATGTGTGATGCTAGTGATTTTGCTGTAGGCGTTGTTCTTGGACAGCGAGTAGATAAAAAACTGAATGTTATTCATTATGCTAGTAAAACTCTTGATGCTGCTCAAAGAAATTATGCTACAACTGAAAAAGAATTATTAGCTGTAGTCTTTGCTTGTGATAAATTTAGATCTTATATTGTTGATTCAAAGGTTACTATTCATACTGATCATGCTGCAATTAGATACCTAATGACAAAGAAAGATGCTAAGCCGAGGCTTATTAGATGGGTACTTCTTTTGCAAGAATTTGATTTACATATTGTAGATAGGAAAGGTGCTGATAATCCTGTTGCTGATAATTTGTCTAGATTGGAAAATATTGCTTATGATCCTGTTCTCAAGTTAATGATAGTTTTCCAAATGAACAATTGGCTGTAATAAAGGTGAGCTCGCGAGACAGTCCTTGGTATGCTGATTATGCTAACTTTATTGTTTCCAAGTACTTGCCTCCAACCTTTTCAGCTCAGCAAAGGAGGAAATTCTTTTATGATTTGAGGCATTATTTCTGGGATGACCCACACTTATATAAAGAAGGAGTGGATGGTATTATGCGAAGATGTGTTCCCGAATATGAACAACAGGAGATATTGAGTAAATGTCATGGTAGTGCTTATGGAGGACATCACGCCGGAGAAAGAACCGCGCAAAAGGTTCTACAATCAGGTTTTTGTTGGCCAACTCTCTTCAAGGATGCGAGAAAGTTTATTTTATCTTGTGATGAATGCCAAAGGGTTGGTAATATCTCCAGACGTAATGAAATGCCAATGAATTATACTCTTGTTATTGAACCGTTTGATTGTTGGGGATTTGACTTCATGGGACCTTTTCCGTCTTCAGAAGGTAACACTCATATACTTGTTGCTGTTGATTATGTTACTAAATGGGTGGAAGCTATACCTACAAAAAGTGCTGATGGTGAGACCTCTTTAAGAATGCTTTTAGATATTATTTTTCCTAGATTTGGAGTGCCTAGATATATTATGACTGATGGAGGTTCTCATTTTATTCATGGAGGTTTTAGAAAAACTCTTGCTAAGTATGGTATTAATCATAGAATTGCTTCCGCTTATCATCCTCAAACTAGTGGTCAAGTAGAATTATCAAATAGAGAGATTAAATCTATTTTGGGAAAGACCGTTAATAAAACTAGAAAGAATTGGGCTAGTAAATTGAAGGATGCACTTTGGGCTTATAGAACTGCTTATAAAAATCCCATGGGAATGTCACCTTATAAAATGGTTTATGGGAAAGCTTGTCATTTACCTTTAGAACTAGAGCACAAAGCTTATTGGGCTGTTAGAGAATTAAATAAAGATCCTAAACTTGCCGGTGATAAGAGGTTGTTGCAATTGAGTTCTCTAGATGAATGGAGAAGTGAAGCTTATGAAAATGCTAAACTCTTTAAAGAGAAAGTTAAAAAATGGCATGATAGAAGGATTATCAAAAGAGAATTTAATATTGGGGATAAAGTCCTATTGTATCGGTCTCGTCTCAGATTCTTTGCAGGGAAATTACTCTCGAAATGGGAAGGACCATATGTTGTCGAGGAGGTGTATCGTTCAGGAGCAATCAAAATTAGCTCTCTCCAAGGCAATGCTACGCAAGTGGTGAATGGACAAAGACTCAAGCATTATATCTCAGGTGATTCCTATAATGTTGATGTTGATATTATTCAAGTGGAAACACCGGAAGCTTTCATCAAAGGGCAAATTGACAGTCCGCCAGAACTCGACTTTGAATAGGTAACAGTACTGGTAATGAAAAGTACACAATTTACTTTCCGAACAATATTTTTGCTGTTTTTGGAAAATATGAAAAATTACGAGTTCGAAACGGAGTGGAAAGGACGCACGAGGGGGCGCCACCATAGGCCGGCGCGGCCAAGCCTGGGCCCGTGCCGACCTATGGTTTGGCCGCCCCGTCGCCCCTTTCCGACTCTGGTTCGATCTGGTGCTTTCCTTTTGTCGAGAATTTTTTTGCTATATAATCCCCCAGACCCCTGGAAGTCCGTATATCGTGTTTTCGACGTGTTTTGTTTCGAGCTGTTTCTGCCAGGATTTGTTTCGGATCTAGGGCCATCATGTCTTCGTCGGAAACTCCGAAGGACAGCTCCAGCAAGGGTGTTGGCAACTTGTACATGGAGGAGCTGAGGATGCACCCCAAGGAGTTGCTGCTCGTTGAAGGAGAACTGCAGGTCAAGGATGTCCAGGGTCCTAAAGGAGAAGGAAGTTTGGAAGACAGGATGGAGAAGCTAGAACAGGAGGTTTTCAAATACAAGAAGATGGCTGAGCGTGAGGTGGATATCTTCCACAGGATTGTGTCCGAACTCATTGCTGAACATGAGAAGGAAACTGGAAAGCTTTGGAGCGACATCCTCTCACTTCACGACACCACCAACAAGCTCCAAGCACAACTATATGACATTCAGAATCATAACTGTGAGTATGAAAACAGGTTTAAATACATAAGCCGTGCTGCTAGTTTCAGGATTCCCGAGACCAAGATGTCGTTTCTTGATGGAGAGCCTCTTCCTTGGAAGTTTGATGACGGGAGTTCATCACCACCATCTCCGCAGGAGTAATTCGTCATCGGTATTGGCATCCCCTTGGTTTGTTCCAAGCTTGGGGGAGTGCCGCGGTATCACATCATCACTACCTTTTACTTTTATTGTCAAGTAGTGTCATATCATGAGTAGGGAAGTTATCATATAAGATGGGTTGCGTTTGGAAGTATCTCTCCTTTAGTTGGTTATCTATGTATCCCTTGGTGTGAGTTATCGTTATGGAATATTAATGAGAAGTCTTATCATTTACATATTGCACATCTTATTCTAGTTTGCAATCTCTATTATATGATTCACCTTGTTGTTAGTATTGGTATCACTTTGGGAGCATTGAATAAATCTATTTGGTTTTGGCAAACTTAGCATTGGTCAATAGCAACAACACTTTGAGGTTTAAATAGAAAAGAGAAATACATGTAGTTGTTTCATTGTCTTTCTTGTTAGCTCATAGCTTATTATTCTGAAGTTAAAATTGTTTGTGCTTACAAGGAAGATGCATGATTGTTTCTATCATATGTATATTTGTTTGTTTCCCTCGACTCTTATGCTTGCTAATTAACCTTGCTAGCCAAAGACCTGTACTGAGAGGGAATACTTCTCGTGCATCCAAACCTTAACCCAAACCTATGCCATTTGTGTCCACCATACCTACCTACTACATGGTATTTTCTGCCATTCCAAGTAAATACTTCATGTGCTACCTTTAAACAATTCAAAACTTAGTATCTCTTATTTGTGTTAATGTTTCATAGCTCATGAGGAAGTAGGTGGTGTTTTATCTTTCAATCTTGTTGGGCAACTTCCACCAATGGACTAGTGGCTTCATCCGCTTATCCAACAATTTTGCAAAAAGAGCTGGCAATGGGATTCCCAGTCCCAAATTAATTAAACTAAATAGACACTCCTCCATGGTATGTGATTGATGGACGGCACCCGAAGGATTCGGTTAGCCATGGCTTGTGTAAGCAAAGGTTGGGGAGTGTCATCATCATAATAAAACTAAAATAAAAAGGCACTCCTTCATGGTATGAGATTGTTGGCAGGCACCCGAGGATTCGGTTAGCCATGGTTTGTGAAAGAAAGGTTGGAAGGAGTGCCACACAAAATGAAAATAATATGGGAGCCACTCTTAGGAGGTTGTCTGGCAAGGGGGTTAGAGTACCCGCTACCAGTCGTTGACAACAACAAACACCTCTCAAAATGTTACTTTTATTATCTCTATATGATTTCAAAACTGAAAAAGCTCTAGCATATGATTTAATCCCTGCTTCCCTCTGCGAAGGGCCTGTCTTTTACTTTATGTTGAGTCAGTAAACCTATTTCCCTCCATCTCAAGCAAGCATTTGAGTAGTTGTGATCAAACCATTATATTGTGATTTGCTACATCATGTCTTTTATTCTTCCTTGTTTAGTACAAGTTTTATCTGAATGAATATAGCTTTGCAAGTTATCAATGATCATGAGAAGACCATTATGATTGAGTATGCAAGTTGTGCCTTATAAACTTTAACATGAGAGCGCTGCTCAATGAGATAAATATAATCTGTTAATTGTTCTCTGACCAAGAACGAAGTTTGCCATCACTAATTATGATTTCTTATGCACCTTTACTTGTGATTACCTTATACTTGTTTCAAGATGAGTTATAAGAGGTTGTTTACTATAATGTCCTGTGTGAATGAATATGATGCTTCTTGTCCGTATTTTATTTATCGACTCTTCACTCCATAAACATGTGGTCCTGTCTATCGAGCTCAGTTTCGCTTGGGGACAAGCGAAGTCTAAGCTTGGGGGGAGTTGATACGTCCAATTTGCATCACTATTTTATATCATAATTTGCTGTTATTCATTGATATATTTCATATTGGGACACAATACTTATGTTATTTCATCTATTTTGCATGTTTCATCATTATTGGAGGATCAAGCACGAGCCGTGGATTCTGGCTGGAAAAAGCACCGTCAGAACGCAATATTTCGGAAGATCAACTATGGGAGAAAATTATACCAAAAATCCTATTTTTCAAGATGACGAAGGAAGCCAGAAGGAGGGGCCAGGAGGACCCAGGGTGGGCCCACACCCTAGGGCGGCGCGGCCCAAGCCCTGGCCGCGCCGCCATGTGGTCTGGGGGGCCCACGACCCCTTTCGCCTCCTTTTCTTCGCGAAATCCTTCGTCCCGAAAACCTAAGCCACAGAGGGTACCTCGCGAAGAGTTGCTGACCGCCTCTGCGGGGCGGAGAACACCAGAGAGAAAAGAGCTCTCCGGCGGGCAGGAATCCGCCGGGGAAATTCCCTCCGGGAGGGGGAAATCGACTCCATCGTCACCGTCATCGAGCTGGACATCATCGCCATCACCATCATCATCATCTCCACCATCATCACCGCCATCATCACCGCTGGACACCGTCACCGCCGTAGCAATTTGGGTTTGATCTTGATTGTTTGATAGGGGAAACTTTCCCGGTATCGATCTCTACTTGTTGTTGATGCTATTGAGTGAAACCATTGAACCAAGTTTATGTTCAGATTGTTATTCATCATCATATCACCTCTGATCATGTTCTATATGATGTCTCGTGAGTAGTTCGTTTAGTTCTTGAGGACATGGGTGAAGTCTAAATGTTAGTAGTGAACTATGGTTGAGTAATATTCAATGGTGTGATATTTAAGTTGTGGTGTTATTCTTCTAGTGGTGTCATGTGAACGTCGACTACATGACACTTCACCATTTATGGGCCTAGGGGAATGCATCTTGTATTCGTTTGCTAATTGCGGGGTTGCCGGAGTGACAGAAACCTAAACCCCCATTGGTATATCGATGCAGGAGGGATAGCAGGATCTCAGAGTTTAAGGCTGTGGTTAGATTTATTCTTAATTACTTTCTTGTAGTTGCGGATGCTTGCAAGGGGTATAATCACAAGTATGTATTAGTCCTAGGAAGGGCGGCACATTAGCATAGGTTCACCCACACAACACTTATCATAACAATGAAGATTATTTAGCTGTATGTAGCGAAAGCACTAGACTAAAATCCCGTGTGTCCTCGAGAACGTTTGGTCATTATAAGTAAACAAACCAGCTTGTACTTTGTGTTAAAAAGGATTGGGCCACTCGCTGCAATTGTTACTCTCGCACTTTACTTACTCGTACTTTATTCAACTGTTACATCAAAACCCCCTGAATACTTGTCTGTGAGCATTTACAGTGAATCCTTCATCGAAACTGCTTGTCAACACCTTCTGCTCCTCGTTGGGATCGACATTCTTACTTATCGAAGATACTACGATACACCCCCTATACTTGTGGGTCATCAGCGGCGCGGCAAGGGCCTGGGCCGCGCCAGCCTATCATCTGGGGCCCCTGTGGCCCCCCTCTGGCGGCTCTCGGGTGTTCTGGAAGCTCCTGGGGATTCTAAGATGCTGGGCGTTGATTTCGTCCGATTCCGAGAATATTTCCTTACTAGGATTTCTGAAACCAAAAACAGCAGAAAACAGGAACTGGCACTTCGGCATCTTGTTAATAGGTTAGTTCCAGAAAATGCACAAATGTGACATAAAGTGTGCATAAAACATGTAGATATCATCAATAATGTGGCATGGAACATAAGAAATTATCGATACGTCGGAGACGTATCAACAGTGTTGGGCCTCCAAGACCAGAGGTTTGTAGAACAGCAGCAAGTTTCCCTTAAGTGGATCACCCAAGGTTTATCGATCTCAGGGAGGAAGAGGTCAAAGATATCCCTCTCAAGCAACCCTGCAACCACAAAGCAAGAAGTCTCTTGTGTCCCCAAGACACCTAATACAATAGGTGCACTAGTTCGGCGAAGAGATTGTGAGGTACAAGTAATATGAGTGAGTATGAGTGATAATAGCAATCTGAATGAAATATGGCAGCGAGTAAACATTCAACAAAACAGTAAACAAACGGAGATTCGATGCTTGGAAGCAAGGCCCAGGGATCCTGCTTTCACTAGTGGACACTCTCAACAATGATCACATAACAGGACTACTCTACACCCTCTTGTTGGATGATGAACACCACTAACTGTGTAGGATTACACGAACCCTCAAAGCCGGAGTTAACAAGCTCCACAATATTCAATGTTCATATTTAAATAACCTTAGAGTATAAGATAGATCAACACAATCACACCGAGAACTAACATAGCATGCACACTGTCACTATCACACTATGAAGGAGGCATAGATCACATCAATACTATCATAGCAATAGTTAACTTCATAATCCACAAGAGATTACAATCATAGCCTACGCCAAGTACTAACACGGATGCACACACTGTCACCATTACACCGTGCAGGAGGAATAGAGTACTTTAATAACATCACTAGAGTAGCACATAGATAATATTCAACTTGATCACAAAGAGAGAGATGAACCACATAGCTACAGCGGAGCCCTCAGCCCCGGGGGTGAATTACTCCCTCCTCATCATGGAGGCAGCTATGGCGGTGAAGATGGCGGTGGAGACGGCGGTGGAGATGGCTCCGGGGGCAATTCCCCGTCCCGGCAGGGTGCCGAAACAGAGAGTTCTGTCCCCCGAATTGGACTTTCGCGATGGCGGCGGCTCTGGATGGTTTTCTCTGTTTTCGTCAAACTGGTCGATGTTTTTAGGTCAGGGACGAATATATAGGCGGAGAGTCGGAGTCGGAGGGGCCACAGGGTGCCCAGATGATAGGGGGCGCCCCCCCCCCCCTTGGGCCGCGCCGCCCTGTGGTGTGGGGCCCCCCTGGCACCCCTCTGGCCTTTCTCCGGTGCTCTGGAAGCTTCGCGTATTTCTAAGACTTTCGGTGTTGATTTCGTCCGATTCTGAAAATATTTCCTTACTAGGATTTCTGAAACCAAAAACAGCAGAAAACAGCAACTGGCCTTTCGGCATCTCGTCAATAGGTTAGTTCCGGAAAACGCATAAAAACGATATAAAGTGTGAACAAAACATGTCGGTATTGTCATAAAACAAGCATGGAACATCAGAAATTATAGATACGTTGGAGACGTATCACACATCCATCCACTTTCCCGTGTACTAACTTTATGAGAGATGCAGGGATCTATATGGACTTCTTGCTTCTTGTTAGCAGGGTTGGTTTTACTACATACATGAATGATGAGAGTGACCAATATTCTATGCTCACTAAGACTTTTGTTGAGAGTTTTACCTTTTATAACTCTGCCTTCAAGCCATCTATTGCATTTAGAATCTATGATAGGCCTATTACTATGACCTTGTCAAGATTTTGTGGTATCATAGGTATTGCTATGTTTGGGACAACGAAGAAGATTAAAGATCGACCCACTGATCCGCTGGAGCTTTACCGAGAGGTGACAAATGATGATGACCACATAACCTAGCATGGAAAGATAAGGAACATTCAACTCCCAGCCATTTGATACTTTGCTTATTATCTTGCCACTAGTATTCTTGGTAGGGAAAAGACCAGTAATATTTCTCATTATCATTTGGCTTTTCTAGCTACTGCGCTCAATAAGATTACTAAGTACAACCTTGGTTCTCTCATTGCTCGTCGCTTAGCTGCTAGAGGACTCATCTATGGAGAAATTATTGATTCCCGTATTATGGCTGCCTTGGATCTTCCTGTTGATCTCAATGATGTATTGTTAGCACCACAAAGACTTGATCTTGCTGCTATGAAAGTCCATCAATTTTTTACTGCTGACTCTTGTGCAGGAAGTCTAGTCTATAGAATGTTATTTACTGATGGAGATGAAAGAGAAGTCCCCCTGCCGCAGCCTAGTTTGTTCAGTATTTGCAGGAAGTCGTGGTCGCGCTCAGGAGGAGTTGTACTAGTAGCTGGGTCCGCTTGGGTTCCATGGGCAGCACGACCCCCAGCCCCAGGAGGAGGAGGAGGCGCCCTCTGATGACTACATCATGCATTACACTGGGGCGTCCTCTAGTTCATATCAGGACGAAGGTGCTTCGTCGTCGTATTTTGGAGGCACCACTTCTTGGCCCTCCTGGGATTGATCTCCACTTAGGCCAAAATCCTAAGCTTGTGGGGAGGTACACCGACATCTCACTCATCGATACATCATATTCTGTCGGAACTTTGTATATCCATGTTTCCCTTTCTTTTGTTGTTGTTCTTGTTCGGTTTATTTCTGTAATTTTTATTTATTGAGTCTTGGAAGTTGTTACCTTTGTAATAACCTCTCCTTATCCTTTTTATTTCGTTTTTGTGCCAAGGATAGCCTCTAATAGGAAGGGGGTAAGATTTGGGGAAGTTGATGTCCCGAAATAGATTATGTGCTGCCACCAAAAAACTTATTATTCTCAGCCCGAACGTCAGATTGATCTGAAATTTTTTTGAGCGTATTCCCCGGGTTATTATCTAACTTTCATTAGTTTTGCACTTTTCGATTTGAGCAACATAGGATTTTCTAAATAATAGATCTTTACCAGTTGTTCTGTTTTTTGCCACTATTTGCATTTGTATATCCATGTTCGCTTTCTTTCTTTTGTTGTTCTTGTTTTATTTCTACTTTCCTTCATACTTGCTACCCTTGCGGAACCACTAGACTTGATCTTGAGGCAATGAGAATATATCGAATGAATTATTACGATCAAAATGATAGCCCTATCTATATTCCAAGTAGTAACCAGGGATTTTAGCAAGCTAGATGTCTGGACTGCAGGCATACTTGGCTAGAGCTCGAGGGCTTTCCCTTTCCTACTCCGACGATGCATCAACAGCGGGTACTTGAAAGGAAGGTGCCGTTTGCCGCAAGTAGATCTAGCTGATTGACTCGTTCATAGTCGAAAACTACCAAAATTATTTCTGTTGTTTCTCTTCATTTTCTTATTTAGTTTCTAAGTTTTAGTTGGTTTAATTTTCTAGTTATGGTTAGCTATTCAAAAATCCAAAAATATTTTGCTTTGTTTTCTGTTTCAAAGTCAAAAACCCAAAAATATTTGTTATTCTTCTTCGGTTTTGTAATGCTTGCTGCAGAGTTCGACAGTCAACCGTGACTCCATTGGATCTTGGTTATCATTTCGTATTATTCAAGCCACACAAGTGAAAGGCAATAATGATAATCTATGACAATTCGAGATGTGGTGAGAGGCTGGTAAGAACTCTATTTGTTTTTGTTTTTGTACATATACTCATTTATGTGGACATTCTTAGTTTGTTCGTGTAAGGTGCATGTTATTTAATGATGCTTAGTATTTTTTGCTATCTTATGATTAGTTCCAATTTACTAGTAGTAGGTAATATGTCATATAGATGTTTGCTTGCATTGCTCTATTCATAAAACGGTATGACATTGTGGTATCCTCTTCTGAATGTTTCATTTGTATCGACTTGGCACATTCTCACACATGCATAAGACTAAACAAAAATCAATTAAGCCTTGATGATTTATTTTTCCTCAGAGTCCTTGTATTACTTTTATGCTTCTGTTAATTTTGTTCTATCGTAAGCATGATTATGACAGTTGCTGCTTTCTTGATTGTCGCTTCCCAGTCTATTGCTAGCCTTCAATTGTACTGAGTATGAGCTCTACTCGTGCATCCAACTTCCAAAAACCAAAGTTTGCCCATTGTGTCCACCATACATACCTATATGTGGTATTTCACCGCCACTCCAAAGTAAATTGCTTATGTGCTACCTTTAAAACCTTCAAAAATTATTACCTATTTTGTGTTCCTGTTTTAGCTCATGAGGAAGTGTTGGATGCTTTATTGTCTCTTTCATGTTTATTTTGGCTTCACGCCTTGAATAGCATGCATAATTTGCTAGTCCCTAATATTGCTGAAAGAGCAGGCAAGCGGGTGCCCAACCCACTAAATATAAAATAAACAAATAATCAAATAAATCTCCTAACACTATGGGCTTGAGAAATCATGAACTTAGCTTGTTCAAGCATGGGAAAAGAGGAAATTTATTGTTCTCTCTATGGGAGCCGCTCTTGAAGCCATTAAACATGAAAGGATGATAAATAATTTGATACCATTCGTTGACATAGACATACATACCTCTCAAAATATATTTTCAACACCTCTATTTTATTCAAAATAAAAAGCTCTAGCACATGAGTAATCTTTGCTTTCCTCTGCAGCCAATCTTTTACTTTTTATGTTGAGTCACCATCCTTTCTTTGAGCACCTTCTAGAAAGCATAGTTGTCATTCTTAGTGTAATATGCTTGTCCCAGAATAAGATTAATTATGGTATAACTGTGATGCTTGTATCTTTCGATATTTCTACTTCTAGTGTTCTCTTAAACTTCAGAGTTGCCTTGGCATTTATGTTTTGCTCCATAAATAAGGGCAAGCAAGATACCACTTCATCATATCATATTATGAGCATTGCAATCCTGCAGATACTTATGTTTCATGTTGCTTATTATTGTGTTGGTATATTTTCATAGCTTGCATGACTATTGAGTAGCCTTAGTAGCATACTTCTTATTATGAATTGCCTAAGTACTTGATCATATAGTGAGGATATATACATCATATGAAGCAAATGGGTTCATGAAAGTTTCTTCTATCGCACTCAATTGTCACTGAATTGCTTGAGGACAAGCAATAAGCTAAGCTTGGGGGAGTTGATATGTCCTAAACGTATCTACTTTCCTGAACACTTTTGTTGTTGTTTTCCTTCTAATTTGTGTGTTTTTGAATACAACTAACATAGACTAACGTTGTTTTCAGCAGAATTGCTATGGTGTCTCATTTTTTGTGTAGAAATCCAACTTTCAGGAAAATTTTCCGAAATTATCGCAAAGTTCAAATTTTACCCGAAGACTCACGGAGCCAGAAGACGAGACGGAGAAGAGCCACGGAGGGCCCACATCATGCCTAGGCGCGGGCCACCCCCTGGTTGCGCCTAGTGGTGGTGTGGCCACCTCGGGCACCTCCTCAAGACCTCAACCCCTCCTCTTTGCTATATTAAGCCTCTGACCTAAAAACAGAGGGGGTTCGATGTTTTTCCAGAAAGAGTTCCGCTGCTCTACCGCCACCAGAAACCCCAATCCGGGATCCAGAAACTCCGTTCTGGCACCCTGCCGGGACAGGGAATTAGAGGAGATTATCGCCATCATCATCACCGATGCCTCTCCATCAACCATCCATGATTCCCCATCCATGTGTGAATAATTCCCTACTGTAGGTTGTAGGGGGTGGTCGGGATTAGATGAGTTCATTCATGTAATAGCTATAAGATTGTTAGGAGCATGGTGCCTAGTATCCATTACTAGTACTTTTAACATTGTTGCAACTTGTTGTGCTTAATGCTTGTCTTTGGACCCGAGTGCCATGATCTCGATCTGAACATATTATTCATTCACGAGGATAATTATTGTTTTGGATCTTACCTGAAAGTTGTGTACACATATCATTGTCCGGAACCCGAGGCCCCAAATTGACAGCAATTGGGAAAACCGGAGGGGATGGCTGTGATGTGAGGATCACGTGTGTTCACAGATTGTTAATGCTTTGCTCCGGTGCTCTATTAAAAGGAGTATCTTAATTACCGGTAGATTCCCTTGAGGCCCTACTGCAAACGGGCTGGTAGGACAAAAGATGTTGTGCAAGTTTCTCCTTGCGAGCACGTATGACTAAAATAGGAACACACGTCTATGATTACTTAGTACTTGGATGCTTTTGTCATTGTTACATGTAAATTCCCACATCTTTCTTATTATATGAATTATCTTATCCATGCAGCGCCTGTTCATCCATCTCTATGCATATAGTATTTTAATCTTGTTGTCTACTTCAATTACTATTGCTGCTATTTTTATTTCGTTAGTACTGTTACTTCACTACTGCTATAAAACTGTTAATACTGATTAACGGTTGCGAGCAAGTCTATTTCCAGGTGCAGCTGAACTGACAACTCATATATTGATGCTTATAAATATTCTTTGGCTCCCCTTGTGTCGAATCAATAAATTTGGGTTTTACTTCCCTCGAACACTGTTGTGATCCCGTATACTTGTGGGTCATCAAGAACCTTCAGAATGAAACTATTCTCAACCTTGTGAAAGGCTTTCTCAAAATCCAATTTAAGAATATTTTTGACTTGTGGCATTGATGCAAATACTCATAAGCCCAAGAGAGGCAGTCCTGAATTGTTCTAGATTTAATGAAGCCATATTGATTCTCATGAATAAGCTGCATGACGATTCTCTGAAGTCTATTTGCCAGAAGCTTGTCAACAACTTGAGTGTACAATGAAGGAGAGAGATTGGCCTATAATCATTGGTGGTGACAACATCTTGTTTTTTTGGTACTAAGGTGATGAAGCAATTATTAATGCTTTGCAAACAAAGGTACCCTGATGGAACTGATTACAGAGATCATAAAAAATCCTTTTTGATCATAGGCCAACTGTTGGGGGGATGACCCCCGGTATGTCAAAGGCATGCCAAACCGGATGGTTGAGCCATCAAAGTACCGGTTTAAAGGTTATTCCGGATAACGAAGGTTGGTTCAGTGAATCGTACCGGTATCCCAGGAGGGGGATACCGAAACCGGCTAAGGAGGTACCGGAGTACCGGTACAGGCTACACTGTAGCACGTCGGCAGGACTGGTCAAAGATGCTCTCCGGAGCTAGAAGACAAAGATGAGCGAAGCACTTCAGCTTTAATCGAAGCCGCCAAAGGCAAAGGATGACGTAAAAGGTGCCGGAGGATGTCACCGCTCCTGATTAAAGACATACCGGCATCACCGGTAGCTAAAGTAGCTTTGTAAAGTAGTATGTCTAGTCAAAGATCCCATTAGGGTTTCTTAGGGTTTCTTCCCCTGTAAGCCACCCTCTCCCTATATAAGGAGAGGGGGCACAGCCCATCGCGGGCATGTAAGAAGAGATACGAAAAACGTCCTAATAGAGATTCTAGGAGAAACTTGTAAGCTATTGTGACCAAGAAATAGAGAGATCTAGAGGTGACATTGTTCTTGAGTTCATCATCCTCTACCTCTGGCCAAGGCCTAGTTCTTGAGGAATCCATCCGGAAAACCTCTCCATCTATACCAAAACCCTCCCCCGAATCCTCTAACGCACATTCGGCCCAAAGATAAGCCATCCTATGGCATCTGTCTGTTCACCACGACGACAGTTGGCGCCCACCGTGGGGCCAGCAGCTGCGCTTGCTGGAGTTCATATTCGGGCGGGCCTCCTCACCGTCGGCGGCGAGCGTGTCATCACCGCGCTCGTCAATCGCATCCGCGACATGCGCTTCATCAACGACAACACGGGCTGCTTCTCCAACGGAGGTAAGTTCCCCAAGAACGGCTGTGTCATCGAGTTCGGGAGCTTCCACATCTACTACGGTACCGTCCCTGAGCGCCAGTGCCTCTCGCCAGTGCTGGTGGCTCCGGATCCGCCGAGGTCTGCGCTTCGCAGCGGCCATGTCACCGGCAGCATCGAGGTGCTGGTGGTTGGCGCGGGTGACGCCGGCAAAGGAGCTGCGACGGAAGGCGCTGGGCAGACGAAGTCCAAGCGCACGGCCAAGCCGCCGACCGAGCGCAACCAGGAAGCTGTGGGTGCATCCACAGCGCCACCGGAGACTCCTCTCCAAGCGTCCATGAGCATGCTGGCTACGCCCGTCGCGCAGAACATCGACCCGGCAGCGGCTCAGGCGGAGCTGGAGGCACAACGACAGAAGCTGCTCGCGAACGGCGCCGACATCGTCCGGGCGCAGCGCGAGCTGAACCTAACCCTACGTGAGTATAACGCTGCCCATGGCTTTGCTTCTGTTAGCGCTCAGACTGCAAGGATACCGGAAAACCGGCTTAGAGCTCGTAACTTAGATCAGGATCTTCGTAAAGAGATTCTTGCCGGAAAAAGCACTTTTGCATCGTTGAGCATGGTAGAAAAAACTAAGTATAGTAGTCCGGATAAAACCATAAAAGCTGCTAAGGCTGCGGTAGAGGTGTGTGAATCGCTTTCCGGAGATGCTTTGGCAAAACGGCAAGAGCATATCAGAGAGTTGCTTGATACAATTGAGCAGCAAAATGTTGAGCATCTTGCGAAGTTGAACAAGGCTGCGGCTTCAAAATCTGTGCGTTCAACAAAGAATGCCGGAAGCAGGTCCCATGGGCAGGCATCGTCCCCCCATCCGGACAAGAGAAAAGAAAAAGAGAATGCACAGTAGATGATTGTGTACGATCCGGTGCTAGCCGGAAAGCAACAAGCCGGGCGACACGAGGCCGGTAGAAAAAGCCAAGGGGCAGATCGTGGTTACGCCAGATATGGCTATGCCAGAGATGAGTATGCCGGTAGAGGTGAAACCGGGCAAAATTGTCGTGCACCAAGAGCTGCTTATGCAGAGGAGGATGTGCCTCCGCAAAGGTACGATGAGGCAGATTCAGGAACCGAAAGAGTCGCAGCCTACCGGAACCCTTTGGGGGAAAGGTTAGGAGAAAGATGCCTACCAGACCGGGATGCAAGGCACAGGCTGGATAGGATGTACTTGTCTGAAATGGTTGAGGCAGAAGGTCCTCCGGGTCCCAAATGTTTTGGCCCGCGGATCATGAAATAGGAACCACCGGTTCGCAACTTCACGTTGCCCCGCTATACGAAAACATACGATGGCACCACTAAGCCGGAAGACTGGCTCGCGGACTACGTGACTGCAGTTTACGTTGCGGTGGCGGAGGAACTGTCACTGGTGGAGGAAACCGGCGCTGGGCCGTGAGAATTGTACCATCTTTCCTGGTAGGACCAGCGCGCATCTAGCTAAACAACTTACCGGCAGGAAGCATAAACGGCTGGTTGGACTTTGAGGAAGCTTTCGTGAGCAACTTCAGCAGTACTTATCGGAGGCCAAACTGTTGGAGATATGCCCAAGAGGCAATAATAAAATGGTTATTATAATATATCTTTGTGTTTATGATAATGTTTACATACCATGCTATAATTGTATTAACTGAAACATTGATACATGTGTGTTGTGTGAACAACAAAGAGTCCCTAGTAAGCCTCTTGTATAACTAGCTTGTTGATTAATAGATGATCATGGTTTCGTGATCATGAACATTGGATGTTATTAATAACAAGTTTATGTCATTGTATGAATGATGTAATGGACACACCCAATTAAGCGTAGCATAAGATCACGTCATTAAGTTATTTGCTATAAGCTTTCGATACATAGTTACCTAGTCCTTATGACCATGAGATCATGTAAATCACTTATACTGGAAAGGTACTTTGATTACATCAAACACCACTGCGTAAATGGGTGGTTATAAAGGTGGGATTAAGTATCCGGAAAGTATGAGTTGAGGCATATGGATCAACAGTGGGATTTGTCCATCCCGATGACGGATAGATATACTCTGGGCCCTCTCGGTGGAATGTCGTCTAATGTCTTGCAAGCATATGAATAAGTTCATAAGAGACCACATACCATGGTACGAGTAAAGAGTACTTGTCAGGAGACGAGGTTGAACAAGGTATAGAGTGATACCGATGAACAAACCTCGGACAAGTAAAATATCGCGTGACAAAGGGAATTGGTATCGTATGTGAATGGTTCATTCGATCACTAAGTCATCGTTGAATATGTGGGAGCCATTATGGATCTCCAGATCCCGCTATTGGTTATTGGTTGGAGAGAGTACTCAACCATGTCCGCATAGTTCACGAACCGTAGGGTGACACACTTAAGGTTTGATGTTGAAATGGTAGAACTTGAATAAGGAATGGAGTTCGAAGTTTTGTTCGAAGTCCCAGATGGGATACTGGACATCACGAGGAGTTCTGGAATGGTCCGGAGAATAAGATTCATATATAGGAAGTCATATTCCAAGTTTGGAAATGATCTGGTGCATTTATGGCAGGTTCTAGAAGGTTCTAGAAAAGTCCGGAAGAAATCACCATGGAAAGTAGAGTCCCGGAGGGACTCCACCTTGCATGGCCAGCCAACCCTAAAGGGGAGGAGTCCAAGGTGGACTCCCCAAGGGTGGCCGGCCAACCCCCCTCATGGAAGGGGGGAATCCCACCCCAAGTGGGATTCCCACCTTGGGTAGGTTTCCCTACACATGGAAGGTTTTTGGTTCGGGTCTTATTCGAAGACTTGTAGTCCAACACTTGGGGCTTCCACCTATATAATGAGGGGCATAGGAGAGGGGGCTGACCACCACAAGCCCATAGCTTGGCCGCACCCCTAGGTGGCCGGCCACCCCCTCTCCCAAACCCTAGCCGCCCCCTCTCTCCTCCTCTTCTCCCGCACGCTTAGCGAAGCTCCACCGGAGATCTCCACCGCCACCGCCACCACGCCGTCGTGCTGCCAGATTCAAGGAGGAGCTACTACTTCCTCTTCCCGCTGGAACGGGGAGAAGGACGTCGTCTTCATCAACACCGAACGTGTGACCGAGTACGGAGGTGCTGCCCGATTGTGGCACCGTGATCAAGATCTTCTACGCGCTTTTGCAAGCGGCAAGTGATCGTCTACCGCAGCAATAAGAGCCTACTCTTATAGGCTTTGGAAATCTTCAAGGGTTAGTCTTGATCATCCCCTCGTTGCTCCCGTCTTCTAGATTGCATCTTGGCTTGGATTGCGTTCTCGCGGTAGGAAAATTTTTGTTTTCTATGCAACGAATCCCTTCAGTGGTATCAGAGCCGTGTCTATGCATAGATGGTTGCACGAGTAGAACACAATGGTTTTGTGGGCGTTGATGCTCTTGTTATCTTTAGTTTGAGTACTTTGCATCTTTGTGGCATAGTGGGATGAAGCGGCTCGGACTAACTTTACATGACCGCGTTCATGAGACTTGTTCCTCGTTCGACATGCAACTTGTATTGCATAAGAGGCTTTGCGGGTGTCTGTCTCTCCTACTATAGTGAAGATTCAATTTACTCTTCTATTGAAAACATTAGTATCAACGTTGTGGTTCATGTTCGTAGGTAGATTAGATCTCTCTCGAAAACCCTAAACCACGTAAAATATGCAAACCAAATTAGAGACGTCTAACTTGTTTTTGCAGGGTTTGGTGATGTGATATGGCCATAATGTGATGATGAATATGTATGAGATGATCATTATTGTATTGTGGCCACCGGCAGGAGCCTTATGGTTGTCTTTATATTTCATGTTGAGTAGTATTTAAAAGTAGTTGTAATAGTTGCTACATGAGGTGAACAACCATGAAGACGGCGCCATGGACCTTGACGCTACGCCGATGATGATGGAGATCATGCCCGTTGATGATGGAGATCATGTCCGTGCTATGGAGATGAAGATCGAAGGCACAAAGACTAAAGGGCCATATCATATCACATATGAATTGCATGTGATGTTAATCCTTTATGCATCTTATTTTGCTTAGAACGCGACGGTAGCATTATAAGATGATCCCTCACATTAATATCAAGATAATAAAGTGTTCTCCCCTCGTATGCACCGTTGTATTGTTCGTCGTTTTGAAGCATCTCGTGATGATCGGATGTGATAAACTCAACATACAACGGATGTAAGCCATGTTGCACACGCGGAATACTTGGGTTTGCTTGACGAGCCTAGCATGTACAGACATGGCCTCGGGACAACAGAAACCGAAAGGTTGAACACGAATCATATGGATGATATGATCAACATGTTGATGTTCACCATTGAAGTTACATCATCTCACGTGATGATCGGTTTTGGTGTAGTGGATTTGGATCATGTACCACTTAACAACTATGAGGGATGTTGTATTAAGTGGGAGTTCATTAGTAATTAGATTAAAACATGAACTAATTATCATAAACATAGTCTGAGTAGTATTTTGAATTAATTTTGTAGTATTGGCATCCGTTTACTACTATGCGCTAGTCTTGTAATTGAGATAGAAATACTGTTAAAATCTGACAAGAAACTTTACGGATTGGTACCGTATTGATTAGAATCAAGAATTGATTAAGTCCTATTGCAAACTTTTAGCAAACCTCACATTGTTGATTCAAAGAACTATGGTTTCAATTAGTATCTAAAGTTATCTTGTCTCCATGAAACTTGAAGTTCAAATCTGTTTGAAAAGTAAGGAGCTAAAAATTTAGTTTTCAGAAATAATCAAGGTATGAGATATATGTGATATCTAAGACCTTATTGCAAGATGATAGAATATAAATTTGGTGAGACTACATAAACTCATAAGTTTTATGGGAATGTATGAAGGTTGAAGACGCCAGGCGTCACAATCCTCCAACTATTGGGGCACTAATAATATTCACATATCCATGAAGTTATCATCCTTAGTATGCACCGTTGCTAAGACTCGTCGTTTCAAAGCATCATGTGATGATCGGGTGTTATAGATTCTACGTGTGCTTACAACGGGTGCAAGCCAGATTTGCACATGCGAATACTGAGGTTAAACTTTACAAGCCTAGCATGTACAGACTTGGTCTCGAAAAGTCGTCATGATATGATGGATAAAATTATGAGTGAAATTGTTCATCATATTACAAAGTTACTAATAGTGAAATCTGAAACACTTGTCATATGATGATCAAACTTAAAGTAAGAACCTCAAGGTTATTGGTATTTGACCAATAAACCTAGAAGTTAATAATGTTAAAGTGTTTCTCTGAATAATGAGGAAAGCTAAAAGAGAAACTGCAAAAGATATTTTGGCAAAAAGAAAAGACTAGAAAGTCTAGCTCAGGTGTATATAAATGATATACATGTTATGGTTGTATTCCTAGTTAAGTCACACTATGAAATTCTTGGGTATTAGTACTATATTGTTGGTATGAAGTGTCATACAAAACAACGCAATACAATAATACAATGGCCTAAGTGACTGACAAGGAATATGATAGGAATACACGTCTGGAACAAAATAAAGTGTTATTATGTTCGTCGTTGGCATTCTATCTAGCCCTTAGAATTTATAATAAAGAACTTAATAATTGTTATTTTGCTCTGGTCAAATGAAAACAATGAGTTGTTCAAATTATGACATTACTCCATGTATGATGGATAAGTTATTATAAATCTTAATGGTGAAACACACATACATAACACTGACGCTAAAATGCCATAAGGCAAATGATTTGAATTCCACTTATTTGTGGAACCGCCATTTAGGTCATGTTAGAAAGGAACGCATGAAGGAACTCCATGCAAATGGATTTTTGGAGTCATTTGATTTTTGAATCGTTTGGCGCTTGCAAAATCTTTTCTAAAAGTAATAACTAAAATACCGTTCATAGACCAAGAGTTGAACGGACAACTAACTTAGTAAAAACATACATGATGATGTATGTGGTTCACTGGACATAGTTGTATGCGGGAGATTCTTCTACTTCATGAAAACTTCAAACAATGAATTGAATATATATATGTGGATATATTCGATAAGGAAGAAGTTTGAAACATTTGAATAGATTCAAATAAATTTCAGCATGAAGTGGAAATCATCGTAATAGAAAAGTCAAATATCTATGATTGGATCATGGTGGAAATATTTGAATTACGAGTTTTAGCGAACATCTAAGAGAGTTATGAAATTGTTCTACAACTCACGTTTCTTGGAGTATCATAGTGATGATGAAGTATCCAAGAGATGTATCCAAACCTTGTTGGATTAATGATGAGATAAAATATTATGACGCTATTATATTTTTGTGGATTATGCTTTAGTGACTACCGCTTTTACACTGAATAGAGCATCATCATGATCCGTAGAAATGACACCATACGAGTTATGGCATGGGTATGAACCCTAATAGTCCTTTCTTAAATTTTGGTATGCATAGCATAAGTAAATAAATTTACAACCAAAATCGGATAAATGTCTTTGTTGGTTATCCCAGAGAATTGATTGGGAATTCTTTCCACTATGGAGACAAAGACAAAAGTGTTTGTCAATGTTTCTTATTTCCAAGAAATTGTTTCTAGTGAAGTATTTGAGTGGGAGGACAATATAATTTGATAAAGTTTATGAACCTGAGCATAATGATCAGAGTAGCGCAGCATCGGAATTGGTTTTGGAAGCGGCCACGATGATCATGGCTCCCATGACTACAAAGTGTTTTAGCCATGGAGATCGAAGTACATATTGAACCTTGTAGGTATGGTTTACTTTGTGATTTGTGGACAAAGGATTGATTTTGAACAATGATAAACCAACTACAAACAAAGAAGTTATGATGGGCCCTGACTCCGTTAAAATGGCCATGCGCCATAAGATCCATAATAGATGAATACTTTTTGAAAGTAAATGGATCTATAGACTTGGATGAAATATCCTTGAAGAAGCTCGACTTGTCAAAAAATTGTTTACGACAAAGTTCAAAGAATTGACTACGATAAGATTAGATCTTCCGTAGCAATGCTTATAGTCTATGTGGATTATTCTAGTAATCACTACATATTTCTGTTATGAGATATGCTAGTAGGATGGCAAAATACATTACTTATCAGAAGTATGTATTAAAGGTGTATACAAGATACAACCAAGAATTTTGCTGGTTCGTGGAATACTAGATAGGTATACAAACTTCAATTGGATGAAGTGAGTATCACGGAGTTGGAATCTTCACCATATGAAATAGTCAAAGAGTTTTTGATTTCATCAGAGACGATGAAGAGGCTTGCATTTGCAAGAAATTAAGTGGGAGCGCTGAGACATATTTATAATACTTTATGTAGATGACATATAGTTTGTTATAAATGATATAATTATATACTTGATTAAAAAGGTTTCATTGAGAAATTAACTTCAATGAAAGGATATGGACTGAAACAAATTTAGTGTCAAGATCTATGAATATAGATTGAAACACATAATAAGTTTAAGTCAAAGTACATAGGATGGATATTGAAGTAGTTCAATATAGAAATATTAAGAAAATGTTCTTGTCATGTGAAGGTTTAACAAGACTTGAGTGTATCTGACACTCAATGAGTAAAAACACATGAGTGATTATAGATCACGAATAATATGTGCACAATCAGATGTCCTATGCTCTAAAAGTGTTATGAGCATGTACCAGAATGATTCATGTGATGATCATTGAAAAACAGTAAGAATATTCTTGAGTACTTAAGAAGAACCAAGTATATATATATATATATATATAATTTTGTATGGAGAAATGACAAACAAATCGCTGTAAGGTGTTACACCGATATTGGTTTTGTCACATATACAATATAATTTCAATCTCAAATTTGACTAAGTGTTGTTTAAAAGGTAGCACAATGAGTTAGAAGTTGTCTATGTTAGATTTAGAAGAGTTCTAAATATTGTGACGGATTCTACAAACGAAAGGCAGAGTATGTCATTGTTTTGACAATGACTGAGGATGTTAAGTCAAGAAGTTCTTTGAGAACTTGGTGTAGTTCCGACAGAGTCAGAACTTTGAAGCTATATTGTGTGTGACAATATTAGTGACATATTTCAAACCGCGGAATTAAGGTTCCACCAGAAGACCAAACATATTTAATGCCGACTCATTTGGAAATGAGTGATGCGTTGAGACGCAAATGAATTACAAAATACATACGGTTCTGAGCATGTCAGATCTGTTGACTAAAACCTCTCCCGTGAGCAAAACATGATAAAGCACCGGATGGCCAAGGTGTTATATCTTTACAAATGTAAACTAGATTATTGACTCTAGTGCAAGTGGGAGACTGTTGGAGATATGCCCAAGAGGCAATAATAAAATGGTTATTATAATATATCTTTGTGTTTATGATAATGTTTACATACCATGCTATAATTGTATTAACTGAAACATTGATACATGTGTGTTGTGTGAACAACAAAGAGTCCCTAGTAAGCCTCTTGTATAACTAGCTTGTTGATTAATAGATGATCATGGTTTCGTGATCATGAACATTAGATGTTATTAATAACAAGGTTATGTCATTGTATGAATGATGTAATGGACACACCCAATCAAGCGTAGCATAAGATCACGTCATTAAGTTATTTGCTATAAGCTTTCGATACATAGTTACCTAGTCCTTATGACCATGAGATCATGTAAATCACTTATACTGGAAAGGTACTTTGATTACATCAAACGCCACTGCATAAATGGGTGGTTATAAAGGTGGGATTAAGTATCCGGAAAGTATGAGTTGAGGCATATGGATCAACAGTGGGATTTGTCCATCCCGATGACGGATAGATATACTCTGGGCCCTCTCGGTGGAATGTCGTCTAATGTCTTGCAAGCATATGAATAAGTTCATAAGAGACCACATACCACGGTACAGGTAAAGAGTACTTGTCAGGAGACGAGGTTGAACAAGGTATAGAGTGATACCGATGAACAAAGCTCGGACAAGTAAAATATCGCATGACAAAGGGAATTGGTATCGTATGTGAATGGTTCATTCGATCACTAAGTCATCGTTGAATATGTGGGAGCCATTATGGATCTCCAGATCGCGCTATTGGTTATTGGTTGGAGAGAGTACTCAACCATGTCCGCATAGTTCACGAACCGTAGGGTGACACACTTAAGGTTTGATGTTGAAATGGTAGAACTTGAATAAGGAATGGAGTTCGAAGTTTTGTTCGAAGTCCCGGATGGGATACTGGACATCACGAGGAGTTCCGGAATGGTCCGGAGAATAAGATTCATATATAGGAAGTCATATTCCAAGTTTGGAAATGATCTGGTGCATTTATGGCAGGTTCTAGAAGGTTCTAGAAAAGTCCGGAAGAAATCACCATGGAAAGTAGAGTCCCAGAGGGACTCCACCTTGCATGGCCAGCCAACCCTAAAGGGGAGGAGTCCAAGGTGGACTCCCCAAGGGTGGCCGGCCAACCCCCCTCATGGAAGGGGGTAATCCCACCCCAAGTGGGATTCCCACCTTGGGTAGGTTTCCCTACACATGGAAGGTTTTTGGTTCGGGTCTTATTCGAAGACTTGTAGTCCAACACTTGGGGCTTCCACCTATATAATGAGGGGCATAGGAGAGGGGGCTGACCACCACAAGCCCATAGCTTGGCCGCACCCCTAGGTGGCCGGCCACCCCCTCTCCCAAACCCTAGCCGCCCCCTCTCTCCTCCTCTTCTCCCGCATGCTTAGCGAAGCTCCGCCGGAGATCTCCACCGCCACCGCCACCACGCCGTCGTGCTGCCAGATTCAAGGAGGAGCTACTACTTCCGCTGCCCGCTGGAACGGGGAGAAGGACGTCGTCTTCATCAACACCGAATGTGTGACCGAGTACGGAGGTGCTGCCCGATTGTGGCACCGTGATCAAGATCTTATACGCGCTTTTGCAAGCGGCAAGTGATCGTCTACCGCAGCAATAAGAGCCTACTCTTATAGGCTTTGGAAATCTTCAAGGGTTAGTCTTGATCATCCCCTCGTTGCTCCCGTCTTCTAGATTGCATCTTGGCTTGGATTGCGTTCTCGCGGTAGGAAATTTTTTGTTTTCTATGCAACGAATCCCTTCACAAACAGGCCGCAACAGCTCGCTTTGTGCGTGCAACGTTCGAATGAAATAGACCGAGATTACCTTACCCGGTGGAACTCCACAAGGAACTCTTGTGAGGGAGTAATCGAGGCGCAGGCCATAGCTTGGTTTTGCAACGGGTGCAGAAGAGGTTCACCTCTGTGGCAAAAGCTACAGAGAAACATGCCAACAACTTTGGCAGAAATGATACGTGTGGCGGATAGCTACGCATTGGGAGACCCAATGCAACCGGCAGTGTAGGTAGAGCCAGCACAAACAAGCCAACCACGCCAAGATCAATACCGGGATAACCGGCACAACAGAAGAAGGGAAGATTTTCCGGATCGGAGGTACGGTCCGCAGCAAGTGGCCGCGGTACAGGATAACTTTGGCGCCAGCGGTAGCCAGAGGCAGAAAACCGGATCGCAGCCATGGGTGGGTCCTAAAAAGCAATGGGTTGAAAAGAAACCATGGGGCCAGAAAAAGAATTGGCAAGAACATGCAAAATACACCATGGAAGCGGCTATGGACCAACCTTGCCGGTGGCACACGCCGAACCCGGCTAATCTGTCAAATCATCTGACAAAGGATCGTTCTTGGACCAAGTACCTGATGTTGAAGGGTGCGGTAAAAGATGCGCAAGCACAAGGCTGTACCACGATACTACCATCATCGCAAGATATGTTGCACCAACACCCCCTACCACCACCACCACCGCTTACCGGAGCGAACGCTCTACCGGTACAGCCTCAGCCGAACCGGCAGCAGTACCAGCAAGTTCATCAGGTGGGCGATGGCAATGGCCAACCGCCACCACCGACACCTTTAGGCCGGAATGTTTATCAGGATCCAGACATGTGATGCGTTGTGTTCGTTACTGAGCCAACTGACAAGCAAAGCATGCATCGCCGTTCCATGGAAGTAAACGCGGTGATGCCGGCAATACCAAGATATATGCTGTGGTCAGATCAGGAAGTTACCTGGTCATTCAAGGATCATCCGAAAATTATGCCTAATCCAGGTGCCTATGCTCTTGTCGTGGACCCTATCATGCATGGGCCAACGACTCGAGTGCGGTTCAGCAAGGTGCTGATCGACAATGGAAGCAGCATAAACATTATGTACCGGCACACCATGCGTACGCTGGGAATCACTAAAAACATGCTGCAACCAACCCACACTACGTTCCACGGAATCGTTCCGGGTTTATCCTGCTCGTTCATGGGAAAAGTCCGGGTGGATGTGTCGTTCGGAGGACGCGACAATTGCCGGGTGGAAAATGTTCTGTTCGAAGTAGTGGACTTAGACAGCCCTTACCATGCGCTGCTGGGGAGACCGGCGTTGGCATCGTTTATGGCCACAACACATACGGCGTATCTCAAGATGAAGATGCCGGCACCTTCTGGACCCTTAACCATGGTGGGAAACTACAAAATCTCACTGGAAACCGCTTCCGCCGGATCAAATCTGGCCGAATCGCTGGTGATCGCAGAAGAAAAAAGAAGAATCCAAACTGTGGTTGCGCTGGCTCAGTCCTCACAGTTGAGCTTAGCGGCAATGAGTGGCAACCTGGGCACACCGGCATTCAAGCCAACCAAGGAAACAAAAGACATCGTGCTAGATCCGGCTTACCCTGAGCGCACCGTCCGCATCGGTGCCGGTCTCAATGAGGCATAGGAAAGCGCGCTCGTCAACTTCCTCCGTGAGAATCAGAATATCTTTGCCTAGTCTACTGATGACTTGGTAGGTGTTCCGAGGGAGTTGGCTGAGCACTCACTGAACATCCGGAAGGATGCGAAGCCGGTAAGGCAGCCGTTGCGCCGGTTCGCTGAAGACAGGAGGAAAATCATAGGAGAAGAAGTGACAAAGTTGTTGGTTGCCGGTTTCATTGTGGAGGTACTACATACTGAGTGGCTAGCCAATCTGGTGCTGGTCGAGAAGAAAAAAGAGGAGAACCTTGAAGCAAAAGCTCCAAAGGTGTGGCGCATGTGCATCGACTACACCAACCTGAACAAGGCTTGCCCGAAAGATCCTTTCCCCTTACCCCAGATCGATCAAGTGATTGACTCCACTGCTGGATGTGAACTGTTGTCGTTCCTGGATGCCTATTCCGGTTTCCACCAGATTCCCCTGAAAAAGGAAGATCAAATAAAAACTGCGTTTATCACCCCGCACGGGGCTTATTGCTATGTTACTATGCCTTTCGGTTTGCGCAACGCTGGTGCAACGTACCAGCGCTGCATGCAAAAGTGTTTGTTTGATCAAATAGGCAAAAATGTGCAAGTCTATGTAGATGATATTGTGATAAAAACTAAGGTCAAGGAAACCTTGATCGATGATCTAAGGCAAACGTTTGACAACCTAAGAAGGTTCCGGATGAAGCTCAATCCGGCAAAATGCACCTTCGGTGTTCCAGCCGGCAAGTTGCTTGGCTTTCTCGTGTCTAGCCGAGGCATAGAGGTTAATCCGGTAAAGATCCGGGCCATTGAAAGAATGACAATACCGCAAGAACTCAAAGATGTGCAAAAGTTTACCGGAAGCTTGGCATCGCTAAGCCGGTTCATAAGCAGGTTGGGGGAAAAGGCCCTGCCGCTATATGCTTTGATGAAAAATCCGATACCTTCATCTGGACCCCTCAGGCAGATGCATCGTTCAAAGAGCTAAAAACAATGCTAGCCACCGCGCCAATATTGGCTTCGCCTCTAGAGAGAGAGCCCATGCTGTTGTACATAGAAGCAACAAACCGGGTTGTAAGTGTGGTAGTTGTAGTTGAAAGAGAAGAGGAAGGAAAAACCGTGCAGAGACCGGTATACTACCTGAGCGAGGTGCTCTCCCTCTCAAAACAAAACTATCCTCACTTCCAGAAAATGACTTATGGCGTGTTCATGGCCTCCACAAAGCTCAAGCACTACTTTGAAGAGCACCCAATGAAAGTGGTGAGTGAGGCACCCATTTCCGATATCATGAGCAACAAGGATGCTAGCGGCAGGATTGCCAAGTGGGCAATTCAGTTATCACCATACGTACCGGTGTACGAAAGAAGAGACGCCATAAAGTCACAAGCTTTAGCTGATTTCTTGGTTGATTGGGAAGAAATGCAATACAAGCCACCGGAACACAAGATAGAGTACTGGAAGATGCACTTTGATGGATCCAAACTCAAGGAGGGTTTCGGTGCCGGTGTGGTGCTTACTTCACCTAAGGGAGATCATCTCCGGTACGTTTTACAAGTGCACTTCAGAGCAACGAACAATGTTGCTGAGTATGAAGCTCTGATCCATGGGCTCAAGGTCGCAAAAGAAATCGGTGCGCACCGGATCATTTGCTATGGTGATTCAGATCTTGTGGTGCAGCAGTGTTCCGGAGATTGTGATGCAAAAGATGCCAACATGGCCTCATACCGGTTTCATGTGCAAAAGATTGCCGGCTTCTTTGAAGGCTGTGAGTTTCACCATGTGCCGTACGCGGAAAACGAAGCCGCGGATACTCTCTCTAAGCTAGGTTCCTCCCGACAGGAAATTCCTCCCGGAGTGGCTTTGGCTCACTTAAGGACACCGTCGATTAAACCAAGTCCGGAGTCGGAGTCAATTTTTGTACCGGAGTCACACATTGTGCCAATGGACGTTGACGAAGGAAACCCGGGGACTGTTCCGGTAAACCCGGGGACTTCAGGGTCTAAGCCGGAAGAAGCTATGCTGGTGGATAGTATGGAGATAGACGTACCGGTATTTGTGGTCCGGGAAGCACCAACTTGGGTTGAACCTATTAAGGAATTCCCGATCAACGGCACCTTGCCGGTTGACGAAAACGAGTCGAGGAGGATCCAAAGAAGGTCCAAGGCCTACACTATCATCAATGGTGAGGTGTACAAAAGAAGCGTTACCGGTGTCCTCCAAAGGTGTGTGGTGCCGGAAGAAGGAAACGAAATGTTGCCAGAAATTCACCAAGGAGAGTGTGGGCACCATGCCTCATCAAGGGCACTGGTAGCAAAGGTGTTCCAGCATGGGTTCTATTGGCCCATGGCCCTAGAAAATGCAGAGGATTTGGTACGGAAATGCAATGGGTGCCAGCGGTACGCTAAGCAGAATCATACCCCAGCATCCGGTCTCAAAACTATACCATTAACTTGGCCATTTGTTGTTTGGTGCCTTGACATGGTTGGTCCATTCAAAACCGCAAGGGGAAACATGACCCATGTTTTGGTAATGGTGGATAAGTTCACCAAGTGGCTGGAAGTGAAACCTATCGCAAAGTGTGATGGGCACACGGCGGTGAAATTCTTAAAAGATGTGATATTGTGGTATGGATACCCACATAGCATCATTACTGACAATGGCACAAACTTTGCTCAAGGTGAGTTCAAAAGATTTTGTGAGGATAACAATATCCGGTTGGATTTGTGCTCCGTAGCGCACCCACAAGGCAATGGCCAGGTTGAAAGAACAAATGCTCTGGTGCTTTCCGGTATCAAGCCAAGGCTGATCGAACCGCTTGAAAGATCACCGGGATGTTGGCTGGATGAGCTGCCATCAGTGCTGTGGAGCATCCGGACAACGCCCAACCGGTCTACCGGGTACACTCCATTCTTCATGGTTTATGGAGCAGAGGTCGTAATTCCAACCGATATCATTCATGATTCACCAAGGGTCCAACTCTATACCGAAGACGAGGTAAAAGAGGCCCGAGAAAATGATGTGGACTTGCTAGAAGAAGCAAGAGAGTTGGCTTGGCAAGAACAGCCATATACCAGCAGAACCTCAGACGCTATCATAGCCGGAAGGTTAACCCGAGGGTATTCCGGGAAGGAGATCTGGTGTTACGCCAAGTGCAGTGCACTGAGGGACGCCACAAGCTCTCACCTCCGTGGGAAGGACCTTTCATTGTGAGCAAGGCTCTACACAATGATTCCTACTACTTAATCGATGCACAGGAATCAAACAAAGGAAAGGCGGACAGGTCAGGAGAGGAAACCAAGCGCCCATGGAACATAGCACTACTGCGTCCTTTCTATTCCTGAAGTTGTGCTGTAAGGAGTTCTTTTTTGTACCTTATATGCTATGAATAAAAGATGCCGGCACCTTGAATGAATCTCGGGGACTGCCTCTACCGAAAATTGCATGAAATGTGTTTATTTTTTTCAGTTTACCGGTTGCTTGGTGAACATTTTTTCTTTCCGGTTTAGTAACGTGCTAAACCTACCGGAGTCTTCGACTTTGCTTTTGTCCAAAGACCGGCTTCATGGAAAGCAAGATAAACCGGTAGGAACTAAGCACGTGAAACATGAAGAGGAGGAATGGGAACAATCAATCCGGAAAAGTTTAACTAACCCCGGTAATACCGGTTTTTTGTGAAAAAAATTTGAATTATTTCTAAGTTCAAGAAAGTGCTTGCTTGGCAAAAGAACTTTGTGACTCATACGCCAAAAAACCCAGAGAGGTAGGCAGAGGCAAAGCAAAAGAACCAAGTGTGCATCGGATTGGATGCTGAAACAATTCCGGAATCTTCACAGTGCAGGATAAAAAGCAAACAATATGCAGTGCTAAGATAGCATATAAGCTTAACTTAATTAGTTACCGGTAAAAAGACACCGGCATAACAGCTGTAGCACAACCAAAAGGCATGATAAGTTTTATCTTACATCTTAAACCACGGCATTCCGTGGTAGAATTTAACGAACTTGAGTTTTTGAGGCAACAGATGGCGAAAACATAACAATAGATTCAGGCAACAGGAGGCTGCGCGCCGGCCGCAGGAGCTTCCGGAGGAGCATCGCCTTCTTCCGGAGCAGCCGCATCCTCTTCGGCATCTTCATCCTCCTCGTCCTCGAGGTCATCTCCTTCGTTGTCGGAAATTGCATCCTTGACGTCGGGGGGAGGAGGGATGAAGGTGCGCACGTGGGCGAACTCTACGATCTGGTAGACACGGTCCTGGCGCTTGGCGGTGCGAACTGGATCCTTGTCGGTAGGCGAGTCGTCACGGAGGGCGTGGAAGGTTTCCAGGTCCAGGTCATCGTACCAGGAGCAGGCGATGCGCAGCGCTGCATCCGCTCCGGCACGAGCCACCGAACATATCCACTCCCGAATCCGTCGGCCCGTGTCCTTCAGGCGATCGGCGGTGAGCGTGATGTTGGCAGGCACCGGCTCCCCAGGCCACAACACTTTAAAGATTTGGATGGCGACGTCCGGAAGGTCGGCAAGATGCCGGTCCACGGAGCGCATGCGCTGGACCCGGGCGGAGAGCGCGACCAGATAGTCGTAGCCGTCCCAGGGCGCATCCGGATTGGGCAGGGCTTGCTTGGCCCTGTGCTCCGCAACCTTAGCAATTGTGTGCGTCTGGGAATCCGGGAAGATCCCTACAAAGAAAAAGAAAAGAAAAAGCAACCGGTGTAAGAATGTACCGGTATCAACTTGAAGCTTCTAAGCAAGAGAGAAAGGAAGAATCGCTTACTGCAGGCGAGTGCGTCGATCTGCATCACCAGCCGATCATATTCGGTTTGATCAGCGGTGAGCAGGGCGATCCAGTCCTACGCAGCCTTCCGCGTGACCATCTCCTCCTCCAGCTCAGCCCGCAGCACCGCGGCGGTGTTCACAGACTCCTTCAGGGATTCATCCAGCTTAGCCTCTACTGCGGCTTTGGCCTCCTTGAGCTCCCGCACGTGCCAGAGCTCAGCCTGCATGGCCTGCTCCTTCACTTCGCGGTGCGCGGTGATGAGCTGCTCCTTCTCAGCTGAAATCCGGAAGAGTCATATTAACAAAGGGAAGTCTAGTATGGTAAAAGATGCAAAATAAGTAAGAAATGGTACCTTTGAGCGCGGCAAGCTGGGCGGAGAGATCCTCAAAGGAGGCTTCCGGAAGAGCTGAAATGCAAAAAAGTTAACAAATGCTGGAAAGGAAAAGCAACCGGTAAGAAGAAGCCGGGGTGCGGAAAGCTAACATCGACACTTGCTGTGGGACTCAGACAGCTCCCGGTGCTCCCACAGCATTCCAGCGTGCTCTGTTCAAGATAAAAAAAAGTTTCGGTAAAAAAAAAGATGCCGGCAAGGAGAGAAAAGTTTCGCGCTAAGACCTGCGCTCTCAACCCGAAACTCGGGGACTGGCTATGCCGGTTTTTTGTGTTTCTAACAAAGTTTCGCGCTAAGACCTGCGCTCTCAACCCGAAACTCGGGGACTGCCTATGCCGGTTTTTTGTCTTTACAACAAAGTTTCGCGCTTAAGAACTACGTTGTCAACCCGAAACTCGGGGACTGGGGAGATATACATAATCTTCAAAGCTTGGAAAGAAAACCGGCAAGGATGTAAAAGAAATTGAGGTTGTGCAGCTTACCGACACGTTGGTGCTGGCATCGTGCCACGCATTGTCGAACTCCATGGCCGCGCGCCGCAGCCGGCCAAAGTGTTGACCGGTGCTCCGAGGGCCAGAGGGATCGACCACCGGCAGCTTTTCTTTGCCGAGGCCGCGTGTCGCCGGCGTCAGATCCGCCTGATTCCACTTTTCAGCGTAATCAAGCAGGTGGCCAAGGTCAGCACCTCGGCGGTGGAACTCCGTGATCCGGCCTACCTGTGTAGAGGCCGTTTCACCGGCCACAACGGCGGCGCGGCCGGCGTGCAGAACTAGCGTCTGCGAACCGGAAGAAGGAGCGGTGGCCACGGTCACCACCGTAGCAAGTTGATGGGCGGTGAGCTTGCCGCTCTCTGGCGGTGTTGGCTTGGCGGCCGCCGGTTGCTGGCTGAGGTTGCAGGAGGAGGAGTTGGCACGGTCTTGGTTGGCGCAGGAGCTCTAGGAGCATCCTTTGCCGGAGTAGAGCTTGCCGGCTCGGAAGAATCCGACACGGCCTTGGAGGGGGAGGAAGCAGGAGCCTTCTTTTTCTTTTTCTGGACAGGAGGAACAAGAGGTTCCGCCTGCCCGGCGTCTTCGGTGACGGTGCCGGTGTTGCTGGCGCTGGTGTCTTGGATCTCTGGAGGGGAGGCAAGGTCCTCCTCCGCGCGGTGATGCGAAGGTTCAGGGGCCGCGCGCCCCGCACTTGTGTTGCCCCCCAGGGGGAGGCAGAAGGGTTGCCGGCACCAGATGGTACCGGGCTTGGCTGAGGAGGAGTCGAGGCCCTGGCGGCGTCCTCTGAGGCCTCCGGCCTCATGCCAGAGGCGCTCTTGGAGATCTTCAGGGCAGGCCTAGAAAGATGGAAAAAGAAAATTCAGAAAGGCAACTGGAAAAAGAGAATCAGGAAACAAAAAGAGTCAAGAAATAAAAAGAAAGTGAAAGCGGAAACTCACCCGGAAGCCTCCGGCATCTCCCGTTTTCCGGTAGCGCTTGGTGGTGACCTTCTTCCCGCCGATCTCCATCCGGGAGCGTTTGGCCGGAGGAGCCTCGCTGGAACCGGCCTCGGGCGTGGGCGCCTTGTTCTTGCGGCCCTGGGAGGCGAGCTTCTCAAGAAACTCTGCCCCAACTTCGGCCTGAAGCGGGGTGGCGCGCTCCACGACCTGTGGGTTGGCGCTGGCTGAGGAAGCGGCTACAGAAAGATGATACATGAGAAAGCGAAAGAACAAAATACCTCAAGTATAATGACCTCATCATCGGAACTGGAGTCGTCAACCGGAAGAGGAATTGAAGGTTTAACAGGAAGCTTGGTGTGCGTCGGGCCCATCTTTTGCTCTCCCTTAACGTAGGGGTCAGCGTCGCAGTCGTCCCGAAAGATCCGGTCGGGCGTGTAAGATGTCGGGTGCTCCTGGCGGATCCGGCGGAAGTTCTGAAACACAAAAAGAACATGTTAGAGAAAAATACTCATGGTTATACCGGTAAAGGCTTCCCAAGAATCCCGAGGTCTTACTCGCCACGGGGGAGAGTTGCGGCGGCTGTAGGGGGCCAGCCCGTATTTCCCACTGGAGCTCAGTGGGTTTTGGCAAATCTGCTTGGCCTTAAGGACCAAATCAGTAGGGCTCAGCTGGTGGGTTGTGATCCTTATCGGGTCCATTGGTCCCGACATTTCGCTGATCTTGTGGGCGCGCCGCTGAAGGGGCAGAACCCGATGCGCGAGAAAGGCGTGGACCAGATCCTCCGTGCAGAGGTTGGTCTCCTCCTTGTTGGTGTCGATGAAGCCGGCTATCCGGAGGGACTCCTTGTCGTCCTTGGGGTAGTGGAGCCAGTTCTTCATGGAGGGCGGCCCGGGAACATATGCCAGGAGATTGATGAAATCTTCCGGACCGCCGTTCCGGACATAGAAAAAAGGTCCTCTGCCAGGTCCGGGCAGAGTCCAGACCGGAGAGTTTGTAGAAGTTACTCCCGGGGCGGGAGACAAGATGCAACCCCCGCACCGAACGAAAGGTTTAGGCTCGGGAAGTTTCCTATCCTGGATAGAATTCTTCCGAGGATAGTAGAAGAAAGAGAAATTATCAACAGAAGGAGTGATACCGGTGTATCCCTCCATGAAGGTGGTGAAAGCAGAAAGGAAAAAGATTGAGTTGCTTGGGAGATGATGGGTGATACGTCTCTGACGTATCGATAATTTCTTATGTTCCATGCCACATTATTGATGTTATCTACATGTTTTATGCACACTTTATGTCATATTCGTGCATTTTCTGGAACTAACCTATTAACAAGATGCCGAAGTGCCGATTCTTTGTTTTCTGCTGTTTTTGGTTTCAGAAATCCTAGTAAGGAAATATTCTCGGAATTGGACGAAATCAACGCCCAGGGGCCTATTTTTCCACGAAGCTTCCAGAAGTCCGAAGACGAAACGAAGTGGGGCCACAGGGTGCCCAAACCCTAGGGCGGCGCGGCCCCCCCCTTGGCCGCGCCGCCCTGTCATCTGGGGCCCCTGTGCCGCCTCCTGACTTGCCCTTCCGCCTACTTAAAGTCTCCGTGACGAAACCCCCAGTACCGAGAGCCACGATACGGAAAACCTTCCAGAGACGCCGCCAACGCCGATCCCATCTCGGGGGATCCAGGAGATCGCCTCCGGCACCCTGCCGGAGAGGGGAATCATCTCCCGGAGGACTCTACGCCGCCATGGTCGCCTCCGGTGTGATGTGTGAGTAGTCTACCCCTGGACTATGGGTCCATAGCAGTAGCTAGATGGTTGTCTTCTCCCCATTGTGCTATCATTGTCGGATCTTGTGAGCTGCCTAACATGATCAAGATCATCTATCTGTAATTCTATATGTTGCGTTTGTTGGGATCCGATGAATAGAGAATACTTGTTATGTTGATTATCAAAGTTAAATCTACGTGTTGTTTATGATCTTGCATGCTTTCCGTTACTAGTAGATGCTCTGGCCAAGTAGATGCTTGTAACTCCAAGAGGGAGTACTTATGCTCGATAGTGGGTTCATGCCTACATTGACACCTGGGACAGTGACAGAAAGTTCTAAGGTTGTGTTGTGCTGTTGCCACTAGGGATAAAACATTGATGCTATGTCTAAGGATGTAGTTGTTGATTACATTACGCACCATACTTAATGCAATTGTCTGTTGCTTTGCAACTTAATACTGGAGGGGGTTCGGATGATAACCTGAAGGTGGACTTTTTAGGCATAGATGCAGTTGGATGGCGGTCTATGTACTTTGTCGTAATGCCCAATTAAATCTCACTATACTCATCATGATATGTATGTGCATGGTCATGCCCTCTTTATTTGTCAATTGCCCAACTGTAATTTGTTCACCCAACATGCTGCTTGTCTTATGGGAGAGACACCTCTAGTGAACTGTGGACCCCGGTCCAATTCTCTTTACTGAAATACAATCTACTGCAATACTTGTTTTACTGTTTTCTGCAAACAATCATCTTCCACACAATACGGTTAATCCTTTGTTACAGCAAGCCGGTGAGATTGACAACCTCACTGTTTCGTTGGGGCAAAGTACTTTGGTTGTGTTGTGCAGGTTCCACGTTGGCGCCGGAATCCCTGGTGTTGCGCCGCACTACATCCCGCCGCCATCAACCTTCAACGTGCTTCTTGACTCCTACTGGTCCGATTAAACCTTGGTTTCTTACTGAGGGAAACTTGCCGCTGTGCGCATCACACCTTCCTCTTGGGGTTCCCAACGGACGTGCCAACCACACGCATCAAGCAAATTTCTGGCGCCGTTGCCGGGGAGATCAAGACACGCTGCAAGGGGAGTCTCCACTTCTCAATCTCTTTACTTTGTTTTTGTCTTGCTTAGTTTTATTTACTACTTTGTTTGCTGCACTAAATCAAAATACAAAAAAATTAGTTGCTAGTTTTACTTTATTTGCTATCTTGTTTGCTATATCAAAAACAAAAAAAAAAAATTAGTTTACTTGCATTTACTTTATTTGATTCATCATGTTTCCTTTTAATTTCACCACAAAAGACATACCGGTAGGACGTGGGTCTATAGTTGGGAGAAATAATATAGAAGAATTTTTCAATCATGTTAGTACCATTGAAAATTTTGAAGATAGACACTTGGTAGACCTTGCGCCTACTTATGAAATTGCTGCTGCGTATTTAGTTCGCCTGTTGGAGACTAAATTTGTTAATCTTAATCCTATAATCCAACACATGTTTCTCACACTTGGTGATATGGAAGAAGGGGAAAAGAAAGATTTTGTTTTAGAAACCCTTCTTAGAGAATTTGGTGGTCTAGCAAGAGAAGCTAGAAAGGTCTTTGCTAAATTTAATATGCTTGGTTCTCATACTAATTTTGTTAGTCTCCTTGAAAAGATGGACATGGATAGAATAAGATGCACTAATAATATTGATGATGGTGGGGAGATCAAAGCACTAATACCATGTAAACTCCTAGCTATGAATGATGCACTAGAAAATAACTATGCTTGGCTTGTTCCTGAAAATTTGTTTGATGAGAGTAGCACGCCTAAGACTAATGAAAAGGGAGATGCTAAAACTTATGTATCTAATATACTATGCCTGGTTGAGAAAACTCCACACCCTGCTAAGAATGCATCATCCTTTGATAATACTTGATGCACACTTTCTGCGCCTAGCTGAAAGGCGTTAAAGAAAAGCGCTTATGGGAGACAACCCATGTTTTTACCTACAGTACTTTGTTTTTATTTTGTGTCTTGGAAGTTGTTTACTACTGTAGCAACCTCTCCTTATCTTAGTTTTGTGTTTGTTGTGCCAAGTTAAGCCGTTGATAGAAAAGTAAGTACTAGATTTGGATTACTGCGCAGTTCCAGATTTCTTTGCTGTCACGAATCTGGGTCCACCTCCCTGTAGGTAGCTCAGAAAATTAAGCCAATTTACGTGCATGATCCTAAGATATGTACGCAACTTTCATTCAATGTGAGCATTTTCATTTGAGCAAGTCTGGTGCCATTTTAAAATTCGTAAATACGAACTGTTCTGTTTTGACAGATTCTGCCTTTTATTTCGCATTGCCTCTTTTGCTATGTTGGATGAATTTCTTTGATCCACTAATGTCCAGTAGCATTATGCAATGTCCAGAAGTGTTAAGAATGATTGTGTCACCTCTGAATATGTCAATTTATATTGTGCACTAACCCTCTAATGAGTTGTTTCGAGTTTGGTGTGGAGGAAGTTTTCAAGGATCAAGAGAGGAGTATGATGCAACATGATCAAGGAGAGTGAAAGCTCTAAGCTTGGGGATGCCCCGGTGGTTCACCCCTGCATATATTAAGAAGACTCAAGCGTCTAAGCTTGGGGATGCCCAAGGCATCCCCTTCTTCATCGACAACATTATCAGGTTCCTCCCCTGAAACTATATTTTTATTCCATCACATCTTATGTGCTTTTTCTTGGAGCGTCGGTTTGTTTTTGTTTTTTGTTTTGTTTGAATAAAATGGATCCTAGCATTCACTTTATGGGAGAGAGACACGCTCCACTGTAGCATATGGACAAGTATGTCCTTGGTTTCTACTCATAGTATTCATGGCGAAGTTTCTTCTTCGTTAAATTGTTATATGGTTGGAATTGGAAAATGATACATGTAGTAATTGCTATTAATGTCTTGGGTAATGTGATACTTGGCAATTGTTGTGCTCATGATTAAGCTCTTGCATCATATGCTTTGCACCAATTAATGAAGAAATACATAGAGCATGCTAAAATTTGGTTTGCATATTTGGTTTCTCTAAGGTCTAGATAATTTCTAGTATTGAGTTTGAACAACAAGGAAGACGGTGTAGAGTCTTATAATGTTTTCAATATGTCTTTTATGTGAGTTTTGCTGCACCGGTTCATCCTTGTGTTTGTTTCAAATAAGCCTTGCTAGCCTAAACCTTGTATCGAGAGGGAATACTTCTCATGCATCCAAAATACTTGAGCCAACCACTATGCCATTTGTGTCCACCATACCTACCTACTACATGGTATTTTCCGCCATTCCAAAGTAAATTGCTTGAGTGCTACCTTTAAAATTCCATCATTCACCTTTGCAATATATAGCTCATGGGACAAATAGCTTAAAAAATATTGTGGTATTGAATATGTAATTATGCACTTTATCTCTTATTAAGTGGCTTGTTGTGCGATAACCATGTTTACTGGGGACGCCATCAACTTTTCATTGTTGAATTTCATGTGAGTTGCTATGCATGTTCATCTTGTCTGAAGTAAGGGCGATCTACACTGAGTTGAATGGTTTGAGCATGCATATTGTTAGAGAAGAACATTGGGCCGCTAACTAAAGCCATGATCCATGGTGGAAGTTTCAGTTTTGGACAAACATCCTCAAATCTCTAATGAGAAAAGAATTAATTGTTGTTGAATGCTTAAAGCATTAAAAGAGGAGTCCATTATATGTTGTCTATGTTGTCCCGGTATGGATGTCTAAGTTGAGAATAATCAAAAGCGAGAAATCCAAATGCGAGCTTTCTCCTTAGACCTTTGTACAGGCGGCATAGAGGTACCCCTTTGTGATACTTGGTTAAAGCATATGTATTGCGGTGATAATCCAGGTAGTCCAAGTTAATTAGGACAAGGTGCGGGCACTATTAGTACACTATGCATGAGGCTTGCAACTTATAAGATATAATTTACATGATGCATATGCTTTATTACTACCGTTGACAAAATTGTTTCATGTTTTCAAAATCAAAGCTCTAGCACAAATATAGCAATCGATGCTTTTCCTCTATGGAGGACCATTCTTTTACTTTCAATGTTGAGTCAGTTCACCTATTTCTCTCCACCTCAAGAAGCAAACACTTGTGTGAACTGTGCATTGATTCCTACATACTTGCATATTGCACTTATTATATTACTCTATGTTGACAATATCAATGAGATATACATGTTATAAGTTGAAAGCAACCGCTGAAACTTAATCTTCCTTTGTGTTGCTTCAATGCTTTTACTTTGAATTATTGCTTTATGAGTTAACTCTTATGCAAGACTTATTGATGCTTGTCTTGAAGTGCTATTCATGAAAAGTCTTTGCTTTATGATTCACTTGTTTACTCATGTCATATACATTGTTTTGATTGCTGCATTCACTACATATGCTTTACAAATAGTATGATCAAGATTATGATGGCATGTCACTCCAGAAATTATCTGTGTTATCGTTTTACCTGCTCGGGACGAGCAGAACTAAGCTTGGGGATGCTGATACGTCTCTGACGTATCGATAATTTCTTATGTTCCATGCCACATTATTGATGTTATCTACATGTTTTATGCACACTTTATGTCATATTCGTGCATTTTCTGGAACTAACCTATTAACAAGATGCCGAAGTGCCAGTTGCTGTTTTTGGTTTCAGAAATCCTAGTAAGGAAATATTCTCGGAATTGGACGAAATCAACGCCCAGGGGCCTATTTTTCCACGAAGCTTCCAGAAGTCCGAAGACGAAATGAAGTGGGGCCACAGGGTGCCCAAACCCTAGGGCGGCGCGGCCCCCCCCCTTGGCCGCGCCGCCCTGTCATCTGGGGCCCCTGTGCCGCCTCCTGACTTGCCCTTCCGCCTACTTAAAGCCTCCGTGACGAAACCCCCAGTACCGAGAGCCACGATACGGAAAACCTTCCAGAGACGCCGCCAACGCCGATCCCATCTCGGGGGATCCAGGAGATCGCCTCCGGCACCCTGCCGGAGAGGGGAATCATCTCCCGGAGGACTCTACGCCGCCATGGTCGCCTCCGGTGTGATGTGTGAGTAGTCTACCCCTGGACTATGGGTCCATAGCAGTAGCTAGATGGTTGTCTTCTCCCCATTGTGCTATCATTGTCGGATCTTGTGAGCTGCCTAACATGATCAAGATCATCTATCTGTAATTCTATATGTTGCGTTTGTTGGGATCCGATGAATAGAGAATACTTGTTATGTTGATTATCAAAGTTAAATCTACGTGTTGTTTATGATCTTGCATGCTTTCCGTTACTAGTAGATGCTCTGGCCAAGTAGATGCTTGTAACTCCAAGAGGGAGTACTTATGCTCGATAGTGGGTTCATGCCTGCATTGACACCTGGGACAAAGTGATGTAAAGTTCTAAGGTTGTGTTGTGCTGTTGCCACTAGGGATAAAACATTGATGCTATGTCTAAGGATGTAGTTGTTGATTACATTACGCACCATACTTAATGCAATTGTCTATTGCTTTGCAACTTAATACTGGAGGGGGTTCGGATGATAACCTGAAGGTGGACTTTTTAGGCATAGATGCAGTTGGATGGCGGTCTATGTACTTTGTCGTAATGCCCAATTAAATCTCACTATACTCATCATGATATGTATGTGCATGGTCATGCCCTCTTTATTTGTCAGTTGCCCAACTATAATTTGTTCACCCAACATGCTGCTTGTCTTATGGGAGAGACACCTCTAGTGAACTGTGGACCCCGGTCCAATTCTCTTTACTGAAATACAATCTACTGCAATACTTGTTTTACTGTTTTCTGCAAACAATCATCTTCCACACAATACGGTTAATCCTTTGTTACAGCAAGCCGGTGAGATTGACAACCTCACTGTTTCGTTGGGGCAAAGTACTTTGGTTGTGTTGTGCAGGTTCCACGTTGGCGCCGGAATCCCTGGTGTTGCGCCGCACTACATCCCGCCGCCATCAACCTTCAACGTGCTTCTTGACTCCTACTGGTCCGATTAAACCTTGGTTTCTTACTGAGGGAAACTTGCCGCTGTGCGCATCACACCTTCCTCTTGGGGTTCCCAACGGACGTGCCAACCACACGCATCAATGGGGCTGAAGCTCGTAGAAGTTAAGGAAGCGCCGGAAGAAATCCGGCGCTGGAATGCCAAGGTCGCGCTCAAAATGAGCAGCAAAGACCACAAACTCACCCGGCTGAGGCTCGGGCTAGCGCTCCTTGCCGGGGATGCGGCACCAAACCTCTTCCGGAATCCTCCGGGAGCGGTAGAGCAGTCCAGATCTACTTCGGCACCCTGGCTGGAGCTGCCGGCTTCTCCTCGGTTACCGGTAGCAGGAGCTGAGCTACCGGTACCAGCTTCGCTCTGGGCAAGATCTGCCTCGAGCCCGTCAGAGGTCCTTTCGATAGAAATTTCTCCGGAAGAGGATGTGGGAATCACGGTGTGATGGCTACCGGAAGAAGAATCCATGAGGTACTCTTCAGTAGACATTTTCCGGAAGGGTTCCAAGATCTACCTAGAAACAGATTTCCCAAGATCTAGCCCCGCGCGAAGATCTACGAGTAAGAGGAAAAGCAAAAGAAAGGAAAGAGTAAATACTCTACCGGCCCAAGAACTAAGAAGCGAAAAAGAAGAGGGCAAACAGGCATTGAGGCTAACCTGAGGCGGCAGAAGATGTTGAGGACGGAGGTCGCCGGAGGCGCGGCGAGCTCACGGTGGTCGACAAGGGCCGGCGACGAATAGGAGCAGACGTTGTCGACGGGAGCCCGATGCAGCGATGGTGGAGGCGCTTCGGAGGCTCTCTGTGCGGCGGAGAGTCTCAGCGCAGCAGGAGAAGCGGCTGAAGTTCGTCGGGAGCAGTGCTCTGGCGGCGACCGGCGGCGACGGGAGCGCAAGGGGCGAGAAGCTCTGAGTGCGTCTAAGGGGGCAAGTGCGGAGAAGAAGAGGAGGAGAAACTGCCTCGCTCTTAAATAGGAAAGAGGAGTAATGGGCTGGCAACCGCTGGGCCGCGGCGGTTCGGTTCGTGGGCCACCATGTGGCACGCAGATACATGATGTCTACTCACACTTCTTTTCCTGTAGACAGTGTTGGGCCTCCAAGAGCAGAGGTTTGTAGAACAGCAGCAAGTTTCCCTTAAGTGAATCACCCAAGGTTTATCGAACTCAGGGAGGAAGAGGTCAAAGATATCCCTCTCAAGCAACCCTGCAATCACGATACAAGAAGTCTCTTGTGTCCCCAACACACCTAATACACTTGTCAGATGTATAGGTGCACTAGTTCGGCGAAGAGATAGTGAATTACAAGTAATATGGATGTATATGAGTGGTAATAGCAATCTGAATAAAATATGGCAGCGAGTAAACATGCAGTGGAACAGTAAATAAACGGAGATTCGATGTTTGGAAACAAGGCCTAGGGATCATACTTTCACTAGTGGACACTCTCAACATTGATCACATAATAAAACCACTCTACACTCTCTTGTTGGATGACAAACACCATTAATTGTGTAGGGCTACAAGAGCACCTCAATGCCGGAGTTAACAAGCTCCACAACATTCGATGTTCATATTTAAGTAACCTTAGAGTGCATGATAGACCAACGCAATTATACCGAGTACTAACATAGCATGCACACCTTTACCGACAGACTATGAAAGGGGGAATAGATCACATCAATACTATCATAGTAATAGTTAACTTCATAATCTACAAGAGATCACAATCATAGCTTATACCAAGTACTACATGATGCACACACTATCAACATTACATCATGGAGGAGGAATAGTCTACTTTAATAACATCACTAGAGTAGCACATAGATGATATTCAACTAGATCACAAAGAGAGAGATGAACCACATAGCTACGGTAGAGCCCTCAGCCTCGGGGGAGAACTACTCCCTCCTCATCATGGAGACAGCGATGGCGTTGAAGATGGCGGTGGAGATGGCTTCCGGGGGCAATTCCCCGTCCCGGCAGGGTGCCGGAACAGAGACTTCTGTCCCCCGGATTGAAGTTTCGCGATGGCGGCGGCTCTGGAAGGTTTTCTGGAGTTTCGTCAATCCGTGTCGAAGATTTAGTTCACGAGGCATCTTATAGGCGAAGAGGCGGAGTCGGAGGGGCCACAGGGGTCCCACACACTAGGGGGCGCGCCCCCCCTCTGGCCGCGCTGCCACCATGTGTGGGGCCCCCAGGGCTCCCCTCTGGTCCCACTCTGGCTCTCTGGAAGCTTCCGGGAAAAATAAGATGTTGGGCGTTGATTTCGTCCGATTCCGAGAATATTTCCTTTGTAGGATTTCTGAAACCAAAAACAGCAGAAAACAGCAAATGGCTCTTCGGCATCTCGTCAATAGGTTAGTTCCGGAAAACGCATAAAAACGATATAAAGTGTGAACAAAACATGTAGGTATTGTCATAAAACAAGCATGGAACATCAGAAATTATAGATACGTTGGAGACGTATCAGCATCCCCAAGCTTAGTTCCTACTCGCCCTCGAGTAGGTAAACGATAAAAAGAATAATTTCTGTAGTGACATGCTACTTACATAATCTTGATCATACTATTGTAAAGCATATGAGATGAATGCAGCGATTCGAAGCAATGGTAAAGACAATGAGTAAACAACCGAATCATATAGCAAAGACTTTTCATGAATATTACTTTCAAGACAAGCATCAATAAGACTTGCATAAGAGTTAACTCATAAAGCAATAAAATCAAAGTAGAGGCATTGAAGCAACACAAAGGAAGATACAAGTTTCAGCAGTTGCTTTCAACTTTCAACATGTATATCTCATGGATAATTGTCAACGCAAAGTAATATGATGAATGCAAATAAGCAAGTATGTAGGAATCAATGCACAGTTGACACGAGTGTTTGCTTCTAAGATAGAAAGAAGTAGGTAAACTGACTCAACATAAAGTAGAAGAAAGGCCCTTCGCAGAGGGAAGCATGGATTACTATTTTTGTGCTAGAGCTTTTATTTTGAAAACATAGAAACAATTTTGTCAACGGTAGTAATAAAGCATATGTGTTATGTGTAAGATATCCTATAAGTTGCAAGCCTCATGCATAGATTACCAATAGTGCCTGCACCTTGTCCTAATTAGCTTGGATTTACATGGATTATCATTGCATAGCATATGTTTTAACCAAGTGTCACAAAGGGTACCTCTATGCCGCATGTACAAAGGTCTAAGGAGAAAACTCGCATTGGATTTCTCGCTTTTGATTATTCTCAACTTAGACATCACACCGGGACAACATAGACAACAGATAATGGAATCCTCTTTAATGCATAAGCATTCAATAACAATTAATATTCTCATAAGAGATTGAGGATTGATTGTCCAAACTAAAACTTCCACCATGGATCATGGCTTTAGTTAGCGGCCCAATGTTCTTCTCTAACAATATGCATACTCAAACCATTGATCATGATAAATCACCCTTACTTCAGACAAGACGAACATGCATAGCAACTCACACGATATTCAACAAAGGTAATAGTTGATGGCGTCCCCAGAAACATGGTTATCGCTCAACAAGCAACTTATTAAGAAATAAGATACATAAGTACATATTCAATACCACAATAGTTTTAAAGCTATTTTCCCATGAGCTATATATTGCAAAGACAAGGAATAGAATTTTAAAGGTAGCACTAGAGTAATTTACTTTGGAATGGCGGAGAAATACCATGTGGTAGGTAGGTATGGTGGACACAAATGGCATAGTTTTTGGCTCAAGGATTTGGATGCACGAGAAGTATTCCCTCTCAATACAAGGCTTAGGCTAGCAAGGTTATTTGAAGCAAACACAAGTATGAACCGGTACAGCAAAACTTACATAAGAACATATTGCAAGCATTATAAGACTCTACATTGTATTCCTTGTTGTTTAAACACTTCACCAGAAAATATCTAGACTCTAGAGAGACCAATCATGCAAACCAAATTTTAACAAGCTCTATGTAGTTCTTCATTAATAGGTGCAAAGTACATGATGCAAGAGCTTAAACATGATCTATATGAGCACAACAATTGCCAAGTATTAAATTATTCAAGACATTATACCAATTACCACATGTAGCATTTTCTGTTTCCAACCATATAACAATTAACGAAGCAGTTTCAACCTTCGCCATGAACATTAAGAACAAAGCTAAGAACATATGATTTCATATGCAACAGCGGAGCGTGTCTCTCTCCCACACAATTAATGCTAGGATCCAATTTTATTCAAACACAAACAAAAATAAAACAAACAGTCGCTCCAAGTAAAGCACATAAGATGTGACAGAATAAAAATATAGTTTCAATAGAAGAAACCTGATAAATTGTTGATGAAGAAGGGGATGCCTTGGGCATCCCCAAGCTTAGACGCTTGAGTCTTCTTGAAATATGTAGGGATGAACCACGGGGACATCCCCAAGCTTAGACTATTCACTCTTCTTAATCATATATCATCCTCCTCTCTTGACCCTTGAAAACTTCCTCCACACCAAACTCAAAACAAACTAATTAGAGGGTTAGTGCATAATCAAAAATTCACATGTTCAGAGGTGACACAATCATTCTTAACACTTCTGGACATTGCCCAAAGCTACTTAAAGTTAATGGAACAAAGAAATCCATCCAACATAGCAAAACTGGCAATGCGAAATAAAAGGCAGAATCTGTCAAAACAGAACAGTCCGTAAAGACGAATTTTTCTGGGGCACTTAACTTGCTCAGATGAAAATTCTCAAATTGAATGAAAGTTGCATACATATCTGAGGATCACGCACGTAAATTTGCATATTTTTCTGAGTTACCTACAGAGAATACTACTCAAATTCGTGACAGCAAGAAATCTATTTCTGCGCAGAAATCCAAATCTAGTATCAACCTTACTATCAAAGACTTTACTTGGCACAACAATGCAATAAAATAAAGATAAGGAGAGGTTGCTACAGTAGTAACAACTTCCAAGACTCAAATATAAAACAAAATTACTGTAGTATAATAAAACATGGGTTATCTCCCAAGAAGTGCTTTCTTTATAGCCATTAAGATGGGCTCAACAATTTCAATAATGCTCACATAAGGATGAGAGTTGAAGCAAAAGGAGCATCAAGAAGCAAATAAGAAACACTTTTAAGTCTAACCCACTTCCTATGAAAAGGAATCTTGTAAATAAACAAGTCATGTAGGCATAATGCAATAAGCATAGGAAAACTAGACAAGCACAACTTCAAGATTTTCAGCATGTAGAGAGGTGTTTTAGTAACATGAAAATTTCTACAACCATATTCTCCTCTCTCATAAAGATTTTCAGTAGCATCATGACCAAACTCAACAATATAACCATCAAATGAAACATTCTTATCATGGTTCATATGCATAAAATTATCATTAATTTTGGCATAAGAAGAGTTCTTCTCATTAATAGTAATTGGAGCAAGATTATTATCAAGAATTTGAACATGGTAAACAAGTTGCATACTAAGGGAATTGTTTTTGGCAATCCAATCATAACTATGAAAAGTTTCATAAGGATAGTTATAACCTATATCATAGCATTCTTTATAATAATCATCAAAGATTGGAGGCATAGTGTCATCATAAGAAATAGAATAGTTATCTTTCACAGTATGTTCATCTGTGACCATACCATCGTTGTTACTAGAAGGAGATGTATCAAAAATATAATGATCAGTAGCAAAAAAAAATTCAAACACCTCATCCCCAAGCTTAGAGCTTTCTATATCATTATGGGAGGAAGCATGGATAGTACTGATACTATGACAATTATTAACATCATCATTTTCAGAATTAGTTTCCCAGAGATTTTCAATATCAAAAGTAGTGTGCTCTTTCAAATCATGATCACTAATGTAGGTAAAGGGCATAGGAAGATCATTGTACTCAGATTCATTATCATAATAATCATTAGGAGCAACATACTTAAGGTGACCTATCGTTATCTCATACACGCGGGGATATGCCGTTACCTCTTTCTCTTTATTCCCCTTCTTCTTCTTCTTCTTCGTTCCCTTCTTCTTCTTCTTCTTCTTCTTCTTCTCTTCCTTCTCCTCGTTCCCTTCTTTAGGAGGAAGAGGCCTGAAGGGAGGCTTCTGCTCATAACCTGATTTATTTCCAGAAACAATAGAGGAAATTGGGAGGATTCCTCCTTTTCATTAATAAGTTCAAAACACACAGCGGTCCTATCATATTTTGGCAAAGTGTCATCTTCTAAAATATTTTGTATGTAAGTATTTGTATGGCAATTATCAATGCAATAAGAAAAACACCCATGCAGGACATCATCAATATCAAGATCACTCATATGTAACAAAGAGATTTTTCTTGATAACTCTTCACACCACAAAAATAAAGTAAGTTCATCATGCTGATTAGGAGTAATTTCATCATCACAATACAAATTTGCAGCACTCATGGGGTTCGAATTATCATTGGAGGAGCATTGAAAATTAAAATGACCCGCTCTATGGCAAAGTTCACAAATAAAAGGATAGAGGGCACAAACTTTTTTACCAAGATCATCTAGAGCCCTAGACCACTTTCTAGTTTTTTCATTAATATGATGGATACAATATTCATCTTCGATTTGATTAATTCCACAAGGTCTATGCATTCCACAAAAATTAACATGCTTATAGGAAATATCATTCTTAGGAGTTTGAGCATGTTTATTGCAATCATTAACAACAATTTCATCCTTCATGCAAGCCTCTTTAAAAGGTTCATGATACTTATCAAAATTCTTCCTAGGCAATTCAAAATGAGAGGCAAAAGCTTTATAAAGATTTGCAGCAACTTGAGAGTCAAGACCATAAGTAGCACTCATATTTCGAAATTTACCAGTATCCATAAAAGTTTCAATGCATTCATAATCATAATTTATACCTGACTCTTTACCTTTGTCGTTCTCCCAATCTTCAGCGTTCTCCTCAATCCGGTCAAGAAGATCCATTTTAAAATCTTCTTTGTTGCGTGTGAATGATCCAGAACAAGTAGTATCCAACAAGGTTTTATCTTGAAAAGAAAGTCTTGCATAGAAATTATCAATGATGATATTAACAGGAAGCTCATGAATGGGGCATTTGAGCATTAAAGACTTCAATCTTCCCCATGCTTGGGGAGTACTCTCTCCATCATGAGGCCAGAAATTATATATGCGGTTCCGGTCTTTGTGAATTTCACTTGGAGGGTAGAATTTAGAATAAAATAGAGGCACAATATCCTTCCAATCAAGAGAATCCCCATTCTTCAGCAATTTATACCAATGCGCCGCTTTACCGGACAGCGATATAGAGAATAGTTTCTTCCTCACTTCATCCATAGAGATACCTGCACACTTGAATAACCCGCATAATACATGCAAAAACACTAAATGATCTCCGGGATGGATAGTTCCATCCCCTTCATAGCGGTTGTCCATAACACGTTCAATAATTTTCATAGGTATCTTGAAAGGAATACTTTCAGTAGGTGGATTTAAAATATCACAAGCATCATTAGAGTTATCGCATATGGGAGATAAAGCATTATCAGAGCAAATTTTCTCCCCTAAAGATGGGAAGCTAAAAAGATCATAAAAACTAGCTTCCCCAAGCTTAGACTTCTCCATGGCATTAGCAGTAATTGCGTTCATACTAATAACATTGCTACTAGCATGTAAATAAGGTTCCATAGGTTTTTTAATTTTCGCATCAAACAATTCATGTCTTAACTCGGGAAACAGATTAAAAAGCTCACTGTTATTTTCCATTATACCTAACTAGTGAAAAATAAAAACAAGAAACAAAAAGATGCAATTGCAGGATCTAAAGGAAATAGCTTCGAGCACTCACACACCGGCAACAGTGCTAGGAAATAGCTTAGTAGTCGGAGGATGTGAATACCTTTTACCTTACCTCCCCGGCAACGGCGCCAGAAAATAGCTTGATGTCTACTCACACTTCTTTTCCTGTAGACAGTGTTGGGCCTCCAAGAGCAGAGGTTTTTAGAACAGCAGCAAGTTTCCCTTAAGTGAATCACTCAAGGTTTATCAAACTCTGGGAGGAAGAGGTCAAAGATATCCCTCTCAAGCAACCCTGCAATCACGATACAAGAAGTCTCTTGTGTCCCCAACACACCTAATACACGTGTCAGATGTATAGGTGCACTAGTTCGGCGAAGAGATAGTGAAATACAAGTAATATGGATGTATATGAGTGGTAATAGCAATCTGAATAAAATATGGCAGCGAGTAAACATGCAGTGGAATAGTAAATAAACGGAGATTCGATGTTTGGAAACAAGGCCTAGGGATCATACTTTCACTAGTGGACACTCTCAACATTGATCACATAGTAAAACCACTCTACACTCTCTTGTTGGATGACAAACACCATTAATTGTGTAGGGCTACAAGAGCACCTCAATGCCGGAGTTAACAAGCTCCATAACATTCGATGTTCATATTTAAGTAACCTTAGAGTGCATGATAGACCAGCGCAATTATACCGAGTACTAACACAGCATGCACACCGTCACCGACAGACTATGAAAGGGGGAATAGATCACATCAATACTATCATAGTAATAGTTAACTTCATAATCTACAAGAGATCACAATCATAGCTTATACCAAGTACTACAAGATGCACACACTGTCAACATTACATCATGGAGGAGGAATAGTCTACTTTAATAACATCACTAGAGTAGCACATAGATGATATTCAACTAGATCACAAAGAGAGAGATGAACCACATAGCTACAGTAGAGCCCTCAGCCTCGGGGGAGAACTACTCCCTCCTCATCATGGAGACAGCGATGGCGGTGAAGATGGCGGTGGAGATGGCTTCCGGGGGCAATTCCCCGTCCCGGCAGGGTGCCGGAACAGAGACTTATGTCCCCCGAATTGAAGTTTCGCGATGGCGGCGGCTCGGGAAGGTTTTCTGGAGTTTCGTCAATCCGTGTCGAAGATTTAGGTCACGAGGCATCTTATAGGCGAAGAGGCGGAGTCGGAGGGGCCACGGGGGTCCCACACACTAGGGGGGGCGCGCCCCCTCCTCTGGCCGCGCCGCCACCACATGTGGGGCCCCCGGGGCTCCCCTCTGGTCCCACTCTGGCTCTCTGGAAGCTTTCGGGAAAAATAAGATGTTGGGCGTTGATTTCGTCCGATTCCGAGAATATTTCCTTTGTAGGATTTATGAAACCAAAAACAGCAGAAAACAGCAACTGGCTCTTCGGCATCTCGTCAATAGGTTAGTTCCGGAAAATGCATAAAAATGATATAAAGTGTGAACAAAACATGTAGGTATTGTCATAAAAAAAGCATGGAACATCAGAAATTATAGATACGTTGGAGACGTATCAATACACATGCCAAAAATAAGAGGACACAGGGAGGCCACGCGGATCCGGAACGTCAGCGCGGATTCGGTGCGGCGCCATAAATGCTGGCGCAGAAGACGAAGGGAAGTGACCCCTGACATTGTCGCGCGCAGGTACAGTGCGCATGTCACTGACAGGCGCTGTACCCGAGATATTCTCGACTTCGTCGAGGAGAGGTTTAATGACAAGGATACCAGAGAAAATCGGTACAAAGACATAGATTCGTCAAAGTCACCGGAAAAGCTTGATTCGGATTCCGGAAGGATTAAACCGGTACCTTGAGAAAAGAGAACCTGGCATGGTCCGTTGGATAGGATCCACCAGACTATACCAGCTTCGGGGACTAATGTTGGGGGGATGACCCTCGGTATGCCAAAGGCATGCCAAACCGGATGGTTTGAGCCATTAAAGTACCGGTTTAAAGGTTATTCTAGATAACGAAGGTTGGTTCAGTGAATCGTACAGTTATCCCAGGAGGGGGATACCGGAACCGGCTAAGGAGGTACCGGAGTACCGGTACAGGCTACATTGTAGCATGGCGGCAGGACTGGTCAAAGATGCTCTCCAGAGCTAGAAGACAAAGATGAGCGAAGCACTTCAGCTTTAATCGAAGCCATGACGCCAAAGGCAAAGGATGACGTAAAAGGTGCCGGAGGATGTCACCGCTCCTGATTAAAGACATACCAGCATCACCGGTAGCTAAAGTAGCTTTGTAAAGTAGTTTGTCTAGTCAAAGATCCCATTAGGGTTTCTTCCCCTATAAGCCACCCTCTCCCCTATATAAGGAGAGGGGGCACAGCCCATCGCGGGCATGTAAGAAGAGATATGAAAAACGTCCTAAGAGAGATTCTAGGAGAAACTTTATAAGCTATTGTGACCAAGAAATAGAGAGATCTAGAGCTGACATTGTTCTTGGGTTCATCATCTTCTACCTCTGGCCAAGGCCTAGTTCTTGAGGAATCCATCCGGAAAACCTCTCCATCTATACCAAAACCCTCCCCCGAATCCTCTAGCGCACATTCGACCCCAAGATAAGCCATCCTATGGCATCTGTCTGTTCACCACGACGACACCAACACTTTCTTAAAAATTAAGCATTAAAACCATCAGGACCAGGAGATTTGTTATTAGGAAAATCTTTCACCACATCATCTATTACCTCAGAGGTGATGGGTTCTTCAAAGAAGGATAAATCCACATAGGAAGCAAGCAGGCTAGCCATATCAAAAGAATTGGAAGTAGGGGCAGTTTGACCCAACCTTTCTTTATATGAATCCAAAAGAAGAGCTGCCTTTCCTTCATGAGAAGAAGTTGTAGTACCAACAAAATGTGTCAAAGAAGCAATATGATTCTTCCTCTTTTGGACAGTATCTAAAGAATGGAAGAACTTGGAGTTTAAATCTCCCAAGTTTACCCATTTTATCTTTCCTCTCTATTTCCAATAAGCTAATTCCTGCTTCAGGAGATGTGCTAAGTGCTGCTTGAGGGAGGCTCTAAGTGCCACCTCTGAAGGTATCAAAGATCTGAAATTTTCCACTGAATTCAAAAGTGCAATAACAGAATTACACTCCTCAATTTCATCTTTAAGAGAAGACAGTGACTTGGCCCACTGTTTCAACTCTTTTCTAAGAACTTTAAATTTAGCAGTAATCCTTTTAGTGGCAAAAACCTTCCATTCGTAACCATATGTTTTCAAACCTAAAAATCTGTGACTTAGGGATAGTGTTCTCGAAGGAGATGACACAAGGTATATGATCAGAGGTTGTCATGGCTAGGGGCATTGCCATTGTATTTGGAAATGTGGTAGTCCAAGAAAGAGAGGTAAAAAGCAATGAAGCCTCTGAAGAAGTGGTGCATTCTGCATGTTACTCCAAGTAAACTTTATACCTTTAAGAGGGATTTCAATCAGCCCCAAATTGCTAATGGCTTCATTGAAAAAAAGCATCTCATTAATGTTTCCACCTGGCTTATTTCTGTAGAAGGGAATCTAATCAAATTAGAATCCCCCACAATTAACCAGTCAGTATCATCTGCCACTTGAATATTATGAAACCAGGATAGAAAGACTAATTGTTGTGCATCTCCGCAGGGGGCATAAACGTTAGTGAGAGTCCAAGCAGGATCATCTTTTGTTGACTTAAAGTCCACCGAAAGAGCAAAACTGTTCTGGAACACACAAACTCCAGAAAAAACTGAACTATCCAAAATAGTCAGAATTCCACCAGATCCGCCAACCAAAGGTTGATAAGAAAAAGCATCAAAATTTCTAGGGCAGAACTGCTTCATAACAGAAAGATCAATGGTTTCTCTGTCTTTTGGAAGCAGCTAATATGACAACCACTTTCCTGGATCTTATTATAAATGAGAGTCCACTTATCCTTGTCATTAAGACCGCTTATATTCCAATTCAACACTTTCCAACAAAGCTTGAGAAGGTGTGTACTCATTAAAACATTTTATGGGAGAAAAAGCCGTGCATACTACCAACAATGTGCAAGAAGCTCATAACAGCACCAAGGTTACTAAAGTGTGCACAACAACCTGAGATTGACCAGGCTGAAAGCAAAAAATACAATGCAACAACCACCTGAGAAGGACCAGGTTTGAAACAGGTAAACACACATGCAACAACTTGAGATGGACCAGGCCAACAAAAATATCATACAGATCCCACAACCCAAGAGAAACCAGGAAAGAAAGAGGCCCACATAGACATAACATAGTTCTTTAATCCAGACACCAAATGAGTAGCACCCAAAGTTTAAGGTTACAAACAAACATGGATAGATAAGGCTAATAAACAAGATAGCCCAAAAGAGGAGGACTAATCTTTCCCAAAAATCAAGTGATAAAGGACCTTTGTTTACTCATATTTATGATTAGAAGCAGAGTCTTCATCATCAGAGGAGGGGATACCACCATCACCCTCAGATGCACTATCCTTGTTTAGCCCAAATTTGGTGTAAAGATTTTTGACACCCTTGCTTTTAAGACCAGGAATGGGAGGAGCACAAGCCAGGCAGTTTGAATCAAAGCAAGTTTTCATTCTGAATCCTTTTCTTTGTGCTTGAATCCTATCACTCCTTCTAGCCTCAGAGATAACTGGAGGGCCATTCTACTTCCTCTTCTTGAAGTGAATTTTGGAAGTAGAAGGAGGTGCATCAACACGAGAGAATCGCTTAGGGGCTTGTGGACAGTCATTACTTCCTTACAAGCTGCTTGAATGGCACAAACATGTGGCTCTGTAGCAGGGCATGTTGATGGCAGCAAGAAGTCCATAGTGTCCAGATCAGAGTTCTTGGTTATAATATCCCACACTTTTGACTACATAAGAGAAGTAGTCCATTTATAATCCTCCGAAGTCATGAGCTTGCACATGAAAAACTCCACCCAATTAACTGGAACAAAAATAGTTCCTTGACATGCAGAAACTGAAGAAGGCTTAAAGAATTGCCTCCAAGCAGATGTACCTTCCCTTGATAGAAAATCAGGGTCAACCTGAGCTCAGGCATCAGAGCCATACAAATCTGAAGATTATTTGGGGGAGACTAGCAGGGGCCTGATATGTTGCAAATGTATCTATAATTCTTGATGCTCCATGCTCGTTTTACATCAATTTATATATGTTTTGCCTACACTTTGTTGCACTTTTATACATTTTCCGGCACTAACCTATTGACAAGATGTCACAGTGATAGTTTCCTCTTTTCTGTTGTTTTGTATTTCAGAAAAGTTGTACAAAAAATATTCTCGGAATTGAACGAAACAAAAGCCGAAGATCTTATTTTACCGTAACAAAGACGAAGTCCGGAGGAGAGACTGAGAGGCGCCACAGGGCGGCCACACCCTGCCATGGCACGAGCCCACCCTTGGCCGCGCCATGGGGTGGTGTGGGCCCCCTACCATCCACCGACCTCGCCCTTCCACCTATTTATTCACGATCTCGGGAAAACCCTAAAGACCCGAGCCTCTATCCACGAAAAGTTTCGTCGCGGCCGCCATCGCCGATCCTAGCTCGGGAGGGTTCTGAAGCTCTTCCCGGCATCCTGCCAGAGAGGGAGATCATCATCGGAGGCCTCTACATCGCCATGTCCGCCTCCGAAGTGATGCGTGAGTAGTTCATCCCTGGACTACAGGTCCATAGCAGTAGCTAGAAGGTTTTCTTCTCCAATTTGTGCCTCATGTTTAGATCTTGTGAGCTGCCTATCATGATCAAGATCATCTTTATGTAATTCTACATGCTGTGTTTGCTGGGATCCGATGAATATTGAATACTATGTTGAGATCAATTATATACTTGTCATATGTTATTTGTGATCTTTCATGCTCTCTGTTGCTAGTAGATACTCTGGCCAAGTAAATGCTTGTGACTCCAAGAGGGAGTATTTATGCTCATGCCTCTAGTTTTCTGGAAGAGTGCCAATAACTTATAAGATTGTAGATGTGATGTTGCTACTAGGGACAAAACAACAATGTTTTACCTAAGGGTAATTCTATTGTTTACTTTACACACATTGCTTAATGCGATAATCTATTGCTTGCAACTTAATACTGAAAGGGGTTCAGACGATAACCTGAAGGTGGTTATTAGTCATAGACGCAGTTGGATTACGATCTATGTATTTGTTGTAATGCCCGAATGAATCTCATAGTAATCATATTGTCATGTGTGGTCTTTATTATGTCAATTGCCCAGCTGTAATTTGTTCACCCAGCATGTTATTTATCTTTATGGAGAGACACCTCTAGTAAACTGTGGACCCCGCTTCTTTCTTTCACACTGATAAAATCATCATGTTCTGTTTACTTACTGCAAGCATTGTTCTCTTTAATTCCACTTCAAACAAACTTCTCTTTCCACACTATACATTTTGTCCTTTGTGTTCAGCAAAACCGGTGAGATTGACAACCTCACTGTAAGTTGGGGCAAAGTATTTTGGTTGTGTTGTGTGTAGGTTCCACGTTGTTGGTGATGCCGGTAGTGTGCCCTACCACAAGTCAGCTAGCAACACCTTCAGAAGTCACGCCTTTCTCCTACTGGTTGATTAAACCTTGGTTTCTTACTGAGGGAAACTTGCTACTGTGCTCATCATACCTTCCTCTTAGGGTTCCCCAACAGTGTGCAATCTTCGCTCATCAGGGCCCCATTCATAGATCCTCCCGAACCTTCTGCTGCAGAGGGATCAATGCTAATTGTTAAGGTGAGGGAGCTATTTCCAGGAACAACATGATAAATGTCCATTTGTTGAGATTCACCAAAAGCATGTGGGCCATCATGGAAGGGTATCCCTTCATTTTGAATGAGAGGATTAACCAGGTCACTGAGCTCAATGAAACCATCATCATGCAAAACATTAAGGTCCAGGGCATTATCAGGAGGTGGTACATTAAGATTCAGAGCCCTGCCAGGGAAGTGGAACTCCATATTCTGCTGAATGTTGACATTGTGCTGCATATTCTCCCCATGAACATCATCAAAAGGTTGATGATTGGGCTCCCAACAAGGCCACACAGGAGCAAGCTCATGTACATCATCATGGACCCCAGGCACAAAATCAGGTTGAAAGGGTTGCACATGCATGGGATGAGGGGTGGACCCATCTGCAGGAGGATCATCTTCATCAGCAGGCAGATTGCCAAGAAGCTTCCGACTAAGAATAAAAATGGGAACGACCCATGATTCTCCCTAAAAGGAGTTTCCATCAGTCACCAGACAGCTATGTGGTATATGGTGAAGATATGCAACCCTGACCTTGACCACAATGGCACCATAGGAACTAGCTTCTTCATCCCAGGCCACAAAAACCCCAAAGTCCTTAATTGCCCTCTTAATGTGTTTAGTACTCCATAAATCCAGAGGGTAAGCAACAAGTAGCAACCAACATTCCTGGTTGTAAGTGAAAGCACGGTGATTAATGCCTTCATTGTGATTAACAAACTAAATAGTTCTACCAGCAGACTGATGAGGACTCCGGCTAACCAACCAATCTCTATCAGCAAAAGAACTAACTCGAACATAAGTTTTACCAATGGGGCCTCACTGAATCATCTCCAGGTTGAAGCCAAACTGAATGTCAATCAGATTGCGCAGCATATTACAGACAAGGCCGAAAGGAATAGCATCACCTGGCGGCGGAGTAACAGTAGCAATGGCGACGTCCTCATGCTTCGCCCTAATCCCATATGTGACATGGTATCGACATTGCTGAGGCCGATTGGCAACTTGGATGAGCTCATACTGGCCAGGGATGTAGGGCGTCGGGTCAACTGGAAAGTTGGCCATGGCTGCGAGGAGCTCCGCCGGCGAGGCGGACAGGGAGGTGCTACAATAGCTAGGGGTTTGCAGAGGTTGACAAGATAGAGGAGGTGAAAAGGCCGCGATGTTCTGACGGGAGGAATAAAGACTGAGTTCTAAGTCAATGTGCTAAAAAGACCTCTCAGGCGTCAGTCGCTGGATTTGCACCGTTGGATTAACCCAGATCGGACGGTTGCTAGGCAAAACAGCAGAATCTGGGCGATGACTATGTCTATTCAAAGAAGGAGATATTCCCCTTTAAAAAGGCGGAATTTATTTCTTCGGCACCCAAACTTTCCGTTGAACAGCTGCAGAATCCATGCTGGAAAGGTAGGCGTGACAATCAGCTTTAATGTGACCAAAAGCTTCACAAAAATGGCACCTGATATTACTGTGACAATTTCTCCGAGCGTGATTAGGGGATAGAAATCGACTGCAGACTGGGCCACCCATGGGCCGAGCAGGCCGCTCTGTCTGGGTCACACGCTGATTCGGCCCAATAGGGAAATTCAAATTCCCGCTTAGATTGCGGAGATCTCTGTTTTTTTTTATATGGGAGCATTGCTCCGACCTCTGCATCAATAGATACACACAACCATGTTTTTATTGAAAAAAAAGGTTCAAACAAGTATCCTTATTACAATCAAATAGTAGCTAAAGCTGTAACAGTAACCAGCCAAACAAATATGAAGAGAAAACAAGATCTATCCATCTTCAATTCTTTTAATGTGCCACCATCCAGTAGCCTGGAAATAGCAGTCCCGTGCGACCGCCAAAATTTGGTTGCATCCAATATCCATAGTATCCCGCTGGTCCTCCGGGAGAAGGTCTGCCCATAGTTGTATCTAATGCATGATACGTCTCTGACGTATCGATAATTTCTTATGTTCCATGCCACATTATTGATGTTATCTACATGTTTTATGCACACTTTATGTCATATTCGTGCATTTTCTGGAACTAACCTATTAACAAGATGCCGAAGTGCCAGTTGCTGTTTTCTGCTGTTTTTGGTTTCAGAAATCCTAGTAAGGAAATATTCTCGGAATTGGACGAAATCAACGCCCAGGGGCCTATTTTTCCACGAAGCTTCCAGAAGTCCGAAGACGAAACGAAGTGGGGCCACAGGGTGCCCAAACCCTAGGGTGGCGCGGCCCCCCCCTTGGCCGCGCCGCCCTGTCATCTGGGGCCCCTGTGCCGCCTCTTGACTTGCCCTTCCGCCTACTTAAAGCCTCCGTGACGAAACCCCCAGTACCGAGAGCCACGATACGGAAAACCTTCCAGAGACACCGCCAACGCCGATCCCATCTCGGGGGATCCAGGAGATCGCCTCCGCACCTGCCGAGAGGGGAATCATCTCCCGGAGGACTCTACGCCGCCATGGTCGCCTCCGGTGTGATGTGTGAGTAGTCTACCCCTGGACTATGGGTCCATAGCAGTAGCTAGATGGTTGTCTTCTCCCCATTGTGCTTCATTGTCGGATCTTGTGAGCTGCCTAACATGATCAAGATCATCTATCTGTAATTCTATATGTTGCGTTTGTTGGGATCCGATGAATAGAGAATACTTGTTATGTTGATTATCAAAGTTATATCTATGTGTTGTTTATGATCTTGCATGCTTTCCGTTACTAGTAGATGCTCTGGCCAAGTAGATGCTTGTAACTCCAAGAGGGAGTACTTATGCTCGATAGTGGGTTCATGCTCGCATTGACACTGGGACAAAGTGATGAAAGTTCTAAGGTTGTGTTGTGCTGTTGACACTAGGGATAAAACATTGATGCTATGTCTAAGGATGTAGTTGTTGATTACATTACGCACCATACTTAATGCAATTGTCTGTTGCTTTGCAACTTAATACTGGAGGGGGTTCGGATGATAACCTGAAGGTGGACTTTTTAGGCATAGATGCAGTTGGATGGCGGTCTATGTACTTTGTCGTAATGCCCAATTAAATCTCACTATACTCATCATGATATGTATGTGCATGGTCATGCCCTCTTTATTTGTCAATTGCCCAACTGTAATTTGTTCACCCAACATGCTGCTTGTCTTATGGGAGAGACACCTCTAGTGAACTGTGGACCCCGGTCCAATTCTCTTCTTGAAATACAATCTACTGCAATACTTGTTTTACTGTTTTCTGCAAACAATCATCTTCCACACAATACGGTTAATCCTTTGTTACAGCAAGCCGGTGAGATTGACAACCTCACTGTTTCGTTGGGGCAAAGTACTTTGGTTGTGTTGTGCAGGTTCCACGTTGGCGCCGGAATCCCTGGTGTTGCGCCGCACTACATCCCACCGCCATCAACCTTTAATGTGCTTCTTGACTCCTACTGGTCCGATTAAACCTTGGTTTCTTACTGAGGGAAACTTGCCGCTGTGCGCATCACACCTTCCTCTTGGGGTTCCCAACGGACGTGCCAACCACACGCATCAAGCAAATTTCTGGCGCCGTTGCCGGGGAGATCAAGACACGCTGCAAGGGGAGTCTCCACTTCTCAATCTCTTTACTTTGTTTTTGTCTTGCTTAGTTTTATTTACTACTTTGTTTGCTGCACTAAATCAAAATACAAAAAAAATTAGTTGCTAGTTTTACTTTATTTGCTATCTTGTTTGCTATATCAAAAACACACAAAAAATTAGTTTACTTGCATTTACTTTATCTAGTTTGCTTTATTTATTGTCTTGCACTCTATATTAAAAATACAAAAAAAATTAGTTACTTTTGTTACCATGTCTAGCTCTGAACCTGTTACTTCTTCGCCTGAAGAATTAGTCTTCACTTTTAAACAAGGGGATGAGGAGAGTTTTAAGGTTGCTTGGTCTAGAATTTTTACTTCTTATCGTAAAACTGAACCTCAAATGACTCTAAGTTTGCTCCTTAGTAATTTTTATTTTGGTCTTATGGTTCGCTATAGATATGCTTTGGATACTTTAGTGGGAGGAGATTTCCTTCATTGCAATAGGGATCAAGCTTTTAATGCCATAAAGAAGTTGGTTGCATCACATGATTCAGCTAATAACTTTGATTCAGCCCTCACTAGCATATATAGTAGATTAAACAATCTCGAGATAAGTACCTCTCGCTTGGATGATAACTATTGCCATGTTCGTAATCGTCTTGAACAAGTTTTAGTAAACTCTAAACCCTCATTGTGGGATCCTACTGTTAAAATTGTTATCGGTGATCGAACTCTCCATGCCTACTGTGATATTATGTATGAATTTTGCCTTATGCCTGAAAGTATTTATAAATCTTTGAAACTTTGGGGAGTTGATGAAGGAGGAGAAGAAATAACTCTCATTGATAACTCTACTATAATTCCTAAAGGAATAGCCGCAGGTGTGCATACAACCATTCTTGGAAGAACAATATCCATTGATTATCTTGTTGTTGAAACAGGAAAACTCACACTCGGAAGATCCCTGCTGAAACTATTGGGAGCAGTCATTGATGTTGGAGAAGGCACTCTGAAATTCACCTCTATACCGGGGGGAAATCATATATTTCCTAAACCAAAGGGAAAGAAAAACAATAAGAAAGGTAAGGGTAAAGCCCAAGGTAAGGTTGACACACCATCTCTTGATAATACTTGATACACACTTTCTGCGCCTAGCTGAAAGGCGTTAAAGAAAAGCGCTTATGGGAGACAACCCAAGTTTTTACCTACAGTACTTTGTTTTTATTTTGTGTCTTGGAAGTTGTTTACTACTGTAGCAACCTCTCCTTATCTTAGTTTTGTGTTTTGTTGTGCCAAGTTAAGCCGTTGATAGAAAAGTAAGTACTAGATTTGGATTACTGCGCAGTTCCAGATTTCTTTGCTGTCACGAATCTGGGTCCACCTCCCTGTAGGTAGCTCAGAAAATTAAGCCAATTTACGTGCATGATCCTCAGATATGTACGCAACTTTCATTCAATTTGAGCATTTTCATCTGAGCAAGTCTGGTGCCATTTTAAAATTCGTCAATACGAACTGTTCTGTTTTGACAGATTCTGCCTTTTATTTCGCATTGCCTCTTTTGCTATGTTGGATGAATTTCTTTGATCCACCAATGTCCAGTAGCATTATGCAATGTCCAGAAGTGTTAAGAATGATTGTGTCACCTCTGAATATGTCAATTTATATTGTGCACTAACCCTCTAATGAGTTGTTTCGAGTTTGGTGTGGAGGAAGTTTTCAAGGATCAAGAGAGGAGTATGATGCAACATGATCAAGGAGAGTGAAAGCTCTAAGCTTGGGGATGCCCCGGTGGTTCACCCCTGCATATATTAAGAAGACTCAAGCGTCTAAGCTTGGGGATGCCCAAGGCATCCCCTTCTTCATCGACAACATTATCAGGTTCCTCCCCTGAAACTATATTTTTATTCCATCACATCTTATGTGCTTTTTCTTGGAGCGTCGGTTTGTTTTTGTTTTTTGTTTTGTTTGAATAAAATGGATCCTAGCATTCACTTTATGGGAGAGAGACACGCTCCGCTGTAGCATATGGACAAGTATGTCCTTGGTTTCTACTCATAGTATTCATGGCGAAGTTTCTCCTTCGTTAAATTGTTATATGGTTGGAATTGGAAAATGATACATGTAGTAATTGCTATTAATGTCTTGGGTAATGTGATACTTGGCAATTGTTGTGCTCATGATTAAGCTCTTGCATCATATGCTTTGCACCCATTAATGAAGAAATACATAGAGCATGCTAAAATTTGGTTTGCATATTTGGTTTCTCTAAGGTCTAGATAATTTCTAGTATTGAGTTTGAACAACAAGGAAGATGGTGTAGAGTCTTATAATGTCTTCAATATGTCTTTTATGTGAGTTTTTCTGCACCGGTTCATCCTTGTGTTTGTTTCAAATAAGCCTTGCTAGCCTAAACCTTGTATCGAGAGGGAATACTTCTCATGCATCCAAAATACTTGAGCCAACCACTATGCCATTTGTGTCCACCATACCTACCTACTACATGGTATTTGCCGCCATTCCAAAGTAAATTGCTTGAGTGCTACCTTTAAAATTCCATCATTCACCTTTGCAATATATAGCTCATGGGACAAATAGCTTAAAAACTATTGTGGTATTGAATATGTAATTATGCACTTTATCTCTTATTAAGTTGCTTGTTGTGCGATAACCATGTTTAACTGGGGACGCCATCAACTTTTCATTGTTGAATTTCATGTGAGTTGCTATGCATGTTCGTCTTGTCTGAAGTAAGGGCGATCTACACTGAGTTGAATGGTTTGAGCATGCATATTGTTAGAGAAGAACATTGGGCCGCTAACTAAAGCCATGATCCATGGTGGAAGTTTCAGTTTTGGACAAACATCCTCAAATCTCTAATGAGAAAAGAATTAATTGTTGTTGAATGCTTAAAGCATTAAAAGAGGAGTCCATTATCTGTTGTCTATGTTGTCCCGGTATGGATGTCTAAGTTGAGAATAATCAAAAGCGAGAAATCCAAATGCGAGCTTTCTCCTTAGACCTTTGTACAAAGCGGCATAGAGGTACCTTTGTGATACTTGGTTAAAGCATATGTATTGCGGTGATAATCCAGGTAGTCCAAGCTAATTAGGACAAGGTGCGGGCACTATTAGTACACTATGCATGAGGCTTGCAACTTATAAGATATAATTTACATGATGCATATGCTTTATTACTACCGTTGACAAAATTGTTTCATGTTTTCAAAATCAAAGCTCTAGCACAAATATAGCAATCGATGCTTTTCCTCCATGGAGGACCATTCTTTTACTTTCAATGTTGAGTCAGTTCACCTATTTCTCTCCACCTCAAGAAGCAAACACTTGTGTGAACTGTGCATTGATTCCTACATACTTGCTTATTGCACTTATTATATTACTCTACGTTGACAATATCCATGAGATATACATGTTATAAGTTGAAAGCAACCGCTGAAACTTAATCTTCTTTTGTGTTGCTTCAATGCCTTTACTTTGAATTATTGCTTTATGAGTTAACTCTTATGCAAGACTTATTGATGCTTGTCTTGAAGTGCTATTCATGAAAAGTCTTTGCTTTATGATTCACTTGTTTACTCATGTCATATACATTGTTTTGATCGCTGCATTCACTACATATGCTTTACAAATAGTATGATCAAGATTATGATGGCATGTCACCCCAGAAATTATCTGTGTTATCGTTTTACCTGCTCGGGACGAGCAGAACTAAGCTTGGGGATGCTGATACGTCTCCGACGTATCGATAATTTCTTATGTTCCATGCCACATTATTGATGTTATCTACATGTTTTATGCACACTTTATATCATATTCGTGCATTTTCTGGAACTAACCTATTAAAAAGATGCCGAAGTGCGATTCTGTTTTCTGCTGTTTTTGGTTTCAGAAATCCTAGTAAGGAAATATTCTCGGAATTGGACGAAATCAACGCCAGGGGCCTATTTTTCCACGAAGCTTCCAAGTCCGAAGACGAAACGAAGTGGGGCCACAGTGGTGCCCAAACCCTAGGCGGCGCGGCCCCCCCTTGGCCGTGCCGCCCTGTCATCTGGGCCCCTGTGCCGCCTCTTGACTTGCCCTTCCGCCTACTTAAAGCCTCCGTGACGAAACCCCCAGTACCGAGAGCCACGATACGGAAAACCTTCCAGAGACGCCGCCAACGCCGATCCCATCTCGGGGGATCCAGGAGATCGCCTCCGGCACCCTGCCGGAGAGGGGAATCATCTCCACTCTACGCCGCCATGGTCGCCTCCGGTGTGATGTGTGAGTAGTCTACCCCTGGACTATGGGTCCATAGCAGTAGCTAGATGGTTGTCTTCTCCCCATTGTGCTTCATTGTCGGATCTTGTGAGCTGCCTAACATGATCAAGATCATCTATCTGTAATTCTATATGTTGCGTTTGTTGGGATCCGATGAATAGAGAATACTTGTTATGTTGATTATCAAAGTTATATCTACGTGTTGTTTATGATCTTGCATGCTTTCCGTTACTAGTAGATGCTCTGGCCAAGTAGATGCTTGTAACTCCAAGAGGGAGTACTTATGCTCGATAGTGGGTTCATGCCTGCATTGACACCGGGACAAAGGATGAAAGTTCTAAGGTTGTGTTGTGCTGTTGCCACTAGGGATAAAACATTGATGCTATGTCTAAGGATGTAGTTGTTGATTACATTACGCACCATACTTAATGCAATTGTCTGTTGCTTTGCAACTTAATACTGGAGGGGGTTCGGATGATAACCTGAAGGTGGACTTTTTAGGCATAGATGCAGTTGGATGGCGGTCTATGTACTTTGTCGTAATGCCCAATTAAATCTCACTATACTCATCATGATATGTATGTGCATGGTCATGCCCTCTTTATTTGTCAATTGCCCAACTGTAATTTGTTCACCCAACATGCTGCTTGTCTTATGGGAGAGACACCTCTAGTGAACTGTGGACCCCGGTCCAATTCTCTTTACTGAAATACAATCTACTGCAATACTTGTTTTACTGTTTTCTGCAAACAATCATCTTCCACACAATACGGTTAATCCTTTGTTACAGCAAGCCGGTGAGATTGACAACCTCACTGTTTCGTTGGGGCAAAGTACTTTGGTTGTGTTGTGCAGGTTCCATGTTGGCGCCGGAATCCCTGGTGTTGCGCCGCACTACATCCCGCCGCCATCAACCTTTAACGTGCTTCTTGACTCCTACTGGTCCGATTAAACCTTGGTTTCTTACTGAGGGAAACTTGCCGCTGTGCGCATCACACCTTCCTCTTGGGGTTCCCAACGGACGTGCCAACCACACGCATCAATGCACCGCACGAAGAATAACCTGCAAAAATTGGTTCCCTTCTGTTTGTTAAACACAATATCATTTCTACTTGTCCATATAGACCAACAAATTGCAGAAATGTCAATATGAATATGATCTTTATCTTTCTTATTCACCCCATTCAACCAATTACCAAACATATTAGTGATATTTGTTGGAGGAGGAATGTTATAAGCAAAAAATACCATTCTCCAAATCAATTTTACAAACGGACAAGAGAGAAAAAGGTGATCAATCGTCTCATTATTATCACAGAATCAACATTTTTGACAACCTGTCCACTTTCTCTTAATCGGATTATCCTTAGTAAGTAACACCTTATTACTAAGAAACCACACAAAAATCTTTATCTTAATTAAGGGGTATTTTAATCTCCCAATGATATTTTCTCGGAAATCTAGTATGTCCATTCATAAGATCAAGATACATAGATTTAACTGAAAATAAACCTGAGTCTATTAGTTTCCAAACAAACATGTCATTTTCATCAGTCAACTGTACCGACATTAGGCGTTCACACAAGTGTAACCACAAACTCCACTTATGTTCATTAAGGTATCTCCTAAAACCAATATTAATAGGAGATTGGCCAAAAACCGTAGATACCAACACATTCTTTCATTGGAAAATATTATAAAGAGACGGATACAATTGAGCTAACGACACCTCGCCCAGCCAAACAACCTCCCAAAACCTAACCATCGACCCATTTCTAATTTTAAATGTACCCCTCTTGAAGAAATCATTTTCCACCCGCATTAAACCCTTCCAAAAAGGAGAATCAGTCGGTTTTTCTTCCACTTGAGACAAAGTCTTATTCTTAATATACTTGTTATGTAGCAATTTTTGCCAAACTCCTTCTTCAGATAATAACTTGAAAAGCCATTTGCTTAACAAACATTTATTTTTCAATTCAAGGACTTCAATACCGAGACCCCCTTGATCCTTCGGTCTATAAATGAAATTCCAACAATATAATATATATTTCTTTCCCGATTGAAACCCTCTTTAGCCGGAATCACAGTGCCATCCTTAGGGGGAAAAACCTTCAAGAGCTCTTTGAAAAACATGATCAAATCAGCAGTAACCAGCTTTAGCTTCGCAAAATCTGTGATAGTTGCAATCTCAAGAGAGGAAAGATGGTCAAGAGGACTCTCCATTGAAGCATCAGCATAATGACTGTGAAAGTGTAAAAGGATATCCTCCGTGGAATAGCCAGCATTCAGAAGATCTTCAAGGAGAGAACGCAACTCCACATTTAGACTAGCAATGAAGCAAAATCTTGGTACAAAATGTGTTCAGGAAGATCTAGCAGGGGTGATACGCCCAAAACGTATCTACTTTCCCCAACATTTTTTCTGTTGTTTGCCCTCTATCTTGTGTGTTTTCAATACAACTAACGCGGACTATTGTTGTTTTCAGCAGAATTGCTCTGGTGTCTTGTTTTTGTGGAGAAAACCAACTTTCGGGAAAATTCCCGGAAAATAAAGAAAAACCAATATTTCACCTGAAGACTCCCAGAGCCAGAAGACGAGACGGAGGGGGTCATGAGGGGTCCACACCCGCCCTTGGCGTGGGCCAGGCCTTGGTCGTGCCAAGGGGTGGTCTGGCCGCCTCGGCCACCCCTTCGACCTCTCCTTCGCACTATAAGAAGCCCCTGGACCTAAAAACCGAGGGTGGTCGATATTTTTCCAGAAAGAGTTCTTCTGCTCCGCCACCACCAGAAACCCCAATCCGGGAACCAGAAGTTCCGTTCTGACACCCTGTCAGGACGAGGATTTGGAGGAGATCATCACCACCGCCATCATCGACGCCTCTCCATCAACCATCCATGTTTCCCCCATCCATGTGTGAGTAATTCCCCGATGTAGGCTGTGGGGGATGGTAGGGATTGGATGAGATTGGTCATGTAATATAGCTATAAGATTGTTATGGGCATAGTGCCTAGTATCCGTTGTTAGTATTTCTGACATTGTTGCAACTTGGTATACTTAATGCTTGTCACTTTGGGCCCGAGTGCCATGATCTCAGATCTGAACATGTTATTGATTCATGAGGATAATTTTTGTTTTTTTATCATATATGCAAGTTGTATACACATATTGTTGTCCGGAACCCGAGGCCCCAAAGTGACTTTAAATTGGGATAACCTGAGGGGATGGCTATGATGTGAGGATCACGTGTATTCACGGAGTGTTAATGCTTTGCTCTGGTACTCTATTAAAAGGAGTACCTTAATTACCAGTAGTTTCCCAAGAGGCCCCGCTGCAAGGGGCTGGTAGGACAAAAGATGTCATGCAAGTTTCTCATTGTGAGCACGCACGGCTAAATAGGAACACACGCCTATGGTTATATTATGATAGGATGCTTTTATCATTATTACTTGCAATGCTTATTTCTTGCTATTACATGGACTCTATCATTCGTGCAATGCCCGTTCATCCATCCCTGTGCCTACAGTATTTTAATCCTGATGTCTACTGCAATCATCGCTACTGTTGTTTTTAATCTGCTATTGTTGTTACTTCACTACTACTACCGCTATAAAATTGTTACTACTAATAAACTATTGCGAGCAAGTCTATTTTTATGTGCAGGTGAATTAATAACTCATCTGTTAAAGCTTATAAATATTCTTTGACTCCCCTTGTGTCGATCAATAAATTTGGGTTTTCCTTCCCTCGAAGACTGTTGCGACCCCCTATACTATTGGGTCATCAGGGGGTATTCCAAGGGCAGTAAGGTTTGCACTAGAAAGAGGTCTCCGAACAACATCAGCGAAGGATGAAGGTTTTGCTTCCATAGATGGAACTCACAAACAGAATTAGGTCCTCCATTAACCCAGAGCATGAAGTAAACCACAAAATCCGTGCATGTGAATGAACGCAGCTGGTTCACAAAGAAACCCATGTTCCTAGAGAAAACCGAGAAACAAAAAGTTCGATCTCGCCGAAAAACAACCTAAAAATCCTTAGCAATTCCCCCTAGACATGCACTCAGAGCTTCACTACCGAATCCAGATCTAAGCAAAAAAAAAGGACGCTCGACCTCCTCACCGCTTCCCTCCTCTCCACCTACACCTCCACCCCTACCACCCACAACAATGGAGTTTGCTAGATCTTTGATGCCATGGATGGCCTCCTTCATTGGGATTTCTCCCCTGGGCTTGCGGTGGTAGATCAAGTTTGTCGATGGTATGGATCTACGGTACATTTTTCTCCTTGCCCCTGTGCCAAGGAGTTCTTCTTGGTGGTTTCTTTCTCCTCGGCCTCCTTCCCTCTTTCGGAAGAATATGTTGGCTTGGCTTTGCAATCATGCATTGGTGGATCTACCCAAGGGTTTCATGTCTATCGCCTCAGTGATCAAAGATTTAGGTTTTCGTTCTCCTCAAACAAAGTTGGTCATTTTATTTATGGATTAAAGGATAGGGTTTGGCCTGATTTTGTATGTCACTTCACTCTATATCGAGGGGATGTTTCACATCTTGCAACACCTTCTGAAGATTCTACTTGGTTTTCTTCTGATCAACTGTTGGATATTGCACAAAGAAGTCCTACTAGGTTTACATCTCTCAAAGTTCTTAAGGACAGTGCTGAACCTGATCCTTTTTCATCCTCTAGTGAACTAGTAAACTTTGCCTTGATCAGAACGTCCTTCGTTTTGCATGCAATCAAAGTTCTACTAGCATTTCCACTAAGTTGGATCATGTTCATGCCCAGAGGTTGCCCACGTTCATGAATTTTGGAACTTTTGAATTTGAAGTTCCGAAAAAATTGGCGGCCGTTAAGGATCTCACTTTTATTGGAGAAAATTGCGAGAGATTATTGTGCCAACGTCCACCAGTTTCTGTTCTAAAGCACCTTGAGGATCTCCGTTTGGCAAGGTATCCAGATGCGGAAGTTATGGAAATATTGAAATTGTCATTTATCCCGCCCAAAGACTTGGTATTTGAATTTATCGGTTGCTGCTCGAGGTGCGGGCTAGATGATCATCTGAGGCCCAACTGCCCAGGAGTCTGTAAGAACTGTCAATTATTGGGTTTCAAATGCCATGTCTGTATTTCCATAGCCCAACAATTGGCAACCCAATAGCAGAAGCGGGAGAGACCGGTACCTCGTGCGCCATCCATTAAGCAAATTTGTTGCAAGATTTGTGGTACACCTGGCCATCAATATTGGATGTGTTACAATAAAAGGAAATCTATTTGGCGAATTAAGGCCCTTCCTGCTTCTCGAGATCAGACACAACAGCTTGGGGAAAAATTCTGGGTGGTTAAAGCAAAAACAGATATTCCTCCAACAGCACAACAGCTTGAACATTTTGCCCCGGCCGTTTCGCCTTCTCCTCCTTCTACTGTTGCGGAGATCACCGACGACATTTCCATGGCTACGTTCCCCGTCAACCCTCTTCTGTTCCTACCTGATGGTATGAAAGTGGATCAAGGACTAGCCAATAGAAAGGTATGCTCGGATCTGGTCGTGCCTGCACTTGCTCCACTCCAGCATGATAAAGTGCTTATAGTAGATACAAGTAGATTTATTCTGATTCAGCATCGTGAGCAGATGAGAGAGGATGTAAAGGACTGGTTAGTCACTAAAGGATATATTGTGCGTTATGTTGATGATCATCCCTTTGGCCTGGGTGTTTTTACTTTCCCTGATACTTTGACTGTAGATGCTGTTAGTACTGACATATGAGTTGAATGAGATCACTAATATCACTTTTGTCAAGCATAATGAAGCTAAGAATATGAGATTGACATCATTTGGTAGAGAGACCTGGATTTTATACCTTGATTTTCCACTAGATTATCAGACTTCTGAATATAGTCAGAATGCAGTAAAGGACTTTGGTCTGCTTTCTATTTGGCATAACCCAAGAGGAAATAAAAAATATGTGCTAGTCAAAGCCTGGATAGTTGACCCCAAATTTGTACCAAAGTCTCTTGTTGTTCATCAGTTGGGAGGAGCAAGGCATAGCTGGATTGTTCCTGTGGCTCTGCTTAGAAGTGTTGATTGGAATGCCCATGAGGCATATGTACCACCACCCCCAGAAGATCCAACACATGACAATGGGAACCCTCATCCTCTTTCTGGACATGATCTTACAACTGAGCAACTTTATCAACAGCAACTGGCATTGTGGTGGCAGCAACATGGTCCAGCAGGGCAACACAACCAGCATGGGCACCAGCATAGTCATCAGCACCAACATGGGCAGCAACAGCACAATCTGCAGTAGCTACAACAAGTGCATGAGCAGGCAGATCATGCCAACAATAACCATCTACAGCTGGAGCATCACTTGATCTAGTGCTGCCAATTTAGTGCTTGAAACCATCATACTTGTTTGATCTAGTGCAGAAGAGAAAGCAAGAAATCTTACATGCACCAGAATGCTCATCACAGGTGAGGAAAAGCACTAGATCAAACAAGTATGATGGTTTCAAGCAACATAATAATCCTGATGTTAAACTAGTCAAGTCCAAGGTCATGCCAAGCTCAAACCTCTTCACCTCCTGACACCCCTATCCATGTGATGTGATCCATTGGTGTCAACTTGTGTGGGGTCCCTGCAAGGGAAGTATCTCCCCAGAAGCTGCTCTCTTCTCTACAGGAGGAAGTCCAAGATGAAGACGATGTTTTATTTTGTCTATCTTTTATCCTATAATAAGTAATGAATCTCTTAAAGCACTGGGTTGTTTTGTGCTGGAATATTAGGGGACTTAATGCACAATCTAAGCAGCTTGCTCTTATGAATGCTATTATCACCAGTGGTTGTTCTGTTATATGCTTGCAAGAAACTAAGAAGAATGACTTTGATATATCTTTTATTAAGTCATGTTGTCCTAAGAAATTTGATGATTATGCTTTTATTCCATCGAGTGGGGCTTCTGGGGGCTTATTAATTATATGGGACGGTTCTGTTTTTTCTGGCATGGTTATGCATTGTGAGTTCTTTGCCATTTATGTGCATTTCACATCTACATTGTCCTCACAATCATGGACCCTGGTAAATGTGTATGGCCCATGCCAGGGTGATAGAAGGCAAGAATTTGTGCACTGGCTATATAATCTCAATATGCATGCTCATGAGGACTGGCTTATACTGGGGGATTTTAATTTTATAAGATCTCTAAATAATAGGAATAAACCTGGTGGAAATGTAAATGATATGTTTATATTCAATGATATTATTCGAGAGAAAAATTTGACTGAATTACCTATTAAGGGAAGGAAATATACTTGGAGTAATATGCAAGAGGATCCATTGTTGGAACAATTGGATTGGTTTTTCACTTCTTTGCATTGCACAACAGCCTTTCCTTCTACATTTGTCACCACACAAGGAAAACCAACCTCTGATCATGTACCTTGTGTCATTACTATCAAAAACACTATTCCTGCCAGTAAATTTTTCAGATTTGAATCTTATTGGATTGCACATCATGGTTTTCAACAAACAGTGGAAGAAAGTTTGTCCAAACCAACTCACAAAAAGATTAGTGCTGCCAATTTAAATGCTAAATTTAAGAGGCTGAGATATGATCTTAAATATTGGAGAAAGTCAATTTCCAAGCTAACTATTTGTATTCAAAATACCAACAATGATTTGCTTGAGCTAGATATTATTGAAGATTGTAGGCCTCTGTCACTTGATGAAACAAATTTCAGGAAAATTCTCAAGCAACACCTGGCTAGACTGTTGGATTACCAGAATGCATATTGGAAGAAGAGATGTACCATGAGGTGGACTAAATTTGGGGATGAGAATACAAAATTCTTTCACTCAATTGCCACTGAGCGTCATAGAAGAAATTCAGTAGCATATCTACAGAGTACTGATGGAAATTGTGTGACTGAACATTCATATAAAGAGAAGTTAATATATGAGACTTATAAGCAGAAGCTTGGAACTTGCTCTACTCCTGCTATGCAATTGGATCTGGAGGATTTGATTGAAACAACACCTGGTCTGCATGATTTATCTTGCCCTTTTACTAAGGAGGAAATTGATAATGTCATAAAACACATGCCACAAAGCACCTGTGCCTGATGGTTTAATGGGCAATTTCCGAAAGCTTGTTGGCAAATAATAAAGGAAGATATTTATCAACTTTGCTTTGACTTCAATGAAGGAAAATTGAATTTGGAAACTATTAATATGGGTCATATCACTCTAATACCAAAAATTGGTGTCCCAAAAGGAATTAATGACTATAGGCCAATTACACTTCTCAACTGTGTACTCAAAATCATTACTAAGCTTTTGGCTAATAGATGCAGAAGGTGGTCTTACAGATTGTACACAAGAATCAGTATGGTTTTCTCAAGGGAAGGACTATAAAATATTGCCTTGCATGGGCATATGAGTTTTTGTATCAATGTCAAAAGTCTCAGTAGGAAATAATTCTCTGAAAACTGGATTTTGCAAAAGCTTTTGACACTATTGATCATTCTGGTATGATTAAAACTATGAAGCAAATAGGTTTTGATGACAAATGGCTCAACTGGATACATATGATATTCTCTTTTGGAAAATATGCAGTTCTGCTTAATGTAGTCCATGGTAGATAATTTCACTATAAAAGAGGAGTAAGATAGGGGGACCTTTATCTTCTCTTATCTTTGTACTGGCTGCTGATCTGCTACAATCTGCCATTAATAAAGCATTCCTTCAAGGACAATTAAAGCTTCCATTTCAATCTGACTTCATCAAGGACTTTCCAGTTATCCAATATGCAGATGATACACTCATTATTATGCAAGCATGTCCTCACCAAATTTCTATGATGAAGTAAATCTTAAATAAATATGCATTGTCTACTGGGCTGAAAATCAATTTTAATAAATCATCACCGGTGCCAATAAATCTTTCAAAAAGCAATGCTCGGAATATGGCTGCACTATTGGAATGTAATGTGGCTTCTATGCCATTTACTTATTTGGGATTGCCATTGGGAACAACAAAGCCTTCTGTACATGAGATGATGCCCTTGATACATAAACTTGAGAGAAGAGTTTCTGCCTATTTTATTATGATGTCTTACAGTGGAAGAGTTTCTGTGGTGAATTCTCTCATTACATCTATAGCAACTTTCACTATGTGCTCTCTCAAGATTAACCCCAAGATTTTGAAGACTGTTGAAAAAAATTTAGAAGACATTGTTTATAGAACAAAAAAACAGAGAATGGAGAAAAATGCAATTCCTTGGCAGCTTGGGATATGGTTTGCAGACCTAAGAATAAAGGAGGTCTTGGGGTGTTAAACCTTAAAATTCAAAACCAGGGACTGCTTTTGAAATACCTGCATAAATTTTATAATAAGGTGGATACTCCCTGGGTACATTTGATTTGGAATACTTATTACAGAGAGCATATCCCTCATGCCCTACCCCCATGTGGTTCCTTTTGTTTGAAGGATGTTTTCAATTTAACACCCATTTTTCGAGGGGTTGCATCAGCTAAAATAGGAGATGGCACTTCTACACTATTTTGGAAAGATTTATGGTTGTCTCAAATTAATGCTGAAAATTCCCAAGAGCTTTCTCTTATGTCACCAAGGAGGATGCTTCAGTTCATGAGGTTTTGAATGCTTCCAGACTTTCTGAAAACTTCTTCCTCCCCCTATTACCTGAAGCTATGGCTGAGCTTAGATTGCTACAGGCACAAACTGTTTCTATGCAACTTACAGTGTACCCATGATACCTGGACATATGCACGGGGATCTAATACATACTCATCAAGACTATACTATAAATTCTGTTTCAGAGAGATCACTCCCCACTGTACTTTCAAATGGATCTTGGAAGTCCAAATGTACTCCCAAGCTAAAATTCTTTGCCTGGCTATTATTGTCTGATAGACTAAACACAAGAAACATGTTAAGAAGAAGGCACTATCAAATCAACTCATCTTATGAGTGTATGTTGTGTGAAAAAAACCTGGAAGAAACAATTGAACATATGCTATTTCATTGTGAGTTCAGTACTTTTTGTTTGGATACACTGAACCTCCATTGGCAACAGAATGGTACAAGACTGCAGATTATAGAAAAAGGGGAAGGAGCAATGAAAAAATTTGATGTTTATGGAGGTCTTCACTGTTGGATCTTGGTGCATATGGAAAGAAAGGAATGATATGATCTTCAAAAATATAGTTCCAACAGTAGATTCCCGGAAGAGAAGATTCAAGGAAATTTTCCCATTGTTAGTTCATAGATCCAAAGAAGAGTTACACTCTTTATTTTTTGACTTGACAAACAATCTCTAGAAAGTAGTCTCTTCTTAATAGTTTAGATACCGAGGGAACTTCCCTGAAAGATGTACCAAGTATGATGTAAATTACTACCTTTACATTAATATAAAAGCAGTAGGAGCCTTTCCTACTGTCAAAGTTTCAAAAAAGAAATATGCCACTAACCAAAATTCTTGATTGCAATGATCCAGAGAAAAAGCAACTGGGCAGTGAAAACGCCTCCTGATCTGCCTCTGGATGTCCAAACCCGGGGGGAATTGAATCTACTACTTGTTACCTTGTCCTTGGTCTCCGTAGAAGAGAGGCCAGGCGGCGGACGAAGTTTGGAAGCAGGTGGAAGACCATGGCGATAACCCACATGCACACGAAAACTAGGGGGATCCACCTCCATACCAGGGCCAATGGCTTCTCTATCGCCGAGATCTCGACCATCAATCACTTTTCCTCGAGCCGAAAGGAGAAAAAGGCGACGAACCTCGGATCTAAGGTAGAGGAAGCTAATACCTCGATTAGCATTACCGTTGGACGGCCGTGGGCGTTCCCAGAAGACTGCATGCCAATAGGAGAGGGTGCCAGCCATGTCACGGAGGGGCATGGGGCACAGATCCTCAGAGTCGGCCGGGGGCGGCTAGGCCCCCATGGAGGCAGCGGCGCACTAAAATCTCATCTCTCCCTAGGTGGTCTGCAGATGCCGGAAATCAGTCTGTTGTATGCATGTTTAGAAACTTAACTTTGAATTGAGACCCCCATGGTCACCAAATAATTGATGGAACTCATCTTCCTCGTAGTTTCTACACATCATCTGTCAGGTTGTCTAGGAAGAAGTTGTTGTGGAACAAGTCTTTGATTCAATTGTCTTGAATGCTTCCCAGGGCTCGGCACATTATGTCAACATGGATGTGATTCAGCAAAACATAATAATAAATCATATGAGAGCTTCAGCTGACAACTCCGTTCTGCATAGCACTATTGTATTTTAGCATTATGCTTTTGATATATTAGGAAAGAAATTTTGGCCTATGCTTCCGTCTGACATGTTCTGGAAAAGATCATTTGATAAAATGTTGCCATCCATTTTCTATGAGACCATTATCAAAATGGAAATATGAAAGCGTGACAATTTTTTGTAATCCATAGTATAGTTCCTTTTTTGTATATATGTAACTATTTTAGGTTTAATAGATGATCTCGCCATGTCGTCGAGCCTTGGTCGCCTCAAAGCCTTGGCATTGGTCCTCTGAGAGTTCATCAAAGGCGGTTCATATGATGTTCTCACGGGTCAGTTCAGCCGGATTAAGCGATCTTGTGACCAGTCATTGCTGTCCGATCTCCGATTGTTGTCACCAGCGGAGTCGCCAAAAAGTGTGTTAGGCCCGTAAAGTTTCCGCCTAGAGCTATACGCGGAAATTTCAGCTTGCGTCAAAAAATTTCTTCCTTGATGCTAGGACAGAAATAATCCGGCTTACATTGGCATGTCCTTGTGCACCCTCGACACCAGGGGTGATACGCTGCAACTCACGTCGAAGGAGGCTGGCTGGAAGCATGGTATGCAAGACTATCCAGCTAGGGCGTTTTGAGACGTGAAGCTCCGATTCCTTGGGAGGGTGACTATGGGATGAACTTGGCCGAATTAGACCGCTCCATGCTCGATTTTTTATCTCTGGAAAAATCCACGCGAAGTTGCCAAAGAATGGAAGGAGGGACAAGAGTTTGAGGAAGTAAAAGGTAGAACTATTGATGTTTGACCATTGTTTCCTGATTTCAATCGGCCGCACCTCTCACATATATATGAGGCGGCTAGACTTCCTACACAAGTTTGTGACAACTCTTTACACGTTTACAAGGTGAAATTATAGTCTAACTCTAAACTAGGCAAGTCTTCACCAGCTTCGCACTAGATCCAGATCCAAATATCTATGTCGAATCTTGCCGAAAGCCACCTTGATCCTTTCGAGTTAGAGTCAAACTTTCCTCCATATTCATGCTTAAGTCAGATAGATTTTGGTCTTCGGGCGTCTACCAGCTTCCGTCTAGGCCAAGGTGACCAAATTTTGGCCTTAGGCCTAAGGGGGCCAAAATCTGGCTACTACGTAAAATGGCCCATGATCTGCCTTGGATCTTAGGTGGTCATGATTCTGCCTTGGGACCATGGTGATCTTATTTGGCCATCCTTCTTGGTGTGACTATTGGTTTTCTTCAAGTTCTTGCACCTTCCTTCCCTACCAAGTTGGCTTAGAGCATCTATAGCCGTGTCCCCCAAAGCGCCCCCAAACAGCGCAGATCGAGTGTTTGGAGGACGTATTTTATTTGTGTCGCGTTTGGGGGACATCGCTCCCCAGCCGAGTCCCCCAACCGCCGCCCCCAAACTTTTTTTAACATTTAAATACTCTTTTTTTGCATTTTTATTTCAGTAGAGAGAAGGAACATTCCATAAACTAATACATAATTGGGAACATGGTTTACACAAACTAAGACATAGTTTGAGATATGGTTTACACAAACTAAGACATAGTTAAAACATTTGAAAATGAGGAAATCTAACTAGTGTTGGCATCGCAGATTTCGTATGTTCGCTGCCAAGAAAGAACACTCCCACTCGCCCAAATTGGAAACTCCAGCTGGTGATTATACCCCTGTTGGTCCTTTCGAGGAAGAACATCCAGAAACCTTCGTGCCTATTTTCGTTGCGAAGTAAGAACACTCGGCGTGTTCAATCGTCCTCCTCATCGTCGTCGCCGTGGTAGTGTCGGTGGCAGCGCGTGTCGTCGAACACCTTGACGCTCATATCCGCGTTGCCTAGGAACCCGTCTGAATTTCAGCACAGCTTATCACCCGCAGACTGACGGACAGACCGAGAGAGTCAACCAGATACTTGAAGATATGTTGAGAGCCTGTGTGCTAGAGTATGGATCCAAATGGGAAGACTGCCTACCTTACGCAGAATTCTCCTACAACAACAGTTATCAAGCCAGCTTACAGATGGCCCCCTTTGAAGCCCTGTACGGAAGGAAGTGCCGTACCCCTCTGAACTGGTCAGAAGTCGGAGATAGTCAAGTCTTCGGTCCCAATATTCTCCGAGAAGCCGAAGAGAAGGTGCACAAGATCTGTGAATACCTCAAGACCAGTCAAGACAGAAGAGCTACGCCGACAAGAGACGCCGAGAGATGACCTTCGAGATCGGAGATTTTGTGTATCTCAAAGTCTCACCCCTCAAAGGAATGCAGAGATTCCAACTCAGAGGAAAGCTCGCCCCCAGATATGTCGGACCCTTCAAAGTTCTGAGTCGCCGAGGAGAAGTTTCATATCAGCTTGAACTACCGGAAGAAATGTCCGCTGTGCACAATGTGTTTCACATCTCACTACTTCGGAAGTGCCTGGAAGTGCCGGAGAAGACCGAAGTGTTCAAGAACATCGACCACGGAGCTATTGATATCAACAAGGACCTGACATACCGTGAAGTGCCTATCCGCATACTTGAAGAAGCTTTCAGGACCACCCGCACCAGGAGTATCAAGTTCCTGAAAAGTCAATGGAGCAATCACACTGAAGAAGAAGCCACTTGGGAGCGCGAAGAAGATATGAAGAAGGAATACCCAGATCTCTTTAGTACCTAGTTTTCTTTAGATCTCGGGACGAGATCTTTTGTAAGGGGGAAGGGTTTGTAACACCCCAACTTTTCAATAAAGAAAGAAAGAGAGAGTTTCCAAAAACCCAAATTTTAGAACCAACAAAAACTTTTTATCATCATATAGTGCTATGCATATAGATCACCTTGTTAATTATTTGAGTGTGCATTTTGCCATGATGCTTGCTTGTGTGATTACACTTACACTAAAACCCTAATCAAGGATATCTTGATCATCCTTTTGGAAGGAAAAATAAAAGGGAAAAGAAAATAGAAAAATCACCTCAACACACACATATGGCTTATGCCATTTTTGCAAATTCTTAACCTAGACCACTTTGGCTTGCACCATTGGTTGGAAATGGTTACTAAACACTTATAAACCCTTTTGGAACCAAAGAAACTCAAATCAAATTGAAATCAAATGCAATTTCCAATTCACATGCAATATGGTCACATGTGACATTTTTAGTCTGATGCCATCTTTGAGCCCCTGGTTTGGAAGATTTCTAAACTAAACTTTGCCCAATCTTTGCACCTCATCCAAGACAACATCAAGGTGAACAACTTTTCCCAAAACCACCCCTGCAAATTCTTTCTCAAAATCAAATGGGGATCAAGCAAAGTTGGAACCATAATGCAATTTGAAGATCATATGCAATATGTGATTTTGCATTTCAACTCCATTTTGACCACCACCACCTCCATTCTACTTCTAATATTATATCTTTACACTCCACCAAAAATATTTTCAAAATTCAAAAGTAAATTTCTTGCGGCCATTTCCACAAACACTTGGCAGGCAGGGTTAAAAATGGTGCCCATGCTGAGTTTTGTGCTTGGACCAAGTCCAACCCTGCCCTCTCTGCAGCTCTGGAGCTTCATCACACATCCTAGCACCAGTGCCAAGCCCTGCCAACCTCTCCACTTGCTCACCTTGACCATGGCATGACCATGCCGTGGCATGGCATGGCCTCACCGTGCCATCTCCCTCTCCCTTCACCTCAACCCTGCACCACCTTGTCCAGTAGCTCCCTCTCACTCCCCTGAACCTGCTCGTGCCCTTCCTTGACCGAGACAACGCGTGCACACGCCAGCACAGCCGCGCCCAAAGCGCTCCAGCGATGCCATGTCGTGCATGGTCGCGACGCCAGAGCGCGCAGCGCCCCGTCGCCTCAGCCTGCCCCTCGCCATCAGTGCCCGTGCGTCGCCTCGCCTCAGCACCAGGATGACGCCAGACACTGCCACGCGCTCGCCCGCACCCTGTCGTCGTCGAGGAGGACGACGACGTCCGCCACAGTACCCCACGGAAGCGTGACGCGCCCCACTGTGCTTGACCACCGACGACTGTTCTGAGCACACCGTGACGTTCCCTGAGCCCGCCTACGCATTACCGTACCTTCGCCCACGCCGTTGATCGACGGGAGAGCGCCATTGCCATCGTCACCGTGACCTCCCGCTGCTACTCGAAGCCGCTATAAAAGGAGCACTCTGCTCTCCAAATTGAGCACACACCTCGCCTCCCCTCTTCTCCCTGAGTCGCCTAGCCACCTCGCCGCTCCACATTGCCCACCAGAGCTCCCCAATTGCTACCTCACCGCCGCGCTCTGATACGTCTCCGACGTATCGATAATTTCTTATGTTCCATGCCACATTATTGATGTTATCTACATGTTTTATGCACACTTTATGTCATATTCGTGCATTTTCTGGAACTAACCTATTAACAAGATGCCGAAGTGCCAGTTCCTGTTTTCTGCTATTTTTGGTTTCAGAAATCCTAGTAACGAAATATTCTCGGAATCGGACGAAATCAACGCCCAAGTTCCTATTTTCACCGGAAGCATCCAGAACACCCGGGAAGGACCAGAGGGGGGGCACTGGGCCCCCAGACCATAGGCCGGCGCGGCCCAGGCCCTGGCCGCGCCGCCCTATGGTGTCGTCGCCCCTTCGACCCTCCTGCGCCGCCTCTTCGCCTATATAAAGCCCTTGGATCGAAAACCCTGATAAGTTCGACGAAAACCACAGAAACCTTCCAGAGCCGCCGGCATCGCGAGGCCAAGATCTGGGGGACAGGAGTCTCTGTTCCGGCACGCTGCCGGAGCGGGGAAGTGCCCCCGGAAGGCTTCTCCATCGACACCGCTGCCATCTCCACCGCCATCTTCATCACCGCTGCTGCTCCCATGAGGAGGGAGTAGTTCTCCATCGAGGCTCGGGGCTGTACCGGTAGCTATGTGGTTCATCTCTCTCCCATGTACCTCAATACAATAATCTCATGAGCTGCTTTACATGATTGAGATTCATATGAGTTTTGTATCACAATTCATCTATGTGCTACTCTAGTGATGTTATTAAAGTATTCTATTCCTCCTGCATGGTGTAAAGGTGACTAGTGTGTGCACCATGTGGTTCTTGTCGTAGGCTATGATCATGATCTCTTGTGGATTGTGAAGTTAACTATTACTATGATGGTATTGATGTGATCTATTTGGTTATGTTGATCTATCTTACACTATAAGGTTACTAAAATCTGAACATTAATTGTGGAGCTTGTTAACTCTGGCATTGAGGGTTCGTGTAATCCTATGCAATGTGTTCATCATCCAACAAAAGTGTAGAGTATGCATTTATCTATTCTGTTATGTGATCAACGTTGAGAGTGTCCACTAGTGAAAGTGTAATCCCTAGGCCTTGCTCCTAAATACTTCTATCGCTGCTTGTTTACTGTTTACTGCGTTACTACTGCTGCAATACTACCACCATCAACTACACGCCAGCAAGCTATTTTCTGGCACCGTTGCTACTGCTCATATATATTCATACCACATGCATTTCACTATCTCTTCACCGAACTAGTGCACCTATTAGGTGTGTTGGGGACACAAGAGACTTCTTGCTTTGTGGTTGCAGGGTTGCATGAGAGGGATATCTTTGACCTCTTCCTCCCTGAGTTCGATAAACCTTGGGTGATCCACTTAAGGGAAAACTTGCTGCTGTTCTACAAACCTCTGCTCTTGGAGGCCCAACACTGTCTACAGGAAAAGGAGGGGGAAGTAGACATCAAGCTATTTTCTGGCGCCGTTGCCGGGGAGGAAAGGTAAAAGGTACTCACACTCCGGACCTCGGCTACCAAGCTATTTTCCATCGTTGTAAGTACTCAAAGCTATTTCCTTTAGATCCTGCAATTGCATCTTTTTGTTTCTTGTTTACACTAGTTTGGCATAATGGACAAGAATGATCTTCTTATTTTATTTCCTGATTTAAAACATGGATTGTTTGATGCGAAAATTAAAAAACCTATGGAATCTTATTTGCATGCTGGTAGTAATATTAGTATGAACGCTTTGAACACCATTGTTGATAATAATATAGAAAGTTCTAAGCTTGGGGAAGCTGGTTTTCATGATCTTTTTAGTCCCCCAAGCATTGAGGAGAAAATTTTCTTTGATGATACTTTGCCTCCCATCTATGATGATTATAATGATAGTAATCTTTTGTTACCGCCTGTTATGGAGGATAAATTTGATTACAATATGCCTCCTATATTTGAAGATGAGAATAATAATGATAGCTACTTTGTTGAATTTGCTCCTACTACAATTAATGAGAATAACTATGCTTATGTTGGGAGTAGTAATAATTTTATGCATGAGACTCATGATAAGAATGCTTTATGTGATAGTTATATTGTTGAGTTTGCTCATGTTGCTACTGAAAGTTATTATGAGAGAGGAAAATATGGTTGTAGAAATTTTCATGTTACTAAAACACCTCTCTATGTGCTGAAATTTTTGAAGCTATACTTGTTTTATCTTTCTATGCTTGTTGCATTATGCTTCTTGAACTTGTTTATTTACAAGATTCCTATGCATAGGAAGCATGTTAGACTTAAATGTGTTTTGTATTTGCCTCTTGATGCTCTCTTTTGCTTCAAATACAATTTCTTGCGAGTGCATCATTAAAACTGCTGAGCCCATCTTAATGGCTATAAAGAAAAGAACTTCTTGGGAGATAACCCATGTGTTATTTTGCTACAGTACTTTGTTTTTATTTTGTGTCTTGGAAGTTGTTTACTACTGTATCAACCTCTCCTTATCTTAGTTTTGTGTTTTGTTGTGCCAAGTGAAGCCTCTAATCGAAGGTTGATACTAGATTTGGATTTCTGTGCAGAAACAGATTTCTATCTGTCACGAATCTGGGACTTTCTCTCTGTAGAAAAATCAGAAAAATATGCCAATTTACGTGCGTGTTCCTCAGATATGTACGCAACTTTCATTAGTTTTGAGTTTTCTGATCTGAGTAACGGAAGTATTTATTAGAAATTCGTCTTTACGGACTGTTCTGTTTTGACAGATTCTGCCTTTTATTTCGCATTGCCTCTTTCGCTATGTGGGATGGATTTCTTTGTTCCATTAAACTCCAGTAGCTTTGAGCAATGTCCAGAAGTGTTAAGAATGATTGTGTCACCTCTGAACATGTGAGTTTTTGATTATGTACTAACCCCTCTAATGAAGTTTATGAGAAGTTTGGTGTGAAGGAAGTTTTCAAGGGTCAAGAGAGGAGGATGATATACTACGATCAAGGAGAGTGAAAGCTCTAAGCTTGGGGATGCCCCGGTGGTTCATCCCTGCATATTTCAAGAAGACTCAAGCATCTAAGCTTGGGGATGCCCAAGGCATCCCCTTCTTCATCGACAAATTATCAGGTTCCTTCTCTTGAAACTATATTTTTATTCGGTCACATCTTATGTGCTTTTCTTGGAGCGTCAGTATGTTTCTTGTTTTTGTTTTTGTTTGAATAAATGCTTGTGTGGGAGAGAGACACGCTCCGCTGGTTCGTATGAACACATGTGTTCTTAGCTCATAATATTCATGGCGAAGGTTGAAACTGCTTCGTTAATTATTATATGGTTGGAATTGGAAAATGCTACATGTAGTAATTGGTATGATGTCTTGAATAACTTGATACTTGGCAATTGTTGTGCTCTTGTTTAAGATCTTGCATCATATACTTTGCACCTATTAGTGAAGAAATACATAGAGCTTGTTAAAATTTGGTTTGCATGAGTGGTTTCTCTAGAGTCTAGATATTTTCTAGTGAGGTGTTTGAACAACAAGGAAGACGATGTATAGTCTTATAATGCTTGTAATATGTCTTTTATGTGAGTTTTGCTGTACTAGTTCGTGCTTGTGTTTGCTTCAAACAACCTTACTAGCCTAAACCTTGTATCGAGAGGGAATACTTCTCATGCATCCAAATCCTTGAGCCAAACAACACTATGCCATTTGTGTCCACCATACCTACCTACTACATGGTATTTCCTGCCATTCCAAAGTAAATTGCTTGAGTGCTACCTTTAAAATTCCATCATTCACCTTTGCAATATATAGCTCATGGGACAAATAGCTTAAAAACTATTGTGGTATTGAATATGTAATTATGCACTTTATCTCTTATTAAGTTGCTTGTTGTGCGATAACCATGTTTACTGGGGACGCCATCAACTACTATTTGTTGAATTTCATGTGAGTTGCTATGCATGTCCGTCTTGTCTGAAGTAAGAGAGATCTACCACCTTATGGTTAAGCATGCATATTGTTAGAGAAGAACATTGGGCCGCTAACTAAAGCCATGATCCATGGTGGAAGTTTCAGTTTTGGACAAATATCCTCAATCTCAAATGAGAAAATTATTAATTGTTGTTACATGCTTATGCATAAAAGAGGAGTCCATTATCTGTTGTCTATGCTGTCCCGGTATGGATGTCTAAGTTGAAGAATAATCAATAGCGAGAAATCCAATGCGAGCTTTCTCCTTAGACCTTTGTACAGGCGGCATAGAGGTACCCCTTTGTGACACTTGGTCAAAACATGTGCATTGTGATGATCCGGTAGTCCAAGCTAATTAGGACAAGGTGCGGGCACTATTAGTACACTATGCATGAGGCTTGCAACTTGTAAGATATAATTTACATGATACATATGCTTTATTACTACCGTTGACAAAATTGTTTCATGTTTTCAAAATCAAAGCTCTAGCACAAATATAGCAATCGATGCTTTTCCTCTATGGAGGACCATTCTTTTACATTCAATGTTGAGTCAGTTCACCTATTTCTCTCCACCTCAAGAAGCAAACACTTGTGTGAACTGTGCATTGATTCCTACATACTTGCTTATTGCACTTATTATATTACTCTATGTTGACAATATCCATGAGATATACATGTTACAAGTTGAAAGCAACAGCTGAAACTTAATCTTCTTTTGTGTTGCTTCAATGCCTTTACTTTGAATTATTGCTTTATGAGTTAACTCTTATGCAAGACTTATTGATGCTTGTCTTGAAGTGCTATTCATGAAAAGTCTTTGCTATATGATTCACTTGTTTACTCATGTCATATACATTATTTTGATCGCTGCATTCACTACATATGCTTTACAAATAGTATGATCAAGTTTATGATGGCATGTCACTCCAGAAATTATCTTTGTTATCGTTTTACCTGCTCGGGACGAGCAGAACTAAGCTTGGGGATGCTGATACGTCTCCGACGTATCGATAATTTCTTATGTTCCATGCCACATTATTGATGTTATCTACATGTTTTATGCACACTTTATGTCATATTCGTGCATTTTCTCGGAACTAACCTATTAACAAGATGCCGAAGTGCCGCCTCGTTTCTGCTGTTTTTGGTTTCAGAAATCCTAGTAACGAAATATTCTCGGAATCGACGAAATCAACGCCCAAGTTCCTATTTTCACCGGAAGCATCCGTAACACCCGGAAGGACCAGAGGGGGGGCACTGGGCCCCCAGACCATAGGCCGGCGCGGCCCAGGCCCTGGCCGCGCCGCCCTATGGTGTCGTCGCCCCTTCGACCCTCCTGCGCCGCCTCTTCGCCTATATAAAGCCCTTGGATCGAAAACCCTGATAAGTTCGACGAAAACCACAGAAACCTTCCAGAGCCGCCGGCATCGCGAGGCCAAGATCTGGGGGACAGGAGTCTCTGTTCCGGCACGCTGCCGGAGCGGGGAAGTGCCCCCGGAAGGCTTCTCCATCGACACCGCTGCCATCTCCACCGCCATCTTCATCACCGCTGCTGCTCCCATGAGGAGGGAGTAGTTCTCCATCGAGGCTCGGGGCTGTACCGGTAGCTATGTGGTTCATCTCTCTCTCATGTACCTCAATACAATAATCTCATGAGCTGCTTTACATGATTGAGATTCATATGAGTTTTGTATCACAATTCATCTATGTGCTACTCTAGTGATGTTATTAAAGTATTCTATTCCTCCTGCATGGTGTAAAGGTGACTAGTGTGTGCACCATGTGGTTCTTGTCGTAGGCTATGATCATGATCTCTTGTGGATTGTGAAGTTAACTATTACTATGATGGTATTGATGTGATCTATTTGGTTATGTTGATCTATCTTACACTATAAGGTTACTAAAATCTGAACATTAATTGTGGAGCTTGTTAACTCCGGCATTGAGGGTTCGTGTAATCCTATGCAATGTGTTCATCATCCAACAAAAGTGTAGAGTATGCATTTATCTATTCTGTTATGTGATCAACGTTGAGAGTGTCCACTAGTGAAAGTGTAATCCCTAGACCTTGCTCCTAAATACTGCTATCGCTGCTTGTTTACTGTTTACTGCGTTACTACTGCTGCAATACTACCACCATCAACTACACGCCAGCAAGCTATTTTCTGGCACCGTTGCTACTGCTCATATATATTCATACCACCTGTATTTCACTATCTCTTCACCGAACTAGTGCACCTATTAGGTGTGTTGGGGACACAAGAGACTTCTTGCTTTGTGGTTGCAGGGTTGCATGAGAGGGATATCTTTGACCTCTTCCTCCCTGAGTTCGATAAACCTTGGGTGATCCACTTAAGGGAAAACTTGCTGCTGTTCTACAAACCTCTGCTCTTGGAGGCCCAACACTGTCTACAGGAAAAGGAGGGGGAAGTAGACATCACGCTCCATCGTAGAAGCTCGCCGGAGTTGGAGGCCATCCCCGGAGACGCCACTGCTACCAGGAGGACCGCCGTCTTCGACAACGTCGCTGCGCACCTCTCTGACGACCGCCGGAGCTCCGTCGAGCTCGCCCACCGTCCACCATCGCCGCCAGTAAGCCCTCTTCTCGTCGGAGACGAGGACGTCTCTGGGCCGTGCGATCCTCTCCTAATCGTGCGGCTCCCATTCAACGTACCGATTCGCTGAATAAAACCCACTGACGCGTGGACCCCACGCTGTCAGCTGGCCTGCTGCGTTGCTGGGCCGTCCCAATTCCCTCTCGCTCTGCTTAGCCCATTAGCATTTCCCGCCAGCCCACTTAGTTTGAATTCAAATTCCAGATTAGATTAATTTTGCAATCTGATGTCAACTTCAAATTTAAATAGGGACAAATCTACTTGGCCAAATTTTACAAACTTTATATTGCTGGAAAGCTGAGAGTTTTATCTATCCAACCCCACTGGTTTGAACCCTAGATCTGTTGTAAAATTAAAGTAGCAAAATAAACAAGGTAGAGCCTTTTGTGACTTCAAACAATTATTAAAAATCAACCAAAAATGCTATTTATTTGATTCCAACTCCTATAGCTCACATTTTACTTACACTAATTGTTTCTGCAAAAATATGGCATGGTTTCTTTGAGTGATCATGGCCTAGCTTAATTAGAGGACTATATGGCTATTCTTGGTCAATGATATTGTCCAAAAATATTTATAAATCATATGGGAGCTTTTCTCTCATTTAAATCTTGTCACAAACATTTCAAAATAAGATAGAGACCCTGGTCTATTAGGTCTCATGTGAAATTGTTTGATGATCTTAAATCATTACTATGTTAGGATTAAATTGCATGAGGTGCTTCACCTAATTTAAATCATTTTCTTAAATGATGAGTATGAAGAGGTTGACTTTGGTCAACCTAGGTCATATTTGATTCATGGAAGAAATTAAATCTTAATAAGATAATGAGAGGAAATTATTTCTCTAAAGAAGGAAAACAAAACACCTTAATTAGTATGAGAGGAAATTATTTTTCTTAAATATGAAAACAAAGTCCACCAACCTAATAGTAATGTGTGATGCTAGCCTAAGATTGTGTAACTCATGTGTGTGCCTAGTCTAGTACTTAAGTTTGGTATGATGATTGTATACCTCGTATTCGTATTTTAGACGCTAGTACCGAGGAGTATCAAGAGGAGGAGGTCTACTTCCAAGGAGAAGAAGACCACTTTGACCAATTCCCCAACCAAGGCAAGATAATACTCTTGCAAAGTGCAAAGCTCACCATGAGCAAGGCATCACCCCTTTTACTTTATGCTTAATGATCCTATTTCCAAGTTTTTACTTTACAAGCTTTATTACTTTTGTCTTATCAAAGTACTTTTTGATTTATGATTCACTTGGTTAGTATTGGATTACTACAAGAGTATCAAAGTTAGCCTAGAAGCAAAGCAAACTACTTAGCACCCCTCATACCCAGATGCTAGTGCTAAAATAAAAATGACTACTCTAGATGGGAACATGTGTTTGTGAAATGATGGTGAAAACCTTGGAATGATGAGTCATTTCCATTGAAAGATTTTGAAGGTGAATATGACATGAATTTTGACTTGGTGAATTTGATAAAAAACTGATGATTGAGTTGGATGCGATACCATTCTAATTCTTGAGTACCCCCACAATACCTGATTATGGGTAAGGCTTAGCTGGAAATTTATGTGTCTTAGTATGGGTTCCATCTAAACAAGCGTCATAGAGGTTATGCCGAGGCTGCCTCCGTTGAAAGTGAAATGACGTGAAATAAGGTGAATGTACAACCCAAGCCCTGTGCAGTTCCCGGGATAACAGTTGGCTATCACCGGGAGGCCAAGCTCATGGGGAGAGGTGCCTATACTAGGGTGTGTAAGTGAAAGGTTAATAGTTGATGATCCGCGTACTGAGTTACGATGATTCGGGGTTATCCCTGACGGATGTAATCAAATGTTGTGGCACAAGTGTGCAACCTCTGCAGAGTGTAAACCTATTCGAATAGCCGCGTCCGCGGTCATGGACAGTTGGAAAGGCCATACTGTTTCCGTCATCAGAAATTTATCTCTTTTTGACTTGTGAATTGAACTTGAAAGGTGATTTTGAATTTGAATCACAACAGAGTTGTGGGAATGACACTAATGTTCCCGCTTGAGTTAGTTAGCACATGAGGAGTCTTTTACTAAAATGTTTATGAACTAAAATTGGCTTTATGCAAATAACCCTAGAGCTTAGAACACTCTCAATAGCAATGTTAGTACTTACTTTAGTATTAGTTTGCGAGTACTTGAAAGTACTCACGGCTTTGTCCCTGGCTATTCAAATGGCCAGACTATGAAGCTGAATAGCAGTATGAAGATGACGGTCAGCAGGACGTCTACGACAACTAGGAGCTTCTAACGTCAAGCGTTGCATGTGGAATAGATAGTCCACTACTACTTCGCTTCCGCTACGTATTTGTGTAATGATCAATAGATCAAGTGTTGTAATGAGACTGGATCCTGTGATCCTATTTATGTAATGACTATGTCGGTATTGTAATGAATGATGACTCTTTGATATTCAACTGTTATGTCTCGCAAAAACAATCTTCCTGGGATTGCGATGTATGGCATAATAGGCATCTGGACTTAAAAATCCAGGTGTTGACAGTGACCATGCAGTTCTACCGCGGCAACGAACACGACCACGGCCAAGACCTCTGCCTCTACCAGCCATGGCGTCGACTCTTGAGATGGTGGCGGCTAGGGTTGGGGAGAGAGGCGTTAGGGTTTGTGTGTGAGGGACGATGCGAGAGCGCCACTTTTTATAGACCGGAGGGAGGCGGGGGAGCGGTGGCGCTCATTAACGCTAGCACGAAGAGCTAGGCACGATGAGACGCTTCCATGTGCCTCTGCGGAAACTGCACCATCGCAGTGCGCCAATAACTTCCATCGCGAGGTAGGCGACGATTAGGTTAAACTTGAATGTACTGCTGACACGACAGGCCCGCGTATCCTCGCCTCGCATTTCATTGTGTCTGGCGTGCCCGGAGCGTCCCGTGTGGAGCTTGGATGGACTCGGGGCGCCGGACACCGTATTGGCCCGCGCCGGACGGAAGGAGGCTTTAGGGCGCGCGGCTATGAACGGAAAAAAATTCGGCGCGCCCCAATTCCCTTTGGGGGGCGCTTTGGGGGACACGGCTGGAGATGCTCTTAGCCCCAATGCGTCCAAACCCTCTTTGGAGCTAAGGTGGCCATAATTCCGCTTTGATTGGTCAAAGCCACCTTAGGTGGACAATTCCGCTTTGGATGTCCGATTGCGCCACAAATCAACCTTGGGTTAAGTTGGTCACGGGTTCGCCTTGGGAATAAGGTGACCACGCATCCACCTTGGGGCTAGGGTGGCCACATATCCGCCTTGGAACTAAGGGATTCTCCAACCCTGCGACCCAAACGGACGCGCTAGGCCGTCCGTTTTGGGCCGTTTGGGTGGCCGCGCGGACACCAGGACAGCGCCCCTCGTCTGCGTGTCAGTTTGGGTCGCACGCTGCGCCCAACATGGTGACCCAAAAAGCCTCCACATGGTTCGTCTTCAACGCGCAGCTCTGCGCCATGGCAGGCCTCGACGGGATAACAATGGCGGGCGGGAGAACGCGCGGGGAACGTTCCCGCGCGCAACAGGGTTCCCGCGCGCGCGAAAAGGCCATGGCCGCGCGCTCGCGCGCCAAGTTTCCCACCAAGGCCGCCGGCTATAAAAAGACGGCGCCAGCCTCATAGACCTTCACAGCTTCTCCACCGTCCTCTCCCCCTTCTTCCTTCTCTGGCGACCTCTACACCTCCATCGCCATGTCGCGCACCCTGCAGGCCACGTGGGCCAAGATCTAAGGCGGAATCTTCCATAGGAAGCTCCAGCATCTCAGATCGGATCTTCGTGATTGCGTCCTGCTCAGCGGCGGTCGCGTCAGCGTTACTTACCAGGGCGTTTCCGTCGACAGAATGACGGTTTCGCCGATGAAGACGTGTATGCTGCCAATCGGGACGATGGAGAGCTTGATGGGGTTGGTCCTAGCCGGAATCCAGCACTCATTTTGCGGGACGATGGGAAAGTTTTTGGTGTAAAGCACACGCCCCACAGCGATGGATTCGCCGTAGCTTCCCATGGTGGAACCCTCCCGGTTCCGGCCTCCTGACGCCGCTGGCCCCACGGTGGGCCCAACTGTCGTTGCCTATTCAACGGTACCCTGGAGGAGGGATCCTCACAAGGGGGAGAAGAAGTAGGGACCATTGGGCGGAGAGTCCTCGGGACGGTGGTACGCGATTTACCCAGCTTCGGAACACCTGCTCGAATACATGGCCTACTGCTGCTTGTCTGGAATTATCTGGGCCCTTTCGCGTTGTTACAATGAGTTGTGGTTGTGCCTCTAAGGCTCACAGGATTCGGTTTATAAAGGCACACGGATCTAGCCGGATTACAGGTTGCCTAACTACGGTACAATGTCTTGCCGTGTACGTCAAGGATCCGCCTTCCATCTATGTCGTACTGGATCCGGGTTCCTCACAGGCCTCCACGAATCCGGCCTCCCTGATCCCGGGCTGGACTTCATCCTTCATGATCAACAGCAACTGGGCCACATGCCACATCACCATTTATGGGCCACCCGGGCTTGCCGGATCTAGGCAATGTCGATGGTACACCCATGAAGTATACCCACAACACCGCCCAGGCCAGGTTCCCGCAGACGGAGGACGAGGAGCGGGCGGACGCGCGTTGGGTCGCCGACGATGAGGCGCTCCGCGTCGCTGCTGAGGGGACGATGAAGAAGGAAGAGGACGCGGAGCTAGTGGAGGCGATCGCGGACGGCTCGCACGAGAACGCGGGCGGCTGGTACGAGACCGCAGAGGAGGAGGCGGAGCCCGCCGCGGAAGAGGAGGCGGAGCCCGTCGACGCCGACGACTTGTTCGACGACCTCGCGCTGACGAGCATCAACGTCGCCATCAAGGAGCGTCTCGCCGACCTCACACGCATGACGAAGGAGCACGAGGCCACCTGCCGGGCCGGCCGCCGCCATTTAGGCGACCTCCTCAGCTAGAAGAACCAGCTCCTCGCTAAGCGAGCAGCCCGCCACCTCATGTAGCTGCCCTCGCCCGAGCGGCGCGCCCGGGAGGCTGCTGCACCGGTGGAGCGCGGCCGCCAATAGCGCATGCGCCGTCGCGAGGAGAACCACGAGGCCCAGGCCGCCGGCCGCGTCCGCCTGGAGGCACGGACGCTGTGGAACGTGCCGCCCTTCAGGAGCTCGACCTATGCGGGAGGAGGATGGTGACACCGCAGGAGGCGGATGGTGACGCTGCAGGAGGCGGAGCACGAGTGCGCCCAAGCTGTGCGGGCGGAAAAGAGGAAGACGGCCGCGGAGGAGCGCTGCAAGAGGGCCGCCGCCGAGCCACCCAGCTGCTAAAGCTGGAGTGGAATCCTCACGCGTACAGGCCGCCCACGTCGAGTAAAATCCACGGCCCCGGCGGCGAGTCGGCGGCGAGGTCGCCGGCCCCGTAGGTAGCTAGACTAGTAGTAGTAGATTTAAGAAAAACTGTAATGGTTAACTTTAACGAAGAAAAAATTTATCTCTCTATGACACGAGGGCCAGAGGCGGACAAAGGCGGACGCGAGCGGCCACTCGGCGTACGCGGTCACGCAAACTCGTCCCAGATTTGGGTCGGGTTTGAATCGTCCCACACGCCGCGGCCATCCGTTTTTCGATGGGTCCGCACGCTGGGCCGCGTTTTTGTCCGATTGGACCCATCCGGATGCGCGGCCGCGGAATGGGTCACCGCCTTGGAGATGCCCTAAGGTGACCAAATCCGCCCTACTCTTGAATCTGGCTCAAAATCAGCTGCGTCCATCTAGCTTCTTCAGCTTCAACGGGTAGGGCTTGTTTCGCCCATAGGCGCCCCAAAACAGGTGCTAACACAACCGGTTTCTACTTTTGGCCAGCTGGGTATTTTTTCTAAAAGTTGAACTTTTTTGAATTATAATTTTTTCAAGTTTGAACTTTTTCTAGATTTGATTTTTTTATTTAAACATTTTAATATCTCAACAATTTTTGATTTGAATGATTTTGAATCTGAACATTTTTCAGATTTGAACATTTTCAAACTTGAACAATTTTAAATTTAAACAATTTTCAAATTTTAAAAATACTATTTGAACAATTTTTATCTGAATATTTTCATATTTGAACATTTTTCAAACTTGAACAATTTTAAATTTAATTAATTTACAAATTTCAAAAACATTATTTGAAATTTTAATCTGAACATTTTTCAAGTTTGAAATTTTTAGATTTGAACATTTAAATATTTTATTTCTATTATTATTATTTCTGTACTTATTAATTAGTTACTTAAGTTTGATAGAAAGTGTTTTTTCATGTTTTAGCATGGGTCGTTGGCTAGATACAAGGAAAACACTCACAAATCAAGGTGAACTGCTTCATCAATTTTGCTTCATCTTATTAATAGCTTACTAGGAAGATTGCCGCGGCGGCACGCCGCGCCCTTTGCTAGTAGACTGTTTGTTATAATATTTTAGAAATATTATAATATATAGTATGTGTTATCTCAAGTAATACAAAAGTGTTGGTGTGGAAGCAATATTCAAAAAACGTTAAAGTGGTACTGTAGCATCTTGGTTCAGTTTTTTTTTCCAGTGCCCATATGTGTAAGTGGAAAAAATAAAACGGTTTCCTTGCAAAGAAAGCACAAGCCAGATATTTTTCCTTAATATAGATCTCAACTGCGAGAAGAAGAAGCAGAAGCAGAAGGGTCTAATTCCTCTATGAGGAAAAACACAAAGTATAAAAGTGTAAAGTCACTCGTTTGAAACATTGTAAAAATAATCTTAGCTATTAGAATCGGCATTTTCGATGGTTAAAAGGAAGGAATCATAAAAGAGGTAAGAGCTAATCGTTAATCGATGAAAAAAAGGGTAATATGAAAAACGGCGAATAGTGGAGTATTTTTGTTTGTGGAGTTGCTACAGAAGACGATGGTAGTATTTTCTCCGGCCGAAAGAGGCTACGGTTGAAGTAAGTATACCTTTCTAAAGATAGCATATAAAAAGGCAATATTAGTCTTCGTAGGTGAAAGAGACTTTTCCGATGGAAGGTAGAAAGGCACAACATTGTTTTCTCCATGTAAAAAAGATGGCCAATGTTGGATTTTCCCGAATTAGTGCCAAATAATTATGCACCGGGAAAGAACTATTGACGGGTAATTATTGTCCAGAATTGATGATCCGTGTAAAATATACTACGCTTGAGCACCGTTGAGAAATTATAGTCGCGGAAATATGCACCGTGAAAGATTTACCATTAGAAAGTTAATGGCCTGGTTCATCGTATACATCGTCGAGGTACCATTGACGGTCAAGATTTCTATCGAGAAATTGCTTCCAGGAAAAAATATAGGTGGTTACTACATCGCGAAAAATGACTATAGAAATTGCTTTCGGGAAAAAATATAGGTGATTACTACATCGCGAAAAATTACTACAAATTATTTAACGTGATAAATTAGAATCACCACGAAAGAATGGTACTCCCGTGAAAAACTACTGGCAGATAATTAAATTACTATAGAATATTTCGCACCAGGAATTTGTGCGAAAAATCACTATTGAAAACTTTAAAAAAATTATGTCAAAAAGTAAATAAAAAAGTCATTATAAAAAGTGGCATCATTCATGTGCCACTTCATGCTCCAAAATGTTGTGGAGCGAGCAAGCGCATCCACCTTTATATATAGTACTTACCGTGGTGTTCAAGATTTGTATCGACAATTTGTTTTGAAAAAGATATAGGCGCTTAACGTCTCGAGAAAAAATACTGCTAAATAGTTAATGTAAATTTACCACTCAAGAATTATAGTTCGGTAAGTTATTACTAACATACAGATGAATCACACGGAAATTTATTTTAATTTTTTTAAACATAACTGAGAAAAACTAAAAAAGAAAAGCCAAAAGAAAGAAAAAAACGTGGCACTGTTCAGGTGGCACTATTCACGCACATGAACAGTGCCCAAAACGCTGTGGAGCGAGCAAAGGCCTCCGGCCTTTATATAGGTAATAATGTTTGATCCTAATTTCAAATAGGAGACGCGGGGTTGCACTTGCCCTCTTACTTTCACTGGAACTGATAAAAAAGAGTCCCCTAAAAATATATTATAAAAGAGAGAACATTTTCTTCTCTAAGCAGTGAAGTCTATAGTGTTCAAAGGCTTCTGCAGCCAAGGGTAGAACCAAAAAGGCCCATCCAAGACAAATGTAAGTGATAGCCCAAATAGCTAATGCTCAGCCCAAAATACATTCACAGCCGATCTTTTCTTTTAGCTTATGCTACGTCATTTGGTTCTTACCTTGATGGTTTTTCCCTTATTTACGGCCAAAATGCCGAGTCACAAGTGACCGAGCAGATGCTATGTTTAGGGCAGACATTAAACCATGCCCACCCACCATGACTGAATTGTTGGGCGGTGTTTCACTCGGACAGAGATCGGGTGACATGCAAGAGGCATGTCACGGATGAACAGTGCTGTGACATGCAACCATGTTCTGATCGTTGGATTAAAAATGGATGGCCAGATGACATGAACAGTAGCCGCTACAGGGACAATCTACAGTGTATCGCTACAGGGATAAATCTACAGTGCGTCACTACAGTACATCTGCTACAGGGTCATCTACAGTGCAAACGCTACAGTGCTTGATCTTGTCTATCCATTTTCGATCCAACGGCCTGCAGCGCATGTTACGGCACTGTTCACCGGTGACATGCCCACAGCATGTCACTGGATCTCAGTCCGTTTCACTCACTCGAACGGGTCTTTACGTCACCGACCAAACTTCTAGTCATCTTGCCGCCTCCTCTACCAGCAGTGAAGAACTGATGTACTCCGTATCAGCTATGGAGAGCCTTCCTTTTTTAGCTAAGACTACTCATAATGGGAGTAATTTCACTAGTAACTAAGTGTCCAACTCAGCAAATTTGATTATGTGGCAGTGAGTTAATAAGGAGAGAGGAAGATGAAGTAACATAGCTAGTTACTGTAACATCACACTTCTCAAGATACAATGAGTCTATAAGCTAATTAATGAAGACATATATGATACTACTTTGATGTTACTAACCACTATGAAGGTAGTAACATAGAGTAGTAACATGTGCATGTTACTACTCTATGTTACTTCCCACTATGACTAGTCTAATAGGGTGTCTCCGTATTTCAATGTTTTGGTCCGCACTGAGAAGCAGGTGTCGGTCTATTTTCTCTTTGGTTGAAACTTTCTAGATCGCTTGGTCAATAAGTATATATTTGAAAGTTAGGCTCATTTACTAGTTAATGCTGATCGTCTTTACTAGATCGGGCCATTGATTTGCTTCAATAACCACACAAAGCCTGAGTGCACACGTGCGAAAAAGCTAACGAAGAAACCAGACTAAACTTCATACAGAGATCTCTTGCTAAGGTCTGGTTCAAAAAATGGTTAAAAAACAAGACCCCATGCTTTTCATTTCAACAAAGTGAGGTGTCTTTAAAATAGGCTTTCATCTCGCTATGTTAGTATAGCAATCACACGGTATAACTGTTGAGGTCTTAGCACAAGTAAATCCAAAACATAACAAAAGAAAAGGGAAACAAGGTAAGGCGACGTTAATTTTTCATTCAGCTCATAGATAGTTTACAAAGTAAAGTACAATTCCCTGTAAGGAGATATTCCGAGCGAATTTTTTTTAAATAATACGAATATTTTATTTAAGTGCAGGAATAGCGCGCGTTTTCAAAAAATTTGGAAAGTGTGACCTGGTCGGACACTAGCTGACCGACCGGTCAGCAGCGGGCCGATCGGCCAGCAGCTGGCCGACTGCAGGCTGCGCAGACGGGGGACAGGCCGACCAGCGTTTGTCGGCCACTAGCAGGCCGACCGTGCATGCCATCTCCTTTCTTCGGCGCGGCGCGCAGACGCTCCCGGCCACGCGAATCTCTTTCTTCTTCCTTCCTCTTTCCTTCTTTCTCTGGCTGTTCGTCGGCTGCACACGAGAAGAGCTCGAAAAACTTCGTTTTTCTCAGATCCTCACTGATTTAGCCAATAAAACTTCACCATTTTGCTGGTATTAGTTGAGGGAAGCCCGATCTACATATGGGTTAGAGTTTGGTGGTGCTGTTTAGCAGCAATGGTGATGAAGTGGTGGAGGTTGATGCTGGTGTAAGGGGCTGAGCTGCTGCTGTGTATTGCTGGTGGTGCTGAGCTGCTGCGTGTTGTTCGTGCTGCTGCTGTTGGAGAGGCTACTCAAGCTACAAGGGTAAACCCTAATCTTTGCATATTAGTGTTAACTGTGTAGGTTAATGTAGGCTGGTTTTAGTGTTAGTGTATTTATGTGGGCTGGTATTAGTAGTTGATGCGGACGAATTTTTTTTTAGGTGAGCAAAGATGACAGATGTAGTGAAGATAGTATTTGTGACGCCCCGGAACCGGTATCCTGAGGATTCCAGCGAACCCACCAAAATCCGCAAGATATCGATTCAGAGACGCCCTCCGACACGACGTGCGCGACGAATCACACACGTGATACCAGAGGATTTAACACGAGCGGTAACATTACAACAGGATTACAATAGAGCCCACAAGAAACATATATTACAACAACGACTCCAACGAGTCAAGATACAAATATACAATACAAAGATCCAAATCATACAGAAGAACGAATACATCCGAGTACGGACAAGAGACAAATTGGACTAAGAGTCCTGAAGATAACCAGTGGCGTCCATAACCCTGCCTAGGCCAAGCCGGAAGGGTAACCTTGCTAACGTCGTCTTCTTCGAACATATCTTCATACCTGTCCGGTTATATCCCGTAGAAGCAGCAATAAGTACGGGTTCGTACTTAACAAGACTTCAAGACGTATAAGCATTCGTCAACCAGTCGTCCTTTGTACTTGAGGCACGCAGGGGACTTAGAGGACGCAAGAGGAACGTCATAGGCAATATGGTGGAGTTAAGCGGCAGCGTGAGCACTAGAAACCTATGGAGACACTCTACAACATTCGTCTAATCAGAGAAGGTGAGAGAGCGCATAAGGTAACAGATAAAATACTACACAAACATAACCCAGCCGATTACACATATCCCCTCCAACAATTGCGAAGAGGCAATGTAAAAGGCACTCAACGGTGGACAAGTTTTATTGGGTAACGGTTGTAGTAAGGCTATATTACTACGCAAGTTATTATCAGATTATTAGCAACAAGATAACGGTGTAAGTTGTTCTATGATCAAGCTATACAATTCCAAGTCGTCCATGACCGCGGACACGGCTTATCGATAAGATGTACACCCTGCAGGGGTTGCCCAAATGTAACCATACGCATGCTCGACCCCACTTACTACAGGTGGAGTCTCACATCAAGACCGTTCCCAAAGCAAGAGAAAGTTTAAATGGGAGCCACCCAACTAAGCTACCCGTGACGAAGTCCGGTCGTACTCCGATACGGACCCAGAGGTTTGCGCCGGCGGCTAGGCATGCGAACCACACGCTTCGCTAAACGTCCCGCAAGGTACAGTACAGAATATAAACACCCGAAGGCAATAGGAAGTAAACACCCGAAGGCAACAGTAAGTAAAGCATGGCATAGGCAAATAAAACCAAGGTTGTGGCTCCCAATAAACAGACTCGAGGAAAGGTAGTGGGTGATGGGGGTCCCACTCCCCCACGTATGGGTAGAGCGCTCAATCTCGGAACAGATAACAAGAACTCGGGTCCTAGGGGACATTAGCAAGTCAAAGTTCCGATGCTTTCGCAAAGGGGCTCACAGATGCCTCTGCTTACAATTTTAGTTGTTAACAATAAAGTAAAGTGTTATTATCTCCAACAACTAATATAGCATGTGATAACCTCCCAACAACCCAACATATCCTGATAAGATAACAGCAACGGTAACGAGATAAAACAACACTAGCATGCACTACGACTCGCAAGGCAGACCCGATAACCAAACAATAGCTGTAGGAGGTTGGTGGAGTCCATATAGGCTGCTTGAGGTAACAAGTGGAAGGGACACGTGACAAGAACGCAACTCAAGGATAGCATAAGGGAGAAGGCAAAATAAAATAGGTGAGCGACTCCTGCAGGGACAGGAGTATAGGGGAAATGCTTGCCTGTTAAAGCTTGCCGAGGAACATCCGCAGAACTTGTCGTATCTCACCACACCACTTCGTGATCCTATCCGGGAAGAAGCAAATGCTGGACAAACAACGTATGCAAGTCTTACTACTACGGATAAAGAATCGGCATGCTCATGATATAATATGCATGCTGGACATGGCAAGGATGATGCGATGCACTTATCCAATTTAATCGGAGTCGGAACCCCGGACAAACAAATTAGGTTGGAGTTGCATTTACTACCGCCAAAATTAAGTGGTTGTTAGCATGGCATATCATGGCAAGGGTGCGCTCCTTCAAATTTAAGCGGAGCGGGGAAAACCCTAGACGGTGTCCGAAATACTCTGCATATTATGTTAGGTGGTATGCACAAACTATCATGTCTCGACATGATGCAAGATGCAAACAGGCATATGGATGGCATATTCATGTTTCTCATATTTTTCTGATCAATTTTCATATATAAAGTATTTTATTTCGAGTTACAGATTTAAAGATATGAATTTAGCAAGTTTTGCAAAAGAAAAAGAACCAAACAGGAGATGGTCTGGGATGGACCTGCGTTGTCCTGGCCGGAACCATGGCATCATGCATCATATCATCCATGTTTTCACTAAATAAAATTATTTTATAAAGCCTATCTATTTTGTTTTCCTCTCATATGGTTTATATAATAAACCTCCCTTTGTCTATTCATTTAAGAAACCCTAAAACCCAACTATTTTATTTTGCTATAATATGGTTGGCAATGATAGCCATTACTTTTATGTTTCTCTCCACCTCTGTATTCAAAATTCAACTTTGGTTTAACTTTATTTCAAATCATTTGCAAAACAGTTTTCAAAAGAGAAAAAGGATGTTTTAAATAAAACAAAACCCTCCCCTCCTTCCTGGGCCTTTCTCTCCACCGACCAGCCCAGGCCCACCTCCCTCCTCCTTCGGCCCATCTCTCTTTCTCTTCCTCTCTTCCTTCTCTCCCCAGCCCATCTTCTTCTCTTCCTGGCCCAGCCCACCTTCCAGTACCGCTTCGACCTCTCCCTCTCCTTTTTCTTCCTCGACAGCGACCGCACAGAGAGCACGAGCCCCTCGTGCTGCTGCCGTCACCATCACAACCACCTCGTCTCAACCACTCCCTCCTCCTTCTTATCCCTTCGAGCCGAGGTTTCTCCAAACCCTAGACGCTCCCTTCTCCCTCCCTCGCGCCGCCAGTGGATCCCCTTTTCTTTTTCTCCTTCACGTTACAGAGAGGAACGGAGGGCCATGGTTGTTTTACAGTAACCTTCACCACCGAACCTTCCCCTTCATGGCTCTGCCTCCACAGACCACCCCACGCCTTCCCAAGACTACCGACGGATGCGCCTCATCGTCCTCTTCTTCTACGTGCAAGGAATCGAACCGGGGGCCTTCCAATCAATGGCAAAATCGCCGATTCCTCACTCCGGCGGCCGGCGTCTCCATCGAATTCCGGCCGTCTCCGACCTCCCCCTCCGTTTTCGAGCACACCATCACGCTCCTGGTATCATCCCCGTCCTCCCGAGCCTCTCCTCTCTCTTCATCCCGCGCTATGTCGACCTGCTGGTGTTGACTGCCAATATTCTCCGCAGGACCTAGCCGTCGGCGCAAACCTCTGGGTCCGTATCGGAGTACGGCCGGACTTCGTCACGGGTAGCTTAGTTGGGTGGCTCCCATTTAAACTTTCTCTTGCATTGGGAACGGTCTTGATGTGAGACTCCACCTGTAGTAAGTGGGTTCGAGCATGCGTATGGTTACATTTGGGCAACCCCTGCAGGGTGTACATCTTATCGATAAGCCGTGTCCACGGTTATGGACGACTTGGAATTGTATAGCTTGATCATAGAACAACTTACACCGTTATCTTGTTGCTAATAATCTGATAATAACTTGCGTAGTAATATAGTCTTACTACAACCGTTACCCAATAAAACTTATCCACCGCATCATCCTTGCCATGTCCAGCATGCATATTATATCATGAGCATGCCGATTCTTTATCCGTAGTATTAAGACTTGCATACGTTGTTTGTCCAGCATTTGCTTCTTCCCGGATAGGATCACGAAGTGGTGTGGTGAGATACGACAAGTTCTACGGATGTTCCTCGGCAAGCTTTAACAGGCAAGCATTTCCCCTATACTCCTGTCCCTGCAGGAGTCGCTCACCTATTTTATTTTGCCTTCTCCCTTATGCTATCCTTGAGTTGCGTTCTTGTCACGTGTCCCTTCCACTTGTTACCTCAAGCAGCCTATATGGACTCCACCAACCTCCTACAGCTATTGCTTGGTTATCGGGTCTGCCTTGCGAGTCGTAGTGCATGCTAGTGCTGTTTTATCTCGTTACCGTTGCTGTTATCTTATCAGGATATGTTGGGTTGTTGGGAGGTTATCACATGCTATATTAGTTGTTGGAGATAATCACACTTTACTTTATTGTTAACAACTAAAATTGTAAGCAGAGGCATCTGTGAGCCCCTTTGCGAAAGCATCGGAACTTTGACTTGCTAATGTCCCCTAGGACCCGAGTTCTTGTTATCTGTTCCGAGATTGAGCGCTCTACCCGTACGTGGGGGAGTGGGACCCCCATCACCCACTACCTTTCCTCGAGTCTGTTTATTGGGAGCCACAACCTTGGTTTTATTTGCCTATGCCATGCTTTACTTACTGTTGCCTTCGGGTGTTTACTTCCTGTTGCCTTCGGGTGTTTATATTATGTATTGTACCTTGCGGGACGTTTAGCGAAGCGTGTGGTTCGCACGCCTAGCCGCCGGCGCAAACCTCTGGGTCCGTATCGGAGTACGGCCGGACTTCTTCACGGGTAGCTTAGTTGGGTGGCTCCCATTTAAACTTTCTCTTGCATTGGGAACGGTCTTGATGTGAGACTCCACCTATAGTAAGTGGGGTCGAGCATGCGTATGGTTACATTTGGGCAACCCCTGCAGGGTGTACATCTTATCGATAAGCCGTGTCCGCGGTTATGGACGACTTGGAATTGTATAGCTTGATCATAGAACAACTTACACCGTTATCTTGTTGCTAATAATCTGATAATAACTTGCGTAGTAATATAGCCTTACTACAACCGTTACCCAATAAAACTTGTCCACCGTTGAGTGCCTTTTACATTGCCTCTTCGCAATTGTTGGAGGGGATATGTGTAATCGGCTGGGTTATGTTTGTGCAGTATTTTATCTGTTACCTTATGCGCTCTCTCACCTTCTCTGATTAGACGAATGTTGTAGAGTGTCTCCATAGGTTTCTAGTGCTCACGCTGCCGCTTAACTCCACCATATTGCCTATGACGTTCCTCTTGCGTCCTCTAAGTCCCCTGCGTGCCTCAAGTACAAAGGACGACCGGTTGACGAATGCTTATACGTCTTGAAGTCTTGTTAAGTACGAACCCGTACTTATTGCTGCTTCTACGGGATATAACTGGGCAGGTATGAAGATATGTTCGAAGAAGACGACGTTAGCAAGGTTACCCTTCCGGCTTGGCCTGGGCAGGGTTATGGACGCCACTGGTTATCTTCAGGATTCTTAGTCCAATTTGTCTCTTGTCCGTACTCGGATGTATTCGTTCTTCTGTATGATTTGGATCTTTGTATTGTATATTTGTATCTTGACTCGTTGGAGTCGTTGTTGTAATATATGTTTCTTGTGGGCTCTATTGTAATCCTGTTGTAATGTTACCGCTCGTGTTAAATCCTCTGGCATCACGTGTGTGATTCGTCGCGCACGTCGTGTCGGAGGGCGTCTCTGAATCGATATCTTGCGGATTTTGGTGGGTTCGCTGGAATCCTCAGGATACCGGTTTCGGGGCGTCACAGTATTTTACTATGGTATGGGTAGTGTCCGATCAAATGAAATGGGAGTTGATCTGAGTGAGTTCAAATATGTAGAGATGAATATGACTGCTCCTAGAACATGGACAATTGAGCAGGTGAAGGATTGGTTGACAGAATGTTTCGGGCTTAATCCTGAAGTGCACACAGTGGGTGTGCATGCATTATGGACTAAGTCGGTATCAAACATTTTGTGCTATTTGAGGCCTGTAGATGATACCTCTAAGTGGGTGAGCTGGTTAAAAGGATCTGAAAGGAGAGGAACTAACCATGTGGCATTAGTTCTTCCGGTGGCGAAGGAGGTAGCGCCTCCTGAAGGCGGTTACAGTGGAGGAGGTGGTTACGAATCAGGCCAAAGCAGTCAAGCACCCGGCGGTGGCGGTGGTTACGAGCCTGAACAGAGCAGCCATGCGGAAGATGTTTATAGTGGCCAGGGTGATGGTTACACAGGAGAAGACGGTGAGGTTGATGGTGACGAAGAAAATGGATACAGGCAGAATCAGATGGAAGAGGAAGATACAGAAGGTGAAACTGATGATGATGATTCCGATGAGTCTGATGATGGGGAGGAGGTGCCTATTCTGGGTAGATGGAATCACAGCTTTTCGTCTGCAATGACAATCAATGATGGCCTTGATTCTAACTGGGAGTATTACCAGAACAATCTCGCCGTAGGGGCCATGTTTCCGTCGAAGCGACATATGCAGGATGCAATAATTAAGTGGGCAATGGCGAGCCAGAGGGAGCTGAGAACAACCGTGTCATCTGGAAAATACCTGACGATGGAATGTGTGGACATCAATTGTCCCGGAAGGGTGCATGGGTATGTTCCTAAGTATGACACAATATGGCGTGTGAGCGACTTTGTGCCGCACAGTTGTGAGCTTGTAAGTATCCGCAATGATCATTGCAACCTGTCGTCTAATCTCATAGCCTTCTTTGTACACTAAAATAGTGGAAGGGCAAGCCATGAGAGTAAACGCCATACAGAAGAATGTTAAGAAGCATCATTTTTACACCATTTCTTATGGCAAGGCTTGGAGGGCTAAGCAGAGGGCGATGGAGATGAGGTTTCGTTCGTTTCGAGACGCATACGACGCTGTTGTTGCAGGCGAGGAATCCAGGCACATATGTGAACATCCAGGACTTGTTTTTGCCGGAGTCCCCATCTTACAGGGTTCTGCATAGAGTCTATTTCTCGTTCGGTGTATGCATCGAATCATTCAGACACTGTCGACCCGTGTTATGTGTCGACGGCACGTTTCTGACCGGTCAGTACAAGGGTCAAATCTTGACCGCCATTGGAATGGACGGAAACAATCAAATCGTGCCACTCGCTTTTGCGGCAAATTCATTTCACATTAATACTAAAACTAAAATAAAGATACATTGAAGCTGGAATTAAAATACGCCTTATCACTACAACAGAATTTAAGATACAATGGCAAACTAAAACTGAAATTAAGATACATAGCTAGTACGACACATCACACTACTTTCCCTGCGTCGACCGTGGCCATTTTCCAGACTTGTCGCCGCGTTCTTCTGCCGCTTGCGCCTCAGCAGCTCTTTCCCTTAGTCTCTTCCTTTCCGCTTCACGAGTCTCCCTGCGCACCTCTTCCTCTGCAAACCTACGTGCAGCCTCATCATCCATCCTCTTCTGATTCACCTCCCGATTACGAGCTTGTTCCGCCCTAAGTTTCTGGATCTGTCTCTCTCGCTCTGCTTTAGCATTAGCACGGGCCTTTTCCTGACGCTCCTCCTCAAAGAACGTTGCCCACGCACGCCGGTGTTTCTCCTCAACCTCCTGCCGCGCCCAATCCGGCTGCTCCGTGTCTATCCAGTGAAACCATTTGCATAGGGGTGGGGGAGACTGCAACAGAAACAGTACCATTAAATCACATTCATAAATAAATTTATGCATGCATAAAATTATGTCGAAACATACTGGCGGCCTAGTGGACGATGAAGCTGAACTACGGGGTGGATCATGCTCATAGCTCGCACACATGAAAAATTTCATGCCGAACTGGTGGGAGAAATCCTCCACCTGCTTAACCTTAGCAAGACGGACGCACCAACACCGCTCCGCAGTCACACCCGGGGGCAAACTTGCAGCCTTCGCCTTCACCGGCCTAAACTCCTGGTCAGAGCACGGCACACTCATGATGGCTAAGGGTGAGCAAACAGAAAAAAAAGAGAGATAGAAACACTTGTGCAGCGAAGACTATCGATGCCTGCTTTTATAGGAAAAAATCCAGCGGGAAAATATAGCGAGAGATAGTGGCGGGAAGGACTGGCGGGAGAACGTGGGGGGATAAAATTAGCGGTAGATCGTGGCGGGAAGGACGGGAGGAATACACGGCGGTGTGAACAAGAGAGGGGACAAATATGGTGGGAAATCGGCGGTGGAAAAATAATCATGCAAACCATGGGAAATTAGGAGGCCGATCGGTCTACAGCTGACCAATTGGTCTATAGCTGACCAATTGGTCGGTAGCTGACCAATTAGTTCTCTGACCAGACAGGGCCCGCCAGCCGCCTCCCAGTCGGTCTACCGGCATACCACTGCATGGTGTAGTATGCAAGTCTGATATAACACCAATGAAACACCGTTTCACTAGTATTATATCGCTCAGAGTGGTACAACAGAAACATATGCGGGTCCAAGGTATGTCTATAGAATTACAACATTTACTCTGTTACATAAGATCATAACAGCCTCCTACTTTACAATGAGGAAAATTTGCAAATAAACTCCAGAAGAACGACTCGTAGTCTAATCCTATCACGAACTCTATTTGTAGAGTATTTGACTAGCTATAGGGGCTATGAATAGATTCTAGCTAAATAGGAGCTAGGTTTAGGAAGCTAGTTCCCTTCTATGGCTAAACTAGGTTTTCTCCTTGTTGGGTGTGGTGTGTGACTCCTCTGACAGGGTCCTGTTTCTTCATGTAGTTGTTGACTCCTCGGCCTTTGAGTTGCACTGTAGATCCTCCTTTGATGCCTCCATATCTAAGCAAGGGATTTAAGAGTGGGATGAGTACGAGCGTACTCAACAAGTTCATTATAGGAAAGAGGTGTTTAATGCACTAGCTACGGCATTAGACCAGAAAGTCTAATACCCATGCAAGTTTTCATAACCATTTCTTCAAAAGGTTGCTTTTATTCAGAAGAACTATGTCCGTCAGCCTTCACCGGTTTACTAGAACTTCATGGAGCTCCTTTCCGGCCGCGTTCGCAGTTCCATATCCCGGAACAGGGAGTGACAGGTCACGGTTCTTTACACTCTGCAGAGGTGTGTTGCTTTACCCATAAGAGATCTTAACCTTGGTGCCAACCGGGCATATTCCCCGTCCACACTTCCTTTGGTGTGAGGCCCGGTATAAGGTCATAGCCAATCATATTCCTCCGCTACCTCGCACACCCACCCGTTGTTGCAAACCCCGACCCTGGGTCCTCGTCGGTCCACTTACACCACTTAAGGACGGACCCCGACCACGACGACAGTCTGGGATCGAACCAAACTCCTTCGCCAGTAGCTGCAACCCATCATAGACCACATTACCGTGGGGAATTAGAGTGGGATCCCCACCCTCAAGTTGTTCCGCAAGCCGCAACCGCTACGGTATGCACAGCATAACCGTGGGGAATTAGAGTGGGATCCCCACCCTCAAGTTGCTCCGCAAGATACAACTGCTACGGTAAGCGCATCCGTTGATGTACGAGAGGTGGAATTACGATTGACTAGTCCGTCCCATTCCAGATCTTATGGTTAACACGGGTATTACGGCACAAGAATCACTGGACGACATTTGTTGTTTAATCCTAGATGGATATAAACCCTTGCAATGGAACCTCCACCATATCAACACAATCCATGGTTCCATTGCCCACCACATAGTCATATTCATAGTTATGAAAATAATGGTTTTGGTTTTTATGCAATAGTGATAAACATAGTACTTTGCAAGTAATTTGATAGAAATACTCAAATGGCATGAGCAAGTGATGAACTTGCCTTTCTTGACTGCAAGATTATGCAGACAAGGTCTTCGGTGCGCAATAACTCCAATTCTGAAATAGCATCATCGTCCGGTAAGGACGATGTTTAAAAGATTGGCAAGGATGCAGTAATGCATAAGTATGAGATGCAATCGCTCTAAACGTGACCTAACCCCGATGATTTAGGATTAGTGAGTGGTAATGATTAGTTCAGGGTGTGTTGCACTTTTAGAGTGATTCACAAACAAGGTTCTTATTAAGAGTTGGTTACTTTGTATCATAAGCAATGCAATACAACACAATAATAATATTAATGGCACACAACAGTAGGATTTGGTATAATCCTAACATGTAATGAATAGTGGTTGGTCTTAGTATTATATGGCATGGTTAATGATTGCTTATCATATACTTCAAAAGAATAACTTTTGAAGAACATGTTCTTTGATAAAGAACAAGTATGATAATTAGGTTGGTGGGTTCTATGGGTTCCTATGGTTCCAATTGGTTTCTGGAGTAAGGATTAGATGGATCATAACCCTGTTGGATTAATCAACACTAAGGGCTTGTAAGGTTGAGTTAAGCATAGGTATTTTAAGCAACTAATTATACATAGGTGCTATCAAGGTTGGTATACCTTGTTGGTGATGGCTAGTTAGGGTTTATAGGTCTTATTAGGCAAGGTTGATGACTTCTTTATTTTCTTCAAAAGAATAACTTTTGAAGAACATACTTCTTAAGGAATAAGAAGTATTACAATTAAGGTTGAGGTTGTCTTGTATTAGCTATTGGATCTCTAAGTGGAGAATGGTTGGTTCCTAAATAGGATGGTTCATAAGTACCTCACACTAGTAGGGTTTAGTGGAATATGGTATGTAAGATAAACATTAGTCATGGTTACTATTAGGGTTCATCACAATGGTGTGATGCTAACCAAGGTTAGTTAAGGATGATGGTTTTGGGAATAGGATCTAGGGTTTACACTTGGTTAACCCTACTTGATTATCTTGGTTTTTTGAGTTTACATAAATAGGATGCTAAATTGTTAGTGTTAGGGTTCCTATATTTTATGTGAACTTGGTAAGCATTTAGCTGCTAATTATGGGTCTATAACTACTAATGAAGTAACATGATCTCATGTTAACTTGGGTTTAGGTTTGAAAATAATTTGGAGTTCAGATGAAATAGTGGAGCTAGGATTTCTGGTGGAATTAGGGTTTTGGGTTTCACATACAATTATGAGGTTGTGTTCTTTATTCAATATGGAATTAGGGTTTCTTAATCACCATATAGTTATTATCTTGATAAATTCATTATAAAGTTGAATTTATTAATAACTTTGAATTAAAAAGACTATTGGATTTGACCTTTTCTTATTTTTAATAATTAAGACAATTATTAATTAGGGTTTAAATCCTCCTATTGAGGATTTAATAAATTATAAGCAAAGGAAAATTAGTTTTAATAGTTTACTGATTTGCTTACTGGTTTTTATTATTTTTAGAAGTTTTTCTTAATTATTGAATTTTAATTGAATTTGGAATTAAAATTAAAGGCTTAATTAATAAGTATTAAATAAGTGAATTTTTATTAAAAATAAAAATTTCATTTTATATTTTTATTGGATAGGTTTTATCTTTATAAGAATTTTGATATCTTATATTTATTTTTCTGAGCTATTATGAATTTTCTAGATTTATTTGAAGTTTCAGTAATTGATGAATTTGAATTTAAACAAAGGAAAAACTAAATCTACCCGGCTTGCTATCCACAGAGGCATTGGCCCGTGGGCCAGAGCCACGTCGGCTGCCACGCGAACGTTGACCGAGGTCAAAATCCACGACGTGGCAGAGAAGCTCTCTGCCGGCGGTAAGCCGGTGACGGCGCCGCCGTTCCTGGGCTCGGGCGGACGGGATCCTCACACCCCTCGATTCAGCACAACGCGGTGAACCTAATGGTACGAGCGCCGCCCTTAAACGGTCGCCGGAGCTCGCTCGCCGGCGAGGCCGCGCGGTGGTGCTCACAGGCGTGCGACGCGACAGCGTTAGGAGGCACGCGCGAAGTAACCAATGGGTCCACGAGAAGTAGGAGCTCACCGTGATCACGAAAAAGGTGACGGCGAGGTCGGAGGTAGTCGGACGGCGACTCCATGGTCGACAGAGACGGTGGCCGGGAGCGGAGAAGATGAGCTCGTGAGGTCGCCTCGGGATGCTTCAGCTCAATTCCTCGCGCCAGTAGAGCGAGTAGAGCATGGCGGTGACGATGATGTCCACGGCGGGGCTTGGGGCTTCCCCAATCGACGGCGAGAGGTGGCGGTCCGGGAGCTAGGGTTTCGTCCATTTTCGGGATAGAGGCAGAGAGAGGGGAAATTTGAGGGCTAGGGTTTCATCCGTGGCATTTATACTTCCCCTCGCAGTCGTCGGCGTTCGCGGGGTCAACAATTTCGGCCGGGACGTGGAGCTCCGTCGACGCCGCGGTGTCGATCCCTGGCGAGAGGAAGAAGACGATTTGCTTCTCTGTCTTTATCCAGACGAAGGGTACGGTGGGCTGTGATGGGCCGTGTTGGGCTCCAGCTGCTGGGCTGCTGGTGGGCTACTCCACGGGCTACACGGCCAGGTAAGCCTGGTAAGTCCTTTTCTCCTCTTTTCTTTTTCTGTTTGATTTTCTATTTTGTTTTTTCTATTTGAATTCAGATTTGAATTCATAGTTTAACTCTTTTTTTTTGTTTTGCAGGTATTTGACAATTGGAATTTCATGAGAACTAATACAAGGATCATTGTATTACTGTATTGTTTTTGCATAAACATAATTATATGTGAGCCTTGTTGCAATATTTAATTAGGCAAGAATTTAGGTATTCATTTTAATTTCCTTTCTCATTTGTAATATAACTCCCTGTTGAATAATTAGAGTTGGTTATTCCTTTTCCAATTGTTTTGGAAGTCATTATTAGGACTTGATTTCATATTGGAGGAATTGGTCAATTGCACATGATTTTATGTGAGCTCCAATGTACTAGGGTTTTATAGTTTCTATCATAACCCCCCTTATTAAGGTAATACTATTATTATATTTAAAGTATCTAAGTAGGTATTGTTTCCCTCATGGTTCATCTTGATTACAAAGTTAAATGGTTGTTAACCACACCTGGGTTAATTAAGGACTAAGCATTAGGTGGCTCTTTTGTTTTACAATTGAAGCATAGAATCTGATTAATGAACCATTAGGGTTCCAATGCTATTTACCTAATGACACCTGGTTTGAATCTCAATTATGGCCTGGTTTTATAATTGGAACCACTCAAGTGATTCACAACTAGGTTTAAGATATAATTCTGGGTTGTAGAATTGAGATGATACTATCTTGTATTTGCTAGGGTTTAATCTCCCCTAACCAAAATAAGGTGTTTACTTACTTTAATTATTATTGTTCTCATTTAGTTGTTAAGGATCTGAGAAGTGATTCTATCTTATTCCTATAGACTTGTTTTATATCCTTAATCTATTATTAAAGTAACTAAAGTGATTGTGGTTCTTTTTATAGTTAACTTTGGTCATATGGATGGATGGTTTCTCACCATACAAAGTATAGAGTTTGACTCTAAGGTTTTCTTATGTTCTTTAATGGAGGAATAGGTAGAATATAAATGTGGTAGGATTCTACTTATGATCACCAAGTGATTTATAAGTTAGGGTTGAGATATGGGCCTAGGGTTACTTACTAGTGATCTCCCTATAATTTCATGTGGTGAATTATATCTATTTATCATATAGGGTTTAACTTCTGGCTTATCCTTCTATTTCTCCAACTCATGATTATGGCATTATCTTGGTCCACTATTCTCAATGGCTTCTACTCCCAATTCTTAGAGTATATGATCATTACCCAATTTGTAATGATCAAAGGTTTGGCTTCCAAAGTTATCTCTCAAGAATTAGGTTTCTCTCTCCCAAGATTAAGTATTGTCTTGATCAACTAAGTATAGCACTTTTAATTTACCTTCTTGAATGGGACTACTATGGTTGCCTCATTAGTTTATATCCCAGGAGAATGCCTGAGATATTACTTAGGGTTCTTTCCAGGGAACGATGATATAATCATCTGGGTATATGGATAGTCCTTTCCCACAATTGGGAAGTACTTCAATGCTAACCTAAGGTTATTCTCCAAAGATAATGATGTGGTCACCAATATCATGGTTAACATGAATGGGTTCTCTTTCTAGGAATGTCTTGAATAATATCCTAGGGTTACTCTTAAGGATGATGATTTGAATACTTGGATGTATATCCAAGGTTTAGCTCAAGGTTTGTGTTTGCTTCTCCAATAAATAATATAGAACTCTCATCTCTTTGGATTTGATGTATAATAATATGGAATGGGGAAGAATACATACTTCTAGGGTTGATCTCCTTGTCTTATTTCCAAGATTGAAATAGAATGAATACCATGAGGTTCATGGTAGGATCAAGGATTAGTTTAAGACATGGAAAATATAAGTCAAGAATAGTTCCTCTGGTTTATTGTTACATGATTTCAATTTGAATAGATGTTCATATGTTAGGGTGAAGGTTACCATATTATGATCTTTTATAAGATCAATCAATTGATCCTTGTTTAAGGTTTGTTGTAGTGTTAGTTTTAATTCCATTTGATCTAAACCCTTAGATCAAATCATCTCTACCCAAAACAAGGTTTTAAACAAAGTCACATTGAGGTTTATAGCGCTTGACATGATGAGCTACTTCAATTCCACCAAGGTCAAGTGAAGCTTGTGACTGTTTTACTTTAAAGCGCGAAAATTCCCCAGATTTTCTATGCATGAATGCAATGCACACATCTGTTTCCTCTATTTTTGTAACCCCATTACCTGGGATATTACAGTCTACTAAAGACCGATCGGTCAGCTGCTAACCGACCGGGTCACACTTTTCAAAATTTTTGAAAACACGCGCTATTACTGCACTTAAATAAAATATTCGTATTATTTAAAAAAAATCGCGATATTCCGAAGTGCTAGCACTATAGGGCAATCCCTTGTACATGAGCTGAATTAGAGCAACTGAGATATGGATAGACTGAGATTGTCTAATAGCTGATGAGCATGGTACAATGGCAGGAGCTTTTGGCTACTGCTAATACCATAATTTGAACTCTGATGAGGATCAGCTTATCTGGTCATATGAAACAGATAGTTTATATTTTTCAAAATCTATGTATGCTTTAGTTAATTTTAGGGGATTAACTACTATTTTTTTGCCTGCAGTCTGGGATTTGAAAATTCCTCCCAGAGTCCAGGTATTTTTATGGTTGTTTCCATAGAATAAAATCATGACTAGGAATACTTTGAAACGTAGAGGTATTCCCAAACCTATGAAATGCTCTTTCTGCAAAGAATTTAAGAGTGTGCATCATCTCTTCTTTGATTGCATAGTGTCCAAAAGCATTTGGCTTTTGGTTGGAAAAAAATTTAATCATAAGGTGGAAAAATACTTAGATATAGCTGGTAGATGGCTTTGTAACAAGAAGTTCTTACAATTTAATTTCATTTCTTCTCTTATCTTGTGGGGGATTTGAAATTCTAGGAATAGTTTAGTTTTTAATAGACTTACCTAGTTGGATTTGAAACAGGTGTGGAGAGTGATCCTGTCTTACCTGAGAAACTGGAAAGTTCCCTTCAAGGATCAAACCTGGAGGAAAGTGGCTTCTTTTGTGGATATTTTGATGCAACTAATCAAAGCACCCATGAAACCGAGGTGAAGCTGAAGTGCACCAGTTTCGAGTGGATTTCCTCCTGGGCTCCTGCCTCTAAGCTCGAGCATGGCAGGAGAGCGTTCCTGGCTTACCTGAAGGAACATCCAGAGGAAATGCCTCGGTCCACGTCGTGTTGTGATGCTCAGTTCCAATAGATGGTGTAATAGGAGTAGTGGTGTGGCTAGTATGCTTTTGGAGCTGGTAACTAGGAGGTTGGCATGCTTTTGCTCGCGCTGAGTTGAGGCTTTGATTCAGTTTCCCTGGATGGGCTGGTTTAGTTTGTAGTTTAAACTTAGCGCTCTGGCTCAAAGCAGTGGCTTTGTTTCGAGTGGTCCCCATGTTTTTCGGTTTCGAATTCGGTTCTCTCAAGAGTTGTTTCGTTTATGCTACAAATGGAACCGGGGGAGGATGTCTCTGTGAATATTAAAAAGAATGATGTCACAGACCCTTTCCTAAGGTGCTGATGTTCCACCGATCGACCACCGAAGCCCACAACAAAAGGTGTAGTCACGCAATGGCAAGGTCAGAACGGGCATAGGCGCACAGCTTAGGGCTCCTTTGATTTAAAGGATAGGAAAAACATAGGAATAGGAAAGGTATATGATTGAAATGGCATGTCTACTTGAAACCTATAGAAAGATGAAGTTTGTTTGATTGTAGCAAAGGAATTTTTCCATGAGGTATGAGCTGATGCTTTTTTCCTATAGAAATTACAGTACAAGATTTCTATAGGAATTTTTCCTATAGGATATGTTCCTATGAATCAAACAACATGTATAGGAATTTTTCCCATAGGAACCAAATCCTACACAATTCCTATGCAAATCCTTTGAATCAAAGGAGCCCTTATCCTGAGAAGTCCCTCACCAAGCAACATCATCGACGGCGGCCGTGTCAGCCAGCCAGCGGAAGGCGCCGGCCGCCTTTTAACGCTGCCTTGGATGGGCCACTCTGACGATGCGCGCCCGACTGACACCCGTTGGGATGGTTAGGTCACGACACTGAAATAAAGCGACGGCCGGAATGACGACGCCCCCTGCCGGCCCACCGCCCACAAGACCGCCGGAGAAATGGTGGTGTCGCGTCGCACTCCGCACGGTCGTTGTTGTTGGTGGTCGTGGTGGTGGTATGCTAGTCAGCTAGTGGCCGTGGTACATGTCCATATCACACGCCCGATCGCTCGATTCGGCAGCGACCGCCGGCGCCAGTGCGAGCGCACGCGTCGTTACCAGTCCCGTCGAGCAGCGCATCATCGGGTACTCTGGTGATCCATGTCAGGTGCCGGATCGCGAGCTCATTGGACCGGAGAAAAGGGCGAAAGAAAGTTCACTGCCCACTAACTCTATGGCCCGGGAAATAGCAATATCTCCATCGGAAGGAATCCATCCATCCACCATAGGGTGTCTTGTTGTTAACTAGCTAGGGATAGTGCGCCGTGTAGGGAGATAAGGCGCGCGCACCATTAGCCACGAACGAGAACCCGGTTCCGTTACTAGGATTAGTTAATCCAAGGCTATCAGTATGCGCCATGATTGTTAATTAATCGTGCGGATCTGTTCTTCGCGAGAAGTCTTTGCAAAAGGGACAAATTAAAGTGGAGACGCGCACTAGAGCGAAATTGTGCGAGAATACGGTGCCATATGATTATGATCGTCGCCGTGCCATTTAGTCCACGACGGTGGGGTACATAGAGCTCGATCGAGAAGACATAGAAAATTGGAATGTTTAATGTCTGAGGAGTGCAGTACTGACAGTGTGACACTGCTTAATTGTGACGCTAAACAAACGACGAAGTGCCGGTATGCATGATGGGATCCTTACCTAACTTCGGTGGCTAGACGCAGAGCGGTCGGTCATTAAGTTATCACATTCAAGCCATCGGAGGTTTGATTATGGATGAGAGGTGTTTTGGTGATGAAGTCTGGTTCTTCCTGTCTGTCGAGCGTTTGGTGACTGATAGCAGCCAGTAGCGGCCTTGGCAAGAAGAGGTGGCGGCACATGTGGATTCATTTTGGTGACGCTCCTCGAGTATTGAGTCACGATTTTCAGAGTGAAACCCTAGGTTTGGACTTCATTGGTTCATTGGTTTATTGGTTGTACATGCTAATGGCTTTGGTAAAGCATTGTTTTGTAAACTTGGTCTTTCTCAAGGTGAAAATCTAAGATCTTCAATCGGACGACGATCATGTTTGTGTATTGTTTCTTTCTTGAAGACGTTGTCCGAAGAATCACTATTGTAATTCAGGTGTTATCTTCCGTGGTACTTAGAGTGTGGCTGTTGCGAGTGTTTCATCACCGGAACAAAATCGTTAATTTTGTTTTTTTACTAATTAGATATAATTGGTACCTTTACGATGTTAATATATTTTCTGCACACACGTATAATTCAAAGACTCTACCCAATCTAATGCGCCATAACTGGCAACTAATCAGTGCAGAAGAAAGCAACAGAAGAGACGAAAGTTACCCTGGATAGTGGGCGTGCGAGTGGAAGTGGCGTACCATTTCCGCGAGGTAATCGGCAACTCCTGTCCGTCCGAGTGGCCGTATAGAAGACGAAACGCGCACCGATCCCTCACAACTTGCACCGTTACCTTGCTAGCTTTGCTGTTTTTACCAAGTTAGCCTAGTCGGTCACAATACGCAGTTAAAGTTCCATAACATTTAGAGGAATCCCATGCTCCATTAATCGAACCAGGTAAATTCAAAGGGCTGGCCGACGTATCTATCTATCAAGTCCAACTTCGCCTCTCTTGACTTCCCCGAGAAGAATTGCGCTGCACATGGCGTTGTAGCATGTACGCATGTACTGTATTTCTTTAGAGGTGACACTGATGTGCATAATATTAAATCAGTTTTGATAAATCTTAGGTGATTGAGTTTTTTTGTAAGTGTCGGTCGCCTGAAAGAAGTATATATAACCACAATTTTAAAAAAATGGATATTTATTTTAGTTGCATTTTTCTGCTTTTTAGAGAAGTGTAATTGAGATGGAAAAGTGCAACTGTACTCCCTCCGATTCATCAAAAGTGTTAAAAATTATACTCCCTCCGTTTCTTTATATAGTGCCTATAGATTTTCGGCATTTGTTTCAGAATATAAGGTTTTAGCTTAGCTTTTTTTCAATTACCCCTCCCCGTTCAACTCCCAAATCGTTCAGCTCCCAAAAATTGTTATGGTAAGTTAGAAAGATATGGATTTACCAAATTTTACGTTGATCTCAAATCGAACAGCAAGGGGTCTTGTGTAAAAAATACTTTTGCGCTAATTTCCGTGCCAAAAAACAATAGGCACTATAGAATGGAACAGAGGGAGTACTAAGTTAGTATAACTTTTGTACTAAGTTTTTGACACTTACTATGGAAGTATCTAAAACAGGTTGTACTTTTATATTGCACTTCCATTCTTTTAGGGTGGCCAATACTTACTAGCAAAGATTTAGACGGACCCATATTAAATCGATGATCCAACTCTCACAAACAATACGGTGTGTGTACCAATCGATTATGCATGCTGTATTTCTAGTGTAGCCGTCGGCGGCGGCATCATCCACATACTTTATCAGCCGTCGTCTGATCGAGCCTAATAAACCAAAATGCAGAGTAGCTCCTGCGGTAGTAGTAGTATTTTCTCCAGCCCTTTGTCCCGTATTTTGGAGCTGTGCTGTGTATGTTCACTGGCGGGCACGGCAGGGCGTTGGCCGGCGTAGCCGAAAGCGGCGGCCGCACATGCGTCGCTTGCCGCTGCCCGTTGACACTCCTGCCGCAACCAATATCCATCAGAATGCAATCTCATTTTTTGGATATTGTTGCTCTTAAAAAAGAAGTTTTTTGCATATGCAAGTATACCAACGGCTTGTCTGCTGCTCCCTTGGTCCCAAAAGACAATATTACAACCAATTTAGGATTATGTTATGCCTAGAGTGAGTATTTTTTAAAGGTGTGACTAATTCTAATTCTCGGTCAGATAATGCCACTAAATCTTAGTTGTAATTCAAGTTGCAACTTGCAACTAACATGAATCGCAAATAATCCAACAGTTCGTGGCACTTGCAACCGTGTTACAACTAATGATTAACATGAATCATGAAATAATCCAATGGTCTAGAAGTTTTTTCTTAGTTGCAACCTTAGATGCAACTAGAAAATCACAATTGCAACTCATTCTAGCACGAATCACGGTGCAATCCTATGAACTAGGAGTTGACTTACAATTAAGTTAATTCTCGTGTCAATTGAAAATTAGTAAAACTTTCTTTAAAACAGTCCCAGAATCCTGCGATGGCACGGAAACGTCCACTAAATTACATGTAACCTTTTGTAACACTTCTTGCCTGTTTAGTTACTTTCTAAACCTCTCCTTTGAGCACTTGCTGCGCAGTATTCTGCCTCTGCAGGATATCTATTAATATCCATCCATTGTGCAGGTGGCACCGGTCTGCTTTCAGGCTAGTTATTAGATTCATTTCCATGAAAACAGCCAAAAGGAAGGAAAGCGAGGAAGAAAAAGACAGCTTAGGCCAACTTTGAACAGAAGTCAAAAGATTTCCGACGATGGAGTTTTTCTAGCAAGTTGACACAGACAATCAATTTCCTCAAGAAAACTCGTCTCCCACGGCCGAGTGCCTGCACAATCACAAGTCAAAACCGAAGCACGCACCTCTCTTCTACGACCGTCTCACAACCCACCTTCTCTCCCTCACTCTTCACCGCCGCCACCATTGTTGCTTGAGCTGCAAGCGCTGGGGAGGCCAGCTTTTACGCATCAAATGGCATTAGACATCATATAGCTGCTGAAAAGAAAAACAAGAACCACTCTTCCTAGCTCAACACCATCGCTACAGCTCTTCTTGCTTCGATGGGGCATGTCTTGATCCAAAGCGCCACCAGATGGCCAAGCTGCTTCCTCCTATGGCTGTCCGTGCAGCTTCTCTTCCTGTCTCCCGTCTACCCACTCAACCAAAGCTCCTGCAGCCCCGGTGATTACCGTGCGCTGGAAGGCTTCTTGCAAGGTCTCACCGGAGGCATCAGCAGCTGGACGCTCTCAAACACGTCCTCGGAAGTGGCTAACTGCTGCGCGTGGTTGGGTGTGGCATGCGACTCCGGTGGCAGGGTCATCGGGCTGGACCTCCACGGCAGGAAACTGAAGGGCGAGCTGGCGCTCTCGCTCACACAGCTGGACCATCTCCAGTGGCTCAACCTCTCCAACAACAACCTCCACGGTGCCATCCCGGCCCCCCTTGTTCAGCTCCACAGGCTGCAGCGGCTCGACGTCAGCGACAATGAGCTCTCTGGAGCATTCCCAGTCAACATGTCGCTCCCGATGATTGAGGTCTTCAACATATCCTTCAACACGTTCAGCGGCACCCATCCCACGCTCCATGGTTCACCGCAGCTCACGGTGTTCGACGCAGGGTTCAATATGTTTACTGGAAGAATTGATTCAAGCATCTGTGAGTCGTCCGCAGTGATCCGTGTGATCCGGTTCATGTCGAATCTCTTTGCGGGGGAATTTCCAGCTGGCTTTGGAAACTGCACGAAGCTCGAGGAGCTATATGTGGAGCTCAACAGCATCTCCGGGAGCTTGCCAGACGACCTATTCAAGCTGCAACTTCTGAAGAACTTGTCTCTGCAGGAGAATCAGCTCACTGATAGGATGAGCCCATGGTTTGGCAATATGTCCAGCCTTGCTCAACTGGACATTTCTTTCAACTCGCTCTCTGGACACCTTCCAAATATTTTTGGTAGGCTTGGCAAGTTAGAGTACTTCTCTGCGCAATCCAACTCCTTCAAGGGCCCATTGCCTTCCTCACTGTCTCGGTCACCATCATTGAAGATGTTGTACTTGAGGAACAATTCACTCGGTGGAAAGATCAATTTCAATTGCTCGGAGATGACACAGCTGATCTCACTTGACCTTGGGGCAAACAAGTTCACTGGCACAATTGATAGCTTGTCAGAGTGCCAACATCTCAGAAGCCTAAATCTTGGCACAAACAACCTCAGTGGCGAGATCCCAGCTGATTTCAGAAAGCTTCAGTTTTTGTCCTACATCTCACTTTCGAACAATAGCTTCACAAATGTTTCCTCGGCATTATCTGTGCTTCAAGACTGTCGAAGTCTAACAAGCCTTGTGTTGACAAAGAACTTCCGTGATAGGAAGGCCTTGCCGATGACTGGAATAAATGGCTTCCGTAACATCCAAGTGTTTGTCATTGCTAATAGCCATCTTTCAGGAGAAATACCACCATGGCTCGCTAAATTCACGGATTTGAAGGTGCTAGATTTATCATGGAATCAACTGTCTGGGAATATTCCTGCATGGATTGGTGATCTTGAGTTTCTGTTCTATGTGGATCTTTCTAACAATTCACTTATTGGAGAAATACCGGACAGTTTGTCGAGCATGAAGGGCCTTGTTACATACAACAGCTCACAGCAATCCACGGAGACTGATTATTTTCCTTTCTTCATTAAAAAGAACAAGACAGGCAAAGGGTTGCAGTACAATCAGGTTAGCAGCTTCCCGCCCTCTCTAGTTCTCAGCCATAACAAGCTCACTGGTCACATATTGCCGGGCTTTGGAAACCTCAAGAACCTGCATGTCTTGGACCTCAGTAACAACAATATTTCTGGTATCATTCCTGATGAGCTATCAGGCATGGCTAGTTTGGAATCCTTGGACTTGTCGCATAACAATCTTACTGGAAGCATACCCTCTTCATTAACGATGCTGAATTTTCTATCAAGCTTCAGTGTGGCATACAATAATCTGATGGGCACAATTCCGTCAAGAGGCCAATTCTCAACATTTACAAGTTCTGATTACGAGGGGAACCCCAATCTCTGTGGCATCCGCTTTGGCTTATCTCAATGCAATTCCAGCCATGCTCCCATAATGTCTGCAACTGGAAATGGAAAGAACAAGGGTCTCATGTTAGGAATAGTAATTGGTACTGCACTTGGAGCAGCATTGGTTTTGTCTGTTGCTGTTGTACTTGTGTTCAGGAGAAGCTTCAGAAGGCATGATCATACAGTAAAGGCTGTTGCAGATACAAATGGAGCCCTGGAGTTGGCACCAGCCTCACTGGTACTTCTGTTTCAGAACAAGGATGATGACAAGGCATTGACTATCAGTGATATCTTGAAATCTACAAACAACTTTGATCAGGCTAAAATCATTGGTTGTGGTGGCTTTGGTCTAGTGTACAAGGGAACACTACCAGATGGAGCAAAAATTGCCATCAAAAGACTATCGGGTGATTTTGGCCAGATGGAACGGGAGTTCAAAGCAGAGGTGGAGACTTTATCAAAAGCTAGGCATCCTAATCTTGTGCTTCTACAAGGTTACTGCAGGAATGGCAGTGACAGGCTCCTGATCTACTCTTACATGGAGAATGGCAGCCTAGACCATTGGCTTCATGAAAAGCCTGATGGCCCATCTAGATTAACCTGGCAAAGAAGGCTTCAGATAGCCAAAGGAGCAGCACGAGGTTTGGCATATCTGCACTTGTTGTGCGAACCCCATATACTACACCGTGATATCAAGTCAAGCAACATTCTTCTGGATGAGAATTTTGAAGCTCAGTTGGCTGATTTTGGGCTTGCTCGGCTAATTTGTCCCTATGATACTCATGTGACAACTGACCTAGTAGGCACACTAGGTTACATCCCCCCAGAGTATGGCCACTGTTCAATAGCCACTTTTAAAGGTGACGTGTATAGTTTTGGCATTGTTCTTCTGGAGTTATTAACAGGAAAAAGGCCTGTTGATATGTGCAAGCGGAAGGGAGCTAGGGAATTGGTCTCATGGGTCGTACACATGAAAGAAGAACACCGTGAAGCAGAAGTACTGGACCGTGCAATGTATGACAAGAAATTTGAGATTCAAATGATGAAGATGATTGATATCGCATGTTTGTGCATCAGTGACTCACCTAAACTGAGACCATTAACCCATGAATTAGTTCTATGGCTTGACAACATTTGTGATAGCAGTGAAGCAACAAAGTGAAGTAAAGTTCAATAACAGTGACCTTCGCCGAAATACTTGTACTCAGTTTTTCCGTCCAATAATTTTATCACAGTGCACGATGTAAGATAATGAAGGATCGCATACAAAATAAGACACGCTTCAAGGGAGTCTAACTTGCTATTCAGTAACAGCAAAAGCTCTGTTACGCTGTATGTAAATGAGATTTTTGTGATAGCTGAAGCAAATGTTATCTGCTTCTTTTTACGCCCTTGTTCTAATTTCCTGTACGAAGTCATGGGAGATATTCTGAGGTAGGACATAAATATTCTGTTCTTTTACTAGGTTTGTAAACGGTAGATAGTTCACAAGTTTCCCTGCATTAACTTTACATGCTTTACCTATTACCCAACTTTTTTTTAACATTTAGCCAACTTGAAGTGTGTGTCATGTTGTTTTGGAAAGTTAACAAGAATTTTAGACATTAATAAGTATACAACAAAGTCATGATGACTAATTAAATGAATATGAAAGGAATGTAAATGAATTGTAGAGCTATGTACGAAACTGTACCTTATCATTGTCACTGTAATCTTCAGTTATCTTTCATTTCACTGCCGTTTGAGATAAATAATTAGCAATCAAAAGCAGGGGTCGATATCTAAAATTGCATTACTTCTGGCTTGGCAGTCTCCAATCGTCCGGAAGTAACAAAAGAATAATAAATATGCTCAGAATGGCAGTTGTTAGCTATCCTATATCGCTGATGGCTAATCATTGCAACCAGAAAATCGTTTCCACTATTCTACGGAGTAGTTTAATAACTCAGGTACATCATACAAAAAAGAAAGTCAATGGGAAACAAACCTGAGTACGATACATACCTAGTAGGCTGGCAGTAGTCATTGGCTCTGGCATTTGGTAGAATAGGTGGCTTGCGTTGAATGGGTGGCGGCTCCATCTAAGCCGAAGGCACCACAAGTTCGCCGTCCAAGCCGCCGCCCCTGAGTCGCCACGGCATTGGACACTGCTCTGTCGATGGATCGTCGCTTTCCACGGGCCCTTGGACGTCACGGTAGATCGACGCACGCCAACCGGCCGCCCGAGTGCGGTCTCGTACTCCCTTGGACTGCGACCCTGGGAGAGCGGCGCGCGGGCTCGACGGAACGGTGTGGTGGTCATCCGCGGAGGAGAGCGGTCGCAGGCAGCAACCGCGAACCGGCGGCGTATTCCTTCCCGACGGCGCCGCCGCATTGGAATGTCGCCGGCCTGTGCGGTGTGCGTTCTATCGCAGGCTGGTGATTTAGCCCAACTCTTCAGTTTGACAGATTCAGGCCCGAGCCAGAACCGCACGACAAATTAGCAAAAAGCCCGTGTCAAGCTGCGAAGACTGGCCCGGAAGGCAGCCACATTAGAGCATCATCTCGTATTTTACATCACCATGTTTTTGCTCTTTTTGCTGTTTTTACATCACTTGTTTTTGCTCTTTTTTCTGTTTTTACCCTGAACTTCGAATTTTGGCAAAACCACATGCCATTACAAGGTGTAGAGGGAAAGAGCATAAGGATAGAAATAGAATTATCACAGCCACGTCACTTAGCAAGACTTGAGATCGATTGTATATATTGACAAAGACCATACGTCAAGATGATGATCTACCGGAGGTGTGTTCCCATTGATCTGGCTAGAGTGACGGGTTCCGGAAAGCTCCGCCGGCGATCTTCCATGGGTGAATCATGCCTGAAGACTGCTAGATCGGGTGGGATTCGGTCGTGCACACCCGTGTTTTACTCTGGCCGTTTGGTTTCAGAGGGAGCGCTTTGAAGCTCTGCTAGCTGTTAATATCGTGGGGCACATTCTCGTTCCATGGTGCTGGCAGAGAATGTCATGAAAGCCGAGATCTGAGGACTACCAATGGAGGTCCCAATCTTTGGGGCGATGAGGTTTTTGGCTTGGTGGTTCATGACTTGGAGCAGCGGCATGCAAGTGGGGCGACTGCACTGGAGAAGACCAAAGTCTTACCTTTCAGGGTGAAAATCCAAGGTCTGGCCTTAATTGGTTGTGCCTGGCAATGACCTTGTTGAAGGCATTGTTTTGAGAGCCCGACCTTCTTCAGGATGAAAATCCAGATCTTTGATCGGGCGATGACAGCGCTTGTGCATTGTTTCCTTCTTGGAGGCGCCGCTTTTGAAGAAGTTGGACTTATGGTGTTGTCTTGGTGGTGTTTGTGCTGCTATTCCGATGATTAAACAGCCGTAGCGGGACTTTTCTTTTTCTGTAATTCTTCTTTCTTTTTTTGGTTGTGTGCATCCGTAATGCCGTTAGGGCAATGCGTTGTTGCAGAGGTTGGGTGTAATTGGTATCTTCGATATTAATATATGCTCTTTGTCGAAAAAACTGTGCCTACTTGCTTCCTGTGCCTCGCACACAGTGCCAAGCATAAGTGTTCTCCTAATCAGGCAAGCAAGCTGACTAATGTCTGTGGAAATTAGTCGTACAAAAGATTACAGTTCAATTTTAGTAGTCCACTCGACAGGCCACATCGTACAAAAGAACCTTCATAGTAATACACAGAAAGAAGCAGCAGCGGCACAGGGGCAACACTTAGAGAGTACAGATGCAGAGAAACATTGAAAATCACTTACTGAGCTACTTTACTTAGCAGTTGATACATCAGAACAGGTAAACCTAAATGGCTACTCCCAGATTTCAGTGGCACCAAAAACACCTCGCCATTTTGCAGCAGCACATGGCTCTCACTAGATTGGTCCAGAACTGAGGTTTCCCCTACACTTGTAGGGTCATAACATTGAATAAAAAGTAAAAAAGGGATTGCTACTGCAACTCTTATGAAGGCAACATGCAGAATAAACCAAAGGGCCTCAGGCCAAACTTTTGTTAGGAATAAGCAGCAGCAGTACAGGGCAACACTTCGAGAGTGCACAAGTTAAATACAGAGAACATGCTCTCTGAGTATCACCACAGAGCAGAAGACCACCACACTATACACATAGCCACACGCTAAAAGAAAAACGTTATGCCAGCAGACCTCAGGTAGCTGCAACGCGAGAAAGCCCACCGACCTCGAGGTCTCCACAATTTCCCGGGTAGCTGCGAAAACATGGTCAACAAAATCCCAAAAAATGCAGGTCAGATGATCCACACTGAATTAGTCAACAAAATCCCCAAAACCATGAGAACTCATAATGCGAGAAGCTGCAACAAAAAGAACGTTATAGATGGGAGGTAAACCTACACAGGGGCTCAAGCAATCAGTTTCGAGTGCAGACAAGACCTTTTTTCATGAAAAATGGAAAAATTTGCAGAAAATATACATAGAAGAGAAAATAGAGCAACTTAGGGTCTATAAATATCGGAATCATTTTCTTTGGTTAGAAGATATGCAAAATTTGTATGAAGAAACCCATTGTAGTGCAGCCCAGACCATTATAGGTGAAAGGACAAAATTTAGCAGAGGCATACATTCGAGAGAGAATAGATAATGTGCAAGCATTTTGTTTCTTCTAAAAATGCAAAACCGAAAACAAACTTTTAGTGTAATTCAGAAGAAGATTTTAAATGGAAGATCCAGAATTGGAATAGCATTTAAGAATAAATTGTTAATATCCTCAAATTAACCTCTTTACAAAACTACAATTCAGACCATAACAAAAGAATCAGAACATTATTTTGCCTTGTCTCCTCTATTGCACTTAACATAGACCGAAGTTACTGTTACCCTTTGTGCATCTTGGTTCTTGCACTCCACGAATCCAAGTATGAGAAATTATCAGCGGCAAATTTCCAGATACTGAAATACAATTGTATCACATAGATCCTTAACGAACATTGGAGAGATATTTTTCAAGAGCTGGAAACCATCATGCAAATATATCATCAACATGAGAGTGGCTTTTCAAATAAACTTGCAGAGGTGTGGCATCATGTTCTACCTGAAAGACGAAGGTTCAGTGGTTCCTGACAAACCTTACTCTGAAGTAGCAATTGGGGCTAGGCAAGTGGCCATTACCAACAGTCGTAGAGCGAGTCATAAGAATGACAGTGTTCAAGCTACTATCAAACGCCTTCTTCACCAGGAATGAACAGAACAAAGAGCGAGTATCAAAGCGAAGCAAGGCGGACAGTGGCTTCATAAGCTTCATCAACCCCATTAAATACCTACAGACCTGAAGATAGGAGTCTTAGAGCATCTCTAACAGAGCCCGAAAAAACGCAAACTGAAAACACCGAGTTCAGTGCACCGAAAACGCGAGTTCTGTCGAAATTCGCAGTGGCGCAGAATAGAAACCGTATAATGGAACTGAAAAGAGGAATTCCAAATGGCGCGGGTAAAATTTAGCGATGATCATAGTTCTAGATGACATAGTTGCTCCGATACATACTGGTACACCGGCAAGCGCAACCTAGCTAAGCAAAATGCGGCCTATATGACCTATGGCGCGCGGCGGTGCCGGTGCTGGCGGAGATGGTCGGCGGCGTGGAAGATCTTCACGCGTCGTCCTTGTCAAGCTCGACTATTTCGAGCTTGACGCGGCGGACGCGGGCTTCCCGGCGGGCCGCCTCGTACTCCCTGACCTGGCGCACGGCGTCGGCTTCCTTTCGGCGGAAGCGCTGCCGAGCCTCCGCGTCGCTGATCGCCTTCGCCTGAGCGAGGACGGCCTCCTCCTCATCGCTGCCGTGGACGTAGTCCCCGGCGAAGATGGTCGGCGAGCGCGCGGGGACGAGGTCGTCCTCCTCCTCGCTCTCCGCCACAGGCAGCCGCGGTGCGCGGCTCGACTGGCCGGAGGAGGAGCCCTCGCCGACGGGGCCGTAGCGAGCGAGCTTCCCTGGGGGCGTGAGCCCCCAGTTCGTCCACTGGCGAGCGCTCCTCTTCCGAGCGCCCTCGCTCTTGTTCCACTTCCGCCGCTCCGCGTCCGTGCGGAAGACAGGCGGATGCGGCGGTGAGTCGCCGCCGCCCAAACCCGCGGCACGGCCGGCGGATCCTCCACGGGAAGCGGGAGACGAGCGGCGGAGGGGAGTAGGGTTTGCGACCCGAACTCCCCTCCGCGAACCCTTTTAATACGGGGCGTGCGCTCGATTTCTCGGGCCCCTGAACTTCGTTTACGGGCCGGCCCATGTATTCGGGCGCTGATCTGCGCGCGTTTCGGCCCGAACCCGTAAATCCGCCGGAAAAGTTCAGTTCCGACGGGATTTACAGGGTCTGTTAGAGATGCTCTTACCTTGCTATGTGGTGTTCTCTAAATGGACAGTAGCCTTAATACTGGATATCTTACATCAAGCATTGTCTACCTCTGCTACAAGAGGTGATCAGGTGCTGTGAGATAGCATTATCACAGCCTCTTGTCCATCCACTTAGTTAGTACCTCTCATCACAGGGGCAAGCGACAATATTACCAAAGCAATGCACTGAGTCACTAACAGGCATAACAGGCATGCAAGTTGACTAATGTCTACTGATACTAGGTCATAGAAAATATTACATAATTATATCCTACAAGTCCATTTAACAGGCCACAGTATGTAAAAGTAGAAGAACCTAGATACTACACGGTGGAGCAATTTCAGCATCGACCACATCAAATGCCACAGCATGACCAACTAGCAATTTATGCTTCTCAGGAGCCGGAATTCAGCTCTAGAACCTGCAGAGCAAGCAGCGCCATCTCGGTCAAACCAATTTGTATTCTCTCATAGAAAAGCCAAATCCATATGATTCCAATAATGAACATTAAGTTTAATTAACCATTGAGCAGATTATACATAAATATTCGAAGCTGAATCATCCAGCAATTTTGGGCAAAACTAACATTACAACTGGAGAACAGCAACGCAAAAACAATTACTACTAGCACACCTTCGAACCTCTACAGTTGACATGTTCTCGAAGTTCTTTTGCTACACAATTTCACATGATTGCAGCAGAAACTATAAGATCAGTGACTCCATTAGAGGAAAAACTGAACTTCCTAGTTTGTGAAGTCAATCAAGGTTTATTTTGTGTATCATGGGCATATAAGAGGCTTACAAAACAGGAAATATATGGTATGTGACTCAAATGCATGATTTTTGAAAATGTAAGAACTGGACAGATTATTTATTTATTTTCGAGGGTGAACTGGACAGATTATTAAGCATATCCATGAGCTAGAAACCAAAAATAATAGATCATGCATCATCTTATAGATTGAGTAACAAAGAAAAAAATTACTTCACCTGTTCAACCACCATAGCACATCACCAGGTCCCGTGTGTTCACAATTTCAGATCCAACCATTTCCACCCAACTCCCCTTCCTAAAAGCAAAAGAAGGCCAATAAACCAAGGAAAATTCATGGAAAAGTTTAACTGGTGAGAAGGCCTAGTTGCAAATAATTATAGATTATGTGGCATGAGCTGGGGAATGTAGCTTTTGTGAAAATAATAATAAATGAAGTGAGATGTATTAGCAGGTGCAAGGAAGAACAAAAATAATACTCCTTTAACAGACATGTTAAGACTGGTAGATGTTCAGAGAAAATGCATCTATCCAGAATTATTCATAGTCAGCTGAAAATTTGTAGCAAGGAAAATATTTAATGGAAAAAGCTATATGGTTTCACTATATTCTTTTAGTGCAGTTGTTGCGTGTTTCCACATGTTAGAAAAATCATGCTTTAACATTTAGCAGTTAGCACAAAACCACAGTTAGCATTTAGCAATCACCAGAAAACAAAGTAATAGCTATATTCGTGTTATTGCTTTAATGTAGCCCACCAATAAACTTATAAATTACATCACTATAAGATCACCACTGGACCAACAAAGAAACAAACAACTAAATTTACACTTGTATGCCTACTCAATAACTAATCACACGAACAATGCTACATTAATCATATACCATTTGTGATCCAAAAGTAACTGGAACAAATCTCATCCAATAAAAAGAACTATTAGGATTTTGGTTGCTTGTTCAATGAAGATAGCGAGGTATTACCTGCAGTGTAGAAATTTGTGTAGGGGTAATGCATCTTGTTATCCCAGGAATTTCTTTTAGAAAATCTTGTAAACCGCATTGACTCAGGTTGAAGCATGAAGTCACCAAGATACATACCCAGAACAATCACATTTGACTCCTCATCATACCCCACCATTGTCGCCTTTTTGTAGCCGTTATCCATTCTTTGTGGAAAGAGCACATCCAATTTAATGAATTTCTGCTGCAGCGCCCATCTCGCGATACCATAGGAGTTCATTTTCCTCACCCATATATATATTCTCAGTTTTGACAGATTTGCAAAGCAAAGGGCAGTACCATCATCTGTCCGTAAGAGCTGAAAGGACCAGCAGTCGGCAGTCTGAGAGCCTGGCGGCTTCTGAATCACACCAAGGGTTTGCCTTTCAATATCAAAGGCAAGGATATCACCTCCACAAAACAACCAGTAAACTGCATTCCCAATGAGGATGCTGGGCCTTATAGATAACTCATCAGTAGTCGCCGTCGAGGCAATATTTCCCCATACACCAGACTTGGAATTGTAGAGAGAACCGAATGCATGCTTGTATCCGGTACAAACCAAAATCACTTTAAACGGACAAAAGAAGCAATCTCCGTGCACATGCTCATCTTCAGCATCAGCGCACAACACGGCGGCCTGAAAGGAATCCCCCCGTCTATTGTCCATACCCGATGGAAATGGCACGCGGTGCTGTTGGCCGGTGAGGGGATCCCACACGACAACCTCGGGCTCATTGCCATTGATCAGGATGGCGAGGCCGTGACGGCAGCCCATGAAGAACCACTTCTCACCTGGGTGGTTTCTCTGCGGCACGGAAAAGCGGGTGTGAGGGATGCGGTCAGGTGAGTCCAGGGCGGCAGTGAAGAGAGGTTGCGCGGCAATATGCCCTGTGAAGAAGCCGAGCAGAGGAGGCTCACGGTGGTGTTTCCGGAATCGTTTGAGAAATTGGGTGTCGGAGAGGATGCTGCGCCAAAGCTTGCAGACGAGAGAGGCGCGTGGAAGCGAGGAGGGCTGCGGAGGGAGGCGGAGGAGGATCTCCTCCAGAAGGAACTCGTCGTCCAGCGGAGGCGCTGGCGCCAGCGAGTAACGGCGGCGGCTCATCTGAGCTAGGGTTAGGGTTTCTCTCTAACAAGAGCTAGGGCTGCAGGAATCCCGGCGCGGGACCAGTGGACGACGCCCACCACCGCTGATACGGTCCACTCTTCCGACTCGGCCTCCCCGAGCTCCACCGGCGCGGGCACTGGCGACGAGCCGCTGCTGACGGCGGAAACGGCGCGACGCCGGAGAAGGGGTTAAAAGCGAAAGCGCGGCGGGCGGGGAGTCGCGGTGAGGGCGGAGGAGCGAGGTCTGTTGGGGAGGAGGTTGGGGAGGTGCGACGGAGGGCGGCCGCCGTCGCGGCTGGGCGCCTGGGCAGGAGTACGGCCACGGCACGGGAGCGCGCTGGTAGGGGTGCAAACGGATTGAAATCAGATCAGATACTGGTTATGCCATATCCTTTATCACATACGGAGTACAGTACTATTTTTTTTTTTTAGTTTTGGAATCGTAGCTAATATTGATCGGTTTTGGATTCAAATGCGATCGTAGCTTTAGCTTCAAATATGGATATACTGGACTACGTATTCGAATCGAAAGTAAGATGAATTCAGACCAGAAACAGAAAAAAAAAAGTCAGAAATATGCCTCCATCGGTAGATAGTTATAGTTCTTGCAAGTTTTAAAAGAGATTTTAAATTTTAGGGCATCTTCAACGGGGCAACGCAAACAGACGTTGACCAACCGTTTGCGTCTGCGTAGACCGAAAATGCGTCTGTTGGGGAGGGCGCGACACTGCGACGGAGGGCGGCCGCCGTGGCGGCTGGGCAGGAGTACGGCCACGGCACGGGAGCGCGCTGGTAGGGGTGCGAACGGATTGAAATCAGATCAGACACTGCTTATGCAGTATCCTTTATCACATATACTATTTTTTTAATTTTTGGAATCATAGCGAATATCGGTTTTGAATTTAAATGCGATCTTAACGAAATATTGATCGGTTTTAGATTTAAATATGGATATATTGGACTACGGATTCGAATCGAAAGTAAGATGAATTCGGACAAGAAACAGAAAAAAAAAGTCAGATATATGCGGTCCATCGGTAGATAGTTATATATTTCTTGCAAGTTTCAAAAGAGATTTCAAATTTTAGGGGCATCTCCAACGGGGCGATGCAAACAGACATGTTGCGTCTGTGGAGACCGAAAATGCGTCTGGGCCCTGCTTCAGCGGGCGACGCAAAGTGATCGGGCCGTCCGCGGCGACGCATACCTGCCCCAAATATGCGCCGGATTTGCGCCTCCGCGGACGATGCGCGGTCGCCGAGCGTCGTCATTTTCTTACCTGGTCTCGCACGTTAGGGACAGCGAAATCGACCGCTTTGATTTGTTTCTTTCCCCCTTCTTTGTTGCCCTAGTGTGATGCCAGCACCTCAAGCCCACCTGCCGCCGCCTCGCCGCACCGCTGCAGTACACGCCGTCGGCTCGGTCCTCTCCGCACCGGAGAACAGGATCTCAGTCGGGGTAGGCTATGGCGCGCACCTGTCGCCTATTTGGGGGCCAAAAATTACTGGTTGCGCCGCTTGGCCTCGCCGCCCATGACCTGTTCGGTCAATTGCGCCGGTAGGTTTCTTACTCGTGTTTTCGGCGCTATTATGTGCGGCCATTGATCCGCAGTTCCTACCCATGCAGATGGACATGTGGCAGGTGTTGGGCAAGTTCCGCGCGGAGGTTGTTAGCTCCTCTTCCGACGAGGAGTCCGATCAGTCGACGCAGACATTGGCTACTGATGCGGCCTCCATCCTCCACGAGTACAATTCAAGCCAGATACCGATGCACCGGGGCTCTGTCAAGGGCCGCTCAAAAAACCTGCCGCGCAACAGAGTTGAAGGGTACCTCCGGCTCCACGAGGACTACTTCCACCGCACCAATCCGGTGTTCAAGGAAAAAATGTTCCGGCGCCGGTATAGGATGTCAAGGGACCTGTTCATGGTCATTCTACGGGGCGTCGGAAACTAAGACCCCTACTTCCAATGCAGGCCCGATGCAATAGGTGCGCTAGGCTTCACCTCCTACCAAAAATGCTCCGCAGCTATACACATGCTATCATATGGAATGCATGTTGATATATTCGATGAATATCTTCGAATGGGTAAAGCACCTGCCTTGAGTCCATGTACAGGGTTTGCCAAGCCGTGATTGCCGGAATTACTGTAGGGAGCCAACTGTTGAGGATACAAAGCAGTTGTTGTCTATCAAAGAGTCTAGAGGGTTCCCAGGAATGATTGACAGCATAGATTGCATGCACTGGGATGGAAGAATTGTCATTCTTGAAGCTGACATATCTAAAGATTTATGAATTTGGCATTCATTCTTTGGCATGGCCGATTCCAACAACGACATCAATGTGTTGCACCAATCACCGGTTTTCAACAGGCTTATGCAAGGCAAAGCTCACCGGGTGAGCTACGAGGTCAATGAAAATGCATATGACAAGCCATATTATCTTGTTGATGGCATCTACCCTGACTGGGTCACACTGGTGAAGAGGATGAGGTTTGCCAAGATGCAAGAGGCTTGCAGGGGGAGCGAGGATTTGGTGTGCTCTAAGCTCAGTGGGAAATTATCCGTCACCCGGCAAGAACATGGTCGATGAAGACCATGCATGAGATGATGACATGCTGCATGAGAATGCACAACATGATCATTGAGAACGAGCGTCCTGATGGCCGCAACGAGAACCACTGGGATTTCCAAGGTGAGCTGGTTGCGCCAATCCCTGGGGCATTGTCTTGGGAGGACTATCTGCATATGAATGTAGAGGTCACTAACGAGGCCGTGTGCAAGCGCCTGCAGACGGACCTGATTGAGCATCAGTGGGCATTGGCTGGCCATGAAGACATTGCCTAGAGGATACCGTCTTTTTTTTCATGTACACTTTTTGTTGTTTTCAAACATCCCAATTCATGCCGACGCATCGCAAATGCGTTGGGCCGCTGGAGGCACCCCCAGGTGCAAACAGATACACGGACAAAAACGGTCATTTTTGTGTCCGCGGGGCGACGCAAACGGACGCACGCGGACAATTTGAATGTCCGATTTGCGTCGCCCTATTGGAGATGCCCTTAGTCTTGTGTAGTTATGAAAAGAAAACGCAATGCGCTAAAACTTAAGCATTGATAGAAATTTAGAGTACATGATCGCTAAATGAATTTAGTAACTCAATATCAACTAACATTGCAAGACTAGTTTTGGATTTTGACTGAAAATCGGATTATCCAGTTTAAAACCTTCATATTATCCTAATTCAATTTTGGATAATTCATATCCGCATACTATTTGTTATACCATATCATATACTGTATCTGGAGCACCACTTCGGAAATCGGATATCCTCTATCAGATTCATTAAAATCGGATATGGATACCTTCAAACGAATTCGGCAACGGTTTTACTACGAAAATTATCCTATCCGTTTAGACCCCTATTGAATGAAAATTTCACGATCTCTAGGGTTTTGCGTGTTTTATAACAACACCGGTGATGATCTAACTGTGTACTAAGCGTGTGAGAGATAAAGAAAAAGTATCACGACTGATAATATCGATACCCTCAAAAAGGTGAAAAGAGTGGGCATAATTCTTCCAGTGGTCGGCACTGTCGATGGATGAAGGCCGGCACTGCCGATGGATGCACCTCGGCACTGCCGGTGGTTGCACCCCGGCACTGCCGGTGGTTGCACCCCGGCACTGCCGGTGGATTCACCCCAGCACTACCAGCTACACCTGTCGATCAGCTATGACCTAATTTTCAGGGCCGACACTGCCGGTGGATGCACCCCGACACTGCCGGTGGTTGCACCCCGGCACTGCCGGCTGCCCCTTTCGACCAGTCGTGACCTAATTTTCAGGGTCGGCACTACCGCTAAAGTCGTCCCAACGGGCAGATTTGATGGAGGGGTATATAAGGAACACTTCTCCTACCTTGGAAAGTTGCTGAAACCCTCAAGACTTGTTCCACCATTGTTGATCCACCAAGAACACCAAAATCGTCAGATCTCCTCCCTCAACCACCCAAATCTCTTGAGCTTTGGAGAATCGAAGGAGAAGACCCCTGATGTCTACGGGAGCTTCTATTCTTGTAGACAGTGTTGGGCCTCCAAGAGCAGAGGTTTGTAGAACAGCAGCAAGTTTCCCTTAAGTGGATCACCCAAGGTTTATCGATCTCAGGGAGGAAGAGGTCAAAGATATCCCTCTCAAACAACCCTGCAACCACAAAGCAAGAAGTCTCTTGTGTCCCCAACACACCAAATACACTTGTCAGATGTATAGGTGCACTAGTTCGGCGAAGAGATAGTGAGATACAAGTAATATGGATGAGTATGAGTGATAATAGCAATCTGAATAAAATATGGCAGCGAGTAAACATTCAACAAAACAGTAAACAAACGGAGATTCGATGCTTGGAAGCAAGGCCCAGGGATCCTGCTTTCACTAGTGGACACTCTCAACAATGATCACATAATAGGACTACTCTACACCCTCTTGTTGGATGATGAACACCATTGTGTAGGATTACACGAACCCTCAATGCCGGAGTTAACAAGCTCCACAATATTCAATGTTCATATTTAAATAACCTTAGAGTGCAAGATAGATCAACATAACCAAATAGATCACATCAATACCATCATAGTAATAGTTAACTTCACAATCCATAAGAGATCACGATCATAAACTACGCCAAGAACTACATGATGCACACACTGTCCACTTTACACCATGCAGGAGGAATATAATACTTTAATAACATCACTAGAGTAGCACATAGATGAATAGTGATACAAAACTCATATGAATCTCAATCATGTAAAGCAGCTCATGAGATTATTGTATTGAAGTACATAGGAGAGAGATTAACCACATAGCTACCGGTACAGCCCCGAGCCTCGATGGAGAACTACTCCCTCCTCATGGGAGACAGCAGTGTTGATGATGATGGCGGTGGTGTCGATGGAGAAGCCTTCCGGGGGCATTTCCCCGTCCCGGCGGCGTGCCGGAACTTAGACTCCTGTCCCCCAGATCTTGGCTTCGCGATGGCGGCGGCTCTGGAAGGTTTCTCGTACCGTGGCTTTTCCGTCTCGTGGTTTTAGGTCGAGGGCCTTTTGTAGGATAACGTTGCATAGAAAACAAAAAATTTCCTACCGCGAACACGCAATCCAAGCCAAGATGCAATCTAGAAGACGGTAGCAACGAGGGGATATCGAGTCTCACCCTTGAAGAGATTCCAAAGCCTACAAGATGAGGCTCTTGTTGATGCGGTAGACATTCACTTGCCGCTTGCAAAAGCGCGTAGAAGATCTTGATCACGATCGCTTCCGGCGCCACGAACGGGCAGCACCTCCGTACTCGGTCACACGTTCGGTTGTTGATGAAGACGACGTCCACCTCCCCGTTCCAGCGGGCAGCGGAAGTAGTAGCTCCTCTTGAATCCGACAGCACGACGGCGTGGTGTCGGTGGTGGTGGAGAAATCCGGCGGAGCTTCGCTTAAGCGTGCGGGATGTGGTGGAGGAGAGAGACCGCTAGGGTTTGGGGAGAGAGGGGGGTTGGGCGCCGGCCCTCTAAGGGGTGCGGCCAAGGCTGAGGCTTGAAGTGGTCAGCCCCCTCTCCTATGCCCCTCATTATATAGGTGGAAGCCCCAAGAGTTGTAGTCCAAGTCTTCGAATAAGACCCCAACACTAAAACCTCCCATATGTGGGAAACCTACTCAAGGAGGGAGTCCCACTCAAGGTGGGACTCCCACCTTTCCTTGAGGTGGGGTGGCCGGCCACCTCTAGGTGGAGCCCACCTGGGACTCCTCCTTTAGGGTTTGGCTGGCCAAGCTTGTGGAGTCCTTCCGGGACTCCTCCTTCCATAGTGCGTTTCTTCCGGACTTTTCTAGAACCTTCTAGAACCTGCCATAAATGCACCGGATCATTTCCAAACTTGGAATATGACTTCCTATATATGAATCTTATTCTCCGGACCATTCCGGAACTCCTCGTGATGTCCGGGATCTCATCCGGGACTCCGAACAAATATTCGAACTCCATTCCATATTCAAGTTCTACCATTTCAACATCCAACTTTAAGTGTGTCACCCTACGGTTCGTGAACTATGCGGACATGGTTGAGTACTCACTCCGACCAATAACCAATAGCGGGATCTGGAGATCCATAATGGCTCCCACATATTCAACGATGACTTTAGTGATCGAATGAACCATTCACATACGATACCAATTCCCTTTGTCACGCGATATTTTACTTGTCCGAGGTTTGATCTTCGGTATCACTCTATACCTTGTTCAACCTCGTCTCCTGACAAGTACTCTTTACTCGTATCGTGGTATGTGGTCTCTTATGAACTTATTCATATGCTTGCAAGACATTAGACGACATCCCACCGAGAGGGCCCAGAGTATATCTATCCGTCATCGGGATGGACAAATCCCACTGTTGATCCATATGCCTCAACTCATACTTTAGGATACTTAATCCCACCTTTATAACCACCCATTTACGCAGTGGCGTTTGGTGTAATCAAAGTACCTTTCTGGTATAAGTGATTTACATGATCTCATGGTCATAAGGACTAGGTAACTATGTATCGAAAGCTTATAGCAAATAACTTAATGACGAGATCTTATGCTACGCTTAATTGGGTGTGTCCATTACATCATTCATATAATGATATAACCTTGTTATTAATAACATCCAATGTTCATGATTATGAAACTAATCATCTATTAATCAACAAGCTAGTTAAGAGGCATACTAGGGACTTCTTTGTTGTCTACATATCACACATGTACTAATGTTTCGGTTAATACAATTATAGCATGATATATAAACATTTATCATAAACATAAATATATAAATAATAACCACTTTATTATTGCCTCTAGGGCATATCTCCTTCAGTCTCCCACTTGCACTAGAGTCAATAATCTAGTTTACATTTGTAAAGATATAACACCTTGGCCTTATGGTGCTTTATCATGTATTGCTCACGGGAGAGGTTTTTAGTCAACGGATCTGACACGCTCAGAAACGTATGTATTTTGTAATTCATTTGCGTCTCAACGCATCACTCATTTCCAAATGAGTCGGCATTAAATATGTTTGGTCTTCTGGTGGAACCTTAATTCCGCGGTCTGAAATATGTCACTAATATTGTCATACACAATATAGCTTCAAAGTTCTGACTCCGTCGGAACTACACCAAGTTCTCAAAGAACCTCTTGACTTAACATCCTTTGTCATTGTCAAAACAATGACATACTCTGCCTTCTTTTGTAGAATCCGTCACAATATTTAGAACTCTTCTAAATCTAGCATAGACAACTTCTAGCTCATTGTGCTACCTTTTAAACAATACTTAGTTTAATTTGAGATTGAAATTATATTTTATATGTGACAAAACCAATATCGGTGTAACACCTTACAGCGATTTGTTTGTCATTTCTTCATACAAATATATATATATATATATATATATATATATATATATCCTTAGTTCTTCTAAAGTACTCAAGGATATTCTTACTGTCGTCCCATGATCATCATATGAATCATTCTGGTATATGCTCATAACACTTTATGATATCTGATTGTGTACATATTATTCGTGATTTATAATCACTCATGTGTTTTTTACTCATTGAGTGTCAGATACACTCAAGTCTTGTTAAAACTTCACATGATAAGAACATCTTCTTAATATTTCTATATTGAACTATTTCAATATCCATTCTATGTACTTTGACTTAAACTTATTTTGTGTTTCAATCTATCTTCATAGATCTTGACACTAAATTTGTTTCAGTCCATATCTTTTCATTGAAGTTAATTTCTCAATGAAAACTTTTTAATCAAGTATATAATTACATCATTTATAACCAACTATATGTCACATACATAAAGTATTATAAATATGTCTTAGCGCTCCCACTTAATTTCTTGCAAATGCAAGCCTCTTCATCATCTCTGATGAAATCAAAAACTCTTTGACTATTTCATCTGGTGAAGATTCTAACTCCGCGATACTTACTTCATCCAATTGAAGTTTGTATACCTATCTAGTATTCCACGAACCAGCAAAACTCTTGGTTGTATCTAGTATACACCTTTAATACACACTTCTGTTAAGTAGTGTATTTTGCCATCCTATTAACATATCTCATAAAAGAAATATGTAGTGATTACTAGAATAATCCACATAGACTATAAGCATTGCTACGGAAGATCTAATCTTATCGTAGTCAACTCTTTGAACTTTGTCGTAAAAACCTTTTCAACAAGTTGAGCTTCTTCAAGTCCATCAATTTCATAGATCCATTTACTTTCAAAAAATATTCATCTATCTTGGATTTCATGGCGTATAGCCATTTTAACGGAGTCAGGGCCCATCATAACTTCTTTATTTGTAGTTGGTTTATCATTGTTCAAAATCAATCCTTTGTCCACAAATCATTTATTTGATCACAAAGTAAACCATATCTACAAGGTTCAATATGTACTTCGATCTCCATGGCTAAAAACACTTTGTAGTCATGGGAGCCATGATCGTCGCGGTCGCTTCCGGAACCAATTTCCGATGCTGCGCTACTCTGATCATTATGCTCAGGTTCATAAACCTTATCAAGTTCTATTGTCCTCCCACTCAAAATACTTCGCAAGAAACAATTTCTTGGAAATAAGAAACATTGACAAACACTTTTGTCTTTGTCTCGTGGAAAGAATTCCCAATTAAATCTCTGGGATAACCAACAAAGACATTCATCCGATTTTGGTTGTAAACTCTTAGACCAAAATTTAAAGAAAGGACTATTAGGGTTTATACCCATGCCATAACTCTTATGGTGTCATTTCAACGGATCATGATGATGCTCTATTCAGTGTAAAAGCGGTAGTCACTAAAGCATAATCCACAAAAATATAATGGCATCAATATTTTATCTCATCATTGATCCAACAAAGTTTGGATATATCTCTTGGATACTTTATCATCACTATGATACTCCAAGAAACGTAAGTTGTAGAACAATTTCATAACTCTCTTAGATGTTCGCTAAAACTCGTAATTCAAATATTTTCACCATGATCCAATCATAGATATTTGACTTTTCTATTACGATGATTTCTACTTCATGTTGAAATTTATTTGAATCCATTCAAATGTTTCAAACTTCTTCCTTATCGAATATATTCACATATATACTCAATTCATTGTTGAAAGTTTTCATGAAGTAGAAGAATCTCCCGCACACAACTATGCCTAGTGAACCACATACATCATCATGTATTTTTCACTAAGTTAGTTGCCCGTTCAACTCTTGGCCTATGAACGGCATTTTAATCATTCTCTTTAGAAAAGATTTGCAAGCGCCAAATGATTCAAAAATCAAATGACTCCAAAAATCCATTTGCATGGAGTTCCTTCATGCGTTCCTTTCCAACATGACCTAAATGGCGGTTCCACAAATAAGTGGAATTCAAATCATTTGCCTTATGGCATTTTAGCGTCAATGTTATGTATGTGTGTTTCACCATTAAGATTTATAATAACTTATCCATCGTACATGGAGTAATGTCATAATTTGAACAACTCATTGTTTTCATTTGACCAGAGCAAAATAACAATTATTAAGTTCTTTATTTATAAATTCTAAGGGCTAGATAGAATGCCAACGACGAACATAATAACACTTTATTTTGTTCCAGACGTGCATTTCTATCATATTCCTTGTCAGTCACTTAGGCCATTGTATTCTTGTATTGCGTTGTTTTGTATGACACTTCATACCAACCAATATAGTAATAATACCCAAGAATTTCATAGTGTAACCTAACTAGGAATACAACCATAACATGTATATCATTTATATACACCTGAGCTAGACTTTCTAGTCTTTTCTTTTCTTTCTGCCAAAATATCTTTTGCAGTTTCTCTTTTAGCTTTCCTCATTATTCAGAAAAATACTTCAACATCATTAACTTCTAGGTTTGTTGGTCAAATACCAATAACCTTGAGGTTCTTACTTTGAAGTTGATCATCATATGACAAGTGTTCCAGATTTCACTATTAGTAACTTTGTAATATGATGAACAATTTCACTCATAATTTTTATCCATCATATCATGACGATTTTCCGAGACCATGTCTGTACATGCTAGGCTCGTAAAGTTTTGACCTTAGTATTCGCATATGCAAATCTAGCTTGCACCCGTTGTAAGCACACGTAGAATCTATCACACCCGATCATCACGTGATGCTTCGAAACGACGAGTCTTAGCAACGGTGTATACTAAGGATGATAACTTCATGGATATGCGAATATTATTAGTGCCCCAATAGTTGGAGGATTGTGACGCCTGGCGTCTTCAACCTTCATACATTCCCATAAAACTTATGAGTTTATGTAGTCTCACCAAATTTATATTCTATCATCTTGCAATAAGGTCTTAGATATCACATATATCTCATACCTTGATTATTTCTGAAAACTAAATTTTCAGCTCCTTACTTTTCAAACAGATTTGAACTTCAAGTTTCATGGAGACAAGATAACTTTAGGTACTAATTGAAACCTTAGCTCTTTGAATCAATAATGTGAGGTTTACTAAAAGTTTGCAATAGGACTTAATCAATTCTTGATTCTTTAACAATACGGTACTAATCCGTAAAGTTTCTTGTCAGATTTTAACAGTATTTCTATCTCCATAACAAGACTAGCGCATAGTAATAAACGGATGCCAATACTACAAAATTAATTCAAAATACTACTCAGACTATGTTCATGATAATTAGTTCATGTTTTAATCTAATTACTAATGAACTCCCACTTAATACAACATCCCTCATAGTTGTTAAGTGGTACACGATCCAAATTCACTACACCAAAAACCGATCATCACGTGAGATGATGTAGCTTCAATGGTGAACATCAACATGTTGATCATATCATCCATATGACTCGTGTTCAACCTTTCGGTTTCCGTTGTCCCGAGGCCATGTCTGTACATGCTAGGCTCGTCAAGCAAACCCAAGTATTCCGCGTGTGCAACATGGCTTACACCCGTTGTATGTGAATCGTTGAATCTATCACATCCGATCATCACGAGATGCTTCGAAATGACGAACTATTACAACGGTGCATACGAGGGGAGAACACTTTATTATCTTGATATTAATGTGAGGGATCATCTTATAATGCTACCGTCGCGTTCTAAGCAAAATAAGATGCATAAAAGGATTAACATCACATGCAGTTCATATGTGATATGATATGGCCCTTTTGTCTTTGCACCTTCGATCTTCATCTCTAAAGCACGGACATGATCTCCGTCATCTTCGGGCATGATCTCCATCATCGTCGGCGTGGCGTCAAGGTTCATGGCGCCGTCTTCATGGTTGTTTACCTCATGTAGCAACTATTATAACTACTTTGAAATACTACTCAACATGAAAATTAAAGACAACCATAAGGCTCCTGCCGGTTGCCACAATACAATAATGATCATCTCATACATATTCATCATCATATCATGGCCATATCACATCACCAAACCCTGCAAAAACAAGTTAGACGTCTCTAATTTGGTTTGCATATTTTACGTGGTTTAGGGTTTTCGAGTATGATCTAATCTACCTACGAACATGAACCACAACGGTGATACTAGTGTTGTCAATAGAAGAGTAAGTTGAATCTTCACTATAGTAGGAGAGACAGACACCCGCAAAGCCTCTTATGCAATACAAGTTGCATGTCGAACGAGGAACAAGTCTCATGAACGCGGTCATGTAAAGTTAGTCCGAGCCGCTTCATCCCACTATGCCACAAAGATGCAAAGTACTCAAACTAAAGATAACAAGAGCATCAACGCCCACAAAACCATTGTGTTCTACTCGTGCAACCATCTATGCATAGACACGGCTCTGATACCACTATAGGATAACGTTGCATATAAAACAAAAAAAATCCTACCGCGAACACGCAATCCAAGCCAAGATGCAATCTAGAAGACGGTAGCAACGAGGGGATATCGAGTCTCACCCTTGAAGAGATTCCAAAGCCTACAAGATGAGGCTCTTGTTGATGCAGTAGACGTTCACTTGCCGCTTGCAAAAGCGCGTAGAAGATCTTGATCACGATCGCTTCCGGCGCCACGAACGGGCAGCACCTCCGTACTCGGTCACACGTTCGGTTGTTGATGAAGACGACGTCCACCTCCCCGTTCCAGCGGGCAGCGGAAGTAGTAGCTCCTCTTGAATCCGACAGCACGACGGCGTGGTGTCGGTGGTGGTGGAGAAATCCGGCGGAGCTTCGCTTAAGCGTGCGGGATGTGGTGGAGGAGAGAGACCGCTAGGGTTTGGGGAGAGAGGGGGGTTGGGCGCCGGCCCTCTAAGGGGTGCGGCCAAGGCTGAGGCTTGAAGTGGTCAGCCCCCTCTCCTATGCCCCTCATTATATAGGTGGAAGCCCCAAGAGTTGTAGTCCAAGTCTTCGAATAAGACCCCAACACTAAAACCTCCCATATGTGGGAAACCTACTCAAGGAGGGAGTCCCACTCAAGGTGGGACTCCCACCTTTCCTTGAGGTGGGGTGGCCGGCCACCTCTAGGTGGAGCCCACCTAGGACTCCTCCTTTAGGGTTTGGCTGTCCAAGCTTGTGGAGTCCTTCCGGGACTCCTCCTTCCATAGTGCGTTTCTTCCGGACTTTTCTAGAACCTTCTAGAACCTACCATAAATGCACCGGATCATTTCCAAACTTGGAATATGACTTCCTATATATGAATCTTATTCTCCGGACCATTCCGGAACTCCTCGTGATGTCCGGGATCTCATCCGGGACTCCGAACAAATATTCGAACTCCATTCCATATTCAAGTTCTACCATTTCAACATCCAACTTTAAGTGTGTCACCCTACGGTTCGTGAACTATGCGGACATGGTTGAGTACTCACTCCGACCAATAACCAATAGCGGGATCTGGAGATCCATAATGGCTCCCACATATTCAACGATGACTTTAGTGATCGAATGAACCATTCACATACGATACCAATTCCCTTTGTCACGCGATATTTTACTTGTCCGAGGTTTGATCTTCGGTATCACTCTATACCTTGTTCAACCTCGTCTCCTGACAAGTACTCTTTACTCGTATCGTGGTATGTGGTCTCTTATGAACTTATTCATATGCTTGCAAGACATTAGACGACATCCCACCGAGAGGGCCCAGAGTATATCTATCCGTCATCAGGATGGACAAATCCCACTGTTGATCCATATGCCTCAACTCATACTTTCCGGATACTTAATCCCACCTTTATAACCACCCATTTACGCAGTGGCGTTTGGTGTAATCAAAGTACCTTTCTGGTATAAGTGATTTACATGATCTCATGGTCATAAGGACTAGGTAACTATGTATCGAAAGCTTATAGCAAATAACTTAATGACGAGATCTTATGCTACGCTTAATTGGGTGTGTCCATTACATCATTCATATAATGATATAACCTTGTTATTAATAACATCCAATGTTCATGATTATGAAACTAATCATCTATTAATCAACAAGCTAGTTAAGAGGCATACTAGGTACTTCTTTGTTGTCTACATATCACACATGTACTAATGTTTCGGTTAATACAATTATAGCATGATATATAAACATTTATCATAAACATAAAGATATAAATAATAACCACTTTATTATTGCCTCTAGGGCATATCTCCTTCACCTTTATATAGGCAAAGAGGCGGAGTCGGAGGGGCGACGAGGCGGTGAGGGGGTATGGCGGCGCGGCCAGGGCTTGGGCCGCGCCAGCCACCCTCCTGGGGCCCCTGTGGCCCAGCTCTGGTCCTTCCCGGGTGTTCTGGAAGCTTCGTGTATTTCTAAGATGCTGGGTGTTGATTTCGTCCGATTCCGAGAATATTTCCTTACTAGGATTTCTGAAACCAAAAACAGCAGAAAACAGCAACTGGCCCTTCGGCATCTCGTCAATAGGTTAGTTTCGGAAAACGCATAATAATGACATAAAGTATGCATAAAACATGTAGATATCATCAATAATGTGGCATGGAACATAAGAAATTATCGATACGTCGGAGACGTATCAGCATCCCCAAGCTTAGTTTCTGCTCGTCCCGAGCGGGTAAACGATAACAAAGATAATTTCTGGAGTGACATGCCATCATAACCTTGATCATACTATTGTAAGCACATGTAATGAATGCAGCGATCAAAGCAATGGTAAATGACATGAGTAAACAACTGAATCATAAAGCAAAGACTTTTCATGAATAGTACTTTCAAGACAAGCATTAATAAGTCTTGCATAAGAGTTAACTCATAAAGCAATAATTCAAAGTAAAGGTATTGAAGCAACACAAAGGAAGATTAAATTTCAGCGGTTGCTTTCAACTTATAACATGTATATCTCATGGATAGTTGTCAATGTAAAGTAATATAACAAGTGCAATATGCAAATATGTAGGAATCAATGCACAGTTCACACAAGTGTTTGCTTCTTGAGATGGAGAGAAATAGGTGAACTGACTCAACATAAAAGTAAAAGAAAGGCCCTTCACAGAGGAAAGCATCGATTGCTATATTTGTGCTAGAGCTTTGATTTTGAAAACAAGAAACAATTTTGTCAACGGTAGTAATAAAGCATATGTATCATGTAAATTATATCTTACAAGTTGCAAGCCTCATGCATAGTATACTAATAGTGCCCGCACCTTGTCCTAATTAGCTTGGATTACTGGGATTATCGCAATGCACATGTTTCAACCAAGTGTCACAAAGGGGTACCTCTATGCCGCCTGTACAAAGGTCTAAGGAGAAAGCTCGCATTGGATTTCTCGCTTTTGATTATTCTCAACTTAGACATCCATACCGGGACAACATAGACAACAGATAATGGACTCCTCTTTTATGCATAAGCATGTAGCAACAATTAATTTTCTCATATGAGATTGAGGATATATGTCCAAAACTGAAACTTCCACCATGGATCATGGCTTTAGTTAGCGGCCCAATGTTCTTCTCTAACAATATGCATGCTCTAACCATTAAATGAGTGGTAAATCACCCTTACTTCATACAAGACGGACATGCATATCAACTCACATGATATTCAACAAAGAGTAGTTGATGGCGTCCCCAGGAACATGGTTATCGCACAACAAGCAACTTAATAAGAAATAAAGTGCATAAGTACATATTCAATACCACAATAGTTTTTAAGCTATTTGTCCCATGAGCTATGTATTGTAAAGGTAGAGGATTAGAAATTTAAAGGTAGCACTCAAGCAATTTACTCTGGAATGGCGGAGAAATACCATGTAGTAGGTAGGTATGGTGGACACAAATGGCATAGTGGTTGGCTCAAGGATTTTGGATGCATGAGAAGTAATCCCTCTCGATACAAGGTTTAGGCTAGCAAGGTTATTTGAAACAAACACAAGGATGATCCGGTGCAGCAAAACTCACATAAAACACATATTGTAAACATTATAAGACTCTACACCGTCTTCCTTGTTGTTCAAACTCAATACTAGAAATTATCTAGACTTTAGAGAGACCAATTATGCAAACCAAATTTTAGCAAGCTCTATGTATTTCTTCATTAATAGGTGCAAAGTATATGATGCAAGAGCTTAAACATGAGCACAACAATTGCCAAGTATCACATTATCCAAGACTTCATACCAATTACTACATGTAGCATTTTCCAATTCCAACCATATAACAATTTAACAAAGAAGAAACTTCGCCATGAATATTATGAGTAAAGCCTAAGGACATACTTGTCCATATGCAACAGCGGAGCGTGTCTCTCTCCCACACAAAGAATGCTAGGATCCATTTTATTCAAACAAAACAAAAACAAAAACAAACCGACGCTCCAAGCAAAGCACATAAGATGTGATGGAATAAAAATATAGTTTCAGGGGAGGAACCTGATAATGTTGTCGATGAAGAATGGGATGCCCAAGCTTAGATGCTTGAGTCTTCTTGAAATATGCAGGGATGAACAACCGGGGCATCCCCAAGCTTAGACTTTTCACTCTTCTTGATCATATTATATCATCCTCCTCTCTTGACCCTTGAAAACTTCCTCCACACCAAACTCGAAACAACTCATTAGAGGGTTAGTGCATAATAAAAATTCACATGTTCAGAGGTGACACAATCATTCTTAACACTTCTGGACATTGCTCAAAGCTACTGGAAGTTAATGGAACAAAGAAATCCATCCAACATAGCAAAAGAAGCAATGCGAAATAAAAGGCACAATCTGTCAAAACAGAACAGTCCGTAAAGACGAATTTTATTGAAGCACCAGACTTGCTCAAATGAAAATGCTCAAATTGAATGAAAGTTGCATACATATCTGAGGATCACTCACGTAAATTGGCATAATTTTCTGAGTTACCTACAGAGAATTAGGCCCATATTTGTGACAGCAAGAAATCTGTTTCTGCGCAGTAATCCAAATCTAGTATGAACCTTGCTATCAAAGACTTTACTTGGCACAACAATGCAATAAAATAAGATAAGGAGAGGTTGCTACAGTAGTAACAACTTCCAAGACATAAATATAAAACAAAGTACTGTAGCAAAATAAACACATGGGTTATCTCCCAAGAAGTTCTTTCTTTATAGCCGTTAAGATGGGCTCAGCAGTTTTAATGATGCACTCGCAAGAAATAGTACTTGAAGCAAAGAGAGCATCAAGAGGCAAATTAAAAACACATTTAAGTCTAACATGCTTCCTATGAAAAGGAATCTTGTAAATAAACAAGTTCATGAAGAGCAAAGTAACAAGCATAGGAAGATAGAACAAGTGTAGCTTCAAAAATTTCAGCACATAGAGAGGTGTTTTAGTAACATGAAAATTTCTACAACCATATTTTCCTCTCTCATAATAATATCCAGTAGCATCATGAGCAAACTCAACAACATAACTATCAAATGAAACATTCTTATCATGAGTCTCATGCATAAAATTATTACTCTCCACATAAGCATAGTCAATTTTATTAGTTGTAGTGGGAGCAAATTCAACAAAGTAGCTATCATTATTATTCTCATCATCAAATATAGGAGGCATATTGTAACCATAATCAAATTTATCCTCCATAACAGGTGGCAACAAAAGACTATTATCATTATAATCATCATAAATAGGAGGCAAAGTATCATCAAAGAAAATTTTCTCCTCAATGCTTGGGGGACTAAAAAGATCATGCTCATCAAAGCCAGCTTCCCCAAGCTTAGAATTTTCCATATTATTAGCAACAATGGTATTCAAAGCGTTCATACTAATATGTTTCATGGGTTTTTTAATTTTTGGATCAAACCATCCATGTCTTAGCTCAGGAAATAGAATAAGAAGCTCATTGTTGTCCATTATGCCTTACTAGTGTAAACAAGAAACAAAAAGATGCAATTGCAGGATCTAAAGGAAATAGCTTCGAGCACACACACAATGGCGCCAGAAAAGTACTGTTACCTGGAACCGGAGTATGAGTGCCTTTTACCTTTCCTCCCCGGCAACAGCGCCAGAAAAGTGCTTGATGTCTACGGGAGCTTCTATTCTTGTAGACAGTGTTGGGCCTCCAAGAGCGGAGGTTTGTAGAACAGCAGCAAGTTTCCCTTAAGTGGATCACCCAAGGTTTATCGATCTCAGGGAGGAAGAGGTCAAAGATATCCCTCTCAAGCAACCCTGCAACCACAAAGCAAGAAGTCTCTTGTGTCCCCAACACACCAAATACACTTGTCAGATGTATAGGTGCACTAGTTCGGCGAAGAGATAGTGAGATACAAGTAATATGGATGAGTATGAGTGATAATAGCAATCTGAATAAAATATGGCAGCGAGTAAACATTCAACAAAACAGTAAACAAACGGAGATTCGATGCTTGGAAGCAAGGCCCAGGGATCCTGCTTTCACTAGTGGACACTCTCAACAATGATCACATAATAGGACTACTCTACACCCTCTTGTTGGATGATGAACACCATTGTGTAGGATTACACGAACCCTCAATGCCGGAGTTAACAAGCTCCACAATATTCAATGTTCATATTTAAATAACCTTAGAGTGCAAGATAGATCAACATAACCAAATAGATCACATCAATACCATCATAGTAATAGTTAACTTCACAATCCATAAGAGATCACGATCATAAACTACGCCAAGAACTACATGATGCACACACTGTCCACTTTACACCATGCAGAAGGAATATAATACTTTAATAACATCACTAGAGTAGCACATAGATGAATAGTGATACAAAACTCATATGAATCTCAATCATGTAAAGCAGCTCATGAGATTATTGTATTGAAGTACATAGGAGAGAGATTAACCACATAGCTACCGGTACAGCCCCGAGCCTCGATGGAGAACTACTCCCTCCTCATGGGAGACAGCAGCGTTGATGATGATAGCGGTGGTGTCGATGGAGAAGCCTTCCGGGGGCACTTCCCCGTCCCGGCGGCGTGCCGGAACAGAGACTCCTGTCCCCCAGATCTTGGCTTCGCGATGGCGGTGGCTCTGGAAGGTTTCTCGTACCGTGGATTTTCCGTCTCGTGGTTTTAGGTCGAGGGCCTTTATATAGGCGAAGAGGCGGAGTCGGAGGGGCGACGAGGCGGTGAGGGGGTATGGCGGCGCGGCCAGGGCTTGGGCCGCGCCAGCCACCCTCCTGGGGCCCCTGGGGCCCAGCTCTAGTCCTTCCCGGGTGTTCTGGAAGCTTCGTGTATTTCTAAGATGCTGGGCGTTGATTTCGTCCGATTCCGAGAATATTTCCTTACTAGGATTTCTGAAACCAAAAACAGCAGAAAACAACAACTGGCCCTTCGGCATCTCGTCAATAGGTTAGTTCCGGAAAACGCATAATAATGACATAAAGTATGCATAAAACATGTAGATATCATCAATAATGTGGCATGGAACATAAGAAATTATCGATACGTCGGAGACGTATCAACCCCGATCTACATCTTCACCAAAGCGATTTGCATTTCCCCCTCATTTTTATTGAGGGCCCCTTTTCTAGTGTTCCTCTTTGGAAACCCTAGTTGTTTGTGGTTGATTTGTTCTTGTTGTCGTTGTGTTGTTACAGATTTTGGGAGCCTCCAATTCGGCTGTGGATGTGTGCCCCAAGAACCTTGTAAATGCCCGATTTCTTCCTCGAGGAAATCCCTTAGTGGAAGTGGGCTAGGCCTTTGTGGCGTTGCTCACAAAAGACATGAGTGAAGCCTTTGTGGCGTTGGTCTGGCCTTCGTGGCGACCAGACTCCTCCAAACGTAGATGTACTTCCCCTCAAAAGGAAGGAACTACGGGAATCATCTCTGTGTCTCCGCGTGCTCCACTTTCGGTTACCTCTATCCTTATTAGCTCCCTATATATTGCTTAGTAGTTGATCTTGTCATATAGGTAAATTCACATAGTTGCATATCTAGAGAATTTACCTTTGTGTAAAGCCTAAATTGAAAAGGAACAAAAAATTGGTCAGCACCTATTCACCCTCCTCCCCTCTAGGTGCGGCATACAATCCTTTCAATTGGTATCAGAGCCTCGGCTCTTATTCCAGGTTTAACCGCCTAAGAGTATGCCGGATGATGATGGTACGGATGGGGCCGCGAAGCTGGTCTCTATGGAAGATCTCAAGTTGATGGAAACATCTTTGAGGTACTCCATGGAAGCTCAAATGGGAAGCATAAAGATAATGATTTCCGGGCTCATAACACCGACTCCCTCCGCCATCCCCATCATAGAGGAAAAGGACATGGGTCCGTTAGAAGAGGGAGATGCTACGGGCGTACCCTCCTCTAGCAAGCCCTTGGATGGTGATCATTTAGACAAAATTAAAAACCCCATTGCTTCTTGATGACCCACAAGTATAGGGGATTGCAAAAGTCTTCGCGGGAAGTAAAACCCAATTTATTGATTCGACACAAGGGGAGCCAAAGAATACTTGAAAGCCTTAACAGCGGAGTTGTCAATTCAGCTGCACCTGGAAACAGACTTGCTCGCAAGAGTTTATCAGTAGTAACAGTTTTATAGCAGTAGCAGTAGTGAAATATCAGCAGCAGTGTAACAAAGACAGCAGTAGTGATTATAGTAAACAACAGGATTAAAATACTGTAGGCGCAGGGATGGATGAACGGGCGTTGCATGGATGAGAGAAACTCATGTAACAATCAAAGCAGGGCATTTGCAGATAGTAATAAAATGGTGTCCAAGTACTAATCAATCCATAGGCATGTGTTCCATATTTAGTCGTACGTGCTCGCAATGAGAAACTTGCACAACATCTTTTGTCCTACCAGCCGGTGGCAGCCGGGCCTCTAGGGAATCTACTGGAAATTAAGGTACTCCTTTTAATAGAGCACTAGAGCAAAGCATTAACACTCCGTGAACACATGTGATCCTCATATCACCGCCTTCCCCTTCGGTTGTCCCAATTTCTGTCACTTTGGGGCCTCGGGTTCCGGACAACAATACGTGTATACAACTTGCAGGTAAGATCATAAAACAATGAATATCATCATGAAACAATAACATGTTCAGATCTGAGATCATGGCACTCGGGCCCTAGTGACAAGCATTAAGCATAACAAGTTGCAACAATAAAAGTACCAATTACGGACACTAGGCACTATGCCCTAACAATCTTATGCTATTACATGACCAATCTCATCCAATCCCTACCATCCCCTTCAGCCTACAGCGGGGGAATTACTCACACATGGATGGGGGAAGCATGGTTGGTCGATGGAGAGGCGTCGGTGGTGATGATGGCGATGATCTCCTCCAATTCCCCATCCCGGCGGAGTGCCAGAACGGAGTTTCTGGTCCCGAGACGGAGTTTCGCGATGGTGGCGGCGTACTGGATGTCTTCTGGCGATTTCGACTTCCCCCCATGTGTTTTAGATCGAAACCCTTAAATAGTCGAGAGGGGGGCGTCAGAGGCTGGCCGAGGTAGCCTCACCATAGGGAGGCGCACCCCCCCTCCAGGTCGCGCCGGCCCATGGTGTGGAGGCCCTGTGCCTCCCCCTGGCGTGCCCTTCTGGCTCCGTGAATCTTTTAGAAAAAAAAGCCCTTTGACATAAATTACGGGGATTTTCCTGAAAGTTGAATTTCTGCACAAAAACGAGACACCAGGGCAATTCTGCTAAAAACAGCGTTACTCCGTGTTAGTTGTATCCAAAATACACAAATTAGAGGCAAAACAATAGCAAAAGTGTTCGGGAAAGTAGATACGTTTTGGACGTATCATGTTGTGGGTATACTTTACGGGTATATCAACGGCATGGCCTAGATCCGGCAAGCCCGGGTGGCCCATAGTTGGTGATGAGGCATGTGGCCCATCGGGCGGCCCAGTTGCTGTAGATCATGAAGGATGAAGTCCAGCCCAGGAACAGGAAGCCGGATCCTAACCGACCTACGAAGGAGGCCGGATCCGTGGAGGCCCATAAAGTATCCGGATCCAGCACGTACTTGGAGGAAGGTGGATCCTTGACGTACACGGCAAGACATTGTACCGTAGTTAGGCAACTTGTATTCCGGCTAGGACTCTCCATGTAAACCCTAGATCCGTGCGCCTATATAAGCCGGATCCCGGGAGCCCTAGAGGCACAACCACAACTCATTGTAACAACGCGAAAGCGCCCAGATAATTCCAGACAAGCAGCAGTAGGCCCTGTCATCGTGCAGGTGTTCCGAAGCTGGGTAAATCGCGTACCACCGTCCCGAGAGCACTCCGCCCTATGGCCCCTACTTCTTCTCCCCCTCGTGAGGATCCCTCCTCCGAGGTACCGTCGATTAGGCAATGACAGTTGGCGCCCACCGTGGGGCCTGTGGCGTCTGGAGGCCAGAACCGGGAGGGTTCCGCCATGGGAAGCTACGACGACACCATCGCTGTGGGGCGCGTCCTCTACGCCGGAAATCTGCCGATCGTCCCTCCGAACGAGTGTTGGATTCCGGCTAGGACAAACCCCGTCAAGCTCTCCATCGTCCCAATTGGCGGCATACACATCTTCATTGGGGAAACCGTCGATTCCGACGGAAACCCACTGGTAAGTAATGCAGACGCGACCGCCGCAGAGCTGGACGCTGTCGCGAAGATCCGATCTGAGATGCAGGAGCTTCCCAAGGAAGATTCCGCCTCGGATCAGGAATTTTCAAAGCCCACCCAATCCGCCCCTGAGCAGGAAACAACGGTGGAAGACCAATGCAGATCCGCCTGGGTCTCCCAGGTGTTAGAAAAGCAGAGGTGCCACTTCGTACACTTCTTGGCCCATACCGCCGGAACTGCCCCTCAAGAAGACGGAGCTGGCCCTGAGCAGGTAGAGGCACCGGAAAACGGCGCGGATCCGGATCAGGCTGAGCCTGTCGGAGAAAGCGAAACTCCGGCTGAAGAGTCGATTTTGGGCAATCTGAGCCCAATTTCCGGAGATACCCCCTCTATGGATACTGACGAGTTTAACCGCAAGCTAGGGGAGTACGGTTTCGGTGATCAACCTGAAGTCGACTCCGCCCAGCCTAAGCAGTTTCTCGCAACTGTAGCAGCGCTGGGACAAACTGGATCTGAAGAGGCCACCAACCAATCCGACCCTCAGCCATCCCGCCAAGGATCTCCAATGTCACTGGAGCGACCCCGCAGGGATTCTTCCTCGGAGGAACTCCTGTCAGCTGAAGAGATGGTTGCACGAGCAGTTCTTAACAAACCTATAACCCCGGGCGACGCCGCAGATCCGGAGGCTCTAGAGGCCACTAGAAAGGAAATGCTGGCCACAGCCAAGAAGCTCGCCGATGCCGCAGCCGCATTAAGGGAAGAAAGGGAAGAAGCTGCAGGTTTGGCGGACCAATTCGACAGACAGGATCGCGAAATTGCTGCCACACTCGAGCAGGTCAAGAGCATGGCGCAAAAGTGGGAAGTAAAGATGACCTATGCGCAGGCGGAGGCCGATCGAATTGTTAGAGAAGCAATTCCGCCTCGCAGAATCAACTTCGCCACGCCCGCAGAGCAACAACCGTTGGAAACCCCAAAGGACAACATGCTAAAAGCTGCGGAGCTGTTGAAGAAGAAGGACGAAGAGGTTGACATCAACTACCTCCGCAAACTTGTCGCTTCAGCAATGCAGCAGCAAAGCAAGGCGGATACTTCGCGCAGGTTGGAATCCAATCCGGATAACTGTGTATCCACCGCGCAGAAGCACGCTCGCGCCGATCGGCATCCCGATGATGAATCACACACCGGATCCTCGGAGCGCAGAAGAAGAACCAGGGAACACCCAAATCCGATCCCCGTTCCTTCAAAGACGCCTTCGTCAGATCCAAGAAAGGGAAAGGATGCAATGTACTCTGGACGAGACAAATATCGCAACCCCTCTCCTCCGCCTAACGGTTACCCGCGACCCCCTCGCCGCCATAGTCCAGCCGGAAACACCAGGCCCCCAGGGCATGGTGGGATTGTTATCCGTGACAACGTGCTGCCAAGAAACAGAAACAGGGAGCGCTCGCCGGAACCACACCGGAACCAGAACAATGTTCGTGAGCCCGAGCCCAGGAGGAATCGGAATGAGGAGCGCGACCCAGAGCCTCGCCGGAGCCGCGACCCAGAGCCTCGCCGGAGCCGCGACCCGGAGCCTCGCCGGAGCCGGAACGACCAGGGCAGCCAGCGCCATGGCGAAGGCAGCCACAGGAGCCGGAGCCAGCACCGGGAAGGCCGAGGAAAATCAGATGGCGGAAGCAAGAAATCGGACCGACCACCTCGCAGGTCTCCCTCACCACCACCTAGCGGTGGCGGCGGAGGTGGAGGCGGAGGCGACGGCCGGAGATCTCGCTCTCGCTCTCAATCTCCCCGCGACGGCTCGCGCGACGCGCGGGAACGCCTCAACGAATACAGAACCGACTACATTGGTCCGAAGTGCTTTGGCAGGATGATTCGAGAGGAACCAAAGCCAAGGATGAACCTCAAGCTACCCGGAAACCTGAAGCATTATGATGGCACCGAAAGGCCGGATACCTGGATTGAGGATTACTATAATGCAAGAACCTTCACGGAGGAACCCCTAACATCGCCTGCCGCATGCTCCAGTTGTACCTTGTAGGTCCAGCCCGGATCTGGCTCAGTGACCTCGAGAAGAACTCCATCTTTTGCTGGTTCGACCTGAAGACCGCTTTCGAGAAACACTTTAGAGGCACCTACAAAAGACCTGCCACGGCAAGCGACCTGCAAGCCTGCATCCAGAAGAAGGGAGAAACCTCAAGAAACTACCTCACACGATGGTTGGCATGCAGGAACGAGTGCGAAAACGTCGACCACACCACCGCCATGTACGCTTTCATTGGTGGACTGCAGAGGAGAGGATTGCTGAGGCATACACTCACTCGTTTGGCTAACTCAAACAAGCTGACTTTGGATGAGATGATCTCCATTGCCAGTGATCATACTGCCGCCGATGATGACGCAGGCGGTGATCTCGCAGCTACAGCAATCCCCCTACATCAACAAAAGAAGAACCGCGATAACGGCAGCAACAACAGCCATAAGCGCAAGAACCCTGATGACCAGAAGAGTGGCGGATCCGAGATGGTCGCCATGGCATTTCAACGCGGAGGTTCAGGAGGCGGAAGAGGACGTGGACGTGGAGGCGGAGCCGGCAGGGGTCAGCAGCATACCACCGAGGTCACAGCTGGCGGATCCCGCGCCCCGTAAACCTACGAGGAGTACAGAGACATGCCCTGCCTGGCCCACCTGGATCCGGTTACAGGGAAGTCAACTCACACCAACCGCAACTGCAAGTGGGTCAATGATCTAAAGAACGACCCGGAGGCAGGATACAAGCGAGCCCGGAAGCACCGCCCACGCGGCAAGGGAGGCAAGGGCAAGAACAAGGACAAAGAGGAAGATAGTTCCGAGGCGATGGATGAGGATGATAACTCGCCGGATCCCAAGGCAGGATCCGCAGGTAAACCCAGCCCATTCGATAAAAAGAGCGTGGGGGCTTACCACACTTTCCTCGGGACCCCAACAGTACGTGCTGCCAAGTCAGCTACCCGGATCCTGAACGCCACAGTTCCGGCTGTGCCGCAGTACGTCAGGTGGTCGGAAATCCCGTGCACATTTGATAGGAAGGATCACCCTACCATTGTGCCAAAAGAATGCTACGCCTTGGTTGTAAGTCCCCGCATAGACGGGTATGACTTCTCCAAGTGCCTCATGGATGGTGGAGCCAGCTTGAACATCATGTACCTGGAGACTTTAGAGCGGATGAACCTCACCAAGGAACAGCTCAAACACAGCAACACTGAGTTTCATGGCATGGTCCCGGGTAAGAAGGCAAATTCCCTCGGCAGCATCACACTTCCCGTGGCTTTTGGCGATGTTCATAACTTCCGCGAAGAGAAGATCACGTTTGAAGTTGTGCCCTTCAAGAGCTCCTACCACGTCATCTTCGGCAGGCCCACCTACCACAAGTTCCACGCAAGAGCGTGCTACATCTACAACAAGCTCAAGATTCCGGGTCCTAAAGGTATGATTACCGTATCCGGAGATTACAAAAAGGCTCATGAGTGCGAGTTAGGCGAAGCCGCCTTCGCAGAGTCTGTGATATCTAGAGAGGAGCTGAAAGGCTACATAGCCGCGGTGGATCCGACTGAGATGCAGACCACCAAGAAGCAGATCTCCGAGCAAAAAACCTCCTTCAAGGCCGCGATAGAAACCAAGAAGCACGACCTCATCAAAGGCGACCCTTCCAAGCAGGTTTCAGTCGGAGCCAACATGGACCCCAAATAGGAAGACGCGCTCGTCGAGTTCCTCCGCGCTAACATGGATATCTTCGCATGGCAACCTTCTGACATGTCCGGAGTACCTAGGGAACTCGCCGAGCACTACCTCAACATAAATCCGGGGGCTAAACCAGTGAAGCAAGCTATGCGACGCTTTGGAGATAAGAAGCGCCGCGCCATAGGAATGGAACTAGCTAAGTTACTAGAGGCAGGTTTTGTAATAGAAGTTATCCACACCGATTGGGTCGCAAATCCCGTTGTTGTACCCAAAAAGAACACTGAAATACTAAGAATGTGCATCGATTACTCCGGCTTGAACAAGCATTGCCCGAAGGATCCGTTCCCCTTGTCGCGCATTGACCAAGTCATTGATTCGATGGCGGGGGCGGAACTTCTGTGTTTTCTTGATGCGTATTCCGGGTATCATCAGATCCGGATGAAGGAATCCGACCAAAAGGCGACTTCATTCATTACCCCGTTTGGTACTTACTGCTATGTTACCATGCCTTTTGGTTTGAAAAACGCAGGTGCCACCTACCAACGTACGATGCAGCGGTGCCTGAAGGACCAAATTGGCCGGAACGTGCACGCTTACGTCGACGACATCGCGGTCATGACCCGGAAAGGATCCGACCTGATCAGCGACCTCACAGAAACCTTCGACAACCTCCGCAGGTACAAGATGATGTTAAATCCGCTGAAGTGCGTCTTTGGCGTGCCAGCCGGAAAACTCCTTGGCTTCGTAGTCTCTCACAGAGGCATTGAGGTTAACCCGGAAAAGATCAAGGCAATCCTGTGTATCAAACGGCCAACTTGTCTCAAAGATGTGCAACGACTAACTGGTTGCGTCGCAGCAATCAGTAGTTGTTAGCCGTCTTGACGAGAAGGCGCTACCTTTGTACAAGCTGCTGAAGAAAACAGACAAATTTGTCTGGGACGACGCAGCCGACGCAGCTCTTCGGGGGTTGAAGGAAATACTCACCTCCCCACCTATCTTGGCAGCCCCAGCAGAGTCAGAGCCAATGCTCCTTTATCAGGCAGCTACCAACAAAGTCATCAGCCTCGTCATCGTGGTGGAGCGAAAGGAAGAAGGTCATGAATATGACGTCCAAAGACCTGTCTACTACATTAGCGAGGTGCTGACGGAGTCAAAGCAAAGATACCCTCACTTTCAGAAGCTAGCTTATGGAGTGTTCCTAGGCAGCCGGAAGCTGAGACATTATTTCCAAGAGCACCCGGTAACAGTTGTGAGCAAGACTCCGCTGTCAACAATTCTCAACAACGCTGACGCAACAAGACGTACGGCTAAATGGGGCATCGAATTATCCGCCTTCGACATCGCTTACAAGCCTAGGACTGCGGTTAAATCCCAAGTCTTGGCAGATTTCGTCGCAGATTGGACAGAAGCTCCGGATGCAAGTCTGGAGCCGGAACCAGAAACATGGGTCATGCACTTCGATGGATCCAAGCAGCATCAAGGCTCAGGAGCTGGAGTCACCCTGAAGTCCCCCACCGGAGAAGAACTGCAGTATGTTCTGCAGATCCACTTCGAAGCTACAAACAATATGGCGGAATACGAGGCTCTACTACACGGTCTGCGCATCGCTAAGGAAATCGGGATCAAGCACATTATATGCTGTGGAGATTCCGACCTGGTGGCACAACAAGTAGCCGGAACCTGGAACGCCAGAAATTCCGTCATGGCGGCCTACAGAGACGAAGTTGACGAGATCGCTAAGTGCTTCCTCGGATACGAAGTCAAGTACGTCAGGAGAGACGATAACACAACGGAAGACATGCTATCCAAGCTCGGATCCGGCAGGAAGCAAATTCCGCCTGGCATTTTCCTGGAGCATCTCCGGATACCCTCAGTTAAGGGCGCTAACCCGGAAAACCCAGAAGTGGCAGTATCTCCGGCTAGGGAAGTGATGGCTATCATTCCGGCTTGGACCCAGCCTTTCCTGGACTACCTCATCGATCAGAAGTTGCCAGAGGACGAGGTCCTCGTGCGACAGATCGTCAGACGAGCAAGATCCTACACAGTTGTTGATGGACAGCTCTACAAACGAAGTGCAACAGGGGTATTTCTCAAATGCGTCTCCAATCAAGATGGCATTGAAATCCTCAGAGAGATCCATGCAGGGGACTGTGGGCATCACGCCGCCTCCAGGTCACTCGTTGCAAAAGCTTTTCGGCTAGGTTTTTACTGGCTCACAGCTAAAGAGGATGCTGATAAAATAGTCAAGACCTGCCGAGGTTGTCAGTACTACGCTACTCAACTAAACGCTCCAGCCCAAGAGCTGAAGACCATACCTATCACCTGGCCATTTGCGGTCTGGGGGCTCGATATGGTTGGTAAGTTAAAAAGATCATCTCCTGGCGGTTTTGAATACCTTCTGGTCGCTGTTGACAAATTCAGCAAGTGGATCGAGGCAAAGCCAGTGAGGAAAGCCGATGGTGCTACGGCACTAAAATTTGTCTGCAGCCTCGTGATGAGATTCGGCATCCCACATAGCATAATCACAGATAATGGCACAAACTTCGCTCAAGGGGAATTGAAGGATTACTGTGAGACAGTAGGGATTCGACTGGACCTTGCATCTGTGGCTCATCCACAGTCAAATGGTCAGGTTGAAAGGGCTAACGGCCTAATATTATCAGGAATTAAACCACGCCTTGAAGAACCGCTGCGACGAGCAGCTGGAGCTTGGGCTGATGAGTTGGAAGCTGTTTTGTGGAGTTTACGAACTACCCCTAACAGATCAACAGGGTTTACCCCATTTTTCCTGGTATACGGATCCGAAGCCGTGCTTCCCTCCGACATCATCCACGATTCACCGTGAGTTTCCGCCTACAATGAAGAAACAGCTGACGAGGCCAGACAGCTATCTGTGGACCTGATTGAGGAAGCTCGGAACTTACCTGACCAGCGCTCCGCCATCTACCAGCAGAAGCTCCGACGTTATCACAGTCGTCGAGTTCGGAATCGCTCCTTCATGGCAGGAGACCTAGTCCTCCGCCTTCGACAGGTGAAAGACCATAAGCTGCAATCTCCATGGGAAGGACCCTTCGTCGTTAGCAAAGTGCTTCATAACGGGTCGTACTACCTTGTTGATTTCCGTGAGCTGAAGGATAGACCTGCTAATTGGCACCGGAAACGCAAGCGTGAGGATCCGGATGACATCTACGACGAAACAGATCGCCCTTGGAACATCGCACAGCTACATCCTTTCTACACTTAGCATATTTTTTCCGAGTTACAAACTCTGTAATAGTTATACATGATCAATGAAATAAAGCTTATGGTTCACTCTTTGAGTCTTTTACCTCCTTTACTTGTTCATTTTAGATCGTGTATGTTTTTTCCGACTAAAACCGCAGAGCTGGATGTTTCCGCCTAGGCGTGTATGAAAGTTGTGATTTTCAAAATCGTCCTTTAGGACGTAAGCTTAAGTTTTCTGGTGGAAATTTTTTTCGTTGCGAACTCGTGGATTCCTGGTAGCGACTTCCGGCACCTAGGCTGGGGGCTTGTTTCCGCGGTTATGGACGGACGCCATTGGGCTTCATCGCCGCAGGCGAGCGTTTCCGGCCAAAGGTTTTCCGGCTCGTGGAAGGTCAAATGAGTAAGCCGGAAAATTAACAAACCAGCACTTGCTTTTAACAAACGAAACATGCAAATAATTCTAACGGATAGCAGGATAAGTTTTCCGCCCACGCATAATTGTTTCGTCCCTAGATACTTAAGAATTAAAGTTATATTACAAACCCTCGCTGGGGCCAAAATGATGCATTGTTTCTCCCGCAGGAATAAAAGTTCTCACTCCCCCTTAGCCGGAGAAGTCTTGCCCTCTGGATCTTTTTTCTCGGCATCTTCGGCCGGAGATGACACGTCTTCATCACTTTCTTCTTCTTCTTCAGAAGCTGCAGCGCTGGTCTTGGGTTCCTCTTGGGGAGCATCCTTGGAGCTGGTCCAGGTAAATTGGGTTCCGGATTCCACAGGTCGCGCCTCCGCGTCGCGCTCCTTTTGAAGTTCGGCTTCCAAGGGCTCGTCCGCAGGAAGAACGACCTTGTCGTAGAATTCATTATGCCGGATCCTGCGCGCGATGCGGGTGTCATAGCCGCTCACTGCATCCAGGAGCACATTAACATCCGCATCCGGAGGAACGCCTGTGGTTACCTGCTCAAGATCAAGCTCCGGATTATGTGCCAAGCACATAGTTAAGGTCATTGCAGCTGCACCTCGGGCTGATGATGCTTGTAGATCCGTCACCAGCTCCGGAAGAACGTCCATTTTTCCAACAAGTTTGCGAACGTTGCAAGTGCGACTCCTCTTGATGGATAAGTTGTAGCATATCTTGCGGGAGGCGGAGATGAGATCTTTGCAATCATCGCCCGCAAGTTGAAGAAGGTCGTCTCATGGGAACAAATTCCGATGTTTTTCCGGATACCCAAGCGGCTCTGCATAAGATAATCAGGATATCAGCATGCAATGTGAGCACAAAGAAAAAGGTCGGAGCAAATATCTGGACAAGGTTTCAGCATAGTACCCAAGATATTCTCGATGAGCAAATCCCAGTGATGTTCCGCGGTCTCCATATATTTCTGGAGTCCATTGAGCTCTTTCTGCTGCCTCTTGATGGTCTCGCTGTCAGCATTTCTTTTCAATATAAATTCGCCCGTTTCCCTGATGTGCTCGGAGTTTTTCTCCGCCAGCTGTTTCTCAGCCTGCTCCCTCTTTAGTTCCGCCTCCTTTAATTTCGTTTCCAATTCTTGGTACGAGGAGCGCAGGTTCTCAAGTTCCGACGAGGCTGTAGCAAGGGAAGAGGATGCGCCTATAATAACATAAGTTAAAAGCAAGTTCAAAGTCGGAATATGAGCTAATGACGAAAAAGACGGAAACCAACCTTGGGCGTCCGCCAGTTGTTTGTTCAGTTCCGCATTCTCATCCTTCAGAGTCCGGATATTTTCCGCCTGATTCAGAGTAACGCGGCGCTGAAGGGCAATGTTCTTGTGCAGCTCATAATGCAGCGCCTGCTGTTCCTGTAAAACATAGACAGAGCAGGAGTAAAAATTCGGCCTGTAACAGTGGTTTCCTCCAAAGCATTATTGCCGGAACCTTTCCGCCATAATGCTTGGGGGCTACTGATCCAATTTAAAAAACTTTCCCGGAAGTAATATTTCTCTAAGCATCTAAGCGCTAACTATTTTTTGAGTTTTCGCCTACATGCTTGGGGGCTACTGGGGAGTACCTTTTGCTTGCAGATGAGTTTGTCGAAGAACTGGCCGACATTCTTCTTGAAGTCCTGGATTTCCGATGTCGCGGAATCAGGCTTCCCCCAGGCGTTGTTCAGCATGGCGTTGAGCAAGTCTTGTTCAAGCTCCCATTTCTCCGCCTCGATTAACTTGTTGAAAAACTTGGTAGCATATGCCTTGGGGGTGGAAGTGGTGTCAGCCGGATCTCCAAAGTTTTTCGGAAAAACGACGATGTCGCCAGCGCCGTCTCCGGCCTTCTCAGAAGAAGTGACTTCAGCCTCTCCTTGGCCTTGTTCTTCTGCGTCTTCTTGGGCAGGGCCTTTGGCCTTAGGATCTTCTCCGCCCACTTTCTCGCTGCTAACCGGAATAATTTCCGGTGGAGTGTTTGTGGCAGGAGGGGGAGATTGATCAGCCTGAGGGGGAGACGGCCGAGGAGTAGGGTGGGAGGTACTTGGCGGAGCTGGAGTAGTAGGACCAACTGCCGGAGACTTTTTCATGTATTTAGTGATAGGCTCTTGGCCGATGGTCCGCGTGGCAGTGGTACTCGGATTCCTGCAAACAAGTGAAAGGGATCGAATAAGAAATAATTTCGCCCAGATAGAGGTGCACCATATTCGGAAACTTACGGGGCGCCGGGGATGATGGGGCGCGAGCGCTGGCCAGCTGTTGAAAGCATCTTCAAGCGTGCACGTTCCGCTTTCCTCGAGTCTAGCGGAGGTGGCTTTACGGTCTTGGACTTCTTGGCGGAGGCCTCGCCGCTAGCTCCGGCTTCAGAGCCGGAAGCTTTGGCGCGGGGACGCTTCGAAGGTCGAGGGGCCGCCTTGCGGGGTGCCTGTTCCTCTTCCTCCTCATCGTCTTCCGGAACCTCCTCTGCCGCGTCGCCGCTGACAGGGACACGAAGAATGGTGCGGAAGTTTTCCTCCGCCAAAGTGTTGAGCTGGAAGGAATATGAATAAAAGTCAGAGTTAACATCCAAAAACTTGTGAAGTTTGAAGCAACGAAAAGAACAGAGCTTACTGGAGGACACTGGTCGTTTGTGTAGATATCCTTGATCAGTTCCGGGACCTGTTGGCCCCTAGGAATCTTCACCAGCGTCTTGAACCTTCTCTTCAGGGAGTCGGCCGGAAGATCATGGCGAGTGACTCGGAGGAGATCGTCCGCCCCAGTATAAGCGCACATCAGGCGTGCGTTGTAGCGCAGGGGCTGGATTCTCCGGGAAAACCAGCTGAGGGTGAGCTGGGCTCCGGTCAGTCCGTCATGGACTAGCCAGGAGATTCTCCGCGCTGCCTTCTCCAAGATAGGGGTTTGGGCAAGCGAAGGAACGAAGCTCCAGCTTGCGAGCTCTTCCGGAGGCTCGTTGATGAACTTGGGCAGGCCATCATGTACGTCCGGAACTGAGGCGTTCTTTTCATAGAACCATCCGGCGTTCCAGTACCGGATAGATTCGTGCGAGTCGTGGGGAGGATACATGCGGCTAGGTCGGAGCATGAACGTCATACTCCCACAGTTCACCATTGCTTTGTCTTTTGTTTCCTTCTTCACCCGGAAGAAGAACTGCCATAGTTTGACATCTGGTCGGATCCCAAGGTGCCCTTCGCAAAGAGTTACGAAGGATGGAGAGGAGGAGGTATGAGTTTGGGCAGATGTTGTGGGGCTGGAGCCCGTATGTGTTGAGGACGGAGAGGAAAAACTCCGAGCAAGGGAGTGATAGTCCACGTTCCACCCAAGCCTTAGTCATAACGATTTCTCCGGCTTCGGGTTTGGGGACGTCGGAATCACGTGTGAAGCTCCAGTGAGTGGAGATCATACCCTCGTTCTGGAGCTCTCTAAGCTCCACATCAGTAGTTGCGCAAGGCCACCACTGACCCCGCTCTCCTTCACGGATCCGGGCCTTGGACGCCCTCTTGTTTTCCGCCTCCTGTACTTTGGCTGCCATCCTAGCTTGCCCCTCGAGTTCTTCTTGAAGTTCTTTGAGGGAGGGGATCCGGCCTGGAGCGGTGCTGGAAGATGCGGAAAACGGTTGAGCTAGTCTAATGTCGGAAACATATGGTGGCAGGAATGATATGGGATCCGGACATATTGGTTCTAATGGATTGGGATCCGGGCTACTCGGAGAGCTACCAGTACAGTGCGATGAATCGAGTGGCATGCTTCCGGCTGCGCCCATACAAATTATTTGGGTACCCGGATCTACACTACGTTTGTCTTCTACAAGGCCGGCGCACGTACCGTTAATGGCGCGGTGGCTCGACGGAGCTCCGGTGAAGACGAGGTCGCCGGACTTGAGAGAAATCACCTCGCGTGACCACGAATCAGCGGCGGGAAGGATTTCCCGTTCAACCGAAGGGATCTTGGCGCGAGGGGAGGCTTGGACTGGCGGCACGCGGAGTTCACCGTGGTGAAGTTCGCCGGAGTCAAGATCTATCGGGCGGCGCGGCGCGAGGAGAAAGATGAAGTGGTGAGGAGAGGTGAAAGAATGAGGAATTACCGAGCCGCGGGGTATTTATAGGCCACGCGCGGAGATTCGGGATTCGGATCCGACGGTGGAAACGGAACGGTCACACCGTTGGATGGACGACACATGTTTTAGGTTAAGTGCGGTAAAACGATGTGGAGGTAACTTAACCATGCACTCCCGAAAATTCCGGCTAAAGATTTGCATCTGCGAAAATTTAGCACGGGAAATAAGGAGGTTGTGCACGGGAAAGGCGGAGTCTCCGTCGTTATACGTGATCTGAAGATGAAGGACTTCCGAGTGAATGAACCCGGAATCAAGTGAAAGTTTTGAAGCTCTTCAAGATTCTCTTCGGATCCGAGCTGAATGAAGTCGGAGGAATGATGAATCTCGGAGAACTTCGGGGGCTACTGTTGTGGGTATACTTTATGGGTATATCAACGGCATGGCCTAGATCCGGCAAGCCCGGGTGGCCCATAGTTGGTGATGAGGCATGTGGCCCATCGGGCGTCCCAGTTGCTGTAGATCATGAAGGATGAAGTCCAGCCCAGGAACAGGAAGCCGGATCCTAACCGACCTACGAAGGAGGCCGGATCCGTGGAGGCCCATAAAGTATCCGGATCCAGCACGTACTTGGAGGAAGGCGGATCCTTGACGTACACGGCAAGACATTGTACCGTAGTTAGGCAACTTGTATTCCGGCTAGGACTCTCCATGTAAACCCTAGATCCGTGCGCCTATATAAGCCGGATCCCGGGAGCCCTAGAGGCACAACCACAACTCATTGTAACAATGCGAAAGCGCCCAGATAATTCCAGACAAGCAGCAGTAGGCCCTGTCATCGTGCAGGTGTTCCGAAGCTGGGTAAATCGCGTACCACCGTCCCGAGAGCACTCCGCCCTATGGCCCCTACTTCTTCTCCCCCTCGTGAGGATCCCTCCTCCGAGGTACTGTCGATTAGGCAACGACATATCAACTCCCCCAAGCTTAGCTTATTGCTTGTCCTCAAGCATTTCAGTTAACAACTGAGTGCGATAAAAGAACTTTCACGAACACATTTGTTCATATGATGTAAATATTCTCATGATATGGGCAAGTACTTAGGCAATAAGATACATGCAAATAAAATCATCTAGTAGCTATGTCAATCATGGAAAAGGTACCAAAAAATTAATAATAAGCATCATGAATCATGTCTATCAGCAGGATTGCAATGTTCATAAAAGGATATGATAAAGTGGTATCCCGCTTGCCCGTATTTGTACAGCAAAACATAAATGCTCGGGCACCTTTGAAGTTCATGGAAAGACTAGAAGTAGAGATTGTCAAAGATAAAAGCATCAAAGTTATACCAAAGTTAATCACATTTTGGGACAAGCATATTATACTAAGAATGACAGTTGTGCTCTCAAGAAAGTGCTCAAAGAAAGGATGGTGACTCAACATAAAAGTAAAAGATTGACCCTTCGCAGAGGGAAGCAGGGATTAACATGCGCTAGAGATTTTCATTTTTAAAACAGGAGTAAAATTATTTTGAGTGGTGTTTGTTGTTGTCAACGAATGGTAATGGGTACTCCAACTACCTCGTCAACCATACTTTCAAGAGTGGCTCCCATGAAGGACGTTATCTCTACCAGCAAGGTAGATCATCCCTCTTATCTTTTGTTTACACACGTACTTTAGTTTTATTATGGGCGACACTCCCCCCAACCTTTGCTTACACAAGCCATGGCTAACCGAATCCTCGGGTGCCTTCCAACAATCTCATACCATGGAGGAGTGTCTATTTGCAAAATTAAGTTGCTTACTGATGAATCAGAGCAAAACATGTGAAGAGAATTATTAATGAAGTTTGATTAATTGGGGTTGGGAACCCCGTTGCCAGCTCTTTTTGCAAAATTATTGGATAAACGGATGTGCCACTAATCCATTATGAAAGTCTGTCAAAAGTAAATGACAAGGTTGAAAGATAAACACCACATACTTCCTCATGAGCTATAAAACATTGACACAAATTGAGAAGCATTTTGAAGGTTTAAAGGTAGCGCATGAGAATTTACTTGGAATGGTTTGAAATGCCATGCATAGGTATTTATGGTTGACACTTTGGAATAACTTGGTTTTCAGGGGTTTGGAAGCACGAGCAGCGTTCCCGCTCAGTACAAGTGAAGGCTAGCAATAGACTGGGGAGCGACAATCAAGAGAGCAGTAACCGTCATAATCATGCTTGCGGCAAAATAAATTAACGGAGGCATAAAAGTGATACAAGAACTCTAAGGCAAATTAAATCATCGAGGCTTAATTGACTTTTGTTCAGTCATATGCATGCGTGAGCATGTGCCAAGTCGATTCAAATGAATTATTCAGAGGAGGATACCACAATGTCATACCTATTTATGAATAAAACAATGCAAGCAAACATCCATGACATGCTACTCATATTAATAAACTGGAGCTAAACATGAGAGATCATGAACTACTAAACTTTCTTAAATGACATATACCTCACATGAACCAACTAAGCATGCTCACATGGATGAGTATATGTACAAAAATGAAAACAAATAGAGTTCATACCAGCCTCTCACCACAGTCGAATTGTCGTAGATCGTCATTATTGCCTTTCACTTGTGTAGCTTGAATAATATGGAATGAAAACCACGCTCCAGCCACCGAAAACCATTGAACTCCATAATGAACTTTACAAAACCAAAGGAGAACAGGAAATATTTTTGGTGTTTTCGAATTGGAAACAAGAACAAAAAGAAAACAAACAAACAAAGCAAAATCATTTTGGATTTTCTTATAGCAAACCGACGATAGCAAACAAAGCAAAATAAAAGCAAGAAACCAAAATAAACAAATGGTGGAGAGAAACAACAGAAATATTTTTGGCCTTTTTTTGTTTTAGGAAAGAAACAAAGCAAAAACAAGAAAATGAAAACTAGAAGAGTCACATAAACACAAAGCAGCAAGAATTCGTCAAACTTGATAGCAGTACAGTAATCGATTTTTAAGAAATTCTTCCACTGCCCAGCTCGAAAAGTGTTCAACTAATGAAAGTTAGATAACAACCTGTGGAACATGTAAAAAAATTGGCTTCGCAAAATAACATTCTGGCTTTTTTTGAGAATTTTTTTGGTATCAGTCCAGAATCTGTGTTTTCAGGCAGCACTTCCCCAAATATCATCTCCCTCTTATTAGAAAACCACTTTAAGAAGCTAAACAAGTATGTACAAGTATCCAGCAACTATAATATGCAAAGAATGAGTGATGTCGGTATACCTCCCCCCAAGCTTAGGCTTTTGGCCTAAGTGGAGATCAACCCCAGCGAGGGTCAGGGTTCCACGCCGGTGGATCATACATGGCGTAGTCATAATAAGGTCCTGGTGCAGAAGAAAAGGGTGAAGGCTCCACATGCCCAAAATGTTGATGCGAAGAGCTTGCTGCATCGGATGACGAGTCGAGGTGTTCTTCAGCCTCCTCCGTGCCGTCCTCTGCATGGTGGCCATTCCCCTCTATGTATGCATTCAGTTCTTCTTCCGTGACCGACCAATTTTGCCTGGAATCAAGGTTAAACAAAGCAGGTGCAGGAAATCCTACTAGCTTTTCAGTTTTCTTAGTTGTTCTCAAATTTTTCTTGTAAAATGTTATCTTGTAAGACAGGTTAATCAAGTTAGACAAATCAGAAACAAATTCATGTTTAATCATGGAGATAATGTCAAGTTTCTCCGTGGAGAGCTGAATATCACGATGGTGAGGTTCTACGCCATGCATAGCTAATAAACGAGAGGCGATGAGACCTCCACAAATCCCCCTTCTCACGGTTAGTAGCAAGTCTATAGGCTATCAAAGCACCCAAATTATAAGTCTTATCACCTTGCAATGCAGCAGCTAGAAAAGCCAAATCTTGAATAGATAACTTACTTGCATTCTTTCTAGCAAGAACGCACTTGGTGATGAAATAACACTACAAGAAAAGTTGCCATGGCCGACGAAGTTGAAGTCGCGCCGTGGTTGCTGGTGTACCATGGCCGACGATTTTTGGTCTCTCCGTTGTGCATGTCAAAACGTTTTTTTTCTCGTTTTTGAGGCCACCTAGCCCGACGAAAACGGCCAAAACGTGGCGTATGGTGGCCCGGGACGTGGTGCATCTCGAAATCTCGGGTTCGCCGGCCGAGTCAACGCAAATCCGCACCGCCGAGGGATGTAGAGCCCAGATGGCAGCCTCTCTGGCATTGTTTTTTTCTCGATCGCGCCATCTCGTTCAACGTTCTCCGATCGAGCCGTTTACGATGCAGGATCATGGGTCCCACATGTCATCCTCTATGAACCAAAATTCTTTCTATTCTTGGATTTTTTTTGACCCCCTGATTTCTGGCTACTTCCTTTTTCTTTTGATCCCTTGCCACATTGGAAACGTTGAGACCGCTGCTGCTAAATGGGACCCGCATGTCATCCTCTATGTGCAATCAACTTTCTTTTCTTGGAGTTTTTTTTGGCACCTCAAATTTGGTCACTTGCCTTTTTTCTTTCGATCCTCTGCCGCCTCTCAAACGGTGATACCGCTGCTGCTAACTGGGACCCGCATGTCATCCTCTATGTACTATAAAACTTTCTTTTCTTGAATTATTTTTGGCACCTCATATTTGGTCACTTACCTTTTTCTTTCGATCCCCTGCCGCCTATCAAACGGTGATACCGCTGCTGCTAAATGGGACCCGCATGTCATCCTCTATGTACTATAAAACTTTCTTTTCTTGAATTATTTTTGGCTCCTCATATTTTTTCACTTGCCTTTTTCTTTCGATCCCCTACCGCCTCTCAAACGGTGATACCGCTGCTGCTAAATGGGACCCGCATGTCATCCTCTATGTACTATAAAACTTTCTTTTCTTGAATTATTTTTGGCTCCTGATATTTTTTCACTTGCCTTTTTCTTTCGATCTCATGCCACGTTTGAAACGTTGAGGAACCTGCAGGCTCATGGGACCCGCATGTCATCCTCTATGTACTATAAAAGTTCATTTTCTTGGTTTTTTTCACCCTCTGATTTTTGGCAATTTACTTTTTCTTTTGATCCCCTGCCGCCTCTCAAACGGTGATACCGCTGCTGCTAAATGGGACCCGCATGTCATCCTCTATGTACTATAAAACTTTCTTTTCTTGAATTATTTTTGGCTCCTCATATTTGGTCACTTGCCTTTTTCTTTCGATCTCATGCCACGTTTGAAACGTTGAGGAACCTGCTGGCTCATGGGACCCGCATGTCATCCTCTATGTGCTATAAAAGTTTATTTTCTTTATTTTTTTTTCACCCTCTGATTTTTGGCTATTTCCTTTTTCTTTTGATCCCCTGCCGCCTTGGAAACGTTGGGTAAGCTGCTGACTCATGGGACCCGCATGTCATCCTCTATGTACAATCAACTTTCTTTTTCTTTTGATCTCAAGCCGCATTTGAAACGTTGAGACCGCTGCTGCTAAATGGGACCCGCATGTCATCCTCTACGTACAATAAAGTTTCTTTTCTTGGATTATCTTTGGCTCCTGATATTTTGTCACTTGCCTTTTTCTTTCGATCTCATGCCGCCTTTGAAACGTTGAGTAAGCTGCTGGCTCATGGGTCCCGCATGTCATCCTCTACGAACAATAAAAGTTTCCTTTCTTGGAGTTATTTTTTACCCCTAATTTCTGGCTATTTGCCTTTTTCTTTTGATCTCCTGCCCCCTCTGAAACGATGAGGACGCTATTGGCAGGTCAGTCCCACATGTCATCCTCTATGTGTTATCACCCGAATTTGACCGAGTCAGAGGTGGGCCGCGATCAGGATGGGCTTGAAGATTATACATGGAAGAATATATGTGAATCGGCCTTTTATACAAAGTTTGGGCTAGTTTGCCCATGTATCTGTAATATAGTAGGATACGATAGAGTTTGGCTCGTGCACGGTTGGGATTATTCCCACGTTAGAAAGTCTACGGACTATAAATATGTATCTAGGGTTTATGAAATAAACAACAATCACGTTCACCACAAATCAATCTAGGCGCATCGCCAACTCCCTTGTCTCGAGGGTTTCTTCCGGGTAAGCATCATGCTGCCTAGATCGCATCTTGCGATCTAGGCAGTACAGGTTTATTCGTTGTTCATGCGTTGCTCATACTGAAGCCTTTTTGATGACGAGCAACGTAGTTATCTTAGATGTGTTAGGGTTAGCATTGTTCTTCGTATCATATGCTGTCGTAGTGCAACCCTTAGACATCTAGCCGCCCTTACACCTATCTTAGGTGTAGGGGCGGCACCCCGCTTGATCATTATTTAGTAGATCCGATCCGTTATGGTTGCTCCTTGTTCTTCAAGGATTAGTTTAATATCTGCATAGTTAGGCCTTACAAAGGGTTGGAGGATCCAGCGACGCGTAGGGTGTAGTTTGCTAGCCCTAGACGGGACGTTCCGGGGATCAACCTTGTGTTGGTTTTTAGGCCCTGTCTAGGATCAGCTTACGATCACCGTGCGTGGCCGCGAGGCCCAATCACGAGTAGGACGTTCCGATTATGCGGTGAAAACCCTAAATCGTCGTAGATCATTTTAGCTTTATCTTGATCAAGCAGGACCACCATATATTCGTACACCTCGTGCGAATCATGGGTGGATCGGCTCCTTGAGCCGAATCACAGGACAACCTGAGAGCCGATCGAGGCTCGTATTTAATGTTTACGTGTATGCCATGCAGGAAACTAAGCGAGGCATCTCCATCACCTTCCTGACCAGGTATAGGTCAGGTGGCACGCCCTTGCACCAGCATCGGACGTGCGTGCCGGAGTCTTTGCGGGCCGTCGCTTGGAGGGACCAGGGCCAGCCGCAGCCCTAAGTTGCTCCCGGCTCTCCTGTGTTGCCCGTCGCTGCTCGCCGGTGGGTTTCTGACCGCAACACATTCTGGCACGCCCGGTGGGACCATCTTCGACATCAACCACATCGCCATCTACATCTGAGATGGCGGACGGCACTCCAGTCACATACGAGGATCTGACCGAGGAGCTCAAGAAGAAGTATGACGAGGTCAAAGCGATCCTCGAAGCCGACCCCATCGGCTCTTTTCACAGAACCCGTTCACATGGCATCAGGTGGAAAGGGTTCTCGCCTGAAGGTGGGCTCGATGGAATAGACCTGTCCGCCCCGTCAGAAGAACGCACCAGGTCCCTGCGTCAGGAGATTAACTACATGGTGGCTCACTCGCTGCACCGCCACTCTGAGAACCTGGTGAACACTTTGGAGCGTGTTGCTCTTCGGGTGATCCAGGAAATCATGAGGCACCAGTACTCTCCGTCAGGACCAGCTCTCGGGACATACCAAGGAGAGATGCCACTCCAGTCCCGTCCACCGCTGCCATTTGCGTTGGCAGCACCAGAAGTGCCAAATTCACCGGCATTCGTCGTCTACAAGATCGGTGGTGACCCTAGTGACTGCCAGTTCTTGCATGAGGCACCTAAGGAGATCCCTCACGGGTACACGTGCACATACGTGCCAGACTGCGGTAACTGGGCGCTCACAAACCAGGCCGCAACAGCAGGGACTTCTGGAACAACAGGAGGAACTTCGGGAACAGATCTTGAGAAGCAGACGTGGCTAGCTAAGTATGCCACTCCGACAAACCTCCAGAGCTCAGCTCCTGCAGTTGGCTCAGAGTTGGAAAAACAAGCATGGCTGGCTAAGTATGCCACTCCGGCGAATCTTCAGAGTTCGACTCCTGCAGCCAGCACCGCGGATCAAATCAGTACGATCCTGAGAGACCAGTTCGGCATGGTGCCGAAAAGGAGGACAATCGGCTATTCCAAGCCGTACCCCAACGAGTACGAGTTGGTCCCGCTACCACCCAAATATCGGCTCCCTGATTTCTCAAAATTCAATGGATCAGATGGTTCCAGCTCCATCGAGCATGTGAGCCGATATTTGGCGCAGCTAGGAACGGCCTTAGCATCGGATCCACTACGCGTGAGGTTCTTCGCACAGTCCCTCACGGGATCGGCTTTCGGGTGGTACACTTCGTTGCCACCGGACTCGATCCGGACTTGGAAGCAGTTGGAAGAACAGTTCCACATGCAGTATCACTCAGAGGCTTCGGAGTCTGGCCTTGCCGATCTAGCACAAATACGTCAGAAGCGTGGAGAAACTGTGGCAGAATACGTCCAGCGCTTCAGAAATCTTAGGAACCGATGTTATTCGGCTCGTGTGACTGAAAAGGAAGCAGTCGAGTTGGCAGTGGTGGGCCTTGCGTCACCAATCAAGGATATGGCCTCCCAAGCAGACTACCCTTCACTAGCGCACATGGTTCAGAAACTGTCGGCATATGAACAGCGCCACCCGGACTTGTACCAGGACAAATTCAAGCGTGCGGTAGTCCTGGTTGAGGCAGATGAAGACGAAGGTTCTGCGGGAGATCAAGAGGTAGCAGTGGCTAAATGGACTCGGGGGGGAACCCCCATATCCTGCAAATGGGTTAAGCCACCAGGTCCGCCCAGAGGGTTTGATTTTGACGTGACTAAAACTGAGCAAATCTTTGACCTCTTACTCAGGGAGAAGCAGTTGAAGTTACCCGAAGGCCTCAAAATCCCCACGGTATAGGAGCTGAATGGAAAGCCATACTGCAAACGGCATAACTCGTTCTCCCATGCCACCAACGACTGCAGGGTGTGGCGTCAGCAGATCCAAATGGCGATAGAACAAGGACGTCTGATTTTTAACCAGTACGCCATGAAGGTCGACACCCACCCCTTTCCCGCCGTTAACATGGTGGAGTGCACTTACCCTGAAGGTTGCCAGCCAGGATTCTCGTTCAGCATCAACATGGTAGGACCTGGGCACCACTCTGGCAAAGATAGAGACGAGGGCAGCTGCTCTCGTAGCAAGGACACGGAGGAGGCCGCTCCACGCGATCGGCTCCGTCACGATGGCAAGCGCTACATCACAGAGGGAGAAGTGAAGAATGTAAGATATCAGCGACCTCTCTCCGATCACCTCCTCAACAAGTACGTGAGTCAATATAGCCAACGCCGACGATCCAGCGACGATGATGATAGAGACCGTCTGGCTAGGAACGCCAGGAGACATCGTCGGCATGATCGCGATGAGGAGGAGTACGAGCGCCGTGCCAAGGAAAAATCGAGGGAGCAAGACGACGAGGATAGGCATTGGGACTGCCCCTTCTTCAGACACTGCTGGGATTCAGGAATGAGCAGATTGCCTACAATCGGCAACTGCCCAGAATGTAAACAAAAGAGGAAGGATGCAGCTAACGTGTCCGTGTTCAAACGTCTAGGGCCTCTCCCACCTCGGAACAAGCACGCTGAGTCCCCTCGGGTGGAAGATCTCGAGGATTTGGAAGACGATGAAGAAGAAGAAGAAGACAGGTACCACCGGCCAAGGTGGTGCCCTGATGGACTCAGCCGTTCCCAAAAGCGTAGGGTTCAGCGACTGCGCGGCTTGGAGGAAGCCGGAAGGTTATATCTACACACGCTGAGGAAGGCGCGGCCTGATCTGGCCGCGAAAATTCAGCGAACCCTGGATGGAGAGGGTCGACCACAAAAAATGGAGTGGCGCCCCAAGCAAAGGAAAGCCGATGATGAAACATCGGCTGGCACAAACATGGTGTTCATCCTTCCTACAGAGTTCAGTGCTCCAGGATTAGACGAGGCACCTGTGGCACAACTTGACTGCGGCCCACGGCCGGTTATCTTTGAGAAGCCACGAGAAAGAAGCTACAGACATCTGAAGGCCCTGTACTTGCGAGGTTATATCGATGGGAGGCCTGTCAATAAGATGCTGGTGGACACCGGAGCGGCAGTCAACATTATGCCATACTCTATGCTACGTCGGTTGGGACGCTCTAGCTCGGATCTGATCAAGACCAACGTGACATTGAGCGATTTCAACGGCCAAGCGTCTGACGCACAAGGTGTTCTGAATGTGGATCTGACCGTAGGAAGGAAAACCATCCCTACGACGTTCTTCATCGTCGATAGCAAGAGCACCTATGTTGTTCTCCTAGGAAGAGATTGGATCCACGCCAACTGTTGCATTCCCTCCACGATGCACCAATGCGTAATACAGTGGGATGGAGATGAGGTAGAGGTCATCCAGGCCGATGAATCAGCCAAGATTTCAACGGCTGGCATGAACGCTTGGGAAACAGCAGGCCAAGAGCCACTCTCAGGTATCAATTTGGACGATTGCGAGCGCATCGACGTGACGAAGGGCAGGGTTAGGCTGGTCTTATCCACCGGCCTGACCGTGTAGCAAGAACAAACCGATGAGCAAACGTGGCGAGGCCAATCCTTGGGATCGGCCCCAAAGATCTATGAAGGAACATTACAAAACCTTCATTGAGCGCTTCGATCAATATGGAGGCCGATTCCAGCAATCGGCCAAAATTATCCTCACCACATGTTCTGCTTGTGTTCAACATCGATCTACTGGGCAGCGGTTTTACGTCGGCTGATGAGTTAGGAAAAATCAACATTGGTCCTACCGGAGCCGACGTGCAAATACATGTGCCTTGGTTAACTACAGAGCCGATATCTGCAGTTCCTTGACAGATTCGGCTCGGGGGGCACTTAATCAGATGAACGTTGGGGGCCGATAGAAACAATCGGCCAGTAAAAAAAAATTTCATGATATACAGCCGATGCAAGGACATCGACTTTAGAACTAAGAAACGAAGTCCAGTTCATCTGTGAGGCCCTCTACTTCCTCGAGGGGGCAAACAGTGAGAGCTTCCTCAGCTGCAATAAGCCGATTGCAGCAGGACTGTCAGAAGTCAGTTTTGGCGTACAAGGCGGCCTTTTGCTCGTTAAGCCGTTGGTGTTTCGTCTGCAATATCGGCTTTCAACGGAGGAAGAGGCAATCGATGGGGTCAAGAGCGGCTGAATCGACAGGGTGGCTGTCTCAGAATTACCTGAGTTCAAAGCCTTTTGTCTGATCTGTGCATCCTCACCCGTATTCTCGCCTTGGCTGAGGCTCGGGGGGCAGCTGGCCCGGTAGATGCTCTGTTTTAGAAGCCGATTGAGGCGTCATCGGCTGATCCTTCATTGCAACCTTCTTCAAAAATGGTGAGTTCTTGCAGAAGAAGATCATTGGGCCTGGTGGGAAGAATTTAAAGGCTCTCTTGAAGACTCCACATTATCCACCAGATCTCAAGGTCATCAGTTGAAGAATTGAAGGATGGATTGTAAACGACCGATGCGTTGCTATCGGCTCATTAAGCATTGGCTAAGTGGACAAATCGGCAAAATCAGTATAAGGGGAAATCGGCTAAATTGGTTCAAGGGAAATCGGCAAAATCAAATTGGGGAAATTCTTCATTGATAAGCCAGATTTCTTACATAAAGAGCTGATTGCTCCCAAAAGGAAGTACTAGGGGATACATTGCCCCGTCTACTGCTACTGATCCTATGCTAATGGTCCTATCTATGGGCCGTCGCTGCCCTCGTCGTCGCCGTCATCGCCGCTGTCGGCGCTACTCCTGGCGGGCTCATCGTCGCTGCTCCAGCGGCCGCCGGCCGGGCCCTCATTGTCCTCATCCTCCTCGTCAGCGTCGTCGTCGTCGCTGTCGAAGTCGCTGAGGTTCCCCGGCCAGGGACAGAAGCGTTTGGCCGGCGGCTCGTCGGAGGAGGTGTCGTCCTCCTCCTCCTCCTCCTCCTCCTCCTTCTCCTCCTCCTCCTCCTCGGGAGAGGTGAAGGCGTCGTAGGAGAAGCGATCGTCATCGCTCTCCTCCTCCGTTTCCCCGTCGGCGAGGAAGCGGAGGTCACTTTCCCCGTCGGTCAAGGACTTGTCGTCCTCAGACCAGACGGAGAAATCATGGCTGGATTCCTCCCCGGCCTCGATGGCGCGGCGGGTGTTGGCTGCATGGACCTCCTCCGGGTTCTGCTCCAGCGTCGGCTCGCGGGAAGAGGAGGACTGGGTGGAAAGGTCCGATGAAGCAGAGGAGGAAGAAGACATGGTGGCGCAGGAGGGCTTTTGGAGTGCTAATGCGAAGGGGATGCGGAAGTAAACTGTTTGGAGCGGTTAAATAAAAGGGGATATAGTGGAAATTCAATGCCACAGCAGTTTCCGAGGAAGTGGTGCCTAAAAAAAAAACTGCCAGGTCACGCGGAGAAGTTGAGAAGGCAAGGCATCATGATACTGCGACGGTTCTGCCACGATATGACCCGACGAAGAAAAAGCAGAGTGATTTTGGAATTATCAATTCCAAAACCAGGGGGGCATGTGTTATCACCCGAATTTGACTGAGTCAGAGGTGGGCCGCGATCAGGATGGGCTTGAAGATTATACATGGAAGAATATATGTGAATCGGCCTTTTATACAAAGTTTGGGCTAGTTTGCCCATGTATCTGTAATATAGTAGGATACGATAGAGTTTGGCTCATGCACGGTTGGGATTATTCCCACGTTAGAAAGTCTACGGACTATAAATATGTATCTAGGGTTTATGAAATAAACAACAATCACGTTCACCACAAATCAATCTAGGCGCATCGCCAACTCCCTTGTCTCGAGGGTTTCTTCCGGGTAAGCATCATGCTGCCTAGATCGCATCTTGCGATCTAGGCAGTACAGGTTTATTCGTTGTTCATGCGTTGCTCGTACTGAAGCCTTTTTGATGACGAGCAACATAGTTATCTTAGATGTGTTAGGGTTAGCATTGTTCTTCGTATCATATGCTGTCGTAGTGCAACCCTTAGACATCTAGCCGCCCTTACACCTATCTTAGGTGTAGGGGCGGTACCCCGCTTGATCATTATTTAGTAGATCCGATCCGTTATGGTTGCTCCTTGTTCTTCATGGATTAGTTTAATATCTGCATAGTTAGGCCTTACAAAGGGTTGGAGGATCCAGCGACGCGTAGGGTGTAGTTTGCTAGCCCTAGACGGGACGTTCCGGGGATCAACCTTGTGTTGGTTTTTAGGCCCTGTCTAGGATCAGCTTACGATCACCGTGCGTGGCCGCGAGGCCCAATCACGAGTAGGACGTTCCGATTATGCGGTGAAAACCCTAAATCGCCGTAGATCGTTTTAGCTTTATCTTGATCAAGCAGGACCACCATATATTCGTACACCTCGTGCGAATCATGGGTGGATCGGCTCCTTGAGCCGATTCACAGGACAACCTGAGAGCCGATCGAGGCTCGTATTTAATGTTTACGTGTATGCCATGCAGGAAACTAAGCGAGGCATCTCCATCACCTTCCTGACCAGGTATAGGTCAGGTGGCACGCCCTTGCACCAGCATCGGACGTGCGTGCCGGAGTCTTTGCGGGCCGTCGCTCGGAGGGACCAGGGCCAGCCGCAGCCCTAAGTTGCTCCCGGCTCTCCTGTGTTGCCCGTCGCTGCTCGCCGGTGGGTTTCTGACCGCAACACTATGAACAATAAAAGTTTCCTTTGATGGATTTATTTTGAACCCCTAATTAATTTCTGGATATTTCCCCTGCCGCCTTGGAATCATTGAGGATGCTGCTGCCTCATGGGTCCCGCATGTCATCCTCTCAGAACGGTAAATGTTTATTTTCTTGGATTTTGTTGACCAAACGATTTTTGGCTTATTTTTTCTTTCGATCACGTGCAGCCTTTAAAACGTTGAGGACGCTGCTGGCTCACGGGTCCCACATGTCAACCTCTATGAACAATAAACGCTGAGGATGCTGCTGCCTCATGGGTCCCGCATGTCATCCTCTCAGAATGAAAATGTTTCTTTTCTTGGATTTTTTACCAACAGATTTATGGTTTATTTTTTCTTTCCATCCCCTGCCGCCTTTAAAACGTTGACGACGTTGTTGGCTCATGGGTCCCCGATGTCAGCCTCCCCGTACAAGAAACATATGATATCTTGATTATTTTGCAGACAATAAACAATGTATTGCGCTCTGAGCTATTTCAAACGGATAATTAAATCTTTATTTTTACATAAACAAACTTATATGTTGAATCTCCTTGTTTTTTTGTCTTTGCGAAGCATAGGACTTTCCTGTTTTTTTAGAAAATTCGGAACTTTCCTGTTTTGGAGTGGGCTGAAATTGTACGAGTCAAAAGGCCAAGCAGGATAGTTCGAAGGCCCAGATGTCCAGATGCAGCCCAATTGAAATCTTTCTTCTTGGATTTTTTTCACCCCCTGATTTTTGGCTACTTCATTTTTCTTTTGGTTCTGTGCCGCCTTGGAAATGTTGAGACCGCTGCTGCAAAATGGGACCCGCATGTCATCCTCTACGTACAATAAAATTTCTTTTCTTGGATTATTTTTGGCTCCTGATATTTGGTCACTTGCCTTTTTCTTTCGATCACGTGCAGCCTTTCAAACGGTGATACCGCTGCTGCTAATTAGGACCCGCATGTCATCCTCTATGTACAATCAAGTTTCTTTTCTTGAATTATTTTTGGCTCCTAATATTTGGTCACTTGCCTTTTTCTTTCGATCTCATGCCACGTTTGAAACGTTGAGGAACCTGCTGGCTCATGGGACCCGCATGTCATCCTCTATGTACAATAAAAATTAATTTTCTTTGTTTTTTTCATCCTACGATTTTTGGCTATTTCCTTTTTCTTTTGATCCCCACGCCTTGGAAACGTTGAGTAAGCTGCTAGCTCATGGGACCCGCATGTCATCCTCTATGTCCATCAACTTTATTTTCTTGGATTTTTTTTGACCCCCTAATTTCTGGCTACTTTCTTTTTCTTTTGATCTTAAGCCGCATTTGAAACGTTGGGACCGCTGCTGCAAAATGGGACCCGCATGTCATCCTCTATGTAAATAAAGTTTCTTTTCTTGGATTATCTTGGGCTCATGATATTTTGTCACTTGCCTTTTTCTTTCGATCTCATGCCGCCTTTGAAACGTTAAGTAAGCTGCTGTCTCATGGGTCCCGCATGTCATCCTCTACGAACAATAAAAGTTTCCTTTCTTGGAGTTATTTTTTACCCCTAATTTCTGGCTATTTGCCTTTTTGTTTTGATCTCCTACCCCCTTTGAAACGATGAGGACGCTGTTGGCAGGTCGGTCCCACATGTCATCCTCTATGAACAATAAAAGTTTCCTTTGATGGATTTATTTTGAACCCCTAATTAATTTCTGGCTATTTCCTTTTTTTTTTCTTTGATCCCCTGCCGCCTTGGAAACGTTGAGGATGCTGCTGCCTCATCGGTCCCGCATGTCATCCTCTCAGAACGATAAATGTTTTCTTTTCTTGGATTTTTTTACCAACTGATATTTGGTTTATTTTTATTTTCGATCCCCTGCCGCCTTTGAAACGTTGACGACGCTGCTGGCTCATGGGTCCCTGATGTCAGCCTCCCCGTACAAGAAACATGTGATATCTTGATTATTTTGCAGACAATAAACAGTGTATTTCGCTCTGAGCTATTGCAAACGGATAAATTAAATCTTTATTTTTACAACTTATATTTTGAATCTCATTTTTTTTTTTGTTTTGGCGAAGCATAGGACTTTCCTGTTTTTTTTTTTTGAGAAAAATCCGAACTTTCATGTTCTGGAGTGGGCTGAAATTGTACGAGTCAAAAGGCCCAGAAGGATAGTTCGAAGGCCCAGATGTCCAGATGCAGCCCAATTGAAATCTTTCTTTTCTTGGATTTTTTCACCCCACGATTTACGGCTACTTCATTTTCTTTTGGTCTGTGCCGCCTTGGAAACGTTGAGACCGCTGCTGCAAAATGGGACCCGCATGTCATCCTCTATGTACAATAAAGTTTCTTTTCTTGGATTATTTTTGGCTCCTGATATTTGGTCACTTGCCTTTTTCTTTCGATCTCATGCCACGTTTGAAACGTTGAGGAATCTGCTGACTCATGGGACTCGCATGTCATCCTCTATGTACAATAAAAGTTTGATTTCTTGGATTTTTTTCACCCTCTGATTTTTGGCTATTTCCTTTTTCTTTTGATCCCCTGCCGCCTTTGAAACGTTTAGTAAGCTGCTGGCTCATAGGTCCCACATGTCAGCCTGTATGAACGATAAAGCTTTCCTTTCTTGGAGTTTTTTTGACCCCTAATTTACGGCTACTTTCATTTTATTTTGATCTCAAGCCGCATTTGAAACGTTGGGACCACCGCGCACAATGGGACCCGCATGTCATCCTCTATGTACAATCAAGTTTCTTTTCTTGGATTATTTTTGGCTCCTGATATTTGGTCACTTGCCTTTTTCTTTCGATCTCATGCCACATTTGAAACGTTGAGGAACCTGCTGGCTCATGGGACCCGCATGTCATCCTCTATGTACTACAAAAGTTTATTTTCTAGGGGTTTTTTTTCACTCTCTGATTTTTGGCTATTTCCTTTTTCTTTTGATCCCCTGCCGCCTTGGAAACGTTGAGTAAGCTGCTAACTCGTGGGACCCGCATGTCATCCTCTATGTACAATCAATTTTCTTTTCTTGGAGTTTTTTTACCCCTAATTTCTGGCTACTTTCTTTTTCTTTTGATCTCAAGCCGCATTTGAAACGTTGGGACAGCATGTCATCCTCTATGTACAATAAAAGTTTCTTTTCTTGGATTATTTTTCACCCTCTGATTTTTGGTCACTTGCCTTTTTCTTTCAATCTCATGCCGCCCTTGAAAACGTTGAGGAACCTGCTGGCCCATGGGACCCGCATGTCATCCTCTATGTACTACAAAAGTTTCTTTTCTTGGATTTTTTTCACCCTCTGATCTTTGGCTATTTCCATTTTCTTTTGATCCCCTGCCGCCTTGGAAACGTTGAGTAAGCTACTGACTGATGGGACCCGCATGTCATCCTCTATGTACAATCAAGTCTCTTTTCTTGGATTTTTTTACCCTCTTATTTTTGGTCACTTGCCTTTTTCTTTCGATCTCATGCAGCCTCTGAAACGTTGAGGAAGGCTGTGGCTCATGGGACCCACATGTCATCCTCTATACTATAAAAGTTTCTTTTCTTGGATTTTTTTTCACCCTCTTATTTTTGGCTATTTCCTTTTTCTTTTGATCCCCCTGCCGCCTTGGAAACGTTGATTAAGCTGCTGACACAAGGGCCCCGCATGTCATCCTCTATGTACAATCAACTTGCAAGATCTTGGAGCGAAAGAGCTTGTATAAGTGGGACCCATATGTCATCCTCTATGTACAATAAAAGTTTCTTTTCTTGGATTATTTTTTGCTCCTGATATTTGGTCAGTTTCCTTTTTCTTTTGATCTCATGCCGCCTCTGAAACATTGAGTAAGGTGCTGGCTCATGGGACCCGCATGTCATCCTCTATGTACAATAAAGTTTCTTTTCTTAGATTTTTTTTACCCCCTGATTTTTGCTAACTTGCCTTTTTCTTTTCGATCATATGCCGCCTTTGAAATTGAGGTCGCCGCTGGCTCATGGGTCCCACATGTCAGCCTCTATGAACAACAAACCTTTCCTTTGTTGGATTTATTTTTTACCCCTAATTTCTGGCTATTTGCCTTTTTTTCTTTTGATTCCCTGTGGCCTTTGAAACGATGAGGACGCTGCTGGCAGGTCGGTCCCACATGTCATCCTCTATGAAGAATAAAAGTTTCCTTTTTGGATTTATTTTTAACCCCTAATTTACGGCTATTTGCCTTTTTCTTCGATCCTGCCGACTTTGAAATGATGAGGATGCGGTGGCAGATCGGTCCCACATGTCAGCCTCTATGAACTATAAATGTTTCCTTTGTAGGATTTATTTTTTACCCCTATTTTCGGGCTACTTGCCTTTTTCTTTGAAACGTTGAGGACGCTACTGTCTCATGGGTCCCACATGGCATCCTCTCTGAACGATAAACCTTCATTTCTTGTTAACGACAGGTTTATCAGTATTATTTTCGCAGACTAATACAAGCTCTTTCGCTCCAAGATCTTGTAAGTTAATAGAACAAATCATGGAATTATTAGGATATGTTTTAAATTTCAAATCCACTTTATGAATTTTTGAAAATACCGTGATCTATGTGGGTATGGAGCGATCAAGGATTTTCATATTGGCCATGAGCAGTTTCAAAAATTGCAACCCAATAATTCAAAATAAATACAAACAACTTTTATGTAGAATCTCCGTGTTTTTGTTTTTTGCCAATCATATGATCTGTGGTTCTTTAGAAAAGGGCCAACATTGCATGAGCAGAAAGGCCCATTTGTAGTTATTGGGCTTCGACAGCCGGAGCAAGTAGGCCTATAGAAAATACCTTGTAGATGGCCGTTGGAACCCAAAAGTATTTGTTGCCTAGACTTAGATGCCAAACTCAGCCTTATTGACATGAACCTTGCTATGCACACGACAATTTCAGTCCGATCCGTGTACGAAACACAAGATCCAACCCTTCGTGTGAGGAAGCAGGTGGCGGCACACCTCCCGGATGCTCAATCGTACATACGCATATCATATAGGAGTTGTCGTATGTACATCAGTTCCGTATTGACATGTTTTTTTCTTTGGTTCACATGTGGGGTCCGCACAGTCACCTAGGTCGCACATCTACTTCCTTGCTCGTAGTTGATGCATGTTCAGTTTGGGGATGGGGTGGAACCGAACACACCCCCGTGCCAGTGGATGTACCTTACCCTTTAGCGGCGAAAAAAATAGGAATGGTCCTCTCATGAGTATGATCAACAAGAGGTGGCTATATTATAAAGGACGTACACACATTGTAATTATAGTGCTTAAATAAAGTCAATCCTAAAACAGCCATGCATGGGTTATAATATGAAGGCAACACGAAATACAAAAGCAGGGCAGTGTTCAAATAAACTGATTCAAACTAGTACATACTAAAAACAGTGTACTACTTCTCAACACTTCAAGCATAATAAAAAAGTGTCACTGTTTTTTTAAAGGTAACACCAAACGGGCAATGTTTAAAGCAGGCTTAAACCACATAGCCGCTTGTCGGACACTATCCCAACCATCCTTGGGAAGGCTGATAACTCCCACAGTCTCACCTTCATCTGGCTGGAGGTTGCAGCGCAAAATTTTAGGGTATTGATTATAACGAATATTCCGGTATGCTGTGTAGACGCAGTTTTTCCTCATGAATGGAACCAATGTGCCATCAGGAGCTTTGGATTCATGCTTCTTCAGGTTGGCAATGATTGGGTAATTGAGTCCGAGGAACAGAATGTGGTCGCTGAGGCTGTTAACCTGCCTCCAAAGAAAGTCCCCTGCACGTGCAGTAGATAAGGGATCCAGCTCAAAGACGTAGGTGGCAACAGGAGGATACTGCCGTAGCTGAAGCCCATTAGCAGCATAGGGAATGTCAGGAGGTACTTCAGCATTGGCAATCCCAATCTTGTTTACTGTAAGGATGATCATCAATCGCTTGCCATCAGCAGATGGAGCGAGGAACCACGCGTACTGCTGATCATCCACCACCGGTGGCGGGATTACAAACGGGAGCATCAGGTTTTCTGCAATATTAGAAATGGAGACGAATAGGGTGTTACTAGCAACCATATTCAAACAGCAGCATTGTTCATCGTTCATGCTCACAGTATAAATACGACTATGTAAGCTAAGGACATTGGTCATTCATGTGTTCAAATCGAGTGTCCAATATATCAGTTATACTGCATCCATCCCACGAAACTAGTCTAAACTTCGCCAAAACTAGACACTAGTTAGTGTATACACAGTTATATACTACCTCTGTCCCACCGAAAGTGTCTGAGATTTGTCCAAATTCAGATGTATCTAGACAGTGAAAGCATATAGATACATTCAAATTTTGACAAATATATATCATCTTAAGTTTAAGTCCTGTGCTGTAGTTAATTCCCTTTGTCTTAAGTGATCTATTAGAGAGCTTCCCTGTGACCACCCGAAGGGTAAGAAATGTTTAACTGTATAAGTGGATTGCCTAGACCTTTCCATCAGTTCGGACTTTTGGTTGCGTTGGCTAGTCCATGAAGCTTGACATGGTGTCAGAGCCAGGGTCTCGAGTTCGAGTCCTGGCTTTCGCAATTTATCCTAAAATTGTTGTTGCCCCCTCGGAGTCCACGTATATGCCTCTTGAGCTATACCTCTGAGTCTTTCCACATGTTGACTTGTCTCCCATCACACGTGAGGGGGGTGTTGAATTGTATAAGTGGATTGCCGCCCTTGCGATCAGTTCGGACTTTTGGTTGTGTTGGTAGTGCATGAAGCTTGACAAGAAAGAAATGCTCTTTGTAGCTAACCCCAAGTCTGGTAACATTTGCAAAATAGGTATCAGATGCAGCTATCCATTCAGTAGAAGAATTTGCATTTTAGAGTTGAAGGTTCATAATCTCTTCTCTACTATTGATAGTAAAGGGTACACATGGTATTTGTTTACCTCATTTTCGCGTTCTAAAAAAGGTACGCTATATGGTTGTGCTAAGTTAAACTAATTTAAGTCTGTTCAAGTTTATCGAAAATTATACTACCAACATCTAAAACATCAATATAGGTTCATATATTACAAAAGATATTTAGATTTTATTTTCTCGAACACATGCCTAGTCGTGCATCATTATATATTAGAGCATACAGGGTTGTAGCAAGGCTACGAAAAACTGAGAAAGCAAAAAGAAAGAACTATACAGGGGACTAGAGGCAGCTAACTTTGTTAGGCCTGCAGGTGCTAAATCTTATATATATATGAGGTTGTAGATATTAATCGTAAACTTACTCAAACTTAAATATCATTGAATTAGGAAAAGATAACCTGAGTTATTTTGAATGAGGGGACGTCACAATCACTAATGAAAGATAATTGTAGGAAACTGAAATCTATTCAAGAAAATGGGAGAAAAAATGTATCAAAAACAAAATTAATTATACCATTCTGCAGATTGTTCACCGATATAAACAAAGAACTGTTTGATCTGCATGTAGGTACATCCAATCAAGGCTTTTTCCCCGATCTCTAGAAAATATAAGCTACGCATGTAATTACAAATGATTTTCTTCTATTTTTCTGTTTCTACGTTAACATTTGAGATACTTGTTAATTACATCCATATTCTGCAGTTGCATAGAGTTACTAATTCAGGAATGCATTCACATACGGAGTATACTATGTTTGCTGATGACTGACTAGTACTAATTCATTGCAAGCAACGGTTCATTCATATTCAGATAAAGGATGTGATCGTTAAGTCATATACTTATGAAAGTCCTTATGCATCTCTCTCGATGCGAGATGGCGAGGTCTCTCGTCCTCCTTTTGGAGGCAAAATCAATTAGTTATATATGAAACAATGGGTGTAAAAGGTTATCAAAAAGGGTGCTTTCATAGTGCCACGTTATCTTTTGAGATACTGGTTAATTACACCCATATTCTGAAGTGGCGTAGAGTTACTAATTCAGGAATGCAATCACATACTGAGCATACTATGTTTGTTGGTGACTAATTAGTACTACTAATTCATTGCAAGCAACGGTTCATTCATATTCAGCAAAAGGGGGTGTGATCATTAAGTCATATAAGAAAGGTAAAATATAAACAAGGTAGTTCATGAATAACTTCATTGGTTAAGGCAGTGTATCATGCAATGCAACATAAGGACTGAAAAAATACCATTTGCGGTGTCCCAGAAGTACGTAGAGCCGTCAGTTTCGTCCACTGCAAAAACGTGGCCACGGAGTTCAATGGCATCACAGTAATTTGGATAATCAGGTGCAGGTGTAAGGGCCTCCAGCATTTTCCAGTCGTCACCCCCTTCAAGGTAGAAAATCGTTTTGTCGAACAAGGCGATGAGCTTGTAATCTGCGTACCTCCCACCTTTTGTGGGCACTTGGCAGATTACAATCTTCAACAAATAAATTGCTGGACCCCAGTTAAAAGAGTATGCAGGTCGATATGAAACAATACTATGATGAATCTTCGAATCAGGTAGGGATGGAAGGGGGATATGTCGCTCGGTGTAGACGTTCACGAGGCACCACTCATGATGATCGGCGGCGGTGATCCAGTCGCCGTTCGCGCCAAGCCATTTTCTGTCGTGCATGAACGACAGGGCGACAGAACGGCGAGGATGGTCGAGGGGCACCAGGTCGTACACGGTATCATGCAGACGAGATGCTGTCGCCAGGTCCCAGTGTTCACCGAACCAATAAGCAGGCGGAGGCATCAGCAGGGTTCATCCCAATGGCGCATCTTACCTTCATCCTTGCTGATCATGTCGTAGAGCTCCCTGGAACATGCAGCAAGTCGGACGGTGTAGGTAACGTCCAGATGCGCAGCGATGAGGTCGATGTTGTCGCCGGTGAGAGCCTCCAAGTGGCCGTCCCCGCCGCCCCGGCAAAGCCTAGAATAATCCATCACGTGAAGATGGATTTAGGTGGATGGCGGATGCAACTGCGCTTGGGGTTTTCGGAGGAGAGGGCGAGCGCTATGGAAGGAACGATGCGGCGGCGGCCGGCCGGGGTAAGGAGAGAAAGGTATACGGAGTAGTACTAGTGATGCGGCGTGGTGGGGATCGAGATCCTGCGCGTGCGCGTGATTCTGGGAGGGTGAAGAAGAAGATTTTTTATTTTTTTTGTAACGGGGTGAAGAAGAAGATGATAGACATGCAAGGGGCAAAAACTAGGTAGTACTCTAGGCTGCTGCTGCGACTGGGCGCCGATTTGACTGTTGGTAGACTAGCACGCCACCCATCTATAAATTTGCGACGACGTTTGGTGCAGTGATGTCTCGTCACATCAGGTTGACCAGAGAGGGTTTTTTTTTTACAGTTTCCATTTCGATATATTTTTCTCCAATAATCGTAGTTCTCTACATGCCAGAGACACGTACCTTAACACGTGGGCAGCATGCAACCGCGCGAGCACCAAAATGGAATGAGAAATGTTTTAGAGCAGAACTTCATTTTCAATGCCTTTCCTAGCTTGGTTTGGAAACCGGACAGAGCTTCAGTGACTTGATGCTTCCAAGATACATTGTGACTGTGTCCCACCATCTACCATCCATTTGAGATCCAACGTTCCAAACTATCTCTTATTTCGAAGCTAAAAAAGAAAAACTATTCAGAAAATTTTGAAAAAAAATCCAGTAATATGTAGATTCCTTGTTTTAAAATATATGAATATTTCATCCCATTCGGATGACTAGCTTGTGATCAAATAGATTCTTACGTACTCGAGCACTAGTTTAAACTAAATATATATTTGCTCACAAACCTATGATTCAAATTGAATGAAACTTCACCAAAATATAAACCGAAATATGCATGATTTACTAGAAGTTTTTCAAAATTTTCATGGTCCATGGGGTCCTCCAAAGTGCAAGCTTTTTTTTTCTTGGTTGGTACTTCAAAACCGAGTTTGGATGGTGGCAAGACTTGCACAAAGAGGATGTCAAAATTTTGGCCTTTGTGAACTTTGCAATCAACATCAAGTGTCGAACTCTCGAGAAAAAAATATGAGTTGGCGCCCACCTTTCTTTCAACCGTTGGTTCTCAATCTGAGGGTGGTCCAACTAGCTAACAAAATTGGCTTGGTATTCATGGTCTTGAACCAACGATTTGGCATGGCTTTCAATCGGTATGAGAGGTGATGTATGGAGGTGATTCATACGAGAGGGCAATAAAGAAATGTTTTGTCATCCTCGCAAAGCTAGTCTATTTGGAAAGAAATGAATAATTGGTTTTTCGCAACATTGCATGATACTAATTCATGATACTATGCATTGAAGGTGTTGTATCATAGACTAGTATCAGTCTACGATACTTCCCATTGTGACTAGTCTAAGTGCTTTTGCACCATGAACACTAGCTATGCACAGACCTCAAAAAACACTTCTCCATCATTCTACTATTCACACTTTCTTTTTCTAATAGAACTATGTACCATTGTTTTTAATATAATCTTGTGTCGAGAGTATATATTTCTAAAATAGTCATTTATGTTTCGCATAAGCTCAAAGAGGGGTACTTACTTATGAGAGATATCTTTTAACTAATACGTTATAGGAGTACTTTAATTATGTGAGCTATAGTGTGAAATGCTTACTAGAACGAGTACAAAAGGTGTTTGATAACATTACAGGCCACACGCCCAGTGTAGCCTGCATTGTAGGAGCATTACATCAATTTAACAACTACGGAGGAGTAGCCTAGGTAGAGATAACAGGCAAAGGAAATAGTTCAACAGATAGTACAACACAGCTACGGAAAGGGAGTAGCCTAGGTAGAGATAAACATGCAAATGAAATAGTTCAACAGATACAAATCTTGCATTACAACACGAGTATTACATAAAGTACATCAGCCCTTCTTCTGGACACGTGACGCGAAGGCAGGTTCCATTGCCGGCGTTGGCGAAGCTTGGGATGAGCCACAACGGAACCTGCCGCCATGTCCATCTAATGTTGGTTTGGAAACCAACGATGCAGATCTTCAGAATTCAAACTGAAGCGGCAAATTTCTGGAGAAGGAGGATATGCAAGGCCTACTGCATGGTGCGATGTGTAAACAGAGTTGCTTCTCGCCATATTTGGACGGTCATGTTCTGCCCCGTCTTCTACTGGAATGATAATCGGATAGTTCACTCCAAGGAAGAGAGAATATGATCCAAGGGAAATAATCCTCCTCCATGGCCTCGGTGGCATCAACTGACTGGTGTCCATGCTGTACACCTCGCAGCCAAGTAAACCCTTACCATACCCGCGAATAGTGCGACCATAACGACCCTCAGAGGTAGCAGCAGCAGGTAAAATCCGAACCAGTCCAGTATAATCCCGCCCGTCAGTAACGCCCCAGGTATGGACCAGAAAAAGTCTAGAACCATCAGGAGATCGTGCTAACCACCAGGAGCCAAGATTGTACCGACCTTGTTCATCAAGTTCTGGCGGAATAGGTGCCGTGCTGATCAACAAAGGACCTTGCAAAGGAAAGCACAGCTTGAAGTCAGTTCAGCAAAACTTGATTAGTTCATTACATACATGAATAATGATGTAGCTAAAATACTGCCTCCGATCCAAATTAATTGACTCAACTGGATGTGTCTAGCTAGATATGCACAAATTAATTGACTCAAGTTTGTCTAGCTAGATGCACTGGCTAGACAAAGCTGAGTCAATTTGATTTGGATCGGAGGGAGTACTTTATTTTGACTCAAAGGCATATCGCTGCTGATTTTGATTGAATATAGAGGGGGAAAGGTACATGCATGACACGAAAACTGCACAACAAAAAGAAAAAGGCTAAAGCTAAATCTGAAACTAGCAGGTAATAGAGAAAACACATCATATGAGATGAGAAAAATTACCCCAAGAAAGTTGATTCCATGCATAAACTTCGCCTGTCTGAGTTACAGCAAATACAATACCCTTGTGGATGATTGCATCGGAGTAGCCGTATGCTAAGAACTGGTTGTCAAGAACTGTCCATCTGCTAGAAGCACAGTGAAGGACTGCAATTGCCGCGTTGAAGATGGCAAGAACAGAGAAACTAGTATAATTTGAAGCAGCTGTTGGAACTCGGCAAATAGCTATCTTGAGCAGTTGAAGATGTTGATCATTAGACTCGAACACAAGTTTATCCGGGGTAGATTTAAACTCACTTATTGGTGGTATAGGAATCCGGCGACCAGTGTACACATTGACAAGCTCCCAATTCCAGGGGAAGCCAAGAAGGGCGATCCAATCTCCATTCGCGCCTGCCCACATGCCCGTACCACCATCTGGAATCACGGCATCGGAAGAGATCCTGTCCAGCGGCGTCAGTTGGCACAAGGTACCCTTGCGATCTTTTGCATCATGCTGCTTGTCCTTCTGCGCACCCTGCTGCTTGAACTTGTGGACGCGGGAGAAGGGATTGTGCGCGGGCGGTACCTCAGTTTGGTGAGTATGAAGAACACAGGGCATGCCAAACGGCTGAGATGCGGCGAGCTACACTTTGTGTTGCTGAATCATGATAAAACTTGCATGAACCGACGAGGCTCGCGGCGGTGATGACATCGCATCGGGATGCGATTTCTTCAAGGGGGCCATCAGGAAACACCCAAGAACTGCCACTCTCATTGATCGATCTCGCCATTGGAAGGATGCGGTCAAGTGGGTGTGGGGGTGTGGGAGTGGGACGCTGGCGTTTGGGTATGTGGTATTGGAGGACAGTGCGAGCGGCAGCTGGTAGAGCGATATGGATAAAAGTCCACAACTCCTACTAGTACCATCAAACAGGTGGCTCGAGATGATCCGAAAAAGGCATGGCGGCGGTGGTGCAGGGGCTGCTGGTGTAGGCGGGGTCGCCAGAGAAGATGGAGATGAAGAAGACGGAGAAGCAGGCAAAAAAAAACAATTTGAATTGAAATCAATAATACGAGTACTACGGGCGTGCCTTCTCTCTGGTCTCTCGCTGCACTACCGCACCCGTCGTGAAGGCGTGTGACACGAGAAGAAGCTAATGTACCGTATATCTGTCCTTGCATGTCGTGGAGCTGTATTTTGTCTCATCAAATCAGCTGCGGACAGTTCAGAGAAAAGATCCTTTGCCATCATCATGATATATTACCACGGGCCCACGGCAAGGCACATTCATCTTGTACTACCATATCTTGTCTGCTCTATATGTTGCACAAACCACCACTTGGACATTTTTTTTGCGCTTTCCACCATGTGGTGGTCTAATATGTTGCAAATTTCACCACTTGGTTATCTAATCAGCTAGTTAGTCATGTTGATAGCAAAATCGACAAGTGGGTTCAACATGTCAATGCTCCAATTAATGTTTTAGAAAAAATAAATTTTTCAAAATTCATACTTCTTTTATTTAGCTATTTAAAAATGCTTATTCATTTATTTCAACAAATATTGTGCGGTCTTGAATTTTTCAAACAAATATTATGGCATCGGGTTCGGGACTCTGAAAAGGACTGGCCGTGGTACGGAACCCGAAATGATGCCCACAACATGGTCGAAAGTGGCAAAGAACCCGTTGAGGTGGATGAACTCGGGAAACCTTGGTAGAGGTAGGGATCTTGAGGAGGCCATTAGGGTTAGCCTACCCCCCAATAAGCGTATGAACGAAAAAAATTCACATAAGTAGTAGCTATTATTAAAATTTCACAAATATTACGTGCTTTTGAATATTTCAAAAGTATTGTGGCGTCACGCTGGCCTTGCCCGAATTTTACCTTTCAGGCTGGATGTCACGAGCATGATCACTCAACCAACCAGGTCCAAACATATATATACAATTGGCCTCCTCGAGCCTACACCGACCAGATTGTCGCCGAAACCGGATCATATAGTTTCTATTGGATTGATGTCCTAAGGAAATATTCCAACAACGGAAGTTGTTTGTTCGTTGTATTATATTCATTTGGAATCTTGTTGGGCTTGTTTGGTTCGAAGAAAATTCATAGAAATTTTGTGGGATTCAAATCTCAGTGGCTCCTTTGATTCTTGAATACATGATAATTCATACTAATTCACGTGTTTTTTGTGTAGCACTACAACCAAAGAACATGCAATTCAAATTTGTGTGATTTCTCTCATATAGGATTAATTCAACATGCAATCATATTCAATTCCTACATTATTTCTATTTTAACATTTTGTACACATCATGCATGCGACCCAAACAATGCGTACATGGTGGGGGGGTTGTTTCGTTGCAAAAGCAGTTGGTCACACCACAAACAAACATGCAACAATTAATCTAAATTCACGCGGTTTCCCCGCGATGCAACCAAACAATATTCGATGAAACTAAGCATGGCATAAACATATACAATACACACCATACATTTTGGCTGCTTTGATTATTCGCAAGATTTTCAAAGTGCGGGAATATGAAAATTGTATGATTAGAGAGTGATGATCATCTCCAAATATATAGGATTGAGAAACAACGGTATTTGGATCCAATAACATTTGATTGCGTGTGAAAACCAAAAGAAATACTAGTAGTAACATACGGTTACACAATGAAGGATTTTTTGTTTTTGTATAAAAATGTATTGTCAATGAATTCTGAAAATTGCAATCCTATGAATTAAACAATCAGAAATCATGTCAGACTAATTCCTACGTTTCGAGATTCTAGTACGGAGTATGATTTCTTTGAAGGGGTGCAGAGGGACGTGGGTAGCAATGTCTAGTCCCTGTCTTGTCTGTATACACTGTACTTACGTCAGACTAGTGTTGCTCATGAAGTCTTAATCTGACGTACTCTGAAGCTAGATGCATCACCGTTTCCAGTCTCTGTCCTCATTTTTTCGGCAAAATAGACAGAAATAACCCAAAGTCGAAAAGATTGGGAAAAACAAACTTTCGACATACTAGCAAGATTGGGTTATTTTTGTCCAAATTCTCGTTTTTTTCTCTTGGCTTCCCTACCCTTGAATCCATGTCACTTACGTGTGTTGCCCATGCATGCGTCATGTCCCACACTTCAGTGAGCACAAGTGACGTCTTTGTACGTACGTAAACTCCCAGCGATCTTCTTTGTCAAGAGAAGACGCATCAAGATTCAAGACCCGATCGCATTTCTTGCTTTCAGCCTGGGGTCCTCCATGTAAAAGTTAGGGATTTAGATGTAATTTCATGTTTATTTTGTGTGCTGTTGTAAACTGTTGATTTTTTATGTCCATTTGAATCTTGGTCAAATCCTAGGTTTGACCTAGATTTAAACAAGTTTAAAACATGAAAATGAAAAAGTAAGCCTGGATCCTCCTTAGTCAATCCAAAATAAAGCTTTTGGGAGGTTTTTGAAATTTTCATGTTTGAAACCCAAAACCACTTCTTTTCATGCTAGACTTCATAAGACATAGTTTAGGGATAGGGGTAGATACATGATTTGTCTGGTTTCAGTATGTCTAGAGCTTGTTTATCCACTTGAATGCTTACTATATGACATAAGAAGACTATGTGCTATGGTTTTTCATTTATCTAATTTTTTTGAATTTTATGCCCATTTGAATCTTGGTCAAATCCCAGGTTTGACCAGGTTTTAAACAATTTTAAAACTTGAAAATGAAAAGGTGTAAGCATGGATCCTTCGTAGTCACTCTAAAATGAAGCTTTTGGGAGGTTCTCGAAATTTCCATGCATGCTTGAAACTCAAAACCACTTTTCTTCATGCTTGACTTCATAAGACAGAGTTTAATTAGGGTTAGGGGTAGATACACGATTTTTCTTGTTTGAATACGTCTAGACCTTGTTTATCAACTTGAATGTTTACTATATGACATAATTAAGAAGGCTATGTACGTGCTTTGGTTTTTCATTCTTTAGATTTTTGTCTGAATTTTTATGCCCATTTGAATCTTGGTCAAATCCTAGGTTTGACCAAGATTTAAATAAGTTTAAAACATGAAAATGAAAAGATAAGCATCGATCCTTCTTACTCGCTCTAAAATGAAGCTTTTGGTAGGTTTTTGAAATTTCCATGTTTGAAACCCAAAACCACTTCTCTTCATGCTTGACTTCATAAGACGAAGTTTAGGGTCGATAGGGGGTAGATACATGATTTGTCTGGTTTGAATATGTCTAGACCTTGTTTATGAACTTGAATGCATACTATATGACATAAGAAGACTATGTGCTTTGGTTTTTTTATTTTTTTATTTTATGCCCATTTTAATATTGGTCAAATCCTAGGTTTGACCAAGATTTAAACAAGTTTAAAACATGAAAATGAAAAGGTAAGCCTGGATCCTTCTTAGTCACTCTAAAATGAAGCTTTTGGGAGGTTTTTGAAGTTTCCATGTTTGAAACCAAAAACCACTTCTCTTCATGCTTGACTTCATAAGACAGAGTTTAGGGTTAGGGGTAGATACATGATTTGTCTTATTTGAACATGTATAGACCTTGTTTGTCAACTTTTGAATGCTTACTATATATATATGTGACATAAGAAGACTATGTGCTTTTGTTTTTCATTTTTCTGATTTTTTTAATTTTATGCCCATTTAAATCTTGGTCAAATCCTGGTTTGACAATGATTTAAACAAGTTTAAAATATGAAAATGAAAAGGTAAGCATTGATCCTTCTTAGTCACTCTAAAATGAAACTTTTGGTAGGTTTTTGAAATTTCCATATTTGAAACCCAAAACCACTTCTCTTCATGCTTGACTACATAAGACAAAGTTTAGGGTTAGGTAGTAGATACATGATTTTTCTTGTTTGAATATGTCTAGACCTTGTTTATCAACTTTAATGCTACTATATGACATAAGAAAACTATGTGCTTTGGTTTTTCATTTTTCTGATATTTTTTGGAATTTTGATGCACATTTGAATCTTGGTCAAATCCTAGGTTTGACCAAGATTTAAACAAGTATATATAGAACATGAAAATGAAAAGGGAAGCATGTATCCTTCTTAATTAGTCACCCTAAAATGAAGTTTTCGGGAGGTTTTTGAAATTTCCATATTTGAAACCTAAAACCACTTATCTTCATGCTTGACTTCGTCATAAGACAGAGTTTAGGGGTTAGGGGGTAGATACATGATTTGTCTAGCTAGTTTGAATATGTCTAGACCTTGTTTATCAACTTTAATGCTTACTATATGACATATAAGAAGACTATGTGCGCTTTGGTTTTTCATTTTTCGGTTTTTTATTTTATGCCCATTTGAATCTTGGTCAAATCCTAGATTTGACCAAGATTTAAACAAGTTTAAAACATGGAAATGAAAAGGTAAGCATCGATCCTTCTTAGTCGCTCTAAAATGAAGCTGAATTTTGGGAGGTCTTTGAAATTTCCATGTTTGAAACCCAAAACCACTTCTCTTCATGCTTGACTTCATAAGACGAAGTTTAGGGTCGATAGGGGGTAGATACATGATTTGTCTTGTTTGAATATGTCTAGACCTTGTTTATCAACTTGAATGCTTACTATATGACATAAGAGGACTATGTGCATTGGTATTTCATTTTTTGATTTTTATGCCCATTTGAGAATCTTGGTAAAATCCTAGGTTAGTTGAGCAAGATTTAAACAAGTTTAACATGTGAAAATGATAAGGTAATTAAGTCTGGATCTTTCTCTTAGTAACTCTAAAATGAAGCTTTTGGGAGGTTCTTGAATTTACCATGTTTGAAACCCAAAACCACCGTACTTCTTTTCATGCTTGACTTCATAAGACAGAGTTTAGGGTTAGGGGTAGATACATGATTTTTCTGGTTTGAATATGTCTAGACCATGTTTATCAATTTGAATGCTTACTATATGACACAAGAAGGCTATGTGCTTTGGTTTTTCATTCTTTCGATTTTTTTCTGAATTTTTATGCCCATTTGAATCTTGGTTAAATCCTAGGTTCGACCAAGATTTAAACAAGTTTAAAACATGACAATGAAAAGGTAATTAATCATGGATCCTTCTTAATTAACCAGCCAGTCTAATTAAAATGAAGCTTTTTGGGAGGTTTTTGAAATTTCCATGTTTGAAACCCAAAACCACACTTCTCTGCTTCATGCTTGACTTCATATATAATTAAGACAAAGTTTAGGGTTAGGGGGTACATGATTTGTCTGGTTTGAATATGTCTAGACCTTGTTTATGAACTTTTGAATGCTTACTATATGACATAAGAAGACTATGTGCTTTGGTTTTTTATTTATTTATTTATTTTTATTTTATGCCCATTTGAATATTGGTCAAATCCTAGGTTTGACCAAGATTTAAACAAGTTTAAAACATGAAAATGAAAATGTAAGCCTGGATCCTTCTTAACTAGTCACTCTAAAATGAAGCTTTAATTTTGGGAGGTTTTTGAAATTTCCATGTTTGAAACCAAAAACCACTTCTCTTCATGCTTGACTTCATAAGACAGAGTTTATGGTTTTAGAGGGGTAGATACATGATTTGTCTTATTTGAATATGTCTAGCTAGACCTTGTTTATCAACTTTTGAATGCTTACTATATATATGTATGTGACATAAGAAAACTATGTGCTTTGGTTTTTCATTTTTCTGATTTTTTTTGGAATTTTGATGCACATTTGAATCTTGGTCAAATCCTAGGTTTGACCAAGATTTAAACAAGTATAGAACATGAAAATGAAAAGGGAAGCATGTATCCTTCTTAGTCACCCTAAAATGAAGTTTTTGGGAGGTTTTTGAAATTTCCATGTTTGAAACCCAAAACCACTTCTCTTCATGCTTGACTTCTTAAGACATAGTTTAGGGGTTAGCGGGTAGATACATGATTTGTATGGTTTGAATATGTCTAGACCTTGTTTATCAACTTTAATGCTTACTATATGACATAAGAAGACTATGTGCTTTGGTTTTTCATTTTTCTGTTTTTTTTGAATTTTCTGCCAATTTTGTTTGACCAAGATTTAGACAAGTTTTACACGTGAAAACGAATAAGTAAGCCTGGATCCTTCTTAGTCACTCCAAAATGTACCAATTGATAGGTGCGTTAACTTTGCTTCATGGAAAAAATAATGTCATGTAAATGAGTTAACTTGGATTTCCTACCCTTGAATCCATAGGAAACTTTGTTCTAATACACTATAATAATCAACCGAGCTTTTACACCAGCAGGTCTGTCACTTACGTGTGGTGCCCATGCGTGAGGTCCCACACTTCAGTGAGCACAAGTCACGTGCAATAGGTACGCAAACTCCCAGCCATTTTCTTTGTCAAGAGAAGACGCATCAGGATGCGTATTGGAAGTCTGTGGGTCCTTCTGGATCCTTCGGTTGTCCCTCTCACAAAAAAAAACAAATCTCTCTCATTCTCGGCCTCGCTCGACTCGCTCGCTCGCTCGCTCGCACCTCCTGCTCACTGACAAACCCTGCACAAAAGTCAACATCATCACCCGAAAAAGGGGAGACACCATAATTCTCTCCCTTCTTCTCTCCTTCCGAGTGATCCCTCTTCCTCCGAGTTTCACTCGACGGGCAAACACACATGTGCTGCATAGTAATAATAAAAAGGTAGAAAAATCGACCTACAAATCTATAATTAAATAGGTTAAACTAGGGTTTTTCCCAGTACTACAGATCAAGGTTCAAAAAATCCAACTACGGGGTTCGAACAACCCCATTTCTAATCCAAGATTTTTTTCAACCTCATCCAATGGCCACAAACTATAGGCCGGGTTAGCATCTAGTGCAGTATGTGTGAGAATGTATGCACTATGTGTGCTATAACTTGTGTGTCTTTCAAATTTGAACCAAATTTGAATAAGTTTGAAATATTTGAAATGGGGCTTTTGGCTTAAATGTTTGAAACCCAAAACGACTTCTCCTCATGCTAGACTTCATAAGACCGAGTTTAGGGTTAGGGGGTAGATACATGATTTGTCTGGTTTGAATATGTCTAAACCTTGTTCATCAACTTGAATGCTTACTATATGACATAAGAAGACCATGTGCTTTTGTTTTTCATTTTTCTATTTTTTTTAAGAATTTTATGCACATTTGATTCTGGTCAAATCCTAGGTTCAACCAAGATTTAAACAAGTTTCAAGCATGAAAATGAAAACGTAAGCCAAGATCCTTCTTAATTAGTCACTCTAAAATATATGAAGCTTTTGGGACGTACTTGAAATTTCCATGTTTGAAACCCAAAACCAATTCTCTTCATGATTGACTTCATAAGACAGAGTTTAGGGTTAGGGGTAGATATACACATGATTTTTCTGGTTTGAATATGTCTAGACCTTGTTTATCAACTTGAGTGTTTACTATATGACATAATTAAGAAGGCTATGTGCTTTGGTTTTTCATTCTTTAGATTTTTTGTCTGAATTTTTATGCCCATTTGAATCTTGGTCAAATCCTAGGTTTGACCAAGATTTAAATAAGTTTAAAACATGGAAATGAAAAGGTAAGCATCGATCCTTCTTAGTCGCTCTAAAACGAAGCTGAATTTTGGGAGGTTTTTGAAATTTCCATGTTTGAAACCCAAAACCACTTCTCTTCATGCTTGACTTCATAAGACGAAGTTTAGGGTCGATAGGGGTAGATACATGATTTGTCTTGTTTGAATATGTCTAGACCTTGTTTATCAACTTGAATGCTTACTATATGACATAAGAGGACTATGTGCATTGGTATTTCATTTTTTGATTTTTATGCCCATTTGAGAATCTTGGTAAAATCCTAGGTTTGTTGAGCAAGATTTAAACAAGTTTAACATGTGAAAATGATAAGGTAATTAAGTCTGGATCTTTCTCTTAGTAACTCTAAAATGAAGCTTTTGGGAGGTTCTTGAATTTACCATGTTTGAAACCCAAAACCACCGTATACATTCATGCTTGACTTCATAAGACAGAGTTTAGGGTTAGGGGTAGATACATGATTTTTCTGGTTTGAATATGTCTAGACCATGTTTATCAATTTGAATGCTTACTATATGACATAACAAGGCTATGTGCTTTGGTTTTTCATTCTTTCGATTTTTTCTGAATTTTTATTCCCATTTGAATCTTGGTCAAATCCTAGGTTCGACCAAGATTTAAACAAGTTTAAAACATGACAATGAAAAGGTAATTAATCATGGATCCTTCTTAATTAACCAGCCAGTCTAATTAAAATGAAGCTTTTTGGGAGGTTTTTGAAATTTCCATGTTTGAAACCCAAAACCGCACTTCTCTGCTTCATGCTTGACTTCATATATAATTAAGACAAAGTTTAGGGTTAGGGGTACATGATTTGTCTGGTTTGAATATGTCTAGACCTTGTTTATGAACTTGAATGCTTACTATATGACATAAGAAGACTATGTGCTTTGGTTTTTTATTTTATTTATTTTTTTATTTTATGCCCATTTGAATATTGGTCAAATCCTAGGTTTGACCAAGATTTAAACAAGTTTAAAACATGAAAATGAAAAGGTAAGCCTGGATCCTTCTTAACTAGTCACTCTAAAATGAAGCTTTAATTTTGGGAGGTTTTTGAAATTTCCATGTTTGAAACCAAAAACCACTTCTCTTCATGCTTGACTTCATAAGACAGAGTTTATGGTTTTAGAGGGGTAGATACATGATTTGTCTTATTTGAATATGTCTAGCTAGACCTTGTTTATCAACTTTTGAATGCTTACTATATATATGTATGTGACATAAGAAAACTATGTGCTTTGGTTTTTCATTTTTCTGATTTTTTTTGGAATTTTGATGCACATTTGAATCTTGGTCAAATCCTAGGTTTGACCAAGATTTAAACAAGTATAGAACATGAAAATGAAAAGGGAAGCATGTATCCTTCTTAGTCACCCTAAAATGAAGTTTTTGGGAGGTTTTTGAAATTTCCATGTTTGAAACCCAAAACCACTTCTCTTCATGCTTGACTTCTTAAGACATAGTTTAGGGGTTAGCGGGTAGATACATGATTTGTATGGTTTGAATATGTCTAGACCTTGTTTATCAACTTTAATGCTTACTATATGACATAAGAAGACTATGTGCTTTGGTTTTTCATTTTTCTGTTTTTTTTTTGAATTTTCTGCCAATTTTGTTTGACCAAGATTTAGACAAGTTTTACACGTGAAAACGAATAAGTAAGCCTGGATCCTTCTTAGTCACTCCAAAATGTACCAATTGATAGGTGCGTTAACTTTGCTTCATGGAAAAATAATGTCATGTAAATGAGTTAACTTGGATTTCCTACCCTTGAATCCATAGGAAACTTTGTTCTAATGCACTATAATAATCAACCGAGCTTTTACACCAGCAGGTCTGTCACTTACGTGTGGTGCCCATGCGTGAGGTTCCACACTTCAGTGAGCACAAGTCACGTGCAATAGGTACGCAAACTCCCAGCCATTTTCTTTGTCAAGAGAAGACGCATCAGGATGCGTATTGGAAGTCTGTGGTCCTTCTGGATCCTTCGGTTGTCCCTCTCACAAAAAAAACAAATCTCTCTCATTCTCGGCCTCGCTCGACTCGCTCGCTCGCACCTCCTGCTCACTGACAAACCCTGCACAAAAGTCAACATCATCACCCGAAAAAGGGGAGACACCATAATTCTCTCCCTTCTTCTCTCCTTCCGAGTGATCCCTCTTCCTCCGAGTTTCACTCGACGGGCAAACACACATGTGCTGCATAGTAATAATAAAAAGGTAGAAAAATCGACCTACGAATCTATAATTAAATAGGTTAAACTAGGGTTTTGCCCAGTACTACAGATCAAGGTTCAAAAAATCCAACTACGGGGTTCGAACAACCCCATTTCTAATCCAAGATTTTTTTTCGACCTCATCCAATGGCCTCAAACTATAGGCCGGGTTAGCATCTAGTGCAGTATGTGTGAGAATGTATGCACTATGTATGCTATAACTTGTGTGTCTTTCAAATTTGAACCAAATTTGAATAAGTTTGAAATATTTGAAATGGGGCTTTTGGCTTAAACGTTTGAAACCCAAAACGACTTCTCCTCATGCTAGACTTCATAAGACCGAGTTTAGGGTTAGGGGGTAGATACATGATTTGTCTGGTTTGAATATGTCTAAACCTTGTTTATCAACTTGAATGCTTACTATATGACATAAGAAGACCATGTGCTTTTGTTTTTCATTTTTCTATTTTTTTTAAGAATTTTATGCACATTTGATTCTGGTCAAATCCTAGGTTCAACCAAGATTTAAACAAGTTTCAAGCATGAAAATGAAAACGTAAGCCAAGATCCTTCTTAATTAGTCACTCTAAAATATATGAAGCTTTTGGGACGTACTTGAAATTTCCATGTTTGAAACCCAAAACCAATTCTCTTCATGATTGACTTCATAAGACAGAGTTTAGGGTTAGGGGTAGATATACACATGATTTTTCTGGTTTGAATATGTCTAGACCTTGTTTATCAACTTGAGTGTTTACTATATGACATAATTAAGAAGGCTATGTGCTTTGGTTTTTCATTCTTTAGATTTTTTGTCTGAATTTTTATGCCCATTTGAATCTTGGTCAAATCCTAGGTTTGACCAAGATTTAAATAAGTTTAAAACATGGAAATGAAAAGGTAAGCATCGATCCTTCTTAGTCGCTCTAAAATGAAGCTGAATTTTGGGAGGTTTTTGAAATTTCCATGTTTGAAACCCAAAACCACTTCTCTTCATGCTTGACTTCATAAGACGAAGTTTAGGGTCGATAGGGGGTAGATACATGATTTGTCTTGTTTGAATATGTCTAGACCTTGTTTATCAACTTGAATGCTTACTATATGACATAAGAGGACTATGTGCATTGGTATTTCATTTTTTGATTTTTATGCCCATTTGAGAATCTTGGTAAAATCCTAGGTTTGTTGAGCAAGATTTAAACAAGTTTAACATGTGAAAATGATAAGGTAATTAAGTCTGGATCTTTCTCTTAGTAACTCTAAAATGAAGCTTTTGGGAGGTTCTTGAATTTACCATGTTTGAAACCCAAAACCACCGTACTTCTGTTCATGCTTGACTTCATAAGACAGAGTTTAGGGTTAGGGGTAGATACATGATTTTTCTGGTTTGAATATGTCTAGACCATGTTTACCAATTTGAATGCTTACTATATGACATAACAAGGCTATGTGCTTTGGTTTTTCATTCTTTCGATTTTTCTGAATTTTTATTCCCATTTGAATCTTGGTCAAATCCTAGGTTCGACCAAGATTTAAACAAGTTTAAAACATGACAATGAAAAGGTAATTAATCATGGATCCTTCTTAATTAACCAGCCAGTCTAATTAAAATGAAGCTTTTTGGGAGGTTTTTGAAATTTCCATGTTTGAAACCCAAAACCGCACTTCTCTGCTTCATGCTTGACTTCATATATAATTAAGACAAAGTTTAGGGTTAGGGGGTACATGATTTGTCTGGTTTGAATATGTCTAGACCTTGTTTATGAACTTGAATGCTTACTATATGACATAAGAAGACTATGTGCTTTGGTTTTTTATTTTATTTTATTTTTTTATTTTATGCCCATTTGAATATTGGTCAAATCCTAGGTTTGACCAAGATTTAAACAAGTTTAAAACATGAAAATGAAAAGGTAAGCCTGGATCCTTCTTAACTAGTCACTCTAAAATGAAGCTTTAATTTTGGGAGGTTTTTGAAATTTCCATGTTTGAAACCAAAAACCACTTCTCTTCATGCTTGACTTCATAAGACAGAGTTTATGGTTTTAGAGGGGTAGATACATGATTTGTCTTATTTGAATATGTCTAGCTAGACCTTGTTTATCAACTTTTGAATGCTTACTATATATATGTATGTGACATAAGAAAACTATGTGCTTTGGTTTTTCATTTTTCTGATTTTTTTTGGAATTTTGATGCACATTTGAATCTTGGTCAAATCCTAGGTTTGACCAAGATTTAAACAAGTATAGAACATGAAAATGAAAAGGGAAGCATGTATCCTTCTTAGTCACCCTAAAATGAAGTTTTTGGGAGGTTTTTGAAATTTCCATGTTTGAAACCCAAAACCACTTCTCTTCATGCTTGACTTCTTAAGACATAGTTTAGGGGTTAGCGGGTAGATACATGATTTGTATGGTTTGAATATGTCTAGACCTTGTTTATCAACTTTAATGCTTACTATGACATAAGAAGACTATGTGCTTTGGTTTTTCATTTTTCTGTTTTTTTTGAATTTTCTCGCAATTTTGTTTGACCAAGATTTAGACAAGTTTTACACGTGAAAACGAATAAGTAAGCTTTGGATCCTTCTTAGTCACTCCAAAATGTACCAATTGATAGGTGCGTTAACTTTGCTTCATGGAAAAAATAATGTCATGTAAATGAGTTAACTTGGATTTCCTACCCTTGAATCCATAGGAAAATTTGTTCTAATGCACTATAATAATCAACCGAGCTTTTACACCAGCAGGTCTGTCACTTACGTGTGGTGCCCATGCGTGAGGTCCCACACTTCAGTGAGCACAAGTCACGTGCAATAGGTACGCAAACTCCCAGCCATTTTCTTTGTCAAGAGAAGACGCATCAGGATGCGTATTGGAAGTCTGTGGTCCTTCTGGATCCTTCGGTTGTCCCTCTCACAAAAAAAACAAATCTCTCTCATTCTCGGCCTCGCTCGACTCGCTCGCTCGCACCTCCTGCTCACTGACAAACCCTGCACAAAAGTCAACATCATCACCCGAAAAAGGGGAGACACCATAATTCTCTCCCTTCTTCTCTCCTTCCGAGTGATCCCTCTTCCTCCGAGTTTCACTCGACGGGCAAACACACATGTGCTGCATAGTAATAATAAAAAGGTAGAAAAATCGACCTACGAATCTATAATTAAATAGGTTAAACTAGGGTTTTGCCCAGTACTACAGATCAAGGTTCAAAAAATCCAACTACGGGGTTCGAACAACCCCATTTCTAATCCAAGATTTTTTTCGACCTCATCCAATGGCCTCAAACTATAGGCCGGGTTAGCATCTAGTGCAGTATGTGTGAGAATGTATGCACTATGTGTGCTATAACTTGTGTGTCTTTCAAATTTGAACCAAATTTGAATAAGTTTGAAATATTTGAAATGGGGCTTTTGGCTTAAACGTTTGAAACCCAAAACGACTTCTCCTCATGCTAGACTTCATAAGACCGAGTTTAGGGTTAGGGGGTAGATACATGATTTGTCTGGTTTGAATATGTCTAAACCTTGTTTATCAACTTGAATGCTTACTATATGACATAAGAAGACCATGTGCTTTTGTTTTTCATTTTTCTATTTTTTTTAAGAATTTTATGCACATTTGATTCTGGTCAAATCCTAGGTTCAACCAAGATTTAAACAAGTTTCAAGCATGAAAATGAAAACGTAAGCCAAGATCCTTCTTAATTAGTCACTCTAAAATATATGAAGCTTTTGGGACGTACTTGAAATTTCCATGTTTGAAACCCAAAACCAATTCTCTTCATGATTGACTTCATAAGACAGAGTTTAGGGTTAGGGGTAGATATACACATGATTTTTCTGGTTTGAATATGTCTAGACCTTGTTTATCAACTTGAGTGTTTACTATATGACATAATTAAGAAGGCTATGTGCTTTGGTTTTTCATTCTTTAGATTTTTTGTCTGAATTTTTATGCCCATTTGAATCTTGGTCAAATCCTAGGTTTGACCAAGATTTAAATAAGTTTAAAACATGGAAATGAAAAGGTAAGCATCGATCCTTCTTAGTCGCTCTAAAATGAAGCTGAATTTTGGGAGGTTTTTGAAATTTCCATGTTTGAAACCCAAAACCACTTCTCTTCATGCTTGACTTCATAAGACGAAGTTTAGGGTCGATAGGGGGTAGATACATGATTTGTCTTGTTTGAATATGTCTAGACCTTGTTTATCAACTTGAATGCTTACTATATGACATAAGAGGACTATGTGCATTGGTATTTCATTTTTTGATTTTTATGCCCATTTGAGAATCTTGGTAAAATCCTAGGTTTGTTGAGCAAGATTTAAACAAGTTTAACATGTGAAAATGATAAGGTAATTAAGTCTGGATCTTTCTCTTAGTAACTCTAAAATGAAGCTTTTGGGAGGTTCTTGAATTTACCATGTTTGAAACCCAAAACCACCGTACTTCTGTTCATGCTTGACTTCAGAAGACAGAGTTTAGGGTTAGCGGTAGATACATGATTTTTCTGGTTTGAATATGTCTAGACCATGTTTATCAATTTGAATGCTTACTATATGACATAACAAGGCTATGTGCTTTGGTTTTTCATTCTTTCGATTTTTTTTCTGAAATTTTATGCCCATTTGAATCTTGGTCAAATCCTAGGTTCGACCAAGATTTAAACAAGTTTAAAACATGACAATGAAAAGGAAATTAATCATGGATCCTTCTTAATTAACCAGCCAGTCTAATTAAAATGAAGCTTTTTGGGAGGTTTTTGAAATTTCCATGTTTGAAACCCAAAACCACACTTCTCTGCTTCATGCTTGACTTCATATATAATTAAGACAAAGTTTAGGGTTAGGGGGTACATGATTTGTCTGGTTTGAATATGTCTAGACCTTGTTTATGAACTTGAATGCTTACTATATGACATAAGAAGACTATGTGCTTTGGTTTTTTATTTTATTTATTTTTTATTTTATGCCCATTTGAATATTGGTCAAATCCTAGGTTTGACCAAGATTTAAACAAGTTTAAAACATGAAAATGAAAAGGTAAGCCTGGATCCTTCTTAACTAGTCACTCTAAAATGAAGCTTTAATTTTGGGAGGTTTTTGAAATTTCCATGTTTGAAACCAAAAACCACTTCTCTTCATGCTTGACTTCATAAGACAGAGTTTATGGTTTTAGAGGGGTAGATACATGATTTGTCTTATTTGAATATGTCTAGCTAGACCTTGTTTATCAACTTTTGAATGCTTACTATATATATGTATGTGACATAAGAAAACTATGTGCTTTGGTTTTTCATTTTTCTGATTCTTTGGAATTTTGATGCACATTTGAATCTTGGTCAAATCCTAGGTTTGACCAAGATTTAAACAAGTATAGAACATGAAAATGAAAAGGGAAGCCTGTATCCTTCTTAATTAGTCACCCTAAAATGAAGTTTTTGGGAGGTTTTTGAAATTTCCATGTTTGAAACCCAAAACCACTTATCTTCATGCTTGACTTCGTCATAAGACAGAGTTTAGGGGTTAGGGGGTAGATACATGATTTGTCTAGCTAGTTTGAATATGTCCAGACCTTGTTTATCAACTTTAATGCTTACTATATGATATATAAGAAGACTATGTGCGCTTTGGTTTTTCATTTTTCTGTTTTTTTATTTTATGCCCATTTGAATCTTGGTTAAATCCTAGATTGACTTCATAAGACAGAGTTTAGGGTTAGGGGTAGATATACACATGATTTTTCTGGTTTGAATATGTCTAGACCTTGTTTATCAACTTGAGTGTTTACTATATGACATAATTAAGAAGGCTATGTGCTTTGGTTTTTCATTCTTTAGATTTTTTGTCTGAATTTTTATGCCCATTTGAATCTTGGTCAAATCCTAGGTTTGACCAAGATTTAAATAAGTTTAAAACATGGAAATGAAAAGGTAAGCATCGATCCTTCTTAGTCGCTCTAAAATGAAGCTGAATTTTGGGAGGTTTTTGAAATATCCATGTTTGAAACCCAAAACCACTTCTCTTCATGCTTGACTTCATAAGACGAAGTTTAGGGTCGATAGGGGGTAGATACATGATTTGTCTGGTTTGGATATATCTAGACCTTGTTTATCAACTTGAATGCTTACGATATGACATAAGAACACTATGTGCTTTTTTTCATTTTTTTGTGCCCATTTGAATCTTGGTCAAATCCTAGGTTTGACCAAGATTTAAACAAGTATAGAACATGAAAATGAGAAGGGAAGCCTGTATCCTTCTTAGTCACCCTAAAATGAAGTTTTGGTAGGTTTTTGAAATTTCCATGTTTGAAACCCAAAACCAGTTCTCTTCATGCTTGACTTCTTAAGACATAGTTTAGGGGTTAGCGGGTAGATACATGATTTGTATGGTTTGAATATGTCTAGACCTTGTTTATCAACTTTAATGCTTACTATATGACATAAGAAGACTATGTGCTTTGGTTTTTCATTTTTCTGTTTTTTTTTGAATTTTCTGCCAATTTTGTTTGACCAAGATTTAGACAAGTTTTACACGTGAAAACGAATAAGTAAGCCTGGATCCTTCTTAGTCACTCCAAAATGTACCAATTGATAGGTGCGTTAACTTTGCTTCATGGAAAAAATAATGTCATGTAAATGAGTTAACTTGGATTTCCTACCCTTGAATCCATAGGAAACTTTGTTCTAATGCACTATAATAATCAACCGAGCTTTTACACCAGCAGGTCGGTCACTTACGTGTGGTGCCCATGCGTGAGGTCCCACACTTCAGTGAGCACAAGTCACGTGCAATAGGTACGCAAACTCCCAGCCATTTTCTTTGTCAAGAGAAGACGCATCAGGATGCGTATTGGAAGTCTGTGGGTCATACGGATCCTTCGGTTGTCCCTCTCACAAAAAAACAAATCTCTCTCATTCTCGGCCTCGCTCGACTCGCTCGCTCGCACCTCCTGCTCAGTGACAAACCCTGCACAAAAGTCAACATCATCACCCGAAAAAGGGGAGACACCATAATTCTCTCCCTTCTTCTCTCCTTCCGAGTGATCCCTCTTCCTCCGAGTTTCACTCGACGGGCAAACACACATGTGCTGCATAGTAATAATAAAAAGGTAGAAAAATCGACCTACAAATCTATAATTAAATAGGTTAAACTAGGGTTTTGCCCACTACTACAGATCAAGGTTCAAAAAATCCAACTACGGGGTTCGAACAACCCCATTTCTAATCCAAGATTTTTTTCGACCTCATCCAATGGCCTCAAACTATAGGCCGGGTTAGCATCTAGTGCAGTATGTGTGAGAATGTATGCACTATGTGTGCTATAACTTGTGTGTCTTTCAAATTTGAACCAAATTTGAATAAGTTTGAAATATTTGAAATGGGGCTTTTGGCTTAAACGTTTGAAACCCAAAACGACTTCTCCTCATGCTAGACTTCATAAGACCGAGTTTAGGGTTAGGGGTAGATACATGATTTGTCTGGTTTGAATATGTCTAAACCTTGTTTATCAACTTGAATGCTTACTATATGACATAAGAAGACCATGTGCTTTTGTTTTTCATTTTTCTATTTTTTTTAAGAATTTTATGCACATTTGATTCTGGTCAAATCCTAGGTTCAACCAAGATTTAAACAAGTTTCAAGCATGAAAATGAAAACGTAAGCCAAGATCCTTCTTAATTAGTCACTCTAAAATATATGAAGCTTTTGGGACGTACTTGAAATTTCCATGTTTGAAACCCAAAACCAATTCTCTTCATGATTGACTTCATAAGACAGAGTTTAGGGTTAGGGGTAGATATACACATGATTTTTCTGGTTTGAATATGTCTAGACCTTGTTTATCAACTTGAGTGTTTACTATATGACATAATTAAGAAGGCTATGTGCTTTGGTTTTTCATTCTTTAGATTTTTTGTGCGTATTTTAAACCCCATTTTAAACATTCACACATCCTAGGTTTGACCAAGATTTAAATAAGTTTAAAACATGGAAATGAAAAGGTAAGCATCGATCCTTCTTAGTCGCTCTAAAATGAAGCTGAATTTTGGGAGGTTTTTGAAATTTCCATGTTTGAAACCCAAAACCACTTCTCTTCATGCTTGACTTCATAAGACGAAGTTTAGGGTCGATAGGGGTAGATACATGATTTGTCTTGTTTGAATATGTCTAGACCTTGTTTATCAACTTGAATGCTTACTATATGACATAAGAGGACTATGTGCATTGGTATTTCATTTTTTGATTTTTATGCCCATTTGAGAATCTTGGTAAAATCGTAGGTTTGTTGAGCAAGATTTAAACAAGTTTAACATGTGAAAATGATAAGGTAATTAAGTCTGGATCTTTCTCTTAGTAACTCTAAAATGAAGCTTTTGGGAGGTTCTTGAATTTACCATGTTTGAAACCCAAAACCAATTCTCTTCATGATTGACTTCATAAGACAGAGTTTAGGGTTAGGGGTAGATACATGATTTTTCTGGTTTGAATATGTCTAGACCATGTTTATCAATTTGAATGCTTACTATATGACATAACAAGGCTATGTGCTTTGGTTTTTCATTCTTTCGATTTTTTTCTGAAATTTTATGCCCATTTGAATCTTGGTCAAATCCTAGGTTCGACTAAGATTTAAACAAGTTTAAAACATGACAATGAAAAGGTAATTAATCATGGATCCTTCTTAATTAACCAGCCAGTCTAATTAAAATGAAGCTTTTTGGGAGGTTTTTGAAATTTCCATGTTTGAAACCCAAAACCACACTTCTCTGCTTCATGCTTGACTTCATATATAATTAAGACAAAGTTTAGGGTTAGGGGGTACATGATTTGTCTGGTTTGAATATGTCTAGACCTTGTTTATGAACTTGAATGCTTACTATATGACATAAGAAGACTATGTGCTTTGGTTTTTTATTTTATTTATTTTTTATTTTATGCCCATTTGAATATTGGTCAAATCCTAGGTTTGACCAAGATTTAAACAAGTTTAAAACATGAAAATGAAAAGGTAAGCCTGGATCCTTCTTAACTAGTCACTCTAAAATGAAGCTTTAATTTTGGGAGGTTTTTGAAATTTCCATGTTTGAAACCAAAAACCACTTCTCTTCATGCTTGACTTCATAAGACAGAGTTTATGGTTTTAGAGGGGTAGATACATGATTTGTCTTATTTGAATATGTCTAGCTAGACCTTGTTTATCAACTTTTGAATGCTTACTATATATATGTATGTGACATAACAAAACTATGTGCTTTGGTTTTTCATTTTTCTGATTTTTTTTGGAATTTTGATGCACATTTGAATCTTGGTCAAATCCTAGGTTTGACCAAGATTTAAACAAGTATAGAACATGAAAATGAAAAGGGAAGCCTGTATCCTTCTTAATTATTCACCCTAAAATGAAGTTTTTGGGAGGTTTTTGAAATTTCCATGTTTGAAACCCAAAACCACTTATCTTCATGCTTGACTTCGTCATAAGACAGAGTTTAGGGGTTAGGGGGTAGATACATGATTTGTCTAGCTAGTTTGAATATGTCCAGACCTTGTTTATCAACTTTAATGCTTACTATATGACATATAAGAAGACTATGTGCGCTTTGGTTTTTCATTTTTCTGTTTTTTTATTTTATGCCCATTTGAATCTTGGTTAAATCCTAGATTGACTTCATAAGACAGAGTTTAGGGTTAGGGGTAGATATACACATGATTTTTCTGGTTTGAATATGTCTAGACCTTGTTTATCAACTTGAGTGTTTACTATATGACATAATTAAGAAGGCTATGTGCTTTGGTTTTTCATTCTTTAGATTTTTTGTCTGAATTTTTATGCCCATTTGAATCTTGGTCAAATCCTAGGTTTGACCAAGATTTAAATAAGTTTAAAACATGGAAATGAAAAGGTAAGCATCGATCCTTCTTAGTCGCTCTAAAATGAAGCTGAATTTTGGGAGGTTTTTGAAATTTCCATGTTTGAAACCCAAAACCACTTCTCTTCATGCTTGACTTCATAAGACGAAGTTTAGGGTCGATAGGGGGTAGATACATGATTTGTCTGGTTTGGATATATCTAGACCTTGTTTATCAACTTGAATGCTTACGATATGACATAAGAACACTATGTGCTTTTTATTTTTTATTTTTTTGTGCCCATTTGAATCTTGGTCAAATCCTAGGTTTGACCAAGATTTAAACAAGTATAGAACATGAAAATGAAAAGGGAAGCCTGTATCCTTCTTAGTCACCCTAAAATGAAGTTTTGGGAGGTTTTTGAAATTTCCATGTTTGAAACCCAAAACCACATCTCTTCATGCTTGACTTCTTAAGACATAGTTTAGGGGTTAGCGGGTAGATACATGATTTGTATGGTTTGAATATGTCTAGACCTTGTTTATCAACTTTAATGCTTACTATATGACATAAGAAGACTATGTGCTTTGGTTTTTCATTTTTCTGTTTTTTTTTTAATTTTCTGCCAATTTTGTTTGACCAAGATTTAGACAAGTTTTACACGTGAAAACGAATAAGTAAGCCTGGATCCTTCTTAGTCACTCCAAAATGTACCAATTGAAGTCAAGCATGCATGAAGAGAAGTAATTTTTTTTGTTTCAAACATGGAAATTTCAAAAACCCTCCCAAGAGCTACATTTCGGGGTGACTAAGAAGGATAGATGCTTATTTTTTCATATCCATGATTTAAACTTGTTTAAACCATGGTCACACCTAGGATTTTACCAAGATTCAAATGGGCATAATTTTTTTTTTAAAAATCAGAAAATGAAAAACCAAGGCACATAGTCTTCTTATGTCATATAGTAAGCATTCAATTAAGTTGATAAACAAGGTCTAGACATATATTCAAACCAGGAAAATCATGTATCTACCCCCGAACCCTAGCTAAACTCTGTCTTATGAAGTCAAGCATGCATGAAGAGAAGTGGTTTTGGTTTCAAACGTTTAAGCCAAAAGCCCCTTTTCAAATATTTCAAACTTATTCAAATTTGGTTCAAAATTGAAAGACATACAATTTATAGCACACATAGTGCATACATTTTCACACATACTGCACTAGATACTAACCCTATAGTTTGAGGCCATTTGGATGAGGTCGAAAAAATTCTTGGATTAGAATCGTGTTGTTCGAACCCCGTAGTTGGATTTTTTTGAACCCTTGATTTGTAGGTCGATTTTTCTACCTTTTTATTATTACTATGCAGCACATGTGTGTTTGCCCGTCGAGTGAAACTCGGAGGAAGAGGGATCACTCGGAAGGAGAGAAGAAGGGAGAGCATTATGGTGTCTCCCCTTTTTCGGGTGATGATGTTGACTTTTGTGCAGGCTTTGTCAGTGAGCAGGAGGTGCGAGCGAGCGAGCGAGTCGAGCGAGGCCGAGAATGAGGGAGATTTGTTTTTTTGTGAGAGGGACAACCGAAGGATCCAGAAGGACCCACAGACTTCCAATACGCATCCTGATGCGTTTTCTCTTGACAAAGAAGATGGCTGGGAGTTTGCGTACCTATTGCACGTGACTTGTGCTCACTGAAGTGTGGGACCTCAAGCGTGGGCACCACACGTAAGTGACATACCTGTTGGTGTAAAAACTCGATTGATTATTATAGTGCATTAGAACAAAGTTTCCTATGGATTCAAGGGTAGGAAATCCAAGTTAACTCATTTACGTGTTAAACTTGTCTAAATCTTGGTCAAACCTAGGATTTGACAAAGATTCAAATGGGCAGAAAAATAAAAACACAGAAAAATGAAAAACCAAATCACATAGTCTTCTTATGTCATATAGTAAGCATTAAAGTTGATAAACAAGGTCTAGACATATCAAACCATACGAATCATGTATCTACCCCCTAACCCCTAAACTCCGTCTTATGAAGTCAAGTATGAAGATAAGTGGCTTTGGGTTTCAAACATGGAAATTTCAAAATCCTCCCAAAAGCCCCTTTTCAAATATTTCAAACTTATTCAAATTTGGTTCAAATTTGAAAGACATACAAGTTATAGCACACATAGTGCATACATTTTCACACAAACTGCACTACATGCTAACTCTATAGCTTGAGGCCATTTGGATGAGGTCGAAAAAATTCTTGGATTAGAATCGTGTTGTTCGAACCCCGTAGTTGGATTTTTTTGAACCCTTGATCTGTAGAACTGGGCAAAACCCGAGTTTAGAGTGACTAAGAAGGATACATGCTTCCCTTTTCATTTTCATGTTTTAAACTTGTTTAAATTATCTTGGTCAAACCTAGGATTAGACAAGATTCAAATGGGCATCAAAATTGAAAAAAAAATCAGCAAAAAGAAAAACCAAAGCAAATAGTTTTCTTATGTCATATAGTAAGCATTAAAGTTGATAAACAAGGTCTAGACATATTCAAACCAGACAAATCATGTAGCTATACCCCCCTAACCCCTAAACTCTGTCTTATGAAGTCAAGCATGTGAAGAGAAGTGGTTTTGGGTTTCAAACATGAAAATTTCAAAAACCTCCCAAAAGCTTCATTTTAGAGTGACTAAGAAGGATCCATGCTTCCCTTTTCATTTTCATGTTTTAAACTTGTTTAAATTATCTTGGTCGTCAAACCTAGGATTTGACAAGATTCAAATGGGCATCAAAATTGAAAAAAAATCAGAAAAAATAAAAACCAAAGCAAATAGTTTTCGTATGTCATATAGTAAGCATTGAAGTTGATAAACAAGGTCCATACATATTCATTACCCCCTAACCCCTAAATTAATTAACTATGTCTTATGAAGTCAAGCATGTGAAGAGAAGTGGTTTTGGGTTTCAAACATGGAAATTTCAAAAACCTCCCAAAAGCTTCATTTTAGAGTGACTAAGAAGGATCCATGCTTACATTTGCATTTTCATATTTTAAACTTGTTTAAATCATTATCAAACCTAGGATTTGACCAAGATACAAATGGGTGGGCACAAAATTCAAAAAAATCAGAAAAATGAAAAACAAAAGCACATAGTCTTCTTATATATGTCATATCGTAAGCATTCGAGTTGATAAACGAGGTCTAGTTATATCCAAACCAGACAAATCATGTATCTACCCCCCGTCGATCTTATGAAGTCTAGCATGAAGAGAAGTCGTTTTGGGTTTCAAACATGGAAATTTCAAGAACATCCCAAAAGCTTCATTTTAGAGTGACTAAGAAGGATACATGCTTAACTTTTAATTTCCATGTTTTAAACTTGTTTAAATCTTGGTTGAACCTAGGATTTGACCAAGATTCAAATATATGGGCATAAAATTAAAAAAAAAACAGAAAAATGAAAAACCAAAGCACATAGTCTTCTTATGTCTATAGTTAGCATTAAAGTTGATAAACAGGTCTAGACATATTCAAACTAGAAAATCATGTATATATCTACACCCCTAACCCTAAACTCTGTCTTATGAAGTCAAGCATGCATGAAGAGAAGTGGTTTTTTTGTTTCAAACATGGAAATTTCAAAAACCCTCCCAAGAGCTACATTTTGGGGTGACTAAGAAGGATAGATGCTTATTTTTTCATATTCATGATTTAAACTTGTTTAAACCATGGTCAAACCTAGGATTTGACCAAGATTCAAATGGGCATCAAAATTGAAAAAAAAATCAGCAAAAAGAAAAACCAAAGCAAATAGTTTTCTTATGTCATATCGTAAGCATTCGAGTTGATAAACGAGGTCTAGGTATATCCAAACCAGACAAATCATGTATCTACCCCCTGTCGATCTTATGAAGTCTAGCATGAAGAGATCGAAGTCGTTTTGGGTTTCAAACATGGAAATTTCAAGAACATCCCAAAAGCTTCATTTTAGAGTGACTAAGAAGGATACAGGCTTACCTTTTAATTTTCATGTTTTAAACTTGTTTAAATCTTGGTTAAACCTAGGATTTGACCAAGATTCAAATATATGGGCATAAAATTCAAAAAAAAAAAACAGAAAAATTAAAACCAAAGCACATGGTCTTCTTATGTCTATAGTTAGCATTAAGTTGATAAACAGGGTCTAGACATATTCAAACTAGAAAATCATGTATATATCTACACCCCTAACCCTAAACTCTGTCTTATGAAGTCAAGCATGCATGAAGAGAAGTGATTTTTTTTGTTTCAAACATGGAAATTTCAAAAACCCTCCCAAGAGCTACATTTGGGGGTGACTAAGAAGGATAGATGCTTATTTTTTCATATCCATGATTTAAACTTGTTTAAACCATGGTCAAACCTAGGATTTTACCAAGATTCAAATGGGCATAATTTTTTAAAAAAAATCAGAAAATGAAAAACCAAGGCACATAGTCTTCTTATGTCATATAGTAAGCATTCAATTAAGTTGATAAACAAGGTCTAGACATATATTCAAACCAGGAAAATCATGTATCTACCCCCGAACCCTAGCTAAACTCTGTCTTATGAAGTCAAGCATGCATGAAGAGAAGTGGTTTTGGTTTCAAACGTTTAAGCCAAAAGCCCCTTTTCAAATATTTCAAACTTATTCAAATTTGGTTCAAATTTGAAAGACATACAATTTATAGCACACATAGTGCATACATTTTCACACATACTGCACTAGATACTAACCCTATAGTTTGAGGCCATTTGGATGAGGTCGAATAATTCTTGGATTAGAATCGTGTTGTTCGAACCCCGTAGTTGGATTTTTTTTGAACCCTTGATCTGTAGAACTGGGCAAAACCCGAGTTTAACCTATTTAATTATAGATTCGTATATCGATTATTCTACTACCCTTTTATTATTACTATGCAGCACATGGGTGTTTGCCCGTCGAGTGAAACTCGGAGGAAGAGGGATCACTCGGAAGGAGAGAAGAAGGGAGAGCATTATGGTGTCTCCCCTTTTTCGGGTGATGATGTTGACTTTTGTGCAGGGTTTGTCGTTGAGCAGGAGGTGCGAGCGAGCGAGTCGAGCGAGGCCGAGAATGAGGGAGATTTGTTTTTTTTGTGAGAGGGACAACCGAAGGATCCAGAAGGACCCACAGACTTCCAATACGCATCCTGATGCGTCTTCTCTTGACAAAGAAGATGGCTGGGAGTTTGCGTACCTATTGCACGTGACTTGTGCTCACTGAAGTGTGGGACCTCAAGCGTGGGCACCACACGTAAGTGACAGACCTGTTGGTGTAAAAACTCGATTGATTATTATAGTGCATTAGAACAAAGTTTCCTATGGATTCAAGGGTAGGAAATCCAAGTTAACTCATTTTCGTATTAAACTTGTCTAAATCTTGGTGAAACCTAGGATTTGACCAAGATTCAACTGGGCAGAAAAATAAAAACATAGAAAAATGAAAAACCAAATCACATAGTCTTCTTATGTCATATAGTAAGCATTAAAGTCGATAAACAAGGTCTAGACATATCAAACCATACAAATCATGTATCTACCCCCTAACCCCTAAACTCCGTCTTATGAAGTCAAGCATGAAGAGAAGTGGTTTTGGGTTTCAAACATGGAAATTTCAAAATCCTCCCAAATGCCCCTTTTCAAATATTTCAAACTTATTCAAATTTGGTTCAAATTTGAAAGACATACAAGTTATAGCACACACATAGTGCATACATTTTCACACAAACTGCACTACATGCTAACCCTATAGCTTGAGGCCATTTGGATGAGGTCGAAAAAATTCTTGGATTAGAATCGTGTTGTTCGAACCCCGTAGTTGGATTTTTTTGAACCCTTGATCTGTAGAACTGGGCAAAACCCGAGTTTAGAGTGACTAAGAAGGATACATGCTTCCCTTTTCATATTCATGTTTTAAACTTGTTTAAATTATCTTGGTCAAACCTAGGATTAGACAAGATTCAAATGGGCATCAAAATTGAAAAAAAAATCAGCAAAAAGAAAAACCAAAGCAAATAGTTTTCTTATGTCATATAGTAAGCATTAAAGTTGATAAACAAGGTCTAGACATATTCAAACCAGACAAATCATGTAGCTATACCCCCTAACCCCTAAACTCTGTCTTATGAATTCAAGCATGTGAAGAGAAGTGGTTTTGGGTTTCAAACATGGAAATTTCAAAAACCTCCCAAAAGCTTCATTTTAGAGTGACTAAGAAGGATCCATGCTTCCCTTTTCATTTTCATGTTTTAAACTTGTTTAAATTATCTTGGTCAAACCTAGGATTTGACAAGATTCAAATGGGCATCAAAATTGAAAAAAAAATCAGAAAAAAGAAAAACCAAAGCAAATAGTTTTCTTATGTCATATAGTAAGCATTGAAGTTGATAAACAAGGTCCATACATATTCAAACCACACAAATCATGTATCTATACCCCCTAACCCCTAAATTAATTAACTATGTCTTAATTATGAAGTCAAGCACGTGAAGAGAAGTGGTTTTGGGTTTCAAACATGGAAATTTCAAAAACCTCCCAAAAGCTTCATTTTAGAGTGACTAAGAAGGATCCATGCTTACATTTGCATTTTCATATTTTAAACTTGTTTAAATCATTATCAAACCTAGGATTTGACCAAGATACAAATGGGTGGGCACAAAATTCAAAAAAATCAGAAAAATGAAAAACAAAAGCACATAGTCTTCTTATATATGTCATATCGTAAGCATTCGAGTTGATAAACGAGGTCTAGGTATATCCAAACCAGACAAATCATGTATCTACCCCCTGTCGATCTTATGAAGTCTAGCATGAAGAGAAGTCGTTTTGGGTTTCAAACATGGAAATTTCAAGAACATCCCAAAAGCTTCATTTTAGAGTGACTAAGAAGGATACATGCTTAACTTTTAATTTCCATGTTTTAAACTTGTTTAAATCTGGGTTGAACCTAGGATTTGACCAAGATTCAAATATATGGGCATAAAATTCAAAAAACAGAAAAATGAAAAACCAAAGCACATAGTCTTCTTATGTCTATAGTTAGCATTAAAGTTGATAAATAGGTCTAGACATATTCAAACTAGAAAATCATGTATATATCTACACCCCTAACCCTAAACTCTGTCTTATGAAGTCAAGCATGCATGAAGAGAAGTGGTTTTTTTGTTTCAAACATGGAAATTTAAAAAACCCTCCCAAGAGCTACATTTTGGGGTGACTAAGAAGGATAGATGCTTATTTTTTCATATTCATGATTTAAACTTGTTTAAACCATGGTCAAACCTAGGATTTGACCAAGATTCAAATGGGCATCAAAATTGAAAAAAAATCAGCAAAAAGAAAAACCAAAGCAAATAGTTTTCTTATGTCATATCGTAAGCATTCGAGTTGATAAACGAGGTCTAGGTATATCCAAACCAGACAAATCATGTATCTACCCCCTGTCGATCTTATGAAGTCTAGCATGAAGAGATCGAAGTCGTTTTGGGTTTCAAACATGGAAATTTCAAGAACATCCCAAAAGCTTCATTTTAGAGTGACTAAGAAGGATACAGGCTTACCTTTTAATTTTCATGTTTTAAACTTGTTTAAATCTTGCTTAAACCTAGGATTTGACCAAGATTCAAATATATGGGCATAAAATTCAAAAAAAACAGAAAAATGAAAACCAAAGCACATGGTCTTCTTATGTCTATAGTTAGCATTAAGTTGATAAACAGGGTCTAGACATATTCAAACTAGAAAATCATGTATATATCTACACCCCTAACCCTAAACTTTGTCTTATGAAGTCAAGCATGCATGAAGAGAAGTGATTTTTTTGTTTCAAACATGGAAATTTCGAAAACCCTCCCAAGAGCTACATTTCGGGGTGAATAAGAAGGATAGATGCTTATTTTTTCATATCCATGATTTAAACTTGTTTAAACCATGGTCAAACCTAGGATTTTACCAAGATTCAAATGGGCATAATTTTTTTAAAAAAATCAGAAAATGAAAAACCAAGGAACATAGTCTTCTTATGTCATATAGTAAGCATTCAATTAAGTTGATAAACAAGGTCTAGACATATATTCAAACTAGGAAAATCATGTATCTACCCCCGAACCCTAGCTAAACTCTGTCTTATGAAGTCAAGCATGCATGAAGAGAAGTGGTTTTGGTTTCAAACGTTTAAGCCAAAAGCCCCTTTTCAAATATTTCAAACTTATTCAAATTTGGTTCAAATTTGAAAGACATACAATTTATAGCACACATAGTGCATACATTTTCACACATACTGCACTAGATACTAACCCTATAGTTTGAGGCCATTTGGATGAGGTCAAAAAAATTCTTGGATTAGAATCGTGTTGTTCGAACCCCGTAGTTGGATTTTTTTGAACCCTTGATTTGTAGGTCGATTTTTCTACCTTTTTATTATTACTATGCAGCACATGTGTGTTTGCCCGTCGAGTGAAACTCGGAGGAAGAGGGATCACTCGGAAGGAGAGAAGAAGGGAGAGCATTATGGTGTCTCCCCTTTTTCAGGTGATGATGTTGACTTTTGTGCAGGGTTTGTCAGTGAGCAGGAGGTGCGAGCGAGCGAGCGAGCGAGTCGAGCGAGGCCGAGAATGAGGGAGATTTGTTTTTTTTGTGAGAGGGACAACCGAAGGATCCAGAAGGACCCACAGACTTCCAATACGCATCCTGATGCGTCTTCTCTTGACAAAGAAGATGGCTGGGAGTTTGCGTACCTATTGCACGTGACTTGTGCTCACTGAAGTGTGGGACCTCAAGCGTGGGCACCACACGTAAGTGACAGACCTGTTGGTGTAAAACTCGATTGATTATTATAGTGCATTAGAACAAAGTTTCCTATGGATTCAAGGGTAGGAAATCCAAGTTAAATCATTTACGTGTTAAACTTGTCTAAATCTTGGTGAAACCTAGGATTTGACCAAGATTCAAATGGGCAGAAAAATAAAAACACAGAAAAATGAAAAACCAAATCACATAGTCTTCTTATGTCATATAGTAAGCATTAAAGTTGATAAACAAGGTCTAGACATATCAAACAATACAAATCATGTATCTACCCCCTAACCCCTAAACTCCGTCTTATGAAGTCAAGCATGAAGATAAGTGGCTTTGGGTTTCAAACATGGATATTTCAAAATCCTCCCAAAAGCCCCTTTTCAAATATTTCAAACTTATTCAAATTTGGTTCAAATTTGAAAGACATACAAGTTATAGCACACATAGTGCATACATTTTCACACAAACTGCACTACATGCTAACCCTATAGCTTGAGGCCATTTGGATGAGGTCGAAAAAATTCTTGGATTAGAATCGTGTTGTTCGAACCCTTGATCTGTAGAACTGGGCAAAACCCGAGTTTAGAGTGACTAAGAAGGATACATGCTTCCCTTTTCATTTTCATGTTTTAAACTTGTTTAAATTATCTTGGTCAAACCTAGGATTAGACAAGATTCAAATGGGCATCAAAATTGAAAAAAAAATTAGCAAAAAGAAAAACCAAAGCAAATAGTTTTCTTATGTCATATAGTAAGCATTAAAGTTGATAAACAAGGTCTAGACATATTCAAACCAGACAAATCATGTAGCTATACCCCCTAACCCTAAACTCTGTCTTATGAAGTCAAGCATGTGAAGAGAAGTGGTTTTGGGTTTCAAACATGGAAATTTGAAAAACCTCCCAAAAGCTTCATTTTAGAGTGACTAAGAAGGATCCATGCTTCCCTTTTCATTTTCATGTTTTAAAGTTGTTTAAATTATCTTGGTCAAACCTAGGATTTGACAAGATTCAAATGGGCATCAAAATTGAAAAAAAAATCTGAAAAAAGAAAAACCAAAGCAAATAGTTTTCTTATGTCATATAGTAAGCATTAAAGTTGATAAACAAGGTCCATACATATTCAAACCACAAAAATCATGTATCTATACCCCCTAACCCCTAAAATAATTAACTCTCTATTATGAAGTCAAGCATGTGAAGAGAAGTGGTTTTGGGTTTCAAACATGGAAATTTCAAAAACCTCCCGGCCAAAAGCTTCATTTTAGAGTGACTAAGAAGGATCCATGCTTACATTTGCATTTTCATATTTTAAACATGTTTAAATCATTATCAAACCTAGGATTTCACCAAGATACAAATGGGTGGGCACAAAATTCAAAAAAATCAGAAAAATGAAAAACAAAAGCACATAGTCTTCTTATATATGTCATATCGTAAGTATTCAAGTTGATAAACGAGGTCTAGGTATATCCAAACCAGACAAATCATGTATCTACCCCCTGTCGATCTTATGAAGTCTACATGAAGAGAAGTCGTTTTGGGTTTCAAACATGGAAATTTCAAGAACATCCCAAAAGCTTCATTTTACAGTGACTAAGAAGGATACAGGCTTACCTTTTAATTTTCATGTTTTAAACTTGTTTAAATCTTGGTTAAACCTAGGATTTGACCAAGATTCAAATATATGGGCATAAAATTCAAAAAAAAAACGGAAAAATGAAAACCAAAGCACATGGTCTTCTTATGTCTATAGTTAGCATTAAAGTTGATAAACAGGGTCTAGACATATTCAAACTAGAAAATCATGTATATATCTACACCCCTAACCCTAAACTCTGTCTTATGAAGTCAAGCATGCATGAAGAGAAGTGATTTTTTTTGTTTCAAACATGGAAATTTCAAAAACCCTCCCAAGAGCTACATTTCGGGGTGACTAAGAAGGATAGATGCTTATTTTTTCATATCCATGATTTAAACCTGTTTAAACCATGGTCAAACCTAGGATTTTACCAAGATTCAAATGGGCATAATTTTTTAAAAAAATCAGAAAATGAAAAACCAAGGCACATAGTCTTCTTATGTCATATAGTAAGCATTCAATTAAGTTGATAAACAAGGTCTAGACATATATTCAAACTAGGAAAATCATGTATCTACCCCCAAACCCTAGCTAAACTCTGTCTTATGAAGTCAAGCATGCATGAAGAGAAGTGGTTTTGGTTTCAAACGTTTAAGCCAAAAGCCCCTTTTCAAATATTTCAAACTTATTCAAATTTGGTTCAAATTTGAAAGACATACAATTTATAGCACACATAGTGCATACATTTTCACACATACTGCACTAGATACTAACCCTATAGTTTGAGGCCATTTGGATGAGGTCGAAAAAATTCTTGGATTAGAATCGTGTTGTTCGAACCCCGTAGTTGGATTTTTTTGAACCCTTGATTTGTAGAACTGGGCAAAACCCTAGTTTAACATATTTAATTATGGATTCATATATCAATTTTCTACTACCTGTTTATTATTACTATGCAGCACATGGGTGTTTGCCCGTCGAGTGAAACTCGGAGGAAGAGGGATCACTCGGAAGGAGAGAAGAAGGGAGAGCATTATGGTGTCTCCACTTTTTCGGGTAATGATGATGACTTTTGTGCAGGGTTTGTCAGTGAGCAGGAGGTGCGAGCGAGCGAGTCGAGCGAGGCCGAGAATGAGAGAGATTTTTTTTTTTTGTGAGAGGGACAACCGAAGGATCCAGAAGGACCCACATACTTCCAATACGCATCCTGATGCGTCTACTATTGACAAAGAAGATGGCTGGGAGTTTGCTTACCTATTGCACGTGACTTGTAATCACTGAAGTGTGGGACCTCAAGCGTGGGCACCACACGTAAGTGACAGACCTGTTGGTGTAAAAACTCGATTGATTATTATAGTGCATACAGAAAAATGAAAAACAAAATCACATAGTCTTCTTATGTCATATAGTAAGCATTAAAATTGATAAACAAGGTCTAGACATATCAAACCATACAAATCATGTATCTACCCCCTAACCCCTAAACTCCGTCTTATGAAGTCAAGCATGAAGAGAAGTGGTTTTGGGTTTCAAACATGGAAATTTCAAAAACCTCCCAAAAATTTCATTTTAGAGTGACTAAGAAGGATACATGCTTCCCTTTTCATTTTCATGTTTCAAACTTGTTTAAATTATCTTGGTCAAACCTAGGATTTGACAAGATTCAAAGATACATGCTTCCCTTTTCATTTGACATGAATCCTTGTGGCACGACCATGTTGGGGTCACTCCTGGTTGTCTACCCAGCCGAGCATGCGGGCTCTATTTCCTTGTACGAATCCTCGTTTTAAACCAAGAAGAAGTGAACAAACTCTCTCCCCCCCGCCACGGACACACACACACACACACACACACACTCTCTCTCTCTCTCTCTCTCTCTCTAACCGGCTTTAGATATCGCATCATTTGTCTGTCAGACTCCATTGATTTGCCCCAAGTTCAACAAGGTCGCCCCCTTTTCCTCTGAGAGTCCATTGATTTTTATTTGCTGGTGTCACTTGTGCTAAACTGTCATTCCTTGTACTCCCTCCAATTCATATTATTTGATGGTAATATAGATGCATCTACACACATTATAGTTGTAGATACATCCATTTTACCATCAATTAATATTGATCGGAGTTGCAGCGTGGTATGAGGCCTGCCGCCTGCCACCGTCGGCGAGGTTCCAAGTAAACGGCGCCAGAAGAAGAGTAGCGCGGCTCCGGATTCAACCAACTGGCGGCGATGGACGGCACTATGGAAATAAACGCTACGAATTTGGAGGCCATCGCGTACAACATCGCTGGAACGGCGCAGGTCATGTGCTCCCACGATGGCTGCGGGGTCATCGTTAGCTACCACGAGTCCCTAAGCCACCAGATCGCGTGCCCGCACGGCCGGTGCAACTGCACGGAGCAGGGCTGCGACTTCGCCGCCCCACCGTCAGCGCTCCTCGTTCACCTCGCAGAGGCCCACTCGATTCAGGTGCACATGTTAGAGTATGGCAAGTCCATAGAGTTCCGGGTGACCATGACGCACCCGTGCTCGCCATGCAGGCTGCTCGTCGTCGAAGGGGATGACGGCTCTGTGTTCGTCCTGTACATCGACGCGCTCAGCCCGGCCATTGTCTTCTCTTTGGTATGCGTCAGTTCGGCCACATCCGTGTGGCCGCTCTACAGGGTGAAGATCTGGGCGCACGGCCCGCCGCCGTCCTCGAAATCGGACTGCAGGCGGGATGTCGTGAAGATGTCTGCCGATGCTTCTGGCAGCGCGTCGCCGGGCGCTGTCGTGTTTGAGGAGCTCACGTCGTTCCTCGTTGTGCCGGGGCCATACCTCGTTGGTGCTGGATCGTCCAAGGAGCTGCGTTTCTACATTAGCATATGCAAGCAGATGTAGCTACTGCTACTTTGCGTAGTTGAAAAAACTGTCAATTTGTCATGAGGAATGATAAATTTCGCTGAAAAGTACTTGATTGTTCGTACGGCTGCTATTTTTTTATGGATTCCTCGTTTCATATTTGTGCTGAACTGTTTGTAGTAGTACTTATACTTAATAATAATGCAGCGTGGAAGTGAATACTCCTTTTTTTGTGAATCGGAAGTGAATACTCCAACTATATGTAATTGTAACCCCTCCATCTGATTTATATAAAACTATGTGCACTTCCAGATCATTTCTCCTGTTTTTTAGATGTCCTTTCACTTACTATAAAAAACAAAGAAGCACTGCTGCTTTGATTCAAAGGAATGTGGAGAGTGTAGAAATAGGAAAGGTGTAGGATTGAAATTTTCCCATAGGAATCAAATCCAACATAATTCCTATGTCAATCCTATGAATCAAAGAAGCCCTAAGTGGTTACCGGTGCTTAATGCACAGTTCCAAAAAGTTCATCCCGCAGTCCAAATAACTAATAATCAGATGATGTCAATTTTTGTGTATGTAGTTGTGCCTATTACCATCACAAATATAGTCTCAAATAGTATGATGGTGGAGATACACATTTTTTAACTACCATGATTTTCGGTAAATGCTTAGTCAATTTTGACATAATTTGACTTTCTAAAAATAATATAAGCCTTAAGCTTTGAGATGGAGGTACTATATTGGGTTTTCCTCGTCTTAAGCAAAATCCCTTCCCATCCACTTAAATAGAGTACTCCAGCCTCGAGGCTAGGAGATAAGAGAGGCCATCGATAGGCCATACTCCTCGCGCGCTCGCAATGCTGGAAACTGTCACCGTTACCCTGAAGATGGACTCCACCGTGCTTCACTGCATTTTCTGCTCCCAGCCCCTCCAGCCCCCCGTCTTCAAGGTCGATCCCTTTCCCTCCCACACTCCATTGATGTTTCTTTTGTGGGTTCACTACTGCAAAAATGGGAATCCACGAACCTTGATTTGTGCAGTGCAAGGGTAATCATTTGGCCTGCGGCCGCTGCCTCAGCGAGCTTCCCGGGAACCGGTGCCATAGGTGCGTGGAACCCCGCGGCGGATTCGAGCAGGACCCGGCAATGGACGCCGTCGTATCAGCGGCGACGGTTGAGTGCCCCCACAGCAGCTGCGGGAGCTTGGTGGCCTACCACCAGGTCCACGACCACAAGATTGCATGCCCGCACGCCCCTTGCGCTTGCATGGAGCCCGACTGCGACTTCGCCGCCCCGCCAACAGCGCTCGTCGCCCACTTCGCAGCGGCCCACTCGATCCAAGTGCACAAGCTCCCGCCGTACAACACGACCAAAGTGTTCCAGGTGCCGGTGCCGGTGCCGGGTTCGCCGTGCCTGCGGATCATCGCCGAAGGGGAGGACGGCGCCATGTTCGTCCTGATCATCGGCGTGCTCGGTTCGACTTCGACCACCATCGTGTCTACCGTGTGCGTTAGGGCGGCCGCGTGCGTGTGGCCTCTGTACACGGCAAAGATGTGGGCGAATGGGCCGGCGTCGTGCTCGTTGGCGCACGCGAGGAGCAGGGCGGACACCGTGAGTGTGTCTTTGGAGGCATCGAGCTGCGCCTTGCCGGGCGACGTTGCGTTTGATGAACTCACGTCGTTCCTCTCGGTGCCGCCGCTGTACCTGGTGCTTGGTGGACCTTCCAAGCTGCTGCGTTTCTACATTCGCATCGAGAAGGAGAACAATTAATCCTCAAAATAAGTACTCCTACTCCATATGATGATACGTACTAGTATAGTGCTAATGCGGATGTAACCTCTAGTAAAGTACTAGTACTAACACTGTCTGAGTTGTACTATTATTTCAGTTTTGCTTCTATTGTTGGGTAACATCATCAGGAACATAACTTGAACTTATTGGTTTCAAATATGTGACAACAAAAGAAAAAGAACAAGAAAGGGAGTAACTGTTTTTCGTCCAGCTAATGCAACCTTGAGGTGACCGGGACAACTTTGTACAAAGCATCGTGCTCATATAAATATACGTACTCTACAAAATCATCAGCAGTGGAGTACCTCAATAGGTGCCATGTCCATGGATCGACAAGACAAGACACACACATAGACTGGTCCTTTGGGAGATGGATATTACTACTGGATAGTTGTCCTGACGTGATAGGATGCCTACATACACCCTACTCGGCAGGTGACGATACCTTCCCAACAAAGGTATCCAGTCCCATCCATTGATTATTTTATTATGGATGGAGAGCATTCTACTAGAAGAGATGTCATGTCTTGGGGCAGAGGTTCGGCTTAATCATGGTTTAGATATGGCCATGACTTTTGTCATTTAAGGCACCACCTATGGGAACCACAAGATTCTTGAAGAAGAACTACATTACTTGACTCTAATGTAGATGTATCTAGACATATTGTAGCTATAGATACTTCCATTTTAGCATCAAGTAATGTAGATCGGAGGGAGTAATACTATACAATATACTCAGTATAAGGTTAAGTTTGGCACACGCTGGGACGCACATATTTGTTAGAAGTACACACATGCAAGACAGAGCACAGAGTAAAATAATTACTATTTACTTATGGCAACCAAAAGCTTGTACGTGTCCACTATATATATGGGCATGGACTACACTTATTGCTTGTGGACGAGGATAGCTGTTGTGGACAACATAGTGGATGCTGTTAGAGTGAAACGGCACACTTATTATGGATCGTAGGGAGTATGCAAGATAAAAAAAAGATCTACCATACATATTAGTATTATTATCATCATTTATGTACTCATGACACTGGGAGCATACACACACGATCGTACATACTACAGTAGTACTGTACTACTTTTAAAACTACTTGCAATATAATATATAGCTTGATGTACTTAACTACTTATCACTGTGTGCATACACACACGATCGTATACATACTAGTACTGTACTACTTTTAACACTAGGATAAAATATAGCTGGATGTACAGAACTACTTATCAGTGGTCTTCCTCTTCAGCTTCCACAGCCTGTACCATGTTGCTCTTCTTCTTCTTCTTCTTCTTCTTCTTCTTACTCCCGCTGTCCTGGAATTCCGCCAATTTTTGTTGACCCTTCTCAAAGTTAACTATTCGCCTGTATACCTCATATGTCGCGTATGCGTCGATGCTTGCATACAGGATATGCTTCATGGACAAGGGCACCTGCTTCCACAGCTTGTGTTCCTCTTTTGTAAGTTTTTTCATGATAGATTTGTACTGGCTGTCTATAATGGCCGCAGCATAGTCAGCCAACGAATCCTTATTGTTACTAGTGGAATCGGCAGGCTTCCACCTTTTCTGGATGTCCACGAAGTTCGCCACTGAGAGGTTGCAACGCCCAAGCCTGGTAATGTCGTTGCCGATGTCAACACCTGCAAATGTTATGTCAGGCATGCCCTGAACGTCAGCGTGTTTGGGGCAGGGCTGGTCTGCCGAGGAAATCTGGTACAGGAGGCAGTCTGTGCCCATGCACAACTGTATGAGGGCAGCCTTCTGTTCAGGCCCATAGGTGTACTCTACGTCTAGGCCAACAATTTTGTACGAGTCTTCTTTCTCCAGTATCAACTCGATTTTGTTGATGTGTTCCTCCACCTTAGATGCCATATTGGTATAGTTCGCCGTAATGGTGGTTGTTCCATGAGCGAGGAAAGTGTGTCCTTGGTAGAACGCTTCCATGGAGGGTAGCGAGAGAGGGGCACAGGCGAGAGTGTCAGGGAGAAGACGAAATGAGAAAGACGAATGTTAACCGCCACGCCAGGGCCTGCAAACCGCCCGTCGCTAGATGCATGCATTTGGACGGTTTTGAAGATGACGGACCATAGGGCACGAATGCAGTTTCCCTGTTAAAATAATAATAACCGCCCACGTACTTAATTAATTGTATGCTTATTTGTTTCTCGAGAGGAGCCTAGTTTTTTTCTACGAAACTCTGAAGATCTATTAAAAATCATCAACATTAGTACAAAGAGATTCAAAATTAATATTACCTTCGTCTAAAAGGAGGTGTCTTAGTTTTGTCTAATACGGATGTATATAGACATATCTTAGTTGTAGAAATTACAAATATGTCTTCTTTGCACCACTTAGCTACCACTACAAAGTACAAACACTAACGCAAGGTAGATCAGCATCATGCAATGTAGACATTACAGTATTTTTTGTACTACTGTACTTGTCTTCCCTGGTCTATGATTCAATATCTAGTATACTGTACTACTTATACACCAGGGAGATTCAAAATACGAGTTGAGCGCCAAAACTCCCGCCTCCATACACATATTTCGAATTCCCTTTCGACCCCTATTACCAATGACGCAAAGGCAGACAAGTGAAGCCGGCGTTGGTTGGGGTCTCGTTCGTAATTTACACATCCCCTCTGATATATATAGTCTACCGCCTTCCATTCGTCTTCCCCATTTCCGCAAAAAATCTGTCGCAATACTCCAGGCCCATCATCTCTCACCTGCCGGACCACCGCACCGGAATATCCCAGCCGTACTTAGCCGGCATACCACCTCACCTACCTGAGGCCACCGACTCCCTCGTCCGCAGCACCAGATCCGCTTCACCAACACCGCCGTGTACTGCATCGGATCTGCTTCACCAATTGCTTCATCCGCAGCACCAGATCCGCTTCACCAACGCCGCCGTGCACTGCACTATCTGAGTTCACCGACTCCCTCGTCTGCCGTACCTGATCCGCTTCACCAACGACGCCGTGCACTGCACCGGATCTGCTTCACCGACTCCCTCGTTTCAGATCTGCTTCCCCGAACCCATCATCGACCGCCCCAGATCTGCTTCCTCGACGCCGACGCCCACCACAACCGCAGCACCCCCGCCGTCGTCGACGTGACCCGCAAGGATGCCGAGTATGACTACACGAAGCCGCCGTCGAGGTAACCAGACCCCCTCCCCCCTACACGTTTTGGTCTGTTACCATAGAAGGTTCAAGCATGTCTTGGTCAACTAGAATGTGTCTATATACTGATTCGTCCGTCTAAAAAAGCATCGACAGAGAAGTCCCATACATCCAGCTCTGCCCCGCTCTCAATGCGCGTGGCAGATGGCAGGATCCTGCGCATTTTCCCATGCCACTCCTTGAGCTCTCTGTCTTGATGTGCTTCACACACAAGGCTTATAATACTAGGAAGCTTGTGCCTCACATACACTTACACACAGGGCTACTACTACTAGGAAGCTTTATTGGATATCTCAGTGGTACAAAGCTTACTTACATGGGACGGGTGATACTCTATTTAAACTTTTGTACATGACCCTTTAGATTGTTGCCATGTGCCAGAATCCAAACCCTATACCATACTTCTAGAATACTCTACAAACTCTAGATATTTCATACTACTCGTAAATATCTTACTCTAGAACATTCCCCATTCTACAGTTCTCTCTACATACCTTGGATACTTCATGACTAAGCTAGCTCCTTTACTAGCCAACCACATTGATAAGATTACTACTAACAATCCCCCCCATAATCTTGTCATATAAACTATCTTTACTATTAAATTTAAAATAGGCCGCGGTGGTTGGTGATGGTACGTCAAACGTGTATACAACTCACCCCGAACATAAAAAGTAAGGTTAGCGTGACCGGCTCCATGAGGAGTTCTTATCAGGATTAGTTAGGTCACGACCAAAATCCAATCCATAGCACTAGGTAGCAAAATCAGCATCCCTTTCCTAATTCTAATCGGTAAGACAAGCATAGATCGGTTCAGCCACACATCTTTTTCGTTCGCTCCCCTTTTTATTCTCTAAGGAACCCTCTCCTTAACGAGAGTAGATTGATGGAGATGGTTTTTGTACCGGTCAATCTTTATATCCTTTCTGGCATAGTTCTGTAAAAGATCGGCAGGTGATCCGTCCTTTCTCCTCTGCCGTAGTTCATCAACGCGTGTCCGGCAATCCCGGTTAGATCGACACAATCGGCAAAAAAGAAAAAGGCCAAAAGAGACCCATTGATTAGGCTCCTCTTGCCGTGCTACTTTAAATTTTCTAACTTTTCTTTCATTCGCAAACATACAGTGACAACCTATATGACTCTAGGTTTCTTTTCCTAATTTTTGCACGTGCATGCATTTTCCCTTTAAAATTCGTAGGACATACAAATCTCAACACTTATGCAACTAAAAATCCTTAAAAAAACAAAGCTTTCATACCCTGCAGCTTTTAAGAGGTTAGTGACAAGAATCAACCACATGTTTTGGAGCGCAGTGACATTCTCCCTAAAAAAACCATGTTTCATGCGTGGGTGTTTCATTAATAAAGAGAAATATCTGTTCAGTTGGGGCCACGTTTCGACGTGTGTTCTCGACAAATCAGTTTCTCAGACAAAGTATCTCGAAGGTGTTCATAGAGATTGCATGTGCATTTGTGCGTTCGTAGGAGCGAGTATGCATTTAGTGAGCATTTATATTGTACCGTGTTTTGTTAAAAAAGATGGTGTAAAACGGGCACCTTTTACGATATACTCCCTCCGTCCCAAAATGTAAGGCGTCTAAGGATTGGTCAAAAGTCAAACCTTACAAACTTTGACCAAATATTTTAAAAATATTTACATCTACAATATCAAATTGACATATTAAGAAATTATACTTTAGGGTGACTCTATTGATAATGATTTAGTATTGTAAATATTTATATTTTTGTGTGTAAACTTGGTCAAACTTTAAAAACATTGACTTTTAACTAATCCTTAGACGCCTTATTTTTGGCACGGAGGGAGTATCATTCAATAAATACTATGAATTATTCGATCGTTTGTTCAAACATGTTAATTAGATCGGTCGATTGATCAACTCAGATCGGTCGATCGAGCATCAGAGTTGTCTCGTTGATGACAAAAAATAGTGCACATTGTATGATACCGACGTACCACTGATTCTAAAGAAAAATGAGGACCATGTGGCCACACATCCCGGACATAGACATTGCGATTATATTCCATTTATTCTATATTTGGGGAGCCATCTTTCGTTATTAACCCGTTGCAACACACGGGTATTATGCTAGTATCCCTAATCCAGATCACATGGACCATGCACTTCATCTTGTGGTGGCATCACACCGACTCACGTCAAGCAACGACGCCGCACCCTGCTTGTTAGCCTGACACCGACTTCATTTTAGATATCATGTAGTACATGTCAAGTACCAAATCACTGAGAACCAACCTGTGTTTGGATGGTTAGGAGGGCAGTGGCACCCCTGATTTAACGCTTTGGTGTCTCAAAAATGGAGGAATATTCTTACGTGGGATGCGGCGTTCCCGATGACATTGTGGTGCTAGTGGTGACTTCGTCAATCTCAATACCCATCGAACAGTTTCTTGGATGCGCTTTCTGAAGGTGCTCGAAGGGGTAGTGTGTGTGCTTGAGTGATGAGTGTATGTATGTACGTGTGAGCGTCTATGATTGTACTGTGTGTTGCAAAAAATAGTATTAATTTTGTCTTGTTCATACTAAGACTAGCAAAGCATTCCCCGCTCTATAAACTCTCAAGAAACACCCCTATAATATCTATCTAGTTCGTCCTAATGTTAGAACAGTAATTGCATGCTATGTAATTCATCTATTTTTGTTAGGAAACCTACATGTTTGTTTGCTTTTCTTATTCTCAGGTGACAGGTTGTGTGCTGGGACCATAGCCACCGTCTGTTTTGTTCGTTGCAAAATGTTGTTTTATATTCCGCCATTCTCGTGCTCTTCTGTGTTCACAAGGTTTTACATTATAATTTCCATCTGTTTTGTTGTAAATAATGACGGTAAATGCCAATTACTATTTCCTTTCTGCTATCCTTTTGCCATCCTGTAGTACATGTGTGAACTCATTGCTCTGGTACATTTAAATTCTTCATTGTTTTTGTTCTTCAAGAGCTGCAACCCTAACTCTTTGCTGTAATTTCATGTTGCACTATCACATGGAACACAACAAATCGTGGAGTGAATCACCCCTATAATCCAGTAAGTACCTTTCATTTTTGTATTGATATGCTTATCGTGTCGGAACCAGCTTTGTGTTTAACACATTTACTCTCCATATAGATAGGATAACTGGTTTGAAATAAATCATGCTATTTGTATGATCGCACGTCTTCGTTCATTTTCCCGCTAGCTTCTCAAACTTGTTCTATTGCCTGTCTAATCTTTTTTTGTTTGATCGTGATTAAACCAATTTAATTGTTCTGCTTAACTTAAATGATCTGGCATTTTATTCCAGCCACATAATGTTTGATTGCTCATGCACTTCCTCATACCGTTATGTCTTCTGGATTTCTTCCATAATGATAAGAATGTTTTGCTTGGTGAATATGAGTCAGATGATGATTCAATTGGATATTAGTCCTTGATTCATTGAGTTGACTGATGATTAAAACATATAAACCTTGCGACTATCTGGCATGCTTGTTGTGGGATATAATGAGCATATTTGTTTTTTGTAAGACTTTTTTCGGATTTCACTGTTGATTAATCCAATGCCACCTTCAGTAGTAGGAAATCCACCTTCAGTAGGTATCATAAATAAAATTTGTTGTTACTTTTTGGCTGACCCATCTTTTATTTTTAGGCACAAAATGGTTCATTTGTTTGTTTCTCCTTCCCTTATATTGCGCTCATGGGTTAAACATTGAAATAATATGTCAGTTTATATGAATCCCAAAATGGTTGCTGTCTAATCTGTCTTAATTGGTCCTGCTCGTTTATATTTGGCACCAAATGGATATATTTCTCTTTTATCTGAGGCATTCCCATGGCTGGCCGATGATTAAAATAATGAAATTTAGGGGGTTGGAGATTCTCCAACTGCACAATGTCTGGCTAGTTTTGTCCACATGACCACTTTTGTGGAACTTAAGGGATCTGAAGCACCCCTTCCAAGTGTCAATTTTAATAGACAGCTTATGCAGTTTCCTGGCTTATTTTATTAGGCAGACTGTCTAGTTACTTGATTTATTTTGTTCATATTTGCCATCCGGTTGCTCTGCCTGTTGCATTGGGGTTGATAGCTTGCTTTGTTATATTATGCCTTGTGCTTTGTGAAAATCTGCCATCTGTTTTGATGCTTTGCAAAAATCTATGACAACTAATAATATGGTTGTTTTCTCAAATTGTATGGTTCTGTAACTTGCACTGTCTTGTTTTCAGCCCCTGAATAGAGCAAGGAAGGCAGATGGCAGGGCCTGTACATCAAGTGTCTAGGTCTTTCCACAGCACAGCCGTGACAATGCCAATTCATCTGATTGTCAGATGATAGCTACTGTCCCAGCCATTCGGCGCAAATAAGAACAATCGCTGCCTTTGCACACGAATCAATTGATATAATTCAGCAGCAAAGAGATGAAAGAGATTCAAATATCATCATAACAGTCAATGAGATACATGAATTGAAAAATAGGCAAGCTTGGATTGAGTAGATCCTTAATAATCTACTCTGCAGATCTAATGGAAAGCCAGATGTTACTTGCACTCCGATGAATTCTACCTAACAGAAATGCAGTCTTGCCGATGATGCCATTTGTATGGCTTGTATCATTTGAGTTATTTCGACTTGTTGTTGTATTTGAGAATTTTTTCTGTTATTGTAATCCTTGAGCATTTTTTCCTGTTATTGCTATAGTTTGCAATCATTGTAACAAATTTTCAATGTAATGATTATTTTATCTTGCACTCGGCCTTAAACAGAACTACTAGTATGGTCTCACAATTTTTTATCATTATACTATGCAAGATTTAGCGGTCGCCCCAAATTCAGAGCACCCATAGCGATTTGGGGGCCGGCGTCGTTTTAGGGCTCGCACCGGTGCGCTCCAAACGGCGCCGGCTATTTGTCGAGCCGAGTAGAATCGCCGGCATCCCCGAGCCGGCCCCTTCGCCAGGGGCGCGAATCAGGCGCTCCGGGTGCCTCGCGGAACGACGGTTTTCGCTGGTGGAGGCGCCTTGTCAGCGAGAGGACGCGACGGTTCGCATCGACTGGCCACGATGCGGGAAGGTTGGTCGTCGGCATTTAAATGGCCTCCCGCGCGGAAATCGAGGCAGCGACTGGCCACGCGGCGTCCAGTCGCCGTAAATGTGGGTAGTTGCCACCGCTAGATATATAGGACGTATGCCGTCCACCACCGCCGCTCCATTCCCTACTCTCCACATCAAGATGCCGCGCCATCTGAAGACCACCTACTCGATGCTTGGCCTCAACGGCCGCGCGCTGCCTCCACCACCACGGCAGCCGCAGCCGGAGCCGGAGCCGGAGCTGAAGGCCGACGACGAGCACAGCTCTGACGAGGACGAGGACCCACGGTTCGAGTCCTGGCACGATGTCTACATAGCAGAAGCGGAAGCAGAGGCGGCGGATCGAGGAGTCAGCGCAGTCGGGCGAGCCGCCGCAGGCCCCCGCCGACCCGGAGCAGGCGGCGATCCTCGCGTCGCTGAACGCACAACGATACCAGCGGTTGAGGGAGGAGGAGTGCGAGTTCATCAACGACGCGAACCTCGAGCACGTCCTCGAGATATCGCGCCAGCGAGCGGTCACGGAGGAGGCGGGACGCCGCCTCAAGGAGGCGGAGCGACAGAAGCTCGCAGAGCTCAACGCTCATCGCCACCAGGACGCGTTCGCTCGCCAGCAGGCGAGGCGCGCCGAGATCGAAGCTTCTCGGGAAAGGCTGGAAGCGCGGGGACAGCGCCGCCGGCAAGCCCCTGCGACGCCGGCCGCCATGCTCCACCGCCAGATGCGCGAAGCAACGGAGGAGAAGCGGGCACGGAAGCAGGCGGCAATGGCGAAGAACAACGACGAGGCAGGGCCGTCGAGCGCCCCTACCGACGGCCAGTAGACCAGGATTAAGTTTATGTTTAGTTATGTTTAAATTCGAGCTACTTTGGTATAAATTTCGTATGAATTTGGGTTTTTAGATGTCAATTTAAATTTTAAAATCTATCGGGACTGCCGTTTTGGGGCCGCCGGTGTGGGAGCAGCGTCCCCAAATAGAGGATGCTGTGCCGGTGGAGATGCTCTTATAGATAGATAATGATCGTGGTAACAGAAAAAATCGTCAACGTGATGATGATTTGATGTTGCACTCGACCTTGAACATAAGTACTAGTACGGTCTCACAATTTTTTTAATCATTATACTTTGCAACATTTAGCAGATGCGCCAAATTCAGACATAGATCATGATCACGGTAACAAATTTTCAGCATGATGATGATTTGATGTTGCACTCGGGCTTGAACAGAAGTACTAGTACGGTCACTCAAAATTTTAGCATTATACTTTGCAATGGATGCACCAATTTCAGAGATAGATCATGATCAGGGTAACAAATTTTCAACGTGATGATGTTTTGATGTTGCACTCGGCCTTGAACTGAAATACTAGTACGGTCTCACAATTTTTTATCACTATAATTTGCAAGATCTAGCGGATGAGCCAATTTCAGAGATAGATGATGATCATGGTAGTAACCGGTATTTAATGTGATGATGATTTGATTTTGCACTCGGCCTTGAACAGAGGTACTAGTATGGTCTCACATTTTTTAATCATTATAGTTGGACCTTAGCCAAATTCAAAATCTCATAGCGGCAAAACTTCCCGCCCACAAAATACAAAAATTTGACACGCTTCCAAATTCCCATTCTACCCCTGCGGAGATGATAGAAAGGTCGGTTGGTGGGGGGGGTGGGGGGTATGCCCATCATTTTTTGGATCACCACCTCCCTAGCCCGGAAACCCTCCCAGAAAAAATTCATTTCCCTCAGACCACCCACCGGAACTTCCCAAGTCCCTCTCTCCCACCTCCACGACCACCGCACCGGAACATCCCCGCCGGACTTCCCTGGCCTACCCGAGCCCTCGCGATCCTCGTCATCCGGCTGCCTGCCGGAGCCGCTTCATCGACGCCATCATCAACCGGACCGGATCATCCCCGCCGTACCTCGAAACCATATGCTCATCCAGCAGTCTACCGCAGTCGCTTCAGCTTAGCCGCTTCGCCGGATCCGTCTTCCACCGCATCGGATCTTGCTCACCGACACCGCTGTGCATGAACCGGATCTGCTTCACCGGCGCCGTGCATGATCTAAACTCTTCTACTGTCGCTTTTCTATTGCTTGCCTGCAAGTTCTTGTTTAATCTTGGGGGAACCTGTTTGTGCTAACGACGCGCTGTTACTTTTTTGCAGATGAGATGAGTAACCATGAAGTGTAATGGCCGTCTCTCCAACCCCAAGTAGCACATGTAGCGTACTTCATCACCGGATCTATCAACCCCAGGAAGATCTGTTGTGACTCCCACAGAGTGCTTCTCCTAATGTAAGTCCCTTGTTTTAGCGCCATGTTCTGGGTTCAGATGCTTGTTTGTCTGAAGCTCTTTTAGTTCATTCCTAGCTATGACTGTAACACATTGCTATTTTCTACTTCATTGCTAACTTTAAGCGATTGAACATTTTGGTTTGCATTCCCTGCTCTGTAGATGTAGCCATCATAACTTCTATCTTGCGCAGTCGTTGTTACTCCATGAACATGTTGGCTTGCATTCCCTGTACTACAGGTGATGCCATTGTTTTGTATCTAGTTCATTGTAAGCTAACAAAGTAAGGACTTAGTTTGGCATGCTATCACTCTGCTATCTAGCCTGTAGTACAAATAAACTTGTCATACTACTAGATAATAATTTTGCGTGCCATCTTGTTCTTCAAAAGCTGCATTATTGACTTGTTTCTCTGACTTGGCATGACGCTCACATATGGAAAGCTGAACATATTGGTTTGCATTCCCTCTTATACAAGTTCACAGGTGATCCCACTATATTCTGTATCTGGTCCATCCTAAGCTCTAGCATTAACTACCCTCTATGTGTTGCTCATTACAAGTTTATATCCCGAAACATCTTGATTTGCATCCCCTTCACTATAAGTTCAGGAGTATTATTTAGTTCACGGCCAAAATGAAGTAATTGCACTTGGCACATGTTGGTTCACATTCCCTCCTCTTTAGCTTTTGCCATCGTAACTTCTATTTTTGGTTTACATTCCCTGCTCTGTAGATGTAGCCATCATAACTTCATCTTGCTCAGTCATTGTTACAAAATTTATAGCCTGCTACTATGTTGTTCATGCCAATTTTGTACTCCCTGAACATGTTGGTTTGCATGGGACTCGGCGGTAGTAAGTCTATTTGTTTCATTCTAACATGCTCGTTATATTGAGTACATTGGTATGCGGCATGCACTCTTTGTTTGCTTATTGTGCGCATTACAATGATCTTGTTATAACGACGAAATGATGAGTTCAAATTCTTTGGCAAACAATATTGTAGTGTCTTTGCCTTTCCATTGTTGCTGTCTTAACTTGTAATGTCTTTGTTTCGGATATAGGTGCTGCATGGACAACTTAAAAGATTGCCGGATCCCTTCATTGTATTGCTAGGTTTAATTACCATTCAATTTCTCTGGGTTCTGTAATATTTTTTCAATGCCTTGCAGCTGATGTAATATTTAGTTAGTTTTTATAGTTCTTTCGCGCATTTTTTTTGGTGCTTGTGGTAAGTGAGGCTATCCGACAGAAATCAATGCTGCGTAAATATTCTCAGCATCTAAATCACGAATTCCCATCCCTTAAACGGCCCAATTAAGCGAAATCACATATGTGCCGACCCGCAAAATCCTAAAGCGCCTATTACGCCGGCATATAAACAGCAACTAAACGGGCTGGCCCACTTACTTATTGGGCCAGCCCACTTGATTTAATGTGGACCCCACACTTTTATTGGGCCGGCCCACTTGCTTTAAGGTGGACCCCAACCACTACTGGGCTGGCCCACTAACTAGTTGGGCCAGCCCAATTGCTTTTGTGGTGGACCCCACATACTAAATGGGTCGGCCCTTTAAGACGAAAGTGGGACCCACATGTGTTTTGGCCCGGCCCACTAGCGTGTTGGGCCGGCCCACTTGCTATATGGTGGACCCCACATACTAAATGGGCCGGCCCTTTAACAGGAAAGTGGGACCCACCTGTGTTTTTGCCCGGCCCACCATCCTGGTTGGGCCGCCCCCTTGGAATATTGTGGACCCCACATACTAAATGGGCCGGCCCTTTAACAGGAAAGTGGGACCCACCTGTGTTTTGGCCCGCCCACGAACGTGTTGGGCCGGCCCAAGTGCTATAAAGTGGAACCCACATACTAAATGGGCCGACCCTTTAACCGGAAAGTGGGACCCACTGTGTTTTTGGCCCGCCCACTATCTTGTTGGGCGGCCCACTTGCTATATGGTGGACCCCACATACTAAATGGGCTGGGCCTTTAACAGGAAAGTGGGACCCACCGGTGCTTTTGGCCCGGCCCACTGGCTTGTTGGGCCAGCCCATTTGATCTAATGTGGACCCCACGTACTAAATGGGCCAGCCCGATAGCAGGAAAGTGGGACCCACATGCTAATTGGGCCGGCCCACTAACTTCTTGGGCCGGCCCAGTTGCTTTAATGTGGACCCTACTTTGTAAATGGGCCGGCCCAATACCAGGAAAGTGGGTCCCACATGTCTTGTGGGCCGGCCCTTTTGCCTGTTGACCGGTCAAACGAGTGCATTCGGCCCGGCCCACATGCTTAGTGGGCCGGCCCATTAAAGTTTTGACCAGTCAACCTTAGAGGTTAGGCCCGGCCCACGTAACTAATGGACCAGCCCAGCTATATAGTTGACCGGTCAAACTAAGTCAGCTGGCCCGGCCCGCAAACTTAATGGGCCGGCCCGCTTAAGACGTGGCAGGCCTCGTGTGGGCCTACCATCTACCACGGGGTTTCAGCCGGTTAACGCCGTTAAGTGCCGATTAACGGCGTACGCCACGTGTCAGTTTGCATGACGTCAGCAGTCAACGGGCTCCCGGAAACACTTGGGCAACGGTCCGATTTTCCGTGGCAGAAGGGCGCCCAAGCGCGACGGACCGAAAAAATCGTCGTAGGACTTTGCCTGACGCAGTTTCCACAACAGAACCCATATCATCGGGTTAGGCCCATAGGCGACGAAAAATACCCCTTAGCGGACGATTTTGAGACGTTGTCTATCAGAACTTTTCTTGTAGTGTAAGCAAAGTAGCAAATAGCTGGGAGTTGAATGGTACTGATTTTACCACTATCATCTGAGAAGCTTCTCCCATGACAAATCATCTTGTAGAGACTTGATACGTCTCCGACGTATCGATAATTTCTTATGTTCCATGCCACATTATTGATGTTATCTACATGTTTTATGCACACTTTATGTCATATTCGTGCATTTTCTGGAACTAACCTATTAACAAGTTGCCGAAGTGCCGATTCTTTGTTTTCTGCTGTTTTTGGTTTCAGAAATCCTAGTAAGGAAATATTCTCGGAATTGGACGAAATCAACGCCCAGGGTCCTATTTTGCCACGAAGCTTCCAGAAGACCGAAGAGGAGACGAAGTGGGGCCACGAGGTGGCCAGACTATAGGGCGGCACGGCCCAGGTCTTGGCCGCGCCGACCTGTAGTGTGGGCCCCTCGTGACGCCCCCTGACCTGCCCTTCCGCCTACAAATAGCCTTCGTCGCGAAACCCCCAGTACCGAGAGCCACGATACGGAAAACCTTCCAGAGATGCCGCCGCCGCCAATCCCTTCTCGGGGGATTCAGGAGATCGCCTCCGGCACCCTGCCGGAGAGGGGAATCATCTCCCGGAGGACTCTACGCCGCCATGGTCGCCTCCGGAGTGATGTGTGAGTAGTCTACCCCTGGACTATGGGTCCATAGCAGTAGCTAGATGGTTGTCTTCTCCCCATTGTGCTTAATTGTCAGGTCTTGTGAGCTGCCGAACATGATCAAGATCATCTATCTGTAATTCTATATGTTGTGTTTGTTGGGATCCGATGAATAGAGAATACTATGTTATGTTGATTATCAATTCATGTCTATGTGTTGTTTATGATCTTGCATGCTCTCCGTTATTAGTAGATGCTCTGGCCAAGTTGATGCTAGTAACTCCAAGAGGGAGTATTTATGCTCGATAGTGGGTTCATGTCTCCGTGAATGCGGGGAGTGAGAGAAACCTCTAAGATTATGGATGTGCTGTTGCCACTAGGGATAAAACATTGGTGCTATGTTCGAGGATGTAGTTACCGATTACATTACGCGCAATACTTAATGCAATTGTCTGTTGTTAGCAACTTAATACTGGAGGGGGTTCGGATGATAACCTGAAGGTGGACTTTTTAGGCATAGATGCATGCTGGATAGCGGTCTATGTACTTTGTCGTAATGCCCAATTAAATCTCACTATACTCATCATAATATATATGTGCATGGTCATGCCCTCTTTATTTGTCAATTGCCCAACTGTAATTTGTTCACCCAACATGCTGTTTATCTTATGGGAGAGACACCTCTAGTGAACTATGGACCCCGGTCCAATTCTCTTTACTGAAATACAATCTACTGCAATACTGTTCTACTGTTTTCTGCAATCAATCATCATCCACACTATATATCTAATCCTTTGTTACAGCAAGCCGGTGAGATTGACAACCTCGCTGTTTCGTTGGGGCAAAGTACTTGGTTTGTGTTGTGCAGGTTCCACGTTGGCGCCGGAATCCCTGGTGTTGCGCCGCACTACATCTCGCCGCCATCAACCTTCAACGTGCTTCTTGACTCCTACTGGTTCGATAAACCTTGGTTTCTAACCGAGGGAAACTTTCTGCTGTACGCATCACACCTTCCACTTGGGGTTCCCAACGGTCGCGTCTTTGTACGCGTGTCAAGCTAAATTTACGGCGCCGTTGTCGGGGAGATCAAGACACGCTGCAAGGGGAGTCTCCACATCCCAATCTCTTTACTTTGTTTTTGTCTTGCTTAGTTTTATTTACTACTTTGTTTGCTGCACTAAATCAAAATACAAAAAAATTAGTTGCTAGTTTTACTTTATTTACTGTCTTGCACTCTATATCAAAAACACAAAAAAATTAGTTACTTGCATTTACTTTATCTAGTTTGCTTTATTTACTGTTGCTAAAATGGGTACTCCTGAAAATACTAAGTTGTGTGACTTCACAACCACAAATAATAATGATTTCTTATGCACACCTATTGCTCCACCTGCTACTACAGCAGAATTCTTTGAAATTAAACCTGCTTTACTGAACCTTGTTATGCGAGAGCAATTTTCTGGTGTTAGTTCTGATGATGCTGCTGCCCATCTCAATAATTTTGTTGAACTTTGTGAAATGCAAAAATATAAAGATGTAGATGGTGACATTATAAAATTAAAATTGTTCCCTTTCTCATTAAGAGGAAGAGCTAAAGATTGGTTGCTATCTCTGCCTAAGAATAGTATTGATTCATGGACTAAATGCAAGGATGCTTTTATTGGTAGATATTATCCCCCTGCTAAAATTATATCTTTGAGGAGTAGCATAATGAATTTTAAACAATTAGATACTGAGCATGTTGCACAAGCATGGGAAAGAATGAAATCTTTGGTTAAAAATTGCCCAACCCATGGACTGACTACTTGGATGATCATCCAAACCTTTTATGCAGGACTGAATTTTTCTTCGCGGAACCTATTGGATTCAGCTGCTGGAGGTACCTTTATGTCCATCACTCTTGGTGAAGCAACAAAGCTTCTTGATAATATGATGATCAACTACTCTGAATGGCACACGGAAAGAGCTCCACAAGGTAAGAAGGTAAATTCTGTCGAAGAAACCTCTTCCTTGAGTGATAAGATTGATGCTATTATATCTATGCTTGTGAATGGTAGGCCTAATGTTGATCCTAATAATGTTCCGTTAGCGTCATTGGGTGCTCAAAAAGAATATGTTGATGTGAATTTCATTAAAAATAACAATTATAACAATTCTGGGCCATATCCTGCTAATGGTAACTCTTATGGTAGATACGCTTCACCTAATGAGGAAAAGATGTTAGAAATTGAAAGATCCACCAAGAACTTTATGCAATCACAATATGAGCAAAGTAAATTGTTTACTAAAACTATGAATGAGCAATCTACCTTGTTGAAGAATATAGGAAATCAACTTAAAAATTTGAATATGGAGATCTCTGGGTTGCAAACTAAACTTGCTAATGCTGAAAACCGAATCTCATACATGTCTGCGTCACAATCTTCTTTAATTAATAAAATGGCTGCTAAACCTGAGGATATAGATAATAAAATTACTACTACAGCAAATGCCATCCAAGTTAGAATTAATGAGAATATAAGATTGATGGCCGAATTGCGTGCTAGGTGGGAAAGAGAAGAAAATGAAAAAGAAGATAATATAGCTAAAGTTTGGACTATTACCACCACTAGTAATGCTAATGTTCCACATGTTGCTGCACCTCCTACTAATAACAATAAAAGAATTGGTGTTAGCAATGTTTCCACTTCTAATGCAAAGCGCGAAAAACTGCCTGAAACTGCTAAAACTGCTGAAATTGCCTGTGATAAAACTGCTGAAATTTTTTCCAACATTGGGCATGATGATCCCATTGCTTTAGATTATAATGGTTTGAATTTTGATGATTGCCACATCTCTGAAGTTATAAAGTTCTTACAAAAACTTGCTAACAGTCCTAATGCTAGTGCTATAAATTTGGCTTTCACGCAACATATTACAAATGCTCTCATAAAAGCTAGAGAAGAGAAATTAGAACGCGAAGCTTCTATTCCTAGAAAGCTAGAGGATGGTTGGGAACCCATCATTAAGATGAAGGTCAATGACTTTGATTGTAATGCTTTGTGTGATCTTGGTGCAAGTATTTCTGTTATGCCTAAGAAAATTTATAATATGCTTGACTTGCCACCGCTGAAAAATTGTTATTTGGATGTTAATCTTGCTGATCATTCTACAAGGAAACCTTTGGGGAAAGTTGATAATGTTCGCATTACCATTAACAATAACCTTGTCCCCATTGATTTTGTTGTCTTGGATATTGAATGCAATGCATCTTGTCCCATTATATTGGGAAGACCTTTTCTTCGAACTGTTGGTGCTATCATTGATATGAAGGAAGGTAATATTAAATATCAATTTCCTCTCAAGAAAGGTATGGAACACTTCCCTAAAAAGAGAATGAAGTTACCTTTTGATTCTATTATTAGAACAAATTATGATGTTGACACTTCGTCTCTTGATAATACTTGGTACACACTTTCTGCGCCTAGCTGAAAGGCGTTAAAGAAAAGCTCTTATGGGAGACAACCCATGTTTTTACTACAGTACTTTGTTTTTATTTTGTGTCTTGGAAGTTGTTTACTACTGTAGCAACCTCTCCTTATCTTAGTTTAGTGTTTTGTTGTGCCAAGTAAAGTCGTTGATAGTAAAGTTCATACTAGATTTGGATTACTGCGCAGAAACAGATTTCTTTGCTGTCACGAATCTGGGCAAAATTCTCTGAAGGTAACTCAGAAAATTATGCCAATTTACGTGAGTGATCCTCAGATATGTACGCAACTTTCATTCAATTTGAGCTTTTTCATTTGAGCAAGTCCGGTGCCTCAATAAAATTCGTCAATACAAACTGTTCTGTTTTGACAGATTCTGCCTTTTATTTCGCATTGCCTGTTTTGTTATGTTTGATGGATATTTCGATTCCATTGACTTTCAGTAGCTTTGTGCAATGTCCAGAAGTGTTAAGAATGATTATGTCACCTCTGAACATGTATATTTTGATTGTGCACTAACCCTCTAATGAGTTGTTCTAAGTTTGGTGTGGAGGAAGTTTTCAAGGATCAAGAGAGGGAGATGATACAACATGATCAAGGAGAGTGAAAGCTCTAAGCTTGGGGATGCCCCGGTGGTTCACCCCTGCATATATCAAGAAGACTCAAGCGTCTAAGCTTGGGGATGCCCAAGGCATCCCCTTCTTCATCGACAACATTATCAGGTTCCTCCCCTGAAACTATATTTTTATTCCATCACATCTTATGTGCTTTGCTTGGAGCGTCGGTTTGTTTTTGTTTTTGTTTTGTTTGAATAAAATGGATCCTAGCATTCATTGTGTGGGAGAGAGACACGCTCCGGTGTTGCATATGGACAAGTATGTCCTTAGGTTCTACTCATAGTATTCATGGCGAAGTTTCTTCTTCGTTAAATTGTTATATGGTTGGAATTGGAAAATGATACATGTAGTAATTGCTAAAATGTCTTGGATAATGTGATACTTGGCAATTGTTGTGCTCATGTTTAAGCTCTTGCATCATATACTTTGCACCCACTAATGAAGAAATACATAGAGCATGCTAAAATTTGGTTTGCATATTTGGTCTCTCTAAGGTCTAGATAATTTCTAGTATTGAGTTTGAACAACAAGGACGACGGTGTAGAGTCTTATAATGTTTTCAATATGTCTTTTATGTGAGTTTTTCTGCACCGCTTCATCCTTGTGTTTGTTTCAAATAACCTTGCTAGCCTAAACCTTGTATCGAGAGGGAATACTTCTCATGCATCCAAAATCCTTGAGCCAACCACTATGCCATTTGTGTCCACCATACCTACCTACTACATGGTATTTCTCCGCCATTCCAAAGTAAATTGCTTGAGTGCTACCTTTAAATTTCTATCCTCCACCTTTACAATATATAGCTCATGGGACAAATAGCTTAAAAACTATTGTGGTATTGAATATGTACTTATGCACTTTATCTCTTATTAAGTTGCTTGTTGTGCGATAACCATGTTCACTGGGGACGCCATCAACTACTCTTTGTTGAATATCATGTGAGTTGCTATGCATGTTCGTCTTGTCTGAAGTAAGAGCGATCTACCACCTTATGGTTAGAGCATGCATATTGTTAGAGAAGAACATTGGGCCGCTAACTAAAGCCATGATCCATGGTGGAAGTTTCAGTTTTGGACATATATCCTCAATCTCATATGAGAAAATTAATTGTTGTTACATGCTTATGCATAAAAGAGGAGTCCATTATCTGTTGTCTATGTTGTCCCGGTATGGATGTCTAAGTTGAGAATAATCAATAGCGAGAAATCCGATGCGAGCTTTCTCCTTAGACCTTTGTACAGGCGGCATAGAGGTACCCCTTTGTGACACTTGGTTAAAACATGTGCATTGCGATGATCCCGGTAGTCCAAGCTAATTAGGACAAGATGCGGGCACTATTAGTATACTATGCATGAGGCTTGCAACTTGTAAGATATAATTTACATAACACATATGCTTTATTACTACCGTTGACAAAATTGTTTCTTGTTTTCAAAATCAAAGCTCTAGCACAAATATAGCAATCGATGCTTTTCCTCTTTGAAGGACCATTCTTTTACTTTTATGTTGAGTCAGTTCACCTATTTCTCTCCATCTCAAGAAGCAAACACTTGTGTGAACTGTGCATTGATTCCTACATACTTGCATATTGCACTTATTATATTACTCTATGTTGACAATATCCATGAGATATACATGTTACAAGTTGAAAGCAACCGCTGAAACTTCATCTTCCTTTGTGTTGCTTCAATGCCTTTACTTTGAATTATTGCTTTATGAGTTAACTCTTATGCAAGACTTATTGATGCTTGTCTTGAAGTACTATTCATGAAAAGTCTTTGCTATATGATTCACTTGTTTACTCATGTCATATACATTGTTTTGATCGCTGCATTCACTACATATGTTTACAAATAGTATGATCAAGATTATGATGGCATGTCACTCCAGAAATTATCTTTGTTTATCGTTTACCTGCTCGGGACGAGCAGGAACTAAGCTTGGGGATGCTGATACGTCTCCGACGTATCGATAATTTCTTATGTTCCATGCCACATTATTGATGTTATCTACATGTTTTATGCACACTTTATGTCATATTCGTGCATTTTCTGGAACTAACCTATTAACAAGATGCCGAAGTGCCAGTTGCTATTTTCTGCTGTTTTTGGTTTCAGAAATCCTAGTAAGGAAATATTCTCGGAATTGGACGAAATCAATGCCTAGGGTCCTATTTTTCCACGAAGCTTCCAGAAGACCGAAGAGGAGACGAAGTGGGGCCACGAGGTGGCCAGACTATAGGGCGGCGCGGCCCAGGTCTTGGCCGCGCCGACCTGTAGTGTGGGCCCCTCGTGACGCCCCCTGACCTGCCCTTCCGCCTACAAATAGCCTTCGTCACGAAACCCCCAGTACCGAGAGCCACGATACGGAAAACCTTCCAGAGACGCCGCCGCCGCCAATCCCATCTCGGGGGATTCAGGAGATCGCCTCCGGCACCCTGCCGGAGAGGGGAATCATCTCCCGGAGGACACTACGCCGCCATGGTCGCCTCCGGAGTGATGTGTGAGTAGTCTACCCCTGGACTATGGGTCCATAGCAGTAGCTAGATGGTTGTCTTCTCCCCATTGTGCTTAATTGTCGGGTTTTGTGAGCTGCCGAACATGATCAAGATCATCTATCTGTAATTCTATATGTTGTGTTTGTTGGGATCCGATGAATAGAGAATACTATGTTATGTTGATTATCAATTCATGTCTATGTGTTGTTTATGATCTTGCATGCTCTCCGTTATTAGTAGATGCTCTGGCCAAGTTGATGCTAGTAACTCCAAGAGGGAGTATTTATGCTCGATAGTGGGTTCATGTCTCCGTGAATCTGGGGGAGTGAGAGAAACCTCTAAGATTATGGATGTGCTGTTGCCACTAGGGATAAAACATTGGTGCTATGTTCGAGGATGTAGTTACTGATTACATTACGCGCAATACTTAATGCAATTGTCTGTTGTTAGCAACTTAATACTGGAGGGGGTTCGGATGATAACCTGAAGGTGGACTTTTTAGGCATAGATGCATGCTGGATAGCGATCTATGTACTTTGTCGTAATGCCCAATTAAATCTCACTATACTCATCATAATATGTATGTGCATGGTCATGCCCTCTTTATTTGTCAATTGCCCAACTGTAATTTGTTCACCCAACATGCTGTTTATCTTATGGGAGAGACACCTCTAGTGAACTGTGGACCCCGGTCCAATTCTCTTTACTGAAATACAATCTACTGCAATACTGTTCTACTGTTTTCTGCAATCAATCATCATCCACACTATACATCTAATCCTTTGTTACAGCAAGCCGGTGAGATTGACAACCTCGCTGTTTCGTTGGAGCAAAGTACTTGGTTTGTGTTGTGCAGGTTCCACGTTGGCGCCGGAATCCCTGGTGTTGCGCCGCACTACATCTCGCCGCCATCAACCTTCAACGTGCTTCTTGACTCCTACTGGTTCGATAAACCTTGGTTTCTAACTGAGGGAAACTTACTGCTGTACGCATCACACCTTCCACTTGGGGTTCCCAACGGTCCCGTGCTGTACGTGTGTCAAGACTCAAAAGCTCCTGCGGCAGTCCCCTTATCTTCTCGCATGATCCCCATTGTGGCACTCTAATTGCTGCACAAAAATCATCAAATGACAAGTTGACAGTTTTATTATAATTTTTGTATCGAACCATGGGGTTAGTTTGGGACCAATTGAATTCAAAATCCTGCACCACAGACATGGTTCGTTTCGCATATTGGCATGGTTCATCAACAACAAAACTTTCCAACCCTGCATTGGAAATCAGATTTTGAACATCCCGCATGATTCCTGCACTCCTCATAAAATCAACGCATGGGTAGTAGGAGGGGTATACTCCCTCTTGTCGGTGAACTCTCATGACTTCTTGCACCTCCAATTCTTGTTGGTTTAGTTGGTTCCTATTCCACTCCATTTTCTAAAAAATTTCAACAAACATTATAAAATTTGATTTGGTGACATATAATTGAGGGAAACTACTATAGGAACTTGCTAGACTACTAAACATGCATCAAAACTAATTTTTACAACTTAGAACAAGCATGCAAGCTCACTAAACATGTTACCTACAATAGCAAAATATTCAAGATATAATCAACCAAACAAAATTCTATTTGGATAATCGGAGGAGTCACATACCGGAGAGTAAATGTGCCAAATTTTAGACAGAAATCTGGGCTGAGCAAAGAGATCGAGAAATCTTGAGCTCTTGAGCAGAAACGCGAGTGAGAGAAAGCTGGTGCGAGTTTTTTCGGGAGAGAGAATGAGATGGGAGAAAGAGATGAAGTAGTGGGGCAAGGAGGGGCCCACACCACAGGGTGGCGCGCCCCCCTTGGTCGCGCCGGCTGGTGGGGTGCAGCCCTGGGGTTCCCCACTGGTCATCCCCAGGTGCTCCCAGGTGCCTCTTCGAAAAATAAGACCAACGGTATAATTTTTGTAAATTTTTGAAAACTTTGAAAAATGCACATTTCTGAGTATTAAATTTATTATTACTGGGCAGAAAAAGATTTTCAAATCTCTAAACAATTAAATAACCTTGCAAAACATGAAGTGCTACAGCAAGTAGAACAAGTGGAGGAAGAAAGAAATGTTGTTTAGTTCATCTATGCATATAAAATGAATTTGTTAACAAGGTTGATCAGGTCTTGCCACCAAATAAATTTTACATAGCATAAGAAGAAATAAACCTCAAATCAATCATGTTACCTTGAATTGTATTGATATGGATCCAATCATAATATTTTGATATCCTTCTTTTGGCTCATATATAGGACAATCAATAGTTCCCACTTTGATAGTTCTCACATTAGAAATTGTATTAACTCCACATACTTTATCAATCCTCTTGGGGAAATAAACAATATGCTCCTTCTCATCAACATTGAAAGTAACTTTTCCTTTATTGCAATCAATAACGGCCCCTGCGGTGTTAAGAAAAGGTCTCCCAAGAATAATAGACATATTATCATCTTCAGGCATTTCCAATACAACAAAATCAGTTAATATAGCAGTTATTAGTAACTTGAACAGGAACATTCTCACATATACCAACAAGAATAGCAGTAGATTTATCAGCCATTTGCAAAGATATATCAGTTGGTATCAACTTATCTAAATAAAGTCTCTTATAAAGAGAGAAAGGCATAACACTAACACCTGCTCCCAAATCACATAGAGCAGTTCTAACATAATTATTCTTGATGGAACAAGGAATAGTCGGTATACCTGGGTCGACCAGCTTCTTTGGAACTTTGCCATTGAAAGAGTAATTAGCAAGCATAGTGGAAATCTCCTCATTAGGAATTTTCCTTTTGTTAGAGACAGTATCTTTCATATACTTTGAATAAGGAGGCTATTTAATAGCATCAGTCAAAGGGACTTGCAAGAACAAAGGTTTCATCCAATCACAAAATTTATTATAGTGTTCTTCTTCCTTTGATTTTAGTTTCTTAGCAGGAAAAGGCATTTTCTTTTGAACCCAAGGTTCTCTTTCATTACCATGTTTCTTAGCAGTAAAATCTTCTTTAGTATACTTTTTATTTTTAGCATGCTTTTCGGGTTCATCTTCAACCTCTTCTTTGTCAGAAGCATCATTCTTATCATTATCTTTATCATGTTCATTACCACTTTCAGTTTCAGCATCAGAAATAGAAATACTATTAGGATCATTAACAAGCTCAGAGGATTCTACAACATTTTTATGTTTCTTCTTCTTTTTCTTAGAAGGAGCACTAGGTTCAATTCGTTGAGAATCTTGTTCAACTCTTTTGGGATGCCCCTCAGGATATAGAGGATCCTGAGTAGAAACACCGCCTCTAGTTGTTACTTCATAAGCATATTTTTCTTTAGAACTATTTTTGAACAAATCATTTTGCACTTTAGTGAGTTGATCAATTTGAGTTTGAACCATATGAAAATGTTTAACAAGCATCTTAACATCATTGGAGGTTCTCTCCACAATATCATGCAATTTACTAATAGCTTGAGAATTTTCCATTAAATGATTCTCTACTCTCATATTAAAATTTTCTTGCTTAACAATATAATTATCAAACTCATCTAAGCATTGAGCAGGAGGTTTTGAATACGGAATATATTCCCTAGTAAAGCGTTGAAGAGAGTTTACCTCGATCATGGATGAAGGGGGAATTATCTTGCATAAATCTTCTATGGGAGGTAAATTCTTCACATCTTCAGATTTAATACCTTTCTCCTTAAGATATTTCTTGGCTTCCCTCATATCTTCATCATTTAATTTAATCAAACCCCTCTTCTTCAATATCGGTGTCGGAGTTGGTTCAGGTGTAGTCCAATCATCGTGGTTCCGGCCTATTCTAGCCAATAATTCTTCAGCTTTGGCCGGAGTTCTTTTCCTGAAAACACAACCAGCACAACTATCCAAATATGCTCTAGACTCAATGGTTAGTCCACTATAAAATATATCAAGTAAATCATGCTTTTCCAAATCATGTCCAGGTCGAGCTCTGAGAAGAGAGAAAAATCTTGCCCACGCTTCAGGCAATTTCTTTCCATCTTCCTGGTCAAAGCTATAAATTTTCTGCAAAGCAATATGTTGAGCACTAGCAGGAAAGTATTTCCGAAAGAAAACATCAAGCAAACCACTTGGGCTATCAATAGAATCAGGAGGCAAACTATTATACCAAGTTTTAGCATCACCTTTTAATGAGAAAGGAAAAAATTTAGCAACAAAATAAGTGCGCATCTTGACATCATCAGAAAACAAGCTACTCAAAGTTGAAAGTTCATTCATGTGTTCTACAACACTTTCTTTTTCAGTACCACAAAAGGGTGTTTTCTCAACAATAGCTATATGGGATAGATCAAGAGAAAAATCATAATCCTTATCCTTAATGTTTATAGGAGATGTGGCAAATTTAGGATCAGGAGACAGCTTATATCTAACAGTATGTTGTGCAAGAAACTTTTTAATTTTACTCGCATCAGTAGTAGCATTGCATTTATCAATAAAATCATCATCAAGTTCCACATAATCCTCATCAGGATCATCACTAGAGTATTCAACAGACTCGGGTGAATTAACAGGTGTAGCAGCATTTTCATTAGGAGTTTCAGTGTTTTCAATTTGTCTAGACCTAGCAATTGTAGCATCTAGAAAAGATCCCAATGAACCACTATCATCAAGCACAACAGAAGCATCATCAAAATTATGAGAATTTTCAGATTCAGCAGAAGTACCAGCAAGAGAAGATTATGGTGGTGAAACAAGTTGACTTATCACAGATGGTGAATCAAGAGCAGCAGAGGTACTCAGAGTTGTACCTTTTCTTGTAGTGGATGGTAATATGGCGAATTTAGGATCGCGAGATTTACCCATGATGGAGAATTTGCAGCGAACAATATCAATCCAAGTGAACTTCCAAATAAAGCTATGCTCCCCGGCAACGGCGCCAGAAAATAGTCTTGATGACCCACAGGTATAGGGGATCGCAACAGTCTTCGCGGGAAGTAAAATCCAATTTATTGATTCTACACAAGGGGAGCCAAAGAATAGTTGAAAGCCTTAACAATGGAGTTGTCAATTCAGCTGCACCTGGAAACAGACTTGCTCACAAGAGTTTATCAGTAGTAACAGTTTTATAGGAGTATCAGTAGTGAAATATCAGCAGCAGTGTAACAAAGACAGCAGTAGTGATTATAGTAAACAATAGGATTAAAATACTGTAGGCGCAGGGATAGATGAACGGGCGTTGCATGGATGAGAGAAACTCATGTGACAATCAAAGCAGGGCATTTGGAGATAGTAATAAAACGGTGTCCAAGTACTAATCAATCCATAGGCATGTGTTCCATATTTAGTCGTACGTGCTCGCAATGAGAAACTTGCACAACATCTTTTGTCCTACCAGCCGGTGGCAGCCGGGCCTCTAGGGAATCTACTGGAAATTAAGGTACTCCTTTTAATAGAGCACCAGAGCAAAGCATTAACACTCCGTGAACACATGTGATCCTCATATCACCGCCTTCCCCTTCGGTTGTCCCAATTTCTGTCACTTTGGGGCCTCGGGTTCCAGACAACAATATGTGTATACAACTTGCAGGTAAGATCATAAAACAATGAATATCATCATGAAACAATAACATGTCCAGATCTGAGATCATGGCACTCGGGCCCTAGTGACAAGCATTAAGCATAACAAGTTGCAACAATATCATAAAAGTACCAATTACGGACACTAGGCACTATGCCCTAACAATCTTATGCTATTACATGACCAATATCATCCAATCCCTACCATCCCCTTCAGCCTACAGCGGGGGAATTACTCACACATGGATGGGGGAAGCATGGTTGGTCGATGGAGAGGCGTCGGTGGTGATGATGGCGATGATCTCCTCCAATTCCCCGTCCCGGCGGAGTGACAGAACGGAGTTTCTGGTCCCGAGACGGAGTTTCGCGATGGTGGCGGCGTACTGGATGTCTTCTGGCGATTTCGACTTCCCCCATGTGTTTTTAGATCGAAACCCTTAAATAGTCGAGAGGGGGGTGTCAGAGGCTGGCCGAGGCAGCCTCACCATATGGTGGCGCGCCCCCCTCCAGGCCGCGCCGGCCCATGGTGTGGAGGCCCTGTGCCTCCCCCTGGCCTGCCCTTCTGGCTCCGTGAATCTTCTGGAAAAATAAGCCCTTTGACATAAATTCCGGGGATTTTCCTGAAAGTTGAATTTCTGCACAAAAACGAGACACCAGGGCAATTCTGCTGAAAACAGCGTTAGTCCGTGTTAGTTATATCCAAAATACACAAATTAGAGGCAAAACAATAGCAAAAGTGTTCGGGAAAGTAGATACCTTTTGGACGTATCACTTCTCCTAAGGCAACTAGTGTGGGTGCGAGCTACAATGCCGTTGCTCCACCTTTCCGATCTCTCGACATCTCGGTTCCCCATCCTCATATAAACATTAGGGGTGATCCACCCAAGTTTAATGTTCAAAATTTTAGTACTTGGCAATTTGAGTTTCGTTCTCATGTTTGCAGTGCCTCCAACGAACTTTGGAGAATCATCATGGAAGGTTACAACTCTTACAACCCCAACAAGTTGACTAGAAGAGAAGAGGTTGACAATCAACTCAACTCCATTGCCTTGAACATGATTCAAACAAGTGTGGGAACAAAGGACTTGTCTTATGTTCGGAAATTCACCACCGCCAAGGAAGCTTGGGAGGGTTTGGCCATAAGCTTCATGGGAAGTGAAAGCTTGAAGAGAAACAAGTATAGTGCCCTTCGAAAACAAGCCGAAGGGTTCATGAGGTTGCCAGATGAAGATCATCAAGAGATGTATAGAAGGCTTATCACCATTGCCGATGCATTTCGGAAGGTGGGTGCCCAACATATTGATGATTTTTGGATCAAGGACAAGTATATTGATTGCATGATGCCTTATGAAAAAATTGATGTCAAGAGTCTCCTTGGAAGAGAAAGTTATTCTTCAGTCACATCCCAACAAGTTGTGCACGAGTTGCAAGCTCTCAAGGTGGCCGAACAGAATTCTCAAGATTCTCGCAATCGTGCTATTGGAATGGCAAGAGGTACAAACCTTGCCTTGATGGTCAATACCGTGGAAGAAGTGAAAACTCAAGAACCATATATGACATCTTCGAGTATGTCCTATCCGGAAGATTTGGAATACCACTACAATGACCACATGGCATTCCATGCAAAAACCTTTTGGGTTGATCCATCCAAAGCAAAGGAAGAAAACATCAAGAGAAACAACTCAAGTGGGTTCAAGAGCCCGGGCCCAAGATCAAGATATTGCTACAATTGTGGTGACAAGCGCCATTTCATAGCCGAATGCCCCTATGAGCATAGAGAAACTCATGGTGGAAGGCTCATTACCAAGGACAAGAGCAAAGATTCAAAGGCCCCCAACAAGAAATTCTACAACAAGAATAATAAGAACAAGAGGCCATCAAGGATTGTGCTAATGACTAAGGAAGAGTATTCTTCCGATGACCATGATAGTAGTAGTGATGAAGAAGAGATCTCAAAGGAAGTGGCCGCCATTGCCACCACCAATATTCCCTCTTCATCCCTCTTTGAATCCCCCAATGAGAACTAATACGCGTGAAGCACACGTCCGTTGGGAACCCCAAGAGGAAGGTGTGATGCGTACAGCAGCAAGTTTTCCCTCAGTAAGAAACCAAGGTTATCGAACCAGTAGGAGATGAAGGCCACGTGAAGGTTGTTGGTAGAGGAGTGTAGTGCGGCGCAACACCAGGGATTCCGGCGCCAACGTGGAACCTGCACAACACAATCAAAATACTTTGCCCCAACTTAACAGTGAGGTTGTCAATCTCACGGCTTGCTGTAAATAAAGGATTAAATGTATGGTGTGGAAAATGATGTTTGTTTGCGATGAGCAGCAGAGAACAATGATTGCAGTAGATTGTATTCAGATGTAAAGGAATGGACCGGGGTCCACAGTTCACTAGTGGTGTCTATCCAATAAGAAATAGCATGTTGGGTGAACAAATTACAGTTGGGAAATTGACAAATAGAGAGGGCATAACGATGCACATACATATCATGATGACTAATATGAGATTTACTTAGGGCATTACGACAACGTACATAGACCGCTATCCAGCATGCATCTATGCCTAAAAAGTCCACCTTCGGGTTAGCATCCGCACCCCTTCCAGTATTAAGTTGCAAACAACAGACAATTGCATTAAGTATGGTGCGTAATGTAATCAACACAAATATCCTTAGACAAAGCATTGATTTTTATCCCTAGTGGCAACAACACATCCACAACCTTAGAACTTTCTGTCACTGTCCCAGATTCAATGGAGGCATGAACCCACTATTGAGCATAAATACTCCCTCTTGGAGTTACAAGTATCAACTTGGCCAGAGCCTCTACTAGCAACGGAGAGCATGCAAGAACATAGACAACACATATATGATAGATTGATAATCAACTTGACATAGTATTCCATATTCATCGGATCCCAACAAACACAACATGTAGCATTACAAATAGATGATCTTGATAATGATAGGCAGCTCACAAGATCTAACATGATAGCACAATGAGGAGAACACAACCATCTAGCTACTGCTATGGACCCATAGTCCAAGGATGAACTACTCACACATCAATCCTGAGGCGATCATGGTGATGAAGAGTCCTCGGGAGATGATTCCCCTCTCCGGCAGAGTGCCGGAGGTGATCTCCTGAATCCCCCGAGATGGGATTGGCGGCGGCTGCGTCTCTGGAAGTATTTCCGTATCGTGGCTCTCGGTAATAGGGTTTTCGCGACGGAAGGAATAAATAGGCGGAAAGGCAGCGTCGGGGGGCTGACGAGGGGCCCACACCATAGGGCGGCGCGGGCCTACCCTTGGCTGCGCGGCCCTGTGGTGTCAGCGCCTTGACACGCGTACATCACGCGACCGTTGGGAACCCCAAGTGGAAGGTGTGATGCGTACAGCAGTAAGTTTCCCTCAGTAAGAAACCAAGGTTTATCGAACCAGTATCAAGAAGCACGTTGAAGGTTGATGGCGGCGGAGTGTAGTGCGGCGCAACACCAGGGATTCCGGCGCCAACGTGGAACCTGCACAACACAACCAAATTACTTTGCCCCAACGTGACAGTGAGGTTGTCAATCTCACCGGCTTGCTGTAACAAAGGATTAGATGTATAGTGTGGATGATGATTGTTTGCAGAAAACAGTAGAACAAGTATTGCAGTAGATTGTATTCGATTAAAAGAATGGACCGGGGTCCACAGTTCACTAGAGGCGTCTCTCCCATAAGATAAATAGCATGTTGGGTGAACAAATTACAGTTGGGCAATTGACAAATAAAGAGGGCATGACCATGCACATACATGATATGATGAGTATAGTGAGATTTAATTGGGCATTACGACAAAGTACATAGACCGCTATCCAGCATGCATCTATGCCTAAAAAGTCCACCTTCAGGTTATCATCCGAACCCCTTCCAGTATTAAGTTGCAAACAACAGACAATTGTATTAAGTATGGTGCGTAATGTAATCAACAACTACATCCTTAGACATAGCATCGATGTTTTATCCCTAGTGGCAACAGCACATCCACAACCTTAGAACTTTCAGTCACTATCCCAGATTTAATGGAGGCATGAACCCACTATCGAGCATAAATACTCCCTCTTGGAGTTACTAGAAAAAACTTGGCCAGAGCCTCTACTAACAACGGAGAGCATGCAAGATCATAAACAACACATAGGTAATAGATTGATAATCAACATAACATAGTATTCTCTATCCATCGGATCCCAACAAACACAACATATAGCATTATAGATAGATGATCTTGATCATGTTAGGAAGCTCACAAGACCCGGCAATGAAGCACAATTAGGAGAAGACGACCATCTAGCTACTGCTATGGACCCATAGTCCAGGGGTGAACTACTCACTCATCACTCCGGAGGCGACCATGGCGGTGAAGAGTCCTCCGGGAGATGATTCCCCTCTCCGGCAGGGTGCCGGAGGCGATCTCCTGAATCCCCCGAGATGGGATTGGCGGCGGCGGTGTCTCTGGAAGGTTTTCCGTATCGTGGCTCTCGGTACTGGAACTATTATCGACGAAGGCTTCTTATAGTCGGAGAGGTAGGTTTAGGGGCGACGCGAGGGGCCCACACACTAGGCCGGCGTGGCCAGGGCTTGGGCTGCGCCGCCCTAGCGTCTGGTCGCCTCGTCGCCCCACTTCGTATCATCCCCGGTCTTCTGGAAGCTTCGTGGAAAAATAAGATCCTGGGCGTTGATTTCGTCCAATTCCGAGAATATTTCCTTACTAGGATTTCTGAAACCAAAAACAGCAGAAAACAAAGAATCGGCTCTTCGGCATCTCGTTAATAGGTTAGTGCCGGAAAATGCATAAATATGACATAAAGTATGCATAAAACATGTAGATATCATCAATAATGTGGCATGGAACATAAGAAATTATCGATAGGTCGGAGACGTATCACGCCTCGTCGCCCCACTTCGTAACCCCTTTGGTCTTCTGGAAGCTCCGTGGAAAAATAAGACCCTGGGCGTTGATTTCGTCCAATTCCGAGAATATTTCCTTTGTAGGATTTCTGAAACCAAAAACAGCAGAAAACAGCAACTGGCTCTTCGGCATCTCGTCAATAGGTTAGTGCCGGAAAATGCATAATAAATGATGTAAAGTGTGTATAAAACATGTGAGTATTGTCATAAAAGTAGCATGGAACATAAGAAATTATAGATACGTTTGAGACGTATCAAGAATGCACATTGCTTCATGGCAAGGTCCTCCTTGGACACATTTATTGTGCTATCAACTCAAGAAGAATTAATACACATCTGGGGATGATGATGATGATGAAGAAGATGATGAAACTTCCAATGGGTTGGTTGCTCTTGCTTCCCTCTCCAACAACTCTTCATCACCAATTGAATCCCCCAATGAGGATATTCACTTGAAGGAAGAAAATTGCCTCATGGCTAAATCATCCGAGGTATTATCCCCTAACCCCTCTATGCCTAACATATCTAATAATCTTGGGGGTTGATCATGCTAGCTTGAAAATGAAATAAGAAATGCTTGATTTCGATGAGTTCATTCTTAATTTGAAAGGTGACACTAAAAAGCATGTTTTGGCTCTCGTGGTTCGACTAGCACAACTAGATGATATCCTTGATAAAAAAATGTCAAAAAGAAAGAGAGGATTCTCTTGAAATAGCCGCTCTAAAAAATGCCCTTGACGAAGGACAAGAAACTATAGCTTCTCTTGAAGAGAAACTAGAAACTCTTGAAGAGCCTCAAGATGAAATTGCTAAGATTACCAAAGAAAGAGATCTTACTAGAGCTAAGGCAAAAATGCTTAAAAAGGAAAAGGTCAAATTTGGTGTTGATCATGAGAAACTTGTGAAGGATCTAGATGAACTAGACAAGGCTCACAAAGCAACTTCAAATTAGGCTTGCTAAATATGATGTGCCTAGCTCCTCTACCTCTACTTGTGATCATGCAAATATTGTTGAGGAAAATGCTAGGTTGAAGGATGAACTTGCTAAGGCCTCCTCTCCCCAAGGTAAGTTATCTTTGGATGACCTTTAGAGTAAGCAAAGGTCAAACAATGGGAAGGAGGGCATTAGATATAAAACCAAGGCAAACAAGAAGAAGGTCGAGCCCACACAATAAAAGAAGAAAGTTGCCACTAATGGTGATGCCCCAAAGGCCCAAACCATTAATGATGATGATGCGGGAATTTCTAACCCTCACTTTGTTTTATTTAAAGATTATTATGGTGAAGTTTATGCAAAATATGTTGGCCCCTATGATGGTTATATTGCTTGTCTATTTGGGTCCCAAAGACCCTTGTTGCTAACAAAAGAGGACCCATTGAAAAATGGGTACCTAAATCCAAGAATTGATCTCATGTATGTAATAACCCAGAACAGAGGAACATTGAAGGGTAGATTTAGAAATGGGATGTGCATTTCATCGCAAAAAGGGGAAATTTTCGCGCCTTATTGCATAAAAACCTAAGAGGGATCGAGGTTCTCTCTCATTGCAATTAGGGTTAGGCAATGTGAGTGTTAAGAATTTTGACATGATCTCTTTTGTAACTTGTTGATTTTGGGAGATGATTTGAATTGACAATTCATATTTGATTTAAAACAAAAGAAGTAATAGATAAACAATATATAAGTGAATTATGAATTCATAATTCAAATCACAACATATATACACACATAATTCAAATCACATTACACATATACACAAATAATTCATAAGTGAATTAAATTTACAAATAAGATCATAACCAAGAACTTGAGCTTTATTGATCATATACACACATTACATTGTCCTTACAATATTTGTCATACAAGAATTGAATGAAATAATAAACAAAATAAAATAATATTACAGGAATTTGATTCTATGCAAAAACCTAAACTAAGTGTCTTGTAGGGATTTGTCCCTGGATCATCGTAAGCTTTGAAACCTGCAAAATAGAAAGAAACTAGGCAGGGGGTTAAAATCAAGTGTCCAGGCCAATTGTCACTGTCCAAAACTTGGCCAGAATCAAGATAGACACCAGCAGACCAAACCTGAGCCAATCATGGGCTCAAGTTTCACCAAAGCACCACACAGCTCACAGAGTTGATGTGCATCCAACAGCAAGCGAAGACCATGGCTTAGTCAGCAAGTCTGGCCAGGCTTGTGTGTCACAGCCAGAGAAGAACCAGCTGATGGTATATAAGGAGTAGAACCATCAGAAATAACTCACAAGTCAACCAGATAAACATTCACCAAGCACAAGCAATGAACAGTGCATAGTTCATCTCTGTTCTTGCTCAAGAACAGCAAACCAACCACTGAAACCATCCATCCATCCAAAATCCACCAACCAAAACCAGTTAGGAAGATGGGAACTTAAGCAAGATCACCAGGAGCTAGGAGAAGCAGGGCAAGTAACCAGAAACATCAAGCAACAACTCAACAACAGCTGAGCATAGCCATCTAGGAGCTGGAACAAGGTATAACAAGTACATGGAGAGGATCCAGTGGATCCAATCCATATTATTGCATGACACAAGGCATAAGATGAGCAGATGCTCATGGGGTTGTCATCACTTGATGTTGAGCAAGGATCACTACCAGAAGTGGAGCAGCTAGAGCCCAAGATCATCTAGATACTATTCAAGTGCAAATAGACAAGCGTAGATGCACAGATATCACCAGTAGAGGATCTACAGATACTAGAAGCTGCCAAAAACCACCTAGTGAGATCCTAGCCAAGGAAACCATCAGTTTAACCCTATATCTCTTCACATGCAAGCATAGTGGCATTCATATGATGTATGAGTCCCTATTGTGCAAGCAGAGATGAGTAGCCAACAAGAACTAGTCAAACTGTGTGAGCAACCAAGCAATAGCAAGGCTACTGTGGTCACATCAACCATAAATCCATTCATTTAAACCAAAACTATAAATCATCATCATCCAGAAATGGATTCAGACTTTAATTATCTCCAAATTGATCATGGAGATATCAAATCATGCACAACAATGCATATAATCAACACTGCATAAGCAGTTTATTCATAAATAATCCACCAATGCATGAATATACAGTAATCCATGCATTAACAATGCAATAGCATCACCGAGAGGCAACAGTAGCATGAACCATTGCATCCTAGCCATTGGATCTTGTTCAATGAGCTATGGACAGCAACAACAGCACATACACACACTTGTGCATAAGCTAGAGCAAGCATAAGTCCAAGCAGTAGGTAGAGTAATCCATTCAATTAGCCAAGGATCAAACCAGTAGCTAGACACTAGCATCTGATTGAGTAAATGGATCAATTAGATCAAGAAAAAGGCACAACAAGCATCAGAAGCATGCAGTGATCCAAGAATTGGATCAAATGGATACTACACAGGGCATATGAAAGCATCACTGACACCACAAGTGTCAGTAGTGCTAACCTAGGTCAACAGCAAAGACACTAGCAAGCAATTTCATGGCACATAAGCATCACTGGATAGAATAGGATGAACAAGCACCAGTAAGCATATGAACAAGCACCAGTAAGCACAGGAACAACACAAGGACATGAACCAATAGGGTAAGCCTAGCACAGGGAACCAACAAGAACTACACAGGCATAAGCATCGCACCAGTAAGCATGGATAGGCTAGATCATAGCATCAGTAGGCTTAGGCAGCAAGCACAACAAGCCCAAGAGCAGCAGCAGCATACGCATGAGAGAAACAGTAGACATAGCTCAAGCATATCAAGCAGAAGAAAGAGGATGGATAGGAGTAGCGTGAGGTTACCTGGCGAGTCATGGAGGCAACCATGGCGGCACGGTGGCACGGCCAGCCACGGCGGGGCCAAACCGCGGCCAGGCCAGTGCCAGACCATGCACTGCCAGCGTGGGAGGCGGCGAGCACACAGGCGTGTCGAGGGGGTGAAAATCGACGGAGATCGCCGAGGAATCCGTCAGCGTCTGCGAGGGTCAAGCACATACATGAGCCGTAGAGGAAGAAGAAGTCAGATCAACGCGAATGAGGAGGTGCGCCATCGAGCGCTGCGTCGATTGCGACCCACGGTGAGCCCTAGCACCGCCGGAGATGGCCGGAGCAAGGCGGCGACCCTGGCGGCGACGCCATCGCCGCGGGAGTCACCAGTAGGGTTAGGGTTTACAAGCGAGTGAGAGAGAGAGAGAGAGGCGAGTGAGGGGTGGGCCGATGTGTTCGGTTCCCACCGAACCATTTTGGTCTGGCCCAAATGGGCTGCCTTAGTAGGATGGCCCAATTGGGCCAGAGGGGTATTTTAGTCTTTTTATTTTTAAAATAACCTTTGAATTCTACCAAATTCTAAATAATGATAAATACCTCTAAAAATCCAAGAAAATGGGATTAATGAATTAAAAATTATTCTTAACAGAAAAAATAAGAAATGGAATTTACTACAAAAGTTCAAATTTTTGAATTTTTGAATTTAAATGTGAACTTGGAATTTTAAATTTGCAATTTTCCTCTGATCTAAAAAGCATGGAAAATTCCAAATGAATTAAAATATTTGTTGTTCAAATATTTTCGAAAGAAATTCTATTATTCCAAGTCTTTTCTTTTAAAGATTTAAGATTCTCCAAAAAGGAAATATCTCAATATTCCAAAATTCCTTTTGTTTCCAAAAATGAGGATAACTCTATTATTTCAAATTCTTTATTTGAAATAAATATTTTCCAGAGGAAAATTTCTATTACTCTTAAATCCTTTTATTTTTAGAAAATAAAACAATGTTAAAGGATTTAAAGAATTTATAAATTACTGCCAAAGGCATAAATACTTAACTCAACCCTAAATCTTAAATCTGGGGTAAGGGATTCAACATGAAATAATACACCCATGCATGCATCATTTGGATTTTATAACATTGTCCTTACCGGACAATGATGCTTCTTTACAGAACCCGAGGTCCAGGTTCCATCCAACACATCGAACTGCATTATCTCGCAGTCACTAGACAAGTTCACGCTTGCTCATGTCATCTTGATTATTTTATATCAATTTACCCGCAAAAGTACTATACATATCATTCCTGCATTGAAAATAAAATGTTACTTTTCCAAGAATATGACTATGTGGTGGGCAATGGAACCATGGTATGTGTAGATATGGTGGAGGTTCCATTGCAAGGGTTCTAGTAATATAGGACTAATCACCAATGCCGTCTAGTGATTCTAGCGTCGTACAATTCACGTTAACCATGAGATCTATAATGGCTCTGTGGAAGTTAGTTGTATATTTCCCTCTTGCATATCAACGGACTTGATAGAGCTTGTCTGGGTGTTGGGATAACACCACCGTAGTTGGGAAATCCTTTTAAATCTCCATCCATGTGGATGAGAGGCTCTACCGTCTATGAGGGATTGTCCATAGTATATCGGGGGTAAAGCCGTAAGATCGGGAGATGTATACCGGGGATGTACAGATGGACAAAAGGGTGGGTATGCAGGGTCGTGGAGAAGGCAGTGATTGGCTTGGATCTTACACCGGGCCCCACACCAAGGAAGTGTGGACAAGAAACGCGTCTCGGTTGGTATCAAGAATAAGTTCTCTTATGGGAAAAGTAACGCACCTCTGCAGAGTGTATCAAATTGTGGCTGTCACTCCTTGTTCCGGGAAGGGAACTACGAACGCGACAGGAAAGGAACTCCGTGAAGTTCTGTTCAACATATAAAGACTGGCGGGCATAGTTTTCAGAATAAAATAAACATTTTGAAGAAATGTTTTTGAAACATGCATTGACCTGAGATTTCCTGATCAATGGTCGTAGTTAGTGCATCAAACACCTTTTCTCTTTTGAACTTGTTGAATACCTCTGTACTCACTTTCTTTCGACACCCTTGCTAGACTGTGACAATAAAGTGGAGGCCACCGATGAAGCACCAGAAGGAGATTATGAGCTGGTCTACGAGGAACCTGATCTGTCCGGAGGAGTTGAAGGCGTGGACTATGGGATAGTCTACGGAACTGGCAACAATGGCGGAGGAGTAGTGCCTTACCCTAGTTATCTTAGAGCCGAGCAGCATAGTAGATTACTTAGATAAGTTGCTGAGCTCAGTTTAATCTTTTTGTTGGTTTGTAATAAGACTTCAGTAGTATCTTAGGGTGTTCTCATCGGACCTATGAGAATACCAACCTGTTAAGACCATGATTGTAATATAATCTAGAGTGTTATGACCTGCAATGTTTCTGTTGTACCACTCTGAGGGATGTGATATTTGTGAAGAAGTCCCTTCATGAAGATCATATCAACGACTTGTATACTACAACATGAAGTGGTATGCTGGGTCACCGCAATGTAGGACTATGCCGCCGGAGGTTCAAAATGGGTGCTTGATAGTGGATGCACAAGTCATATAACTGGCGGCAAAGATCTCATCAAGGAGTTGAGGCCTAACTTTCATGATATCACCGTCTCCTTGTAGAGATGATCAAGGCAATTATCTAAGGGCTTCAGAGTACCGGGATCGCTGATCCTGCTACCCTTGAAGCTCTGGCATGGCATGTCGAGAAGCTAGATTGATTTGGGATTCACAAGGGTGATTATAGCCTGTGATTGCAAGGGAGTGGTAGAGGACATTCAGAGTAGTGGTGGGAGATTAAAGCCATGTCAAGAGAGCTAGATTCCTGCATCGTGATTCATGAAGGTCGATGAACAAAATTAGAGGCACATTGCCTAGCAAAGCATGCTTTAGGGTTAGGTGTTGGACACCATCGTCAATCCACCCTCCCGATTCTGTTCCGATATATGTAAACATTACAAATAAATAAAGTATGGTGTGTTTTTCTCTAAAAAGAACTCGTACATTTTTTTTTATTGAGCTATTTCCCCTTTCCCGAAAATAGTGAAGGAGAAACACTGCTATGTCTTTGTCTTTTTTTTTTCGAATGTCCGTGTCTTTGGTATAGTCGTATAGATTAATTATTATAAAAAAGACTAATTGTTAATAATCTAGAGCAGAATATTTTAGATGAAAGCGCAACAACTTTGGAGTTGAAATAAGTTACACCCAATTATCCTATATAAAAAAAGTTTCACCCTGTTGCGCACACAGATTCAGCAGAGAAGGGTGTGCTTCACAATACTCCATGAAGATGCAAGTAGTACTTCAAGCATAAACAGGACATAGTAACAACTGTTTGATTCCAAAATCCTTCAAATGCATGCATACAGGTATAGCAAAGGAAACACACTTGTTGGAACAAAAACAGCAGCAAATATGGCGAGCACATCAACATATGAACGGAGGGTCACATCGAGACTATATGCAGTAGAATCGACAAGCCGAAGAACGGTAGCAGCCGACGATGCGAAGACTGAACTGGACAAGCGATATGCTGGAGGTGGCCTTCTACTGGGCATATATCTACACTTCACAGGCACCCCCTTGCGCGTCCGTTCCGAGCGGCGGATAACTTAGTTGCTCCGGTAGGACCCGAGCTTGGCGGCGCTGGCCCTCAGAACGTACTGGTGGTAGGCGGCGGCAATGGCGGCACCGATCAGTGGCCCCACCCAGAAGATCCACTGCACAAAAAAACAGCAATTAGTACGTGTGACGTGGTAGACCAGCGTAAGGAACATAGGCGCCGCTTCAGTATGAACCTTTTGCATAATTAAAATATCCAAGTAATATTTAATCACTTATCCTCTAACGACTTGACTAGCTGCGGTTAGAAGAACTGAAAACTAAACATAGTTAAATCATTTGGACGATGGTGACATTTCAGCAGATTTACGGAAAAAACTTCTTGTTAACGTAAGATGTGAGGGAGTGGGAAGGGATTAGGTTACATATTGCCTTAAGTCAGTGGACGAGTTCTCTAAAAAATGAAGTCAGTGGATGAGTATGTCATGCATAACCTAAACAAGTGCTTTAAGCAGGCAGTTCGAATGGCGATAGATTAAATTTTGGTGTGAGCTAGCTGTTCAATTTGGCCAGCCTTATCCTGCCGTTGGTTTGCAATAGTCTTAATAATTCTGAGCCTTTTTCTGTAATATCCATTGTGATCGTTAATTCACTAGTTAGAGTTTAATTTATCTAGTACCGGTTGATTGAGAACTCTCACCAAATGCCAAATATGCTATGGCACTTCTTAATTGTACTAGCAAAATAACATGTATTTTCCAAGAGACAGATGACACATATTGGTAATATGTATACATACTTGGTCATCCCAGGCCTTGTCAGTGTTGTAGATGACCGCAGCTCCCAGGCTTCTCGCCGGGTTGATACCGGTGCCGGTGATGGGGATGGTGGCCAGGTGGACCATGAACACGGCGAATCCGATTGGAAGAGGAGCCAGCACCTGAGTAGTTGGTAAGTTCATAACACTCAGTTCAGATCATCAAACACATGCAAATCTTACGCTGCTAGCATGCACGTTGAGCAGTTACATCAAGAAACTAACTATAGCAAGCTTCTTTGTCAATATTATATAGAGTAGCTAACTAAGAATGGAATTATAATATTATTTTCAAAATTGAATATGCTTTGCAAGACAAGGACTAGAAAGGGACGGTTCCCCGAATCTGAAATACGCCCAGGCAGCCATCGTTTTGATAGAATTTTCTCTTGGTTTTTTGCAATGTGTTCTTATCTCAAGGAATATATGTCGCCATTAATTGGTGGAGATCATTTGCGATTCGCCACCTCAAATTTGCTGTAGGCGATACGGCGAGACAGGGACTACTATTTGATCGAGTGAGAGAATCTTCCTATCTGCCTATTGGCAGGCACAGGCAGTGCATCAGACAAGAAGATACATTTGCACATGCATGTGCGTGATGTAGAGCGGCTTGAAAGTTTTGGTCCATTGGTGTTGCTTGATTTTTTTATGAACTTTAATCTTTAGGTGCACTAAAATGCTTAATTTGTCAGGATTGACGAACTTGTTTGGCCTAGTCCTGTATATGCATTCTGTGTGAACAGGTGCTTGGAGAGCTGCATCCCAAATAAAGCGTTTTTTGGAACCTGGGTACGGTGGAACCCATTAAACTTATACCAGCAGTAACTTACGTATAGTTGATTCGACCCGGCCCTAAGTTATACTGTAGAATTTATTGTGTGGATGAGTCTTCTTCATACTATTTGTGTGAAACTTGTCATTTTCCCCGAAATAACATACTTTTGAATTTGGGTATAAAAAATGGCATGCACATACATATGTGCATCCTCTACATGCAAAAGTTTTGATTGAAATTTTTGGAGATCCGGAAATACGTATTTCCGGCCGGCACGGTGAAACGGGTTCCGGAGTACCCGGGTTCCATCACGTATTTCTATATCCCAAAAGTATTTTGCTAGTATAGCACCGGTAGAAGGAACTCAGAATATCATATAAATATTCAATTATATGATATTTGAATCCCGCGAGCCATGCATTGGATCCGTATGTAGTTCTACCTACAGCCGGAGGAGCTGCGGCAAGACATGCACTCCGGGTGCAACCGTTTGGAAACGGTAGCATGGGATTTGTGCAACCAATTTGGCTGGCGTCCTATTAGTAGGATAGCATGTTGATATAATAGATGGCCTGCTTATCTATCCTTAGATGGTTGATACATTCATCCACGGTATGTGACCCATGAGATGTAATAAGTTGTTTGGATACTTGGCTACTTTTAATAATTTTGAAATAAAAGCAGAGGCTGGGGCATATTTCCCCATTTCAAAAAATATAAATATTCAATTATTTTACCAGCAATTCGAGTTTAACTTACAAGGACATTAAATTAGTTGCACTAGAATGTTTAATTAATTGTAGGTAAAACCTTGCATCCATAGGTGCATGGAAAGTGCTATGTGGTATCAATAAAAAAGTTTAAAAGACTGTATGGCAGGATCGACCATGTACAGTCTATTTCTGAAGGTTCCTTGCAAAGTTGTTAGAATGTTTTCCCGATACATTATTAAAGCAAGTTGTTCGAATGCCATGTCAAAAGCAGAGTAAGTACAAGGTCAACGACTTCGACAACACTCGCTGGCCATATAGCATAACCCAGAAGCATTAATTCCACCGTGATCAATGTACTCACCGGGATGTGGGAGTCGCGGGCGTTGCGCTTGGGGTCGGTGGCGGAGAAGACGGTGTAGACGAGGACGAAGGTGCCGATGATCTCGGCCGCGAGCCCGGTGCCCTTGGAGTAGCCTGCGCTGAGCTCGTTGGCGCCGCCGCCGTACCGGACGTAGTATGAGCTCTGGAAGCCCTTGACGAGCCCCACGCCGCAGATGGCGCCGAGGCACTGCGCGATGATGTAGAGCAGCGCCCTGATGAGCGACACCTTCCTCGCCAGGAACAGCCCGAACGTCACCGCCGGGTTGATGTGTCCACCTGCATCCATGCACAGTCGAGAGAACAGTTTCAGTCAGACACACGCTTGCATGCGCGCATATAGCACGAAATTGCACTTGGTTACAACTGATCGGTGATGGGTGGACGAATTACCTGAGACGCCAGCGGTGCAGTAGACGAGGACGAAGATCATGCCGCCGAAGGCCCAGGCGATGCCGAGGATGCCGACGCCGCTGCAGGCGGCGTCGGTGGTGTTGACGGTGGGGTCCGACTGGTGCTTGTAGCCGATGACGGTGGCGACCGTGATGTAGAGGAAGAGGAGCGTGGCGACGAACTCGGCGATCACCGCGCGGTACAGCGACCACTTGGTGAGCTCCTCGAAGTCGACGATCGGCGCCGGGGGAGGGTCCGAGTAGTCCTTGGCCGAGAACTCGCCCCCCTCGGGTGCCGCCTCAATGTCCTTCGCCATTGCTAGCTTGATTAACTAGTGCCCTGCCCTGTGAGCTGTGTTTGCTGCAGTTGTGTGTGGTGTGAGGCGATAGGAGAGAGCTCAGGTATATATGGGGAGCCAGAGCGAGCTCATCATCAGCTCGACTTTGGCTTCGTTAAGGGCGGGGCAGATTGATTATTAGTGAGGGATAAGGTTTTGTGCTTAATTTAGGGGAGATTTTGGTTATAATTTGCCGCCCACAACCGACTATGCCATCATCGATAGGTCATTTCGGAGCCTAATGATCGAACTGGTGGCTAGCGATCAATCGGAGGGGCTATTTTCTAAGGCACTATGCGCGCTTACGTACTGTTGTACTACTGCTCTGGAAAAAAGAATACGTAGAAAGGTCAGAAAGCACATCACTTATGGCAGCTTCTAATTTAGCTAGCGTGGTCAGTAACTCATCAGCGGTGATGGTATATAGCGACGTTTAGCTAGGTGTTGGTATGCAGCGGGTTAGGCAACGGCTAAAGGCTTGCGATTATCTTCTTGGAGCAATATCAGCGATGAGTTCGTTCAGAATGCACGCATGCATGCAGCTAATAACAGCACATCCATGATATGCACTCCACTACTAAGCACATGCATACTGCTCAATACATCCTCTACATATCCAAACATTTTTTAGTGGTGGAACTCCCAACAATTCGGCAGTTCAACTCCTATAGTATAAGTATACTCTATCTTTTAGGGAACAATTCAGTATAGATAGTGGTATCTTTCTATAAGTAATACAAAGTTCAGTATATCCAGGCACCAATGGAGATGCTCAGAAACTTGATTGACGGTAGTAGCAATAACAAACAAAGACAGCGAATCGTTGCTAGGAAAGACAGCTTGACAAGCTACATACATATGGAGATTCTCATCACTAGCTCGATTAGTTGCAACCTGCAAGCTGTATGAGGCGACAGCTGATTAGCTATCTGTCCTCCTCTTCTCCCCGAGAGAAAAACGTGCCCCTCAAATGTCAAGGCCGACCACAGCTCGTTCAGTCTCTGTCCCAAACCACAAACCCATCGTTACTCATGCCGTCTAATTTATTCCAACAAATCAACAAGGTTTATCTAAACAAAAAGCATTTTCCACGGCCACTTTTGCAGCTTGAGTTGTTGTCTTTATGATTTGTGGTTTCTTCTCGTCTCTTCGCGCAGCTTATGGCCTCTCTGTCACTCGTCTATACATGCGCTAATTATATGGTTCAAAGCCATTAGGCCACTCTCCTTTTTTTTCGCTTACGAGCAAGATCGCTTTCTGTGATCAAGACAAGTATAACGACGAAACAGATAGGCGCACAACGGTTCCCCTGTCTGCGAATATTTCTTTAAGATTTCGGTGTTGGACACTTCGATCGATGACATCTCCTTCATCTCCCATTCTTTCCGCGCCAACTCTTTTTTCCCGTACAAATAAACACCGTCGAGAAGCACAGCTTACGTATTCTCATACGTCCATACGGAGCCTAGGGGACACGTGGGCGTACGCTGACACTCAGATTTACAATATCCGGAACCGTCTTGAGCGACCTGACAATCCGACGCTGCCACCTACGATCCCGTGGCTGGAAAGAACCGGGCGGCTCGGGTCACTCTCGCGGCCCCAATCATTTTGATTTCCAGATGCTCCTCATCGCCCTAGCTATAGCTACAACCCTGACGCGATTATATTCCCAAGCACTAACCGTAGGACAGGAGTTTGCTATCACACGCTAAAAAGGTCTAGCAGACTAATACTGAATGTAAATTGCACTGAATTGTATCTCAATTTCTTCGTGTTGTTCTCACACCATGTAGAAAAATGTAGAACTCTAATATTTTGTTGTGTATTGATTTGATTCTTGCAGGGATATATAGAGGTGCAATGAGGGGGATACTTGAGTACAACCACGCAACACACATCACAATTTTTTTTTTCAAACGGGCTACCCCTTTCCATTACTGCAACATAACGGAAATACATGATTTCAAACTAGACACAACCACGCAGCAAAAGGGAACGGGAAAGAGGTCTCTCGCACCATCAGGAAACCCGCTGATAGATGCTCCAAATCGAGCATCCACTACGGGGCAAAAACATGATAGCACTACAATAACATCTGACGAGAAGTTCAGCACAACACACCCACAAACATCAATTATTACAAGTTCAAATAACAAATGAAAACATCACTTAGGGAGCTAAAGAGCAACAACATCAAGGAGCTTGAATCATCAACACTCTTGATCCATCCTGAGATTCATTAGCAGCGTTGCCAGCGGTGATGTTTTAGGTCAGAAGTGCCACTTTGTCCATCAGCATTTTTGCCCCAACCTTGATCTTCCCAGCATCAACTTTTTCATACAAACCTGCCCGGTACATCAAAAAAGAACACGCCGTGTATATTATTGCCACATGATTCTTAAGCACATAACCTTCAAAAGTTGTCTTGTTTGTGGTAATCCAAATGGATCAAAAGATAGCAGCCATAAGCAGGGTAAAGAATTTTCTATCTCAAGGAAAATAAGCATACAACCATCCAGAGCATGCCACCTATTTGAAGGGCAGCTATTAGCTCCCACACGTTCACCAACACAACCCCAAGTGGTTCTTCCAATAGCACACGAGAAAAAAAAAAGATCTATACTCTCACAGTTGTCACAGAAGGAACAGAAAGGAGACCTAGTCCATTTTCTCTTCTTAAGGTTATCGCTGGAATAACATCATAACCAATTTGCCACATGATTTTTTTTTATTTTCAGAGGTATCTGGGCTTTCCATTTATTTTTAGGCCCAGCAAGATTTTGGTTCGAGCTTCTTATACATAGAAGCAGTAGAAAACCACTTGTTACTACATAACTTCCATCTAACCTCATCAAGATCATTAGATCTAGGTAACTGGATAATAGCAAACTTTATCTCATTCCACTGATTGAGCAGGTCAACAGAAACCTTCTTCTAAAGGGACTATTAAAATCTGTAGAAACCACATGATAGAAGGTAACCCCCTGGGCTAAACTAATATTAAACAAGAGATGATACTTTACAGATAGACTCTCACCATTTAACCAGGGATCTAACCAGAATCTATCAAGATCACCTTTTTTCAACACCACCTCTCTCCCCTGAAGATAATGCTCTTTTACTTTCAACAGAGCTTTCCAACAAGGGGAATCATTAAATCTGGGCTTTACAGATGACATAGTTTCATTTCTCATATATTTTTGCTTCACAATTCTTTGCCCTAACCCATCTTGGGTTTCTAGCATCCGCCACCATTTGGTGAGAAAACTAATGTTCTGCTTCCTAAGGTCCTTCACCCCCGCGTCCCCTTTTTCTTTTGATTTACAAACCTTTTCCCACTTAACCATCCAGTAGGCTTTCTTCTTCTTCCTACCAGCCCAAAAAAACCTTCTCCTATGTTTTTCCAACTTTTCAACAAAGGTTTTGTTCAACAGAAACATTTTCATATAGTAAGAAGGGATGCCAGAAAGACAGTCATCTAATAAAGTAAGTCTTCCACCAGAGGATGTAGAATCACAAATCCAGGAGCCCGACGTTTTTATCATTTTTTGCATCAAGAAAACCTCAATCAGTATTTTTCAGATTTGAAAAAGTCAGAGGAAACCCTAAATATTTCATAGGTGACTTGCCGATTTGACAATTAAACATATTAGAGTACGTTTCCATGATATTAAGATCACCACCAATCACCAAAATCTCACTCTTCGGGTAGTTAATCTTTAACCCTGACATCAACTCAAACATAGAAATCAACAATTTCAGTTTTACAGCCTGCTCTACATCGTGCTGGATACAGAAAATTGTATCATAAGCATATTGTAAAATTGCCACTCCTTTGTCAAGAATATCACTAGCAAACCCAGTTATGAGATTATTTTCCTGGGCCCTAAGGACCATCTTTGTAAGACAAAGAATTGGTGAGAAGGGATCACCTCGTCTTACTCCCTTAGCACTTTGGAAGTAAGGATCCACCACATTACTCTGATGGGTTCGTTGCATAAAAAAAATTCTACCGCAAGAACGAATAAAACCAAGATCCAATCTAGGAAAAAACCATCAAGATCTAATCTACTAGATCTAAACAACGAGAAAGATTGGATCCACATACCCTTGTAGATCGCTAAGCGGAAACGAGATCGGATCTCGTGGGTGATGTAGTCGTACACTTGCCGATCTCAAGATCGCGATGACGATCCCTCCGGTGCTGCAATCGAGCAGCACCTCCGTACGCGGTCACACGTACAGCTCGATGAAGACACCTTCTTGTTCTAACAAGCGGAGAGATGTGGTAGATGAAATCTAGTCCAACAGCACGACAGCATGGTGGTGGAGATTTGCGCGAACAGGGCTTCATCTGTTGGGTGAAAGAAACTAGGAAAAACAAGAAGAAAACGGAGCACGGAAGCAGCCAAAAATCTCATCTGGCTATGTGCGCGTCGTCCTGTTTATATAGGCGCGCAGGCGCGCGTACCAAGCCAAGCTTGGTTTGGCCGATTGACAAGGCAGCAAGGCGCACGATCGGTCAAACATACAGCGATCGCTGCCTTGGCCTAGACTTGGGCCTTGAGGCGTGCGTGCGGCCGGCCGGCCGGCCCTTGCTCTCCTTTTTTTTTTCTTTTGTCTTTTGCCAATTTTTTTTGATAGTTTGTCTACATGAACTACTTAATTGGCTCATTAGAAAAATTTGTTATAGACTATTTTTAGCCTCATATTTATTTCTACTAAAATAAATAAATATTAATATTTACTAATTTAATTAATTAATAAATTATTAATCATCTTCCCGGAACAATTTCGTAACTCTCCAAAACTATTTATTTAATTCCGAAACTACCCCTAGCAACATCGCAACATCTTCTCGACACGCCCCTTTACTTCTAGTCAAAGGTCTAGAGACATCAGTCTCTTTATTATTTTCACCACTTTTTCTCTTACCCTTCCTAGGCTTATCCATTCTATAAACATTCAAAATAGGATTTTCATCATGCCATTCTAAAGAAAGGGTGGTAGTTAGATCATTGTCATGTTGCACAACTAAATTTGTCTGTTTTTGGTTATTTTTATCCATCAAATTATTTCTAGCCTTTTCCATTTTTTTCAATAGATCTATTTCTTCAAAACTATCCGAAGGGAAAACTACCTCCATTTTGCTAGCCTTTTCAAGAATTTATGCATTAGATATCACATGAAAAGAATGTGTTGACTGTAACAGTTCAGGTTCAAAATTACCTTCAAAGTTTCTCTTCTTCATCCGATTGATGGCCTTGTCCATAATAGACTCTTTATCACTTGAACTCTTGCGAAGGTTGAATCTCAGTGATGACCCACAAGTATGGGGGATCGCAACAGTCTTCGAGGGAAGTAAAACCCAATTTATTGATTCTACACAAGGGGACTAACAGCGGAGTTGTCAATTCAGCTGCACCTGGAAACAAACTTGCTCGCAATAGTTTATCAGTAGCAACAGTTTTATAGCAGTAGCAGTAGTGAAATATAAGCAGCAGTGTAATAAAGACAGTAGTAGTGATTATAGTAAACAACATGATTAAAATACTGTAGGCATAGGGATGGATGAACGGGCACTGCATGGATAAGATAACTCATGTAATAATCAAGACAAGACATTTGCCGATAATAATAAAACAGTATCCAAGTACTAAATAACCATAGGCATGTGTTCCGTATATAGTCGTACGTGCTCGCAATGAGAAACTTGCACAACATCTCTTGTCCTACCAGCCGATGGCAGCCGGACCTCTAGGGAAACTACTGGTAATTAAGGTACTCCTTTTAATAGAGTATCGGAGAAAAGCATTAACACTCCGTGAACACATGTGATCTTCATATCACAGCCTTCCCCTCCGGTTGTCCCAATTTCTGTCACTTTGGGGCCTCGGGTTCCGGACAACAATATGTGTATACAACTTGCAGGTAAGATCATAAAACAACGAATATCATCATGAATCAATAACATGTTCAGATCTGAAATCATGGCACTCGGACCCTAGTGACAAGCATTAAGCATAACAAGTTGCAACAATATCATAAAAGTACCAACAACGGATACTAGGCACCATGCCCTAACAATCTTATGGCTATTACATGAACAATCTCATCCAATTCCTACCATCCCCTTCAGCCTACAATGGGGATTTACTCACACATGGATGGGGGAAACATGGATGGTCGATGGAGAGGCGTCGGTGGCGATGATGGCGATGATCTCCTCCAATTTCCCGTCCCGGCAGGGTGCTAGAACGGAGTTTCTGATCCCGAAATAGGGTTTTCGATGGCGGCGGAGTTCTGGATGTCTTTTGGAAAATTGGTCGAAACCCCGTGCGTTTTTAGGTCAAGGGATTTAAGTAGTCCAGAGGGGAGCGCCAGGGGGTGGCCGAGGCGGCGTCCCCATGTGGCGGCGCAGCCAGGGGCCCACCGCGCCGCCACGTGGTGTGCGCGCCTCGTGGCCCCCCCTCCGTCTCGTCTTCTGGCTCCGTGAGTCTTCTGTAAAAATAGGCCCATTGCAATTATTTCCGGGGATTTTCCTGAAAGTTGATTTTCTGCACAAAAATAAGACACCAGGGCAATTCTGCTAAAAACAGCGTTAGTCCGTGTTAGTTGTATCCAAAATACACAAATTAGAGGCAAAACAATAGCAAAAGTGTTCGGAAAAGTACATACGTTTTGGACGTATCAACTCCCCCCAAGCTTAGCTTATTGCTTGTCCTCAAGCAATTCAGTTTACAACTGAGTGCGATAAAAGAACTTTCACGAACACATTTGCTCATATGATGTATATATTCTCATTATATGGACGAGTACTTAGGCAACTCATAATAAGATAAATGCAAATAAAGTCATCTAATAGTTATGTCAATCATGAAAAAGATACCAACAAACTAATAATAAGCATCATGAAACATATCTATCAGCAAGATTGCAATGCTCATAAAAAGATATGATAAAGTGGTATCTCGCTTGCCCATATTTGTACAGCAAAACATAAATGCCCAGGCACCTCTGAAGTTCATGGGAAGACTAGAAGTAAAGATTATCAAAGATAAAAGCATCAAAATCATACCACAGTTAACCATATTCTTGGACAAACATATTACACTAAGAATGACAATTATGCTCTCAAGAAGGTGCTTAAAGAAAGGATGGTGACTCAACATAAAAGTAAAAGAGTGACCCTTCGCAGAGGGAAGCAGGGATTAACATGTGCTAGAGATTTTCATTTTTTTAAACAGAAGTAAAATTGTTTTGAGAGGTGTTTGTTGTTATCAACGAATAGTAGTGGGCACTCTAACTACCTTGTCAACCAGACTTTCAAGAGCGGCTCCCATGAAGGACGTTATCTCTACCAGCAAGGTAGATCATCCATCTTCTCTTTTGTTTACACATGTATTTTAGTTTCATTATGGATGACACTCCTCCCAACCTTTGCTTACACAAGCCATGGCTAACCGAATCCTCGGGTGCCTTCCAACATTCACATAGCATGGAGGAGTGTCTATTTGCAAATTAAGTTGCTTACTGATAAATTAGGGAAAAACATGTGAAGAGAATTATTAATGAAAGTTGTAATTAATTGGGGCTGGGCACCCCGTTGCCAGCTCTTTTTGCAAAATTATTGGATAAGCAGATGTATATGCCACTAGTCCATTGGTGAAAGTCTGACTGACAAGATTGAAAGATAAAACACCACATACTTCCTCATGAGCTATAAAACATTGACAAAAATTGAGAAGTACTTTGAAGGTTTTTAAGGTATCACATGAAAATTTACTTGGAATGGTTTGAAATGCCATGCATAGGTATTTATGGTGGACACTTTGGAATAACTTGGTTTTCAGGGATTTGGAAGCACGAGCAGCATTCCCGCTCAGTACAAGTGAAGGCTAGCTGTAGACTGGGAAGCGACAATCAAGAGAGCAATAACCGTCATAATCATGCTTGCGACAAAATAAAATTAACTGAGGCATAAAAGTGATACAAGAACTTTGAAGCAAAGTAAATCATCGAGGCTTAATTGACTTTTTGTTTTTCAGTCATATGCATGCGTGAGCATGTGCCAAGTCAATTCAGATGAATTATTCAGAGGAGGATACCACAATGTCATACCTATCTATGAATAAAACAATGCAAGCAAATATTTATGACATGCTACTCATTATTAATAAATTGGAGCTAAACATGAGAGATCATGAACTACTAGACTTTCATTAAATGACATATACCTCACATGAACCAACTAAGCATGCTCACATGGATGAGTATATGTATAAAAATGAAAACAAATAGAGTTCATACCAGCCTCTCACCACAGTCGAGTTGTCGTAGATCGTCATTATTGCCTTTCACTTGTGTGGCTTGAATAATATGAAATGAAAACCAAGCTCCAACCACCGGAGACCGCTGAACTCCATAATAAACTTTACAAAACCGAAGAAGAACAAAAAATATTTTTGGTGTTTTCGAATTGGAAACAAGAACAAAAGAAAACAGGCAAACAAAGCAAAATCTTTTTGGATTTTTGAATAAGAAGCAAACTGAAACTAGAAAGTAAAGCATACTAATATTAAATACTAAATAAATAAATAGAGAGAAACAACAGAAATATTTTTGGTCTTTTTGTGTTTTGGAAAACAGAAATAAACAACAAACAACAAAAAGAAAGAAAGAAAATCAAAACATGGATATACAATGTACCGACAAGATATGATATGTAAATGAGTGACATGTCGATGTACCTCCCCCCAAGCTTAGGATTTTGGCCTAAGTGGAGATCAATCCCACGGTGCACATGAGGTGGCGCCTCCGTAATATGATGAAGGAGGATCCTGTCCTTGGTACAAGCTGGAGGATGCACCAGGATACGTGACAGTGTACCCGTCAGAGGGCTCGGCGTCCTTGGAGTCGTGCTGCTGGTGAAAGCCAAGTATCTTCAGCTGCTCATCCACCTCCTCCTTGGAGCGCGACCATGGCCTCCTGTGAACACTGAACAAATCAGCCTGTGGCAAAGGGATTTCCCTCTCATCCCCATCAATAAACAACATTCTATAGACAATATTTTCTAAACTAGAGTCAGTTGTGACAAATTGGTGACCCTTCATAGCAGTAATATCAAGCTTAATAGGAATTAATTTCTCATCACAAGGATCAATAGAAAGACCTAGATATGCAACAATACGTGAAGCAACAATTCCTCCATAAATAGGTCCCTTATTAGATAAGCGACGAGCAATGAGAGCACCAAGATGATAAGGTGTACTTCCAGTAAGCGCAGCAACCAGAAAAGCAAGATGATAACTAGAAATGTTGCTAGTGTTCTCCCTACCAAGAATGCTAGTAGCAAGATATTAAGTGAAATATCTAATGGCAGGGAGCTGAATGTTTCTTATCTTGCCGCGCTGAATGGTACGGTCATCATCGTTGGTAATTTCTCGATAGAGTTCCATCAAAGCTTTGGGGCGGTTCTCGATCTTCTTCGCTGTACCTATAGGAGTAATGTCCAATGCAGCACAAAAATCACCCAATTTCATAGTAATAGGCATATCATAAATCTTAAATTTAACTGATGGTGTGAAAGGTGAGTTGCTAAATTTGAAGCTTTCAACAAAGATTTTAGTTAGCATATAAAATTGATCACTCTCATCTTCCATATAGGTAGACAAGCCCACCCTATTAATGAGAAACAAGAAGTCATCATGTAGCCATGCATTACGCAAAAAGTCAGTGCACGGAAAAGATGAAGCATTAGGAACCCCATTGTCCTCCTCTTCTTCAAAGCTAGGTGCAATGACATCCTCATCATAGGATCGCCTAACTTGAGTAGCTGCCCTTGAAGGCCTTGCCACTCCTGGCGTATCCCTCTCGAACACTTCTCCAAAGGTGTGGCTATGCATTTTCCTTTTCTGAAATTTTTCAACAAACATTATAAAAGTTGATTTTGAGACATATAAATGAGGGAGACTACCATAGGAGCTTGATAGAGTACTAAACATGCATCAAAACTAACTTCTACAACTTAGAACAAGCATGCAAACTCACTTAACATGTCACCTACAGCAGCAAAATACTCAAGATATACACAACTAAACAAAATTCTATTTGGATAATCGGAGGAGTCACATACCGGAGAACAATTGCTCCAAATCTCAGTAGCAAAGATGGGCTGAGCAAGGAGATCGAAAACTCGAGCAAGAACAGCAAGAAACTCGGGTTTGAACAATGGTGTCGTGTTTTCCCGTGGAAGAGAGTGGAGCGGTAGGTGGATGAGTGAGTGAGGGGCCAGGTGGGGCCCACACCACAGGGCGGCGCGCCCCCCATGCTGGCCGCGCCAGCACATGGGGTGCAGCCCTGGGGTGCCCCACTGGTCAGCCCCAGGCACTCCCAGGTTGCATTTTGAAAAATAGGACCAGTGGTATAATTTTTGTAAATTTTTGAAAACTTCGAAAAATGCACATTTCTGGGTGTTAAAATAACTGTTTCAGGGCAGAAAAAGATTTTCAAAATTTTAAACAACTAAAGCATCTTGCAAAACAAGTAGTACTACAGAAAGTAAAGAAGTGTGGAGAAAGAAAGAAATGTTGTTTAGCTCTTCCATGCATTTAAAATGTACTTGTTAACAAGGTTGATCAAGTCTTGTCACCAAATAAATTTTATATTGCATAAGAAAAATTAAACCTCAAATCAATCATGTTACCTTATATTGTATTGATATAGATCCAATCATGATATTTTGATATCCTTCTTTAGGCTCATATATAGGACAATCAACAATTCCCACTTTGATAGTTCTCAAATTAGAAATTGTATTAACTCCATATACTTTATCAATCTTCTTGGGAAAATAAACAGTATGCTCCTTGTCATCAACATTGAAAGTAACTTTTCCTTTATTGCAATCAATAACAGCCCCTGCTGTTGGGGGGATGACCCCCGGTATGCCAAAGGCATGCCAAACCGGATGGTTTGAGCCATCAAAGTACCGGTTTAAAGGTTGTTCCGGATAGCGAAGGTTGATTCAGAGAATCATACCGGTATCCCAAGAAGGGGGATATCGGAACTGGCTAAGAACGTACCGGAATACCGGAACAGGCTACACTGTAGCACGTCGGCAAGACTGGTCAAAGATTCTCCCCAGAGCTAGAAGACAAAGATGAGCTAAGCACTTCAGCTTTAATCGAAGCCATGACGCTAAAGGCGAAGGATGACGTAAAAGGTGCCGGAGGATGTCACAGCTCCTGATTAAAGGCATACCGGCATCACCGGTAGCTAAAGTAGCTTTGTAAAGTAATTTGTCTAGTCAAAGATCCCATTAGGGTTTCTTGGGGTTCCTTCCCCTGTAAGCCACCCTCTCCCCTATATAAGGAGAGGGGGCACAGCCCTTCGTGGGCACGACCTAATAGCTATCTGATAGACAGAAACCTGTAAGCACTTGTGATGAAGAAATAGAGAGATCTGGTGTTGTCTTTGTTCTTGAGTTCTTCATCTTCTACCTTCGTCCAAGGCCAAGTTCTTGAGGAATCCATCCGGAAACCTCTCAATCTATACCAAAACCCTCCCCTGAATCCTCTAGCGCACATTCGGCCCCAAGATAAGCCATCCCATGGCATCTGTCTGTTCCCCACGACGACAGTTGGCGCCCACCGTGGGGCCAGCAGCTGCGCTTGGTGGAGATCATATTCGGGCGGGCCTCCTCACCGTCAGCGGCGAGCATGTCGTCACCGCGCTCGTCAACCACATCCGCGACATGCACTTTATCAACGACAACACGGGCTGCTTCTCCAACGGAGGTAAGTTCCCCAAGAACGGCCGCGTCATCGAGTTCGGGAGCATCCTCGTCTACCACGGCACCGTCCCCGAGCGCCAGTGCCTCTCGCCGGTGCTAGTGGCTCCGGATCCGCCAAGATCTACGCTTCGCAGCGACCGCGCCGCCGGCAGCGTCGAGGTGCTGGTTGTTGGCGCGGGCGATGCCGGCAAGGGAGCTGCGGAGGAAGGCGCTGGCCGGACGAAGTCCACGCGCACGACCAAGCCGCCGACCGAGCGCGACCAGGAGGCTGCAGGTGCTTCCGCAGCGCCACCGGAGACTCCTCTCCAAGCGGCCATGAGCGTGCTGGCTACGCCCATCGCGCAGAACATCGACCCGGCAGTGGCTCAGGCGGAGCTGGAGGCACAACGGCAGAAGCTGCTCGCGAACGGCGCCGCCATCGTCTGGGCGCAGCGCGAGCTAAACCTAACCCTACGTGAGTATAACGCTGCCCATGGCTTTGCTTCTGTTAGCGCTCATGCTGCAAGGATACCAGAAAACCGGCTTAGAGCTCACAACTTAGATCAGGATCTGCGTAAGGAGATTCTTGCCGGAAAAAGCACTTCTGCGTCATTGAGCATGGTAGAGAAACCTAAGTACAACAGTCCGGATAAAACCATAAAAGCTGCTAAGGCTGCGGTAGAGCTGTGTGAGTCGCTTTCTGGAGATGCTTTAGCAAAACAACATGAGCGTGTTAGAGAGTTGCTTGATACCATTGAGCAGCAAAACGCTGAGCAGCTGGCTAGGTTAAACAAGGCTGCGGCTTCGAAATCTGTGCATTCAACAAAGAATGCCGGAAGCAAGTCCCATGGGCAGGCATCGTCTCCCCATCCAGACAAGAGAAAAGGAAAAGAGGTAAATGCACAACAGATGGTTGTGTATGATCCGGTTCTTGCCGGAAAACAACAAGCCGGGCGACACGATGCTGGTAGAAAAAGCCAAGGGGCAGATCGTGGTTACGCCAGATATGGCTATGCCAGAGATGAGTATGCCGGTAGAGGTGAAACCGGGAAAAATTATCGTGCACCAAGAGCTGCTTATGCAGAGGAGGAAATGCCTCCGCCAAGGTACCGGCAGGCAAGGGCCGCAGTACCAGAAAGATACGATGAAGCTGATTCAGCAACCGAAAGAATCGGGGCCTACCGGAACCCTTTGGGGGAAAGGTTAGGAGAAAGATGCCTACCAGACCGGGATGCGAGGCACAGGCTGGATAAGATGTACTTATCTGAAATGGTTGAGGCAGAAGGTCCTCCGGGTCCCAAATGTTTTGGCCCTCGGATCATGAAAGAGGAACCCCCGGTTCGCAACTTCACGTTGCCCCATGACACAAAAAACGTACGATGGCACCACTAAGCCGGAAGACTGGCTTGCGGATTACGTGACCGCAGTTTACGTTGCTGGTGGCGGAGGAACTGTCACTGGTGGAGGAAACCGGCGTTGGGCCGTAAGAATTGTACCATCTTTCCTGGTAGGACCAGCGCGCATTTGGCTAAACAACTTACCGGCAGGAAGCATAAATGGTTGGTTGGACTTTGAGGAAGCCTTTGTGAGCAACTTCAGCAGCACATACCGGAGGCCAAACAGGCCGCAACAGCTCGCTTTGTGCGTGCAGCGTTTGAACGAAACAGAACGGGATTACCTGACCCGGTGGAACTCCATAAGGAACTCCTGTGAAGGAGTAATCGAGGCGCAAGCCATAGCTTGGTTTTGCAACGGGTGCAGAAGAGGTTCACCTCTGTGGCAAAAGCTACAGAGAAACATGCCAGCAACTTTGGCAGAAATGATACGTGTGGCGGATAACTACGCATTGGGAGACCCAATGCAACCGGCAGTGCAGGCAGAGCCAGCACAAACAAGCCAACCACGCCAAGATCAGTACCAGGATAACCGGCACAACAAGAGAAGGGAAGATTTCCCAGATCGGAGGTACGGTCCGCAGCAAGTAGCTGCTGTGCAGGATAACTCTGGCGCCAGTGGTAGCCAGAGGCAGAAAACCGGATCGCAGCCATGGGCGGGTCCTAAAAAACAATGGGTTGAAAAGAAACCCTGGGGCCAGAAAAAGAATTGGCAAGAACATGCAAAATACACCATGGAAGCAGCTATGGACCAACCTTGCCGGTGGCACACGCCGAATCCGGCTAATCCGTCAAATCATTTGACGAAGGATTGTTCTTGGACCAAATACCTGATGTTGAAGGGTGCGGTAAAAGATGCGCAAGCACAAGGCTGTACCAAGATACTACCACCATCGCAAGATATGTTGCACCAGCACCCCTACCACCACCACCACCGCTTACCGGAGAAAATTCTCTACCGGTACAGCCTCAGCCAAACCGGCAGTAGCGCCAGCAAGTTCATCAGGTGGTGATGGCAATGGCCAACCTCCACCGCCAGCACCTTTGGGCCAGAATGTTTACCAAGATCCGGACTTGTGCTGTGTTGTGTTCGTTACTGAGCCAACTGACAAGCAAATCTTGTATCGCTGTTCCATGGAAGTGAACGCAGTGATGCCGGCAGTACCAAGGTACATGCTGTGGTCAGATCAGGAAAATTACCTGGTCGTTCAAGGATCATCCGAAAATCATGCCTAATCCGGGTGGTTATGCTCTTGTTGTGGACCCAATCATGCATGGGCCAACGGCTCGAGTGCGGTTCAGCAAGGTGCTGATTGACAATGGAAGATTTAAACTAAATTATCATGTTCTAAAAAAGTGAACATCGAGATTAAGAAAACACCCGCTCGCTGCGATTGAAACATTGTCATTTTTTATGGTTGTATGTTTTTGTTTTTACTAGTAGCTATAAAGTTTGATCGTTGCCATACGATTACGTTTCAGGTTTTCTTCATCTGTTGTTTATTTACATTCTAGACGCGTGTTCTATGCATGTTGTACGAATAGTACAATAACGATGCATTGATGAAGGCTGCATTTGCTGGCATCTCAGAAGCGTTGTGTGTTGACCAGTTCACCGTAAGTACGCTTAACAAAGAATGTTACACTAAGAAGATGTCGGTGTTGGGGGGGGCACTTGCCCCCTTACTTGCAGTATAAACATTATGTACCGGCACACCATGCGTACGCTGGGAATCACTGAAAACATGCTGCAACCAACTCACACTACGTTCCACGGAATCGTTCCGGGTTTGTCCTGCTCGCCCATGGGAAAAGTCCGGGTGGATGTGTCGTTTGGAGGACATGACAATTGCCGGGTGGAGAATGTTCTGTTCGAAGTGGTGGACTTAGACAGTCCTTACCATGCGCTGCTGGGGAGACCGGCGTTGTCATCGTTTATGGCCTCAACTCATACGGCGTATCTCAAGATGAAGATGCCGGCACCATCTGGACCCTTAACCGTGGTGGGAAACTACAAAGTCTCACTGGAAACCGCTTCCGCCGGATCAAATCTGGCCGAATCGCTGGTGATCGCAGAGGAAAAAAGGAGAATGCAAACTGCGGTTGCGCTGGCTCAGTCCTCACAGTTGAGTTTAGCTGCAATGAGTGGCAACCTGGGCACACCGGTGTTCAAGCCAACAAAGGAAACAAAAGACATCGTGCTGGACCCGGCTTACCCTGAGCACACCGTTCGCATCGGTGCCGGTCTCAGTGACGCATAGGAAAGCGCGCTCGTCAACTTCCTCCGTGAGAATCGGAATATCTTTGCATGGTCTACTGATGACTTGGTAGGTGTTCCGAGGGAGTTGGCTGAGCACTCTCTGAACGTCCGGAAGGATGCGAAGCCGGTAAGGCAGCCGTTGAGCCGGTTCGCTGAAGACAGGAGGAAAATCATTGGAGAAGAGGTGACAAAGTTAGTTGCCGGTTTCATTGTGGAGGTACTGCATACTGAGTGGCTAGCCAATCCGGTGTTGGTCGAGAAGAAAAAAGAAGAGAACCTTGAAGCAAAAGCTCCAAAGGTGTGGCGCATGTGCATCGACTACACCAACCTGAACAAAGCCTGCCCGAAAGATCCTTTCTCTTTACCCCGGATCGATCAAGTGATTGATTCCACTGCTGGATGTGAACTGTTGTCGTTCCTGGATGCCTATTCCGGTTTCCACCAGATTCCCCTGAAAAAGGAAGATCAAATAAAAACTGCGTTTATCACCCCACACGGGGCTTATTGCTATGTTACTATGCCTTTCGGTTTGCCCAATGCTGGTGCAACGTACCAGCGCTGTATGCAAAAGTGTTTGTTTGATCAAATCGGTAAGAATGTGCAAGTCTATGTGGACGATATTGTGATAAAAAATAAGGTCAAGGAAACCTTGATCGATGATCTAAGGCAAATGTTTGACAACCTAAGAAGGTTCCGGATGAAGCTCAATCCGGCAAAATGCACCTTTGGTGTTCCAGCCGGCAAGTTGCTTGCCTTTCTCGTGTCTAGCCGGGGCATAGAGGTTAATCCGGTAAAGATCCAGGCCATTGAAAGAATGACAATACTTCAAGAACTCAAGGATGTGCAAAAGTTTAACGGAAGCTTGGCATCGCTAAGCCGGTTCATAAGCAGGTTGGGGGAAAAGGCCCTGTCGCTCTATGCCTTGATGAAAAAATCCGATACCTTCATTTGTACCCCTCAGGCAGACGCAGCTTTCAAAGAGCTAAAAACAATGCTAGCCACTGCGCCGATATTGGCTTCGCCTCTAGAAAGAGAGGCCATGCTGTTGTACATAGCAACAACAAACCGGGTCGTGAGTGTGGTAGTTGTGGTTGAAAGAGAAGAGGAAGGAAAAACCATGCAGGGACCGGTATACTATCTGAGCGAGGTGCTCTCCCTCTCCAAACAAAACTACCCCCACTTCTAGAAAATGACCTATGGCGTGTTCATGGCCGCCACAAAGCTCAAGCACTACTTTGAAGAACATCCCATGAAAGTGGTGAGAGAGGCACCAATTTCCGATATCATGGGCAACAAGGATGCTAGCGGCAGGATTGCCAAGTGGGCAATTCAGGTATCACCATACGTACCGGTGTATGAAAGAAGGGATGCCATAAAATCATAAGCTTTAGCTAATTTCTTGGTTTATTGGGCGGAAATGCAATACAAACCGTCGGAACACAAGATAGAGTACTGGAAGATGCACTTTGATGGATCCAAACTCAAGGAGGGTCTGGGTGCCGGTGTGGTGCTTACTTCACCTAAGGGAGATCATCTCCGGTATGTTTTACAAGTGCACTTCAGAGCATCAAACAATGTTGCTGAGTATGAGGCTTTGATCCATGGGCTCAAGGTCGCAAAAGAAATCGGTGCGCACTGGATCATTTGCTACGGTGATTCAGATCTTGTGGTGCAGCAGTGTTCCGGAGATGGGGACGCAAAAGATGCCAACATGGCCTCATACCGGTTTCATGTGCAAAAGATTGCCGGCTTCTTCGAAGGCTGCGAGTTTCACCATGTGCCGCGCGCGGAAAACGAAGCCGCGGATACTCTCTCTAAGCTAGGTTCCTCCCGGCAGGAAATTCCTCCCGGAGTGGCTTTGGCTCACCTAAGGACTCCATCGATTAAACCGAGTCCGGAATCAGAGTCAGTTTTTGTACCGGAGTCACACATTGTGCTGATGGACATTGACGAAGCAAACCCGGGGACTGCTCCGGTAAACCCGGGGACTATAGGATCTAAGCCAGAAGAAGCTATGATGGTGGACAATATGGGGTAGACGTACCGGTATTCCTAGTCCGGGAAGCACCAACTTGGGTTGAACCTATTAAGGAATTCCTGATCAACAGCACCCTGCCGGTTGACGAAAACGAGTCAAGGAGGATCCAAAGAAGGTCAAAGGCCTACACTATCATCAATGGTGAGGTGGACAAAAGAAGTGTTACCGGTGTCCTCCAGAGATGTGTGGAACCGGAAGAGGGAAAAGAAATGCTGGTAGAGATTCACCAAGGAGAATGTGGGCACCATGCCTCATCAAGGGCCCTGGTGGCAAAAGTGTTCCGGCATGGGTTCTATTGGCCCACAGCTCTGGAAAATGCTGAGGATTTGGTACAAAAATGCAATGGGTGCCAGCGGTACGCCAAGCAAAATCATACCCCAGCGTCCGGTCTCAAAACTATACCATTGACTTGGCCATTTGCTGTTTGGTGCCTTGATATGGTTGGTCCATTTAAAACCGCTAGGGGCAACATGACCCATGTACTAGTGATGGTGGATAAGTTCACCAAATGGTTGGAAGTGAAGCCTATCGCAAAGTGTGATGGGCATACGGCTATGAAATTCTTAAAAGATGTGATCTTGCGGTATGGATACCCGCATAGCATCATCACTGACAATGGCACAAACTTTGCTCAAGGTGAGTTCAAAAGATTTTGTGAGGACAACAATATCTGGTTGGATTTGTGCTTCGTAGCACACCCGCAAGGCAATGTCCAGGTTGAAAGAACAAATGCTTTGGTGCTTTCCGGTATCAACCCAAGGCTGATAGAACCGCTTGAAAGGTCACCAAGATGTTGGCCAGATGAGCTGCCATCCGTGTTGTGGAGCATCCGAACAACACCGAACCGGTCTACCGGATACACTCCGTTCTTCATGGTTTATGGGGCAGAAGCCGTAATCCCAACCGATATCATACATGATTCACCAAGGGTCAAACTCTATACCGAAGAAGAGGTAAAAGAGGCCCGAGAAAATGATGTGGACTTGCTAGAAGAAGCAAGAGAGCTGACTTTGGCAAGAACAGCCGTATACAGGCAGAACCTCAGACGCTATCATAGCCGGAAGGTTAACCCGAGGGTTTTCCGGGAAGGAGATCTGGTGTTACGCCTAGTGCAGCGCACTGAGGGACGCCATAAGCTCTCACCTCCGTGGGAAGGACCTTTCATTGTGAGCAAGGCTCTACACAATGAGGCCTACTACTTGATCGATGCACAGGAATCGAAGAAAGGCAAGGCGGACAGGTCCGGAGAGGAAATCAAGCGCCCATGGAACATAGCACTATTGCGTCCTTTCTATTCCTGAAGTTGTGATGTAAGAAGTTCTTTTTTGTACCTTAAATGCTATGAATAAAGATGCCGGCACCTCGAATGAATCTCGGGGACTGCCTCTACCGAAAATTGCATGTAATGTGTTTATTTTTTTAGTTTACCGGTTGCTTGGTGAACATTTTTTCTTTCCGGTTTAGTAGCGTGCTAAACCTACCGGAGTCTTCGACTATGCTGTTGTCCGCATACCGGCTTCATGGCAAGCAAGATAAACCGGTAGGAACTAAGCACGCGAAACACGGAGAGGAGGAATGGAAACAATCAATCCGGAAAAAGTTTAACTAACCCCGGTTATATCGGTTTTTTGTGAAATTTTTTGAATTTTTTCTAAGTTCAAGAAAGTGCTTGCTTGGCAAAAGAGCTTTGTGACTCATACGCCAAAAAACCCAGAGAGGTAGGCAGAGGCAAAGAAAAAGAACCAAGTGTGCATCGAATTGGATGCCGAAACAATTCCGAAATCTTCACAGTGCAAGATCAAAGCAAACGATATGCAAAATGCTAAGTTAGCACATAAACTTAACTTAACAAGTTACCGGTAAAAAGATACCGGCGTGACTGTTGTAGCACAACCAAAAGGCATGATAAGTTTTATCTTACATCTTCAACCCCGGCATTCCGGGGTAGAATTTAACGAACTTAAGTGTTTGAGGCAAACATGACCGATAAAGACGAGCTGGAGATTCAGTTGGCAGGAGGCCGCATGCCGACCGCAGGAGCTTCCGCAGGAGCTTGTCAACACCTTCTGCTCCTCGTTGGGTTTGACACTCTTATTTATCGAAAGTACTATGATACACCCCCTATACTTGTGGGTCATCAATACTATTTTCTGGCGCCGTTGCTGGGGAGTGAAGCGCTATTGGTAAGTGGAATTGGTAAGGGAAACTTTTACTGTACGTGCTGATTTTATTTCTGCCTGCTGCTATGATTCATTATGGAGAGATCTTCTCTTGAATTTTTATTTGGAATATCTACTACTACTGCAAAGGTAGTGGATGAGGCGCCAGGTGAGAAAGAGGTTCCATACAAAATACCTATGAAAATTATTGAACGTGTTGTGGATAACCGCTATGAAGGGGATGGAACTGTCCATCCTGGAGATCATTTACTGTTCTTACATGAATTATGCGGTTTATTCAAGTGTGCAGGTATTGCTATGGATGAAGTTAGGAAGAAACTATTCTCTATATCGCTGTCTGGTAAAGCGGCGCATTGGTATAAATTACTGAAGAATGGGGATTCTCTTGATTGGAATGATATTGTGCCTCTATTTTATTCTAAATTCTATCCCCCAAGTGAAATTCACAAAGACCGGAACCGCATATATAATTTCTGGCCTCATGATGGAGAGAGTATTGCCCAAGCATGGGGAGAATGAAGTCTTTAATGCTCAAATGCCCCATTCATGAGCTTCCTGGTAATATTATCATTGATAATTTCTATGCAAGACTTTCTTTTCAAGATAAGACCTTGCTGGATACTTCTTGTTCTGGATCATTTACACGCAACAAAGAAGAGTTTAAAAGGGACCTTCTTGATCGGATTCAGGAGAATACTGAAGGATGGGAGACCGACAAAGATAGAGAGTCAGGTATAAACTATGATTATAAATGCATTGATGTTTTTATGGATAATGATAAATTTCATAATATGAGTGCTACTTATGGTCTTGATTCTCAATTCATTGCAAATCTTTATAAAGCTTTTGCCTCTTATTTTGAATTGCCTAGGAAGAATTTTGACAAGTATCATGAACCGTATAAACATAAAATTGATTCATCTATAAATAAATGTGTTGTAATTGAAACTGTTGATCATATTCTTCCTGAAGCTTATATTGAAAAAACTCCTTTCCCTCCTAAAATGAAGGAGTATTCTGTTATAAAAAGTGTTGTTAATAAAAGTGCAAAGAAACCTATAGAACCTGAAGAGCAAATAAAGGTTGAACCTGCTATTGCAATAGTTAAAGATCTTGTGACTGAAAATGTGGAAGATGGTCATATTATTTTCTGTGAAGATGCTTCTAATATTGTTTTGCATCCTAATAAGTCTAGGAAAACCAGTGTTCCTATGCTCTCTGTTAGAAATGGTGATCATTGTTATTATGGTTTATGCGATATTGGTGCAAGTATTAGTGATATTCCTTATGAGCTTTACACGGAGATTATGCATGAAATTGGTTCTTGTGAACTTGAAGATATTGATGTGGTTATTCGGCTAGCTAATAGAGAAACTATCTCTCCAATTAGTATTGTTCAAGATGTGGAAGTTCTATGTGGTAAGATTAAATATCCTGCTGACTTTTTGGTACTTGGTTCTGCTGCTAGTAAGTCTTGTCCTATCATTTTTGGTAGACCTTTACTAAATACTTGTGGAGCTGTTATAGATTGCAAGAAAGAGAAAATTGTGACCAAATTTGCTGGTGAATCTTATGAGTTTAATTTCTCTAAATTTGCCAAATCTCCTTATAAAGCCGATTTACCTAATAATGATTTTAGAGTTGAACAATGTGCATCTATTGCTCTTGCTCCTAATAATCCTTTGCAGCAACATTTGGAGGGTAGTGAGAGTGAAGTCTTTAGGGAAGAAAGGAATGAGCTTGATGAAATTTTCCTTCGTCAACCTATTCTTAAACATGACTTGCCGGTTGAAGATCTAGGTAAAACACCACCACCAAAGGAAGATCCTGTTTTTGATTTAAAACCATTTCCTGATAATCTTAAATATGCTCATATTGATGATAAGAAAATATATCATGTTATTATTAGTTCTAAGCTTTCAGAGTTTGAGGAAGAAAGGTTATTGGAAATATTGAAGAAACACCGAGGAGCTATTGGCTACACTCTTGATGACTTGAAGGGGATTTCTCCCTCTATTTGCCAACATGCCATTAATATGGAAGATGATGCAAAGCCTGTTGTTGAACATCAGCGTCGTCTAATTCCTAAGATGAAGGATGTGGTAAGAAATGAGGTATTAAAACTTCTTGAAGCTGGTATTATATATCCTATTGCTGATAGTAGATGGGTTAGTCCTGTGCATTGTGTTCCTAAGAAAGGAGGAATGACTGTTGTACCTAATGATAATGATGAGCTCATCCCTCAAAGAGTAGTTGTAGGGTATAGAATGTGCATTGATTATCGAAAACTTAATAAAGTTACTAAGAAAGATCATTACCCTTTGCCTTTTATTGATCAAATGTTAGAAAGGTTATCTAAAAATACTCATTTTTGCTTTCTTGATGGTTATTCTGGGTTTTCACAAATTGCTGTTAAAACTAAAGATCAAGAGAAAACCACTTTCACTTGTCCCTATGGAACTTATGCTTATAGACGCATGCCTTTTGGTTTATGTAATGCTCATGCTACTTTTCAAAGATGCATGTCTGCTATTTTTCATGGCTTTTGCGAGAATATTGTAGAGGTATTCATGGATGATTTTTCTGTCTATGGGAATTCTTTTGATAATTGCTTGCGAAACCTTGATAAAGTTTTGCAGAGATGTGAAGAAACTAACCTTGTTCTTAATTGGGAGAAATGCCACTTTATGGTTAATGAAAGAATTGTATTGGGACATAAAATTTCCGAGAGAGGTATTGAAGTTGATAGAGCTAAAGTTGAAGCAATTGAGAAAATGCCCTATCCAAGGGATGTTAAAGGTATTCGTAGTGTTCTTGGTCATGCTGGGTTTTATAGGAGATTTATTAAAGACTTTTCTAAGATTTCAAAGCCTCTTACTAATCTTCTTCAAAAAGATGTACCTTTGGTTTTTGATGATGATTGTAAGGAAGCTTTCGAAACTCTAAAGAAAGCCTTAACAACTGCTCCTATAGTTGAACCTCCTGATTGGAACTTACCTTTTGAAATTATGTGTGATGCTAGTGATTTTGCTGTAGGTGCTGTTCTTGGACAGCGAATAGATAAAAAATTGAATGTTATTCATTATGCTAGTAAAACTCTTGATGCTCCTCAAAGAAATTATGCTACAACTGAAAAAGAATTGTTAGCTGTAGTCTTTGCTTGTGACAAGTTTAGATCCTATATTGTTGATTCAAAAGTTACAATCCATACTGATGATGCTGCAATTAGATACCTTATGCAAAAGAAGGATGCTAAGCCGAGGCTTATTAGATGGGTGCTTTTGTTGCAAGAATTTGATTTGCATATTATAGATAGGAAAGGTGATGATAATCCTGTTGCTGATAATTTGTCTAGATTGGAAAATATTGCTTATGATCCTTTTCCTGTTAATGATAGTTTTCCAAATGAACAATTGGCTGTAATAAAGGTGAGCTCGCGAGATAGTCCTTGGTATGCTGATTATGCTAACTTTATTGTTTCCAAGTACTTGCCTCCAACCTTTTCAGCTCGGCAAAGGAGGAAAATCTTTTATGACTTGAGGCATTATTTTTGGGATGACCCACACTTATATAAAGAAGGAGTGGATGGTATTCTGCGAAGATGTGTTCCCGAATATGAACAACAAGAGATATTGAGTAAATGTCATGGTAGTGCTTATGGAGGACATCACGCCGGAGATAGAACCGCGCAAAAGGTTCTACAATCAGGTTTTTATTGGCCAACTCTCTTCAAAGATGCAAGAAGGTTTATTTTATCTTGTGATGAATGTCAAAGGTTTGGTAATATCTCTAGACGCAATGAAATGCCTATGAATTATACTCTTATTATTGAACCATTCGATTGTTGGGGATTTGACTTCATGGGTCCTTTCCCTTCTTCAGAAGGTATGTGGTGACCCTGCATACCACTGCATGTTGTAGTATGCCAGTCGTTGATATAACATTTGCAAAGTACCATTCTGCAAATATTACATCCCTCAGAGTAGTACAACAGAACATAGCAAGGTCCATAACTCATTCACATATTATTACAATCATCATACACAAGTCGTCTCGGAGCTCCTCTTGGGTCCTAAGAGGATAACTCCTGGGTTCGAGGCGAACCCAACTTAACTTACAATACCATTGTCTCATTAAACTAAACATTTATTTAATCGAGCAGCGCTGTAGTAAGAGTTTGTGCTGCTCGGCTACTACTACTCCTTAGAGATCTCTAGGCTTGTTCTCCTCCGGAAGCCTCCCCGGATCCGTAGACGATGATGTAGTCTACGCCTTCCACTCCTCCTGAGAGGTCTGGTTCCTCGTAGCCGATGATCTCGGCTCCATCATTGCTGTCGTAGTCCTCCTCCAGACGGTTCAGACAATCTAAGCATGGGGTTTAAGAGTGGTATGAGTACGGGCGTACTCAACAAGTTCATTATAGATAAGAGGTGTTTTATGCACTAGCTACGATACTAGACCAGAAAGTCTAATACCAATGCAAGTTTTGATAAACATTTCTTCAAGAGATTGCTTTTATTTCAAAGAGCTATGTCCGTCAGCCTTCACCGGTTTACTAGAACTTCATGGAGCTCCTTTCCGGCGTTCATAGCGATTCCTCAATCCCGAACAGGAGTGACAGGTCACAGTTCTTTACACTCTGCAGAGGTGTGTTGCTTTACCCATAAGAGATCTTAACCTTGGTGCCAACCGGGCAGCTTTCCCGTCCACACTTCCTTTGGTGTGAGGCCCGGTATAAGGTCTAGCCAATCATGTTCCTCCGCTACCTCGAACACCCACCCTTTGTTGCATGCGCCGACCCTGGGTCCACGTCGGTCCCATGATTCCCGTAATTTCAGGGTGGACCCCGACCATGACAATAGTGCTGGGCTCTACCATACACTCCTACGCCGGTGGCTGCAACCCATCATAGACCGCATTACCGTGGGGAATTAGAATGGGATCCCCACCCTCCGGTTGTTCCGCAAGACACAACTGCTACGGCAAGCAATACTTTACCGTGGGGAATTAGAATGGGCTCCCCACCCTCCGGTTGTTCCATTGAACACAAGCCGCTACGGTAAGCGCATCCGTTGATGAACGAGAGGTGGAAACACTTTTGACTATTCCGTCCCACTCCAGATCTTATGGTTAACACGGGTATTACGGCACAAGAATCACTGGCGACATTTGTTGTTTAATCCTAGATGGATATAAACCCTTGCAATGGAACCTCCACCATATCAACACAATCCATGGTTCCATTGCCCACCACATAGTCATATTCATAGTTATGAAAATAGTGTTTTTGTTTTTCATGCAATAGTGATAAATATAGTACTTTGCAAGTAATTTGGTAAAAATACTCAAATGACATGAGCAAGCGATGAACTTGCCTGAACACTGCAAAGTTCTGCAGTTGGAAGGTATGGACTGACCCTTGTCCTCTTGTTCTGAAAAATAGCATCATTGTCCGATAAGGGCAATGGTTAAAGAAGCAATTATGCATGATTCCATTTTTAGGGTTTGTTCCCCCCTTCCGATATCGTTATTATTTCATGTAAGAGGTTAATACTAAGAATAATTTGGGGATATATGATTTAAAGTAAAATCCAACCTTGAAATGTTGTCAAGGTGTTTTTGAAGTCCTAATTCATTAATGGACTTATTTTTATTATTGAAAATTTGATGTGTGATTTAGATGATTATTTAAATCCTCAAATGAAGACTTATTTTTAATTGTCTTCAAAAACTCTCTTTTGTATTTTATTATGATAGATAATTTTATGCTGATCAGTTTTCATATTTTTAATTATTTGTTTAGAGCTTTTATCAATTTTCTATTGAATTTCCAATTTCCTGGTTTTTAATGGAATTTGGAAAAGTCTGTTTTGCCCCTGGGCCCACCTGTCAGTGGAGCCCAGTGGTTTGGCTAGACCAGCTCGGGTCCAACCGACCCGAGCGGTCGGTCGCTCACTCCCTCGCCACGCGCCGCTCATCCTAACCCTAATCCCCTCCGCTCTCACTGGCGACCTGCGTCGCCCGCGCCGTCGCCGGTCGATTTCGGCGGACTCCGGCCGCCATGGCCTACGCCATGGGGCGCAATCGACGCGCCTCTCGATGGCGGTCATCTTCATCCGCGTCGATCTGGAGCGGGCGCTGCTCCAGCTCGTCTTCGTCCTCCCTCGCGGCGGCTAGGGTTACGGGATCCGCTCGATCCCGCCGTTCCTGGCGCTCCTGGTGCTTGGACTCCGCCCTGGCTTCGCCGCCGTGGTGCGGTTGGTGCCGTGGTGTCGCCATGGCCCGGCTTGGCCTGGCGCCGCCGTGCTCCGGCACGTGCCACCGTAGCCGCCATGGCCGTGTTCCTCCGTTACTCGTAAGTGTACACCGCCTCCCTTCTGCTCTACTGCTTGATCTTTCTCTCTCCCCTTCCTTCTAGACTAGCTCTAGCCATTCTTGTTGTTCCTTGTGCCCGTGCTGCTCTGCCTACCTGCGCCATGGCTCCTAGCTGGCTCTACAACTATGCGTATGTCGCCATCTTGGCCGTGATTACCATGCTTCTGTGTTTCCTAGCTGTTTCTGTTCATTTTCATCTCTGGCTGTGGCCCTCCTGTGATTGCTCATGAGCATCCAGTGATGCTCATGGCCTACTGGCATGCTCCTATTCTTTTTACTGTCACTAGGGCATACTGTGTGTGCTTAATCCTGTCCCTGGCTTGATTGTGGTGGTTAATTCTTGCATATTAGCAAGTGCCAGTGCCTCTGGGCTAGTTCATTGAGTTCAGATTCATGATTATGCTCCATTGAGCTATACTGTTGGCTTAGCAGTGTGATTCAGTGATGAATTGTCATGTGCTTTTCTTGTATATTGTGATCCTTTGGTTCATCAAGCCTTTGATGTGCTTCTGGATACAATTATAAAGCCTGATGCCCTTATCTGTGATGCAATTGTTCAGTTATTTAATTATCTGTTCATGTGTTAATTGCTTAGAAAGAGTTCTAGCATGCGAGCATGCTCTATCAAGCTTGTGTTCATATGATCACCATTGCTTATGCTGTTGCCCTTTGGTGTCTGTGCCTCACTTTGTTGCTCTCTTGTGTATCACACAGCCTGGCTCGATGTGTGCTGTTGCTTGCTTAAGCATCAATTGATGCCTATCATGATCCATTTGATCATTGGCAAGACCCTGGTGCATCAATTGCTTGTCTGTTTCATTTATCTGTTTATCCTTGCTTGATTAGATGGATAAATGATGTGAACTGAGATTTAGTGATGATCATCTCACTGGATTTGGTAGGGTTAGATGGATGCCAACACCTGGTTGTGTACCCTAACCCTCCTTTTGAACCCTACTGGGTGATGATATCTGTGCATGGTTTCTTTGTTGGAATTGGTTAAGGGTTGAGGTGATCCTGGCAGTATACATGTGCTGCCCTGGGATGGCTCCCTATCTCGTTGGCTTGTTGTTATTGACCAAATGTTGTCTGGTGATCCATTTATTGGATGGCCAGAACTCTTGATGTTGAAAACAAACAGGCGATGATTCTGTCTATGTCCGATGGTTTTAGCTAGGTCAATAGGTGCTTTGTGATCCCGATTGGTCGCAAGGAATAATTCCATCTTTGGATTTCTCTGGTTTTGACATCGTGTTGTCATAACTTGATGTTCCCTGGTTTATTTTCTGTTAGCCTTAGTTGTACTTGTTTGGCACCAATTGGTTTAGTAACCAAATGATGATACACCTAGGGTTTTCTACCCTTACGTGCTCTGTGATGCAATCATGCTTAAGTATGAGCAAGATATGATCTTGCTCAGGCTCTTGTGTGGTATACCTCACTCCAGCTCCTAGAATTAAGTGTTGTTGTAGAGGATTGCTTCTGTGATGCTTGGTTTGCTTGCCCTTCTCCTCCTTACAAGCTGGTGGTGCTTTACTCCATTTGGTACTTGCTCACAGCTGACAGTTTTTTGGTGAAACTGTCCCTGGATGGTTTCTGGTGGCTTGTGGTTTTTCCTGTTCTAAGTGTTCTTGGTGTTCTTGATGAACTTACCACTGCTGCTGTCGATGGATGAACAAATGGCTAGGGTTTGGGCTCTGGAAAGGTTAAATATGGTGCTTCTGTGCTCTCCCTGGTCGACAGCTTGGCCTGGTCACTTTGGTGACTCACTGATGATGTGTGAGTGTGTTGTGCCACATGCACAACCAGTGCCTGGGTGTTGAGCATGCACACCTGATGTGTGTGCTGCTTGTGTGTCTGTGTGAACCAGATCCTGTGAATCTGGCTTGGAAAGGATCAGCTCGGCAGAGCTGTGATATTATCCACCATTTTAACTTCTTTTCTAACCTGCCAAGTGGCTTTGCCACTTGGCATAATTTGTTCTTCTTTGTGATTTTGTGCAGGGATCATCCATTGAGCAAAATGGATAAGGAATTCATCAAATACAAGATCAAATGAGGATGACCTTGTAGAATTTAGACTAGGATTATTAACTTGTAATTTTTCTTTATTTTCCTTTCTTCTATTCTGCCCATTTATGTAATGTGTTGTATTATTCTTTTATTTCACTTATGAATATTGTAATGACATTGTAATGTGTGTGATGATCAATAAAGCTCAAAGTTTTCTCTAATGAGCTTTACTTTAATATAATTGTTCATCTTGTTTATTATTGATTATATACTTAATGAATTTCCTCAATTGAATTATTTAAGGTAATTATTTAATGTTTGAATTTGAAATTCAAATTCAACCTTGGTTTGAATTCAACCATGTCATATTATTTAGAATTCAATCAAGCAAACTCTCCCCTCTCTTCTCAAAACCCTAAACTAGTGAAGTGAGATGCAAGTTTGTCGCACTCTCGAAACCCTAACCTGTAAGGTGTCGAGAGAGAAACTTGTCCCCCTTCGATGCGATTTTGTTTAAAAGCGCGAAATTTCCCAGAATTTACTATGCAATGCACATCCCTTTCTAAAATCTACCTCGATCGTCTCTAAACCTGGGACATTACAGCCTTTCCCCCTTAAAGAAAACTTCGTCCCGAAGTTGTGGTTGTAATACCCGAACATTTCGGGTATGTTTTCCTCAAGTCTTCCTCTTTTTCCCGGTGGCTTCCCTCTCGGGATGATGCTTCCATTGTATCTTGCAATACTTGATCGCCTTGTTTCTGAGTTGTTTCCAGCTCTCTTCGAGAATCTTGGCTGGCTTCTCGATATAAGTTAAGTCTGGTTGTAACTCGAGCTCGTCATGTGATATGGGTTCATCTGGGGTCTTCAAACATTTCCGAAGTTGTGAAACATGGAATACATTGTGAACTTGAGCTAGCCTTCCCGTGAAATCCAACTCAAAGGCTAAACCTCGATTGACTCAAGATCTTGAAAGGTCCTATATATCTAGGACTGAGTTTTCCTTTTACTCCAAACCTCTGGAGTCCTTTCATCGGGCTTACCTTAAGATAAACCATGTCTCCAACTTGTGGTTCCCATGTCCTTCTCTTCTGATCGGCATAACTCTTTTGCCGGCTCTGGGCTATTTTGAGCCTGTCTCGGATAGTGTCAATGATTTGTTGTTTTTCCTTGACATAATCAGGGTTGAACTCTTTGCTTGCTCCGGCTTCATACCAACATATTGGTGATCTACACTTCCTCCCATACAGAGCTTCAAATGGTGCCATCTTGATGCTGCTTTGGTAACTATTATTGTATGAAAACTCTGCTAAAGGTAGATGCTCCTCCCATGATCCTCCGAAGTCTAGGGCACAAGCCCTAAGCATATCTTCTAAGATCTGATTGGTTCTCTCAGTTTGTCCACCTGTTTGTGGATGATACGCGGTACTATAATCCAACTTGGATCCTAAAGCTTCGTGAAGCTGCTTCCAGAATGCTGATGTGAACACGGATCCTCGATCCGATACTATCTTCTTTGGCACTCCATGCTTACTCACGATCTCTTTGATGTAAAGATCGATGAGTTTCTCTCCTTTATCCTGCTGGTTTACCGCTAAAAAGTGTGCACTTTTCGTCAACCGGTCCACGATTACCCATATCATGTCCTTCTTTTTATTAGTCATGGGTAGTCCGGTGATGAAATCCATTCCTATCTCCTCCCATTTCCACTCTGGAATAGGTAAAGGTTGTAACTTCCCTGCCGGACTCTGGTGTTCAGCCTTCACTGTCAAGTGTATGGCATTCTGCCACATATTGTGCTATCTCCCTCTTCATGTTATTCCACCAGAATAGTTCCTTTAAGTCCATGTACATCTTTGTACTTCCCGGATGTATGGAATATGGTGTTTGTTGAGCTTCCCGGAGTATTACTTCCTTAATTTCAGCAATATCCGGAACGCAAATTCTTTTCTGGAACCACAAAGATCCAGATTCTCCTCGGTGAAATTCTGATGGTCTTCCCTCATCTATTCTTCTCATCTCTTCTACAATGAATGGATCGTCCAACTGACCCATCATTATCTCATTCTTCAGGTTGACATTCAACTCATCGGCTACTTGCAACGCCGATAACCCTTCATGGGCTTCCTTCTCCCAAAGTTGTATTTGGGCTTGACTTATTTCCTTCCTCAACTCCGGTGATATTTCTTGTTCCACTCCTCCGGTGCTTTTCCTACTCAGGGCGTCTGCTACAACATTAGCCTTCCCTGGTGTATAGTTGATCGTCAGATCATAATCCTTGATCAATTCTAGCCATCTTTTCTGCCTCATGTTGAGTTCCTTCTGAGTGAAGAAATATTTGAGGCTTTTATGGTCTGTATAGAGCTCACACTTAGCTCCATAAAGAAAATGTCTCCAAGTTTTTAGTGCAAATACGACCGCTGCTAATTCCAAGTCATGTGTTGGATAGTTCACTTCATGAGGTCTGAGTTGCCTCGATCCATAGGATATCACTTTCCGATCTTGCATGAGTACGCAACCCAATCCATGCTTGGATGCGTCACAGTACACGGTGTAGTCCTTGCCGACTTCAGGAACTGCTAACACCGGTGCCGTGGTGAGTTTCTCCTTCAGAGTTTGAAAACTCTTCTCACACTCCTCTGACCACACGAATGGTGTATTCTTCCTTAGCAACTTTGTCATAGGTCCTGCTATCTTAGAGAATCCTTCAATGAATCTCCGATAGTATCCTGCCATTCCTAGGAATCCTCGGATTTCCTTGACAGTCTTGGGTGCTTCCCATTCTAGAACTGCTGCTACCTTGCTCGGGTTGACAGCGATTCCATCCTTGCTAATGACATGTCCAAGAAATTCCACTTGATCCAGCCAAAATTCACACTTGCTGAATTTGGCGTAAAGTTGGTGTTCCCTTAGTGTTTGCAACACTAACCTCAAATGTTCGGCATGTTCTGCCTTGTTCTTGGAGTATATCAGAATATCATCGATGAATACGATGACAAACTTGTCTAGATATGGCATGAAAATCTTATTCATGAGATTCATGAATATTGCTGGGGCATTGGTTAATCCAAAAGGTACTACAAGGTATTCATGGTGTCCATACCTTGAGACAAAAGCCGTTTCGAACGTCCTCCTTCTTGATCTTTATCTGGTGATAACCCGATCTTAGATCAATTTTGGAAAAGACTCCGCTCCTCTAACCTGATCAAATAGATCTTGTATTCTTGGAAGTGGATACTTGTTCTTGATTGTGACGTTGTTCGATTCACCGTAGTCTCCGCACATCCTTCTTCCTCCATCCCTTTTATCCACGAAGATCACAGGTGATCCCCATGGTGAAACACTCTCTTGAATGAATCCCTTTTGTTCCAAGTCATCCAATTGCTCCTTCAGTTCTTTCAATTCCTTAGGCCCCATTTTATATGGTGCTTTAGCAATCGGAGCTGTTCCTGGGATTAGGTCGATAGTGAATTCTATCTCCCTATCTGGTGGCATACCAGGTAATTCCTTGAGGAAACACATCCTGAATTCATTTACTACAGGTATATCTTCTAACTTCACCTCCTTCATGCTGTTCAGCTGCAGCTCCACTTCAATCTGAGTATGTTTGTCGCCTTGGTAGATCATTCTACTTCCATCGGGACTTTTCAATGACACCGTCTTGTTTACACAGTCGATCAATGCTCCATTAGCTTCTAACCAGTTCATACCAAGAATGACATCAATGTCCTTCATTGGTAAAATGAACAGGTCCGCGTCAAACGCGCACTTATTGATCATAATGACTTGTTTTTGTTTGACATGGGTTACTACTATCGTTCCCCCCGCAGAAAGTATGGTTATGGGTGTATCTAACTTAGTGCAACCAATCCCATGTTTGATGATGAATTGTTGAGAAATGAATGATGTAGTTGCACCAGTATCAAAAAGTACTTTGCCAGGATGAGTGAGTATCTGGAGCGTACCTATCACCGCCTGGTCAGAGTTGACCACCTCGTCCAGACTGGTACAGTTCAGCTTGCCGAAGGGCTTCTTATTCTTCCAGCTCCCTCCGGTGTTTCCACGATTTCCTCCTCCTCCAGATTGACCTCCTCCACTATTCTTCTTGGGGCAGTCCTTCAGCATGTGCCCCTCCTGGCGACAACCAAAGCATATAATCCTTGGTTTCTTGCAATCCTTGGCGAAATGCCCTGTGAATCCACAGCTTCTGCAAACTATTTGATTTGCAGTCTGGAATGCCTGATTCTTCCTACTACCGTAGTAGTTACTGTTGTTGTTGTTGTTGTTGTTGTTGTTGTTGTTGTATCTGGGCTTGAAACTCAAGCTGGTGTTAGGCTTGTTACTAACAAACCTCTTAGGCTCATACTTGGCCTTTTTCCTCTTCTCTTCTTGCAGTTGTTTGAAGTCATCTTCAAGAGTGATGGCTGCATCCACCAACTCTTGGAATTCCGTTGCTCTCATCATCCATAGCTGTACCTTGAACTGGGGACTTAACCCCCTCAGAAATCTCTTCTTCTTCTTGTCCTCGGTGTTGACTTCCTCAACAGCATACCGGGACAGCTTTGAAAACTCCCTGACATAGGTCAGGATTGCCTTGTCCTTCTGCTCGAGACTCTCGAACTCTCGACGCTTCAGTTCCATAATACTTTCAGGGACATTGGATTCCCTGAACTTCCTTGCGAACTCCTCCAAGGTAAATACCTTTCCTGCCGGATACACGGCTACAATGTTGTCCCACCATGATGCTGCAGGTCCACATAACAGATGGGTAGCATATCGAACCTTCTCTTGGTCATTGCATCCAACAGTGTTGAGCTTGCGCTCAGTATCCATCAGCCAATCTTCCGCATCCATAGGCTCTGGCGCGTATGCGAAAGATATCGGTTTGGTGTTTTGGAAGTCTGCTAATGTGACTCCCTGGTTCTCAGGTCTCTCCACCCTATTTTGCTGCATCAGATCCTGAAGGAATTTGTTCTGCAGCTCCAGTGTTACACGCTGCCTCTCTTCCGCCAGCTGCATGTACTGGATAAAGTTTTGCTGCGTCATGGGTGGTGGTGGTGGTGGAAACTGATCTCGGCTGCACCCTCGGCCTCTTCCTTTTCCTTTGCTTCGCGCTCCATGCGCTGCGCTTGATCTCGTTTCCTAACGTTCCCGACATAATCCCCCTAGTTACGCAACACAAGATGATACTCATAATTACTCCATGCGCAAGTTTTACGAGCTCAACTTTGTGCGTAACTAGTCACGCAATGGAAATCAAGAAGCAAATCCAAATCATACAAAACATATACCCTGTATATACATACATAAGTGGTCTTATTACAATACTCAAGTCGATGTGAGTATGCAAACTCACTTATTAAAGTATATGTACAAATTATACAATTATTACAAACTATAATACACGTGGTACTTGTGTATTATAGCCACGCCTCCCTTGGTGGACTTCTAAACGGTCTTCACTCCCGATACATTCCAGGCTTCCATCCGGTCGAACGTGTCGTCCTCCTGATAGACCCTGGAACATAAGGTCTCCCCGTTGGCTGGTAATCCGAATCCGATGATGATCCTAAGGAGAAATCAGTGTTCACAAACTGATCGTTGAGTGCATCATAGTCCACCCGTCGGGTGTACTCTCCTGTAGCCCCACCATAAGGGTTACCAAAACCCATACCCGACTCAACCTGTGTCGGATATCCTCCATCCACTCCTTCATTACTAGGATAGCTCTGGTTCTGGGTTGTTGCATCATCGTTCATCTCTCCATCATAATACTCAGTAGTACTATGAGTTCTAGTATCATTACCCCAACGCCAACCCCTAGAATTCTCGATCGGAGTCTCGGAACGCTGGTTGTTTCCGGATTCCGCTCCGCTCAGATCCCCATAGGAACTATTCAGGTAGTTCCTGTGTGTAGCAGGTGTAGGTTCACGTGCAAGTGGATCAAAGCTGATGTAGTCACCAGCTGAATAAACTGGTGTGTGCACTACATTCTCCATAGGCTCTTTCCCCCTACTCTCCTCCTTGGGTTCGGTAAATTCCTCTAGCATCGTATCAATAGCTCCTATCAGATGATGATTCAGCTGAAAGAGTAATGATATGAAGTTACGGCTATTATCCATATATTTTGCCGCTGCTATGGGTTTGCGTTTGGCGTATTTGTAGTGGTTGAGCATGGGATCTTCTTCCTCCTGATTATGAGGAATATGGGAGAACTCGGAATCCATAAGCTCTTTTGTCTTATGTTCCCGTATGTCGGTTATGGCTCTCATAACAGCTATATGGTAGGCTGTGTTGGTTGTCCTAGGTTCTCCGGTGGCATGACTATGCTCATTCCCAAAGATTCGGGAAGTCGCGGTCCTACTACGCACTTGGCCAACACCGGTCCATCATAGAACATGTACTTCTTTACTGGAATCTGGGGATCACACCCAAATTCCAGTAACATGGCTCGTAGGATATCAGCAAGTCCTCCTTGGTATTCGTTCAGTGTGGAATCCATAACTTTCACGTTTCTTCCCGGTCGTGAACTTGCCATGTTGGCTGTAGAAATAGAAAGATTATAAGATTAGTAATAATGCATCATAATAGAGATAATAAAGAATTATCGCACTAAAAGATATGATTGTTGTATTCTCAATTGAATATACACCATATTTTTAGAGAATTCTTTACTAATCCTATTTGACTCCTAACGTTTGGTCCCATTTACTAGGTTCCAACCTAAGGTCAAAGCTTTTGCTCTGATACCAACTGTGGTGACCCTGCATACCACTGCATGTTGTAGTATGCCAGTCGTTGATATAACATTCGCGAAGTACCATTCCGCAAATATTACATCCCTCAGAGTAGTACAACAGAACATAGCAAGGTCCATAACTCATTCACATATTATTACAATCATCATACACAAGTCGTCTCGGAGCTCCTCTTGGGTCCTAAGAGGATAACTCCTGGGTTCGAGGCGAACCCAACTTAACTTACAATACCATTGTCTCATTAAACTAAACATTTATTTAATCGAGCAGCGCTGTAGTAAGAGTTTGTGCTGCTCGGCTACTACTACTCCTTAGAGATCTCTAGGCTTGTTCTCCTCCGGAAGCCTCCCCGGATCCGTAGACGATGATGTAGTCTACGCCTTCCACTCCTCCTGAGAGGTCTGGTTCCTCGTAGCCGATGATCTCGGCTCCATCATTGCTGTCGTAGTCCTCCTCCAGACGGTTCAGACAATCTAAGCATGGGGTTTAAGAGTGGTATGAGTACGGGCGTACTCAACAAGTTCATTATAGATAAGAGGTGTTTTATGCACTAGCTACGATACTAGACCAGAAAGTCTAATACCAATGCAAGTTTTGATAAACATTTCTTCAAGAGATTGCTTTTATTTCAAAGAGCTATGTCCGTCAGCCTTCACCGGTTTACTAGAACTTCATGGAGCTCCTTTCCGGCCGCGTTCGCAGTTCCTCAATCCCGGAACAGGGAGTGACAGGTCACAGTTCTTTACACTCTGCAGAGGTGTGTTGCTTTACCCATAAGAGATCTTAACCTTGGTGCCAACCGGGCAGCTTTCCCGTCCACACTTCCTTTGGTGTGAGGCCCGGTATAAGGTCTAGCCAATCATGTTCCTCCGCTACCTCGAACACCCACCCTTTGTTGCATGCGCCGACCCTGGGTCCACGTCGGTCCCATGATTCCCGTAATTTCAGGGTGGACCCCGACCACGACAACAGTGCTGGGCTCTACCATACACTCCTACGCCGGTGGCTGCAACCCATCATAGACCGCATTACCGTGGGGAATTAGAATGGGATCCCCACCCTCCGGTTGTTCCGCAAGACACAACTGCTACGGCAAGCAATACTTTACCGTGGGGAATTAGAATGGGCTCCCCACCCTCCGGTTGTTCCGCCGTACACAATCGTTACGGTAAGCGCATCCGTTGATGAACGAGAGGTGGAAACACTTTTGACTATTCCGTCCCACTCCAGATCTTATGGTTAACACGGGTATTACGGCACAAGAATCACTGGCGACATTTGTTGTTTAATCCTAGATGGATATAAACCCTTGCAATGGAACCTCCACCATATCAACACAATCCATGGTTCCATTGCCCACCACATAGTCATATTCATAGTTATGAAAATAGTGTTTTTGTTTTTCATGCAATAGTGATAAATATAGTACTTTGCAAGTAATTTGGTAAAAATACTCAAATGACATGAGCAAGCGATGAACTTGCCTGAACACTGCAAAGTTCTGCAGTTGGAAGGTATGGACTGACCCTTGTCCTCTTGTTCTAAAAAATAGCATCATTGTCCGATAAGGGCAATGGTTAAAGAAGCAATTATGCATGATTCCATTTTTAGGGTTTGTTCCCCCCTTCCGATATCGTTATTATTTCATGTAAGAGGTTAATACTAAGAATAATTTGGGGATACATGATTTAAAGTAAAATCCAACCTTGAGATGTTGTCAAGGTGTTTTTGAAGTCCTAATTCATTAATGGACTTATTTTTATTATTGAAAATTTGATGTGTGATTTAGATGATTATTTAAATCCTCAAATGAAGACTTATTTTTAATTGTCTTCAAAAACTCTCTTTTGTATTTTATTATGATAGATAATTTTATGCTGATCTGTTTTCATATTTTTAATTATTTGTTTAGAGCTTTTATCAATTTTCTATTGAATTTCCAATTTCCTGGTTTTTAATGGAATTTGGAAAAGTCTGTTTTGCCCACAGGCCCACGTCGCTGGAGCCCGGTGGTTTGGCTAGACCAGCTCGGGTCCAACCGACCCGAGCGGTCGGTCGCTCACTCCTCGCCACGCGCCGCTCGTCCTAACCCTAATCCCCTCCGCTCTCATCGGCGACTGCGTCGCCGCGCCGTCGCCGGTCGATTCCGGCGGACTCCGCCGCCATGGCCTACGCCATGGGCGCAATCGACGCGCCTCTCGACGGCGGTCATCTTCATCCGCGTCGATCTGGAGCAGGCGCTGCTCCAGCTCGTCTTCGTCCTCCCTCGCGGCGGCTAGGGTTACGGGATCCGCTCGATCCCGCCGTTCCTGGCGCTCCTGGTGCTTGGACTCCGCCCTGGCTTCGCCGCCGTGGTGCGGTTGGTGCCGTGGTGTCGCCATGGCCCGGCTTGGCCTGGCGCCGCCGTGCTCCGGCGCGTGCCGCCGTAGCCGCCATGGCCGTGTTCCTCCGTTACTCGTAAGTGTACACCGCCTCCTTCGCTCTCATCGCTTGATCTTTCTCTCTCCCCTTCCTTCTAGACTAGCTCGGCCATTCTTGTTGTTCCTTGTGCCCGTGCTGCTCGCCTACCGCGCCATGGCTCCTAGTCGCTCTACAACTATGCGTATCTTCTTACATCTTGTGATTACCATGCTTCTGTGTTTCCTAGCTGTTTCTGTTCATTTTCATCTCTGGCTGTGGCCCTCCTGTGATTGCTCATGAGCATCCAGTGATGCTCATGGCCTACTGGCATGCTCCTATTCTTTTTACTGTCACTAGGGCATACTGTGTGTGCTTAATCCTGTCCCTGGCTTGATTGTGGTGGTTAATTCTTGCATATTAGCAAGTGCGATTGCCTTCCGGGCTAGTTCATTGAGTTCAGATTCATGATTATGCTCCATTGAGTCGCATCGTTGGCTTAGCAAAGGTGATTCAGTTGATGAATTGTCATGTGCTTTTCTTGTATATTGTGATCCTTTGGTTCATCAAGCCTTTGATGTGCTTCGGATACAATTATAAAGCACGATGCCCTTATCTGTGATGCAATTGTTCAGTTATTTAATTATCTGTTCATGTGTTAATTGCTTAGAAAGAGTTCTAGCATGCAGTAGCATGCTCTATCAAGCTTCTGGTGTTCATATGATCACCAGTTGCTTGTAACAGCTGCCCTTTGGTGTCTGTGCCTCACTGTTGCTCTCTTGTGTATCACACAGGCCTGGCCTGATGTGTGTTGTTGCTTGCTTAAGCATCAATTGATGCCTATCATGATCCATTTGATCATTGGCAAGACCCTGGTGCATCAATTGCTTGTCTGTTTCATTTATCTGTTTATCCTTGCTTGATTAGATGGATAAATGATGTGAACTGAGATTTAGTGATGATCATCTCACTGGATTTGGTAGGGTTAGATGGATGCCAACACCTGGTTGTGTACCCTAACCCTCCTTTTGAACCCTACTGGGTGATGATATCTGTGCATGGTTTCTTTGTTGGAATTGGTTAAGGGTTGAGGTGATCCTGGCAGTATACATGTGTCGCCCTGGGATGGCTCCCTATCTCGTTGGCTTGTTGTTACCGACCAAATGTTGTCCGGTGATCCATTTATTGGATGGCCGTAACTCTTGATGTTGAAAACAAACAGACGATTCTGTCTATGTCGATGGTTTTAGCTAGGTCAATAGGTGCTTTGTGATCCCGATTGGTCTGCAAGGAATAATTCCATCTTTGGATTTCTCTGGTTTTGACACTGTGTTGTCATAACCGGTGTTCCTGGTTTATTTTCTGTTAGCCTTAGTTGTACTTGCTGGCACCAATTGGTTTAGTAACCAAATGATGATACACCTAGGGTTTTCTACCCTTCTGTGCTCCTGTGATGCAATCATGCTTAAGTATGAGCAAGATATGATCTTGCTCAGGCTCTTGTGTGGTATACCTCACTCCAGCTCCTAGAATTAAGTGTTGTTGTAGAGGATTGCTTCTGTGATGCTTGGTTTGCTTGCCCTTCTCCTCCTTACAAGCTGGTGGTGCTTTACTCCATTTGGTACTTGCTCACAGCTGACAGTTTTTTGGTGAAACTGTCCCTGGATGGTTTCTGGTGGCTTGTGGTTTTTCCTGTTCTAAGTGTTCTTGGTGTTCTTGATGAACTTACCACTGCTGCTGTCGATGGATGAACAAATGGCTAGGGTTTGGGCTCTGGAAAGGTTAATTATGGTGCTTCTGTGCTCTCCCTGGTCGTGACTTGGCCTGGTCACTTTGGTGACTCACCGATGATGTGTGAGTGTCTTGTGCCACATGCACAACCGGTGCACAGGTGTTGAGCATGCACACACGATGTGTGTCTTTGCTTGTGTGTCTGTGTGAACCAGATCCTGTGAATCTGGCTTGGAAAGGATCAGCTCGGCAGAGCTGTGATATTATCCACCATTTTAACTTCTTTTCTAACCTGCCAAGTGGCTTTGCCACTTGGCATAATTTGTTCTTCTTTGTGATTTTGTGCAGGGATCATCCATTGAGCAAAATGGACAAGGAATTCATCAAATACAAGATCAAATGAGGATGACCTTGTAGAATTTAGACTAGGATTATTAACTTGTAATTTTTCTTTATTTTCCTTTCTTCTATTCTGCCCATTTATGTAATGTGTTGTATTATTCTTTTATTTCACTTATGAATATTGTAATGACATTGTAATGTGTGTGATGATCAATAAAGCTCAAAGTTTTCTCTAATGAGCTTTACTTTAATATAATTGTTCATCTTGTTTATTATTGATTATATACTTAATGAATTTCCTCAATTGAATTATTTAAGGTAATTATTTAATGTTTGAATTTGAAATTCAAATTCAACCTTGGTTTGAATTCAACCATGTCATATTATTTAGAATTCAATCAAGCAAACTCTCCCCTCTCTTCTCAAAACCCTAAACTAGTGAAGTGAGATGCAAGTTTGTCGCACTCTCGAAACCCTAACCCTGTAAGGTGTCGAGAGAGAAACTTGTCCCCCTTCGATGCAGTTTTTGTTTAAAAGCGCGAAATTTCCCCAGAATTTACTATGCAATGCACATCCCTTTCTAAAATCTACCCCTCGATCGTCTCTAAACCTGGGACATTACAAGGTAACACTCATATACTTGTTGCTGTTGATTATGTTACTAAATGGGTGGAAGCCATACCCACAAAAAGTGATGATGGTGGGACCTCTTTAAGAATGCTTTTAGATATTATTTTTCCTAGATTTGGAGTTCCTAGATATCTTATGACTGATGGAGGTTCTCATTTTATTCATGGTGGTTTTAGAAAAACTCTTGCTAAATATGGTATTAATCATAGAATTGTTTCCGCTTATCATCCTCAAACTAGTGGGCAAGTAGAATTATCAAATAGAGAGATTAAATCTATCTTGCAAAAGACTGTTAATAAAACTAGAAAGAATTGGGCTAGTAAATTGAAGGAAGCATTATGGGCTTATAGAACTGCTTATAAAAATCCCATGGGTATGTCACCGTATAAAATGGTTTATGGGAAAGCTTGTCATTTACCTTTAGAACTAGAGCACAAAGCTTATTGGGATGTAAGAGAACTAAATAAAGATCCTAAACTAGCCGGTAAGAAGAGATTGCTACAATTGAGTTCTCTAGATGAATGGAGAAGTGAAGCTTATGAAAATGCTAAACTCCTTAAAGAGAAAGTCAAGAAATGGCATGATAGAAGAATTATCAAAAGAGAATTTAATGTTGGGGATAAAGTCCTATTGTATCGGTCTCGTCTCAGATTTTTTTGCAGGGAAATTACTCTCAAAATGGGAAGGACCATATGTCATTGTGGAGGTGTATCGTTCAGGAGCAATTAAAATTAGTTCTCTACAAGGCGATGCCACACAAGTGGTGAATGGACAAAGACTCAAGCATTATATCTCTGGAGATTCTTATAATGAAGATGTTGATGTTATTCGAGTGGTAACTCCGGAAGCTTTCATCAAAGGTCAAGTTGACAGTTCTGCAGAGTTCGACTTTGAATAGGTAATAGTACTGGTAATAAAAAGTCCGCGTTTAACTTTCCGAACAATGTTTTTGCTGTTTTTGGAAAATATGAAAAATTACGAGATCGAAACGGAGTGGAGGAGACGCACGAGGGCGTGCCCCCATAGGCCGGCGCGGGCCCCAGCCTAGCCGCGCCGCCCTATGAGGAGGGCCCCTCGTTGCCCCTCTCCGACTCTGGTTCGACCTGGTACTTTCCTTTTGTCGTAAAAATTTCTTCTATATAATCCCCCGGACCCCTGGAGGTCCTTATATCGTTTTCTCGACGTGTTTTGTTTCGAGCTGTTTTCTGCCATGATCTGTCTTTGATCTAGAAGCACCATGGTCTCCAACAATAAGGGCAAGGGGCTTTCAGATGAAGATATTCAAGATCCCGAGTGGAAAGAGGTGGATGAGAGTGTCAAGGAAGAAGAGGAAGAAGATGAAGAAGAAGTGGGGGAAGACTCGCGAGCATACTCACGTGCCACCGTCGCAAGCATCGAGGTGGTGGAAAACCCTTTCAGTACAAAGAAGAGCGCAAGAATTCGCACCGGAGGAAAAGTTCCACGTCACTACCTAGATCCAAAGACATCTCCTCCAGGCACCTACAACCCCTTCCGCAATCTAATTTACAATAGTCAAATTGAAAGGATTCCCAAGGCAGTATTGCCTAGCAATTGGGATATAGATCATTCTAACACTGCAGGAAGGATGAAGCCTGAAGCTGAAGAGTGGGGAAACAACTCTAAGAGTTGGGACTCGCCGTCGGACATACTCCTTAACCGCGTCGAGCACAATTCGGAGATGATCCGCAACCTCACGTACGAGATTGATGAGCTAAAGGAGCTTGTTAAGAAGCTTATCAAGAATTCATCACCACCACCGCCGAAGGAGTAATTCATCATCGGTATTGGCATCCCCTTGGTTTGTTCCAAGCTTGGTGGAGTGCCGCGGTATCACATTGTAAGCCCCAGGAGTAGGAAAACCCAGAGCGCGCATGTAAGAGGGGTTTATGTGCATGAGGTCACTACAAAGGACCGTGAGGTCGCCTCGCATTCCCAAGCATATGGGTAGGCCAAGCAACAGCTCGACACGCCCATGCACACAACACCCACCTCAAAGGCTCACGATAGGCTTTCCAAGCCTGAGTGCTTCACCTTCCTGTGCACTTCACACATACACACACTGTGCACAGGATACGAGGGTAGAATACAGCTTGAATATCACAACATGACTATGTATGACACAAAAGATGGAAATAAGGTTCATATATATAGCAACGCTCTAATGAGCAAGATCCAAATGACACTCAGAGGATACATGTCCCAACATTACATCATACATAAGATAGCCAAATAGTCTGGGTACAGACAAGATCCAAATTGGACTAAGAGTCCTGAAGATAATCAAGCGGTGTTCCCGTAACCAACAAGCCACAGGCTGCTGCCTTAGGAACAATCCTGCTACGCAACAAAGTCGTCGTCCGTGAACTCGACAAAGTAGCCACCTGCGTACTGCTCATCATTTGTCGTACCTGTTTGTCGAAAAGCGTGTTCCGGAAAAAAGAGGAAGAAAATCGAGGGTTAGTTCCGTTGGCACGTACTTGCGAGACAAGACCGACTATGCTTCTGGTGGGCGGTGTAAACTTCGCCGACTATATGTGGAGTTTAGCGGCGACAAAGCACTATCCAAAAGAGACACGCGACACCAGCCGACTAAGAGAGAAGGTGAGAGAGCGCATAATCTAGCAGTTCTATACTCGCAAACAACAACCCGACCAAAGGCGATCCCCCTTAGCCAAGAGGTACTAACAAGGCACTCACACAGTTGACAATTTTATATCCATTCCATTATAATAGGGCTAACTTACTACACAAGTAATTAGCAAGTTATTAGCGACAACATTAGGTGTAAGTTGTTCTATGATCGAGTTAAACAACTCCAAGTCGTCCATAACCGCGGACACGGCTTTCCGAAAAGATTTAACCCTGCAGGGGTGCACCAATGTTACCATACACGCATGCTCGAACCCGCTTAATTACGGCGGAGTCTCACAACAAGACCGTTCCCAAATCAACAAGAATGCATAGGGGGGCCACCCGACTAAGCTACCCGAAACGAAGTTCGGCCGTACTCCGATGCGGACTCAGGGTTTGCGTCGGCGGCTAGGCGTGCGAACCACACGCTTCGCTAAACGTCCGCGGGTACGATCTGAGAATATAAACACCCGAAGGCAACAGGAAGTAAACACCCGAAGGCAACAGTAAGTAAAGCATGGCATACATGGCATAGGCAAATGAAACCAAGGTTGTGGCCCCCTTTTCAACAGACTTGAGAAATGGTAATGGGTGATGGGGGGTCCCGATAAAACCTCCCACGAGTGGTTAGCGCGCTCAGTCTTAGAAACAGATAACAAGAACTCGAGTCCTAGGGGACATTAGCAAGTCAAAGTTCCGATGCTTTCGCAAAGGGGCTCACAGATGCCTCTGCATATTATAACCCTTAGCAATTTTAGTTGTAGCAAAAGTTATCCACTTCATTTTCGAAAAGGTAGTACATGTGTCAACATCCCAACAAGATATCCCGAACATTTCGAGATATCAACAGAAAACCCTAAACTCGCCTACGACTCGCAAAGCTGGCAAACAACAAACAATAGGTAGGGCAAGGAGGTGTATCTCGGAGATATAGGTAACAGGTGGATAGGACACGTGACACAACAGAATCGCAATATAAGGGTAGCAATAGATCAAAAGAGCATGTAAATGTAAAATAGGTGAAGGGGTGGGCTCGCCTGTCAGATCAGAGGTAGAAGCACCGACACGATCCTCCAGAGGGAACTCGTACTCCTGCTCGTACTGCTCAGCGTCGGTGTCTACTCGAAAAGAACCAAATAGCACATACAAGGAAAGTAAAGGCACAAATCAATACAAGTATGCAATGCGCAAAATGATGCATGAGGTGCAAGGGTTTCATACATAGCAAATTTATTAAGTGGGGTGTTCAGATATAGCAAGAAATGATAGACACCCACACATAACATTTAGTTACAGTTGCAGATTTTTTATTAGGCCGAACCAGGGCAGGGGGCTATGATGCATGACAAGTTAATATTTGAATTCCTCATGTTTTTCTGATGCAAAAAGATATAAAGCATGTTGAATTTGGAATTCTAGGTTAGAAGTTATGAGTTATGCAAGTTATAGCAAATTAGTCCCAATCTAAAAAGTGGTCAGATTTTATATTGTTCAAAAGTTGAAACAAACTTTATATTTGGAAAGTTCATTGAATTCTGAACATAAAGGATATAAAGTTTGTATGATTTGGTTTTGGGAAAGTGCAGTTTTAAAACACTTGAAAACTAGACAGGGGCTAAAATTTGATGAATAGCAGTTTTGCCAAAAAGGGTATTTAATCCTGCGCAGGGCAGAATTTGAACTCAGGTCGCTTCAGCATGGTGCAAGGAGCAAAGCCAGTTTGCTGCTGCTAGTGATTGTTCAAAGTAAACAGATGGCCGCAGTTAACTGAAGAAATTGACACTGCGAAAAGGAAACGTGACAGCTGCAGTTGTTATGTGCACGAGTTTAAAGCTACGAGAACGAGGAACCTGTGAAGCCAAACTGAGAATACTCGACCAGTTGAGTAAGACGAAAGTACCGAGATTCTAATGAAACAGATTTGACGCGATTTGGTTCACTGTGGCGACGACGATAAGCGAGCGAAATCGGACCCGTGACAAAAACGAACAGCAGCTGAAAACTGAAACTGTTTTCGGGTTGATTTCGATTTGATGTGGACGTCGCGATTCTTCGTGGATTTGAATGATGCAAAGCTCTAAACTGTAGCCCGTGATGGTGGCTATCCAACGGTGCCAATATCTCGCGCTGGGGTGGAGTGATTCGTCGGCGGGAATCGTCGGAAGGTAGGCACCGTGACAGATACGAGAAACGGCAGCAAAACAGCAGATTCACGGTCACGTTTTGCGTTGAAGATGGCGTCGCGTACAGGCCTCGAAAACTAGTGACTTCAAAATGAAAGTTGTAGATCTATGTCCCAGATTTGCAACGGTGCGAAGAACGCAAGCTGGAGTGGCCTGTGCTGGCGATGAGATGCGTCGAAACACGGTGTGCTGTGAGAAAAACGAAAACTGGGTGTTTCATATTTCGTTTTCGGTTTCAACAATCTTCCTCCGATCTCGTTTCCTTCCTCTCGTTTCTGCCTCGATCCGACGATGCTGTGGCATGCAGGGGAAGGAAAGGAAGGTGGGGTGCTCACCGAGGTTTGCTTGGTGTCGAGAGAGGGAGGCGGAGGAGGTGCTGGCCGGCGTAGACGAAGGGGACGGCCGGGCTGATGTTGGACAGGAAGAAGCTCGGCGTCCTTGTACTGGCCCTGCCGTCCTTGGAGCTCCGAGGAGGAGATGCAGGTCGAGGAGGGGACGACTGGGATGTGTCCCGTGCTCAGGTACTAGCGAGAGGGGTCATGGTACTCATGGCGGCGGTGGTGGCCGGCGGTGTGCTGCGATGGTTTTGTCCAGGGAGAAGTGGCGGCGGCTTCTCTCAGCTTGGAGGAGGAAGAGAGGTAGGGTTTCTGGCTGGGGTTAGCTGGTTGGTGCTGGCCTTAAGAGGGAAGGAGGAGGACCGGTGGATGGAGGAGGAGAAGAACGTGGAGAGCAGGGAGCTCTCTTTGCCTGATATGGTGAGGTTGTCTCACGTGGAAAGGTGAGAGGAGGGTTGGTGCATGGCTGTTTTTGGTGTAAGAGGAGATGGGCCACTTGGTGGGCTGCACGGTGGAAAGGAGAAGGGAGAATTAGCTGGTGGCTTCGGTGAGAAGAATAACACAAAGAGGAGGAAAAGGCTCCGGCTGGGCTTAGTTAGTTTAGGCTAGGGTTTAGGTAAGGTTAGCTTTAGGTTTTTCTTTTCTCTCTTTATTTCTGTTTTTATCTTGTTTTTCAAAACTCAAACTGTTTTGGAATTGAACAGCAGATGTTGTTTGAGAAAAAGAAAGAGGGGAAAGAGTATGAGGAGATTCCACCATATCACATATGATGGTAAGAGAAAATTAAAATAAGGGTTGCACATAGGGTTTGAAAAGAAGAGATGGTTTGAGGTGACACCAAGTTATAGAAAAATTTGGCATGACCTATGTGTATAAGGGTTAAAGAGGGGAAAAGAAAGGTGTGTGCTTTTCTTGGAACATCACAAGAGTAAGGGGATGAACCAAGAAGAAGAAGGAGGGAGAACAACAAGCAAGGCAACATAAGATCAAAGCCAAAACCAAAATACAATTTATAAAAAACCAAAGATGGTGATATGCATGAATGCAACATGATGAGATGATAACAATGCAAGAAAGGTAAAAGGGGCTAAGGTGTTACTCTTGGGATGTTACACACATCATCACTATCTTTTACTTTTTACTATCAAGTAGTGTCATATCATGAGTAGGGAAGTTATCATATAAGATGGGTTGCAGTGTGGAAGTATCTCTCCTTTAGTTGGTTGTCTATGTATCCCTTGGTGTGAGTTATCGTTATGGAATATTAATGAGAAGTCTTATCATTTACATATTGCACATCTTATTTTAGTTTGAAATCTCTATTATATGATTGATCTTGTTGTTAGTATTGGTATCACTTTGGGAGCATTGAGTAAATATATTTGGTTTTGGCAAACTTAGCATTGGTCAATAGCAACAACACTTAGAGTTAAATAGAAAAGAGGAAATACATATAGATATGTTATTTCATTATCTTTCTTTCTTGTTAGCCCTTAGTTTATTATTCTGAAGTTAAAATTGTTTGTGCTTACAAGGAAGATGCATGATTGTTTCTATCACATGTATATATGTTTGTTTCCCTCAACTCTTATGCTTGCTAATTAACCTTGCTAGCCAAAGACCTGTACTGAGAGGGAATGCTTCTCGTGCATCCAAACCCTTAAACCAAACCTATGCCATCAGTGTCCACCATAACTACCTACTATGTGGTATTTCCTGCCATTCTAAGTAAATACTTTATGTGCTACCTTCAAACAATTCAAAATTTATCATCCCTTATTTGTGTCAATGTTTTATAGCTCATGAGAAAGTATGTGGTGTTTTATCTTTCAATCTTGTTGGGCGGACTTTCACTAATGGACTAGTGGCTTCGTCCACTTATCCAATAATTTTGCAAAAAGAGCTGGCAACGGGGTTCCCAACCCCAATTAATTAACCTTCATAATTTTGCAAATAGACACTCCTCCATGGTATGAGATTGTTGGAAGGCACCCGAGGATTCGGTTAGCCATGGTTTGAGAAAGCAAAGGTTGGGAGGAGTGTCATCTTTAAATAAAACTAAAATAAATAGACACTCCTTCATGGTATGTGAATGATTGGAAGGCACCCGAGGATTCGGTTAGCCATGGCTTGTGAAAGCAAAAGGTTGGAAGGAGTGTCGTCCATAAATAAAAATCATGGGAGCCGATCTTTGGAAGTCTGTTTGGCAAGGGGGTTAGAGTACCCACTACCATTCGTTGACAACAACAAACACCTCTCAAAATTTTACTTTATACTCTCTATATGATTTCAAAACTGAAAAAGCTCTAGCACATGATTTAATCCCTGCTTCCCTCTGCGAAGGGCCTATCTTTTACTTTATGTTGAGTCAGTAAACCTATTTCCCTCTATCTTAAGCAAGCCATTGAGTTGTTGTGATCAAACCATTTATATTGTGATATGCTTAATCATGCCTTTTACTCTTCCTTGTTTAGTACAAGTTTTATCTGAATGAATATAGTTTTAAAAGTTATCATGATTATGAGGAGATTATTATGATTGAGTATGCAAGTTGTGCCATATAAGCTTTAACATAAGAGCGCTGCTCGACAGATAAGTACAATCTGTTAATTGTTCTCTGACCAAGAACGAAGTTTGCCATCACCAATTATGATTTCCTATGCACCTTTATTTGTGATTACCTTCTACTTGTTCCAAGTTGAATTATATGAGGAAGTTGTTCACTAGAATGTCTTGTGTGAATTAATATGATGCTTCTTGTCCGTATTTGGTTTATCGACTCTTCAATCCATAAACATGTGGTCTTGTTTACCGAGTTCAGTTTCGCTTGGGGACAAGCGAAGTCTAAGCTTGGGGGGAGTTGATACGTCCATTTTGCATCACTATTTTATATCATAATTTACTGTTATTCATTGATATATTTCATATTTAGAGATGATACTTATGTTATTTCATCTATTTTGCATGTTTCATGATTATTGGAGAATCGCGCACCGGAGTCAGGATTCTGCTAGAAAAAGCACTGTCAGAATGCAATATTTCGGAAGATCAACAATTGACGGAAATTACATGGAAAATCTTATTTTTACAAAAGACGGAGATAGCCAAAAGGAGAAGCCGAGGAGGGCCGCCATGGGCCCCCCATAGGCCGGCGCGGGCCCAGGCCTGGCCGCGCCGCCTTGTGGGGAGGGGGCCCACAGCCCCCTCTGGCCGCCTCTCCTTCGCGTACTTCTTCGTCCCGAAAACCTAAGCTCCAGAGGATTGTCGCGAAGAGTCACAGCCGCCTCTGGGGGCGAAAAACACCAGAGAGAAAAGAGCTCTCCGGCAGGCTGAAATCTGCCGGGGAAATTCCCTCCCGGAGGGGGAAATCGACGCCATCGTCACCGTCATCGAGCTGGACATCATTGGGATCATCATCACCATCATCTCCATCATCATCACCGCCATCTCCACCGCTGCACCTCGTCACCGCTGTAACAATTAGGGTTGAATCTTGATTCTTTGATAGGAGAAACTCTCCCGGTATTGATTTCTACTTGTTATTGATGCTATTGAGTGAAACCATTGAACCAAAGTTTATGTTCAGATTGTTATTCATCATCATATCACCTCTGATCATGTTCCATATGATGTCTCGTGAGTAGTTCGTTTAGTTCTTGAGGACATGGGTGAAGTCTAAATGTTAGTAGTGAATTATGTTGGGTAATATTCAATGGTTCGATATTTAAGTTGTGGTGTTATTCTTCTAGTGGTGTCATGTGAACGTCGACTACATGATACTTCACCTTTATGCATGGGCCTAGGGGAATACATCTTGTATTCGTTTGCCAATTGCGGGGTTGCCGGAGTGACAGAAACCTAAACCCCCGTTGGTATATCGATGCAGGAGGGATAGCAGGATCTCAGAGTTTAAGGCTGTGGTTAGATTTATCTTAATTACTTTCTTGTAGTTGCGGATGCTTGCAAGGGGTATAATCACAAGTATGTATTAGTCCTAGGAAGGGCGGTGCATTAGCATAGGTTCACCCACACAACACTTATCAAAACAATGAAGATTAATCAGCTATATGAAGCGAAAGCACTAGACTAAATTCCCGTGTGTCCTCAAGAACGTTTGGTCATTATAAGTAAACAAACCGGCTTGTCCTTTGTGCTAAAAAGGATTGGGCCACTTGCTGCAATTATTTCTCTCGCATTTTACTTACTCGTACTTTATTTATCTGCTATTTCAAAACCCCCTGAATACTTGTCTGTGAGCATTTACAGTGAATCCTTCATCGAAACTGCTTGTCAACACCTTCTGCTCCTCGTTGGGTTCGACACTCTTATTTATCGAAAGTACTACGATACACCCCCTATACTTGTGGGTCATCATAGAGTAGCTTGGTTCACCTCAAGGGTAACCCCAACCAAGGATCCCACATAGGCAACATTCTCATCACATCTTTTATCCCCAGGGATGTTTCTGACTCTGACCGAGGCCTTATTTAACATTCCACTCGCTCAACAGCAGCAGACCAGGGGGATAGGTTAATGACAGCTTGACAAGTCCTCATTCCCATATTCTTGCCAAAAAAGCCTTTTGAACTTCTTGATAATTGAGCAAGCTCATAGCATACTGGTTTTTGTTAAGAGGCCTTGCAATACACCTCCAACCAGACCCTAGATAACCAGTAAATTCATGTTCAAGATCTTTGGTAGAGGGATTTCCTTCCAGGTAAATAATCACAATGCTAGTAGCTCTATCAATAGGTTGAGCACTTGCAGCATCAGCATCAGGGATATAGAAAAAGCCCAAACCATGAGACTGAAAACCACACATATATAGGCCGGTGCCACGCATTCCCGGGAAGAATAGCTTGACAAATCTGTCTCATATGTCCCATTTTCTTGCACGTATCACATCGAATAGTATGGCATCTTGCAAGGACATGATCACCACCGTTGCAATTGATACATGTAGGGTTCTTGTTATTTTTTTGGAGATCCCAGGGTTCTACTTTGCTGACGCCCCTAAGTGCCCCCCTGCTTTTTTTGAGGGTGAAACAGTGGAAAAACCCAATGCAATTTTATATTATTATAATAAAAGTTATTTACAAAGAAGAGAGCTAATCTCTTCTGTAACAAATAAACAAAGAAAAAAAAACAGCCATAGAACAACTAAGTTTGAGATTGCAGCCAATTCTTTGAAAGAATCTGCATGCTTTTTCTTCATTCTGTAGGAGAGTAATTTTGCCTCCTGAAGGAAAACAATTTTCCAACTTGTTAAACTTGGTGGCTGATTATTGAAAACCTTGTTATTTCTTGATATCCAAATTCCCCAGGCCGCCAAGATAATTATTTCCATTACAAAGGGCAACTTCAGTTTTGTCTTCATGTCATAGATAACTTGAAAAATTGATCCATCTCTTCTTCTTTGAGGGCATATAAAATTCTAGCATTATTGTGCAAAAGTGCAGTTCCAGAATAGGTGGATCAGGGTTTCTTTATGTTGAATACATTGATTAAACACACAGTCATAGGAAGGTAATTGCATATTTTCCCTTCTCAGCAGATTCCTTGTATTAAGTATATCATGAAGAAGTAGCCAGAAGAAGAATTTGTGCTTTGGCTGGCATGATGTATTCCACAACCAGGTAAAATGTGGTTGTACAACTTAGTACCCAATCATGGTATTATAGGCATTATTTGCAGAAAAATTATTGTTTCCCCAAATATAACTCCACATATCAGAATTTCCCTCTTGTATCTTTTCTCTTTCATTTTGACAAATAATTTACATCTGCTGAAATTCTACAAATGCATGTTGGGATAGAGGCGGGTGAAAGAGGTCCTCCATGAATTCAGTGCGAAGTACTTCTTTAACAGTCATGAGATGATTTCTTGCGTAGGTGATCAAGTGGGGAAATTTGTGTTGCAAACAGTTGTCTTCCAAATTATCAATCCAAAACAAACTTGATTTCCATCTCCCAAGCTGCATTTGGCCATACCTTTGTATATATGAATAAGTTTCAGATGATCTCTCCACCAAAATGAACCCTCCACAGAAGTACCAAGTAAAGTTCCATTGTCATAATAAGCTCGTTTGACAAGTTTGACCCAAGGAATGTCATTGTTGTTATAGAATTTGTCCAGGTTTTTCAAAAGAAGAGCTTCATTCCGGGTTTCAAGATTCAGTACCCCTAATCCACCTTGTTTTTTTTTGTTCTTACAATCTTTTTCCAAGAAATGAGAGCTGCTCCTTTTGCTTGCACATCCCCATTTTGCTTTCTCCAAAGACAATGCCTCATATATTTGATCACTTGCTCCTTTACAGTAATGGGTACATCAAAGCATGACATAAAGAAAATTGGCAGGGAGGAAAGAACAGACTTAATCAATTGTAACTTTCCACCATAATTAAGGAAATCAGTAATTCCACCCAGCCTTGTTTGAACTATCTGAATCATGGGAAGAAAACATTCCATAGAAGGTTTGCAGAGGAAGTCCAAGGTAAGTGAATGGAAAGCTTCCTCTTCTGCGGTTCAGAGTGGTAGTAAAATGTAGCAGTCTCTCATTTTCCATGTTTATTGGAATCATATTAGACTTATGATAATTCACTCTTAGCCTGTTGATTCAGCAAAAGTGTGTAAAAATGCTTTAAGACACATGAGGTAAGATATACCTCTACTTTCAAGATAACTAATGTGTCATCAGCATATTGGATTATATGGAAGTTAGGACATTTACAAGGAATTGGCTTCATAATCAAATCGTGTGCCAATGCTTTGTTTCAAATTGATTGCAACAAATCTGCAGCCAAGACAAAGAGCAGAGTGGAAAGAGGATCTCCTTGCATAACCCATCTTCTGCAATAATTTTTTTTCCAGGAACTCCATTAATAAGAATAGAAGAAGTGCCACTTGTGAGAATAATATTAATCCAATTGATCCATTTCTCACCAAAACCTTTTTCTCTCAGAATGTCCAGGATGGACCTGTGTTCAATTCTATCAAAAGCCTTTTCAAAATTCAGTTTCAGTACAAGAATTTCCTCATTTGATTTGTGACACTGATAAACATAATCAAAAGCCCAACTTAGACAGTCCTAAGTAGATCTCTTTTTTAGAAAGCCATATTGGTTTTTATGTACGAATTTAAGGATGATTTTTGTAGTCTATTGGCCAGAAGTTTTGTCACAATTTTGAGCACTCTATTGAGGAGAGAAATCGGTCTAAAATCCCTAGGAAACAAAGGAGTGTAAATTTTTGAAATCAAAGTAATGAAGGAAGAATTGATACTTTCCAAAGAAATGTTCCCTTCATAGAAATCCTTGACTACTTTTTTAATGTATGTCCCAATAATGCTCCAACAATTCTTGATAAATTAATTATTAAATCCATCTGGTCCTGGAGATTTATCATTTGGCAAGCTGTTAATCACATCCTCAATCTCAGCATCAGAAAAAGGAATTTCCAATTCATCTCTCATTCCGGTGTCCATGGTGTTGTCATAGATATCTTGCAAATTAAAGTCCATATTTGGATTATCTGATTTTCCCATTCTCTCTTGATAGCATTCCAAAGAATTTCAGCCTTACCAGCATGATCTGCAATATCCATGTTTGCTTCATTTTTTAGGGAAGAAATGTAGTTTTTTCTGTAACTGATAGTGGCTCTTGTGCGGAAGAATTTTGTATTTGCATCACCCAATTTTACTCAATTTATTTTCCCTCTTTGCTTCCAGTAGGCTTTTTGGTTTTGTAGGAGAGTGATAACATGAGATTTTAGAATATCTCTAAGATTCCATTCTTACAAAGATAAGGTTCTGAATTCTTCTAAATTGTCAAGCAAACAAATCACTGAATTTACTTTGGCAATGAGATCTTTCAAGCAAGGGAGATTCTTTGCCCACAACTTCAGAGCTCTCCTCAAGTTCTTGAATCTAGCATTAATCATTTTAGCACTACCTATAAATCAAATAGGTATATTTTAGGCATTTTGAACAATTTCCTTGAATTGATTGTGTTGCAACCAATAGTTCTCAAATCTGGAAATATTTGCTCAGGGAATCTTTGAACCAATTGTAACTACACAAGGGACATGGTCTGATGTTGGATTTATCATGGAGTGAACAAATGTTGAAGGAAATGAACTTGTCCAGGATGCTGAGGTAAAAAACCAACCCAATTTTTCGAGAAGAGGATCTTGTTGCTTATTATTCCATGTAAATTTTCTTCCTTTCATTGGCAATTCAATAAGTCCCAAATTGCTAATTGCTTCATTAAAAATTAGCATATCATTTACATCTCCACATGGTTTGTTTCTATTAGAAGGTTGTGTAATGAAATTGAAATCTCCCATAATAATCCAGTCAGTTTCATCTGGCACGTCAATATTTGCAAACCAATTAATAAAATTTGCTCTTCTCTCAGGCTGGCAAGGTACATAAATATTGGATAAAATCCAAGAGTCATTTGATAGATTACAAGTGGGCTTCACAGATATAGAGAACTCATTTGAAAAAGCAAACTCTCCAGTGAATAAAGAAACATTCCATATAATAATAATTCCACCCGAGGCACCAACTGAAGGAAGGAATTCAAATTTGTCAAATTTCTTTGGGCAAAACTTTCTCAGATAATCCATGTCAAAATTTTCCCTCTTTGTTTCTTATATGCAAATAATTACACAACCGGATTCTTCAATCTTATTTAAAAGAGCCAGCCATTTTTCAGAATTAATACCCCTCAAGTTCCATCTCATAATTTTCCATTTTTCTTTTTCTATTCATTGGAACAAATATTGGGGTAATATTTTCTAGCTAGAAACACCCATTGTTCCAACACACAACCAAAGCAAGTGAGATTAATATGAGGTACACAATATATCATAAAAGGTGCATTCTTTCTGAATATGTCCCATGTATATATGTCAATTGTAGTACAGGGCAAGCACAAAAGCAGATAAGCATTACATCAACTTTTCCAACTCCTACCAAAAGTGAGATAGTTCCCAACTATCCAAGCACCAAAAGCTCTTGATTTGTGATACATAAGGAAACTGTTTATTTTTGCAGACCTTTTCTTAGCCCCAGGAGCAGCCCCACCAGCAGCTCCATCTCTCTTTTATTTGTCAGTTGCTTCAGTTCCCCCTGATTTTCCTTTCCCATTCTTCATGTTTGCCTTGACACCAGCTCCAACAGGGGCAGAGGAAGAAGGACCTGGTGCTTTCTTGGCTCCATCAGCAGCACTGCTCCTCTTTACCAACTTCCTTTCCATTTCCTTTTCACCCACCTCAGACTCAACTAGAGGCAACCTGCTAGCCCTTCTCTTCCTTCAGGGAGTTGACTGTTCCTCTATAGCAGTGAACTTTGATGAAGCATTTTAGTGTTGCTTTCTAGGAGCAAGCAAGAGGGAGCTGGGATTTGGATAATTTTGGAGCTTGCTTGTGCATAGATTGGCTCAAAGTGATGAGCAAAGTATTTTTACCACAGCTCCATTCCTTGCTTTGAGAATCTTTCAGTCAGATTTGGCTCATCAGGCACATGGAAGAAAAAGGTTTCCACTCTACAAAGCACCAGGTGACCCTCTTCAGGTGGCTGCATATTGAAATTGTTTGGAATAATCATATCCTCCACAATGTCATCCACCATGCCATTTTCTTCCCCCTCATCCACATCCTGGTAGTTATTTCCTCCCCCACCTGATATATCCCTCGCCGCCGCTGCCTGCCAGCGAGCATTAGAATCAGAGCCATTACTGCCAGAACTTTTCCCACCCCCTCAACGAAATCTCTTTGCCACACCATATTCTTGTTTTGTGGTAGTCGATTGGAGTTAGGGTAACTCCCCGCACCGCTGACACGCGTACAGCACGCGACCGTTGGGAACCCCAAGTGGAAGGTGTGATGCGTACAGCAGTAAGTTTCCCTCAGTTAGAAACCAAGGTTTATCGAACCAGTAGGAGTCAAGAAGCACATTGAAGGTTGATGGCGGCGAGATCTAGTGCGGCGCAACACCAGGGATTCCAGCGCCAACGTGGAACCTGCACAACACAACCAAATTACTTTGCCCCAACGTGACAGTGAGGTTGTCAATCTCACCGGCTTGCTGTAACAAAGGATTAGATGTATAGTGTGGATGATGATTGTTTGCAGAAAACAGTAGAACAAGTATTGCAGTAGATTGTATTCGATGTAAAAGAATGGACTGGGGTCCACAGTTCACTAGAGGTGTCTCTCCCATAAGATAAATAGCATGTTGGGTGAACAAATTACAGTTGGGCAATTGATAAATAAAGAGGGCATGGCCATGCACATACATGATATGATGAGTATTGTGAGATTTAATTGGGCATTACGACAAAGTACATAGACCGCTATCCAGCATGCATCTATGCCTAAAAAGTCCACCTTCAGGTTATCATCCGAAACCCTTCCAGTATTAAGTTGCAAACAACAGACAATTGCATTAAGTATGGTGCGTAATGTAATCAACAACTACATCCTTGGACATAGCATCGATGTTTTATCCCTAGTGGCAACAACACATCCACAACCTTAGAACTTTCTCACATCCGTCCTGCATTTAATGGAGGCATGAACCCACTATCGAGCATAAATACTCCCTCTTGGAGTTACTAGCAAAAACTTGGCCAGAGCCTCTACTAATAACGGAGAGCATGCAAGATCATAAACAACACATAGGTAATAGATTGATAATCAACATAGCATAGTATTCTCTATCCATCGGATCCCAACAAACACAACATATAGCATTACAGATAGATGATCTTGATCATGTTAGGCAGCTCACAAGACCCGACAATGAAGAACAATTAGGAGAAGACGACCATCTAGCTACTGCTATGGACCCATAGTCCAGGGGTGAACTACTCACTCATCACTCCGGAGGCGACCATGGCGGTGAAGAGTCCTCCGGGAGATGATTCCCCTCTCCGGCAGGGTGCCGGAGGCGATCTCCTGAATCCCCCGAGATGGGATTGGCGGCGGCGGCGTCTCCGGAAGGTTTTACGTATCGTGGCTCTCGTGATCGGGGTTTCGCGACGAAGGCTTTAAGTAGGCGGAGGAGATAGGTCAGGTGGCCACACGAGGGCCCCACACGACAGGCCGGCGCGGCCAGGGCTTGGGCCGCGCCGCCCTGGTGTCTGGCCACCTCGTGGCCCCACTTCGTGACTCCTTCGGTCTTCTGGAAGCTTCGTGGAAAACTAGGCCCCTGGGCGTTGATTTCGTCCAATTCCGAGAATATTTCCTTACTAGGATTTCTGAAACCAAAAACAGCAGAAAACAACAACTGGCTCTTCGGCATCTCGTTAATAGGTTAGTGCCGGAAAATGCATAAATATGACATAAAGTATGCATAAAACATGTAGATATCATCAATAATGTGGCATGGAACATAAGAAATTATCGATACGTCGGAGACGTATCAGCATCCCCAAGCTTAGTTCCTACTCGTCCTGAGTAGGTAAACGATAACAAAGATAATTTCTGGAGTGACATGCCATCATAATCTTGATCATACTATTGTAAGCACATGTAATGAATGCAGCGATCAAAACAATGGTAAATGACATGAGTAAACAAATGAATCATAAAGCAAAGACTTTTCATGAATAGTACTTTCAAGACAAGCATCAATAAGTCTTGCATAAGAGTTAACTCATAAAGCAATAATTCAAAGTAAAGGTATTGAAGCAACACAAAGGAAGATTAAGTTTCAGCGGTTGCTTTCAACTTATAACATGTATATCTCATGGATATTGTCAATGTAAAGTAATATAACAAGTGCAATATGCAAGTATGTAGGAATCAATGCACAGTTCACACAAGTGTTTGCTTCTTGAGGTGGAGAGAGATAGGTGAACTGACTCAACATAAAAGTAAAAGAAAGGCCCTTCGCAGAGGGAAGCATCGATTGCTATATTTGTGCTAGAGCTTTGGATTTGAAAACAAGAAACAATTTTGTCAACGGTAGTAATAAAGCATGTGCATCATGTAAATTATATCCTACAAGTTGCAAGCCTCATGCATAGTATACTAATAGTGCCCGCACCTTGTCCTAATTAGCTCGGATTACCTGGATTATCACCGTAATACATATGTTTTAACCAAGTGTCACAAAGGGGTACCTCTATGTCACTTTGTACAAAGGTCTAAGGAGAAAGCTCGCATTGGATTTCTCGCTTTTGATTATTCTCAACTTAGACATCCATATCGGGACAACATAGACAACAGATAATGGACTCCTCTTTAATGCTTAAGCATTCAACAATTATTAATTTTCTCATATGAGATTGAGGATATTTGTCCAAAACTGAAACTTCCACCATGGATCATGGCTTTAGTTAGCGGCCCAATGTTCTTCTCTAACAGTATGCATGCTCAAACCATTCAACTCATGGTAAATCTCCCTTACTTCAGACAAGACGGACATGCATAGAAACTCACATGATATTCAACAAAGAGTAGTTGATGGCGTCCCCAGGAACATGGTTATCGCACAACAAGCAACTTAATAAGAGATAAAGTGCATAATTACATATTCAATACCACAATAGTTTTTAGGCTATTTGTCCCATGAGCTATATATTGCAAAGGTGAAGGATAGAAATTTAAAGGTAGCACTCAAGCAATTTACTTTGTAATGACGGAGAAATACCATGTAGTGGGTAGGTATGGTGGACACAAATGGCATAGTGGTTGGCTCAAGGATTTTGGATGCATGAGAAGTATTCCCTCTCGATACAAGGTTTAGGCTAGCAAGGCTATTTGAAACAAACACAAGTATGAAGCGGTACAGCAAAACTCACATAAAAGACATATTGTAAACATTATAAGACTCTACACCGTCTTCCTTGTTGTTCAAACTCTTACTAGAAATTATCTAGACCTTAGAGAGACCAATTATGCAAACCAAATTTTAGCAAGCTCAATGTATTTCTTCATTAATAGGTGCAAAGTATATGATGCAAGAGCTTAAACATGAGCACAACAATTGCCAAGTATCACATTATCCAAGACATTTTACCAATTACTACATGTAGCATTTCCCGTTTCCAACCATATAACAATTTAACGAAGAAGATTCAACCTTCGCCATGAACACTATGAGTAAAGCCTAAGGACATATTTTTCCATATGCAACAGCGGAGCGTGTCTCTCTCCCACACAATGAATGCTAGGATCCATTTTATTCAAACAAAACAAAAACAAAAACAAACAGACGCTCCAAGCAAAGCACATAAGATGTGATGGAATAAAAATATAGTTTCACTAGAGGAACCTGATAATGTTGTCGATGAAGAAGGGGATGCCTTGGGCATCCCCAAGCTTAGACGCTTGAGTCTTCTTGATATATGCAGGGGTGAACCACTGGGGCATCCCCAAGCTTAGAGCTTTCACTCTCCTTGATCATATTGTATCATCTCCCTCTCTTGATCCTTGAAAACTTCCTCCACACCAAACTCAAAACAACTCATTAGAGGGTTAGTGCATGATACGTCTCCGACGTATCGATAATTTCTTATGTTCCATGCCACATTATTGATGATATCTACATGTTTTATGCATACTTTATATCATATTTATGCATTTTCTGGAACTAACCTATTAACAAGATGCCGAAGAGCCGCTTCTTTGTTTCTGCTGTTTTTGGTTTCAGAAATCCTAGTAAGGAAATATTCTCAGAATTGGACGAAATCAACGCCCAGGGGCCTATTTTGCCACGAAGCTTCCAGAAGACCGGAGAGTCAACGAAGTGGGGCCACGAGGTGGCCAGGGGGTAGGGCGGCGCGGCCCCACCCTTGGTCGCGCCGACCTGTCTCCTGGGCCCCTCGCGACGCCCCCTGACCTACCCTTCCTCCTACAAATAGCCTTCGTTGCGAAACCCCCAGTACCGAGAGCCACGATACGGAAAACCTTCCAGAGACGCCGCTGCCACCAATCCCATCTCGGGGGATTCAGGAGATCGCCTCTGGCACCCTGCCGGAGAGGGGAATCATCTCCCGGAGGACTCTACGCCGCCATGGTCGCCTCCGGAGTGATGTGTGAGTAGTCTACCCCTGGACTATGGGTCCATAGCAGTAGCTAGATGGTTGTCTTCTCCCCATTGTGCTTAATTGTCGGGTCTTGTGAGCTGTCGAACATGATCAAGATCATCTATCTGTAATGCTATATGTTGTGTTTGTTGGGATCCGATGAATAGAGAATACCATGTTATGTTGATTATCAATTTATATCTATGTGTTGTTTATGATCTTGCATGCTCTCCGTTACTAGTAGATGCTCTGGCCAAGTTGATGCTTGTAACTCCAAGAGGGAGTAATTATGCTCGATAGTGGGTTCATGTCTCCGTGAATCTGGGGGAGTGACAGAAACCTCTAAGGTTATGGATGTGCTGTTGCCACTAGGGATAAAACATTGATGCTATGTCCGAGGATGTAGTTATTGATTACATTACGCGCAATACTTAATGCAATTGTCTGTTGTTAGCAACTTAATACTGGAAGGGGTTCGGATGATAACCTGAAGGTGGACTTTTTAGGCATAGATGCATGCTGGATAGCGGTCTATGTACTTTGTCGTAATGCCCAAATAAATCTCACTATACTCATCATAATATGTATGTGCATGGTCATGCCCTCTCTATTTGTCAATTGCCCAACTGTAATTTGTTCACCCAACATGTTGTTTATCTTATGGGAGAGACACCTCTAGTGAACTGTGGACCCCGGTCCAATTCTCTATACTGAAATACAATCTACTGCAATACTGTTCTACAGTTTTCTGCAAACAATCATCTTCCACACTATACATCTAATCCTTTGTTACAGCAAGCCGGTGAGATTGACAACCTCGCTGTTTCGTTGGGGCAAAGTACTTGGTTTGTGTTGTGCAGGTTCCACGTTGGCGCCGAAATCCCTGGTGTTGCGCCGCACTACATCTCGCCGCCATCAACCTTCAACATGCTTCTTGGCTCCTACTGGTTCGATAAACCTTGGTTTCATACTGAGGGAAAACTTGCCGCTGTACGCATCACACCTTCCTCTTGGGGTTCCCAACGGACGCGTGATGTACGCGTATCAAGCTCTTTTTCTGGCGCCGTTGCCGGGGAGATCAAGACACGCTGCAAGGGGAGTCTCCACATCGCAATCTCTTTACTTTGTTTTTGTCTTGCTTTATTTTATTTACTACTTTGTTTGCTGCACTAAATCAAAATACAAAAAAATTAGTTGCTAGTTTTACTTTATTTGCTATCTTGTTTGCTATATCGAAAACACAAAAAAATTAGTTACTTGCATTTACTTTATCTAGTCTATTTTATTTACTACTGCTAAAATGGGTACTCCTGAAAATACTAAGTTGTGTGACTTCACAACCACAAATAATAATGATTTCTTATGCACACCTATTGCTCCACCTGCTACTACAGCAGAATTCTTTGAAATTAAACCTGCTTTACTGAATCTTGTTATGCGAGAGCAATTTTCTGGTGTTAGTTCTCATGATGCTGCTGCCCATCTCAATAATTTTTTTGAACTATGTGAAATGCAAAAATATAAAGATGTAGATGGTGACATTATAAAATTAAAATTGTTCCCTTTCTCACTAAGAGGAAGAGCTAAAGATTGGTTGCTATCTCTGCCTAAGAATAGTATTGATTCATGGACTAAATGCAAGGATGTTTTTATTGGTAGATATAATCCCCCTGCTAAAATTATATCTTTGAGGAGTAGCATAATGAATTTTAAACAATTGGATAATGAGCATGTTGCACAAGCATGGGAAAGAATGAAATCTTTGGTTAAAAATTGCCCAACCCATGGACTGACTACTTGGATGATCATCCAAACCTTTTATGCAGGACTGAATTTTTCTTCGCGGAACCTATTGGATTCAGCTGCTGGAGGTACCTTTATGTCCGTCACTCTTGGTGAAGCAACAAAGCTTCTTGATAATATGATGATCAATTACTCTGAATGGCACACGGAAAGAGCTCCACAAGGTAAGAAGGTAAATTCTGTCGAAGAAACCTCTTCCTTGAGTGATAAGATTGATGCTATTATGTCTATGCTTGTGAATGATAGGACAAATATTGATCCTAATAATGTTCTGTTAGCTTCATTGGTTGCTGCAAGAAGAACATGTTGATGTAAACTTCATTAAAAATAATAATTTCAACAACAATGCTTACCGGAACAATTCTAGTAACAACTATAGGCCATATCCTTATAATAATGGCAACGGCTATGGTAATTCTTATGGGAATTCTTACAACAATAATAGGAACACACCCCCTGGACTTGAAGCCATGCTTAAAGAATTTATTAATACACAAACTGCTTTTAACAAATCTGTTGAAGAAAAGCTTGGGAAAATTGATATACTTGCTTCTAAAGTCGATAGTCTTGCTGCTGATGTTGATCTTTTGAAATCGAAAGTAATGCCTAATGAAAATCTTAATAATAAAATTGTTACTACAGAAAATGCCATCCAAGTTAGAATTAATGAGAATATGAGATTCATGGACGAATTGCGTGCTAGGTGGGAAAGAGAAGAAAATGAAAAAGAAGATAATATAGCTAAAGTTTGGACTATTACCACCACTAGCAATGCTAATGCTACACATGTTGCTACACCTCCTACTAATAATAATAAAAGAATTGGTGTTAGCAATGTTTCCACTTCTAATGCAAAGCGCGAAAAACTGCCTGAAACTGCTAAAACTGCTGAAACTGCCTGTGATAAAACTGCTGAAATTTTTTCCAACATTGGGGATGATGATCCCATTGCTTTAGATTATAATGGTTTGAATTTTGTTGATTGCCACATCTCTGAAGTTATAAAGTTCTTACAAAAACTTGCTAAAAGTCCTAATGCTAGTGCTATAAATTTGGCTTTCACGAAACATATTACAAATGCTCTCATAAAAGCCAGAGAAGAGAAATTAGAACGCGAAGCTTCTATTCCTAGGAAGCTAGAGGATGGTTGGGAGCCCATCATTAAGATGAAGGTCAATGATTTTGATTGTAATGCTTTATGTGATCTTGGTGCAAGTATTTCTGTTATGCCTAAGAAAATCTATAATATGCTTGACTTGCCACCACTGAAAAATTGTTATTTGGATGTTAATCTTGCTGATCATTCTACAAAGAAGCCTTTGGGGAAAGTTGATAATGTTCGCATTACCGTTAACAATAACCTTTTCCCCGTTGATTTTGTTGTCTTGGATATTGAATGCAATGCATCTTGTCCCATCATATTGGGAAGACCTTTTCTTCGAACTGTTGGTGCTATTATTGATATGAAGGAAGGTAATATTAAATATCAATTTCCTCTCAAGAAAGGTATGGAACACTTCCCTAGAAAGAGAATTAAGTTACCTTTTGATTCTATTATTAGAACAAATTATGATGTTGATACTTCGTCTCTTGATAATACTTGATACAAACTTTCTGCGCCTAGCTGAAAGGCGTTAAAGAAAAGCGGTTATGGGAGACAACCCATGTTTTTACTACAGTACTTTGTTTTTATTTTGAGTCTTGGAAGTTGTTTACTACTGTAGCAACCTCTCCTTATTTTAGTTTAGTGTTTTGTTGTGCCAAGTAAAGTCGTTGATAGTAAGGTTCATACTAGATTTGGATTACTGCGCAGAAACAGATTTCTTTGCTGTCACGAATCTGGGCAAAATTCTCTGTAGGTAACTCAGAAAATTATGCCTATTTACGTGAGTGATCCTCAGATATGTACGCAACTTTCATTCAATTTGAGAAATTTCATTTTAGCAAGTCTGGTGCCTCAATAAAATTCGTCTTTACGAACTGTTCTGTTTTGACAGATTCTGCCTTTTATTTCGCATTGCCTGTTTTGATATGCTCGATGGATATTTCAATTCCATTGACTTTCAGTAGCTTTGTGCAATGTCCAGAAGTGTTAAGAATGATTATGTCACCTCTGAACATGTATATTTTGATTGTGCACTAACCCTCTAATGAGTTGTTTTGAGTTTGGTGTGGAGGAAGTTTTCAAGGATCAAGAGAGGGAGATGATACAACATGATCAAGGAGAGTGAAAGCTCTAAGCTTGGGGATGCCCCGGTGGTTCACCCCTGCATATATCAAGAAGACTCAAGCGTCTAAGCTTGGGGATGCCCAAGGCATCCCCTTCTTCATCGACAACATTATCAGGTTCCTCCCCTGAAACTATATTTTTATTCCATCACATCTTATGTGCTTTGCTTGGAGCGTCGGTTTGTTTTTGTTTTTGTTTTGTTTGAATAAAATGGATCCTAGCATTCATTGTGTGGGAGAGAGACACGCTCCGCTGTTGCATATGGACAAATATGTCCTTAGGCTCTACTCATAGTATTCATGGCGAAGTTTCTTCTTCGTTAAATTGTTATATGGTTGGAATTGGAAAATGCTACATGTAGTAATTGCTAAAATGTCTTGGATAATGTGATACTTGGCAATTGTTGTGCTCATGTTTAAGCTCTTGCACCATATGCTTTGCACCTATTAATGAAGAAATACATAGAGCATGCTAAAATTTGGTTTGCATATTTGGTCTCTCTAAAGTCTAGATAATTTCTAGTTTTGAGTTTGAACAACAAGGAAGACGGTGTAGAGTCTTATAATGTTTTCAATATGTCTTTTATGTGAGTTTTTCTGCACCGCTTCATCCTTGTGTTTGTTTCAAATAGCCTTGCTAGCCTAAACCTTGTATCGATAGGGAATACTTCTCATGCATCCAAAATACTTGAGCCAACCACTATGCCATTTGTGTCCACCATACATACCTTCTACATGGTATTTCTCCGCCATTCCAAAGTAAATTGCTTGAGTGCTACCTTTAAACAATTCAAAATTTATTACCTCTGATTTGTGTCAATGTTTTATAGCTCATGAGGAAGTATGTGGTGTTTATCTTTCAATCTTGTTGGGCAACTTTCACCAATGGACTAGTGGCTTCATCCGCTTATCCAATAATTTTGCAAAAAGAGCTGGCAATGGGATTCCCAGTCCCAAATTAATTAATAAAAATAGACACTCCTCCATGGTATGTGATTGTTGGACGGCACCCGAAGGATTCGGTTAGCCATGGCTTGAGAAAGCAAAGGTGGGGAGGAGTGTCATCATAATAAAACTAAAATAAAAAGGCACTCCTTCATGGTATGAGATTGTTGGCAGGCACCCGAAGGATTCGGTTAGCCATGGTTTGTGAAAGAAAGGTTGGAAGGAGTGCCACACAAAAATAAAATAAAATGGGAGCCGCTCTTTGAAGGTTTGTCTGGCAAGGGGGTTAGACTGCCCACTACCATTCGTTGACAACAACAAACACCTCTCAAAATTTTACTTTTATGATCTCTATATGTTTTCAAAATAAAAGCTCTAGCACAAATATAGCAATCGATGCTTTCCTCTTTGAAGGACCTTTCTTTTACTTTTATTGTTGAGTCAGTTCACCTATCTCTCTCCACCTCAAGAAGCAAACACTTGTGTGAACTGTGCATTGATTCCTACATACTTGCATATTACACTTGTTATATTACTTTACATTGACAATATCCATGAGATATGCATGTTATAAGTCGAAAGCAACCGCTGAAACTTCATCTTCCTTTGTGTTGCTTCAATATCTTTACTTTGAATTATTGCTTTATGAGTTAACTCTTATGCAAGACTTATTGATGCTTGTCTTGAAGTACTATTCATGAAAAGTCTTTGCTATATGATTCACTTGTTTACTCATGTCATATACATTGTTTTGATAGCTGCATTCATTACATATGCTTACAATAGTATGATCAAGGTTATGATGGCATGTCACTCCAGAAATTATCTTTGTTTATCGTTTACCTGCTCAGGACGAGCAGAAACTAAGCTTGGGGATGCTGATACGTCTCCGACGTATCGATAATTTCTTATGTTCCATGCCACATTATTGATGATATCTACATGTTTTATGCATACTTTATATCATATTTATGCATTTTCTGGAACTAACCTATTAACAAGATGCCGAAGAGCCAGTTGCTATTTTCTGCTGTTTTTGGTTTCAGAAATCCTAGTAAGGAAATATTCTCGGAATTGGACGAAATCAACGCCCAGGGGCCTATTTTGCCACGAAGCTTCCAGAAGACCGGAGAGTCAACGAAGTGGGGCCACGAGGTGGCCAGGGGGTAGGGCGGTGCGGCCCCACCCTTGGCCGCGCGACCTGTCTCCTGGGCCCCTCGCGACGCCCCCTGACCTACCCTTCCGCCTACAAATAGCCTTCGTCGCGAAACCCCCAGTACCGAGAGCCACGATATGGAAAACCTTCCAGAGGCACCGCCGTCGCCAATCCCATCTCGGGGGATTCAGGAGATCGCCTCCGGCACCCTGCCGGAGAGGGGAATCATCTCCCGGAGGACTCTACGCCGCCATGGTCGCCTCCGGAGTGATGTGTGAGTAGTCTACCCCTGGACTATGGGTCCATAGCAGTAGCTAGATGGTTGTCTTCTCCACATTGTGCTTAATTGTCGGGTCTTGTGAGCTGCCGAACATGATCAAGATCATCTATCTGTAATGCTATATGTTGTGTTTGTTGGGATCCGATGAATAGAGAATACCATGTTATGTTGATTATCAATTTATATCTATGTGTTGTTTATGATCTTGCATGCTCTCTGTTACTAGTAGATGCTCTGGCCAAGTTGATGCTTGTAACTCCAAGAGGGAGTATTTATGCTCGATAGTGGGTTCATGTCTCCGTGAATCTGGGGGAGTGACAGAAACCTCTAAGGTTATGCATGTGCTGTTGCCACTAGGGATAAAACATAGATGCTATGTCCGAGGATGTAGTTATTGATTACATTACGCGCAATACTTAATGCAATTGTCTGTTGTTAGCAACTTAATACTGGATGGGGTTCGGATGATAACCTGAAGGTGGACTTTTTAGGCATAGATGCATGCTGGATAGCGGTCTATGTACTTTGTCGTAATGCCCAATTAAATCTCACTATACTCATCATAATATGTATGTGCATGGTCATGCCCTCTCTATTTGTCAATTTCCCAACTGTAATTTGTTCACCCAACATGCTGTTTATCTTATGGGAGAGACACCTCTAGTGAACTGTGGACCCCGGTCCAATTCTCTATACTGAAATATAATCTACTGCAATACTGTTCTACTGTTTTCTGCAAACAATCATCTTCCACACTATACATCTAATCCTTTGTTACAGCAAGCCGGTGAGATTGACAACCTCGCTGTTTCGTTGGGGCAAAGTACTTGGTTTGTGTTGTGCAGGTTCCACGTTGGCGCCGGAATCCCTGGTGTTGCACCGCACTACATCTCGCCGCCATCAACTTTCAACGTGCTTCTTGGCTCCTACTGGTTCGATAAACCTTGGTTTCATACTGAGGGAAAACTTGCCGCTGTACGCATCACACCTTCCTCTTGGGGTTCCCAACGGACGCGTGCTGTACGCGTATCAGTGCACAATTAAAATTCACATGTTCAGAGGTGACATAATTATTCTTAACACTTCTGGACATTGCACAAAGCTACTGAAAGTTAATGGAATCGAAAAATCCATCAAGCATAGCAAAACAGGCAATGCGAAATAAAAGGCAGAATCTGTCAAAACAGAATAGTTCGTAAAGACGAATTTCTAAGAGGCACCAGACTTGCTCAAATGAAAATTCTCAAATTGAATGAAAGTTGCGTACATATCTGAGGATCACTCACGTAAATTAGCATAATTTTATGAGTTACCTACAGAGAATTAGGCCCAGATTCGTGACAGCAAAGAAATCTGTTTCTGCGCAGTAATCCAAATCTAGTATGAACCTTACTATCAACGACTTTACTTGGCACAACAATGCACAAAACTAAGATAAGGAGAGGTTGCTACAGTAGTAACAACTTCCAAGACTCAAATATAAAATAAAAGTGCAGTAGTAAAATCATGGGTTGTCTCCCATAAGCGCTTTTCTTTAACGCCTTTCAGCTAGGCGCAGAAAGTGTGTATCAAGTATTATCAAGAGACGAAGCATCAACATCATAATTTGTTCTAATGATAGAATCAAAAGGTAACTTCATTCTCTTTCTAGGGAAGTGTTCCATACCTTTCTTGAGAGGAAATTGATATCTAATATTACCTTCCTTCATATCAATGATAGCACCAACAGTTCGAAGAAAAGGTCTTCCCAATATAATGGGACAAGATGCATTGCATTCAATATCCAAGACAACAAAATCAACGGGGACAAGGTTATTGTTAACGTTAATGCGAACATTATCAACTCTCCCCAACGGTTTCTTTGTAGAATTATCAGCTAGATTAACATCCAAATAACCATTTTTCAATGGTGGCAAGTCAAGCATATTATAGATTTTCTTAGGCATAACAGAAATACTTGCACCAAGATCACATAAAGCATTACAATCAAAGTCATTGACCTTCATCTTAATAATGGGCTCCCAACCATCCTCTAGCTTCCTAGGAATAGAAGTTTCGCGATTTAATTTCTCTTCTCTAGCTTTTATGAGAGCATTTGTAATATATTTCGTGAAAGCCAAATTTATAGCACTAGCATTAGGACTCTTAGCAAGTTTTTGTAAGAACTTTATAACTTCAGAGATGTGGCAATCATCAAAATCCAAACCATTATAATCTAAAGCAATGGGATCATTATCCCCAATGTTGGAAAAAAATTCAGCGAGCTTTTATCACAAGCGCTTTCAGCAGTTTAGCATGGCAGTTTTTCGCGCTTTGCATTAGAAGTGGAAACACTACTAACACCAATTCTTTTACCATTAATAGTAGGAGGTGCAGAAACATGTGGAGCATTAGCATTACTAGTGGTGGTAATAGTCCAAACTTTAGCTATATTATGTTCTTTTTCATTTTCTTCTTTCTCCCACCTAGCACGCAATTCGGCCATCAATCTTACATTCTCATTAATTCTAACTTGGATGGCATTTGCTGTAGTAACAATTTTATTATTATGATTTTCATTAGGCATAACTTTCGATTTCAAAAGATCAACATCAGCAGCAAGACTATTGACTTTAGAAGCAAGTATATCAATTTTCCCAAGCTTTTCTTCAACAGATTTGTTAAAAGTAGTTTGTGTACTAATAAATTCTTTAAGCATAGCTTCAAGTCCATGGGGTGTGTTCCTATTATTGTTGTAAGAATTCCCATAAGAATTACCATAGCCGTTGCCGTTATTATAAGGATATGGCCTATAGTTGTTACTAGAATTGTTCCGGTAAGCATTGTTGTTGAAATTATTATTTTTAATGAAGTTCACATCAACATGTTCTTCTTGAGCAACCAATGAAGCTAACAGAACATTATTAGGATCAACATTAGTCCTACCATTCACAAGCATAGACATAATAGCATCAATCTTATCACTCAAGGAAGAGGTTTCTTCGACGGAATTTACCTTCTTACCTTGCGGAGCTCTTTCCGTGTGCCATTCAGAGTAATTAATCATCATATTATCAAGAAGCTTTGTTGCGTCGCCTAGAGTGATGGACATAAAGGTACCTCCAGCAGCTGAATCCAATAGGTTCCGTGAAGAAAAATTCAGTCATGCATAAAAGGTTTGGATGATCATCCAAGTAGTCAGTCCATGGGTTGGGCAATTTTTAACCAAAGATTTCATTCTTTCTCATGCTTGTGCAACATGCTCAGTATCCAATTGTTTAAAATTCATTATGCTACTTCTCAAAGATTTAATTTTAGCAGGGGGATAATATCTACCAATAAAAGCATCCTTGCATTTAGTCCATGAATCAATACTATTCTTAGGCAGAGATAGCAACCAATCTTTAGCTCTTCCTCTTAATGAGAAAGGAAACAACTTTAATTTTATAATGTCACCATCTACATCCTTATACTTTTGCATTTCACATAATTCAACAAAATTATTAAGATGGGCAGCAGCATCATCAGAACTAACACCAGAAAATTGCTCTCGCATAACAAGATTTAGTAAAGCAGGTTTAATTTCAAAGAATTCTGCTGTAGTAGCAGGTGGAGCAATAGGTGTGCGTAAGAAATCATTATTATAAGTGGTTGTGAAGTCACACAACTTAGTATTTTGAGGAGTACCCATTTTAGCAACAGTAAATAAAGCAAACTAGATAAAGTAAATGCAAGTAACTAATTTTTTTTGTTTTTAATATAGCGAACAAGATAGCAAGTAAAGTAAAACTAGCAACTAATTTTTTGTATTTTGATTTAGTGCAGCAAACAAAGTAGTAATTAAAATAAAGCAAGACAAAAACAAAGTAAAGAGATTGGAGGTGGAGACTCCCCTTGCAGCGTGTCTTGATCTCCCCGGCAACGGCGCCCGAAATTTACTTGCTGGCGCAAAGTTGACGTGGGAGTTAGAGATCTTTGTGGTGTAACTTTTCTTCAGGTCCCCGGCAATGGTGCCAGAAATTTAGCCTTACACGCGTACATCACGCGACCGTTGGGAACCCCAAGTGGAAGGTGTGATGCGTACAGCAGTAAGTTTCCCTCAGTTAGAAACCAAGGTTTATCGAACCAGTAGGAGTCAAGAAGCACGTTGAAGATTGATGGCAGCGAGATGTAGTGCGGCGCAACACCAGGGATTCCGACGCCAACGTGGAACCTGCACAACACAACCAAATTACTTTGCCCCAACGTGACAGTGAGGTTGTCAATCTCACCGGCTTGCTGTAACAAAGGATTAGATGTATAGTGTGGATGATGATTGTTTGCAGAAAACAGTAGAACAAGTATTGCAGTAGATTGTATTCGATGTAAAAGAATGGACCGGGATCCACAGTTCACTAGAGGTGTCTCTCCCATAAGATAAATAGCATGTTGGGTGAACAAATTACAGTTGGGCAATTGACAAATAAAGAGGGCATGACCATGCACATACATGATATGATGAGTATTGTGAGATTTAATTGGGCATTACGACAAAGTACATAGACCGCTATCCAGCATGCATCTATGCCTAAAAAGTCCACCTTCAGGTTATCATCCGAACCCCTTCCAGTATTAAGTTGCAAACAACAGACAATTGCATTAAGTATGGTGCGTAATGTAATCAACAACTACATCCTTGGACATAGCATCGATGTTTTATCCCTAGTGGCAACAAGACATCCACAACCTTAGAACTTTCTGTCACTGTCCCAGATTTAATGGAGGCATGAACCCACTATCGAGCATAAATACTCCCTCTTGGAGTTACTAGCAAAAACTTGGCCAGCGCCTCTACTAATAACGGAGAGCATGCAAGATCATAAACAACACATAGGTAATAGATTGATAATCAACATAGCATAGTATTCTCTATCCATCGGATCCCAACAAACACAACATATAGCATTACAGATAGATGATCTTGATCATGTTAGGCAGCTCACAAGACCCGACAATGAAGCACAATTAGGAGAAGACGACCATCTAGCTACTGCTATGGACCCATAGTCCAGGGGTGAACTACTCACTCATCACTCCGGAGGCGACCATGGCGGTGAAGAGTCCTCCGAGAGATGATTCCCCTCTCCGGCAGGGTGCCGGAGGCGATCTCCTGAATCCCCCGAGATGGGATTGGCGGCGGCGGCGTCTCTGGAAGGTTTTCCGTATCGTGGCTCTCGGTACTGGGGGTTTCGCGACGAAGGCTTTAAGTAGGCGGAGGAGATAGGTCAGGGGCCACACGAGGGCTCCACACGACAGGCCGGCGCGGCCATGGCTTGGGCCGCGCCGCCCTGGTGTCTGGCCACCTCGTGGCCCCACTTCGTGACTCCTTCGGTCTTCTGGAAGCTTCGTGGAAAAATAGGCCCCTGGGCGTTGATTTCGTCCAATTCCGACAATATTTCCTTACTAGGATTTCTGAAACCAAAAACAGCAGAAAACAGCAACTGGCTCTTCGGCATCTCATTAATAGGTTAGTGCCGGAAAATGCATAAATATGACATAAAGTATGCATAAAACATGTAGATATCATCAATAATGTGGCATGGAACATAAGAAATTATCGATACGTCGGAGACGTATCAACCGCCACCATGGTCAGATCCACCAAAGCGACCATTACCACGATCCCCCATGATACCCGCGGGTTGAACACGAGGAAGGGAAGAAGAAACCACTTGATCAAAGGATCTAGGATCTCCCATCACTTTCCCTTTTTGCCACGAGCTCTCAGGGATTTGATCTGTATCATTTTGGCTAACCCTAACTTTGTACCAGAGGTGAGAGAAGAGGGGGGGGGGGGCAAATGCGCCTGAACAGGACCGAAAGCGGTATTTAATCGAGTGACCCCCCTAGCCGGAAGGGACCCCTATGTAATGACGGGAATACCCCTCACTCCCGTGTTTGGTCGCCTAGCAACAGCTGAACCAGCAACAACGACATGATGCATCATCCTGTCATTAGGAAACAGAGACGCCGGCGAGAGAGGGGTCACCGAAATTCTTGCTGAAAAGTTAGGGAATTCGAATGGTGCTCCAACTTGAATCATCTCCCCCTCGCGCAGGAAACGTGAATCTATCACCAATTCTAACTCATTCAACAACAAAATCCTCCTCCAATCATGTCTAATAACCAGGATCCCATCATGAAAATAGTTTGAATTTCCTCTATACTTCTGAGCAAAGGTGATTCACCAACTAGTGATTCTAGATTAAGATTGAATTGAAGGAATCGATCCACAAATGAAACCAACATGAGCATCCTTGTTACCTTCCACCCCGGGAGCTTCACGCGATGAGGAGGATTTGAAGTACATCCCCTCCCATAAGCTCCCGCAAGGATCATGTCGACCGCGTGGAGCGAGAAACCTCGCCCTAGGAGGGGGGGGGCAGCATTGTTGCTGCATGCCTTAGCTGATATCTTCTCTCCGGACTTTGCAGCCGCAACACCTCCTCCTGGATGCAAGCGCTCTGAGTTGGGGCCCATTCCGATATCCGTCGTGAACACCGCAGTCATCTGCTCGCCAATCATTTCCCTTTCCTCCGGCGAGGCCAAGCGTGCGCGAAGGATGAGAACCCGGCGGCACCACTTGTTGAGGAGCTGGATCTCCTCTTGCAGAGAATTGATTCTCCGAGATCCCGCATGTCCCTGCGTCGCATGGTGCTCCGCCCGTTGATGACGTTGGGACTCCAAGTGCAGAGTGTTGCGTCACCAAAGTATTTTCTCACAAGGTTGACTCGAGGGTTTATATCGAACTCTCGGGTAACTGGATGGAAGATTATTCTCTTATATCTTCTTCTAACAATCATGAAGGTAAAGATGTCGGTCAAGGGATGATGTGTTAACATATTGCCACATATTGCCACATATTACTTAACCGACAACTTTACTCTCAAGGCGGTGAAGGCTAAAATGAGAGACGATGCTCTGATACTAATTGAAAAGACACAGATGCAGCGTAGGGGGGGTGAATAGGCGGTTAAGAACTTTTTCTAAATGGGCTTAACAAATGCGGAATAAAACTAGTTTTTACTTTGTCAAGCCCAAAACCTATATACTACGGTTCACCTATTTGCACCAACAACTTATGCTAAGCCAAATAAGAAACTAGTGTTTCTCATAGTCTATAGAGTATCTATCATACCGGAGAGTATGTACATGTAGTATGGAGTATATAAGACTATTTTAGTAGTATATATAATACTTTTTAGGCAGTATGTACATTGTTTACGTAGACTTATTTTTTACGTATACATATGCATGTATTTCAGATATATAGTGCAAACAACATGCTCATTTGCATTTTTTTCACCAAACTTGGTTTAGAATATCTTAAATATAGTGTATGAACATACTCAAACCGATAAAGTATCGTACATACTTCTATATGGTAGTATATTACATATGGGTGTAACTACACCCATGGGTAGGAAGTATATATATATATATATATATATATATATATATATATATATATATATATATATATATATATATATATATAACTTCAAGCACGAAGGCTATCACAAAGTAAAGTGCATAAGTAAAGATCTCGGGTATAGAGATAACCGAGGAATGCGGGAGACGATGATTTATCCCGAAGTTCACACTCTTGCGAGTGCTAATCTCCGTTGGAGAGGTGCGGTGGTTTAGTGCTCCCGAACGCCACAAGAGGCCTCACCTTGAGGTGTGGTTGCTCGATGCACACCAACGTCACGAAGGCCTCACCCTAAGATGCGGTAGTCACACCACACACCGAGCGCCACAAAGGCCTCACCTTATTCTCAGTAACCCTCGCCACAAAGGTCTAGGTCACGGTTCCACTAAGGGATTTCCTTCGAGGCGGAAACCGGGCTTTACACAATGCTTGGAGCAGATATCCACAACTTAATTAGAAGCTCCCAAGAAATCACCACAAAGGCCTAATAGCCGTCTGGGATTTCAAGAACCACAGAGTAATAACTTTCTTGCTTTAATTTCTACAAATCACCGTGGAGAACTCAAACCGATGCACCAAATGCAATGGCAAGAACACCACTAAGATGCTCAAGTATTTCTCTCTCAAATTATAAAAAAGCTACAAAAGATATTGGGGGAATAAAAGAGGAAGAATAAATAGGAGAACACAAAGAACTCGAAGATCTAGACCTAGTATGTTCCCCTCACTTAGAGAGGATATTGATTGGTGGAAATGTAGATCTAGATCTCCTCTCTCTTTTTCCTCAAATGCGGGCAACAATCATAGAGGGATTGAGGGATAGAACAATCTTCTCAAGGTCAACAATGGAGAAGAGAGAGAGTAAGAGAAGCAACCATATTTTAAGGAAGAAGGAGCCTATTTATAGCTCCCCACGAAATATGGCCTTTGGGGCTTCCCAGACCGGATTATCCGGCCCCAAGATGAAATATCAGGTCAAATATCCGGGGGTATACTAGGAGCATTTCACGGAAGTCCTTAGGAATTTCCAAATAATCAAAATGAGATAAACTAGATAGATAATGCATGCCGTCATCATCTTATTCAGAAGAAGAACCGCATATTGTAGCTCGTCATAATGAAAAACTAGAAGCAACTTCTTCTTGCTAAGCGGATTGCATCAACTCTTACTCATTATGATATTGATTCTTATTCTTCTTCAACATGTACGCGTCGTGTGAGGAGGAGTGGGAACTGTCGACGTGCTTCCGTGGTTTTCAATGGTTTGAATGACTACAATTAGAAATGGGCATTTCGGCAACTTGTGGGTTAAAAGATCCAAAATGGCTAGTGGGCTGCTTAATTTTCCTGTAAAAAATAGCGCCGCTACAGCGATATGAAAAATAGTGCCGCTATAACGCTACAAAAAATAGTGCGCACCGTGTGATTACTGCCATAGCGAGCCAAATATGCATAGCATGGGTTCACTCTCTAAATACGCTATAACGCCGCTATAACGTTAAAATAGCACGCTATTTTTTTTTATTGATCTAGACACATCATAGCATATCAGTTCACACGTAGTGCGCTTCAACCCAACTCGAATTTTTCAACATTTACATGCATGGGGAGGAAAATAGAACACTTTCACTTACTCAGTTACACATGACTTCATCGATGGATTGCCTACATTATAGTTTTGGTTGATAAACTCACAAAGTATGCCCATTTATACTTCAGGCACACCCGTTTATGAGAGCAGGACGACACCGTCTATGTGAACAATTTATTCTAGCTGCATCGCCTTCCCAAAGTGATGGTTTTGGAACGGGATCCCATATTCACCAGCAAGTTAGAGCATCTCCGCCGGTACTCCCTAAAAAGCGCCGGTATGTATGTCGGCATGCAATTAGCATTGGGGGACCGCGTCCCACACCAATTAGCCTAATAGAAGCGCCGACACCATGCATGCACATGCAAATGAGGACATAAAAAGTAGGAGAGATGAGAATCTTTAGAGTGTTGTGTCACATGCAAGTGGCTCCCAATAGGCTCCCTTCGCGAAGGGATTGCTACGGGCGTGCCGGTTTTTATTGGGGTCTCAAAATGGCCAGCGCTTTATTGGGACCGCCGGTGTGAACACTTTCTCTCTCTAGAACCCCTAAAATGCTATTGGGAGGAGGATCGCTGGAGATGCTCTTAGTGGGAACTGAATTGGCAATGAGTTCATCGCGCCACCCGCAGACCGACGGACAAACTGGAGCGGGTAAACCAATGCCTTGAGACCTATTTGCACTGTTTTGCGCACTCACAGCAATGGAGACATTGGCTTGGTTTGGCGTAATTTTGGTATACCATTCTATGCCATTCAGCCATAAAAACCTCGCCGTCTGAAGCTTTGTATGGGCACGCGCCACGGCATTTCGGCATCATCGACACCAAAGTTTGTTTGTCTTCAGATCTGGCAACATGGCTTGAGAAACATGCACTGATTCAAGGGCTTCTCAAGCAACATCTGCAGCGAGCTCGCCAAATCATGAAAATGCAGGCTGTTACACGTCGAAGCGGCCGCCAGTTATGTGTCGGGGACGGGTCTCCTTAAAGTGCAGCCTTACATTCATAATTCAGCTTGGTCTGCAGCTGTGCTCAGTGAAAGATTCTGCTGAAAGAAGAGGAAAAAGAAGGGCTGATGTCTATGTTGAGCAAGGTGGAGAAAGTGGCCAGGTTGCCACCACTGCTATTGTGGCCGGAACCTGGGTATTCCACAGAAAAAGGCAAGAGCGACACTGGAGGTCTGCGACATGAACAGCTCGAGAGGTTTTGGCCTAATGCTGATCACAACAGAAGACTTGGCAAGGACCCTGGAGGCGAATGATTTGGTCCTGGTGGGTGATGGAGCGTGTTTCCAGGTCCTGGATCGTCAGTAGCCTGGAGAGGGGTTTGGGTCTGAGGGCTCAAAATGCTAGCCTGCTTCTTCTGATGTTGTTTTGAGGTTGTGTGTTTCTCTCTGGTGCCTTGGTATGTTGTGTAAGTTTGACTCTGTAAGATGTGCTGGCTGGTTGTGCCTTGAGAGAGTTTTGGGTGCTATAATGATAAAACTTCTGGATGATGTAGACTGGTTATCTAGTTTCAATATATTGGAACCGGGGGTATGCCCCTATTTCTCTAAAAAAACATTCAGAATTCAGCCACAAGTTGAGATTCCGTTTCTTTGGCCCCTTTCATGTTGAGGCGTGCCTTGGCGGGGTGTCTTACATGTTGATTCGCCAAGCTTACCCACCGGAGAACGAAGCTGAGTTGCGGCTTCCTCTGATAGCCCCTGACGATGACCTGGAAACTCCAGTCGACCAGCCATTGCAAGTTCCCCAGCGGCGATACTACCTGCGTGTATCCTCCGTGCGATCTCAGTGATCGACCTTGTCTGCTTCCTTGGCCACATGTGAAGACGAAGCTCAGCTCCGATCTTCAACTGCTAGCTCAGCTCCGTGCGATCTCAGTGATCGACATGTGCTTCCTTGGGGTCAAGCCAGCGCTGAAGAGGGAGGCAATGTCACTCATGCCCCTAACTGCTTGCAGGCGGACCGGTTGTTCAACCACGACCGAGTCGGTGGTTCCTGAAACTGAACCTGAAGCATCAGCGACTGAACCTGAACAAGACATAGAGCCAGCACTTGGTCGACCGACGCGTCTCCTTTGCCCAAGCCCCAGGCGCTGAATCCAATAATATGGGACCTTAAGTACTCGTAGTTCCAATCCAGGAGATTAGCTTGTCGATGATGATATTTCTGAACTCATTCCCTCTCTTTCTCTGAACCTCAACTGTATCCTCTACTTTTCCCTTCTCTCCCGTATGCTGCCAAATTCGGAACGGAGAAGAGGAAATTTTAAGAGAGATAGAGAAGTAGGTAAGCCTTACACTCTTTTAGTACTGCACCGTGTATCTGGTCTTCAGGTCTTGCACAGTTGCACCTATGGCCTTCACGCGACCTGCCTTGCGCGCTTTCTGCAACACACGCGGAGGCCACACATTTTTTTTGAGGGTTTAAAACGGCTTTATTCATCGAAAGAAATAGTATGAGGTACATGATCAGGGGGGTTCAAAAGCCACAGCGGCGCCCCACAACATCAGAAACAGCATTGCGAGCAAGCATGTGCGCCTCTGTATTATTCTTTCTACCTTCGTGATAAATTTGTACCTCATCGAAAGCCGCTTTCCTTGCCTTGATCTCCTTTATAATTATACCGTACTTTCCCATAGATGAAGCCATCACACTCTGCACCACTTCTAGACAGTCTGAAGCTAGACAAATACGCTGCAGTTGTAGATCATGAGCCAGTGATAAACCTTCAGCACACGCCATCGCCTCCATGATCGTAGGGTCAAAAACCCCGTCAATCACCCTAGTTGAAGCACCAACAAAAACACCCTGCTCGCTTCTACACAAAGCACTCACTGATCCCCTTGTTCCAGTACGCAAGATAGCAGCATCAACATTAATCTTCATAAAGGATGGAGGTGGTCGTATCATTTTGGTTGATGAAGTGCTTCTACTTGCCTCCACCTTACTTTCCACCTTTGCTGGTATCAGCTGAAGATCTTTGAGATAAGACTGAATGAAACCAAAGGTAGTCATAGGACTTTGAAACAATTCTTCATGGAGAGCCTTTCTTCTAGCTGTCCAGATCGCCCACAGGCTCACAACAACAGTTGTGAAATCCTCATGACTCATGGATTCATTCAACATGAAGAGCCATTGCTTTGCATCAGGTATTTCGTTTACTGAGATATGCTCCACAAGACCCTCATCCATGAGTGCCCATACACTTCTAGCCAAAGTGCAACTCAATAAGGAATGACACCAAGAATCAGTGGTTGCATGACAGAGCTGACAACCAACTGTGGTGGACATGTTGCGCTTATGTAGAACATCAACCGTTGGAATAGAGTGGCGTGCCAACCTCCATAGGAAAACTTTAATTTTTGATGGCACTTTCAACTGCCACTGTTTAGTCCATGCCCCTTCTTCTCTCTGAATATTGGAGATACCCGCTTGATGATCCAACCACATCTCTCTCCCCCTTTTTTATCGAGTTGATCATACGATAGGCCGATCTAACAGTAAAACTCCCACTCTTCTCAAAAAACCATGCCCATTCATCATCAAAAGGTATCAAACTCAAAGGAATCGCCTGAACATACTGAATATCCATCGGCAGGAAATGGGCTTGTAACTTTGCTTGATCCCACGAAGCCGAGGTATGATCAATGAGCTCCGAAACTTTTATAGGAGAGTTTGTCTTTCTTACGGAGTAAGGTCTGAGCCATTCCTCACGTGGTATCCAATTATGCTCCCAGATTTTTGTCAGTTGTCCATCACCAATACGCACCAACGCCCTCATGCACAACCCTCCAAACCTGCGATGGGGAGCCTCCAAGAGAAGCTGACAGAAGATCACCTTCAGGAAAGTAGATCGCTTTTAGAACCATTGCACTGAGACTCCCTGGTGTAGTCAGAATTCTCCACGCTTGATGAGCAAGGAGCGAAAGATTAAACAGTTCTATATCCTTAAAACCCATACCTCCACAATTTTTTGGTTGTGTCATAACGTCCCATGAAACCCATGCGGGTTTTCGGGCCCCATCTTTGCTTCCCCACCAAAACTTTCTGATGATAGCATTGATGTGTTCACATAGGCCTCTGGGCAATTTGAAACAAGACATCGAAAAGGTTGGTATTGATTGAACGACAGACTTAATAAGTACCTCCTTCCCTCCGACCGATAGGCCACACATGTGCACGGGAAACCCTACGCGTGCGGGAATGGGCATCCCGCCCGCGCGGCCCTCGCTGGGCCGGCCCAATAGCGCGAGCTAGATCCGATTTTCCAGACGGGTTTGTTTTTAGCTACGTTTGAACGGTTTCTGTGGGTATTTCATGTTTTTTCTTTGTTTGTTTTTTCTCAGTTCTTTCCGGTTTTCAAAATCTGAAGAATTTTAAAACTAAATTTTTTCAATTTAAACGTTTTTCGATCTGAAAAAATTTCAAATCTGAACAAGTTTCAAATTTAAGCAATTTTAAAATTTGAATAATTTTTAGGTGGGAACATTTACTAAATCTATTTGTAAAAAATCTAAAAAAAATTCAAATTTAAACGTTTATTAAAAAATTTCATTTTTAAACAATCCAACTGAATTGCCAGAATCGTTGACTCACTTAAATGGGTCTGGCCCAAATCCATGGACATGCAAGCGGAGTGGAATCCCACACTCTAGGAGGTGCTACATGCATGCCGACCTGTGCTGTCAGGAACCCGCCCCGCACACCCCAGCCGAGTGTGTTGGGCTGCCCCGCACTGCCTTTTCTTTTCTTTTTATTTTCTCTTTCTTAATTTTTTTCTTTTTTTCTTTTTACCATTTCTTATAATCATAAATTTATAAAAATTGGTACAATTTTAATATATTAACACAATTTAAATTTTAGTATTTTTGGTTTTTGATATTTTTAAAATTATAACTTTTAAAAACAAAAAAATTAAATGTGAACATGTTGACATTTGAATTTTTTCTAATCTGAACATTTTTTAATTTAGTTTTTTCGTGAACATTTTTTAAATCTAAATATTTGTTGAACATGAACGTTTTTTGAATCTAAACTTTTTAAAAATTTGCACAATTTTAAATTAAAACATTTTTTAAGAAAAAACAAACAACAAAGAAAAACTGAACACGGGATGATAGAAAGAAAACAACCCGAGAAACCCGAAATAAGAAAACTGAACAAAAAATCGAAAAAGCCTACAGAGAAAAAGACAAAAAGCAAGATAATTGGGTAAAGAAAAGGAGGTGTGCAGGTACCGAGTATGTGGCGACTTGGAAGGCACGTATGAATCGACCGCACTCTTAGAGAGATGAATAGGAGCTCCGCCTGAGCACCGGCCTCTATAGCCTTGGAGAATTTCCACTCGCCCCCTATACGACTTCCGACTATGACGTTTTGCACGTCGTATAGGGGGTTGCAGCGCTTTTTTAGTTACGGGGATGATGGTTTCGAGCCGTACCACTATAGAAACTACGAATTTGATCGATTTGTTTAAAAAATGCAAGAATGTAAACATAGATAACGGAATTCGATCAAACTTCGGTAGTTTTACAAATTTAAACACAACATAAAAAAAACTATAAGGTACTCCCTCCGTTTCTTGATATAAATCATATAGTTTTTGATACCGAAATGGAAGAATACACATTGCGGAAAAATTACACCAAGTTTTAGTGGGATTAGCATTGAAAAGTTGACGTGAGAAAATAGAAGACTTGGCATAAGATAAGGAAACTTAAAAGTAATCTCTAAAAGGATCTTCTAGACAAGTGGTGTAACGCAATACACCCCATATTCTAGAACTTTTCTAAAAAAATATACTCCCTCCCGTGTCTAGTTTTTTGAGGAAAGTCTTCAAAATATAAGGTATATTGCGTTCGACAACCTGCGTGTACATTTTTTTTATAGATTTTCTTGTGTTTCCTTATCATTTGAGAACTCCTCTATTTTATCATGTCAATTGTTCAAGATCAATCCAATCCCACCAAAGCCTTGTGTAGTTTTCTCTCCACGTGTGTTTCCTTAATTTATGTGCAAAAAACTATAGACCTTATATCTAGGAATGGAGGAATTATTAGTATATGACTCACAATCTAGTTATTATTTTCTTGTACAATACATATATTTTTGTGTACATACAAATTTTCTATTGTTTTGGTCAATCTATTCCTTCTTTTATTGTTCTGTTTCATCTAATCACTTTATATGTCTAACTTCATTAGAAACAAAGCAAAACATAGTTGAAGAATGTGCATCTTTGGACGTAGATCGATGCCGGAGAGTTCTCCGTTCCATTATCTACTAGACGCCAGTCATAAGTTCAACTAAATACCATGCTAAGCATGATTACCATGGAAAGCCGTCGTTGTACAATGACCAAAGGAAACCAGTTATTATCACATTGTATAAGTGTAGCCTTGCCACCGATGGATCATCACTATATGATCACCGGCGCAGTGAAACGCACTAATCCCTCTGCTGCTCATGAATCATGATTATTCAAGCAGAGTGTAAGGTAGAAGAGACTGAATTATAGAGCTGAAGCTGAAATATCACTCCAACACCCGCACAATGCCCAGGCCTTGCCCAAACACCCCTCACATAACCATGTCAAGCGAGCATCCAGCCCTCCACGAGGCGTGCCAATGCCACATCCGACTCCCCGCCCTCGCGCAGCGCCTCCTTGGCCTGCCGCATGGCCGCCAGCGTCCGCTCCCGGAGTAGTCTCCCACCGTCGGAGTCCATGATCAACCTCACCTTGGACGCTACTTCGTCGGCTTCGACCACCAGATCATCCTTGTCGTAGCCTTCCACAGCCACGGCGAGACCCATCTCCTCCTCCAGGAACACCCTGTTCATCCGCTGCTCCGCGTATAGCGGCCAGGCAACCATGGGCACGCCTGCCATGACCGACTCTAAAACGGAGTTCCAGCCGCAGTGCGTCACGAACCCACCCACGGCGTCGTGCGCCAGCACGTCGCGCTGCGGCGCCCACGACTTGACGATGAGACCCGTGCCCTTGGTCCGGTCGAGGAAGCCCGGTGGGAGGAGGGCGTCGAGGTCTGGCTCCGGCGTCTTCTCGAACTTCATGGCCGGGTCGTCGCTGGGGGGACTCCGCACAACCCACAAAAACCTCTGGCCACTCGCCTCCAGCCCCATGGCTATCTCCCTGATCTGCCTGGCGCTGAACAGGCCGAGGCTGCCGAAGCAGAGGAACACGACGCTGCCCTTGGGCTGCGAGTCCAGCCAGGCGAGGCATTCTCCGCCGCGCTTCACGCCCACCTCCTCCTGCTTTACCAGCGGCCCGATGCAGTAGACCGGGGGCGTCGGGAGGCCGGGAGGCGTGCAGAGGCCGGCGCCGACCGCGTCGAGGGCGCGCGGCTCGAGCGAGCGGCAGGTGTTGACGATGATGCCCTGGGAGCGGCACAGGTAAAGCGACGCGCTCAGGAACCCTTGGTACGCCGCGTCGTCGCGGTCCATGACCGGCTTGGGTGTGTGGGACGCCGGAAGCGAGGTGATCCCTGGCACGTGGAGGAGCTCCTCGCCCAGGTCTCGGAAGCTGTTCGTGGTCTGAGCGTGCAGGACCGGGAGATGCAGGAAGAAAGCAAGAACCTCGGCGCCAGATGTGTAGAAGAAGTAGGCGGGGATGCGAAGCTCCGCGGCGACATCGAGGGCGACGCCGCAGAACGTGTCCACGACGAGGACGGCAGGGGAGGGAGTGGCGGAGGTGAGGAAGTCACGGAGGTGGGGGTTGGAGGCGCGGGCGACCTCCAAGGTTATCCCCTCTGGGTAGTTGGAGTGAACGGGCGCGAGGTCGACCTGCGGGAAGCAGTGGAATGAGATGGAGGGGTTGGCGGCGGTCACGCCAGCCAGGAAAGGCCCCCTCGCGCCGGTGTCCTCGAACGGCAGCCTCGCGATGACCATGGTGACGGCGAGGCCGCGGGCGGCGAAGAGCTTGCCGAGCTCGATCATGGATACAAGGTGGCCCATGCCGGGCGAAGGGTACAGAACCACATGCTTCTGCTTGGGTGCCGTCCTGGTGGTGGTGGTTGCGTCGCCGTCCATCGCGGCTTCCGGAGCGGCGCCGCTGTGTGCTTGGCAGCGTGGTGGGAACGATCGAGTGGTGGAGATGACGAACGAAACCCAGCAGTTGTAGAGGACTAGAGGTGCGAGCACAACGCAGTGGTATGTGTTGCCACTTTCAGTTTTTGCCAGCCAAGAAAACAGTAATGCCCGGCCCCGGTGTGATGCATGACAATTTTTCGCTCTCAACAGAGTTTGGCACCTTCGTCTTTCCACATCAACGAGGGTCCATGGCATATTCGAGAGGGAGGACGCTTCACGCATGTGCAGTCCTACTGTTATGTTGGCGTGCTGAATTGAATGAGACGAGACATGCTGGTACGTTTGGTTTGTTGCGCAGTATCATGTCTGTCACCAAGACCCTTGATGATATCCTACATGACGTTTGAGATTCGAAAACCCCCTTTTAAAGGCAACTTCACCTACATGAGTGAAGTCAGCAGTGATGTCACCCATGTGGTGACCAATTCTTTCACAAAATTATGAAATAAATCTAAAACATAACTGAAACACGAATATTTTTGTGAAACAAACCAAAGTGACGTCAGCAGTGAGCCAGTGACATCATCAGTTTCACTTTTTGTCACAATGTTTTTCATGTATCACTTTAGTTTCATAAAAGTTTCACTTGTGTTTCAATTATTAGTTTTATAGTATTAGACAAATATCAAAAGGCTCACCAATCTCAAAGCAGGGAGTGGACGGTAGATGTGGCACCGGTAGGTACCATTGCCGGTAAAATCGCTGTGTTCGTTTAAGATCTCTTCTGGATCCATTTGTCTTTTTTAGATCAAAGGGATTTCACCGCTAGATCTTAAATTAATAAAGCTAACAAAATACTTACAAACACATAGCATACTGTTTGTGATACCAACTAAGAGTTATAAATCACCCCAGGTCTTGCGAAAAAACTAACAAGGTTCTGGATCACATCACAACGACTTCCTCTGCTCACAAATATAAGACATTTTAGATATTTCAAAGTGAGCTAGATACACATCATAATGAGTGAATCTACACACACCAAGAATAGACTAGATACATACCAAACTAGACGAATTCACTAAAAAGTAAAACATCTTATATTAGTGAAACAGAGGGAGTAATACATAAACTGGTAAGTAGTAGATACATCAGCAGGAGCAGGGTTGGTGATGATGGTGTAGTCTTGGTAGAGTTTGCGCACCAGCTCCAAGGTCATCTTTGCGATGCCGGCGTCCTTACTTCTGAACAGAGGTCGTCATTGCTGCATAAAAATGATTGATTTGAAAACAATCTTAATAGAAAATTAGTTCCGAATATGCTAGAGCGCCCAGCTCTGAGCAGCAAACATGACCCGAATAAGCGTCAAGCTTTTGGCGAGAACGACGAAATTGTGTTAAGAAATGAGCAAAAGAGCCTGGGTTCCAATTCACACCTTGTATGTCACGGACTCACGGAGCCCACTCCACATGAATTTAGGGACGGCATGTCACACCCCGAGACCGGGCCTGGACGAGACAGCCGCCGCGCGCTTATAAACCGAGAGGGGCTTATACTCGCGCAAGGCTAAAAATGCAGGCAAAAATCAGCACAGTGGATCTCGAGAAGCTCACGAGTACACCATTTTATAGATTTTCTTTACAATTACATAGGAATACAACTAGATTCTCTAATCGCTTCCCACTCGCTGGTCCAGCCTAATCTTCGATCGACGAGGTCTTCCACTAACGATCTCTGCGTCTAACAAAATATAGGGGAGCTGATGAGTACGACAAGTCATACTCAACAAATCGATTATACACAATCATATAAATTATAAATAGAAATGCTTTTCGAAAAACAACAACATGTGGTTAAGGTATTAGGCAATTTAAAACGCATGGTGCCACACATGAAAGTAAGTTTTCCTACCCGGAAATCACAGGGGTGAAATTCACACTTTTACACTCTGCAGAGGGGTACTCCGACATCGACAGCCTCAACTAGCACCGCACAAGCGCTAGAAGAGCAGAGCCCTTTAGCCCACTAGAACCCGGACACCTGAACCTACTGATGTCGATCGCTCCTACGGATCCATCATCGACACGTTCCACAACAGGACCGTCTCCAGCGAAGAACTCAGTCAGTCCCATACCTGAACTGTGACCGGTACAATATGTTTACCTTCGTAACACCAAGTTTTCTCTTATAAAACAATGTATATTCATTGTGATCACTTTCTCTCAATACTCTGCTAATGCCCGATTCATATCGGTGGCTCCAGCGGATCCATCACCATATACCGACATCGGCACATTAGTCCCCAAGTATTTCAATCAAATAATCCCATATCTCTACTAAATAAAATATCATGTATTTTAACAGCAAAATACACTTTACAATAATACATGAGAGGTATAAAACAGCTTGCCTGAACCATCACATCCGAAGATATATATTCTCGAACGGAAACATGGAAACATAATCGGACGGCATACTGTCTACGCACCGACTCTCTCCTCTACGATGGATCGGCTCTACTCTAGACTTTCCCAATTTCTGTTCCGTGCCGGGGCACTGTATTGTCTTCCGGAGTGCTCCCTCTTCGGAGTCGTCGGATCGAAATCGGGCGGTGTTCCCTCTATTCCACTAGTGTCCAAAACGTGGCCCGCATTGATTTCGTCTCCGCCCTGTCTGCACCGTATTCATCTCAATCCCCCACCCCGCACTGAACTCGTGCTTGTCCGCCGCGATTCCTCCGGCGATTCCGTTTCCTTCATCGCGCCCGTCGATCAGAGCCTCGCCGAATGCTGCCGCCGGCGACGAGAGGTACTACCGAAACTTCTCTGTGGTGTGTGTTCGTATTATTCTCGAACTGTGCGGCGTTCGTTGTTTCCCGGAGGCGTGTCGCCGTGTTTTTGGTGAGGCAGAGTTGATTTCTGTGTCGATCTCGCTCGAAATCCGCTCGTCTTAGTCCGGCGACGGTGTGTAGTTGTTGTTGAATATCGTCGGTAGGGTGAGGCGCGTCGAATCGTGGTGTTTTCTCGTTGCTGGAGTTGGTTTGCCGTCGGTGAGTAGCGTGCCGATTTCACGCGATTCGCCTCGTCCTAGTCCGGCAACTGTCTAGAGTAGTCGTTGAAGTTCGTCGGGAAGGTCATGCGCGGCGAATCGCGGCGAATTGGTGGGGATTGGAGGTGGGTCGCCGTTGTTCTCGCCGATTTCACGCGATTCGCCTCATCCTAGTCCGGCGACTGTCTGGAGTAGTCGTTGAAGTTCGTCGGGAAGGTCATGCGCGGCGAATCGCGGCGAATTGATGGGGATTGGAGGTTGGTCGCCGTTGTTCTCGGTGCCTATTCCGCACGATTTGGCTCGTCCTATACCGGCGACTATCTGGAGTAGCCTAGGAGTAGTCGTTTTGGTGTTCAGGCGCTGCGAATCGTGGTAGTTCATCCCTCATTCGAGGATGTGTGTTCTGCTCATAGCATTTTTCTGTGCTGGTTTTTGAGGATATGAATCTGCACGTAGTTTCCCTTTAATGTTACATGTGCTAGATCACATAATCATCATATGCAATGTCTTTTTTCTGATCATAGTTTGTTCCCTTTTGCTCATCCTGTACATAGTGTGTTCTATTTTTGTAGTTTATGTGGTTTTTCTACATCTCAAATATGATGAATCTGTGGGGTTTTTACATCTCAAATACAGACCTGTAGGTTTTTTACATGTGTGATATGTATACCTGTGAGTTTTTTACATATATCATATGAAGACCTGAGGGTTTTTTTACATGTGTGATATGTATACCTGTGAGTTTTTTACATGTACTATATGAAGACCTGTGGGTTTTTTACATGTATCATATGCAGACCTGAGGGTTTTTTTACATGTATCATATGCAGACCTGTGAGTTTTTCACATATATCATAAGCAGACCTGTGGGTTTTTTACATTTATCATATGCAGACATGTGAGTTTTTAACATGTATCATAAGCAGACCTGTGGGTTTTTTACATTTATCATATGCAGACCTGATGGTGCCTCCCACTGTAGTTCTTCCTTTTTGATCATCCTGTACATAGTGTGTTCCTTTTTGATCATCATGTACATAGTGTGTTCTATTTTTTGTAGTTTATGTGGTTTTTCTACATCTCAAATATGCAGACCTGTGGTGTTTTTTACATCTCAAATACAGACCTGTGGGTTTTTTACATGTGTGATATGTATACCTGTGAGTTTTTTACATTTGTGATTTGCAGCGCCTTGTGGATAGGTCGTGAGCTCGTCGATTTCCTTTTTCCTCCCTCATCGAGCCAACTGTGGCTTGGCGTGAGTGGAGCCAAAGGAGGGCAACGGTGCATGCCAGCATTCTATCGTGGAGGGCTGTGGCATAGGGCAAGTATAGACGCACTTGCTTGTTCTCAATTATGCGTGATTTAGGTACCTAGGTCTCATATAGGCAGCACACTTTAGCTAACAGAGGACTTTAGGTAACCATCACGCTAGCTGACTGTCACTAGAGTAATTGCGGACGGCGACTTCTCGCTAACGGCACTAGCAGCAGTACACCTAGCTTAATTACGCCCACATTCAGATTGATTGGTCTCTTACCTCATATCATGCTCTCATATCCTGTCCCAGAAAGGCAACGGGGTGTGTTGCCCAGTTTGCTGGGCCGAAACAAGGACTTGCAACCAAGTTGCAACGCGAAAACACTTGCACTTACCTAGCCACAATTCTGCTACATGCCTCTGTTAGTTGGTTGGACCTGTGGGTTTTTTACATTTGTGATATGTATACCTGTGAGTTTTTAACATATATCATATGAAGACCTGTGGGTTTTTACATGTGTGATATGCATACCTGATGGTGCCTCCCACTGTAGTTCTTCCTTAAATACATCATGTGCAGTTTTTTTACACTTCTAATATGTAGTATTCCCAGTACTTACACCTGCAACACTGCTCACTATATATATAATTCTTTTTTCGCAGGTACTTTTTCTGGGTATCATTGATGTCATATCTGAATTTTTTTTCAAAATGATCCCACCATCATCTTTGGTAAGAACATTTTTCTGAGTGTGATATGATCGCACTATCATATCTGAATTTTAAAAGTTGTAACATCGTGTGTAATGTAATTTTCTTTTTGAGCCCTAATACCTTTTTGTTTTCTTCTTTGTTTTGCAGAGTAAGTCAAAGACTCCGAAGATCAAAAAGAAGAACAGCTATTCAAAATTCAGGAAGTTAAAAGAGAGGCTACAGTTGAAATCAGTTCCTACAGAGGAAGAAGTTTTAAATGAGAAACCATTGCATAGTGTGCCTCCACTGGAAGGTGTGGTGCCACTTGCAACTGTGGCACCACCAAAAGAGGACGGAGATGAAGGTGACACTGCACGGTGTGCCTCTGCTGGAGATGTAAATAATGATGCTGAGAAGAAATCAAAGAAGGAGTTTGCTGAGAAGAAACCCAAGAAGATTTATGCTGAGAAGAAACCCATGAAGCAGTGTGCTGAGAAGAAACCCAAGAAGATGTATGCTGAGAAGAAACCCGAGGAGTGTGCTGAGAAGAAAGAGAAGGTATTATTGATTTCACACATTTTTTTGGTTTGTGTTTTGGTAAACATGATTACAGACATGTTTTAAATTGTTCTTTTTGTTACTGCAGGCCAACTTATTCAACCGGTCTTCACCTATGAAAGTTGTCCGGGTTTGCAAGGCGATGACTAATGATCAGCGGTCTTTGATCACTCGAGCTGATTTTGGCAGTGTCTTAGGCATGAAGTGCTCGAAGCTAATTCCAGAGCTATGCAGATTCTTAATGGAATGTTTTGATCAAGATGAATGTGTGCTTGATTTTGGTGAAAGGGGGAAAATACCCATCACTCTTGATTCAGTTGTCAGAATCATGGATGTGCCAATGGGTAGTCATCCTGTACCGTATCAGGGAAACATTCAAGCAACAAATTTAGTTTTCCAGATGTTGGGTATTCATGATGGCAAGCAACCAACTATAACTTATCTGGAGAAGCAATTAGGTAAAGAATATCCAGCAGACGATGATTACCTTCGGAAGTTCATTATCTATTTGATGTCCTCTGTGTTTGCTCCAACAACTGGAATACTAGTCAGTCCAAAGTGTTATCCTGCTGTTCTCAACACGGAAGCTATTGCAAGTTTGAACTGGGCTGGTTTCATCATTGATACTCTCATCCAGACAGCAAATGCAAAAGGAAGTAAGAATTGGTTCAAAGCTTGCATGCCATACCTCATGGTGGGTTTTTTGAACAACTATGTTTTTTGTAGCATGTACTTTCTAAATTGGAATGCACTCATGCTTTTTGCAGTTATGTCCATCTGTAAATTATGCAAGGAAGCTTTTACTATATAGCATTTAACTTGTCTATTTTTCTGCTATGTAGGTTCTGTATGTAGATTCGCTAGAAACGGATGCATTAGACGTATCAGAAGAAGGACCTCATATATGTATCTGGACAAACAAGATGATCAGGCTTGTTGTTGATCTTGATACAAAGGCGGATGGATCTTTCGGCAATTTACCGGTATAATGAACTATCTCGTAGAACACAAAATATAGTTTACACATCTATTCACTTGGCTATATTTTATTCTTCTGTAATCATAGCTAATGTCTTTTTTCTTTTCTTTTCTTGTTGCACCAGCTCAAGCCTTGTTTCAGGAACAAGCCATCTATATTATGTTATCAACCTTCTGTGGTTGACATGTTCATCAAGCACCATCTACCAGTGAATGTTGATGATAAGGCAAGATTTATTAATTTGAAGTACTTATCATTTAGGATGTAGACTGTCTCAATAATTACATGTAGTGGATACAGAAATAGTTGTGTACACATTTTTTTAACAGTACGGAAGAACTTACATCTCTCCTTTCACTTGTCTTATTTTTTCAGACGTTGGGTCAGTACAGAACTGCTGTTACAAAAATGTGTACTTCTTTCGAAGATGGTGTAGCTGAGTTCATCACATCTCTACCAAGCAGCAAGGGGCAAAACTATTCGGCCGTGCACAACGAAGAAGTAAAATACAGCAGGAAGAAGGAAAATAAGCGCAAGCGCAGGAAAGTACCTAATGTTAAGCAGCCAACTGAAGAAGTGGGGGACCAGGAAGATGATAATTCTGAGGAGTTGAAAGGGAAAAATCCAGATGAAGTAAATGTGGATGCTGGTTGCAAGTTGCCAAAATCCAACAAGAGGAAAACTATGGATGATTACTTGGTTGGAGTGGTAGCTACCAACAAAAAATCGAAGGTTACTTCAACCTTTGATGGAGTGGTAGCTTCAAATAAAACTAGTCTCCAAGATGATCAACCAGATGCTAATTCCAAGGATCAGGATGTAGAAGATGAGAAGGGAACTCAACAAGTTGGTTCCGATGATACCTTGTTGGAAGAAGTCAGTGATGTTAACCACCAAAAACATGAAGTTCCTTTCAAAGCAGAAGTCAGTCATGATTGCGCCCCAAACATGATGTCTCCAGGGAAACTCCATGCTTTGAACCACCTGCAGCTCTATGGTTCAGGTTCCCAATCAAGCACTGATACCCCTCCTGCACATAATGTGGAAGTTAATGATGGAATCACAATTTCAGCTCAGATTCCAAGCAACAACAAGAAGTCAGTATCGTTTTCAGTGGAGGTTAAAGATAATAGCAAAACATCATACTCAGTTCCAATTTCAGAGCAGCAAGTGTCAAGAAAAGTGAACCAAGGTAGCCCATTGGTAAGGAGACCTGTGACAAGGTCAATGTCACCAATGAAAGCAACTACGGCTACATCTGCTACCCCTAGTCCAAGGAGGCTAACAAGGCTTGCGGCTGCAGCAATTAAGGCAAACCAGAACAAGGATGACGATGTTTTAGATCGCGCAACTCCTAATGAAAGAATTGAAGTAACTCCATCTGAACTAATTGACTCTACCATGAACAGAAAGTTGGAGCTTGACTTTACAGCCGCAGACCCTGTTCCTGAAACCGAGATGCAAAGGAAGATTCGTGAGCTCCGGGATGACTGCCCTTCTTTTGATCTTGGTCTTGACAACCCGGGCTCTCAGCAAATTGAAACTGAAGGCCAAGTTCAGCAACCAGATGCTACAATGGAAGAACCTATAATCATTTCCAGCAACGAAGACAGCGGAGACTCACTTGATAAGATTTTTGCAACCATTGAAATGCCCAATACAACACCAGCAACTGTGAAATGCAAGGTGGTACACGAGGTTCATGAATCGCCAAGCAACCCAAGTAGCTGCACACCAGTGCCACAACCAAGAAGAATTGTCAAACCTGGACCTACGCTGCAATCACCTTACGGAAATCTTGTTAACAAGCCTACTGTCCCAAAGTCTGATGCTGAATTATACAACAAGGTATGTTCGTATGGCGGCAGAACCAAGCATCCTCTCAATGAAGAGAGGATAATTGACTACGGAGATTACTACATCCTGTTGCGTGACTTGGCAAACTCTGTCAAACCAGAGGGGTTGATAAGCAATACCACATGTGAGATTGCTTTGCGAGTTCTTGCTTCTGAAATGGTGAATCAGAAGAAATATGTCATGCCACTTTGCATTGCTGTAAGTAAAATAACATGTCCTTCGTCCTTTTATACTGGAATGTTTATTCTTGGAGATGTCTTAACAGTATTTGTCAGCAACTTACTTCTTTTTTCTTTTATGGCATTTTTTGAAATGCAGACAAAACTCAGGAGTGCCACATGTAACTTGGACAGAACTGTCAGGAAAGCATTTCAATGCACGCCATCACATCGCCTAGACCACAAGGACTTTGTAAGTCCACAATCTATCACTAAAAGGCTTTTTTTTTTGTTTTTCATCAATCTAGTTGTCACATGTTTCTCCTTGCAGGTTTACCTAATTCTTATCTTACATTCCTTCATTTTTTGCGCGAATGCAGATAATGTTCTCCGTCCTACAAGATCTGACACCTGAAATTAAAGATGTGATGACTGCGCATTATTATCTAATTGTGCTCAACCTCAAGTCAGGGAGGTTCGAGGTCATGGATTCTATAAGGAATGAAGGGAACAAGGGTCTTATGGCAGATGCTCGCAATATCATAGGAAGCATCAAACATTTTTGGCAGGTCAACTACAGTGAGTCAAAGATTGACATCTCCACATATAAGACTGTCTTCATTCAAACCACAAAACAAGATACAACGTAAATTTTCTGTCTGTCAACCCTATTTTCTTCATCACATTTTTTCTTACATCTCTTTTTTATAAATGTTTTCTCAGCATTTGTTTTTGTTTCTTTTTGCTAGGTACGACTGTGGTTACTTTGTGCTAAAGTTCATTGAATCATGGGATGGAAAAAGGATGCTACCAATCAAAGCATCTGACATGCCAGCATATAGGAAGCTGTTTCTGAAAAAATGGATGGACCGTCAGGAGAACTTGATCAACTGGGAAGAACTACTGTTCAACAGTTGATAGCCAAGGTCTTACCCCTGGTATGGCAATGGATAGCTTTGCCGATTTTACTTCCACAATGTGAAAATTTACTGTGGATGATGCTACTTTTATTTTTTCAATGCCTATATGCAAATCATATCTTTCGTCCTTTGACGACTATTGTGCATTACATACCCACACAATAAGATGTTCTCCTTCTGTAATGATTTTCTACGTATTATACATAAATCTACTTACCAACAAGAACAACAGTTTGGCATAAAATTGATATTGCACTGTCATCATTATGTAGCAACAACCTAAATTGCAGATCAAAGTACATTCAAATCGTAATGTTTCAACACAATGACTGTTTGCATTATAGATTAATGCACCAACTACCAAAACATAAAACATTTTATACATCTAGACCATGTTACGGAAGAAGTCTATTTCTGTTTGCTCCGGTACTGGGGTTATCTTGTTTTTGCATGAAGCTGCAGTGTGCTGATTAGACCCGCAGAGACTGCACTTCACAGGTTTAGAAGCCTTCAAATGCAACCCCGATTGTTTCCTTTTTTTCTGCTGGTCGACCTTGTTTTGAAACATACTCTGGATCTTCAACATGATCAAATTTTGTAGAGCTACCTTGCCCAGAATGACCAACATTGCCTACATCTGGTGCCTCATCTTGAGTTGCATTACCTTTCTTTTTATTTTTCCGCTTTGCAGACTCTGCAGCTTTCATTGCTAACAAGTCTTTCTCCAAAGCTAGCATGTATTTGTCTGCTACTGCCTTCCCTTTATCAGAAGTTGATGCTATTTTAGCGACTCTAGTGTACTCATTACACAGAGTACCATAACGTATAAGCTGCCTCTCTTTGTTAGTTGGCTTCCTTTCTGATGGGACTTTTGGCAATTCCATCTTCTCCTCAACTATTGTATCTTCAAGCATTCTCCACCTTCGCAGTATGTATTTTTCTGGAATATACTCAGTAGCACCCAACTGTATCATAACTCTAAAAATATGGCAACATAGCAAACCATCTCTGTTAAACTTGCAACACTCGCAGTTGTAAGTTTCAGTCTCCATGTTAGCCTCAACCCTATATCTGTTCTTACCATATCCGTAAACATAAGTTTTAATTGGCATAACATCATAATTTTGGCCATCAACATGCTGGACATTGTAGGACGTAACTTTCCGCAGTTCTGCTCGGAAACGCAGGTAGATGGGGTGCGTATACACATCCAAAGCTTGTTGTTCTAATGGATAATCACCCCATAGCCTGAAAATCTTGTCTTCATCCTTAAATTCAACTGAATCCTCTGCAACATCAATTTTCTCTTGCAACTTCAAGTACTGTTCGAAAAAATTGTGTAGGCTGTTGTGTGGGCTAATATATCTTTTCAACACTGCATTGAACCCCTCACTCCTAGCAGTAGTTTGTAGGAAAGGGAAGAAGCGTTCCTTGAAATATGCTGGGACAAATGTGGCTCTAAGATGATATAGATCACTCAGATGAGTGTTGTCAGATACATTGTGTTTCATAATCATCTCTGCCCACCTCATTTCAAACTCTTCAATTGACATGCTGTAGTCTATTACTTCATTCAGTTCCTGCCTTAGGTCCTCATGTTTAGACAAGAAATTACCCAACACAGCCTGTGCATTTTGCATGATGTGCCACCTACAGTTTCTGTGTGTGCAATCTGGAAAACATTGAAGAATTGCAGTTCTCATAGCAGCATCTTGGTCGGTTATGAAATTATCTGGTTGTAGTCCACCCATAGCTTCAAGAAATTCCTCAAACAACCAAACAAAACTTTCCACGTTTTCATTCTTTAGAAAACCACAGCCTAGCTGTATAGTTTGGCCGTACCGGTTGATACCTATGAAAGGAGCAAACGGCATGTTGTACTCATTTGTCATGTAGGTACTGTCAAATGAGAGGCAGTCACTGTAGTTTTTGTAAGCCGCTATTGCAGCACCATCAACCCAGAAGATGCGGTCAACCTTGTCAGCATGGTCTGTATGTAGATTGAAGTAGAAGTCTGGATCTTCCTTCTTCATTTTCGCAAAATGAGCAAGCAAAATTGACATGTCCTTGTGCTTATGTTCTTCATCAATGGTAGCCATGAAGTTGCTCACATCTTTGCTGTCATACGGTACATTAGCTAGCCCGCCATACACTTCTCCCATTATCCTCATAATCCTACCAGCTGACAGGTTTACCTTGTGCAACATCCTAACAAAATCCTTCTCTTCCTTGGGAATCCCTTTATGAGACCTCAAGTACTTTTTCAGGGAGAACTTCTGAACCAATTTGTGATTATGCTCTTCTATGAAGTATGTCACATGCCACTTCTGCCCTTTCCTCTTTACTCTCAACCTAGCCTTGCAATCAGTTTTCTTAGTGATGGTACGGTTCCTCTTCCGAACCGGTGGAGCTTCTAGCTGATTAATGTCCTCATTTTTCCCACTCTTATTACAAACAAACAATTGCTTGTCCTTCTGGCCATCAAGAGTCGAGTTCTTCGATGTACTACATTTGATGGAAAATCCAATCTTATGGGCGTATTTGTTGTAGTGCATCTTTGCCTCCTCCCATGTATCAAATTTCATCCCTGGGAAAGGTGTTTGGATTTCAGTTTGACTGCACGGTGTCGACTGAACTTCTTCATCATCATCACCTGCTGAATCATCACTTGACAGTGTGTGACCGGTTGTAGCTTCCGTGTCAGCAGAAGCACCTATGTTGCTCTGCTATGAATTTACATGCTTGCTATGTTCTGGATTTGAATTGGCTCGTGTTTTGCATTGCTCTGTATTTGCATTTGCTGCGGTATTGCTTTGCTCTGAATTTTTCGATCCTTCTGCTCTGGTTGTTGGTTTACTGCTGCTGCATGGTTGTTCATCCAAATCATCAAGCATTGAATCATCTTCCATGAAAGGTTCATTAAGATCTAGTCCAACAGCAGCACTTCTTCCAGCCATGTCTGAAAATAGAGAATAAGATGTAATTCAACTTACTGGTTCCTTAAACAAACCAAACTAGCAATTGTAAAAACTAGCCAGATGCTACAATACAAATGTAGAAACATTTTACATACATAGTAGTTTGTTTGTTTTTTCAGTGCTTTTGTACTAGTAATAATTTCAGTTATCTACAAAACTAATGTTGCTTTTCAAATCTTCTGATTTTTAATTTCTTATGTATACTTTGAGAATAACATGCCCACTAACAGTAACTTTCCTTTTTTTTGCACAGCTTACATCAACTGATGTTTTTGGATGTCCACCCAACTGATGTCATTCTCCAACAACAACTAGCTGGAAAGAACAAGGCTTAAAATCCTTCTTTTAGGTTCGTCTTTAGGTTATAGACAATGAAGTTCCATGGATTTTGGATGCAATCAGAACCAAATATGTTTCGTATCTACTCTAGTTTTGTTTTTAGCTACCATGTTCTGGTGTTAATGCACATGTATCCATGAAAAATGAGTACAACAGTGACACGTCGATGCCCTACTCGTGACAATGAAGTTGGAGTTCTACATGCATGTGCAATTTACACCAGCTGTGCATGGTTATTTTCCAGTTATGATTCTTTTCTACAAGCCTGTGCAAAATTACATCAATTATTTTGCCAGTTTTATGATTCTTTCTACATGCCTGTGCAAAATAGTATTTCAGTTATTCAGTTCTACATGCACATGTAATCAGACAATGCATCTGCAACTTCTGTAGGGAAAGACCATGTAAGACAGCATTTTTACAGAAACAAATGTTATCATTTATGCATTCACAGGTTCAAATTACTTTTTTGTGTTTGCAAAATCCTGTTTTTTTACATGCTCCAAATCCATACCTGTTGCCCCCATAACAGACAAATATACATCTGTGTTCTCTCATGCTTTTTGTACAAAGCTACTACTCTAGATTTACCAGTTCATGACAGCAAGTTTGTGCTAGTAGATTGAGTTAGATGTACAAAGGTGTACAAAAGCAGCTCTGGGATTGAGAGCTTGAGTAGAAATCCATCAGAGATTAGAATAGCAGGAACTGGTAATAGGATTTTGTACATGTAATAGCAGGAACTGGTAATAGCAGGAACTGGTAGTTGGAGGAGATCTTCAGGAGCTTGAGAAGAGAAGAAAAACTTGCAGATTTGTACTGGTAAGCAGATAGTGTACCTAGATGATGTTTTTTCTCAGATCGTATTGCAGATTTGTCTCCTGGTACGTTTGCTCAACTCCAGATGTATTTTTGTTGGCTGGATTGTGTATCCTGGAGTTTAGTATCCAGCAATGAAGCTGTTTGGCGGCTGGAGGAGGAAGAAGGTCGAAGATAGGGTTTGGGGACAGGGATGTATAAGCAGAGTTGTCTTTGGGCCTGGGCAACGGTGAGATATTGTTGGCTGCAAGCCAGCCAACGGGCAGCTGTACTTTTTTGGAGCGTAGCGTTTTGTCCTGGCCCGCCGGTCCAAATTGGAAAAGCAGACGGGACCACGGGCGGGACCACTTTCTATTTTGGGAAAGAAAACGATTCGGACAGGGGGGCACTCCGGTAGACTATATAGTGCTATAGCACTGCGTAGCAGGGTCCCTAGACTTTGGCAGTATCTTGTCCTAGATCGGCAGCACCTCCCTTTCTATATTTCTCTAGCGCACTCTTTCTCACACTAGCTAAAACTCTATCACTCTCCCTGGCCTTCTTTCACTTGCTCTCCCGATTAAATCTTGTATGTGTGGAGGAGCAGCTATTTATAGGACTTGCGAACCGACGAAGAGCAGCAAAATATCTGAACCTTGCCGCTTCGACGCTGCTAGGGAAACGCTGACCACCCGTCCTTGCAAGTAAGCAAAACGTCCCATTGCAACTTCGTGGATACCATGCAGTGATTCTACGTGGCTACTTTGCTGACTAAGCTGCTAGTTAAAGCCAACACAGCCTCTTATGCGCACAACCACGTATTAGACTAGTCACAATGCATAGTATCATATAGAAGTTCATGGGTATGATAGTACTACATGTTACTATCTCCACAATGCATGGTATCATATACTAGTATCATAGTCTCCATATATTAATTGTTTTGTAGAATCTCAATGCAAATATGTGTACAAGATTTACTTGACATTATTTTTTCTGGTAGTATGTGCTATGATACGGTATCTACCTATGATACTAGTACACTCTCTCTCATCCTTAATTGCACTGCCACATCAGCATTTTGCATGCATGGAATGCATGATACTACCTATGATACTCCCATTGTAGGTAGTCTTAATTGTCATAAATACCTTGTACTACTACTAGTTTTACTTTTTTTTTTGAACAGGGATAGGGGCCACGAACGACCCCCAGTGCTGCATTATCATAATCGGTGGGATACATAGAGGACTACAGAAAAAACGAATATTACTACGTGGCCCTCGGAATATGCAGAGAAGACCTTAGAACAAAAAGTGAAAAAGCAATCGGATCCTGATCTTCTTCCTCCACCAGATCGACTGAGCAGACCACGCCGCCGGCCTTCCTCTCCATCACCGGGGAACCTGCCACTTGGGATGGACAAGAAGTACACTGCCGACTCCGATCCGCTGAAGAAGGGCCTCCATAGGAGGTTGAATAGGTGCCCCATCATCGGCACCGAGGAGAGGCCGCCTTGTTGGCCAAAGATCATGGAGGCGCTGAAAGCCACCATGTGTGTATCTCCAACTAGCAGCAGCGATCCCCACCAACTTCTGGACCAACAGATCCTCACGCCTCCGCCCTTTCTCCCCTCGCCACCCTGGCCGGCCGGAGCGAGCATAAGCATCAATAGCTGTCGAATCCAGAAGAGGTCACAAGCCATGGCCTTATTGAAGGAAACCGTGGCCTTCCCCATCACTCCAAGCTCCAACCTTGATACGTCTCCAACGTATCTATAATTTCTGATGTTCCATGCTTGTTTTATGACAATACCGACATGTTTTGTTCACACTTTATGTCATATTTATGCATTTTCTGGAACTAACCTATTGACGAGATGCCGAAAGGCCAGTTGCTGTTTTCTGCTATTTTTGGTTCCAGAAAGGCTGTTCGGGCAATATTCTCGGAATTGGACGAAATCAACGCCAAACCTCCTATTTTTCCCGGAAGGCTCCAGAACACCGAAGATGAGTCGGAGAGGGGCCAGGGGCCACCACACCATAAGGCGGCGCGGGCCAGACCCTGGCCGCGCCGGCCTAGGGTGAGGCCACCCTGTCAGCCCTCCTGCGCCGCCTCTTCGCCTATAAAACCCCTTTCGACCTAAAAACGCAGTACCAATTGACGAAACTCCAGAAAGACTCCAGGGGCGCCGCCACCGTCGCGAAACTCCAATTCGGGGGACAGAACTCTCTGTTCCGGCACCCTGCCGGGACGGGGAATTGCCCCCGGAGCCATCTCCACCGCCGTCTTCACCGCCATCTTCACCGCCATCGCTGCCTCCATGATGAGGAGGGAGTAATCCACCCCCGAGGCTGAGGGCTCCGCTGTAGCTATGTGGTTCATCTCTCTCCCATGTACCTCAATACAATAATCTCATGAGCTGCCTTACATGATTGAGATTCATATGAGTTTTGTATCACAATTCATCTATGTGCTACTCTAGTGATGTTATTAAAGTAGTCTATTCCTCCTCCATGATGTAATGTTGGCAGTGTGTGCATCATGAAGTACTTGGTTTATGCTATGATTGTGATGTCTTGTAGATTATGAAGTTAACTATTACTATGATGGTATTGATGCGATCTATTCCTCCTTTCATAGTGTGAAGGTTACGGTGTGCATGCTATGTTAGTACTTGGTTTGGTTATGTTGATCTGTCATGCACTCTAAGGTTACTTAAATATGAACATTGAATATTGTGGAGCTTGTTAACTCCGGCATTGAGGGTTCGTGTAATCCTACGCAATGGTGTTCATCATCCAACAAGAGTGTAGAGTATGCATTTATCTATTCTGTTATGTGATCAATGTTGAGAGTGTCCACTAGTGAAAGTATGATCCCTAGGCCTTGTTCCTAAATACTGCTATCGCTGCTTGTGTATCGTTTTATCGCGTTTCTCTTGCTCGCTATATCACCATCCATCACTACGCGCCAGCAAGCACTTTTCTGGCACCGTTGCTACTGCTTATTCATACCACCTGTATTTCACTATCTCTTCGCCGAACTAGTGCACCTATTAGGTGTGTTGGGGACACAAGAGACTTCTTGCTTTGTGGTTGCAGGGTTGCATGAGAGGGATATCTTTGACCTCTTCCTCCCTGAGTTCGATAAACCTTGGATGATCCACTTAAGGGAAAACTGCTGCTGTTCTACAAACCTCTGCTCTTGGAGGCCCAACACTGTCTACAAGAATAGAAGCACCCGTAGACATCAAGCTATTTTCTGGCGCCGTTGCCGGGGAGGAAAGGTAAAAGGCACTCATACTTTGGTTCCAGGTAAAGTACTTTTCTGGCGCCATTGTGTTTGTGCTCGAAGCTATTTCCTTTAGATTCTGCAATTGCATCTTTTTGTTTCTTGTTTTTATTTTCACTAGTTAGGCATAATGGAAAACAACAAAAAAATTGGTGAGCTTTTTAATCTTTTTCCTGATTTAGAATTGTTTGATGCGAAAATTAAAAAACCTATGGAACCTTATTTGCATGCTAGTAGCGATGTTATTAGTATGAATGCAATTACTGCTAATGCTATGGAGAAGTCTAAGTTTGGGGAAGCTAGTTTTTGTGATCTTTTTAGCTTCCCATCTTTAGGGGAGAAAATTTGCTCTGATAATACTTTATCTCCCATATGCAATAACTCTAATGATGCTTGTGATATTTTAAATGCACCTACTGAAAGTATTCCATATAAAATCCCTATGAAAATTATTGAACGTGTTATGGACAACCACTATAAAGGGGATGGAACTGTCCATCCTAGAGATCATTTACTGTTTTTGCACGAATTATGCGGGTTATTCAAGTGTGCAGGTATCTCTATGGATGAAGTGGGGAAGAAGCTATTCTCTGTTTCGCTGTCTGGTAAAGCGGCGCATTGGTATAAATTGTTGGAGAATAGACATTCTCTTGGTTGGGAGGAAATTGCATCTCTCTTTTATTCTAAATATTATCCTCCTCATGAAGAGCATATTGATAGGAATTATATTTATAACTTTTATCCTCGTGATGGAGAGAGTATTTCTCAAGCGTGGGGGAGACTGAAGTCACTAATGCTCAAATGTCCCATTCATGAGCTCCCTTGTAATGTTATTGTTAACAATTTTTATGCGAGGCTTTCAGGACAACACAAGGACTATCTGGACGCGTGTTCGGAGGGATCTTTCACAAGCAAGGAGGTTGAAGCTAGGTGGGATCTTCTTGATCGGATTAAGGAGAACGCTGAAGGATGGGAGAACAATGAAGGTAAAGAGTCAGGTATAAATTATGATTATGAATGCATTGAAGCTTTTATGGATACCGATAAATTTCGAAATATGAGTGCTACTTATGGTCTTGACTCTCAAGTTGCTGCAAATCTTTATAAAGCCTTTGCTTCTCATTTTGAATTGCCTAAAAAGAATTTTGATAAGTATCATGAACCTTTTAAAGAGGCTTGCATGAAGAATGAAATTGTTGTTAATTATTGCAATAAGCATGCTCAAACTCCTAAGAATGCTATTTCCTATAAGCATGTTAATTTTTGTGGAATACATAGACCTTGTGGAATTAATCAAATCAAAGATGAATATGGCATCCATCATATTAATGAAAAAACTAGAAAGTGGCTTAGGGCTCTAGATGATCTTGGTAAAAAAGTTTGTGCCCTCTATCCTTTTATTTGTGAAGTTTGCCATGAAGTGGGTCATTTTAATTTTCAATGCTCCTCCAATGATAATTTGAACCCAATGAGTGCTGCAAATTTGTATTGTGATGATGAAATTACTCCTAATCAGCATGATGAACTTACTTTATTTTTGGGGTATGAAGAACTGTCGAGAAAAATCTCTTTGTTACATATGAGTGATCTTGATATTGATGATGTCCTGCATGGGTGTTTTTCTTATTGCATTGATAATAGTCATATAAATACTTACATACAAAATATTTTAGAAGATGACACCTTGCCAAAATATGATAGGACCGCTATGTGTTTTGAACTAATTAATGGAAAGGAGGAATCCTCCCAAGTTTCTTCTATTGTTTCTAAAAGTAAATCAGGTTATGCGGACAAGCCACCCTTCAAGCCTTTTCCTCCTAAAGAAGGGAACGAGGAGAAGGAAGAGAAGAAGAAGAAGAAGAAGAAGAAGAAGGGAACGAAGAAGAAGAAGAAGAAGAAGAAGAAGAAGGAGAATAAAAAGAAAGAGGTAACGGCGTATCCCCGCGTGAATGAGATAACGCTAGGTAACCGTAAGTATGTTGCTCCTAATGATTATTGTGATAATGAATCTGAATACGATGATCTTCCTATGCCCTTTACATACATTAGCAATCATGATTTGAATGAGCACACTACTTTTGATATTGCAAATCTACGAAACTAATTCTGAAAATGATGATGATAATAATTGCCATAGTGTCAGTGCTATCCATGCTTCCTCCCATAATGATATAGAAAGCTCTAAGCTTGGGGAAGAGGTGTTTGAAAATCCTTTTGCTACTGGTCATTATGTTCTTGATACATCTCCTTCTAATAACAATGATGGTATGGACACAGATAAACCGACTGTGAAAGATAACTATTATATTTCTTATGATGACACTGTGCCTCCGATCTCTGATGATTATTATAAAGAATGCTATGATATAGGTTCTAACTATCCTTATGAAACTTGTCGTAGTCATGATTGGATTACCAAAAACAGTTCCCTTAATATGCAACTTGTTTACCATGTTCAAATTCTTGATAATAATCTTGCTCCAATTACTATTAATGAGAATAACTCTTCTTATGCCAAATTTAATGATACTTCTATGCATATGAACCATGATAAGAATGTTTAAGTGATGGGTATATTGTGGATTTCATCAATGATGCTACTGAAAGTTATTATGAGAGAGGGAAATATGGTCGTATGCATCTTAATAATATTAAGTTTCCCCTCTTTATGTTGAGAATCTTGAAGTTACTCGTGTTTTATCCTCTTATGCTTGTCACTTTGTTCTTCATGAATTCATTTGTGTACAAGATTCCTCTTCATAGGAAGCATGTTAGACTTAAATGTGTTTTGGATTTGCTTCTTGATGCTCTCTTTTTGCTCCAAATACTATTTCCTGCGAGTGCAACATTAAAACTGCTGAGCCCATCTTAATGGCTATAAAGAAAGAACTTCTTGGGAGATAACCCATGTGTTATTTTGCTACAGTATTTTGTTTTTATTTTGTGTCTTGGAAGTTGTTTACTACTGTAGCAACATCTCCTTATCTTAGTTTAGTGTTTTGTTGTGCCAAGTAAAGTCGTTGATAGTAAGGTTCATACTAGATTTGGATTACTGCGCAGAAACAGATTTCTTTGCTGTCACGAATCTGGGAAAAATTCTCTGTAGGTAACTCAGAAAATTATGCCAATTTACGTGAGTGATCCTCAGATATGTACGCAACTTTCATTCAATTTGAGAATTTTCATTTGAGCAAGTCTGGTGCCTCAATAAAATTCGTCTTTACGGACTGTTCTGTTTTGACAGATTCTGCCTTTATTTCGCATTGCTTCTTTTTGCTATGTGGGATGGATTTCTTTGTTCCATTAACTTCCAGTAGCTTTGGGCAATGTCCAGAAGTGTTAAGAATGATTGTGTCACCTCTGAACATGTGAGTTTTTGATTATGCACTAACCCTCTAATGAGTTGTTTTGAGTTTGGTGTGAAGGAAGTTTTCAAGGGTCAAGAGAGGAGGATGATACAATGTGATCAAGAAGAGTAAAAAGTCTAAGCTTGGGGATGCCCCGGTGGTTCATCCCTGCACATTTCAAGAAGACTCAAGCATCTAAGCTTGGGGATGCCCAAGGCATCCCCTCCTTCATCGACAACATTATCAGGTTCCTCCCCTGAAACTATATTTTTATTCCATCACATCTTATGTACTTTACTTGGAGCGTCTATTTGTTTTTGTTTTTGTTTTTGTTTGAATAAATGATTGTGTGGGAGAGAGACATGCTCCGCTGGTTCATATGAACACATGTGTTCTTAGCTTTTAATGTTCATAGCGAAGGTTGAAACTGCTTCGTTAATTGTTATATGGCTGGAAACGGAAAATGCTACATGTAGTAATTGGTATGATGTCTTGAATAACTTGATACTTGGCAATTGTTGTGCTCTTGTTTAAGCTCTTGCATCATATACTTTGCACCTATTAGTGAAGAAATACATAGAGCTTGTTAAAATTTGGATTGCATGAGTGGTTTCTCTAGAGTCTAGATATTTTCTAGTGAGGTGTTTGAACAACAAGGAAGACGATGTATAGTCTTATAATGCTTGTAATATGTCTTTTATGTGAGTTTTGATGTACTAGTTCGTACTTGTGTTTGTTTCAAATAGCCTTGCTAGCCTAAACCCTGTATCGAGAGGGAATACTTCTCATGCATCCAAAATACTTGAGCCAACCACTATGCCATTTGTGTCCACCATACCTACCTACTACATGGTATTTCTACGCCATTCCAAAGTATATTGCTTGAGTGCTACCTTTAAACAATTCAAAATTTATTACCTCCGATTTGTGTCAATGTTTTATAGCTCATGAGGAAGTATGTGGTGTTTATCTTTCAATCTTGTTGGGCAACTTTCACCAATGGACTAGTAGCTTCATCCGCTTATCCAATAATTTTGCAAAAAGAGCTGGCAATGGGATTCCCAGTCCCAAATTAATTAATAAAAATAGACACTCCTCCATGGTATGTGATTGTTGGACGGCACCCGAAGGATTCGGTTAGCCATGGCTTGTGTAAGCAAAGGTTGGGAGGAGTGTCATCATAATAAAACTAAAATAAAAAGGCACTCCTTCATGGTATGAGATTGTTGGCAGGCACCCGAGGATTCGGTTAGCCATGGTTTGTGAAAGAAAGGTTGGAAGGAGTGCCACCCAAAAATAAAATAAAATGGAAGCCGCTCTTTGAAGGTTTGTCTGGCAAGGGGGTTAGAGTACCCGCTACCATTCGTTGACAACAACATACACCTCTCAAAACTTTATTTTTATGCTCTCTTCATGTTTTCAAAATAAAAGCTCTAGCACAAATATAGCAATCGATGCTTTCCTCTTTGAAGGACCATTCTTTTACTTTTATTGTTGAGTCAGTTCACCTATTTCTCTCCATCTCAAGAAGCAAACACTTGTGTGAACTGTGCATTGATTCCTACATATTTGCATATTGCATTTGTTATATTGCTTTGCATTGACAATTGTCCATGAGATATACATGTTACAAGTTGAAAGCAACCGCTGAAACTTAATCTTCCATTGTGTTGCTTCAATACCTTTACTAAGAATTTATTGCTTTATGAGTAACTCTTATGCAAGACTTATTGATGCTTGTCTTGAAAGTACTATTCATGAAAAGTCTTTGCTATATGATTCAATTGTTTATTCATTGCATTTACATTGTTTCGAATCGCTGCATTCATCTCATATGCTTTACAATAGTATGATTAAGATTATGGTAGCATGTCACCTCAGAAATTACCTTTTATCGTTTACCTACTCGAGGACGAGTAGGAACTAAGCTTGGGGATGCTGATACGTCTCCAACGTATCTATAATTTCTGATGTTCCATGCTTGTTTTATGACAATACCGACATGTTTTGTTCACACTTTATGTCATATTTATGCATTTTCTGGAACTAACCTATTGACGAGATGCCGAAAGGCCAGTTGCTATTTTCTGCTGTTTTTGGTTCCAGAAAGGCTGTTCGGGCAATATTCTCGGAATTGGACGAAATCAACGCCAAACCTCCTATTTTCCCGGAAGGCTCCAGAACACCGAAAAAGAGTCGGAGAGGGGCCAGGGGGCCACCACACCATAAGGCGGCGCGGGCCAGACCCTAGCCGCGCCGGCCTAGGGTGAGGCCACCCTGTCAGCCCTCCTGCGCCGCCTCTTCGCCTATAAAACCCCTTTCGACCTAAAAACGCAGTACCAATTGACGAAACTCCAGAAAGACTCACGGGGGGACGCCACCGTCGCGAAACTCCAATTCGGGGGGACAGAACTCTCTGCATTCGGCACCCTGCCGGACGGGGAATTGCCCCCGGAGCCATCTCCACCGCCGTCTTCACCGCCATCTTCACCGCCATCGCTGCCTCCATGATGAGGAGGGAGTAATCCACCCCCGAGGCTGAGGGCTCCGCTGTAGCTATGTGGTTCATCTCTCTCCCATGTACCTCAATACAATAATCTCATGAGCTGCCTTACATGATTGAGATTCATATGAGTTTTGTATCACAATTTATCTATGTGCTACTCTAGTGATGTTATTAAAGTAGTCTATTCCTCCTCCATGATGTAATGTTGGCAGTGTGTGCATCATGAAGTACTTGGTTTAAGCTATGATTGTGATCTCTTGTAGATTATGAAGTTAACTATTACTATGATGGTATTGATGCGATCTATTCCTCCTTTCATAGTGTGAAGGTTACGGTGTGCATGCTATGTTAGTACTTGGTTTGGTTATGTTGATCTGTCATGCACTCTAAGGTTACTTAAATATGAACATTGAATATTGTGGAGCTTGTTAACTCCGGCATTGAGGGTTCGTGTAATCCTACGCAATGGTGTTCATCATCCAACAAGAGTGTAGAGTATGCATTTATCTATTCTGTTATGTGATCAATGTTGAGAGTGTCCACTAGTGAAAGTATGATCCCTAGGCCTTGTTCCTAAATACTGCTATCGCTGCTTGTTTACTGTTTTACTGCGTTTCTACTGCCTGCTATATCACCATCCATCACTACGCGCCAGCAAGCACTTTTCTGGCACCGTTGCTACTGCTTATTCATACCACCTGTATTTCACTATCTCTTCGCCGAACTAGTGCACCTATTAGGTGTGTTGGGGACACAAGAGACTTCTTGCTTTGTGGTTGCAGGGTTGCATGAGAGGGATATCTTTGACCTCTTCCTCCCTGAGTTCGATAAACCTTGGGTGATCCACTTAAGGGAAAACTGCTGCTGTTCTACAAACCTCTGCTCTTGGAGGCCCAACACTGTCTATAAGAATAGAAGCACCCGTAGACATCAAACCTCTGGAGCTTCAGCGCGGCAAGGAAGAACCCTATGCAGCACCAGATCCGGCCGAGACCCAGCGCTCCGTTCCCACCTACCGGCATCAAGCCAAACACCAGCATGAAGCTGAAACGCCTACTGCTACTCTGAACGATACGAGTTTCCCTTCCATCTCTTCTCCAAGCGGCAGCGCTGCCGGAGTCGATCCGGAGGAGAACTCGAGAACGGGAGTCGACTCTCAACTGTAGCAAAGAGAGAGAATGTTTTTGGTTACGTACAATGTTTGGGGAGTGGAGTACGCTACACATCCTCAGATCGAGGCCCACTACTAGTTTTACTTAGCTTGTACTTCTACACTAGCTAGAGCAACGACAGTGCAAACTCAGATGTATGCATGCAAAACCAACATGATTGTTAATTAGCTCTCTCTCACATCGTATATATACATGCAACTAAGTATGTAGAAACTCCCCACCTAAGTGCATATACTTAAATGGATACCTATGTATATTACTTTAACACATGAAGTTAGCAATTAAACAAAATATATCAGCAAAATAAACTACTTAAAAGCATATCATTGTTTAACTCAAAATTAATTACTAACATAAAAAACTCGGGTTATCACATACTCCCCACCTTATAAGAATTTCGTCCCCGAAATTCACAACCAAAATCTAAACTGATTTGCTTGCACAAGCTTAACATGAAGCAAGGTGAGCTTTGAGATTAAGTACAAAATATAAGCAATCAATTTGACAGCATGCAACCAAAACAAAATGTCAGAACAACTACCAAGGATGCACCTATATACTTTCCTACTCCATATCATTAAACCTATAATAAAACTAGATTTATCAAGGCAATTTAGAAATCAAACAACAATATTTATTTGTGCGGAACAAGATTTATTTCAAACGGTTACTAGTCGCGAGATTTACGATCTACCCATTTTCCCCGTTTCCTAAACCTAGAGCTCTGAAAATGGCCTACTGACCGCACCTTATTCTGAGGAAGAGGTTCAGAAGGAAATGTTCCAAATGGAATGCAACAAAGCACCGGGTCCAGATGGTTTTCCAGCGGAGTTTTATCAAACTTTCTGGGATACTATTAAATCGGATCTTCTAGATTTGTTCAGTGCGTTGCACATATGACAACTAGAATTATTTTGTCTAAATTTTGGTGAAGTAATTTTGTTACCGAAAATTAATGAGGCAGAAAGGATTCAACAATATAGACATATTTGCCTTTTAAACGTAAGTTTCAAAATTTTCACGAAAGTGGCCACCATTAGACTTAATACGGTTGCAGATCATGTTGTTCAGCCTTCACAAACCGCCTTCATGCAAGGAAGGAATATCCTGGATGGAGTGGCGGTTTTGCATGAGACGGTACATAAGATGCATACTAAGAAATTACATGGGGTTATTTTAAAGATTTTGAAAAGGTGTATGATAAGGTCAAGTGGTCTTTCCTACAGCAGACTCTTAGGATGAAAGGTTTTTCTCCAGAGTGGCGTGCTCTAATAAATGATTTTGTGTATGGAGGAAGTGTGGCAATCCGGGTTAATGATGACACCGGCCACTATTTCCAAACACGAAAGGGGTTACGCCAAGGGGATCCGTTATCACCAATGTTGTTTAACATTGTAGCGGATATGCTGGCTATACTCATAGAGCGGACCAAGTCTGATGGTCCGATTGAAGGTGTGATACGACATCTGGTTGATGGTGGTTTATCTATCGTCCAATATGCCGATGATACAATTCTATTTATGGATCACGATCTCGAAAAAGCTCGCAATCTGAAATTAATTTTGGCGGCTTTCGAGCAGTTGTCGGGATTTAAAATAAATTTCCATAAAAGTGAATTATTCTATTTCGGTGATGCCCAAAACGATACGACTCTGTATGCAGAGTTGTTTGGTTGTGGGCAAGGCTAATTTCCTATTCGCTATTTGGGTATTTCAATTCATTATCGGAGACTCACAATCGCTGAATGGAAAATAGTGGAAGAAAGATTACAAAAAACGCCTTAGTAGTTGGAAGGGTAAATTGTTGTCCCTAGGGGGAAGATTGGTACTCATTAATTCGGTACTAACAAATATGGTACTGTATATGTTATCATTCTTTCTAGTACCAAAAAGAATTCTGCATAAACTCGATTACTATCGATCTAGATTCTTTTGGCAAGGGGACAACGAGAAAAAGAAATATCGACTGGTTAAATGGAGTATAGTTTGTAGTCCCAAAGATCAAGGAGGGCTTGGAGTTCATGACCTGGAGGTCAAGAATTCAGCACTGCTAGGTAAATGGTTGTTTAAGATTCTTACCGAGGATGGGATTTGGCAAAGTATTCTTCGGAGAAAATATATCGGCTCAAAGACGTTATCCCAAGTGGTTTGGAAACCTGGGGATTCACACTTCTAGGCTGGTCTCATGGCGATAAAAATGTCATTTTTCGCCAAGGTACTTTCTCGATCAAGAATGGAGCACAGATACGGTTCTGGGAAGACATTTGGTTAGACAATGCACCCTTAAGTAAACAGTATCCTGCCTTGTATAGTATTGTTCGTCGCAAAGGTGATACCATTGCCACGGTAATGGTTACCTCACCTTCGAATGTGACGTTCAGACGGGTCTTGCTTGGGCAAAGGTTATTGGCATGGAATTCCCTATTCACAGGCTAGGAGATATACAACTATCGCCTGAACCGGACGAATTTAGATGGAATCTTCATGTAGATGGAACTTTCTCAGTAAAATCATTGTACAATGCGATCCTTCATTCTGACATACCAGTAGATAATAATAAGAAAATTTGGAATATGAAAATACCTTTAAAAATAAAAAAAATTGGATGGTATCTTCGTCGAGGAGTTATCCTCACCAAAGACAATCTTGTTAAGTGGAATTGGCATAGAAGTACACGGTGTGTTTTCTGTCATCATGATGAAACTATTAAACATATGTTCTTCCAGTGCCAATTTGCGAGATCTATATGGTCAGTCATTCAAGTAGCGTCTAGACTGTATTCTCCGACTAGTGTAGCCAAAGTCTTTGGCAATCGGCTTCATGATATCGATTCAAGGTTTAAGTTGCTTCTTAGGGTGGGGGCGCTAGCAGTTATCTGGGCGCTTTGGTTAAGTAGAAATGACAAGATTTTCAATGATAAAAATTGCTCCATTTTGCAGGTCATCTACAGATGTACATGTATTCTCCGTTTGTGGTTATCTCTTCAGCGACTTGGAAACCGGGACCTGTTTACGAATGTCTGTATACGATTGAAAGCTACGACGAGGGATATTTTTTCCCTACATGGGTGGCAGCATAGTCTACGGATTGAAGCCCCACCCAATCCTTAGGCTTCATATAATTCATCGTTTCGATATGTATTTCGCCTTGTTTTATTTTTTCCGACCGTTGGCTTGAGACATATAAACGGTTGTGTGCATCCTGGTTATGCAGAGACTGAATGTAATTGCTTGTTCTAAGTAATAAAGCATCCTTTATCGAAAAAAGCTTGAGCAGCCCATGCAAGAGAAAGCTGGGGCCGAGCCGAATGCTTGAACGTGGGGTATCACTGCTTGGAGGCCAACCTTCACGAAGGACTCCTCACGCGAGCGAACGACGCTCGCCTCGATACGTGTCAGCTGGGGAAGAGCCCCGCGCGAGTAGAGCGACCCAACCGATCCAAACCAGCCACGCGTAGTACTCCACCCAGTTGAGCGCTGTACTCCGCGCGAAGCGACGCAAGCCGGCAAATACGTATGAATACCTACCAGCCTACGAGTACGCACAGATGAACGTATTGAAGGTCTCACACGTTTGTACGTCCAGGCTTTCCTTCAATTGATGTACTTACGTGAAGCATGCAGCGGGGGTTTCCTTCAAGTTAATGTACTTACGTATGAAGCATGCAGCGTGTCTTGCTTTTGTAGATGCAAGTACGTCCAGCTGTTGCATACGAGTAAGTACTGATACAAAAGCATAGGTATATTAGCGCACACGAATAAGTACAGTTACTGAGTAAAGAGAAAAACTGCATTAAATACACAAAAAACAAAAGTACTTATAAGTTGAAACGCGATTACAATTAGGTAGACACCATGAGTACAACCATAGTAGTATAGGAAGAACGAAAAAATTATCACGAAACCTATTAACATAGGATCTAGTTTTGAAGATCTCGACGAGAGGTCTCAAAAGTGGAAACGGTTCGTAATTTGGACTTAGGGTTCTCAAGATATTTTATTTTGAAAAAATGAATCTAGGAATAAAAGAGAAAAGCTGGCGCAACTCAGCCTCGCCCTCTCTTCTCTCTCCTCCCTAATCCCCACTTTGCTTCCCCTTGTGACATGTGGCGAGCAGGGAGACCACTTCCCAGGGATTTTCTAGCACCACAGCGCGCCACTTGTCACGTGCGGAGCGAGTTGTATTCTTTTTGCGAAGGTCGGCCTTTTTTTAACGATTTCGTTGAACGTGAGGATGAATACCCGATGATGTGGCTTCACCTGGTGCAAGGAAAATCTTGAGATATAAAAGATTATAGACAGAATAGAGAAAAAAAGTTCATTATTTCAGCCTAGCTGACGTACTAATGAGACGGCCCACCCGCAACCGCCTTCAGGCGATGCTGGCTCCAGCACGCTGCTGACCGGGAGATAGGTGCGGCGTCCCTGTTAGGGGGGCTGCTTTACACCGATCTAGTCGGTGGAAGGTGAGGTGCCGCACACCCCCTTGGCGTTTTGGGCCTGGCCCATAATCTTGGTTCTGATCATTTGCTTTCGCCAAGAATCGCTTCTGAAAATTTCGTTTAAAATTTTCTGTCTACAGATTTTAAAAATCGTTTGAAATTATTTGTTCAAAATTCAAAATTATTCCGAAATTTAGAAATTCGTTCAAGATTAAAATTTGTTCAAATTTCGAAATTCGTTCAAATTTCAAAAACCGTTCGAATTTTTTTTGTTCAAAATTCAAAATTCTTCTGAAATTTGGAAATTCGTTCAAGACTAAAAATTTATTCAAATTCGAAATTCGTTCAAATTTTAAAAATCGTTCAAAACTTAAAATTTGTTCAAATTTCAAAATTCGTTCAAGATTAAAAATTTGTTCAAATTTCGAAATTCGTTCAAAAAATTTCAAAACTTGAACATTTTTCAAATTTTATAATTTCCGAAAATTATTTTTAAACATAAAATAAAATGTGAGAAAAAAAGAAATAGTGAAAAAGAAAACAGGAAAGAAAAAACAGAAAACAGAAAAAAAAGGAAAAAAAAAAGAAAGAAACAGGAAAAAACGCCTAACCGGGCCGGCCCACACCGCGCGTGGGGATGTGCGGTGCCGACCTGGTCGGCATATAGGAATTCCGCCCGTTAGGCGGTGTATATGTTTTTCAGTGGAGAGCAGGAGACGCTTATGCGTTCCAATTGACCCAATCGGGATGGGCCGAATGATATGCCAATATTTCTGGGCTGTACAGCGAATGTGTGACGATCATGGTAACCACGTCGCTCTTCTTCCGTTCTTCTCCACGTTTCCCTCCGCCTCCGCTTCTAGAGCAGCTAGCAGCCGATGAACGGATAAGAAGCAGTCTAGAATCTCGCACGGCCTGCCGACATGCACGTGCGTCGAAGCACGCACGAAGAGCCTTCGAGCAAGCCCCGACCGGAGGAGGTGATAATGGCCATCGCAAACTCGCACATGACCACCAGTGCGCAGCCCTCGTCGATCTTTAGCCTGCAAATGCCACATAGTATTCACTTTGGCCAACGCAAATGAGAGGCCCAGTATCCTCTACGTCTCTTTGCTCGCATTGGCAAATGCAGTGGCCGCCGCTCCGCCAGCATGGCATTGCCATTGTTGAATATAAATACACTGCCTAGTCTCTTTCCATCAGTTCGGACTTATGAAAAATTTGGCTATTGCAGCAATCTTTCATGGTATCAGAGCTTGTTTAGCTCGCCAGTGATGTGATCAGTTGCCCCTGTATCCGTGTACCAGTTTGTGTCAACACCATATGAGGCATGATTAGCACCCTTCTCACGATCATCTTTGTTCTTCTTGTCATCTGAGTAGCGCCACCAACACTTGCTAGCAGGATGGCCATGTTTAGTGCATATCTGACAGTCGGTATCCACATAGGGAGTGGGTGTGCGATCAAAGCGACGACCGCCACCATCATAGCGACGACGATCACCATCATCAGACCGGCGGCGGTCACCTCCACCATCATCACGGCGTCTGTCACGCCGATCGTCACGGCGATCACCTTGGCGCTCATCACGACGCCAGTAGCCACGGTCGTCATCCCTGTCACGGTAACCACCACCTCCACCACCACGGTAAGGAGTAGAATCAGGAGTCCGGCCACGAGGGGGTGGAGTGCGACCACGGTGCTGCTGCTGCTCACGGCCACGGCGAGCAAGATTTGCCGAATAGACAAATTCTTCGTTTTCTTCAACACCATTGCGCATGTCATAGGAACTGAGCTGCTCATAAAAATCATCAAGTGTAGTACCAGGATTTGCATTAACAGAAGTAATCAGGGCATTATATTCACTCTTGTCAAGACCATGCAGCAAATAACCAAGCATCTCATCATCTTCAACTGGCTTACCAAGCGCTGATAGTTCTGAAGCAAAACCTTTCATCTTGGTGTAATATGCATCTGCTGTCATGGAGAGCTTCTTTGTGTCATTCAGTTTCTCCCGGAGATGCTGGGCTTTGGTTCTTGAGGCTGTCCTGAACATGGCATTGATGGCAGACCACGCCTCAGCAGTAGAGCTCACATCAAGAAGGTGTGACAGGATATCAGGTGACAAGGTGTTGAGAAGAAACCGAAGGACCTGCTGATCACGAGCAAGCCACCCAATATAGGCCGGGTTTTCAACTGTAATTTTCTTCTTTTCTGCATCTTCAACCTCAACGGTCTTGGCCGGGGCTACATCAGTACCTTCGAGCAGCGCCATCACATTGGCACCGCGGAACGCTGGAAAGACTAGCGCCTTCCATAGGAGGAAATTCCCCCGTGTGAGCTGCTGGGCAGGTGGAGCACCAAGGGCAGCAGCAAGGCCAGAACTCGAGTTTGACGATGAACCCATGGTGGAATTGATCTAGGGTTTTTGTTGTATGATGGCGACGACGGCTGGGCAAGCAGCGGTGGCAGCGATCGGATTTGTAGAAGTGACGGCGGCGACGGCTGAACAATCAGCGGTGGCAGCGATCAGATTTTGTAGACGACACGGCAGTTCCAGAGGATCTGGCGATGTCCTGTATGTATGACGGCAGCGACGGCTGGACAGAGCAGCGTGGCGGCAGTCGATCTTGTTGTTGAAGGGCGACGGCGGCAGGTGACCTGCGGCGGTGGCCAAAGTTTTTTTCGCGGCGGCGGCGGCGGCTGAAGATCAGCAGCGACGGCGGCGGCAGCTAGATTGTCGGGGAAGAGCTTCGCTCTGAGAGTGCACATAATTGTCATGACCATATTGTGCCTATTGTCTCTGTTACTAATGTGCAACAGGTAGATGAAACTACAGAAGAAAACTGTGCTGAAAACAGTGAAGAAATAGCTACAGAAAATGATGCTGAAATTCCTTCAGAAACGGACGAAACGGACACTGAAAGCGAAGAGGATTCGGCTGAACATTCCTCTGCTGCTGCTGATCCCGATTCACTGCGATCCGAGGAGGATTCCCCGGTCAGGCCACCTGCCGCGTCTCAGCGCCGCGGGCCCGCCACATGCAGCGAATCTCCAGCTGCAGACGCATGTGGCGAACACACGCCTTGCGGGGACCATCAGCATGCGCCCAACACCTCGCCTCCACATGCCGCAGCAGGACAAGGCAGCCAGCGCCAGTCCCCGTCTGTCCCCCTGTCGCCATCTCTGTCTTCTGGAGGATCGTCTGCGGCTGCTGCTCATGAGGGCGGAAATGCAACAAGCCCTGAAATTTCTGAACACTCAAATTTTGATAGCTCCTCAAGTTCGGATAATTCTGGTTCTCCTAATTCTGGTGCTGTTCCACCACCACCGTCACCTCCTGGAGTTCGCACTCGACTTCAGAAAGGTATACGCCATCCAAAGCAATATACTGACGGTACAATTCGATATGGTATGCTTTCCTCTACAGGTGAACCACATAATCTTACGGAAGCCATGAGTGATTCAAATTAGCGTCAAGATATGGAGGAGGAATATAATGCTCTCATTGAGAACAAGACTTGGCATCTTGTTCCCCCGAGCAAAAATAAAAATTTGATTGATTGCAAATGGGTCTATCGTATAAAGAAGAAGGCAGATGGCTCTATTGATAGGTACAAGGCTCGACTAGTTGCGAAATGTTTTAAGCAAAGGTATGGTATTGACTATGAAGATACTTTCAGCCCTGTTGTTAAAATTGCCACTATCAGGATTGTTTTGTCTCTCTCTGTCTCTCGTGGTTGGAGTTTAAGGCAGCTAGATGTCAAGAACGCGTTCTTACATGGTGTTCTGGAAGAGGAGGTTTACATGAAGCAACCCCCTGGTTTTGAAAATTCTCACGCTCCGCATTATGTTTGCAAGCTTGATAAAGCTTTGTATGGATTGAAGCAGGCCCCTCGAGCCTGGTATTCTAGACTTAGTTGCAAGTTGTGTGAGTTTGGATTCAAACCATCAAAGGCTGACACCTCTCTGTTTCTTCTCAACAAGTCAGGTATCACTATGTTTGTTCTGATTTATGTTGATGACATCATAGTTACTGGTTCCTCTGATCATGCTATCACTGCTCTTCTTCAAGACTTGAAAACAAACTTTGCTATTAAAGATTTGGGTGACTTACATTATTTTCTTGGAATTGAGGTGAAGAAGATCCACAATGGTTTACTTCTTACACAGGAGAAATATGCTACAGATTTACTTGACAAAGTTGGAATGCATGACTGCAAGCCTGCTCCTACTCCTTTGTCTTTATCTGAACAGTTGTCTTTGACAGATGGTACACCTCTTGGCTCTGAGGATAGTACTCAGTACAGGAGTATTGTTGGAGCTCTTCAGTATTTAACATTGACACGTCCTGACTTAGCTTTTTCAGTAAACAAGATATGTCAGTTCTTACATGCTCCAACTACAGAATATTGGACAGCTGCAAAACGTATTCTCAGATATGTCAAAGATACATTACAGCTTGGTATTACTTTTAGAAGGTCCTCATCAACCTTTTTAAGTGCTTTTACAGATGCAGATTGGGCTGGCTGTCTGGATGATAGACGCTCCACAGGTGATTTTGCTATATTTGTTGGACCAAATTTGGTTTCTTGGAGTGCTAGAAAGCAGGCCACAGTTTCAAGATCTAGTACTGAGGCAGAATATAAAGCATTAGCAAATGCTACAGCTGAACTAATTTGGGTTGAAGCTCTTCTCACTGAACTTGGAGTTAAACTAAAGGAAAAGCCAAGACTTTGGTGTGATAATCTAGGTGCAACCTATCTATCCGACATGGTATCAGAGCCAAGTGGTCTCAAGTTCAAGACTCTGCTCACACAGTTTTAAAAACAAAAGAAAAAAGATTATACGACCCACCGAACCCACGCTAAGGACTAAAATAGCCTACACGTGAGGAGGAGTGTTGAATATAAATACACTGCCTAATCTCTTTCCATCAGTTCGGACTTATGGAAAACTTGGCTAGTGCATCAATCTTTCAGCCATATCCGTATAGCTCCAGACTGATGCAGGCAAAGGGACTGTCCGTGCTAATCATCGTGCGCCCTGCCACGGACACACGCCGTAATCGCCCATGTGGCCACGCGGGCCCGTCCCACTCCGTCGGCGACACGTATGCCCGCGTCCTCGTGGCGGCTCTCGTCGCATGCATGCAGAACGGGGCCATGGTCAGCAAACAGATAACGATCCGGCGCACGTACGTGCGCGCGCGCCGTTGATTGACAGCCCGATACACGTGGTCCATGGATGCATCAATTATAGTCGACAATTGCTAGCTACCGAGCTTTAATCTTGTCGCGGAGAAAAGCTGGTGCCGATCTTCATCGTGTGATCTAGACGCATGTACGTCCACGTACATCTCGCACCAGTCCTGCTGTGTCTGTGTGTATTGCTACCACAGCGGATGTTACCGACACGTATGGAAGAGTTGCAGTCCGGATAAGCCATCCTACCACGCGCGGGTGACTAGACACAACTCCCATGCATGCTTGTTTTTCTTGCCTGCAAAGTAAACAAATCCTATTAATAGCATCATCAGCACCAAGATTAATTAGAGAACAAATTGCATGGAAACTCTTCTCTTAATTCCGGTCGCGCTACGGATAAGACTTTGCTGATCATCTCTCAAATCGGTGAGCTTCTTATCCACAAACAAAATCACTAGGCCCACCACATTAGCAGCCGCCAATGGCAACGCGCCAGCGTCACGCGAAAATCGTACTGCTATAAATCCACCACAAACCACACAAACACGTACACTACGTGGCGGTCAGACGCCGCGAAGCACCGCGGGGGACCCATATGGCAGCGGCGCGAGAGTGGATATTGTGTTTCGTCCACGTAGCCATCCGACGCGTCGGGGGTAAAACCGTCACTCCGTAAACGGCCCTATCCGCTTCCCCCCGCTTTCCGCTCTCGTCCTTCCGGCGAGTATAAATCCCGGCCGAACCGCCGGCGCACGCCTCCCTCCGCCTACCTTCTCTTCCATCTTCTCTTCTCTTCTCCCCCGCAGCGGTTTCGATCGATTCGGAGGTCCTGATCATCGCGCCTTCTCTCCCTCGATCGCCGCATTCCTTGCACGATCTCTGCCTCTGCGCGCGTCACCATTCTTCTCATCTCACGACGTCTGCCGTTAGACCAATGGCGAGGAACACGCGCTCGGCGGCGACGGAGCGCTTCTACAACCACTTCGCGCCGACTTCGACGCGCGGACTCCCGATCTACCACCAGGCGCCGGCAGCCGGTCCCGACGAGTTCGACGAGTCGGACGTCTGGGGATCGTTCAGCCCGGCGGAGGAGGAGCCGGCCGAGGCGCCCCGGGCACGCAGCACGGTCCCGGCCGCTCGGCCCGGGCGGAAGACGAAGCCGGCGATGGCGGGCAGGGGCGCCGCGCACGGCTCGCTGCCCGTGGCCATCCCGGACTGGTCCAAGATCCTCGGGGGCGAGTACCAGGCGCACCAGGCGCCCGGGGAGTGGGAGCTGGACGACGCGGACGACGAGGACGTCGGCGTTGACGGCGCCAACCTCGTGCCGCCGCATGAGCTGGCGTGGCGGCGCAGGGCCGCCTCCCTCTCGGTCAACGACGGGATGGGGGTCGGCAGGATGCTCAAGGTCCGCGACGCGGTGTGGAAGAAGACGGGCTTCCAGGCCTGACCCCCGGCCTCACGTACTCGGGCATCGGGACGGCGTCGTCGCTACTGCTAGCTAGTTCCGTTTTTGACAGATCGATCAGGGTTAAGTTTGCTAGCTACGACCTACGAACAGCAAGTAATATTTGGTCTTTTTGACAGAGCCTTTTTAACTGTCCCTTTGGCCTGGGGAGAAAGAGAGAGAGGAGCGGATACTGATTCACTGAATGATGATCATTTGTTCTTAGCCTGTTCATCGCTGCTGTGAGCTGTGTGCAGTATTTTTCCAAGAGAACACGCAACTTTTTCTGATTTTTGTTGTTGTGCTGCTCGCAAGGGATCAAATCAGCTGCTAAGCTATATCCATTGTGCTTATAACGGCGAAATGATTTGTCGTGAAGACGACGACGATCAATGGGTGACTTCTTCTTCGAGTGCCTTGTCCTTATCTGCATGCGCGTCAGCACGGGCAGGCACCATCAGTGATTGCTATTTTTCACCAACCACAAAGGCGAATATGCCAAGAGCTGTGCCGCGCCTACTGATTTGACGAAACAACTGTCAGTAGCAGCAAAGCAATACGCGCGCTGGCCAAAAAGTCACGCCAATAATGCCCTGCCACCGAAATTTCTCATCGGTGTACGTTCTTGGCGTGTACAAGTGTATAACACTAAGGCTGGTGCCAATGCATCACCCCACTCTCACCCGTCACGTCAGCTTTTATCCTCACTATCACCCCACTCTCACCTCACTCTCACCCCACGGTGCCAGTGCACGGGCTATAGTGCCAGCTCTCACTTCTCTCTCCTCCCTACCGCCTCCCTACCGCCCCCACTAGCACCGCTATCGCCTCCCTCTCGCCTCCAACGCGGGCTATAGGCGGGCGGTACCGCCCCCTACCGCCGGGCGGTGGAACCACCGCCTGCCGCTACCGTCTCGCCCGCCTACCGCCCCGCTACCGCCTTGCTGCGGGCGGTATCGCCCATGCTATAGCCTGCGTTGGCACCAGCCTAAGACGAATGATTTGTCACTCCCCACTCCCCAGTCACAAGTAGACCACCGTTTGTATTTTCAACATTAGAGCATCTCAACTTCCCCCAAGCACCCCAAAAATCTTTGAGTCGTCGGACCAATATTTTTGCCCAGTTGCCCCTTCATATCCTGTATTTTTTGGCCGAAGTAGGCTAATGTCCCGACTTGCGCTATGAGGCCACACCTAACCCAAGAGGGGGCTAGTAGGGATGCCGGATGGAGCTGAAAAGCTTTTGGGCCAGCATTGTCGCTAGCAAGAGAGGAAAAACTCCATCATTTTGCCCCTTTCCCCGCCCACCCTCACCAGATCGTTGTTGGCACCATCGCTCTCCGCTCCACCATTTCCTGCCGTTGGAAAGGCTGAACCGCCACTGCTACCCTACCTCGATGTCCACCATGCCCCGATCCATTGTACAGATGCGTCTACCCTGACAACAGTTTTGCATCTCCTTCGTGGTTGTCTTGCCGGCGAGGTGTTCGACGATTTTCTTGGGCATCGATTCGGACGACGAGGAGATGGTCGCCACTCTGCTGGAGGAAGAGGTCGATGTTGTTGCCATTGCAGCTGTCGTTGAGCATATGAAGATCATCTCTTGTCTCCTAGGCATGTACGCCCGGGGTTTGAAGCTGCGGCGTGGAGGTTCGATGCCAGGGTGGCACAAGAGCAAGCTAAGGCAAAGGCTGGAGGGTTATTGCATGTTGTACGCCGACTATTTCGCCGATGAGCCATTGCACGACGATGTGGTATTTCAGCGCCGTTTCAGGATGAATCGAAAGCTGTTTATGGAGATTGTGCTGACCGGTAGGGAATTCGACACCAACTTCATTTGCAATCAAGATTGTGTTGGCACAATTGGTTTTTCTCGATCTAGAAATGCACAACTGCTTTGAGGATGCTTGCCTATGGAGCTCCAGGTGATATACGGGTTGACTACATGTGCATGGCCGAGTACGCTACCATTGAGTGCATGTATCGATGCTGTAGAGAAGTGGTGGCAGTGTTTGGAGAACTATACTTGAGATCCCCATCTGCATAAGAAACTGCCCGGATCATGGCATAGAACACGTTGACATGGTTGACATGGTTTCCTGGGATTCTTGGAAGCATCGATTGCATGCATTGGGCATGGAAGAAAACTGTCCATTTCCTTGGTAAGGAATGTACAGAGGTCACGAAGGAGCTTGCAGTGTGGTACTTGAGGCAATCTCATATCATGATATGTGGATTAGGCATGCTTTCTTCGGTATGAGTGGATCTAACAATGACATCAACATGTTGCAATGCTCGAATGTGTTTGCCAACCTTGTTGAAGGCCATTCTCCTCCGGTGAACTATGTGACCAATGGCCACGAGTACACCAACGGATGCTACCTGACGGATGACATCGATCCAAGATGATCAACATTTGTGAACACAATCCCAAGCCCTACCGCAGGAAAAGAGCTTGGTTTTCTCAGTGCAAGAAGGCTTGCAGAATGATATCGAGCGATCATTTGGTGTGCTCCAAGCTCGATTTGCTAGTCTGGTTCCCCGCTCTTACCTTGTCGAAAGATCAGATGTGGGAGATGATTACTTCATGCGTGATCATACAATACATGATCACTGGGAGTGAGCGAGAGCATCTAATGCATGCCAATGAACTGTATTACCGACATGGTCCTCTTGTGAATGTTGATCACTAGGTGTCGGTTGCATTTTTTCCTTCCTCGCCACGCGTCAGGATATCCGAGACTCGATGACTCATCACCAACTGCAAGATGATCTTGTGGATCATTTCTGGATGCATGAAGGAGGGGCCTAGTTTTTGCGTTTCAAAATTTGTGCAATTGTTTATGAGCTTGCTTTGTTGAACTTGTTAATTTTTTTATTTGAAAGTATGATTTATATTTTATTTATGTAACACTATACAATTACAAAACTATGAAGCCAGGATAAGATGTTATCACTATCGCCTCTGAAATGACTTTACCAATGGCACCCCTTCCATATTAGTTGTCGTATATTCGAAAATATCTACCTACTCTCTCCGTCTACAAAAGAATGTCTTAACACTATTGATACGTGCATTTTACAACATCAATATAGATACTTATATGATTAGTTTTGATTGATATTTTCCATGATCAACCATTATTTATGACTTTTTAGTTGATTTATGAGACTTTCTTACAAAATCCCTTTCATTGGTATTTAATTTCAAGGAGGCAGAAAAATGTTCTTTTTCGTATTTTGCTGTTTCAGGGACATTCTAGATGTCTAAAAAACGTGATCAGTTTTTCATTAAGAGGAAGTGTTGGAGATATGCCCAAGAGGCAATAATAAAATGGTTATTATAATATATCTTTGTGTTTATGATAATGTTTACATACCATGCTATAAATGTATTAACCGAAACATTGATACATGTGTGTTATGTGAACAACAAGGAGTACCTAGTAAGCCTCTTGTATAACTAGCTTGTTGATTAATAGATGATCATGGTTTCATGATCATGAACATTGGATGTTATTAATAACAAGGTTATGTCATTATATGAATGATGTAATGGACACACCCAATTAAGCGTAGCATAAGATCACGTCATTAAGTTATTTGCTATAAGCTTTTCAATACATAGTTACCTAGTCCTTTCGACCATGAGATCATGTAAATCACTTATACCGGAAAGGTACTTTGATTACATCAAACGCCACTGCGTAAATGGGTGGTTATAAAGGTGGGATTAAGTATCCGGAAAGTATGAGTTGAGGCATATGGATCAACAAAGGATTTGTCCATCCCGATGACGGATAGATATACTCTGGGCCCTCTCGGTGGAATGTCGTCTAAATAGCTTGCAAGCATATGAATGGTTCATAAGAGACCACATACCACGGTACGAGTAAAGAGTACTTGTCAGGAGACGAGGTTGAACAAGGTATAGAGATACCGATGATCAAACCTCGGACAAGTAAAATATCGCGTGACAAAGGGAATTGGTATCGTATGTGAATGGTTCATTCGATCACTAAGTCATCGTTGAATATGTGGGAGCCATTATGGATCTCCAGATCCCGCTATTGGTTATTGGTCGGAGAGAGGTCTCAACCATGTCTACATAGTTCACGAACCGTAGGGTGACACACTTAAGGTTTGATGTCGTTTAAGTAGATATGGAATAAGGAATGGAGTTCGAAGTTTTGTTCGGAGTCTCGGATGGGATCCAGGACATCACGAGGAGGTCCGGAATGGTCCGGAGAATAAGATTCATATATAGGAAGTCATATTCCAAGTTTGGAAATGATCCGGTGCATTTATGGCAGGTTCTAGAAACTTCTAGAAAAGTCCGGAAGAAATCAAAATGGAAAGTGGAGTCCCCTAAAAGGTGGAGTCCCAGGTGGACTCCACCATAGGTGGCCGGCCACCCCACCCAAAGGAAAGGTGGGAGTCCCACCTTGGGTAGGACTCCCTCCTTGAGTAGGTTTCCCACCTATGGGAGGTTTTGTTGTTGGGGTCTTATTCGAAGACTTGGACTACAACTCTTGGGGATTTCCACCTATATAATGAGGAGAAGCGGGAGGGGGCAGCCACTCTTGGCCGCACCACCTAGGGCTGCCCGTGGCCGGCGCCCTAGCCACCCCCTCTCCCCAAACCCTAGCCACTCCTCTTCCACATAATACTCCCGCAGCGCATAGGCGAAGCCCTGCCGGAGTTCTCCACCACCACCGCCACCACGCCGTCGTGCTGCCGGGATTCCGAGGAGGATCTACTACTTCCGCTGCCCGCTGAAACGGGGAGAAGGACGTCGTCATCAACACCGAATGTGTGACCGAGTACGGAGGTGCTGCCCGATTGTGGCACCGTCAAGATCTTCTACGCGCTTTTGAAAGCGGCAAGTGATCGTCTACCGCAGCAACGAGAGCCTCCTCTTGTAGGCTTTGGAAATCTTCAAGGGTTAGTCTCGTTCATCCCCTCGTTGCTCCCGTCTTCTAGATTGCATCTTGGCTTGGATTGCGTTCTCGCGGTAGGAAATTTTTTGTTTTCTATGCTACGAATCCATACAGTGGTATTAGAGCCGTGTCTATGCATAGATGGTTGCACGAGTAGAACACAATTGTTTTGTGGGCGTTGATGCTTTGTTGTCTTTAGTTCGAGTACTTTGCATCTTTGTGGCATGGTGGGATGAAGCGGCTCGGGCTAACTTTACATGACCGCGTTCATGAGACTTGCTCCACGTTCGACATGCAACTTGTATTGCATAAGTGGCTTTGCGGGTGTCTGTCTCTCCCACCATAGTGAAGATTCAATTTACTCTTTCTATTGACAACACTAGTATCACCGTTGTGGTTCATGTTCGTAGGTAGATTGGATCTTACTCGAAAACCCTAAACCACGTAAAATATGCAAACCAAATTAGAGACATCTAACTTGTTTTTGCAGGGTTTGGTGATGTGATATGGCCATGATGTGATGATGAATATGTATGAGATGATCATTATTGTATTGTGGCAACCGGCAGGAGCCTTATGGTTGTCTTTAAATTTCATGTTGAGTAGTATTTCAAAGTAGTTGTAATAGTTGCTACATGAGGTGAACAACCATGAAGATGGCGCCATGGACCTTGACGCTACGCCGACGATGATGGAGATCATGCCCGTTGATGATGGAGATCATGTCCGTGCTTTGGAGATGAAGATCGAAGGGCAAAGACTAAAGGGCCATATCATATCACATATGAATTGCATGTGATGTTAATCCTTTATGAATCTTATTTTGCTTAGAACGCGACGGTAGCATTATAAGATGATCCCTCACATTAATATCAAGATAATAAATTGTTCTCCCCTCGTATGCACCGTTGCACAGTTCGTCGTTTCGAAGCATCTCGTGATGATCGGATGTGATAGACTCAACGTTCACATACAACGGGTGTAAGCCATGTTGCACACGCGAAATACTTGGTTTTGCTTGACGAGCCTAGCATGTACAGACATGGCCTCGGGACAACGGAAACCGAAAGGTTGAACACGAGTCATATGGATGATATGATCAACATGTTGATGTTCACCATTGAAGCTACATCATCTCACGTGATGATCGGTTTTGGTGTAGTGGATGTGGATCGTGTACCACTTAACAACTATGAGGGATGTTGTATTAAGTGGGAGTTCATTAGTAATTAGATTAAAACATGAACTAATTATCATAAACATAGTCTGAGTAGTATTTTGAATTAATTTTGTAGTATTGGCATCCGTTTTCTACCATGCGCTAGTCTTATAATTGAGATAGAAATACTGTTAAAAATCTGACAAGAAACTTTACGAACTGGTACCGTATTGTTAAAAAATCAAGAAATGATTAATTCCTATTGCAAACTTTTAGTAAATCTCTCATTGTTGATTCAAAGAGCTATGTTTTCAATTAGTACCTAAAGTTATCTTGTCTCCATGAAACTTGAAGTTCAAATCTGTTTGAAAAAGTAAGGAGCTGAAAAATTTAGTTTTCAGAAATAATCAAGGTATAAGATATATGTGATATCTAAGACCTTATTGCAAGATGATAGAATATATTTTGGTGAGACTACATAAACTCATAAGTTTTATGGGAATGTACGAAGGTTGAAGACGCAAAGCGTCCCAATCCTCCAACTATTGGGGCACTAACTATATTCGCATATCCATGAAGTGATCTTCCTTAGTATGCACCGTTGCTAAGACTCGTCGTTTCGAAGCATCTCGTGATGATCGGGTGTTATAGATTCTACGAGTGCATGCAACGGGTGCAAGTCAGATTTGCACATGCGAATACTGAGGTTAAACTTTACGAGCCTAGTATGTACAGACATGGTCTCGAAAAGTCGTCATGATATGATGGATAAAATTATGAGTGAAATTGTTCATCATATTAAAAGGTTACTAATAGTGAAATCCGGAACACTTGTCATATGATGATCAACTTCAAAGTAAGAACCTCAAGGTTATTGGTATTTGACCAACAAACCTAGAAGTTATTGATGTTGAAGTGTTTTTCTGAATAATGAGGAAAGCTAAAAGAGAAACTACAAAAGATTATTGGCAGAAAGAAAGAAAAGACTAGAAAGTCTAGCTCAGGTGTATATAAATGATATACATGTTATGGATGTATTCCTTGTTTGGTCACATAATGAAGTTCTTGGGTATTTGTACCAGATTGGTTGGTATGAGATGTCATACAATACAACGCAATACAAGAATACGATGGCCTAAGTGACTAATAAGGAATATGGTAATAATGCACGTCTCGAATATAATAAAGTGTTATCATGTTTGTCATTGGCATTCTACCTAGCCCTTAGAATTTATAATAAAGAACTTAATAATTGTTATTTTGCTCTGGTCAAATAAAAACAATGAGTTGTTCAAATTATGACATTACTCCATGTACGATGGATAAGTTATTATAAATCTTAATGGTGAAACACACACACATAATACTTACGCTAAAATGCCATAAAGGCAAATGATTTGAATTCCACTTATTTGTGGAACCGCCATTTAGGTCATGTTAGAAAGGAACGCATGAAATTATCTTTGTTATCAAGATTATGATAGCATGTCGCTTCAGAAATTATGATCAAGATTATGATAGCATGTCGCTTCAGAAATTATCTTTGTTATCGTTTACCTACTCGAGGGCGAGTAGGAACCAAGCTTGGGGATGCTTGATACGTCCCAAACGTATCTATAATTTCTTATGTTCCATGCTACTTTTATGATGATACTCACATGTTTTATATACATTATATGTAATTATTATGAATTTTCCGGCACTAACCTATTGACGAGATGCCGAAGAGTCAGTTGCTGTTTTCTGCTGTTTTTGGTTTCAGAAATCCTAGTAAGGAAATATTCTCGGAATTGGACGAAATCAACGCCTAGGGGCCTATTTTTCCACGAAGCTTCCAGAAGACCGGAGGGGAGACGAAGTGGGGCCACGGGGCGCCGCCACACTAGGGTGGCGCGGCCTAGAGGGGGCCCGCGCGGCCCTAGCGTGTGGGGCCCCCGTGACTCTCCCGACTCCGCCCTTCCGCCTACTTAAAGCCTCCATCGCGAAACCCCCAGTACCGAGAGCCACGATATGGAAAACCTTCCAGAGACGCAGCCGCCGCCAATTCCATCTCGGGGGATTCAGGAGATCTCCTCCGGCACCCTGCCGGAGAGGGGAATCATCTCCCGGAGGACTCTTCATCGCCATGATCGCCTCCGGATTGATGTGTGAGTAGTTCACCCCTGGACCATGGGTCCATAGCACTAGATGGTCGTCTTCTCCTAATTGTGCTATCATGCTCGATCTTGTGAGCTGCCTATCATGATCAAGATCGTTTCTTTGTAATCCTACATGTTGTGTTTGTTGCGATCCGATGGATATTGAATACTATGTCAAGTTGATTATCAATCTATCATATATGTTGTTTATGTTCTTGCATGCTCTCCGTTGCTAGTAGAGACTCTGGCCAAGTTGATACTTGTGACTCCAAGAGGGAGTATTTATGCTCGATAGTGGGTTCATGCCTCCATTAAACCTGGGACAGTGACAGAAAGTTCTAAGGTTGTGGATGTGCTGTTGCCACTAGGGATAAAACAACGATGCTTTGTCTAAGGATATTTGTGTTGATTACATTACGCACCATACTTAATGCAATTGTCTGTTGCTTGCAACTTAATACCGGAAGGGGTTCGGATGATAACCTGAAAGTGGACTTTTTAGGCATAGATGCATGCTGGATGGCGGTCTATGTACTTTGTCATAATGCCCTGATTAAATCTCATAGTACTCATCATGATATATGTATGTGCATTGTTGTGCCTTCTTTATTTGTCAATTGCCCAACTGTAATTTGTTCACCCAACATGCTATTTATCTTATGGGAGAGACACCGCTAGTGAACTGTGGACCCCGGTCTATTCTTTACATCTGAAATACAATCTACTGCAATACTTGTTCTTTACTGTTCTTCGCAAACAATCATCTTCCACACAATACGGTTAATCCTTTGTTCACAGCAAGCCGGTGAGATTGACAACCTCACTGTTACGTTGGGGCAAAGTACTTTGGTTGTGTTGTGCAGGTTCCACGTTGGCGCCGGAATCCCTGGTGTTGCGCCGCACTACACTTCGCCGCCATCAACCTTCAACGTGCTTCTTGGCTCCTCCTGGTTCGATAAACCTTGGTTTCTTTCTGAGGGAAAACTTGCTACTGTCTGCATCACACCTTCCTCTTGGGGTTCCCAACGGACGTGTGTTAATTGCACGCATCAAGCGCTGAGACATATTTGTAATACTTTATGTAGATGACATATCATTGATTATAAATAATGTAATTATTGATTAAAAAGGTTTCATTGAGAATTAAACTTCAATGAAAGGATATGAACTGAAACATATTTAGTGTCAAGATCTATGAAGATGGATTGAAACACATTAAAAAGTTTAAGTTAAAAAGTACATAGAATGAATATTGAAGTAGTTCAATATAAATAAAGTGTTCTTTTCATGTGAAGGTTTTACAAGACTTGAGTGTGTCTGACACTCAATGAGTAAAAACACATGAGTGATTTTAGATCACGAATAATATGTACAATATCAGATGTCCTGTGCTCTAAATGGTTAGGAGCATATACCAGAATGATTCATGTGATGATCATTGAAAAACAGTGAGAATATTCTTGAGTACTTAAGAAGAACCAAGGATATATATATAGTTTTGTATGGAGAAATGACAAACAAATCGCTGTAAGATGTTGCACCGATATTTGTTTTGTCACATATAAAAATAAAATTTCAATCTCAAATTAGACTAAGTGTTGTTTAAAAGGTAGCACAATGAGCTAGAAGTTGTCTATGCTAGATTTAGAAGAGTTCTAAATATTGTGACGGATTCTACAAACGAAGGCAGAGTATGTCATTGTTTTGACAATGACTAAGGATGTTAAGTCAAGAGGTTCTTTGAGAACTTGGTGTAGTTCCGATAGTGTCAGAACTTTGAAGCTATATTGTGTATGACAATATTAGTGACATATTTCAGACCGCGGAATTAAGGTTCCACCAGAAGACCAAACATATTTGATGCCGACTCATTTAGAAAATGAGTGATGCGTTGAGACGCAAATGAATTGCAAAATACATACGTTTCTGAGCATGTCAGATCCGTTGACTAATACTTCTCCCGTGAGCAAAACATGATAAAGCACCGGAAGGCCAAGGTGTTATATCTTTACATATGTAAACTAGATTATTGACTCTAGTGCAAGTGGGAGACTGTTGGAGATATGCCCAAGAGGCAATAATAAAATGGTTATTATAATATATCTTTGTGTTTATGATAATGTTTACATACCATGCTATAATTGTATTAACCGAAACATTGATACATGTGTGTTATGTGAACAACAAGGAGTCCCTAGTAAGCCTCTTGTATAACTAGCTTGTTGATTAATAGATGATCATGGTTTCGTGATCATGAACATTGGATGTTATTAATAACAAGGTTATGTCATTATATGAATGATGTAATGGACACACCCAATTAAGCGTAGCATAAGATCACATCATTAAGTTATTTGCTATAAGCTTTTCGATACATAGTTACCTAGTCCTTTCGACCATGAGATCATGTAAATCACTTATACCGGAAAGGTAATTTGGTTACATCAAACGCCACTGCGTAAATGGGTGGTTATAAAGGTGGGATTAAGTATCCGGAAAGTATGAGTTGAGGCATATGGATCAACAGTGGGATTTGTTCATCCCGATGACGGATAGATATACTCTGGGCCCTCTCGGTGGAATGTCGTCTAAATAGCTTGCAAGCATATGAATGGTTCATAAGAGACCACATACCACGGTATGAGTAAAGAGTACTTGTCAGGAGACGAGGTTGAACAAGGTATAGAGATACCGATGATCAAACCTCGGACAAGTAAAATATCGCTTGACAAAGGGAATTGGTATCGTATGTGAATGGTTCATTCGATCACTAAGTCATCGTTGAATATGTGGGAGCCATTATGGATCTCCAGATCCCGCTATTGGTTATTGGTCGGAGAGAGGTCTCAACCATGTCTACATAGTTCGCGAACCGTAGGGTGAGACACTTAAGGTTTGATGTCGTTTAAGTAGATATGGAATAAGGAATGGAGTTCGAAGTTTTGTTCGGAGTCTCGGATGGGATCTAGGACATCACGAGGAGGTCCGGAATGGTCCGGAGAATAAGATTCATATATAGGAAGTCATATTCCAAGTTTGGAAATGATCCAGTGCATTTATGGCAGGTTCTAGAAAGTTCTAGAAAAGTCCGGGAGAAATCAACATGGAAAGTGGAGTCCCGGAGGGACTCCACCTTGCATGGCCAGCCAAACCCTAAAGGGTGGAGTCCCAGGTGGACTCCACCATAGGTGGCCGGCCACCCCACCCAAAGGAAAGGTGGGAGTCCCACCTTGGGTAGGACTCCCTCCTTGAGTAGGTTTCCCACCTATGGGAGCTTTTGTTGTTGGGGTCTTATTCGAAGACTTGGACTACAACTCTTGGGGATTTCCACCTATATAATGAGGAGAAGAGGGAGGGGGCAGCCACTCTTGGCCGCACCACCTAGGGCTGCCCGTGGCCGGCGCCCTAGCCACCCCCTCTCCCCAAACCCTAGCCTCTCCTCCTCCACATAATACTCCCGCAGCGCATAGGCGAAGCCCTGCCGGAGTTCTCCACCACCACCGCCACCACGCCGTCGTGCTGCCGGGATTCCGAGGAGGATCTACTACTTCCGCTGCCCGCTGGAACGGGGAGAAGGACGTCGTCATCAACACCGAACGTGTGACCGAGTACGGAGGTGCTGCCCGATTGTGGCACCGTCAAGATCTTCTACGCGCTTTTGAAAGCGGCAAGTGATCGTCTACCGCAACAACGAGAGCCTCCTCTTGTAGGCTTTGGAAATCTTCAAGGGTTAGTCTCGTTCATCCCCTCGTTGCTCCCGTCTTCTAGATTGCATCTTGGCTTGGATTGCGTTCTCGCAGTAGGAATTTTTTTGTTTTCTATGCTACGAATCCATACAGGAAGACCGTAGGCCAAATAAGTACGAGAGGGGAGCTGCGAGGGCCAAATGAGCCCAGGTGGCATGCCCCCTCTACTGGGCGCGCCACCTAGGTCCATTTGCACCTCGGGCACCGTCTTGACCCCTCCTTTTGACATTACCTCCATCACGCTAGAAAACCTACATCATAATTTTTCTGAGATTTACAGAAGTGTCGGCAGAGGCGGAAGTCCTCTCCTACTCCTGGAGAGGGCAAATCCTGCAACACCGGAGCCTCCGGTTTGGGGGAAATCGACGGCATCGTCACCACCACTCCTCCTTGGCGTAGGGGGAGGCCTCTTCATCAACATCTCTACCAGCACCATCATCATCACCATCTCCATCTCCGAGATTCACTTCATCCACCCTCATAGTTTGCGATTGATTGAACCCTGGATATCGTTTAAGTGCTCTTTTTGCATGATTGTGATTGACAACTTGTCTTTATTTGTTTGAGAGATTATACTTTCAGATTGTGGTGTAATCCATATGCCTCTGATCCATACCATGTTTGTAACTTGTGAGTAGATCCCCATTTTCCTAAGGGCATGGGATGAATTGGCTATAATTTTCATATAATATGCAGTGAGTATTTGGTTAAGTTTTTATCATTTATGTGGTTCTATAATGGTTTTTTACGATCACCGACTACATATTACTTCAGCTATATGGGTTCATAGGGCTGCAATTTTATGTAATGATACAAATCATTTTCCAATACTTTGAGTTGCATTAGAGGGTTTAAGTCGGGGACAGTTGGGGACCAATGAACTAACTGCTATGGTGGGACATTTATGTCTTAATGATTCATATACTTGCTCATAAAAATGGCTCTAGGATCCATTATAAGGTGTGTATTTGCATATATCTATGGCTGCACCTAGTTTAGGCTCCGCCTTTGACATGATATTCACCATATTGTGTAAAAATCTAAATGCTAAGTAAATCCATGATGCTCTTGGAAATGCTTGTTACATATAAGTTCACACACACACTTCAGCTTGTCTTCTTGCTGCACAGAGAATTGGGCTTTCTCTCATTGAGACCATTTACTTATTGCTATTTATTTTTACACTTTATTTTTATTATAAACTACACACCCAAAACATCAAATCACTTTATCTTACACTTTACTTGTCAAACTTACTAACTAATACCTTCAGTTTCTTGTGGGTTCGACAATCTTTCTTATTAGAAAATTACTACAATTAATCTCCAACACTTGAGAACCATCAACTGTCAAAAAAACATGCATGTATACGTATTAATTTAACAAAGTTGAGACATCATTTTACGAACGGAGGGAGTAAAAAATGTCTAGATACATTTCAAATCAGGTCATTTTAGTATTTTCTCCCCACTTCCGATAAACTGGCTTAGCATTTTGGAATCCTTCGCCTATTCTGAACCCAAGGACTCGGATTTGAACAAAACAGAGCTAAACCTAACCTAGCCACTCAGTTAGCAAGGCGCTAAGGCAATTTACCTTTCTACGTGGCGAGTTAATTTACTAGTCGCGCTGGCCAATAATTGATCGACTATGCATGATAGATAACCAATCAATTATCGTACTTGCTAGCTGACTGTGATTTACGGATAAGATCGTCAAGGCCCCGCATCCATCGTGCATATGTTAGCACGGAGTATGCGTCTTGCATCTGTGGCCGAGTCACGCCTCCAATTTGTGTCGACTGAACGACGAGACGTCCCACGGGCCACGGCACTGAAAAGAACTGCAACACATATATCTGCAGCTCGATCGGTACTGCATCCTCGTTTCATTGCACAACTTTACAGCAGCTTTTTTTTAACCAAGGTACGTACATCGGACATATTTCTTAAAACTTCAAATATATATCAAAAAGTAAAGCAAGATTCATGCACATATATGTACTACTACTTGAAGTTTAACTTAAAATTCTAATAATGCCATTTTTACACAAAGTCACTAATTGTCATAATGTACCGAACATATATAGGATAAGTTTCAACTTGATATATACATTTGTGATTTTTCCGTAACTTTGTTTCCTTTTTTTAGTAACTTCGAAAAACATGTTTTTGGTAAGGTTCTAAAAAAAATGTGTACAATAAAACCCAAGTTCATTCAGAGTTTTGACGCAGCTTCAGTGACTTCATTTAACCAATTCTGACGGTGACTTCCCCCAAGATGACCCATTAATACTTGATCGGACGAACAAGAGGGACTGGAGGCAAAAGTACAACACTTGGCCATCTTTGAATTTAAAATGCTTCTTATTCTCAAACTGTGTGCTTAAATAGGCTCAATTTTCCTAGAATGGATCATACAACATAAAAAAGTTAGTGGAATATTTTCAAATTTTCTAAAAATGTTCAAATTTTCAGTTTAAAATTTTGGATAGAAACTTAAAATGCTTCTTATTAACGAATTGTTTGCTCAAACCACTGTTCAAAAAAAAAGCCAATTCAGCGATTAATTGGCCAATTAATCGCTACTCGATGGATCACTGATTAGCTGATTAACTCTAATCACCAACCGACCGATTTGACATCGATAAGAGATTTCCTCAACATTGGCTCAAACTTACCCACAATGGATAATACACACTATTTTTTTAGTTTTTCTAGAAATTTTGAATTTTGAGTTCTAAATTCAGACATTAACTTAAAATGCTACTTCTTCACAAATCGTATGCTCAAATAGGCTGAAACTTTCCCGTAATGGATAATACAATGTATACGATTTATTGGTACATTTTCAATTTTTTGGGAAGTTTGAATTTTGAACCATTTCTAGCCTTTGGAACACTTTAATAGGATTTCAGCAACATTTTTGCATTATTTTCAGTTTCTTTCTTACAAAAGCTCCAAATAACAATAGGCATCATGTGACTATAGCAAGACAAAGCCATATGCATATTGCCAATCGTTGACAACTCGCAGGTAAAACCAAGAAAAAGCATAGTATAGTCTCACAACATTCCAAGCACTTAACATTTGAAGTCGATTGCATGTCATTCAGATTTTATTGCTACAAGTGGCACTGAACAAAAGACTAAAATTAGCACCCCAAAATACACTTAGGCCTCACCACTTGTAGACGTTGGCCTCAAAATACTATAGTAAGCTCCAAAAGTACCATGCGGCCAACATCTAGACACTATAACAAATTTCCATCATAAACATTACCACAATCACAAGTAGGAGTCAAAATGGTGGATGTTCTTACTGTTTTTTGAAAGATACGGGAAGAAGGCAGGGGCGAGAGGAGGAAGAAGAGGCCAGGTGCCGCGCGATTCCCATCCAGGGACATGTCGGCTAAAAGATGGCCGAAAGGCATTTCGGTGTGCGGATGGACAAAAGGTGCCCTGCCATGGCCGACCGGCCTATCAGCCGACAGGCGGGATAATGGACGCGACTTGGTTGGCTAACGGTTGGCCACAAAGAGTGGTTGGTGTCCTGTTAGCCAAAAGGGCCCTATCGTCCAACAGATGGCAAAGGCCATATTATTTTTTGGAAAATCTATGATTTGCGTAATATTTTTGGATTTAAATATAAAAAAAATATTTTTAGCAATTATTGGGCCATATTTGGGAGCGACGGATGAGGAAGGAGCTTCAGGCAGGATGCCTCTCGCGTCGAACGACAAATATGTGCTCCCGAATTCGATGTCGTTGTACGGTCTAGACACAATAAAAATTAGCTCTAGCGGTTAGGCCACAATGAAACTTCAGGACTTGATCCTTAATTACTTTATAAGACAACTTTTACTATGGTTGGGGAATTTACGAGCCATTCAAGCTTGTTAATCTAACGGTGGAAAAAAAAGGTAGCACTGAAAAGTACTGAAAATCAAGTACTGAAAAGTAGAGGAATTATTTCTTTATTTTAATTCAATAGAGGGTAGTTTGGTAATTTGCGTTCTTCCCGCGTCGCCGCTCTATCCCATCGCGCCATGGATGTGGCCGCCGACTGTCGCCGCCCTGTTGCCCGCGTCCTCTTCTCCCCTCCCACTGCCACCCCCTCCCCGCCGGCATAATGCTTCGCCGCCCGTCCGCGCTCGCTGACCAAAATCATCCCTAATCCCTGCAAAAAAATCCCCTTTCCATTTCCAGCCGCCCTCTCCGGCACCGCGCTGGCCGGCTGCCGCGCCGTGCGACGCCTTGATTCTTCGCCCAGTATGACGTGCTCCACTAGCGCCTAACCGTCCGCTAGATGCTCGGCTTATGCGGCATGCTGCGGCTCCCCACCCTCGCCTCCAACTCGGCCAAGCTCGCGGCCACCAAGGCCTTGATGCTGAGATCGTCCTAGGAGCGTGCGCGACACCATCGTGGGCAACGCGTTCGTGCGCGGCGTGTCTGGTGGCGAGAGGAACCGCGTGATTATCGGACACGAGCTGCTGGGGACCGAACCTGTTTGGTCCTCGACGAGACCACCTCCGACTCCGCCGCATCCCGCCTCGTCTCCACGCTGTCGGCGATGTCACGCAAGGGACGCACGGTGTTGCTGTCTGTGCAGCTGCCGTCCAGCCGCGTGTACCGGATGTTCGACTTCGTACTGCTGCTCGCCGAGGGGAGCCACCTCGCCGCTGGCGTGAGCTCCGATTGAGCGCTCCAGGCCGGACCTGCGGTGGTCCAACAGGCGGCTGCGCGGCTTCGTGCAGCACGGCAAGCTTGACGTCAACTGTAGAGGTCGGTGTCTCCAGCTGCCGTGTCTCAACGAAGATCAAGGTTGCTGCTCAAGCTTCCATCAACATTATGTTCTTAACCTTCTCTTCCAAGCCCGACACTCCTCTCTGCCATCTCACCAGTGAGCATTACCTCAGTACCTGACCTGTTTAGAGTGTCTATCATGGCACATTGAGTGGATCCCCTTACTGTCCAGTCCACTGCTCACAATTGGTGCTCTCGAACTTGCACATTCAGTACCTGTTTCGATGCACTCATTTGAACATGAATTTATAAAAGGAATTCTCAAAATTGTAAATACTATGCAGCATCAAGTCCTCCTTAATAGTTTACCCTGGCTAACAGGCTTTTCGATCTTTAGCGCTAGTTGTAGCAGCAACAGAGTAGTCGCCTGTTCTAGATCAAATCAATGCCTTTTTTGTTTCCAGAGGATGTGCTCGTACAGAGTTTTAGTTTTCGTCAGTCAGCTGTCTAGTATCTGTTAGCAACAGTTATAATTAGGTGTGTAGTTTAGGAAAAAAACTGTGCTCAAAATTACTGATGAGCTACGTACCATATCACAAAAAGTCAAAGCAACTTCAGATACTATGATTAGTTGCTATGGAATACATTCGCTGCACATTCTGTAATCTGTAGTTTCACTAATACACTGCAATTCAGTGACTTCATTTTATTGCCCTCCGCAAAATATCATACTGGTTCGCATCTGTTGTTTATATCGTCTCTCTGAAATTCATCGACTTTATAGTTGCTTATAATATACCACTCTTTGTATTTGCATAATTGTTCAGATCTGTTTTTCCTTTGCTTGATGTCTAGGTAGTATTCAGTAGTAGGTTCAAAGGCATGTGCAGGTTCTCCATTAATTTGTGTTGCACTTATTAAAGCTCAAACAGTTACGAATTCTATCTGCTAATGAAGCTCAGTCCAGGAGCACATTAGTTGCATTTTGTTCAATGGTTTTTAAATACGCTCTGAGTTCTTATCTTTTGTCATCGCTCGGGCCTCGATGAAGGGGAATTTTTAGTATGATCGGGATGCTATTGTGCACACCTCGATGGTTTCCATTGATCAATATATATACACATCATTACAACTTGTGTTACAAGAAAGGATTAGGTCGGTTGTATCTCAACCGGTGATCTAGATGAATCTCAACTCCTACAGGTATCTAACAGGTACAAGTTTAACAAGTATAAATCGATGACAAAGACACGTTACTGTCTAAGGACCTATCAAGAACAAACAGCTTTAGGGAAAATGAAGTGCACATATCTGCACATCCATCCGACAAGTTCACCGGTTGAACCATCCTTCATTCATCCTACTACTGCATCATCGACCAATGACATCTCTGCAAGCAAGCAAATGTGACTCCTCTAAATACGACAAGAAGCCTTCTTTAATTATCCAAGACAGTATCTCGTGTTCTTCCAAGTTTTAGGAAGCCCCTTAAGCCTTTGTTGTGTCACTATTTGGACAAGTTCAGACATTGGTGGCCTGAATTCTAGCTCATGCTGCAAAGAAAATTTCAGATAAGCCACACACAGCCCATCTTTCTGTAATGGTGATCTCAGATAAAAGATCAAACCGTGTTACCTGAAAAGAGGCTAATAACATCAGCAAAACAGAAACACTTAGATATACTACCCTGTCTCTTATGCTGAAACTTATAGACCTGAAGTTGTTGTTTACTAGTTCCTTGCTCTATGATTCAAAGCACTCTGGTTCAGTTAGTAGATCACATATATAAGCTATGAGATGAGAGATTCCTCTATATACACGTGCTGAAAACTCATCTGGTGCCACAGTACTTACCAACACTGTTGGTCTGCTACCACAGAATAGCTATATTCACTTTCTAAAGAATAAAACTGAATATGAAGTGACACTAATAATACACCTGGTCGTAGCTCACTTAAAGATGTTTATCCCGTACCTTTCTCTCCTTTAATGGATATATTTCAGAACTACACCTGACATTCACTATCCATCTTGATCATCTAAAGAGGATTTTTCTAAAAAAATCTGAAGAGGATTATAAGAATCTAAAGCAGTTTCCGCAGTTGTATATGCTTCAGGTGATAAGAACAAATGCTGTGCAGAAATTGTTGCATAAACACCTCATTATGATATAACTGAATTCACAGGGTTCAGTTCTTTGACTTTTGCCATATTCTCTGATAAGAAACATCAAGCAATCACATTTTAGAGAAGGGTCTGCTGCTACTCTTTATCGAATAGTTTGCCCTATGTTAGCGAGGACAAGAAACTCGATTGGTTTGGTCGGCTAGTAATCAGCCTTTACTTGTGATATTTCCTGTACTTTGATATGATTAAATTCCAGGTAGTTCAGGCCGTTCTAAGTTCTATTTCCTAACATCAGGACCTAGACCATTGCATACATAGCACAAAGAAATTGTTAACCCGGTAGTCAAGAAACAAGGTCATGCTGATTTTACCTTGGCTGTGTTTGAGGTGCTCTGCACTGCGAAGGTGGAGATCACCACCGCAGAGGTGGTGGTGGACTGCAGGGAGGATGCCGGCGCAGGGGTCGGAGTGGGAGATTCTAGGGGGTGCTGATGCAATGCACCTGGAGAAAGGTGCTAGCTACTGGGTGAGGTGAGGCGACGTCCCGGAGGACGGGGGCGAGCAGGCGAGGCTGGCGACTTGCTAGGCGAGGCGGGCGCGGTGTACGAATGGAGTGTTGGGGAGGAGATCTGATTCCGCTGCGCGTCCGGCGAGCGGATGCGGCGGCAGTGTGGCAGGGGCAGAGGATTGCGGCGGCGCGGGACTCAGATCGTGGAATCAGTTAGTGCTCTCACGAGCGACCGATCGTGCATGTGGGTTAGGCTCAGGAAATTACCACAATACCCATGCTTAGTTAATTTAAAACTTATTATAATTATTTGGCAGATCGGACGGACAAAATAAATTAGACCAATAGGACTCGGTAGTACTTGGAAGTACTCTCCAATCACCATAACATAACTCACTTTATAATACTCCATCCGTCACATTAAATTGTTTTAACTTTATTTAAATTTAAATATATCTAGACAATAGATATGTCTAAATTTTAATAAAATTAAGATAAATTTTATGAGACGAGGAAGTAATAAAGAAATGAAAAGCCGTCATTGTTGAACGATGCGAACAAGGGTTTGAACTCAAACAAACACGGTTTGACTGTGACTGGATGTCCCACCGACTCCAAAACCGAACCGACCTATCACTGCCGGCCCTTGGTAAAATAAATCTATCCCCTGCAGACTGCAGTGTCCTCGCACGGCACGCCATATGAACAAAATCTCTTCTCTGCTGCTGCTTGTTCTGATCGCCCACGAGAGCTCCCGCCTAGCTCGCTGCTGCTTGTTGCGTTTGTCGGAGGTTGGAATTAGCCGTCGGCGAAGATGATCGAGGTGGTGCTGAACGACCGGCTGGGGAAGAAGGTGCGCGTCAAGTGCAACGAGGACGACACGATCGGCGACCTCAAGAAGCTGGTGGCAGCGCAGACGGGGACGCGCGCCGACAAGATCCGCATCCAGAAGTGGTACAACGTCTACAAGGACCACATCACCCTCGCCGACTACGAGATCCACGACGGCATGGGCCTCGAGCTCTACTACAACTAGCGATCGATCGAGAGTAACTTGTGTGTGTGTATCTACTCGATCTCCGCCTAGTCTTTCTTTTTGCCGATTGAATTCTCTTATTATGATGCAGCAGGGTGATTTTGCTGTATATATGTGACTTAAAGTGTGATACTATCTCGTTCTGTTACGATCTGAAAGGTATTATGGAGTGAATTTATGTTGATGTATCGATATCCTGATCAGACTCGTGTTCTCAAATATCCCGACTTGTTTTTCCTTCTTGACTTGGCCTTTTATGTTCGTTGTTGTTCTGTCTGAAACTCTGGTCAGTAGGCTGAGCAAGCATTTAGGATGTGCGTATGCGGAGTAATGAAAATTGTTATTCTTAAAACGAAAGTCAGGATTGTATGTTTTCTTTTCCGCATTTTGCTAAACCTTTTCTTAAATAATAGTTTGAGACAAAATTTGCCTCCTTTCCTTGTGTAAACGGGGAGGAGCTCCGCAAAATAAGGCGGTGATCTCTCCAGTCTGACGATGCACCCAAAATTCTGCCCTGTTAGCCCAGCGAAGGGAACTAGAACTACTATAGCTTAGGGCCGAGATGCAAAGAAAACAAGAGGTGTCAGAGCAAGGTTGTGAAGTTACACGTAGTTCTACGGATGCCTTGAGTTCGTCCAGTAGCTACTGTCATCGCTGAGGCCCGAGGTACGAGAATATTGGATTGTGGGCAGCCTGAAAGTGCCAAACTGGCGATTAACATTTTTCAACAGTGGCGCTTAATTACTTAATCAAACAATTACACTCGGTCTATGTATAACTAGAATGCACACAGTTGTTCAGAGTCTAAAAATCTTAAAGTAAAAACTGTTAGAGTATATCTCTGTATATTATAGTTTCCCCATATGTTAGGGGGCTTCCTGCATATTTGCACCTGTACATGTACTATATATTGTGGCCTTTAGCCCCCTGATAATACAACACGCATATTGTCTAACATGGTATCAGAGCAGAAATCGATTCTCTAAATTTCCCGGCCGTTCTCTCCATCGCCCGTCCACTTCTCTTCTCTGATCGGAGATCGATCTCCGTCCACCGCCCTCGTCCGGATCGCACGCGGCGCCTTCTCCGCCTGATCCGATCTTCTGGCCTGCTCTGCGCCCAGCCCACCAGTCTGCTCCGGGCGCCTGCTCCGCCTGATTCCCTCCTCGCTGATGGCGCTGGCCTGGTTAGCCTGGCAATTGATACCTTTTGGCTTCTCTTGTGGTTGTTAGATTGTGGCAATTGATTCCCTGCTCTGCTGATTGCGCTCGGCCGCCTTCCGATCCCTGCTGCCTCCGATCTCCCTGCTTAGATTGTGGCTCTCCTGCAGTTGACTTCCGTTTGAAGCAAAAAAAAAAAAAAAAAAAAAGAGAAAAAAAAAGAAAAAAAAGAGCTATGTCTTCCGCTGATCCCGCCTCTTCTTTGGGCCCACCTTCGGTACTTGGTATTTGTCCGCTGCCTCCGTGCATGACTGCTAGCTATTCTTCATCACTGTTTGCGGCCTCTTCACGCGGCTCTGCCCGCGCTTCACCGACTCCGTCTACGTCGGCTCGCCGCTCTATACCGACTTTCGCGGCCTCTTCCCGCGGCTCTGGCCGTGCTTCGCCGATTTTGTCTCCCTCGGCCTGCCGCTCTACATCGACTTTTGCGGCCTCTTCACGCGGCTCTGCCCGCACTTCGCCGACTTCCTCTATGTCGGCCTGCCGCTCTACATCGACTTTCGCGGCCTCTTCACGCGGCTCTGCCCGCGCTTCGCCGACTTCCTCTATGTCGGCCTACCGCTCTACATCGACTTTCGCGGCCTCTTCACGCGGCTATGCTTGCGCTTCGCCGACTTCGTCTATGTCGGCCTGCCGCTCTACATCGACTTTCGCGGCCCCTTCACGTGGTTATGATCGCGCTTTGTCGACTCTTTGTTCATCGGCGTGTTGCTCTTCGTCGCCCCCTTTGGTGGCCTCTGTGCGTGTGGGTGATAGCTCCTCGTTGGCACCTGATTGTACGTCGACCTCTCCAGTCGCGCCCCTCTCTGCGCATGAGATAGCGCAGCTTCACCGCCTGCTTGATGCTTGGGATTCCAGTTTACGTCAGCAGCCTCGCGGTCCGCGTCTCCGCCCTCGTCCTCATTGCACCTACTGTGGCAAGGTTGGCCACACTTCCTCCACCTGCTGGACGCGGGATCCCAGTTTACGTCAGCAGTTTCAGGATCGTCAGCAGGCTGGCTCTTCAGATCTTCTCGCAGCTTGCACTCTCTCGATCGGGACATTCTCGTGGGTCTTTGTGGTCTGCTTCGCTACTGCTGCACTCTTCCTCGCCGGGCGCTGCTGGTTCTGTGGCTGGCTCTTCTGGCACTGCGCGACCACCACTTTCTACACAGTCAGGTACGTCCCCGTGGTATCTGGATTCTGGAGCTTCTTTTCATATGACCTCTGAGTCTTCTATTCTGTCTGCTCTTCGGTCTCTTATTTCTCCTGTCCGTGTTGTCACGGCTGATGGTACCTCTATTCCTGTTTCTAGTAGAGGCACCATTTCTACTCCCTCTTTCTCTGTCCCTGATGTTTCTCATGTTCCTCGCCTTCAGATAAACCTTTTCTCTGCTAGCCAGCTCACCGATTCTGGTTGTCGTGTCATTCTTGACGCTGAGTCTTGTGCGGTTCAGGATCGTCGCACAAAGGCCCTGGTTGGAGCTGGCCCTCGTAGCCGTAAGTCTCCGGGGCTTTGGGAGTTAGACTGGCTTCGTATTCCTTCCGCTGCCACTCCATCTGTCAGTTCTCCTCCGGTTGTCGCCTCTGTCACCGGCTCTTTTCAGCAGTGGCATCATCGTCTTGGTCACCTTTGTGACTCTCGCCTGTCGTCTTTGGTTCATCGTGGCTTTTTGGGGTCTGTCTCTGGAGATGGGTCGTTACACTGTCAGGGTTGTAGGTTAGGCAAACAGATTCAGCTTCCCTATCCTACTAGTGTGTCTGTCTCTCAGCGACCGTTCGATTTAGTCCATTCAGATGTTTGGGGTCCGGCTCCCTTCGCTTCGAAAGGGGGCCATCGATACTATACCTTATTCATTGATGATTTTTCACGATACACCTGGGTGTTTTTCATGCACTCTCGCAGTGAGGTGCTCTCTATTTATCAGCGTTTTGCGGCCATGGTCCGCACTCAGTATTCCTCACCCATTCGCGTGTTGCGTGCTGATTCTGCTGGTGAGTATATCTCCCAACACCTTCGTGGTGTCCTTGCTGAGGATGGTACCCTCGCTCAGTTTTCTTGTCCCGGCGCGCATGCTCAAAATGGTGTCGCCGAGCGTAAGCATCGTCATCTTCTTGAGACCACCCGTGCTATAATGATTGCTTCTTCTCTTCCGCCACATTTCTGGGCTAAGGCTGTTGCTACATCGGCCCACCTCATTAACATTCAGCCTTCCGCTGCTCTACAGGGTGGCATTCCTCTCGAGCGTCTCTCTGGTGCTTCTCCAGACTACTCGACTCTCCGTTCATTTGGTTGCGTCTGCTATGTCCTTCTGCCTCCTCGCGAACGCACCAAACTGACCGCTCAGTCTGTTGAGTGTGTTTTTGTCGGATACAGTGATGAGCATAGGGGCTATCGTTGTTGGGACCCCGTTGGTCGTCGGATGCGCATCTCTCGTGACGTCACGTTTGATGAGACGCGTCCCTTCTATCCTCGCCCCACCTTGGGTACTTACCCGGTGGATGATATTTCTTTTCTTCTTTTTCCGGATGCACCCCCTGTTGTCCCTCCTCCCCTCCCTCCTACTTCTGATGCGCCCCCTTCGGCGCCATCCTCTCGTTCATCTAGTCCACCTAGTACTCCTCGTTCTCCGGCTTCGGCTCCTTCCGATGCTGTCCCTTCTTCCTCTTCTTCTGATGACTTGTCTTCTGCAGATGAGCCTCCCCCTTCACGGCCTGTTCGTCAGCGTCGTGCTCCAGTTCGTTACTCTCCTAGTCAGTATGGTCTCTCTGTCGTTTCCGAGCCGACTTCTTATCGGGATGCCGCGCGTCATCCTGAATGGCAGCTTGCCATGGCAGAGGAGATCGCTGCGCTTGAGCGCACTGGCACTTGGGATCTTGTTTCTCCTCCTTCTGGTGTTCGTCCTATCACGTGTAAGTGGGTCTATAAAATTAAGACTCGCTCTGATGGATCTCTTGAGAGCTATAAAGCGCGTCTTGTGGCTCGTGGTTTTCAGCAGGAGCACGGTCGTGACTATGATGAGACTTTTGCCCCTGTGGCTCATATGACTACTGTGCGTACCCTTCTTGCCGTTGCTTCTGTTCGCCGCTGGTCTGTCTCCCAGCTTGATGTTCAGAATGCTTTTCTTAATGGCGAGTTGAGTGAGGAGGTTTACATGCAGCCTCCTCCTGGGTATTCTGTTCCCGATGGGATGGTTTGTCGTCTTCGACGTTCTCTCTATGGTCTCAAACAGGCCCCTCGTGCCTGGTTTGAGCGCTTTGCCTCTGTGGTGACTGCTGCTGGTTTCTCTCCTAGTCTTCATGATCCAGCACTTTTCGTTCACACTTCTCCTCGTGGACGCACCCTTCTCCTTCTCTATGTTGATGATATGATCATTACTGGTGATGATCCTGAGTATATTGCCTTTGTAAAGGCTCGTCTTCGTGATCAGTTTCTCATGACTGATCTTGGTCCTCTTCACTATTTTCTTGGGATTGAGGTTTCCTCCACTTCTGATGGCTTTTCTATCTCTCAGGAGAAGTACATTCAGGATCTTCTTGCTCGTGCTGCTCTTGGGGATGAGCGCACGGTTGATACTCCTATGGAGCTTAATGTTAAGCTTCGTCCTACTGATGGTGATCCTCTTCCTGATCCCACACGTTATCGTCATCTTGTTGGGAGTCTTGTTTATCTTGCTGTCACTCGTCCTGATATTTCTTATCCTATTCATATTCTGAGTCAGTTTGTCTCAGCTCCTACCACTGTTCACTACAGTCATCTCCTCCGTGTTCTTCGTTACCTTCGTGGCACGATCACTCGTCGCCTTTTCTTTCCTCGTTCTAGCTCTCTCCAGCTCCAGTGCTACTCGGATGCTACGTGGGCGAGTGATCCTACGGATCGTCGTTCACTTTACGCCATCGTGTGTTTCTTGGTGGTTCGCTTGTTGCTTGGAAGACGAAGAAACAGGTAGCGGTTTCTCGGTCGAGTGTTGAGGCTGAGCTGCGGGCTATGGCTTTGTTGATTGCTGAGGTGACCTGGTTACGGTGGTTGCTTGCAGATTTTGGGGTCTCTGTTACGACACCCACTCCACTTTTGTCTCGACAAAGACAGGTGCTATCAGTATTGCACGTGATCCGGTCAAGCATGAGCTGACCAAGCATATTGGTGTTGATGCTTTTTATACACGTGCTCAGGTGCAGGATGAGGTTGTTGCGGTTCATTATGTGCCTTTAGATTTGCAGTTGGCGGATTTCTTTACAAAGGCACAAACTAGAGCGCAGCATGACTTTTTACTCTCCAAACTCAGTGTTGTGGATCCACCATGAGTTTGAGGGGGGGTGTTAGAGTATATCTCTGTATATTGTAGTTTCCCTATATGTTAGGGGGCTTCCTGCATATTTGCACCTGTACATGTACTATATATTGTGGCCTTTGGCCCCCTGGTAATACAACACGCATATTGTCTAACAAAAACAACAAAGGCAAAATACATATCAATCATGAGCAATTGTATAACATCTAAGGTGATACTGGTGGCCTAATCCGTAGATTATGCTGCCACCCATGTAGAAAAAAATATCACTCGCCGTATCCTCCAACCGTGTACAGACCTCCGAAAAATGCTGTCGGTGCACATGTGTGGCTTCCGCGTGACGCAAATCTCAGTTGCAACTCCCGTACAACCCTGCCTCTCTTGTAAAGGCGCGTACTCGGGAGATCGGTTCTGCTTCTGGTTGTAGTTGCTAGACTTACTCAAACGGTCCACAATCATTTGATTAGGAGTGGTAATGATACATACATCGTATTCATTCATTTTGTTTGTTGGGCATAACTAAAGCAAACAAAGGAAAAAAAATCTGTCTAATACATGAAGGGAACACCACACGCTACAGGAAGTTGTGTTCTGCATGTGTGCCTCTTTTAAATTCAGAAGCGCTCCATCCTCAATTAAATGACCAATTAGGAGCCGGGTCCTTGAGTATGTTGACCTCCGGTTCTCGAGAGTACGTCCCTCCGCAGTCCTGGAGCTTCGGGTTCGCACACGCTTGTCGGATTAACTCAAACAATTCCTGCTTCTTCTTTTGAAGCCGAAGTTCCTGAGCATGACGGTATTGATCTATGCTTCTCGACGACTGTCCCTGCCCCTAAAATTCATCAAACAGCAGCAGACACCGATTAGCCATAATAAACATGCTTTGCAAACAACAGCGATCACAATTTCTGTTTGACACGTCGAAGCGAAAAGCTCCCTCACCATGTCTTGAGGTTTCTTGACAAAAAGCGCCAAACCCGAGATTAGCTTTAGCTCCCTTCTCGCAAAGTCGATCGTAAAGAAAGTTCCCGTTCAGGTACGACCGTAGGTATCTGTCTTCATGGACAGCACCGCGCGCTTATATGTAGTCAATCGTATCGATCCGAGTCCGTTGCCGTCTCGATCTTCTTGTTTGACTCCGATCCTCCCGGGCCTGTTGCTGCTGTGCGTGAACTCGTGCCTCTCTCGGACTTTGTACTCAGGCCAAAAGGTACCTTGCTTCTGCTTGCTGAGTCGGAGGTTGCAGGCCGTCTGTCGGAAAGATGATGGAGGCTAGGTGGTGCTGAACGACCGGCTGGGGACGAAGGTGCGCGTCAAGCCGTCAAGTGCAACGATGACGACACGATGTGACCTGAAGAAGCTGGTGGCAGCGCAGACGGGGACGCGCGCCAAGACGATCCGCATCCAGAAGTGGTACAACATCTACAAGGACCACATCACCATCGCCGACTACGAGATCCACGACAGCATGGGCCTCGAGCTCTACTACAACTAGCGATCGATCGAGGTCGAGGATAACTCGTACGTGTCTACTCGTTGAATCATTCAGTACTCATGAAGTCGGTTACCGTACGTGATCAGATTGTGGTGTTTTTACATGCCGATTGGATTCTCCAAGTATTTTGCAGTTGGATGATTTTCGTGTATATGTAGCTTAAAGTGTGGTAATGTTGAGTTCGGTTAGGATCTGAACTAGTATAAGCTGAGTGAGCTATTGTTGCTATATCCCTGATATAGACTCCTGATCTAAGATATATCCCGAACTTTTATTTCCTTTCTCTAAGAATCTTCACTTTACGGGTGGCTCGGCCAGGGGATGACCGCGTCGCCGGACTGGGCTAACCTGCCTTCCGCGGATGCCGTGGGTGGCAAGAAGGCGCGTGCTAGGATCCCTCGCAGGTCTACGCTGACCGTGCGGGAAGGGGAGGGGGAAGAAACCAATCACCAAATGAAAGCGCTAATTTACAACTTGTGTGGGTTCGGCAGTGGGGGCCGGTGCACACAATTGAAGGACTACATGAAGCAACACCGTCTTGACATCATTGGCCTCCAACAGACCATTAGACAGGATTTCGCGACGGCGGAGCTTCATAGCCTTAAGTGTGGGGGAAAGTTTGCTTGGAATTGGCTTCCGGCAGACGGACACTCAGGGGGTCTGCTTCTTGGCTTTCGGGATGATTGCTTAGAGGTGGGATACCCGTTTGAAATGGTGCTTCTTCCTAGTCTATGGACCTGCGGATCACCGAAGGTCCTAGGAGTTCCTTGTCGAGCTAGAACGGGAGGTTCTAGCGGAGCTTTTCCCGGTAGTCGTTGGTGGGGACTTTAACCTCATCCGCGTTGCCGGGGACAAGAGCAACGACAATATTTGTTGGCCTAGGGTGCGCCGGTTCAATGAGGTCATTGCCTCTATGGCTCCCCGAGAACTTTGCCGTGTGGGCGTGATACGTCTCAAACGTATCTATAATTTCTTATGTTCCATGCTACTTTTATGATGATACTCACATGTTTTACACACACTTTATGCCATTATTATGCATTTTCCGGCACTAACCTATTGACAAGATGCCGAAGAGCCAGTTGTTGTTTTCTGCTGTTTTTGGTTTCAGAATCCTACAAAGGAAATATTCTCGGAATTGGACGAAATCAACGCCCAGGGTCTTATTTTTCCACGAAGCTTCCAGAAGACCGAAGAGGATACGAAGTGGGGCCCCGAGGTGGCGACACACCAAGGCGGCGTGGCCAAGGAGGGGCCCGCGCCGCCCTAGTGTGTGGGCCCCTCGTGACGCCTCCAACCCTACCCTTCCGCCTACTTATAGCCTTCGTCGCGAAAACCCCAGTACCGAGAGCCACGATACGGAAAACCTTCCAGAGACGCTGCCGCCGCCAATCCCATCTCGGGGGATTCAGGAGATCGCCTCCGGCACCCTGCCGGAGAGGGGAATCATCTCCTGGAGGACTCTTCATCGCCATGATCGCCTCCGGATTGATGTGTGAGTAGTTCACCCCTGGACTATGGGTCCATAGCAGTAGCTAGATGGTTGTCTTCTCCTCATGTGCTATCATGTTAGATCTTGTGAGCTGCCTATCATGATCAAGATCATCTATTTGTAATGCTACATGTTGTGTTTGTTGGGATCCGATGAATATGGAATACTATGTTATGTTGATTATCAATCTATCATATATGTGTTGTTTATGATCTTGCATGCTCTCCGTTGCTAGTAGAGGCTCTGGCCAAGTTGATACTTGTAACTCCAAGAGGGAGTATTTATGCTCGATAGTGGGTTCATGCCTCCATTAAATCTGGGACAGTGATAGAAAGTTGTAAGGTTGTGGATGTGTTGTTGCCACTAGGGATAAAACATCAATGCTTTGTCTAAAGATATTTGTGTTGATTACATTACGCACCATACTTAATGCAATTGTCTGTTGTTTGCAACTTAATACTGGAAGGGGTGCGGATGCTAACCTGAAGGTGGACTTTTTAGGCATAGATGCATGCTGGATAGCGGTTTATGTACTTTGTCGTAATGCCCAATTGAATTTCACACTACTCATCATGATATGTATGTGCATTGTTATGCCCTCTTTATTTGTCAATTGCCCAACTGTAATTTGTTCACCCAACATGCTATTTATTATTGGAGAGACACCACTAGTGAACTGTGGACCCCGGTCCATTCTTTTACATCGAAATACAATCAACCGCAAACATTGTTCTTTACTGTTCTTCGCATACAAACATCATTTTCCACACCATACATTTAATCCTTTGTTACAACAAGCCGGTGAGATTGACAACCTCACTGTTAAGTTGGGGCAAAGTATTTGGATTGTGTTGTGCAGGTTCCACATTGGCGCCGGAATCCCTGGTGTTGCGCCGCACTACATTCCGTCACCAACAATCTTCACGTGCTCCTTGACTCCTACTGGTTCGATAAACCTTGGTTTCTTACTGAGGGAAATTTGCTGCTGTACGCATCACACCTTCCACTTGGGGTTCCCAACGGGCGTGTGCTTTACGCGTCAACAAGCTAAATTTCTGGCGCCGTTGCCGGGGAGATCAAGACACGCTGCAAGGGGAGTCTCTCACTTCCAATCTCTTTACTTTGTTTTTGTCTTGCCTTACTTTACTTTATTTACTGCTTTGTTTGCTTTCTTATATCAAAATACAAAAAAATTAGTTACTTGCATTTACTTTATTTTGTTATCATGACAAGTCCCGTAGTTGTTACTCTATCACCTGAGGAATCGATCTTTACTTTTAAACAAGGGGGTGAGGAGATTTTTAAAGAAGCCTGGTCTACAATTTTTGATTCTTATAGTAAAACTGAACCTAAAATGACGCTAAGTTTGCTTTTTAGTAACTTTTATTTTGGGCTTATTTTTCGCTATAGATATGCCTTAGATGCTGTAGTGGGAGGAGATTTCCTTCATTGTGATGGGGATCAAGCTTTTAATGCCATAAAAAAATTGGTTACATCATCTAGCTCCGTTAATAATTTTGATTCATCTCTTGCTAGCATTCATAATAGATTAAACACTCTCGAAACAAATGTATCCTGTTTAAAAGAGGGGTACAACCAGATTCGCGAATATTATGATTATGTTCCATTAAGCTTTGAACCTTCAATGTGGGTGCCTACCATTAAAGTTGCTATTTGTGGTGAAACATTTCATGCTCGTTGTGATATTATGTCTGAGTTTTGCCTTATGCCTAAAAGTATTTATGAATCTTTGACACTTTGGGAACTTACTGAAGGAGGAGAAGGAATAACTCTTACTGATAACTCTGTTATAATTCCTAAGGGAATAGCTGAAGGTGTGTTCACAGCCTTTCTTGGAAGGACGGTATCCACTGATTATCTCGTTATTGAATGTGTAGGGACAGGACAAATCACACTTGGAAGATCCCTGCTGAAACTCGTGGGAGCAATCATAGATGTGGGGAAAGGCACTCTAAATTTTACCTCTACGCCCGGATGCGGTCACATATTCCCTAAAACAAAGAGTAAGAATAAGAGTAAAAAATGTAGGCGCAACGCCCCTGGTAAAAATGTCAATGCTTCATCTCTTGATAATACTTGATTCACACTTTCTGCGCCTAGCTGAAAGGCGTTAAAGAAAAACGCTTATGGGAGACAACCCATTATTTTACTACATCACTTTTGTTTTATATTTGAGTCTTGGAAGTTGTTACTACTGTAGCAACCTCTCCTTATATTTATTTTATCGCATTGTTGTGCCAAGTAAAGTCTTTGATAGTAAAGATGATACTAGATTTGGATTACTGCGCAGAAACAGATTTCTTGCTATCACGAATTTGAGTAGGATTCTCTGTAGGTAACTCAGAAAAATCTGCCAATTTACGTGCGTGATCCTCAGATATGCACGCAATTTTCATTCAATTTGAGAATTTTCATCTGAGCAAGTTTAGTGCCCCAGAAAAATTCGTCTTTACGGACTGTTCTGTTTTGACAGATTCTGCCTTTTATTTCGCATTGTCTGTTTTGCTATGTTTGATGGATTTCTTTGTTCCATTAACTTTCAGTAGCTTTGTGCAATGTCCAGAAGTGTTAAGAATGATTATGTCACCTCTGAATATGTGAATTTTTGATTATGCACTAACCCTCTAATAAGTTTGTTTTGAGTTTGGTGTGGAGGAAGTTTTCAAGGATCAAGAGAGGAGGATGATACAATATGATCAAGGAGAGTGAAAACGCTAAGCTTGGGGATGCCCCCGTGGTTCATCCCTGCATATTTCAAGAAGACTCAAGCATCTAAGCTTGGGGATGCCCAAGGCATCCCCTTCTTCATCGACAAGTTATCAGGTCACCTCTAGTGAAACTATATTTTTATTCCGTCACATCTTATGTGCTTTACTTGGAGCGTCTTTATGTTTTTATTTTTGTTTTTGTTTGAATAAAATCGGATCCTAGAATTCTTTATGTGGGAGAGAGGCACGCTCCGCTGTTGCATATGAACACATATGTTCTTAGCTTAACTCTTAATGTTCATGGCGAAGGTTGAAACTGCTTCCTTGATTGTTATATGGTTGGAAACAGAAAATGCTGCATGTGGTAATTGGTATAATGTCTTGAATAATTTGATACTTGGAAATTGTTGTGCTCAAATAGATCATGTTTAAGATCTTGCATCATGTACTTTGCACCTATTAATGAAGAAATACCGTAGAGTTTGTTGACATTTGGTTTGCATGATTGGTCTCTCTAAAGTCTAGATATTTTCTGGTGAGGGCTTGAACAACAAGGAAGACAGTGTAGAGTCTTATAATGCTTGCAATATGTTCTTATGTAAGTTTTGTTGTACCGGTTCATACTTGTGTTTGCTTCAAACAACCTTGCTAGCCTAAGCCTTGTATTGAGAGGGATTACTTCTCGTGCATCCAAAATCCTTGAGCCAAAAACTATGCCATTTGTGTCCACCATACCTACCTACTACATGGTATTTTTCTGCCATTCCAAGTAAATACTTCATGTGCTACCTTTAAAAAATTCAAAAGTTATGATCTCTTATTTGTGTCAATGTTTTATAGCTCATGAGGAAGTATGTGGTGTTTTATCTTTCAATCTTGTTGGGCAGCTTTCACCAATGGACTAGTGGCTTCATCCGCTTATCCAATAATTTTGCAAAAAGAGCTAGCAACGGGGTTCCCAGCCCCAATTAATTAACTTTCATTAATAATTCTCTTCACATGTTTTGCTCTGATTAATCAGTAAGCAACTTAATTTTGCAAATAGACACTCCTCCATGGTATGTGAAATGTTGGAAGGCACCCGAGGATTCGGTTAGCCATGGCTTGAGAAAGCAAAGTTTGGGAGGAGTGTCATCTCTAAATAAAACTAAAATAAATAGACACTCCTTCATGGTATGTGAAATGTTGGAAGGCACCCGAGGATTCGGTTAGCCATGGCTTGAGAAAGCAAAGGTTGGAAGGAGTGTCACCCAAAAATAAAAATAAACTAAACTAAAGTACATGTGTAAACAAAAAAGAAGAGGGATGATCTACCTTGCTGGTAGAGATAACGTCCTTCATGGGAGCCGCTCTTTGAAAGTCTGTTTGATGAGGGGGTTGATACGCGTACCGCACGCGTCCGTTGGGAACCCCAAGAGAAAGGTGTGATGCGTACAGCAGCAAGTTTTCCCTCAGTAAGAAACCAAGGTTTATCGAACCAGTAGGAGCCAAGAAGCACGTTGAAGGTTGATGGCGGCGGAGTGTAGTGTGGCGCAACACCAGGGATTCCGGCACCAACGTGGAACCTGCACAACACAACCAAATTACTTTGCCCCAACGTGACATTGAGGTTGTCAATCTCACCGGCTTGCTGTAACAAAGGATTAGATGTATAGTGTGGATGATGATGTTTGCAGAAAACAGTAAAAACAAGTATTGCAGTAGATTGTATTTGATGTAAAGAATGGACCGGGGTCCACAGTTCACTAGTGGTGTCTCTCCAATAAGAAATAGCATGTTGGGTGAACAAATTACAGTTGGGCAATTGACAAATAAAGATGGCATGACAATGCACATACATATTATGATGAGTAGTGTGAAATTCAATTGGGCATTATGACAAAGTACATAGACCGCTATCCAGCATGCATCTATGCCTAAAAAGTCCACCTTCGGGTTAGCATCCGCACCCCTTCCAGTATTAAGTTGCAAACAACAGACAATTGCATTAAGTATGGTGCGTAATGTAATCAACACAAATATCCTTAGACATAGCATTGATGTTTTATCCCTAGTGGCAACGGCACATCCACAACCTTAGAACTTTCTGTCACTGTCCCAGATTTAATGGAGGCATGAACCCACTATCGAGCATAAATACTCCCTCTTGGAGTTACAAGTAACGACTTGGCCAGAGCCTCTACTAATAACGGAGAGAATGCAAGATCATAAACAACACATAGATGATAGATTGATAATCAACATAACATAGCATTCCATATTCATCGGATCCCAACAAACGCAACATGTAGCATTACAAATAGATGATCTTGATCATGTTAGGCAGCTCACAAGATCCGACAATGATAGCACAATGAGGAGAAGACAACCATCTAGCTACTGCTATGGACCCATAGTCCAGGGGTGAACTACTCACACATCACTCCGGAGGCGACCATGGCGGTGAAGAGTCCTCCGGGAGATGATTCCCCTCTCCGGCAGGATGCCGGAGGTGATCTCCTGAATCCCCCGAGATGGGATTGGCGGCGGCGGCGTCTCTGGAAGGTTTTCCGTATCGTGGCTCTCGGTACTGGGGTATTCTCGACGAAGGCTTTAAGTAGGCGGAAGGGCGGAGTCGGAGGGCTGACGAGGGAGCCACACGCTAGGGCGGCGCGGGCCCCCCTTGGTCCCCGCGGCCCCAGTGTGGCGGCGCCTCGTCGCCCCACTTCGTTTCCCTTTCGGACTTCTGGAAGCTTCGTGGAAAAATAAGACCCTGGGCGTTGATTTCGTCCAATTCCGAGAATATTTCCTTACTAGGATTTCTGAAACCAAAAACAGCAGAAAACAGCAACTGGCTCTTCGGCATCTCGTTAATAGGTTAGTGCCGGAAAATGCATAAATATGACATAAAGTATGCATAAAACATATGTGTATCATCAATAAAGTAGCATGGAACATAAGAAATTATCGATACGTTGGAGACGTATCAGCATCCCCAAGCTTAGTTCCTACTCATCCCCGAGTAGGTAAACGATAACAAAGATAATTTCTGAAGTGACATGCTATCATAATCTTGATCAATACTATTGTAAAGCACATGAGCTGAGATCAAATCATTCAAAGCAAATATCTATATTGATATAAGAGATGATAATGCAAGAGTTAAACAAGCTAGAAGTTTTCATGAACTACTGCTTTAAAGACATGAAACCGTACAAAGTTCATTAAGGATGTGTTAAGTATTCAGCGTAGAAGTTCTATCCTTCATTCCAAGCATCAAGTAAATTTTCACAACATAAGAAGGATTCAGTCAAGTAAACATAAACATGAACGTCATGAATCAACTTTTTCGAAGTCTACTCAACCGGTGAGCGCAAGCATTTGGTATTAGCACCAGGATGTTATGGCATAAAGAACGTTAATGGGGGTTTGGAAGGCCAAATGGAAGAAAGTCTTACAAAGCTATAAGTGATCATTAGACAAGAGGAAGCCTTATGATCGAAGCTATGCAAGGAGTAGTGATTGCCATGCAACGGATGCACATAGAGCTATATGTGTATGAAAGCTCTCCAATGGAACTAGTGGGGGTGCATCCAACTTGGTTGCTCACGAAGACCTAGAGCACTTTTGAGGAGGCTCATCATTGGAATATACAACCCAAGTTCTATAGTGTAAATTCCCCACATAGTTATACTAGTAAAACATGAAAACTCTCTCATATGGAGTGTAGGTGCTAAACATGAGCACACATGATGACTATGAATACTGCAGGTGCTAAAACATGAGCACAAGTGTGGATAAAAGATAGTAATGCTGCCCCCTTTTTCTTTCTCTCTTTTTTTCTCTTTTTTTCTTTTTCTTTTTTTTTCTATTTTTTTTCTTTCTTTTCTTTTTCTCTTTTTGATGGCCTCCATGGCTCTTTTCACTTTTAGGGGCAACATCCTAATATGACAACACACTTTTTGGTACAAATAACTCATAATGAATGAAACATGATGTATGAAACTGTATGCCTCTGCCAGTGTAGCAGGATGTGCAATGATCTAGCGTAACATGGGTAAACCACACATCAGCTATATAGAATCATGCAAAGCAATATATAAATAATAAATGACAACATGTAATGTAAAATGGAAGTTGCATGGCAATATATCTCGGAACAGCTATGGAAATGTTGTGGTAGGTAGGTATGGTGGCTGTTTTGAGGAAGATGTATGGCTTATGTGTAGGAGAACAAGAGAAAGTCCTCCCACGGGTTTGGATGTACTGGCTAAGTATGCACAATTCTCAATGTGAGCAAAAGGCAATGCACAGTACCGAAGAGGCTAGCAAATTTGGATGGTGGAAGTGCCAAAAACCGTAGCTTAACATTAGTCAAAAAGAACTCACAAGCTTATTGCAAACATCTAGCAGGTTCAACATTAAGAGCATGATTAAAATTTACTCCAAGGAGGGCCGTTCACGGTGGCACAAGTACCCCGCTAGCTCCCTCGACCTTCAGCACAACTTAGTTATTACGATGAACTCTCAGACATGGAAAGCTATCAAGTCCAACTACACCTTCAACTATTTAAATAGAGTTTGTAGTACGGCACAAGCTTAAAGACAACAATCCACTACTAATTTTAACTTATTTATCCAGCAAGCCTCACCATCTAAATACCTCAAAACATTTGCAAGGAATCAGATCATCAAAGCTCAATGATCTACAAGTATTTTATTATACACTACCACATGCAACATTTCCTGTTTCCAACCATATAACAATTAACGAAGCAGTTTCAACCTTCGCCATGAACATTAAGAATAAAGCTAAGGACATATATGTTCATATGCAACAGCGGAGCGTGTCTCTCTCCCACACAATGAATGCTAGGATCCAATTTTATTCAAATAAAACAAAAACAAAAGCATACAGACGCTCCAAGTAAAGCACATAAGATGTGATGGAATAAAAATATAGTTTCACTAGAGGAACCTGGTAATGTTGTCGATGAAGAAGGGGATGCCTTGGGCATCCCCAAGCTTAGATGCTTGAGTCTTCTTGAAATATGCAGGGATGAACCATCGGGGTATCCCCAAGCTTAGAGCTTTCACTCTCCTTGATCATATTGTATCATCCTCCTCTCTTGATCCTTGAAAACTTCCTCCACACCAAACTCAAAACAACTCATTAGAGGGTTAGTGCATAATCAAAAATTCACATGCTCAGAGGTGAAATAATCATTCTTAACACTTCTGGACATTGCACAAAGCTACTGAAAGTTAATGGAATAAAGAAATCCATCAAGCATAGCAAAACAGGCAATGCGAAATAAAAGGCAGAATCTGTCAAAACAGAACAGTCCGTAAAGACGAATTTTTTAGAGGCACCAGACTTGCTCAACTGAAAATGCTCAAATTGAATGAAAGTTGCGCACATATCTGAGGATTACTCACGTAAATTGGCAGATTTTTCTGAGTTACTTACAGAGAATACTACTCAAATTCGTGACAGAAAGAAATCTGTTTCTGCGCAGTAATCCAAATCTAGTATGAACCTTACTATCAAAGACTTTACTTGGCACAACAATGCAATAAAATAAAGATAAGGAGAGGTTGCTACAGTAGTAACAACTTTCAAGACTCAAATATAAAACAAAAGTGCAGAAGTAAAAGCATGGGTTGTCTCCCATAAGCGCTTTTCTTTAACGCCTTTCAGCTAGGCGTAGAAAGTGTATATCAAGTGTTATCAAGAGACGAAGCATCAACATCATAATTTGTTCTAATAATAGAATCAAAAGGTAACTTCATTCTCTTTCTAGGGAAGTGTTCCATACCTTTCTTGAGAGGAAATTGATATTTGATATTACCTTCCTTCATATAAATAATAGCACCAACAGTTCGAAGAAAAGGTCTTCCCAATATAATGGGACAAGATGCATTGCATTCAATATCCAAGACAACAAAATCAACGGGGACAAGGTTATTGTTAACCATAATGCGAACATTATCAATCCTCCCCAAAGGTTTCTTTGTAGAGTTATCAGCAATATTAACATCCAAATAACAATTTTTCAATGGTGGCAAGTCAAGCATATTATAGATTTTCTTAGGCATAACGGAAATACTTGCACCAAGATCACATAAAGCATTACAATCAAAATCATTGACCTTCATCTTAATGATGGGTTCCCAACCATCTTCTAACTTCCTAGGAATAGAAGTTTCACGATTTAGTTTCTCTTCTCTAGCTTTTATGAGAGCATTTGTAATATGTTTTGTAAAGGCCAAATTTATAGCACTAGAATTAGGACTTTTAGCAAGTTTTTGTAAGAACTTTATAACTTCAGAGATGTGACAATCATCAAAATCTAAAACATTATGATCTAAAGCAATGGGATCATTGTCCCCAATATTGGAAAAAATTTCAGCAGTTTTATCACAAGCAATTTCAGCAGTTTTAGCAGTTTCAGGCAGTTTTGCAAGCTTTGCATTAGGAGTAGAAACATTGCCAACACCAATTATTTTACCATTGATAGTAGGAGGTGTAGCAACATGTGAAACATTTTCATTGCTAGTGGTGGTAATAATCCAAACTTTAGCTATATTATTCTCTTTAGCATTTTCTTCTTTTTCCCACCTAGCTCGCAATTCGGCCATCAATCTTATATTCTCATTAATTCTAACTTGGATGGCGTTTGCTGTAGCAAATGACTTAATATCTTTATTTTCATTAGGCATAACTTTCGATTTCAAAAGATCAACATCAGCAGCAAGACTATCAACTTTAGAAGCAAGTATATCAATTTTCCCAAGCTTTTCTTCAACAGATTTATTAAAAGCAGTTTGTGTACTAATAAATTCTTTAAGCATGGCTTCAAGACCAGGGGGTGCATTCCTATTATTGTTGTAAGAATTCCCATAAGAATTACCATAACCGTTACCATTATTATAAGGATATGGCCTATAGTTGTTACTAGAATTATTCCGATAAGCATTGTTGTTGAAATTATTATTTTTAATGAAGTTCACATCAACATGTTCTTATTTCGCAACCAATGAAGCTAACGGAACATTATAAGTATCAACATTAGTCCTACCATTCACAAGCATATACATAATAGCATCAATCTTATCACTCAAGGAAGAGGTTTCTTCGACATAATTTAACTTCTTACCTTGTGGAGCTCTTTCCGTGTGCCATTCAGAGTAATTAATCATCATATTATCAAGAAGCTTTGTTGCGGCGCCCAGAGTGATGGACATAAAAGTACCTCCAGCAGCTGAATCCAATAGGTTCCGCAAAGAAAAATTCAGTCCTGCATAAAAGGTTTTGATGATCATCCAAGTAGTCAGCCCATGGGTTGGGCAATTTTTAACCAAAGATTTCATTTATTCCCATGCTTGGGCAACATGCTCATTATCCAATTGCGTAAAATTCATTATGCTACTTCTCAAAGATATAATTTTAGCAGGAGGATAATATCTACCAATGAAAGCATCCTTACATTTAGTCCATGAATCAATACTATTCTTAGGCAAAGATAGCAACCAATCTTTAGCTCTTCCTCTTAATGAGAAAGGAAACAATTTTAATTTTATAATGTCACCATCTACGTCCTTATACTTTTGCATTTCACATAGTTCAACAAAATTATTAAGATGGGCAGCAGCATCATCAGAACTAACACCAGAAAATTGCTCTCTCATAACAAGATTTAGTAAAGCAGGTTTAATTTCAAAGAATTCTGCTGTAGTAGCAGGTGGAGCAATAGGTGTGCATAAGAAATCATTATTATTTGTGTTTGTGAAGTCACACAACTTATTATTTTCAGCAGTACCCATTTTAGCAATAGTAAATAAAGCAAACTAGATAAAGTAAATGCGAGTAACTAATTTTTTTGTGTTTTTAATATGGAGAACGCAAACAAGATAATAAATAAAGTAAAACAAGTAACTAATTTTTTTTGTATTTTGATATAATGCAGCAAACAAAGTAGTAAATAAAATAAAGCAAGACAAAAAAAAGTAAAGAGATTGGAAGTGGAGACTCCCCTTGCAGCGTGTCTTGATCTCTCCGGCAACGGCGCCAGAAAAAGAGCTTTGATACGCGTACAGCACGCGTCCGTTGGGAACCCCAAGAGAAAGGTGTGATGCGTACAGCAGCAAGTTTTCCCTCAGTAAGAAACCAAGGTTTATCGAACCAGTAGGAGCCAAGAAGCACGTTGAAGGTTGATGGCGGCGGAGTGTAGTGCGGCGCAACACCAGGGATTCCGGCGCCAACGTGGAACCTGCACAACACAACCAAATTACTTTGCCCCAATGTGACAGTGAGGTTGTCAATCTCACCGGCTTGCTGTAACAAAGGATTAGATGTATAGTGTGGATGATGATGTTTGCGGAAAACAGTAAGAACAAGTATTGCAGTAGATTGTATTCGATGTAAAGAATCGACCGGGGTCCACAGTTCACTAGTGGTGTCTCTCCAATAAGAAATAGCATGTTGGGTGAACAAATTACAGTTGGGCAATTAACAAATAAAGATGGCATGACAATGCACATACATATTATGATGAGTAGTGTGAAATTCAATTGGGCATTATGACAAAGTACATAGACCGCTATCCAGCATGCATCTATGCCAAAAAAGTCCACCTTCTGGTTAGCATCCGCACCCTTTCCAGTATTAAGTTGCAAACAACAGACAATTGCATTAAGTATGGTGCGTAATGTAATCAACACAAATATCCTTAGACATAGCATTGATGTTTTATCCCTAGTGGCAACCGCACATCCACAACCTAATAACTTTCTCACATCGTCCTGCATTTAATGGAGGCATGAACCCACTATCGAGCATAAATACTCCCTCTTGGAGTTAAAAGTAACGACTTGGCCAGAGCCTCTACTAATAACGGAGAGCATGCAAGATCATAAACAACACATAGATGATAGATTGATAATCAACATAACATAGCATTCCATATTCATCGGATCCCAACAAACGCAACATGTAGCATTACAAATAGATGATCTTGATCATGTTAGGCAGCTCACAAGATCCGACAATGATAGCAAAATGAGGAGAAGACAACCATCTAGCTACTGCTATGGACCCATAGTCTAGGGGTGAACTACTCACACATCACTCCGGAGGCGACCATGGCGGTGAAGAGTCCTCCGGGAGATGATTCCCCTCTCCGGCAGGGTGCCGGAGGCGATCTCCGGAATCCCCCGAGATCTGATTGGCGGCGGCGGCGTCTCTGGAAGGTTTTCCGTATCGTGGCTCTCGGTACTGGGGTATTCTCGACGAAGGCTTCAAGTAGGCGGAAGGGCGGAGTCGGAGGGCTGACGAGGGGGCCACACGCTAGGGCGGCGCGGGCCCCCCTTGGGCCGCGCGGCCCTAGTGTGGCGGCGCCTTGTCGCCCCACTTCGTTTCCCTTTCGGACTTCTGGAAGCTTCGTGGAAAAATAAGACCCTGGGCGTTGATTTCGTCCAATTCCGAGAATATTTTCTTACTAGGATTTCTGAAACCAAAAACAGCAGAAGCAAAGAATCGGCTCTTCGGCATCTCGTTAATAGGTTAGTGCCGGAAAATGCATAAATATGACATAAAGTATGTATAAAACATGTGTGTATCATCAATAAAGTAGGATGGAACATAAGAAATTATCGATACGTTGGAGACGTATCAGGGGTTAGAGTGCCCACTACCATTCGTTGACAACAACAAACACCTCTCAAAACTTTACTTTTATGCTCTCTATATGATTTCAAAACTTTAAAAGCTCTAGCACATGATTTTATCCCTGCTTCCCTCTGCGAAGGGCCATTCTTTTACTTTTATGTTGAGTCAGTTCACCTATTTCTTTCTATCTTAGAAGCAAACACTTGTGTCAACTGTGTGCATTGATTCCTACATACTTGCTTATTTGCATTCATCATATTACTTTGTGTTGACAATTATCCATGAGATAAACATGTTGAAGTTGAAAGCAACTGCTGAAACTTATATCTTCCTTTGTGTTGCTTCAAAACTTTCTACTAAGAATCTATTGCTTTATGAGTTAACTCCTATGCAAGTCTTATTGATGCTTGTCTTGAAAGTACTATTCATGAAAAGTCTTTGCTATATGATTCAGTTGTTTATTCATTGTCTTTACCATTGCTTCGAATCACTTCATTCATCTCATATGCTTTACAATAGTATTGATCAAGATATGATAGCATGTCACTTCAGAAATTATCCTTGTTATCGTTTACCTACTCGAGGGCGAGTAGGAACTAAGCTTGGGGATGCTTGATACGTCTCAAACGTATCTATAATTTATTATGTTCCATGCTACTTTTATGATGATAGTCACATGTTTTACACACACTTTATGCCATTATTATGCATTTTCCGGAACTAACCTATTGACAAGATGCCGAAGAGCCAGTTGATGTTTTCTGCTATTTTTGGTTTCAGAAATCCTACAAAGGAAATATTCTCGGAATTGGACAAAATCAACGCCCAGGGTCTTATTTTTCCACGAAGCTTCCAGAAGACCGAAGAGGATACGAAGTGGGGCCACGAGGTGGCGACACACCAAGGCGGCGCGGCCAAGGAGGGGCCCGCGCCGCCCTAGTGTGTGGGCCCCTCATGATGCCTCCAACCCTACCCTTTCGCCTACTTATAGCCTTCGTCGCGAAAACCCCAGTACCGAGAGCCACGATACGGAAAACCTTCCAGAGATGCCGCCGCCACCAATCCCATCTCGGAGGATTCAGGAGATCGCCTCTGGCACCCTGCCGGAGAGGGGAATCATCTCCCTGAGGACTCTTCATCGCCATGATCGCCTCCGGATTGATGTGTGAGTAGTTCACCCCTGGACTATGGGTCCATAGCAGTAGCTAGATGGTTGTCTTCTCCTCATGTGCTATCATGTTAGATCTTGTGAGCTGCCTATCATGATCAAGATCATCTATTTGTAATGCTACATGTTGTGTTTGTTGGGATCCGATGAATATGGAATACTATGTTATGTTGATTATCAATCTATCATATATGTGTTGTTTATGATCTTGCATGCTCTCCGTTGCTAGTAGAGGATCTGGCCAAGTTGATACTTGTAACTCCAAGAGGGAGTATTTATGCTCGATAGTGGGTTCATGCCTCCATTAAATCTGGGACAGTGACAGAAAGTTCTAATGTTGTGGATGTGTTGTTGCCACTAGGGATAAAACATCAATGCTTTGTCTAAGGATATTTGTGTTGATTACATTACGCACCATACTTAATGCAATTGTCTGTTGTTTGCAACTTAATACTGGAAGGGGTGCGGATGCTAACCTGAAGGTGGACTTTTTAGGCATAGATGCATGCTGGATAGCGGTCTATGTACTTTGTCGTAATGCCCAATTGAATTTCACACTACTCATCATGATATGTATGTGCATTGTTATGCCCTCTTTATTTGTCAATTGCCCAACTGTAATTTGTTCACCCAACATGCTATTTCTTATTGGAGAGACACCACTAGTGAACTGTGGACCCCGGTCCATTCTTTTACATCGAAATACAATCAACTGCAAACATTGTTCTTTACTGTTCTTCGCATACAAACATCATTTTCCACACCATACATTTCATCCTTTGTTGCAGCAAGCCGGTGAGATTGACAACCTCACTGTTAAGTTGGGGCAAAGTATTTGGATTGTGTTGTGCAGGTTCCACGTTGGTGCCGGAATCCCTGGTGTTGTGCCGCACTACACTCCGTTACGAACAACCTTCACGTGGTCCTTGACTCCTACTGGTTCGATAAACATTGGTTTCTTACTGAGGGAAACTTACTGCTGTACGCATCACATCTTCCACTTGGGGTTCCCAACGGGCGTGTGCTTTACGCGTCAACAGGGCACTAGATTTACCTTGACCAATAGGCAATTGAACCCCATTAGATGTGCCCATGATAGGGTACTTGTCAGGCCACCTTCCCTCTGTGCTCCTTAACGGCAGTCACCTGGATTGGCTCCGACCACAGTCCCCTCCTCCTGGATAGTGGCGAGGAGACGCCACGCTGATGACGCGTAAAGCACACGCTCGTTGGGAACCCCAAGTGGAAGGTGTGATGCGTACAACAGCAAGTTTCCCTCAGTAAGAAACCAAGGTTTATCGAACCAGTAGGAGCCAAGAAGCACGTTGAAGGTTGATGGCGGCGGGATGTAGTGCGGCGCAACACCAGGGATTCCGGCGCCAACGTGGAACCTGCACAACACAACCAAAGTACTTTGCCCCAACGAAACAGTGAGGTTGTCAATCTCACCGGCTTGCTGTAACAAAGAGTTAACCGTATTGTGTGGAAGATGATTGTTTATGTAAAACAGGAGAACAAGTATTGCAGTAGATTGTATTTCAGTAAAGAGAATTGGACCGGGGTCCACAGTTCACTAGAGGTGTCTCTCCCATAAGACGAACAGCATGTTGGGTGAACAAATTACAGTTGGGCAATTGACAAATAAAGAGAGCATGACCATGCACATACATATCATGATGAGTATAGTGAGATTTAATTGGGCATTACGACAAAGTACATAGACCGTCATCCAACCGCATCTATGCCTAAAAAGTCCACCTTCAAAGTTATCATCCGAACCCCTCCGCATTAAGTTGCTAACAACAGACAATTGCATTAAGTATGGCGCGTAATGTAACTAGTGACTACATCCTTGAACATAGCACTAATGTTTTATCCCTAGTGGCAACAAGACAACACAACCTTAGAACTTTCTCACATCGTCCTGTGTCAATGCAGGCATGAACCCACTATCGAGCATAAGTACTCCCTCTTGGAGTTACAAGCATCTACTTGGCCAGAGCATCTACTAGTAACGGAGAGCATGCAAGATCATAAACAACACATAAGCATAACTTTGATAATCAACATAACAAGTATTCTCTATTCATCGGATCCCAACAAACGCAACATATAGAATTACAGATAGATGATCTTGATCATGTTAGGCAGCTCACAAGATCCGACAATGATAGCACAATGGGGAGAAGACAACCATCTAGCTACTGCTATGGACCCATAGTCCAGGGGTAGACTACTCACACATCACACCGGAGGCGACCATGGCGGCGTAGAGTCCTCCGGGAGATGATTCCCCTCTCCGGCAGGGTGCCGGAGGCGATCTCCTGGATCCCCCGAGATGGGATCGGCGGCGGCGGCGTCTCTGGAAGGTTTTCCGTATCGTGGCTCTCGGTACTGGGGGTTTCGTCACGGAGACTTTTTATAGGCGAAAGGGCAGGTCAAGAGGCGGCACGGGGGCCCCACACCACAGGCCGGCGCGGCCAAGGGGGGGCCGCGCCGCCCTATAGTGTGGCCCCTCTTCGTCTCTCCTTCGGACTTCTGGAAGCTTCGTGGAAAAATAGGCCCCTGGGCTTTGATTTCGTCCAATTCCGAGAATATTTCCTTACTAGGATTTCTGAAACCAAAAACAGCAGAAAACAAAGAATCGGCACTTCGGCATCTTGTTAATAGGTTAGTTCCAGAAAATGCACGAATATGACATAAAGTGTGCATAAAACATGTAGATAACATCAATAATGTGGCATGGAACATAAGAAATTATCGATACGTCGGAGACGTATCAGCATCCCCAAGCTTAGTTCTGCTCGTCCCGAGCAGGTAAAACGATAACACAGATAATTTCTGGAGTGACATGCCATCATAATCTTGATCATACTATTTGTAAAGCATATGTAGTGAATGCAGCGATGGAAACAATGTATATGACATGAGTAAACAAGTGAATCATATAGCAAAGACTTTTCATGAATAGCACTTCAAGACAAGCATCAATAAGTCTTGCATAAGAGTTAACTCATAAAGCAATAATTCAAAGTAGAGATATTGAAGCAACACAAAAGAAGATTAAGTTTCAGCGGTTGCTTTCAACTTGTAACATATATATCTCATGGATATTGTCAACATAGAGTAATATAATAAGTGCAATAAGCAAGTATGTAGGAATCAATGCATAGTTCACACAAGTGTTTGCTTCTTGAGGTGGAGAGAAATAGGTGAACCGACTCAACATTGAAAGTAAAAGAATGGTCCTCATAGAGGAAAAGCATCGATTGCTATATTTGTGCTAGAGCTTTGATTTTGAAAACATGAAACAATTTTGTCAACGGTAGTAATAAAGCATATGCATCATGTAAATTATATCTTATAAGTTGCAAGCCTCATGCATAGTGTACTAATAGTGCCCGCACCTTGTCCTAATTAGCTTGGACTACCTGGATTATCACCGCAATACATATGCTTTAACCAAGTATCACAAAGGGGTACCTCTATGCCGCCTGTACAAAGGTCTAAGGAGAAAGCTCGCATTTGGATTTCTCGCTTTTGATTATCCTCAACTTAGACATCCATACCCGGACAACATAGACAACAGATAATGGACTCCTCTTTTATGCATAAGCATATAACAACAATTAATAATTTTCTCATTTGAGATTTGAGGATTGTTGTCCAAAACTGAAACTTCCACCATGGAACATGGCTTCTAAGTTAGCGGCCCAATGTTCTTCTCTCACAATATGCATGCTCAAACCATTCAACTCAGTGTAGATCGCCCTTACTTCAGACAAGACGAACATGCATAGCAACTCACATGAAATTCAACAATGAACAGTTGATGGCGTCCCCAGTAAACATGGTTATCGCACAACAAGCAACTTAATAAGAGATAAAGTGCATAATGACATATTCAATACCACAATAGTTTTTAAGCTATTTGTCCCATGAGCTATATATTGCAAAGGTGAATGATGGAATTTTAAAGGTAGCACTCAAGCAATTTACTTTGGAATGGCGGAAAATACCATGTAGTATAGGTAGGTATGGTGGACACAAATGGCATAGTGGTTGGCTCAAGTATTTTGGATGCATGAGAAGTATTCCCTCTCGATACAAGGTTTAGGCTAGCAAGGCTTATTTGAAACAAACACAAGGATGAACCGGTGCAGCAAAACTCACATAAAAGACATATTGAAAACATTATAAGACTCTACACCGTCTTCCTCGTTGTTCAAACTCAATACTAGAAATTATCTAGACCTTAGAGAAACCAAATATGCAAACCAAATTTTAGCATGCTCTATGTATTTCCTCATTAATGGGTGCAAAGCATATGATGCAAGAGCTTAATCATAAGCACAACAATTGCCAAGTATCACATTACCCAAGACATTTATAGCAATTACTACATGTATCATTTTCCAATTCCAACCATATAACAATTTAACGAAGGAGAAACTTCGCCATGAATACTATGAGTAGAAACCAAGGACATACTTGTCCATATGCTACAGCGGAGCGTGTCTCTCTCCCATAAAGTGAATGCTAGGATCCATTTTATTCAAACAAAACAAAAACAAAAACAAACCGACGCTCCAAGAAAAAGCACATAAGATGTGATGGAATAAAAATATAGTTTCAGGGGAGGAACCTGATAATGTTGTCGATGAAGAAGGGGATGCCTTGGGCATCCCCAAGCTTAGACGCTTGAGTCTTCTTGATATATGCAGGGGTGAACCACCGGGTGCATCCCCAAGCTTAGAGCTTTCACTCTCCTTGATCATGTTGCATCATACTCCTCTCTTGACCCTTGAAAACTTCCTCCACACCAAACTCGAAACAACTCATTAGAGGGTTAGTGCACATTATAAATTGACATATTCAGAGGTGACACAATCATTCTTAACACTTCTGGACATTGCATAATGCTACTGGACATTAGTGGATCAAAGAAATTCATCCAACATAGCGAAAGAGGCAATGCGAAATAAAAGGCAGAATCTGTCAAAACAGAACAGTTCATATTGACGAATTTTAAAATGGCACCAGACTTGCTCAGATGAAAATGCTCAAATTTAATGAAAGTTGCGTACATATCTGAGGATCACACACGTAAATTGGCTTAATTTTCTGAGTTACCTACAGGGAGGTGGACCCAGATTCGTGACAGCAAAGAAATCTGGAACTGTGCAGTAATCCAAATCTAGTACTTACTTTTCTATCAACGGCTCAACTTGGCACAACAAAACACAAAACTAAGATAAGGAGAGGTTGCTACAGTAGTAAACAACTTCCAAGACACAAAATAAAAACAAAGTACTGTAGCAAAATAACACATGGGTTATCTCCCAAGAAGTTCTTTCTTTATAGCCATTAAGATGGGCTCAGCAGTTTTAATGATGCACTCGCAAGAAATAGTATTTGAAGCAAAAGAGAGCATCAAGAGGCAAATACAAAACACATTTAAGTCTAACATGCTTCCTATGAAGAGGAATCTTGTACACAAATAAATTCATGAAGAGCAAAGTGACAAGATTAGGAAGATAAAACAAGTATAGCTTCAAAAATTTAAGCACATAGAGAGGCATTTTAGTAACATGAAAATTTCTACAACCATATTTTCCTCTCTCATAATAACTTTCAGTAGCAACATGAGCAAACTCAACAATATAACCATCACATAAAGCATTCTTATCATGAGTCTCATGCATAAAATTATTACTCTCCACATAGGCATAATCAATTTTATTAGTAATAGTGGGAGCAAATTCAACAAAGTAGCTATCATTATTATTCTCATTATCAAATATAGGAGGCATATTGTAATCATAATCAAATTTATCCTCCATAACAGGTGGTACTAAAAGACCAATATCATTATCATAAATAGGAGGCAAAGTATCATCAAACAAAATTTTCTCCTCAATGCTTGGGGAACTAAAAAGATCATGAAAACCAGCTTCCCCAAGCTTAGAACTTTCTATATTATTATCAACAATGGTGTTCAAAGCGTTCATACTAATATTACTACCAGCATGCAAATAAGATTCCATAGGTTTTTTAATTTTCGCATCAAACAATCCATGTTTTAAATCAGGAAATAGAATAAGAAGATCATTCTTGTCCATTATGCCAAACTAGTGTAATAAAAACATGCATGATATTAAGTAAAGTAAAACAAGTAACTAATTTTTTTGTGTTTTTGATATAGCAAACAAGATAGCAATTAAAGTAAAACTAGCAACTAATTTTTTTTGTATTTTGATTTAGTGCAGCAAACAAAGTAGTAAATAAAACTAAGCAAGACAAAAACAAAGTAAAGAGATTGAGAAGTGGAGACTCCCCTTGCAGCGTGTCTTGATCTCCCGGCAACGGCGCTAAATTTAGCTTGATGACGCGTAAAGCACATGCTCGTTGGGAACCCCAAGTGGAAGGTGTGATGCGTACAGCAGCAAGTTTCCTCAAGAAGAAACCAAGGTTTATCGAACCAGTAGGAGCCAAGAAGCACGTTGAAGGTTGATGGCGGCGGGATGTAGTGCGGCGCAACACCAGGGATTCCGGCGCCAACGTGGAACCTGCACAACACAACCAAAGTACTTTGCCCCAACGAAACAGTGAGGTTGTCAATCTCACCGGCTTGCTGTAACAAAGAGTTAACCGTATTGTGTGGAAGATGATTGTTTGCAGAAAACAGTAGAACAAGTATTGCAGTAGATTGTATTTCAGTAAAGAGAATTGGACCGGGGTCCACAGTTCACTAGAGGTGTCTCTCCCATAAGACGAACAGCATGTTGGGTGAACAAATTACAGTTGGGCAATTGACAAATAAAGAGAGCATGACCATGCACATACATATCATGATGAGTATAGTGAGATTTAATTGGGCATTACGACAAAGTACATAGACCGTCATCCAACTGCATCTATGCCTAAAAAGTCCACCTTCAGGTTATCATCCGAACCCCTCCGTATTAAGTTGCTAACAACAGACAATTGCATTAAGTATGGCGCGTAATGTAACTAGTGACTACATCCTTGAACATAGCACTAATGTTTTATCCCTAGTGGCAACAAGACAACACAACCTTAGAACTTTCTCACATCGTCCTGTGTGTCAATGCGTGCATGAACCCACTATCGAGCATAAGTACTCCTCTTGGAGTTACAAGCATCTACTTGGCCAGAGCATCTACTAGTAACGGAGAGCATGCAAGATCATAAACAACACATAAGCATAACTTTGATAATCAACATAACAAGTATTCTCTATTCATCGGATCCCAACAAACGCAACATATAGAATTACAGATAGATGATCTTGATCATGTTAGGCAACTCACAAGATCCGACAATGATAGCACAATGGGGAGAAGACAACCATCTAGCTACTGCTATGGACCCATAGTCCAGGGGTAGACTACTCACACATCACACCGGAGGCGACCATGGCGGCGTAGAGTCCTCCGGGAGATGATTCCCCTCTCCGGCAGGGTGCCGGAGGCGATCTCCTGGATCCCCCGAGATGGGATCGGCGGCGGCGGCGTCTCTGGAAGGTTTTCCGTATCGTGGCTCTCTGCACCGGGGTTTCGTCACGGAGACTTTTTATAGGCGAAAGGGCAGGTCAAGAGGCGGCACGGGGGCCCCACACCACAGGCCGGCGCGGCCAAGGGGGGGGGGCCGCGCCGCCCTATAGTGTGGCCCCTCCGTGGCCCCTCTTCGTCTCTCCTTCGGACTTCTGGAAGCTTCGTGGAAAAATAGGCCCCTGGGCTTTGATTTCGTCCAATTCCGAGAATATTTCCTTACTAGGATTTCTGAAACCAAAAACAGCAGAAAACAAAGAATCGGCACTTCGGCATCTTGTTAATAGGTTAGTTCCAGAAAATGCACGAATATGACATAAAGTGTGCATAAAACATGTAGATAACATCAATAATGTGGCATGGAACATAAGAAATTATCGATACGTCGGAGACGTATCACACGCCGACAACCACGATTCTTCTTTCAGACGTGGTGATTTGGGGTGCGAGGGTTTCAGGAATTGATGACACGAAAGCTGGGGGGCTTCCTGGAGGATCGCTGCCAGGCCCGTTGCTCGATTGATATCTAGCAACGGGTGGCCCGCAACTCGCGTCAATTCCTTAAAGGCTGGGGAGCGAACCTGGGCAAGGAGAAACACCTCTTCAAGGATAGTCTTCTCGCTCAGGTCCAGGACCTTGATCGACAGGCGGACTCAGCGGGGCTCGATGAGGACGAGTGGGCATTGCGGTACTTCCTGGAGGACCAGCTCATCGCTTTTGATAAGCTGGAAGAGGAATACCGGCGACAACGCAGTAGGGTGCAGTGGACCCTCAAGGGGGACTCTTGCACAACGTATTTTCATGCGATTGCCAATGGGATGCGACGCAAATGCGCAATCCCACATCTGATTACTGATCAAGGGGGAGATCGAGGACCAAGCCGACCTGATGAGACACGTGTATGACTTCTACATTAGTCTCATGGGGTCACCAGGGGAAGAGAGGGTCCTCTCCCTTGCTCCAAACCTCTGGGATGAGGCTAAGCGGGTCTCCGCGGAGGAGAACCTGGCTTTGGAGCTCACCATTACTCCGGAGGAACTGGACGAGGTCCTCTTGAGTATGAAGACAGACACGGCCCCGGGACCCGACAGACTCCCTGTGTCTTTCTTCAAGAGGTTCTGGGGAACCCTTCCCGCACCGATCTTGCGGATCCTTAATGATTTCGTCCTAGGGAGGGTGGATATCCCAAGGCTGAATTTCGGTGTTATTTCTTTGATCCCGAATGTTACCGGAGCGGACTCTATTAGACAGTTCCGGCCTATTGCTCTTATAAATGTTATCTTTAAGTTTGTGGCAAAGGCGTATGCTATCCGGCTTGCCCCTTTGCCTCACAGGATCATTGATCGTAGCCAGTCGGCTTTTATTTGTGGTACATGTTTGCACGAGGGCGTGTTGGCTCTCCATGAGATAACCCACGAGTTGCGAATCAAGAAGCTTGGGGGCCTCTTGCTCAAACTCGACTTTGAGAAGGCGTACGACCGAGTTAACTGGGACTTCCTTCGTGAGGTGCTGCTTCGCAAGGGGTTCTTAGGGATGATGGTTCATCGCCTTATGCAGTTGGTCATGGGAGGCCAAACTGCTATCAACGTTAACGGAGAGGTGGGGGCCTTCTTCTGTAATGTTTGGGGTGTGCTTCAGGGCGACCCACTTTCCTCCATCCTCTTTGACTTCATGGTCGACGGGCTTGCAGCTATGCTGTCAAGGGCCAAGGATGCAAGACACATCAAAGGGGTGGTGGCACATTTGATCCGGGGGGGGGGGGGGGGTCACTCATCTGCAATATGCGGACGACACGGTCGTGTTGATCCAGCCGTCCGATCTGGGGATCGCTAACCTCAGAACATGTCGGGGCTCAAAATTAACTTCGACAAAAGTGAGGTTTTTGTGACAGGGTCACTGCTGAGGAGAAGCATAGAATAGCTGACATGCTCAATTGCAAGTTGGGTTCGTTGCCAATGAAATATTTGGGACTACCAGTGAGCGACCGTCCGCTTAGGGTGGCGGATTGGTGCTTTCTCCCCGAGAAGGTGGGTCATAGGGTTGACCCCCGGCAAGGCCTCCTTTTAGCCGTGGCAGGGCGTTTGGAGCTGACCAACTCATGTTTGTCTAGCCTACCTATGTTCTCTATGGGCATTTACTTGCTCCATGATGCGACTCACCTGGCTATGGACAGACCTAGGTCCCGCTTCTTTTGGGAAGGAGTGGGAAACAAGCGCAAATACCATATGGATGATTGGGTCACGGTCTGTAAGCCGAAGGAGGGGGGTTTGGGTATCCTCAACACCAAATTGATGAACTTCGCGCTCATGTTGAAATGGATATGGAAACTCTATCAGAACGCAGAAGGGCTGTGGGCTGATTTGATACGCGCGAAGTACCTAGGGGATAGGGACTTGTTCGATAAGAAGGTGCCTGTTAGGGGCTCCCAGTTTTGGAACGCTATCCATAAGATTAAATGATATTTCAAATTGGGAGCAAGGCACAAGATCCGGAACGGGAAAAGGACCTATTTTTGGCTGGACTGGTGGTAAGGCTCCGGCCCCCTCCGAGCCCGCTCCCCTCAGCTGTACAGCTGTTGTGACCAACCCTTTATCACGGTCGATGCAGCTAGGGTTAGGGGCGGCACGCCGGGAGCCTGGCGCATTCGCTTCAGAAGGCAATTTAGCCCGGCGGAGACGGTCAAGTGGGATAACCTCTGTCGTGAGATTCAGGAATTACCCACTGACGACCAACATGATGTAGTATCCTGGTCCCTTGAACCCTCAGGGGTGTTCTCGGCGAAGTCAGTCTACTACGGCCTGTCGCAGGGTGCGACGGTGTCACACTTTAGGGATGTTTGGTGCGCCCGGGTGTCGCCAAAGATCAAGGTGTTCTTATGGCAGCTTATTAGGGGTAAGTTTCCATCACCTGAGCAGGTGCCCAAGCGGCAAGGTCTATACAATGGCCGATGCTCTTTGTGCGGAGACGTGGAAGACTGCAACCACATCTTCTTCACTTGCCACATGGTGGGGTTCATGTGGGCGGGACTTAGGGAGCTCATTCAGTGCGACTGGAACCCGGGCGGGATCGGGGACTTCATTGCACTGGCCCTGGGCATCTCAGGCCCTCTTCGTAGTTTAGTCTGGTTCATCTTTGCCGCCATGTGCTGGTCTCTTTGGAATATTAGGAATAGACTAACTATTGAAGGACGCCTTCTACCATATGATGCTTCACATGCAGTCTTTGAGGGTACTGGTCAAACGGAGGGACATGGCGCTGCTGGACGAGGCGCTAGAGGAGGTACGACTGCTGCACGCGAGGAGTAGAGTTGGAGGGTAGACGACGCCATCTGAGACTGCTATCACTTTTTTTGACCCGCTCCAGAGCTTATGCTATGATATGTACTTATGTGATACCTCCGTTTGGGCATGTGTGTTAGCCTCGGCAGGGGTGCCGTGCAGACTTGTTGACATCTTGGGTGTGTTGTATCTAACTATTGTGTGGTTCCGTTGGGGCTTTATATATAAAGCAGGGCTCATTGCCTTATGTTTATTTATAGAATCTTTACTTTGCCCTTTTCTGTTCGCTATTCTTTCTGAAAATCAGTTCTCAATGCTGATACAGACTAATGAAAATTGTTCTATTTAAACCCAATGTAAAAAATCCAGAGTAGCTAGCAACAATCCAAGAAGCTGATTTAGCTAGAGAAGTTGCTGGAAACATAGAAGATGGAACATAAACTATGATTTCAGAAAATAAACTATGATTTCAAATACTTTGAGATAGTTAAGTTTTCAAATCGGAATAGGCGCTTCACAAAGGATCACCGGTTCAGATGAGGGTTGTCCAAGGCTGGTCCTGGAAGTTTGAAGGCCCGAAATGAAACTAGAATGTGAGGCTCCTTAATATAAAACTTAAAATAATAAAATATATTTCTCAGATATTATTAATAAACACTTGAAGTGCGCCCAAAATAAATATTCATATCGGATAATTTGTGTGTGTTACTTTAATATTCCTTTTTACATGCATGCACGAAAAGTCAGTCATAATGGTATCTATATGATTCTCATCCAATAATTTCTTCTCGATTCTAAAGTTGATGAGCCATTTAATCACTTTTGAGATAGTATAGACATCAAATGGATCCTCAACAGATTCAACTTCGAAAAATATGCTTTCAATTGATGCCATAGTCAGCATAGTAAGTAAGACCCAATGAACAACATACATATAGGTGCATGGGAGCGACTATGGCTCATTCGACTGAGAATTAACTTAATTATCACTCAAATGATGTCACATAATCTTAGTTGCAACTCATGTGTAATCCATGTGCAACTAGGAAAATCTGAGTTGCAACTCACGTGCAAGTAATGTGTAGCTAGGAAAAACTCAGTCGCAACTCACATACAACCCATGTGTAGCAAGGAATTAGCTTAATTATAACTCAGATGACATCACCTAATATCAGTTGAGACTTCAGTGCAACCCATATGTGTAGTTGCAACTCCCATGCAAACACACATTTCACACGAATCACGATGCAAATCTGATGGTTGAAGAGTTGAATGAGCTCTAACTTAATTCTCACTCAAAAGAAAATTATCATAACCGATAAAAGTACCATCTCATTTTTCTCACAAACTTAAAAGTCTACATCCCAAATTGGGACGACGATAGGACATTTCACTTTCTTTCGCAATATTTCTGATCATGACTCAACCACTAGCAAAGGGCTTCGCCTTGAAGATGTCCACCTCTTTCTTAGAAAAATGGAAAGAAAAACGTGCTCAGCGACGACTGCCCCTTCTACCTTTACTTTTTTGCCACTCTGTCTGTTTGGAGCATCCGTTTCCTCATATTACTAAAGGGGGTCGGTTCCACCACCGGTTATGGAAGCACAATTTAGGACTAGATTAAGAATGCTGATTATTCGCTTCCATACCCGGTGGCAACATGCGATGATCTATCTGGCAAAGTCAACCATGTACCATTTAATCATAAATTAGATGATTTGATTTAACAACCATCTCCATAAAGTTTCATAGTTTTACTCAACGACTATCTTTAGAGTAAGTTTTGCATATCTGGTGGAATAATCTTCTAGTTCAGAATCATCCAGTGCCTTTAAGATTGTGGAACTCAACAAAAAAACCTCATATATACTTTTGAATATTTGGAGTTCTTGAAATCTTCCTTTGAGCGATATGATTGGCATATCAATCATGACCAAAAAGGAACCAAGTTTAAAATCTATCTCACCTTGCAAAAATGCTTCATCATAATAAATTTCATCAAACTACTTCCTAAGAGCATGTTGCTTTGTTGGAAATGAATTTTTCTAGGGGAAACTACTTCCTAAGAACATTAATCTGACACAGAGCTGAGGTTACAGAATCGCTCAGAGCGAGTTCAACCAAAGCAGCCGGAAAATCCACCAACCACAAATCTGTATTGAGCATTCTCCTAGTATGGAACACTGGACATCCATGTAGCAGCGATCTAGCATTGTGGATGTCATTGTAGATGCTTCAGATTTTCGATCGATTGGGGGCAGGATAGTTTGCTGCAGAAACTACAGCTGTGCGGTCTGACTCTAGGACAGACACATCCAGGTTTAGGTCGATGCCCATGTATAATGTAAACTGGCTAACATCGCATTTGCTTCAGCTTCTTCCACAGATTGGCATAAGCTTGTAGTCTGGCTCGGAGCAGCGACGAGAGCACCAGTATGGCCGCGTGCAACCATCCAGATGACCGCCTCAACAATCAGTGGCTTGAACCCAGCATCGACGTTGATATGTACATTTCTCTCGGTCGATGCAACTTATTTGCAAAAAAAAAAAAAAAAACATGCCAAATAATCATACCAAGTATAAAACTTAAAGATGTGAGTAATTTCAAAAATAATGGCATCACTCATATCCTTTTTGTTTAGAATAAATATCTTCTCTTAACTCAACAGAGCTTGATAACAAATTGATTTGACACTTCTGATCTGACTCTCCCAACGAGTACTTAGAATTAAATATTCCACATGGTCAATCACAAATTTCCATCTTTTGATAAAAATGGCATATAATACATACATTTGTCGCACAATTGCAAAATAAAATAAAATAAACTTTACCACAATATGTAGCCACACCACGAAGAGTGATATTAAAATACTGAAAGTACAGGGCATATGTAAAACTCTTAATATGTTAAGGAATTGCTTTTGCATGGTGTTATGCTTTACTTTTGTATTTGAACCATTATGGTAAGTTTGATCTCTAATGTCATAAATATTAAGGGGAAATGACTTGATGGGATAAATTGATATATCAGAAAATCCCTTCACAAGATGTATCATGCACCACAAGGAAACCAAGATATAGTCGTCGTTTTACAAACACGGTGAATACATCAGTATTCTGGTGTAGGAGGAGGCTAATAGTGCCCTCCATATTATAGGGGCTTGCCCTATATTGCATATAGGGTGTAAAATTATTTGTAGTCCCTTGGAAATACTCCAATCTCACGATATGAAGAGTGTTCAGATGTTTACGGGGTTTTGCTCTAAGTCAAATTTTATTAAATTTGACAAAATTTAAATAAAAACTATAGACATCTACGATACCAAGTCAATGTACATTAAATTCGGTAATATAGATGTCCATATCTCTTTCTCAAATTTAAAGATGGAGGGAGTATACTCCATTCCAGGTTTCCTAAATTCCTATCTCTATCTTCAGGCAGGCCAGAACGAATAAACCTGGAATTCTAAGCCCACATAAGCAATGAGCAGGCCTAACATGCCGTGCAAATCGGCAGAATAATTGGCCCACGATTGTTCTGTACGCGGTCAGCTGGTAGTTATCCACTGTTGACGCGACAAACTATGCTCAATTCTGAATTCTGACAGTGTCACTCTGGCATGGTTCAGGTCCCATCCCATGAGAGCATGTGCAGCGAAATCAACATGATCAAGTAAAAGATTATTTCACCTGATTATGTACTGGATATTACCGGCAATGATCATATTCCTATATCCTGTACCAGCGCACTTTAAACTATACTACTAGCAGCTACGGTTTACTGACCCTACGTGTAATTGTTGTTTATGCCCCACGGGTCAGTCCCCACCAAACACATCGCCAGCAAATCTGGGATTTCCCTTTGATGAACTGCTACTTCCGATGAGGCCATGACATCGAAGTACCAATGCCCAAGGACGCCCGTGCACAGAAATGGAGTTTTCCGATCAAACACTTGCAGGCAACTTTGACCAAAATACAATACATATTACCCTCTCCGGGAACACAAAACCTTCAAAGCCGGCACCGGAGAGAGTGCCGCCGGCTTTCACTGACCGGAGCTTCGCTCTCGGGTCAAATAAACATGACAAAACTAGTTCTAGGTAGGAGCCGATGCTCGCCAGTGGAGGGTAAACAAATCCAGTCCAGACAGGCCGGCCTTGGGATCACTGGCAACCTTTGTTTCTGCTGTGTGGATTGGTGCCTGTTTATGGCTGTTGTTTGCGATGGGCACTGAAAGCAATGAGCCCATAGTCTGCATTTGTTATTGGCCGGCGTGTGATTGTTGCTTAGCTGAAAATTGACGTAAGCGCCACATTGCTTTGTGTTGCATCGTTGTCCTAGATAATTTTCTTGGTCCTGAAGCTTACACACGTGAGACCTGTTGGGTTTGACTAGGTTTCTTTTGGATGGCAAAGGAAGTTTAAATTTTTGTATGCCATTACTGCTTGTCTCCTAGATAAATTTCATGGCCACTGAGTCCTAGTTATAGAATCAGCCCTACGCAATGTTTCAAGTCATATGCTTTCTATCTGCAGAATCCCTAAGGGTGTACTCAAGAAGTGTGATTTTGCAGAAATGTGATGTTATGACAAGAAAAAGGGTCCGAACACGTACCACATTTTCAATAAAGGATACTTTATTATTTAAAAGTTTTAAGCATTAAATCCAGCCTCTGCATAGCTAAGAGGCGCACAGCTGTCCAAAGCAACCAAAGTTCTCAAAAAAACGAAATACAAAAAGGTCGGTACATGGATCAACAAGAATCTGCACCAACTTCTAAGGTGATGGTGGTCCAATCCGGAGATTATGCTGCAACACATGTTAGATAATAAAGTCCCTTTCATAATAAAGTCCCTTGTCGTGCCCTCCAACTATGTAGATACCTCCATAAATAGGTCGTGGTTCTCGATAAGCTGAATAGACGACCATGAACATAGCAAAGTACTGCACCGGTAGATGACTTGCATAAGAGAATATTTTTTATCATTAAAAATAACATCATTTTTACATAGCCAACGCGACCATATATCGCACGCGCTGTCACCCTAATAAGTATTTTAAACCTCTCATCCACCCCATTAAGCCAATTGCCAAACATATTAGCAACACTCTTTGGTGGATATAAGGTAGAAATATATTTGGATGACACTGGAAGAATAAACGTTCTATAGTCTCATCATGGGATGACAGAAGACACATTTCTTACTACCTTACCAGTTGCCTTAGCTAGGTTGTCCTTGGTAAGGATAACCCCTCGACGAAGATACCAGGCAAAAACCTTCGTTTTCAATGATATTTTCATCTTCCAATTTTTCTTATTATTAATTATCGGCCGAGGAGGTTGAATCAACGCTCTATACATAGAACCCACAGAGAATTTCCATTCTCATTAAGATCCAGTGAAATTCATCTGGCCCAGGTGATAATTGAACGAATGTTAAGTGTTGAAGCAATGCGTTCCAATTATCAAGCCAAACTCCGACAAGATCCTTTCTGAACAACACATGTGGCGGGGAAGACTCCATAACCTTTTCTAAGGTTTTCCCTTTGTGCCAAACAATATTATATAAAGCTGGATATTGTTCCTGGAGGGTGGCGTTTCCTAGCCATCTGTCCTCCCAGAACCTAATCTCGGATCCATCCTTAATAGAGAAAGAGGTAAAAGGGAAACATGTTTCTTTGTCGCCATGAGGCCAGCCCAGAAGTGAGAGTCTCCAGGTTTCCAAAAGACCTAAGCTATCGCTTTTGAGCCAACATATTTTCTCCTTAGTAATGTCTGTCAAACCCCATCTTTAGTTAGCAACTTGGCTAACTATTTCCCAGTAGGGCGGTGTTCTTTACTTGAAGGTCATGAACACCAAGCCCTCCTTGGTCCTTAGACCGGCAGACAACGCTTCATGTAGTAAGCCGATATTTTTCTTGTGACTATCTCCTTGCTAGAAGAATCTAGACCGGTAATAGTATAATCGATGTAGGACTCTTTTGGGTATTTAGAAGAAGGATACCATATACAGTACCATGTTAGTTAGTACTGAGTTAATGAGAAGAAATCTTCTACCTAGAGATAGTAATTTTCCTTTCCAGCTACTGAGGCGGTTATGTAATCTGTCCTTGACATGTTTCCATTCCGCCATTGTTAGCCTCCGAAAATGTATCGGAATGCCTAAATAAACCGTTCGGAAACTAACCAATCCCAAAACCAAAAATTTCACCATAGTGATTTGGCTCGTCTTGAGCTTCGCCGAAACAGAACATCTCACACTTATGAAAATTAATTTTTAAGCTAGATAATTGCTCAAAAGATAATAAAATTAATTTCAGATTTTTTTGCTTTCTCTAACTCATATTTCATAAAGAGGATTGTATCCTCAACATATTGATGAATAGATAATCCACCATCAACCAGATGTGGGACTAGCCCTTCAATTTGCCCATCAGCCTTTGCACGCTCAATAAGAATAGCCAACATATCAACCACTATATTAAATAACATAGGTGATAGAGGGTCGTCTTGTCTTAAACTTTTTTGGTTTGAAAGTATTCGCCATCATTGACTTTAATGAAAACACTTCCTCTAAAAACAAAGTTATGCATGAAAAGTACTGTTGACGCGTCAAGCACACGCCCGTTGGAAACCCCAAGAGGAAAGTGTGATGCGTACAGCAGCAAGTTTTCCCTCAGTAAGAAACCAAGGTTTATCGAACCAGTAGGAATCATGGAGCACGTGAAGGTTGTTGGAGGCGGAGTGTAGTGCGGCGCAACACCAGGGATTCCGGCGCCAACGTGGAACCTGCACAACACAATCCAAATACTTTGCCCCAACTTAACAGTGAGGTTGTCAATCTCACCGGCTTGCTGTAACAAAGGATTAAATGTATGGTGTGGAAAATGATGTTTGTATGCGAAGAACAGTAAAGAACAATGTCTGCAGTAGATTGTATTCGATGTAAAAGAATGGACCGGGGTCCACAGTTCACTAGTGGTGTCTCTCCAATAAGAAATAGCATGTTGGGTGAACAAATTACAGTTGGGCAATTGACAAATAAAGAGGGCAGAACAATGCACATACATATCATGATGAGTAGTGTGAAATTCAATTGGGCATTACGACAAAGTACATAGACCGCTATCCAGCATGCATCTATGCCTAAAAAGTCCACCTTCAGGTTAGCATCCGCACCCCTTCCAGTATTAAGTTGCAAACAACAGACAATTGCATTAAGTATGGTGCGTAATGTAATCAACACAAATATCCTTAGACAAAGCATTGATGTTTTATCCCTAGTAGCAACAGCACATCCACAACCTTAGAACTTTCTGTCACTGTACCAGATTTAATGGAGGCATGAACCCACTATCGAGCATAAATACTCCCTCTTGGAGTTACAAGTATCAACTTGGCCAGAGCCTCTACTAGCAACGGAGAGCATGCAAGATCATAAACAACACATATATGATAGATTGATAATCAACATAACATAGTATTCCATATTCATCGGATCCCAACAAACACAACATGTAGCATTACAAATAGATGATCTTGATAGGCAGCTCACAAGATCGAACAATGATAGCACATGAGGAGAAGACAACCATCTAGCTACTGATATGGACCCATAGTCCAGGGGTGAACTACTCACACATAATTCCGGAGGCGATAATGGTGATGAAGAGTCCTCCGGGAGATGGTTCCCCTCTCCGGCAGGGTGCCGGAGGCGATCTCCTGAATCCCCCGAGATGGGATTGGCGGCGGCGGCGTCTCTGGAAGGTTTTCCGTATCGTGGCTCTCGGTACTGGGGTTTTCTCCACGAAGGCTTTAAGTAGGCGGAAGGGTAGGGTTGGAGGCGTCACGAGGGCCCCACACAACAGGGCGGCACGGCCCCACCCTTGGCCGCGCGGACCTGGCGTGGTGGCGCCTCGTCGCCCCACTTCGTAATCCTTTCGGTCTTATGGAAGCTTCGTGGAAAAATAATACCCTGGGCGTTGATTTCGTCCAATTCCGAGAATATTTCCTTTGTAGGATTTCTGAAACCAAAAACAGCAGAAAACAGCAGCTGGCTCTTCGGCATCTTGTCAATAGGTTAGTGCCGGAAAATGCATAAATATGACATAAAGTGTGTATAAAACATGTGAGTATCATCATAAAAGTAGCATGGAACATAAGAAATTATAGATACGTTTGAGACGTATCAAGCATCCCCAAGCTTAGTTCCTACTCGCCCTCGAGTAGGTAAACGATAACAAAGATAATTTTTGAAGTGACATGCTATCATAATCTTGATCAATACTATTGTAAAGCATATGAGATGAATGCAGTGATTCGAAGCAATGGTAAAGACAATGATTAAACAACTGAATCATATAGCAAAGACTTTTCATGAATAGTACTTTCAAGACAAGCATCAATAAGACTTGCATAGGAGTTAACTCATAAAGCAATAGATTCTTAGTAGAAAGTTTTGAAACAACACAAAGGAAGATATAAGTTTCAGCGGTTGCTTTCAACTTCAACATGTTTATCTAATGGATAATTGTCAACACAAAGTAATATGATGAATGAAAATAAGCAAATATGTAAGAATCAATGCACAGTTAACACAAGTGTTTGCTTCTAAGATGGAAGGAAGTAGGTAAACTGACTCAACATAAAAGTAAAAGAATGGCCCTTCACAGAGGGAAGCAGGGATAAAATCATGTGCTAGAGCTTTTCAAGTTTTGAAATCATAGAGAGAGCATAAAAGTAAAATTTTGAGAGGTGTTTTTTGTTGTCAACGAATGGTAGTGGGCACTCTAACCCCCTTGCCAAGCAGACTTTCAAAGAGCGGCTCCCATGAAGGACGTTATCTCTACCACCAAGGTAGATCATCCCTCTTCTCTTTTGTTTACACATGTACTTTAGTGTAGTTTATTTTATTTTTGGGTGATACTCCTTCCAACCTTTGCTTTCACAAACCATGGCTAACCGAACCCTCGGGTGCCTTCCAACAATCACATACCATGAAGGAGTGTCTATTTATTTTTATTTTTATTTAGAGATGACACTCCTCCAACCTTTGCTTTCTCAAGCCATGGCTAACCGAATCCTCGGGTGCCTTCCAAACTTTCACATACCATGGAGGAGTATCTATTTGCAAAATTAAGTGTCTTACTGATGAATCAGAGCAAAACATGCGAAGAGAATTATTAATGAAGGTTAATTAATTGGGGCTGGGAACCCCGTTGCCGGCTCTTTTTGCAAAATTTTTGGATAAGCGGATGAAGCCACTAGTCCATTGGTGAAAGCTGCCCAACAAGATTGAAAGATAAAACACCACATACTTCCTCATGAGCTATAAAACATTGACACAAATAAGAGATGATAAATTTTGAATTGTTTAAAGGTAGCACATGAAGTATTTACTTGGAATGGCAGAGAAATACCATGTAGTAGGTAGGTATGGTGGACACAAATGGCATAGTTTTTGGCTCAAGGATTTTGGATGCACGAGAAGTATTCCCTCTAAATACAAGGCTTAGGCTAGCAAGGTTATTTGAAGCAAACACAAGTATGAACCGGTACAGCAAAACTTACATAAGAACATATTGCAAGCATTATAAGACTCTACATTGTCTTCCTTGTTGTTTGATACGTCCAATTTGCATCACTATTTTATATCATAATTTGCTGTTATTCATTGATATATTTCATATTTGGAGATAATACTTATGTTATTTCATCTATTTTGCATGTTTCATGATTATTGGAGGATCGAGCACCGGAGCCAGGATTCTGCTGGAAAAAGCGCCGTCAGAATGCAATATTTCGGAAGATCAACAGTTGACGGAAATTATACGAAAAATCCTATTTTTCCAGAAGACGAAGTGAGCCAGAAGGGGGAGCCGAGGGGACCCGAGGTGGGCCCACCCCATAGGCCGGCGCGGCCCAAGGCCTAGCCGCGCCGCCCTGTGAGGAGGGGGCCCACGGCCCCCCTCTCGCCTCCTTTTCTTCGCGTATGCCTTCGTCCCAAAAACCTAAGCTCCAGAGGGTACCTCGCGAAGAGACACAGCCGCCTCTGCGGGGCGGAGAACACCAGAGAGAAAAGAGCTCTCCGGCAGGCTAAGATCCGCCGGGGAAATTCCCTCCCGGAGGGGGAAATCGACGCCATCGTCACCGTCATCGAGCTGGACATCATCTCCATCACCATCATCATCATCTTCATCATCATCACCGCCGTCTCCACCGCTGCACATCGTCACCGCTGTAGCAATTTGGGTTTGATCTTGATTGTTTGATAGGGGAAACTCTCCCGGTGTTGATTTCTACTAGTTATTGATGCTATTGAGTGAAACCGTTGAACCAAGGTTTATGTTCAGATTGTTATTCATCATCATATCACCTCTGATCATGTTCCATATGATGTCTCGTGAGTAGTTCGTTTAGTTCTTGAGGACATGGGTGAAGTCTAAATGTTAGTAGTGAAGTATGGTTGAGTAGTATTCAATGTTATGATATTTAAGTTGTGGTGTTATTCTTCTAGTGGTGTCGTGTGAACGTCGACTACATGACACTTCACCTTTATGGGCCTAGGGGAATGCATCTTGTACTCGTTTGCCAATTGCGGGGTTGCCGGAGTGACAGAAACCTAAACCCCCGTTGGTATATCGATGCAGGAGGGATAGCAGGATCTCAGAGTTTAAGGCTGTGGTTAGATTTATCTTAATTACTTTCTTGTAGTTGCGGATGCTTGCAAGGGGTATAATCACAAGTATGTGTTAGTCCTAGGAAGGGCGGTACATTAGCACAGGTTCACCCACACAACACTTATCAAAACAATGAAGATTAATTAGCCGTATGTAGCGAAAGCACTAGACTAAAATCCCGTGTGTCCTCAGGAACGTTTGGTCATTATAAGTAAACAACCCAGCTTGTCCTTTTTGCTAAAAAGGATTGGGCCACTCGCTGCAATTGTTACTCTCGCACTTTACTTACTCGTACTTTATTCATCTGTTACATCAAAACCCCCTGAATACTTGTCTGTGAGCATTTACAGTGAATCCTTCATCGAAACTGCTTGTCAACACCTTCTGCTCCTCGTTGGGATCGACATTCTTACTTATCGAAGATACTACGATACACCCCCTATACTTGTGGGTCATCAAGACTATTTTCTGGCGCCGTTGCCGGGGAGTGAAGCGCTATTGGTAAGTGGAATTGGTAAGGGAAATTTCTACTGTTTGTGCTGATTTTATTTCTGCCTGCTGCCATAATTCATTATGGAGAGATCTTCTCTTGAGTTTTTATTTGGAAAATCTGCTACTACTGCAAAGGTAGTGGATGAGGCGCCAGGTGAGGAAGAAATACCATCCAAAATACCTATGAAAATTATTGAACGTGTAGTGGATAACCGTTATACAGGGGATGGAACTGTCCACCCTGGAGATCATTTACTGTTCTTACATGAATTATGCGGTTTATTCAAGTGTGCAGGTATTGCTATGGATGAAGTGAGGAAGAAACTATTCTCTATATCGCTGTCTGGTAAAGCGGCGCATTGGTATAAATTACTGGATAATGGGGATTCTGTTGAATGGAATGATATTGTGCCCCGGTTTTATTCTAAGTTCTATCCTCCAAGTGAAATTCACAACGATCGGAACCGCATATATAATTTTTGGCCTCGTGATGGAGAGAGTATTGCCCAAGCATGGGGGAGATTGAAGTCTTTAATGCTCAAATGCCCCATTCATGAGCTTCCTGGTAATGTTATTATTGATAATTTCTATGCAAGACTTTCTTTTGAAGACAAGACCTTGCTGGATACTTCTTGTTCTGGATCATTTACACGCAACAAAGAAGAGTTTAAAAGGGACCTTCTTAATCGGATCCAGGAAAATACTGAAGGATGGGAGAACGACAAAGATAGAGAATCAGGTATAAATTATGATTATAAATGCATTGAAGCTTTTATGGATACTGATAAATTTCGTAATATGAGTGCTACTTATGGTCTTGATTCTCAAGTTGCTGCAAATCTTTATAAAGCTTTTGCCTCTCATTATGAATTGCCTAAGAAGAATTTTGATAAGTATCATGAACCGTATAAAGATAAAATTGATTCATCTATTAATAAATGCGTTGTAGTTGAAGCTGTTGATCATGTTATTCCTGAAGCTTATATTGAAAAAAACTCCTTTCCCTGCTAAAATGAAGGAGTACTCTGTTATAAATAGTGCGGTTCATAAAAGTGAAAAGAAACCTATAGAACCTGAAGAACAAATAAAAGTTGAACTTGCTGTTGCAATAGTTAAAGATCTTGTGACTGAAAATGTGGAGGATGGTCATATTATTTTCTGTGAAGACGCTTCTAATATTGTTTCACATCCTAATAAGTCCAAGCAAGCTAGTGTTCCTATGCTATCTGTTAGAATTGGTGATCATTGCTATTATGGTTTATGTGATATTGGTGCAAGTATTAGTGCTATTCCTTATGAGCTTTACACGGAGATTATGCACGAAATTGGTTCTTGTGAACTTGAAGATATTGATGTGGTTATTCGGCTGGCTAATAGAGAAACTATCTCTCCAATTGGTATTGTTCGAGATGTGGAAGTTCTATGCGGTAAGATTAAATATCCTGCTGACTTTTTGGTACTTGGTTCTGCTGCTAGTAAATATTGTCCTATCATTTTTGGTAGACCTTTTTTAAATACTTGTGGAGCTATTATAGATTGCAAGAAAGAGAAAATTTTGACTAAATTTGCTGGTGAATCTTATGAGTTTAACTTCTCTAAATTTGCCAAAACTCCTTATAAAATTGATTTGCCTAATAATGATTTTAAAGTTGAACAGTGTGCATCTATTGCTCTTGCTCCTAATAATCCTTTGCAGCAACATTTGGAGAATAGTGAGAGTGAAGTTTTTAGGGAAGAAAGAGATGAGCTTGATGAAATTTTCCTTCGTCAACCTATTCTTAAGCATGATTTACCGGTAGAAGATCTGGGTACAACACCGCCACCAAAGGAAGATCATGTCTTTGATTTAAAACCATTGCCTGATAATCTTAAATATGCTCATATTGATGATAAGAAAATATATCATGTTATTATTAGTTCTAAGCTTACAGAGTTTGAAGAAGAAAGGTTATTGGAAATACTGAAGAAACACCGAGGTGCTATTGGCTACACTCTTGATGACTTGAAGGGGATTTCTCCCTCTATTTGCCAACACGCCATTAATATGGAAGATGATGCAAAGCCTGTTGTTGAACCTCAGCGTCGTCTAATTCCTAAGATGAAGGATGTGGTAAGAAATGAGGTATTAAGACTTCTTGAAGCTGGTATTATATATCCTATTGCTGATAGTAGATGGGTTAGTCTTGTGCATTGTGTTCCTAAGAAAGGAGGAATGACTGTTGTGCCTAATGATAATGATGAGCTCATCCCTCAAAGAGTAGTTGTAGGGTATAGAATGTGCATTGATTATCAAAAAGTTAATAAGGTTACTAAAAAAGATCATTACCCTTTGCCTTTTATTGATCAAATGTTAGAAAGGTTATCTAAAAATACTCACTTTTGCTTTCTTGATGGTTATTCTGGGTTTTCACAAATTGCTGTTAAAACTAAGGATCAAGAGAAAACCACTTTCACTTGTCCCTATGGAACTTATGCTTATAGACGTATGCCTTTTGGTTTATGTAATGCTCCTGCTACTTTTCAAAGATGCATGTCTGCTATTTTTCATGGCTTTAAGTAGAGTATTGTAGAGGTATTCATGGATGATTTTTCTGTCTATGGGAATTCTTTTGATAATTGCTTGCGGAACCTTGATAAAGTTTTGCAGAGATGTGAAGAAACTAACCTTGTTCTTAATTGGGAGAAATGCCAATTTATGGTTAATGAAGGAATTGTATTGGGACATAAAATTTCCGAGAGAGGTATTGAAGTTGATAGAGCTAAAGTTGAAGCAATTGAGAAGATGCCCTATCCTAGGGATGTTAAAGGTATTCGTAGTGTTCTTGGTCATGCTGTTTTTTATAGGAGGTTTATTAAAGACTTCTCCAAGATTTCAAAGCCTCTTACTAATCTTCTTCAAAAAGATGCACCTTTTGTTTTTGATGATGATTGTAAGGAAGCTTTTGAAACTCTAAAGAAAGCCTTAACAACTGCTCCTATAGTTGAACCTCCTGATTGGAACTTACCATTTGAAATTATGTGTGATGCTAGTGATTTTGCTGTAGGCGCTCTTCTTGGACAGCGAGTAAATAAAAAATTGAATGTTATTCATTATGCTAGTAAAAACCCTTGATGCTGCTCAAAGAAATTATGCTACTACTGAAAAAGAATTGTTAGCTGTAGTCATTGCTTGTGATAAGTTTAGATCTTATATTGTTGATTCAAAAGTTACAATTCATACTGATCATGCTGCAATTAGATACCTTATGCAAAAGAAAGATGCTAAGCAAGACTTATTAGATGGGTGCTTCTGTTGCAAGAATTTGATTTACATATTGTAGATAGGAAAGGTGCTGATAATCCTGTTGCTGATAATTTGTCTAGATTGGAAAATATTGCTTATGATCCTGTTCCTGTTAATGATAGTTTTCCAAATGAACAATTGGCTGTAATAAAGGTGAGCTCGCGAGACAGTCCTTGGTATGCTGATTATGCTAACTTTATTGTTTCTAAGTACTTGCCTCCAACCTTTTCAGCTCAGCAAAGGAGGAAATTCTTTTATGACTTGAGGCATTATTTCTGGGATGACCCACACTTATATAAAGAAGGAGTGGATGGTATTCTGCGAAGATGTGTTCCCGAATATGAACAGCAAGAGATATTGAGTAAATGTCATGGTAGTGCTTATGGAGGACATCACGCCGGAGATAGAACCGCGCAAAAGGTTCTACAATTAGGTTTTTATTGGCCGACTCTCTTCAAAGATGCAAGGAAGTTTATTTTATCTTGTGATGAATGCCAAAGGGTTGGTAATATTTCCAGACGCAATGAAATGCCTATGAATTATACTCTTGTTATTGAACCATTTGATTGTTGGGGATTTGACTTCATGGGACCTTTTCCCTCTTCAGAAGGTAACACTCATATACTTGTTGCTGTTGATTATATTACTAAATGGGTGGAAGCCATACCTACAAAAAGTGTTGATGGTGAGACCTCTTTAAGAATGCTTTTAGATATTATTTTTCCTCGATTTGGAGTTCCTAGATATATTATGACTGATGGAGGTTCTCATTTTATTCATGGTGGTTTTAGAAAAACTCTTGCTAAATATGGTATTAATCATAGAATTGCTTCCGCTTATCATCCTCAAACTAGGGGGCAAGTAGAATTATCAAATAGAGAGATTAAATCTATCTTGGAAAAGACTGTTAATAAAACTAGAAAGAATTGGGCTAGTAAATTGAAGGATGCACTATGGGCTTATAGAACTGCTTATAAAAATCCCATGGGAATGTCACCTTATAAAATGGTTTATGGAAAAGCTTGTCATTTACCTTTAGAACTAGAGCACAAAGCTTATTGGGCTGTTAGAGAATTAAATAAAGATCCTAAACTTACCGGTAATAAGAGGTTACTACAATTGAGTTCTCTAGATGAATGGAGAAGTGAAGCTTATGAAAATGCTAAACTCTTTAAAGAGAAAGTTAAAAAATGGCATGATAGAAGGATTATCAAAAGAGAATTTAATATTGGGGATAAAGTCCTATTGTATCGGTCTCGTCTCAGATTCTTTGCAGGGAAATTACTCTCGAAATGGGAAGGACCATATGTTGTTGAGGAGGTGTATCGTTCAGGAGCAATTAAAATTAGCTCTCTCCAAGGCAATGCCACACAAGTGGTGAATGGACAAAGACTCAAGCATTATATCTCAGGTGATTCTTACAATGTAGATGTTGATGTTATTCGAGTGGAAACACCGGAGGCTTTCATCAAAGGACAAATTGACAGTCACTTGAGAACTCGACTTTGAATAGGTAACAGTACTGGTAATAAAAAGTTCGCAATTTACTTTCCGAACAATGTTTTTGCTGTTTTTGGAAAATATGAAAAATTACGAGATCGAAACGGAGTGGAGGAGACGTACGAGGGCGTGCCCCCATAGGCCGGCGCGGCCAGGCCTTGGCCCGCGCTGCCCTATGAGCTGGCCGCCTCGTCGCCTCTTTCCGACTCTGGTTCGACCTGGTACTTTCCTTTTGTCGTGAAAATTTCTGCTATATAATCCCCCGGATCCCTGGAGGTCCGTATATCATTTTCTCGACGTGTTTTATTTCGAGCTATTTCCGCCAGGATCTGTTTTCAGTCTAGAAGCACCATGGTTTCCAAGAACAAGGGCAAGGAGCTTTCGGATGAAGATATTCAAGATCCCGAGTGGAAAGAGGTGGACAAGAGCGTCAAGGAAGAGGATGAAGAAGAGGTGGAGGAAGACTCGCGCGCGTACCCGCGTGCTACCATTGCAAGCATCGAGGTGGTGGATAACCCTTTTAGTGCAAACAAGAGCGCAAGAATTCGCACCGGAGGAAGGGTTCCACGTCATTACCTAGCTCCGAAGACATCTTCTTCAGGCACTCACCATCCCTTCCGCAATCTAATTTTCAATAGTCAAATTGAAAGGACTCCCAAGGCAGCATTGCCTAGCAATTGGGATATAGATCGTTCTAACACTGCAGGAAGGATGAAGCCTGAGGGTGAAGAGTGGGGAAATAACTCCAAGAGTTGGGACTCGCCGTCGGACATACTTCTTAACCGCGTCGAGCACACTTCGGAGATGATTCGCAACCTCACGTACAAGATTGATGAGCTTCAGGAGCTTGTTGAGAAGCTTGTCAGGAATTCATCACCACCATCGCCGAAGGAGTAATTCATCATCGGTATTGGCATCCCCTTGGTTTGTTCCAAGCTTGGGGGAGTACCGCGGTATCACATCATCAATACCTTTTACTTTTTACTGTCAAGTAGTGTCATATCATGAGTAGGGAAGTTATCATATAAGATGGGTTGCAGTGTGGAAGTATCTCTCCTTTAGTTGATTGTCTATGTATCCCTTGGTGTGAGTTATCGTTATGGAATATTAATGAGAAGTCTTATCATTTACATGTTGCACATCTTATTTTAGTTTGCAATCCTTATTATATGATTGATCTTGTTATTAGTATTGGTATCACTTTGGGAGCATTGAATAAATCTATTTGGTTTTGGCAAACTTAGCATTGGTCAATAGCAACAACACTTTGAGGTTTAAGTAGAAAAGAGAAATACATGTAGTTGTTTCATTATCTTTCTTTCTTGTTAGCTCATAGCTTATTATTCTGAAGTTAAAACTGTTTGTGCTTGCAAGGAAGATGCATGATCGTTTCTATCACATGTATATTTGTTTGTTTCCCTCGACTCTTATGCTTGCTAATTAACCTTGCTAGCCAAAGACCTGTACTGAGAGGGAATACTTCTCGTGCATCCAAACCTTAACCCAAACCTATGTCATTTGTGTCCACCATAACTACCTACTACATGGTATTTCCTGCCATTCCAAGTAAATACTTCGTGTGCTACCTTTAAACAATTCAAAATTTACTATCTCTTATTTGTGTCAATGTTTTATAGCTCATGAGGAAGTATGTGGTGTTTTATCTTTCAATCTTGTTGGGCAACTTTCACCAATGGACTAGTGGCTTCATCCACTTATCCAATAACTTTGCAAAAAGAGCTGGCAATGGGATTCCCAGTCCCAAATTAATTAACCTAAATAGACACTCCTCCATGGTATGTGATTGATGGACGGCACCCGAAGGATTCGGTTAGCCATGGCTTGTGTAAGCAAAGGTTGGGGGGAGTGTCATCATAATAAAACTAAAATAAAAAGGCACTCCTTCATGGTATGAGATTGTTGGCAGGCACCCGAGGTTCGGTTAGCCATGGTTTGTGAAAGAAAGGTTGGAAGGAGTGCCACACAAAAATAAAAATAAAATGGGAGCCGCTCTTTGAAGGTTTGTCTGGCAAGGGGGTTAGAGTACCCGCTACCAGTCGTTGACAACAACAAACACCTCTCAAAATGTTACTTTCATTCTCTTTATATGATTTCAAAACTGAAAAAGCTCTAGCACATGATTTAATCCCTGCTTCCCTCTGCGAAGGGCCTGTCTTTTACTTTATGTTCAGTCAGTAAACCTATTTCCCTCCATCTTAAGCAAGCATTTGAGTTGTTGTGATCAAACTACTATAGTGTGATTTATCTCATCATGTCTTTTACTTTTCCTTGTTTAGTACAAGTTTTATCTGAATGAATATAGCTTTGAAAGTTATCAATGATCATGAGGAGATTATTATGATTGAGTATGCAAGTTGTGCCATACAAACTTTAGCATAAGAGTGCTGCTCGATAGATAAGTGTAACCTGTTAACTGTTCTTTGACCAAGAACGAAGTTTGCCATCACCAACTAAGATTTCTTATGCACCTTTATTTGTGATTACCTTATACTTGTTTCAAGTTGAATTATATGAGGGAGTTGTTTACTAGAATGTCTTGTGTGAATGAATATGATGCTTCTTGTCCGTATTTTATTTATCGACTCTTCACTCCATAAACATGTGGTCCTGTTTACCGAGTTCAGTTTCGCTTGGGGACAAGCGAAGTCTAAGCTTGGGGGGAGTTGATACGTCCAATTTGCATCACTATTTTATATCATAATTTGCTGTTATTCATTGATATATTTCATATTTGGAGATAATACTTATGTTATTTCATCTATTTTGCATGTTTCATGATTATTGGAGGATCGAGCACCGGAGCCAGGATTCTGCTGGAAAAAGCGCCGTCAGAATGCAATATTTCGGAAGATCAACAGTTGACGGAAATTATACGAAAAATCCTACTTTTCCAGAAGACGAAGTGAGCCAGAAGGGGGAGCCGAGGGGACCCGAGGTGGGCCCACCCCATAGGCCGGCGCGGCCCAAGGCCTGGCCGCGCCGCCCTGTGAGGAGGGGGCCCACAGCCCCCTCTCGCCTCCTTTTCTTCGCGTATGCCTTTGTCCCGAAAACCTAAGCTCCAGAGGGTACCTCGCGAAGAGACACAGCCGCCTCTGCGGGGCGGAGAACACCAGAGAGAAAAGAGCTTTCCGGCAGGCTAAGATCCGCCGGGGAAATTCCCTCCCGGAGGGGGAAGTCGACGCCATCGTCACCGTCATCGAGCTGGACATCATCTCCATCACCATCATCATCATCTTCATCATCATCACCGCCATCTCCACCGCTGCCATCGTCACCGCTGTGGCAATTTGGGTTTGATCTTGATTGTTTGATAGGGGAAACTCTCCCGGTGTTGATTTCTACTAGTTATTGATGCTATTGAGTGAAACCGTTGAACCAAGGTTTATGTTCAGATTGTTATTCATCATCATATCACCTCTGATCATGTTCCATATGATGTCTCGTGAGTAGTTCGTTTAGTTCTTGAGGACATGGGTGAAGTCTAAATGTTAGTAGTGAAGTATGGTTGAGTAGTATTCAATGTTATGATATTTAAGTTGTGGTGTTATTCTTCTATTGGTGTCGTGTGAACGTCGACTACACAACACTTCACCTTTATGGGCCTAGGGGAATGCATCTTGTACTCGTTTGCCAATTGCGGGGTTGCCGGAGTGACAGAAACCTAAACCCCCGTTGGTATATCGATGTAGGAGGGATAGCAGGATCTCAGAGTTTAAGGCTGTGGTTAGATTTATCTTAATTACTTTCTTGTAGTTGCGGATGCTTGCAAGGGGTATAATCACAAGTATGTATTAGTCCTAGGAAGGACGATACATTAGCACAGGTTCACCCACACAACACTTATCAAAACAATGAAGATTAATTAGCCGTATGTAGCGAAAGCACTAGACTAAAATCCCGTGTGTCCTCAGGAACGTTTGGTCATTATAAGTAAACAACCCGGCTTGTCCTTTGTGCTAAAAAGGATTGGGCCACTCGCTGCAATTGTTACTCTCGCACTTTACTTACTCGTACTTTATTCATCTGTTACATCAAAACCCCCTGAATACTTGTCTGTGAGCATTTACAGTGAATCCTTCATCGAAACTGCTTGTCAACACCTTCTGCTCCTCGTTGGGATCGACATTCTTACTTATCGAAGATACTACGATACACCCCCTATACTTGTGGGTCATCATTGTTCAAACCCTCACCAGAAAATATCTAGACTTTAGAGAGACCAATCATACAAACGAAATATCAACAAGCTCTACGGTATTTCTTCATTAATAGTTGCAAAGTACATGATGCAAGAGCTTAAACATGATCTATTTGAGCACAACAATTACCAAGTATCAAATTATTCAAGACATTATACCAATTACCACATGTAGCATTTCTGTTTCCAACCATATAACAATGAACGTAGCAGTTTCAACCTTCGCCATGAACATTAAAAATAAAGCTAAGAACATATGTGTTCATATGCAACAGCGGAGCGTGTCTCTCTCCCACACAAAGAATGCTAGGATCCAATTTTATTCAAACAAAACGAAAACAAGAACATAAAGACGCTCCAAGTAAAACACATAAGATGTAATGGAATGAAAATATAGTTTCACTAGAGGTGACCTGATAAGTTATCGATGAAGAACGGGATGCCTTGGGCATCCCCAAGCTTAGATGCTTGAGTCTTCTTGAAATATGCAGGGATGAACTACGGGGGCATCCCAGAGCTTAGAGTTTTCACTCTTCTTGATCCTATTGTATCATCCTCCTCTCTTGATCCTTGAAAACTTCCTCCACACCAAACTCAAAACAAACTCATTAGAGGGTTAGTGCATAATCAAAAATTCACATATTCAGAGGTGACATAATCATTCTTAACACTTCTGGACATTGCACAAAGCTACTGAAAGTTAATGAAACAAAGAAATCCATCAAACATAGCAAAACAGGCAATGCGAAATAAAAGGCAGAATCTGTCAAAACAGAACAGTCTGTAAAGACGAATTTTTCTGGGGCACTTAACTTGCTCAGATGAAAATGCTCAAATTGAATGAAAGTTGCGTACATATCTGAGGATCACGCACGTAAATTGGAAGATTTTTCTGAGTTACCTACAGAGAATACTACTCAAATTCGTGACAGCAAGAAATCTGTTTCTGCGCAGTAATCCAAATCTAGTATCATCTTTACTATCAAAGACTTTACTTGGCACAACAATGCAATAAAATAAAGATAAGGAGAGGTTGCTACAGTAGTAACAACTTCCAAGACTCAAATATAAAACAAAAGTGCAGCAGTAAAATAATGGGTTGTCTCCCATAAGCGCTTTTCCTTAACGCCTTTCAGCTAGGCGCAGAAAGTGTGAATCAAGTATTATCAAGAGACGAAGTATCAACAGAGGGGTTTGGAGTTTTCTCAACTATGCATTGTATCTTATCTATGTAAGTTTCAGAGGCTCCTTTTTCATTACTCTTAGGCATGCTATTCTCATCAAACAAATTTTCAGGAACAATCCAATCAAAATTCTTTTCTAGTGCCTCGCACATTCCTAAGAGCTTGCAAGGTATTGATGTTTTAATCTCCCCCTCACAATTAACTTTATTAGTGTACTTTAATCTATCTTTTTTCCATCTTTTCAAGGGTATTAGCAAAACTGGTATAAAAGCCAAGCATCTTATGTTTAATAAATACTTTTCTAGCTTCTCTAGCTACATCACCAAATTCTTTAAGAAGGGTTTCTAAAACAAAATCTTTCTTTTCTCCTTCTTCCATATCACCTAGTGTAAGAAACATATGTTGCATTATAGGGTTGAGATTAACAAATCTAGCTTCTAACATGTGTACTAAAGAAGCAATAGCAATTTCATAACTAGGAGCAAGTTCTACCAAGTGTCTATCTTCAAAATCTTCAACGGTACTAACATGAGTAAAGAATTATTCTATATTATCCCTTCCAATGATAGACCCTCGACCTACCGGTATGTCTTTCAGAGTGAACTTAGGAGGAAACATGATGAAATAAGTAAAGTAAATGCAAGTAACTATTTTTTTGTGTTTTTAATATGGAGAACGCAAATAGGATAGTAAATAAAGTAAAACAAGTAACTAATTTTTTTGTATTTTGGTATAAGAAGGCAAACAAAGCAGTAAATAAAATAAAACAAAGCAAGACAAAAACAAAGTAAAGAGATTGGAAGTGGGAGACTCCCCTTGCAGCGTGTCTTGATCTCCCCGGCAACGGCGCCAGAAAACAGTCTTGTTGACACGTCAAGCACACGCCCGTTGGGAACCCCAAGAGGAAGGTGTGATGCGTACAGCCGCAAGTTTTCCCTCAGTAAGAAACCAAGGTTTATCGAACAAGTAGGAGTCAAGGAGCACGTGAAGGTTGCTGGAGGCGGAGTGTAGTGCGGCGCAACACCAGAGATTCCGGCGCCAACGTGGAACCTGCACAACACAATCCAAATACTTTGCCCCAACTTAACAGTGAGGTTGTCAATCTCACCGGCTTGCTGTAACAAAGGATTAAATGTATGGTGTGGAAAATGATGTTTGTATGCGAAGAACAGTAAAGAACAATGTCTGCAGTAGATTGTATTCGATGTAAAATAATGGACCAGGGTCCACAGTTCACTAGTGGTGTCTCTCCAATAAGAAATAGCATGTTGGGTGAACAAATTACAGTTGGGCAATTGACAAATAAAGAGGGCATAACAATGCACATACATATCATGATGAGTAGTGTGAAATTCAATTGGGCATTACGACAAAGTACATAGACCGCTATCCAGCATGCATCTATGCCTAAAAAGTCCACCTTCAGGTTAGCATCCGCACCCCTTCCAGTATTAAGTTGCAAACAACAGACAATTGCATTAAGTATGGTGCGTAATGTAATCAACACAAATATCCTTAGACAAAGCATTGATGTTTTATCCCTAGTAGCAACAGCACATACACAACCTTAGAACTTTCTGTCACTGTCCCAGATTAAATGGAGGCATGAACCCACTATCGAGCATAAATACTCCCTCTTGGAGTTACAAGTATCAACTTGGCCAGAGTCTCTACTAGCAACGGAGAGCATGCAAGATCATAAACAACACATATATGATAGATTGATAATCAACATAACATAGTATTCCATATTCATCGGATCCCAACAAACACAACATGTAGCATTACAAATAGATGATCTTGATCATGATAGGCAGCTCACAAGATCGAACAATGATAGCACATGAGGAGAAGACAACCATCTAGCTACTGCTATGGACCCATAGTCCAGGGGTGAACTACTCACACATCAATCCGGAGGCGATCATGGTGATGAAGAGTCCTCCAGGAGATGATTCCCCTCTCCGGCAGGGTGCCGGAGGCAATCTCCTGAATCCCCCGAGATGGGATTGGCGGCGGCGGCGTCTCTGGAAGGTTTTTCTGTATCGTGGCTTTCGGTACTGGGGTTTTCTTCACGAAGGCTTTAAGTAGGCGGAAGGGTAGGTTTGGAGGCATCACGAGGGCCCCACACAACAGGGTGGCGCGGCCCCACCCTTGGCCGCGCGGCCCTGGCGTGGCGGCGCCTCGTCGCCCCACTTCGTAATCCTTTCGGTCTTCTGGAAGCTTCGTGGAAAAATAAGACCCTGGGCGTTGATTTCGTCCAATTCCGAGAATATTTCCTTTGTAGGATTTCTGAAACCAAAAACAGCAGAAAACAGCAACTGGCTCTTCGGCATCTTGTCAATAGGTTAGTGCCGAAAAATGCATAAATATGACATAAAGTGTGTATAAAACATGTGAGTATCATCATAAAAGTAGCATGGAACATAAGAAATTATAGATACGTTTGAGACGTATCAAGTACCAATTGGTTCGATTGGCTGATGTGTGTCAATCTAAAAAACATAGGTGGTTTGGGTGTGACGAATTTAGAGTATAAAAACATTAGCTTACTTTGTCGGTGTTTAGAGAATGAAGAGGGTATCTGGCAAGATTTAAGTAAAGCCAAATACCTGACACTAGTAGTCCCGGTTGGTAACGGGCATTAGTCCTGGATTCGCAACCGGGATTAATTATACGAGACTAAAGCCCCCCTTTAGTCACGGTTGCTTATGAACCGTGACTAAAAGGCCATCCACGTGGGCTGCAGGCGTGCGTCGGGGTGGAGTACCTTTATTCCCAGTTGGTGTGACCAACCGGGACTAAAGGTCTCTGCAGGTTTAGGGTTTAAACCCCTAAATCTGGTTTTATTTTAGGGTGTTTTCATTTATTTTATATTTTATTTTGTGTTTTATTTTAGTTTCAAAGAAGTTTCAGTGCACATATTCTATGCTACTATATACACGTTACACGTTGATGCATATGAATATAAAATTTTAAACAAGTTTGAAATTTCAAACAAGAAGAATTCAAGAGGAATATATAATATTCAATATCGGGCCGGTGACCATATACAACTTCAAACAAGTTTCCATATACAATTTTCAAGTGGATGTCGGATGCATTAGAATTTCTTTGTCCTCGTAATAGTGTTGACCATTAGGATGGAGGACCTCCCTCATCAAAAATCATGCTAATTCTTCTTGAATTGGTCGGAAGCGAGCTTCTAGATCAAGATTATCCCGCAAGTCACTCCTCCGCAAGTTGATAACCTGATCACTCCGCTCAAAGGTGATTTCTCGGATGAACTCACAAACATAGTATCCACATAGATTGGTCCCCTTTGGCTGAGTTGGAACATTAGATAACCTTCTAAATGTTAGCTGATCTTTGAATTAACCGGTTATGTTATCTTTGAACCATTTCCAAACCCTGCAGGGCAAAGAAATTAAATGAATAAGGGAGTTATTGGTTACTTGATATCAGGAAATGAACGAAAGAGGCCGATACAGTGCGCAAATGATTGAAAATAATTACTTTTGCAGCATTAATCGTATGCTGATCCAATGCTTTGGGTCCACATTCATAGAGTCCATGATTTCAACTCTTGAGTTGTCAAATAGAATTATTAGCAGAATCCAGTGGAACCTACAGACACGTTACATGCACAGTCATGCACAACTCATCGATTAGACATAACATGGAGTAAACAAAAGAGAATGTGCACAAGACAGAAACACTCACCCAAAATGGTAAGGAAATAGAATATCACTTTTGAGTTCCTGCTTTGTAAGAAACTTGTCCATGTCTCTCTCCACGTCTTGGGGATGTTTTTCTAACACATATCCATTAATGATTTGTGGGTCAATGAACCCAACATCATGGATGTTCCTTCTTTTGCATTTCCCAAGCTTCATTCTGCATAATAGCGTACACAAGAATATAGTTAGGACAATATAGTGCAGGTGAACGAGACGAAATACAGAGATTTAATCATAGAAATAATCGATCACTTACAGAACGTAGCAACACAGGATAGATTTGTCGAGCTCGCATAGATTGAACAACTGGAACAATTCACTTATATGAACTTGTACATAGTAATGTTTGAAGTGATGCTCCTCTCTAACTTCCGCATAAATATATTCTTTACCGACATTATTTTTTATGAAATCCTTGTACCAGAGTAGCAGCTTTCGCATTTATGTTGGTAGACTCGCTTCCTGCGCAGGCTCGGCGATAGGCCCATTCAGCACATATGTAAATGCCACCTCACTTATTGGCGCATCCTCAAGGCCTAACAATGCACAAAGAGTCATACCGAACTTGGCCGCTCTTTCTTTGGCCGCCATTACAGTCATTCCCTGTGCGCTAGCAGCTGCTGCGATAGCGGGGTCCAATAGTTCCATGTCCTTATCCATATCGGCTCTGAAGGACGCCGCAACAGAAGGATCGGCTTCCACTTTTAGCGGGGGGATCGATTGTTTTGTCTGTTCCCCGAGCTGGGAAACTTGTTTCCCGCATTTTTTACTTGCTGCTTTCTTCTCCGCCAAGTCTTTTCCCGTAATGATTTTTGCCTAAGAAATTCAAGTTCATAGTCCTCTGACAGATTCTGCTGGATTTGGGATGGTGTCGTCAAAAAAATCCTTAGCCCACTTCTTTTGCTTCTCAGTATATACCTGCTTGGGCTCAGGCTCTTTTTTCGACTTGACTTCCGCCTTCCATTTCTCACGGTGAGTAGTCGCGGCCACGTCGGTTTCCTCGACACTAAGTTCCCAAGGTCTCGGGAGGAGAGGCTTCAGTGATGGAATTGGTACCCTTGTGGTCTTAGGTACATAAGGCTCCGTATTAATAGTCCAGGAGGGGGTTGCCTTGCTGTCCCCGTAACCCCTGCTTCTGCTTCTTCGTTGGAGGTGGACTGGGTGGCGGCGTACCCGCCGGAGGCGGACTGGGGGGCTACGGGTGCTTACCCGCTAGAGGTGGATTGGGGGGCGGCGTCGGCTGACGTGAAGGAGGGTGATTGGGGGGGGCAGCGTCGGCTGACGTGAAGGAGGTGTAGGTGGACCACTGATACGCGTACAGCACGCGACCGTTGGGAACCCCAAGAGGAAGGTGTGATGCGTACATCGGCAAGTTTTCCCTCAGTAAGAAACCAAGGTTTATCGAGCCAGTAGGAGCCAAGAAGCACGTTGAAGGTTGATGGCGGCGAAGTGTAGTGCGGCGCAACACCAGGGATTCCGGCGCCAACGTGGAACCTGCACAACACAACCAAAGTACTTTGTCCCAACATAACAGTGAGGTTGTCAATCTCACCGGCTTGCTGTAACAAAGGATTAGATGTATAGTGTGGATGATGATTGTTTGTAGAAAACAGTAGAACAAATATTGCAGTAGATTGTATTCGATTAAAAGAATGGACCGGGTCCACAGTTCACTAGAGGCGTCTCTCCGATAAGAATAAGCATGTTGGGTGAACAAATTACAGTTGGGCAACTGACAAATAAAGAGGGCATGACCATGCACATACATGATATGATGAGTATTGTGAGATTTAATTGGGCATTACGACAAAGTACATAGACCGCTATCCAGCATGCATCTATGCCTAAAAAGTCCACCTTCAGGTTATCATCCGAACCCCTTCCAGTATTAAGTTGCAAACAACAGACAATTGCATTAAGTATGGTGTGTAATGTAATCAACAACTACATCCCTAGACATAGCATCGATGTTTTATCCCTAGTGGCAACAGCACATCCACAACCTTAGAACTTTCGTCACCTGTCCTGCATTTAATGGAGGCATGAACCCACTATCGAGCATAAATACTCCCTCTTGGAGTTACTAGCAAAAACTTGGCCAGAGCCTCTACTAATAACGGAGAGCATGCAAGATCATAAACAACACATAGATAATAGATTGATAATCAACATAGCATAGTATTCTCTATCCATCGGATCCCAACAAACACAACATGTAGCATTACAGATAGATGATCTTGATCATGTTAGGCAGCTCACAAGACCCGACAATGAAGCACAATTAGGAGAAGACGACCATCTAGCTACTGCTATGGACCCATAGTCCAGGGGTGAACTACTCACTCATCACTTCGGAGGCGACCATGGCGGTGAAGAGTCCTCCGGGAGATGATTCCCCTCTCCGGCAGGGTGCCGGAGGCGATCTCCTGAATCCCCCGAGATGGGATTGGCGGCGGCGGCGTCTCTGGAAGGTTTTCCGTATCGTGGCTCTCGGTACTGGGGGTTTCGCGACGAAGGCTATTTGTAGGCGGAAGGGCAGAGTCGGGGGCCACACGAGGGGCCCAGATGGCAGGGCCGCGTGGCCAGGGGCCAGGCCGCGCCGCCCTATCATCTGGCCGCCTCATGGCCCCACTTCGTTTCATATTCGGACTTCTGGAAGCTTCGTGGAAAAATAGGCCCCTGGGCGTTGATTTCGTCCAATTCCGAGAATATTTCCTTACTAGGATTTCTGAAACCAAAAACAGCAGAAAACAGCAACTGGCTCTTCGGCATCTCGTTAATAGGTTAGTGCCGGAAAACGCATAAATATGACATAAAGTATGCATAAAACATGTAGGTATCATCAATAAATTGGCATGGAACATAAGAAATTATCGATACGTCGGAGACGTATCAGCATCCCCAAGCTTAGTTCCTGCTCGTCCCGAAAGCAAGGTACGACTTGCTTGGTACCCTCCTCAACATGCCAGAGAAGACCAAAGATGGGCCGAAAGCAAGGTACGACTTGCAATCAATTGGGATCAGGGAGGAGCTTCACGCGGGACGCCGTAATGATGATGATGATGATGATGATGATGATGACGATGACGATGATGAGGCAGAGGACACGCAAAGTCATTGCAAGGGCAAAAAGGCCAAAAACATCGAATATTACTGCCCCCCGTGATAGCGTGTATACACACGTCCGTTGGGAACCCCAAGAGGAAGGTGTGATGCGTACAGCAGCAAGTTTTCCCTCAGTAAGAAACCAAGGTTTATCGAACCAGTAGGAGCCAAGAAGCACGTTGAAGGTTGATGGCGGCGAGATGTAGTGCGGCGCAACACCAGGGATTCCGGCACCAACGTGGAACCTGCACAACACAACCAAAGTACTTTGCCCCAACGAAACAGTGAGGTTGTCAATCTCACCGGCTTGCTGTAACAAAGGATTAGATGTATAGTGTGGATGATGATTGTTTGCAGAAAACAGTAGAACAAGTATTGCAGTAGATTGTATTCGATTAAAAGAATGGACCGGGGTCCACAGTTCACTAGAGGTGTCTCTCCCATAAGATAAATAGCATGTTGGGTGAACAAATTACAGTTGGGCAATTGACAAATAGAGAGAGCATGACAATGCACATACATGATATGATGAGTATTGTGAGATTTAATTGGGCATTACGACAAAGTACATAGACCGCTATCCAGCATGCATCTATGCCTAAAAAGTCCACCTTCAGGTTATCATCCGAACCCCTTCCAGTATTAAGTTGCAAACAACAGACAATTGCATTAAGTATGGTGCGTAATGTAATCAATAACTACATCCTCGGACATAGCATCAATGTTTTATCCCTAGTGGCAACAGCACATCCACAACCTTAGAACTTTCTGTCACTGTCCCAGATTTAATGGAGGCATGAACCCACTATCGAGCATAAATACTCCCTCTTGGAGTTACTAGCAAAAACTTGGCCAGAGCCTCTACTAACAACGGAGAGCATGCAAGATCATAAACAACACATAGGTAATAGATTGATAATCAACATAACATAGTATTCTCTATCCATCGGATCCCAACAAACACAACATATAGCATTACAGATAGATGATCTTGATCATGTTAGGCAGCTCACAAGATCCGACAATGAAGCACATAAGGAGAAGACGACCATCTAGCTACTGCTATGGACCCATAGTCCAGGGGTCAACTACTCACTCATCACTCCGGAGGCGACCATGGCGGTGAAGAGTCCTCCGAGAGATGATTCCCCTCTCCAGCAGGGTGCCGGAGGCGATCTCCTGAATCCCCCGAGATGGGATTGGCGGCGGCGGCGTCTCTGGAAGGTTTTCCGTATCGTGGCTCTCGGTACTGGGGGTTTCGCGACGAAGGCTTTAAGTAGGCGGAGGAGATAGGTCAGGGGGCCACACAGTAGGGCAGCGCGGGCCCCCCCTTGGCCGCGCCGCCTTAGTGTGTCGGCACACCGTGGCCCCACTTCGTCTCTCCCTCGGACTTCTGGAAGCTTCGTGGAAAAATAGGCCCCTGGGCGTTGATTTCGTCCAATTCCGAGAATATTTCCTTACTAGGATTTCTGAAACCAAAAACAGCAGAAAACAGCAACTGGCTCTTCGGCATCTCGTTAATAGGTTAGTGCCGGAAAATGCATAAATATGACATAAAGTATGCATAAAACATGTAGATATCATCAATAATGTGGCATGGAACATAAGAAATTATCGATACGTCGGAGACGTATCAGCATCCCCAAGCTTAGTTCCTGCTCGTCCCGAGCAGGTAAACGATAACAAAGATAATTTCTGGAGTGACATGCCATCATAACCTCAATCATACTATTGTAAGCACATGTAATGAATGCAGCGATCAAAACAATGGTAATTGACATGAGTAATCAAATGAATCATATAGCAAAGACTTTTCATGAATAGTACTTCAAGACAAGCATCAATAAGTCTTGCATAAGAGTTAACTCATAAAGCAATAATTCAAAGTAAAGGCATTGAAGCAACACAAAGGAAGATTAAGTTTCAGCGGTTGCTTTCAACTTGTAACATGTATATCTCATGGATATTGTCAATGTAAAGTAATATAACAAGTGCAATATGAAAGTATGTAGGAATCAATGCACAGTTCACACAAGTGTTTGCTTCTTGAGGTGGAGAGAAATAGGTGAACTGACTCAACATAGAAGTAGAAGAAAGGCCCTTCGCAGCGGGAAGCATCGATTGCTATATTTGTGCTAGAGCTTTGGTTTTGAAAACAAGAAACAATTTTGTCAACGGTAGTAATAAAGCATATGTATCATGTAAATTATATCCTACAAGTTGCAAGCCTCATGCATAGTATACTAATAGTGCCCGCACCTTGTCCTAATTAGCTCAGATTACCTGGATTATCACCACAATACATATGTTTTAACCAACTGTCACAAAGGAGTACCTCTATGCCGCCTGTACAAAGGTCTGAGGAGAAAGCTCGCATTGGATTTCTCGCTTTTGATTATTCTCAACTTAGATATCCATACCGGGACAACATAGACAACAGATAATGGACTCCTCTTTAATGCTTAAGCATTCAACAATTATTAATTTTCTCATATGAGATTGATGATATTTGTCCAAAACTGAAACTTCCACCATGGATCATGGCTTTAGTTAGCGGCCCAATGTTCTTCTCTAACAGTATGCATGCTCAAACCATTCAACTCATGGTAAATCTCCCTTACTTCATACAAGATGGACATGCATAGCAACTCACATGATATTCAACAAAGAGTAGTTGATGGCGTCCCCAGGAACATGGTTATCGCACAACAAGCAACTTAATAAGAGATAAAATGCATAAGTACATATTCAATACCACAATAGTTTTTAGGCTATTTGTCCCATGAGCTATATATTGCAAAGATAGAGGATAGAAATTTAAAGGTAGCACTGAAGCAATTTACTTTGGAATGGCGGAGAAATACCATGTAGTAGGTAGGTATGGTGGACACAAATGGCATAGTGGTTGGCTCAAGGATTTTGGATGCATGAGAAGTATTCCCTCTCGATACAAGGCTTAGGCTAGCAAGGCTATTTGAAACAAACACAAGTATGAAGCGGTGCAGCAAAACTCACATAAAAGACATATTGTAAACATTATAAGACTCTACACCGTCTTCCTTGTTGTTCAAACTCTTTACTAGAAATTATCTAGACCTTAGAGAGACCAATTATGCAAACCAAATTTTAGCAAGCTCTATGTATTTCTTCATTCATAGGTGCAAAGTATATGATGCAAGAGCTTAAACATGAGCACAACAATTGCCAAGTATCACATTATCCAAGACATTTTACCAATTACTACATGTAGCATTTCCCGTTTCCAACCATATAACAATTTAACGAAGAAGATTCAACCTTCGCCATGAACATTATGAGTAAAGCCTAAGGACATATTTGTCCATATGCAACAGCGGAGCGTGTCTCTCTCCCACACAATGAATGCTAGGATCCATTTTATTCAAACAAAACAAAAACAAAAACAAACAGACGCTCCAAGCAAAGTACATAAGATGTGATGGAATAAAAATATAGTTTCACTAGAGGAACCTGATAATGTTGTCGATGAAGATGGGGATGCCTTGGGCATCCCCAAGCTTAGACGCTTGAGTCTTCTTGAAATATGCAGGGGTGAACCACCGGGGCATCCCCAAGCTTAGAGCTTTCACTCTCCTTGATCATATTGCATCATCTCCCTCTCTTGATCCTTGAAAACTTCCTCCACACCAAACTTAAAACAACTCATTAGAGGGTTAGTGCACAATCAAAATTCACATGTTCAGAGGTGACATAATCATTCTTAACACTTTTGGACATTGCACAAAGCTACTGAAAGTTAATGGAATCGAAAAATCCATCAAGCATAGCAAAACAGGCAATGCGAAATAAAAGGCAGAATCTGTCAAAAACAGAACAGTCTGTAAAGACGAATTTCTAAGAGGCACCATACTTGCTCAAATGAAAATGCTCAAATTGAATGAAAGTTGCGTACATATCTGAGGATCACTCACGTAAATTGGCATAATTTTCTGAGTTACCTACAGAGAATTAGGCCCAAATTCGTGACGGCAAAGAAATCTGTTTCTTTGCAGTAATCCAAATCTAGTATGAACCTTACTATCAACGACTTTACTTGGCACAACAATGCAACAAAACTACGATAAGGAGAGGTTGCTATAGTAGTAACAACTTCCAAGACTCAAATATAAAATAAAAGTGCAGTAGTAAAATCATGGGTTGTCTCCCACAAGCGCTTTTCTTTAACGCCTTTCAGCTAGGCGCAGAAAGTGTGTATCAAGTATTATCAAGAGACGAAGCATCAACATCATAATTTGTTCTAATGATAGAATCAAAAGGTAACTTCATTCTCTTTCTAGGGAAGTGTTCCATACCTTTCTTGAGAGGAAATTGATATTTAATATTACCTTCCTTCATATCAATAATAGCACCAACAGTTCGAAGAAAAGGTCTTCCCAGTATAATGGGACAAGACGCATTGCATTCAATATCCAAGACAACAAAATCAACGGGGACAAGGTTATTGTTAACGGTAATGCGAACATTATCAACTCTCCCCAAAGGTTTCTTTGTAGAATTATCAGCAAGATTAACATCCAAATAATAATTTTGCAATGGTGGCAAGTCAAGCATATTATAGATTTTCTTAGGCATAACGGAAATACTTGCACCAAGATCACATAAAGCATTACAATCAAAGTCATTGAACTTCATCTTAATGATGGGCTCCCAACCATCCTCTAGCTTCCTAGGAATAGAAGTTTCGCGATTTAATTTCCCTTCTCTAGCTTTTATGAGAGCATTTGTAATATATTTCGTGAAAGCCAAATTTATAGCACTAGCATTAGGACTCTTAGCAAGTTTTTGTAAGAACTTTATAACTTCAGAGATGTGGCAATCATCAAAATCCAAACCATTATAATCTAAAGCAATGGGATCATTGTCCCCAATGTTGGAAAAAATTTCAGCAGTTTTATCACAGGCAGTTTCAGCAGTTTTAGCAGTTTCAGGCAGTTTCTCACGCTTTGCATTAGAAGTGGAAACATTGCCAACACCAATTATTTTACCATTAATAGTAGGAGGTGCAGCAACATGTGGAGCATTAGCATTACTAGTGGTGGTAATAGTCCAAACTTTAGCTATATTATCTTCTTTAGCATTTTCTTCTTTTTCCCACCTAGCACGCAATTCGGCCATCAATCTTATATTCTCATTCATTCTAACTTGGATGGCATTTGCTGTAGTAACAATCTTATTATTATGATTTTCATTAGGCACAACTTTCGATTTCAAAAGATCAACATCAGCAGCAAGACTATCGACTTTAGAAGCAAGTATATCAATTTACCCAAGCTTTTCTTCAACAGATTTGTTAAAAGCAGTTTGTGTACTAATAAATTCTTTAAGCATAGCTTCAAGTCCAGGGGGTGTGTTCCTATTATTGTTGTAGTAATTCCCATAAGAATTACCTTAGCCATTGCCATTATTATAAGGATATGGCCTATAGTTGTTACTAGAATTGTTCCGGTAAGCGTTGTTGTTGAAATTATTATTTTTAATGTAGTTTACATCAACATGTTCTTCTTAAGCAACCAATGAAGCTAACGGAACATTATTAGGATCAACATTAGTCCTACTATTCACAAGCATAGACATAATAGCATCAATCTTATCACTCAAGGAAGAGGTTTCTTCGACAGAATTTACCTTCTTACCTTGTGGAGCTCTTTCCGTGTGCCATTCAGAGTAATTAATCATCATATTATCAAGAAGCTTTGTTGCGTCGCCTAGAGTGATGGACATAAAGGTACCTCCAGCAGCTGAATCCAATAGGTTCCGCGAAGAAAAATTCAGTCCTGCATAAAAGGTTTGGATGATCATCCAAGTAGTCAGTCCATGGGTTGGGCAATTTTTAACCAAAGATTTCATTCTTTCCCATGCTTGTGCAACATGCTCATTATCCAATTGTTTAAAATTCATTATGCTACTTCTCAAAGATATAATTTTAGCAGGGGGATAATATCTACCAATAAAAGCATCCTTGCATTTAGTCCATGAATCAATACTATTCTTAGGCAGAGATAGCAACCAATCTTTAGCTCTTCCTCTTAATGAGAAAGGAAACAATTTTAATTTTATAATGTCACCATCTACATCCTTATACCTTTTCATTTCACATAATTCAACAAAATTATTAAGATGGGCAGCAGCATCATCAGAACTAACACCAGAAAATTGCTCTCGCATAACAAGATTCAGTAAAGGAGGTTTAATTTCAAAGAATTCTGCTGTAGTAGCAGGTGGAGCAATAGGTGTGCATAAGAAATCATTATTATTTGTGGTTGTGAAGTCACACAACTTAGTATTTTCAGGAGTACCCATTTTAGCAATAGTAAATAAAGCAAACTAGATAAAGTAAATGCAAGTAACTAATTTTTTTGTGTTTTTAATATAGCAAACAAGATAGCAAATAAAGTAAAACTAGCAACTAATTTTTTTGTATTTTGATTTAGTGCAGCAAACAAAATAGTAAATAAAGTAAAGCAAGACAAAAACAAAGTAAAGAGATTGGAAGTGGAGACTCCCCTTGCAGCGTGTCTTGATCTCCCCGGCAACGGCGCCAGAAAACAGCTACTGGCGCAAAGTTGACGTGGGAGTTAGAGATCTCTGTGGTGTAACTTTTCTTCAGGTCCCCGGCAACGGCGCCAGAAAACAGTCTTGATACGCGTACAGCACGCGACCGTTGGGAACCCCAAGAGGAAGGTGTGATGCGTACAGCAGCAAGTTTTCCCTCAGTAAGAAACCAAGGTTTATCGAACCAGTAGGAGCCAAGAAGCACGTTGAAGGTTGATGGCGGCGAAGTGTAGTGCGGCGCAACACCAGGGATTCCGGCGCCAACGTGGAACCTGCACAACACAACCAAAGTACTTTGTCCCAACGTAACAGTGAGGTTGTCAATCTCACCGGCTTGCTGTGACAAAGGATTAGATGTATAGTGTGGATGATGATTGTTTGCAGAAAACAGTAGAACAAGTATTGCAGTAGATTGTATTCGATTAAAAGAATGCACCGGGGTCCACAGTTCACTAGAGGCGTCTCTCCGATAAGAATAAGCATGTTGGGTGAACAAATTACAGTTGGGTAATTGAAAAATAAAGAGGGCATGACCATGCACATACATGATATGATGAGTATTGTGAGATTTAATTGGGCATTACGACAAAGTACATAGACCGCTATCCAGCATGCATCTATGCCTCAAAAGTCCACCTTCAGGTTATCATCCGAACCCCTTCCAGTATTAAGTTGCAAACAACAGACAATTGCATTAAGTATGGTGCGTAATGTAATCAACAACTACATCCTTAGACATAGCATCGATGTTTTATCCCTAGTGGCAACAACACATCCACAATCTTAGAACTTTCTCACATCGTCCTGCATTTAATGGAGGCATGAACCCACTATCGAGCATAAATACTCCCTCTTGGAGTTACTAGCAAAAACTTGGCCAGAGCCTCTACTAATAACGGAGAGCATGCAAGATCATAAACAACACATAGATAATAGATTGATAATCAACATAGCATAGTATTCTCTATCCATCGGATCCCAACAAACACAACATGTAGCATTACAGATAGATGATCTTGATCATGTTAGGCAGCTCACAAGACCCGACAATGAAGCACAATTAGGAGAAGACGACCATCTAGCTACTGCTATGGACCCATAGTCCAGGGGTGAACTACTCACTCATCACTCCGGAGGCGACCATGGCGGTGAAGAGTCCTCCGGGAGATGATTCCCCTCTCCGGCAGGGTGCCGGAGGCGATCTCCTGAATCCCCCGAGATGGGATTGGCGGCGGCGGCGTCTCTGGAAGGTTTTCCGTATCGTGGCTCTCGGTACTGGGGGTTTCGCGATGAAGGCTTTAAGTAGGCGGAGGAGATAGGTCAGGGGGCCTGACAGGGGGGCCACACAGTAGGGCGGCGCGGCCCCCCCTTGGCCGCGCCGCCTTAGTGTGTCGGCGCCCCGTGGCCCCACTTCGTCTCTCCCTCGGACTTCTGGAAGCTTCGTGGAAAAATAGGCCCCTGGGCGTTGATTTCGTCCAATTCTGAGAATATTTCCTTACTAGGATTTCTGAAACCAAAAACAGCAGAAAACAGCAACTAGCTCTTCAGCATCTCGTTAATAGGTTAGTGACGGAAAATGCATAAATATGACATAAAGTATGCATAAAACATGTAGATATCATATATAATGTGGCATGGAACATAAGAAATTATCGATACGTCGGAGACGTATCAACCACCACCACCACCGAAGGGGGTGGACTTGTTGGGTGATTCCTCGGGGTCGGTGGCCTTGGTGCCTTGCCTGGAAACTTAATGTACTTACTTTTCCATAGAACGATTTGGCGCTTGACATCTCGAAGTCTATCCTCTTCGGGTGTAGCATAGTCAATCTGCAGGTCCTCACACCCTTGGACTATGTCATCCACCGTGACACGAGCATAGCCATCTGCAATGGGTTTGTTGTGGTGGAGTGCTCCAGGTTTACAAGGTAAAGCGGTGCCGATCGCCACCTTCATGGAAATGTTCCCCATTGGATAATGCAGCTCACATTCTTTCATGTCCTGTATATCGTCCACAGGGTAGCGAGGCTCCGGTGCACCAATATCGATCATCAGTGCATTAGCACCAGTCGGGGCCTCCGTGGAAGCCACGCTGCTTCTCCGCTACTGGCTTCCGACATCCGCTGCATGATCTTCATGTGGCCCTTCCGATATGTCTTTTACTAGTTCATGCACCATCTGCTTCACCTCAAATAGTTCCATTTTCATCCTCCCCATACGATCTGCATCCCGTTCCGTCTTTCTCTTACGACTTTTGTAACTGTACGGGTTATTTTCCTGGGGAAACCCTTTTTTCCATGGAATGGTGCATTTTCCTCGTACACGTCCTGGGTGTTCAGGATTCTCGAGGACTATTGTCAGCGCGTCGTTCTCTCTGTTGAACTTGATCTTCCCCGCTTGAGCTTCGGCCATTGCTTTAATAAGGGCGGCGGTGGGAGTAAACACTTTCTTCCGGTGAACACACCTCCTTGTCTCCGGGTCTAGCGATCCCACATGCCCGTACCACCAGCATTTGGCCTGTGGGTCTCATCCCTCTGTACCTAGTGGGATTCCTCGCTCCCTCAGATCGTTCTCCATCTTCTCCCACTTAGGCTCCGAAGTGCGGTATCCTCATGGCCCCATAATATGATAGTACTCTTTTTTAGCCGCATTTGCCTTATTTTTTCCGATATGGTCTTGAAATGCTCCGATTGCCTTTGCTTCCCAAATTCGGGTCAAACATCTTTCAGTTTCTCATACAGTCCTGTGAAATCCAGAGTTTTCTTCTGCGAGACATAGTCACGGGCTAAATGTTTCTTGAAGTTCCGGAATGCTTCGGCCATCTTCTTAAGAACGAACTCTTTGACTAGCCTCCTCCTCTCACATCCACCCGGAAGCACGTTACCGTCTTCATCATGTTTCTTGAATTCCGGAGGTAGAATGAAATGTTCCATAAGTTTTCTCCAACAATCCTTTTTCATTCTCTTGTTGAAAAAACTGAAACTAACACGTGCCTTCTTTGGCTCATTCCATTCCTGGAGGGTGATCAGGACGTTGTCTCTAACAACCACTCCGCATTGGTTGATAAACTTTGTATAGTGCTTTTTGGGCTCCAACGGCCTGCCTTGTTCATCGACAACATCGATGGTCAATGTTTCTCCTTGTTTCATCGTTTGGGTTTTGCCACGCGGCTTTGTACTCGATTTTCTGGACAATCCAGAGGTCCAAAAAAAGAAAGAGAGTCGCGTTAATACATATTTATTCAAATCAGTAAATTTGTATCATGATGACGCGTAAAGCACACGCCCGTTGGGAACCCCAAGAGGAAGGTGTGATGCGTGCAGCGGCAAGTTTTCCCTCAGTAAGAAACCAAGGTTATCGAACCAGTAGGAGTCAAGAAGCACGTGAAGGTTGATGGTGGCGGAGTGTAGTGCGGCGCAACACCAGGGATTCCGGCGCCAACGTGGAACCTACACAACGCAATCCAAATACTTTGCCCCAACTTAACAGTGAGGTTGTCAATCTCACCGGCTTGCTGTAACAAAGGATTAAATGTATAGTGTGGAAGATGATGTTTGCGAAGAACAGTAAAGAACAAGTATTGCAGTAGATTGTATTCAGATGTAAAAAGAATGGACTGGGGTCCGCAGTTCACTAGTGGTGTCTCCCCAATAAGAAATAACATGTTGGGTGAACAAATTACAGTTGGGCAATTGACAAATAAAGAGGGCATAACAATGCACATACATATCATGATGAGTAGTGTGAAATTCAATTGGGCATTACGAAAAAGTACATAGACCGCTATCCAGCATGCATCTATGCCTAAAAAGTCCACCTTCAGGTTAGCATCCGCACCCCTTCCAGTATTAAGTTGCAAACAACAGACAATTGCATTAAGTATGGTGCGTAATGTAATCAACACAAATATCCTTAGACAAAGCACTGATGTTTTATCCCTAGTGGCAACAGCACATCCACAACCTTAGAACTTTCTCATGTCCTGCAGTTAAATGGAGGCATGAACCCACTATCGAGCATAAATACTCCCTCTTGGAGTTGAAAGTATCAACTTGGCCAGAGCCTCTACTAGCAACGGAGAGCATGCAAGATCATAAACAACACATATATGATAGATTGATAATCAACATAACATAGTATTTCATATTCATCGGATCCCAACAAACACAACAAGTAGCATTACAAATAGATGATCTTGATCATGTTAGGAAGCTCACAAGATCGAACAATGATAGCACATGAGGAGAAGACAACCATCTAGCTACTGCTATGGACCCATAGTCCAGGGGTGAACTACTCACACATCAATTCGGAGGCGATCATGGTGATGAAGAGTCCTCCGGGAGATGATTCCCCTCTCCGGCAGGGTGCCGGAGGCGATCTCCTGAATCCCCCGAGATGGGATTGGCGGCGGCGGCGTCTCTGGAAGGTTTTCCGTATCGTGGCTCTTGGTACTGGGGTATTCGCGACGAAGGCTTTAAGTAGGTGGAAGGGTAGGTTTAGGGGCGGCACGAGGGCCCCACACAACAGGGCGGCGCGGGCCCCACCCTGGCCGCGCGGCCCTGGCGTGGCGGTGCCTCATCGCCCCACTTCATAATCTTTTCGGTCTTCTGGAAGCTTCGTGGAAAAATAAGACCCTGGACGTTGATTTCGTCCAATTCCGAGAATATTTCCTTTGTAGGATTTCTGAAACCAAAAACAGCAGAAAACAGCAACTGGCTCTTCGGCATCTTGTCAATAGGTTAGTGCCGGAAAATGCATAAATATGACATAAAGTGTGTATAAAACATGTGAGTATCATCATAATGAAGGAGATATGCCCTAGAGGCAATAATAAAGTGGTTATTATTTATATCTTTATGTTTATGATAAATGTTTATATATCATGCTATAATTGTATTAACTGAAACATTAGTACATATGTGATATGTAAACAACAAAGAGTCCCTAGTATGCCTCTTAACTAGCTTGTTGATTAATGGATGATTAGTTTCATAATCATGAACATTGGATGTTATTAATAACAAGGTTATATCATTGTATGAATGATGTAATGGACACACCCAATTAAGCGTAGCATAAGATCACGTCATTAAGTTATTTGCTATAAGCTTTCGATACATAGTTACCTAGTCCTTATGACCATGAGATCATGTAAATCACTTATACCGGAAAGGTACTTTGATTACATCAAACGCCACTGCGTAAATGGGTGGTTATAAAGGTGGGATTAAGTATCCGGAAAGTATGAGTTGAGGCATATGGATCAACAGTGGGATTTGTCCATCCCGATGACGGATAGATATACTCTGGGCCCTCTCGGTGGAATGTCGTCTAATGTCTTGCAAGCATATGAATAAGTTCATAAGAGACCACATACTACGGTACGAGTAAAGAGTACTTGTCAGGAGACGAGGTGGAACAAGGTATAGAGTGATACTGATGATCAAACCTCGGACAAGTAAAATATCGCGTGACAAAGGGAATTGGTATCGTATGTGAATGGTTCATTCGATCACTAAAGTCATCGTTGAATATGTGGGAGCCATTATGGATCTCCAGATCCTGCTATTGGTTATTGGTCGGAGTGAGTACTCAACCATGTCTGCATAGTTCGCGAACCGTAGGGTGACACACTTAAGGTTTGATGTCGTTTAAGTAGATATGGAAATATGGAATGGAGTTCGAAGTTTTGTTCGAAGTCCCGGATGAGATCCCGGACATCACGAGGAGTTCCGGAATGGTCCGGAGAATAAGATTCATATATAGGAAGTCATTTTATGAGATTTAAAATGATCTGAAAGGTTCTACGGAAGGTTCTAGAAGGTTCTAGAAAAGTCCGGAAGAAATAAGGATGGAAGGTGGAGTCCCAGAGGGACTCCACCCACCTTGGCCGGCCAGCCTAAGGGAGGAGGAGTCCCAAGTGGACTCCCCACCATGGTGGCCGGCCACCCCACCAAGGAAAGGGGGAGTCCCACTCCCCCTAGGTTTGGACACTTGGAAGGTTTTTTGTTGGGGTCTTATTCGGACACTTTGACCTAAACCTTGGGGCTTCCACCTATATAAAGAGGGGGAGAGAGGGCTGGCCGGCCACTCAAGCCACCACCATGGTCACACCCCTCAAGGGTGCCCTAGCCGGCGCCCCTCTCCCCAAACCCTAGCACCTCTCCTCCACTACTTCTCCCGCATATGCTTAGCGAAGCTCCGCCGGAGATCTCCATCAACACCGCCACCACGCTGTCGTGCTGCCGGGATTCCGAGGAGGATCTACTACTTCCGCTGCCCGCTGGAACGGGGAGAAGGACGTTGTCATCAACACCGAACGTGTGACCGAGTACGGAGGTGCTGCCCGATCGTGGCACCGTGATCAAGATCTTCTACGCGCTTTTGCAAGCGGCAAGTGATCGTCTACCGCAGCAATAAGAGCCTACTCTTATAGGCTTTGGAAATCTTCAAGGGTTAGTCTTGATCATCCCCTCGTTGCTCCCATCTTCTTGATTGCATCTTGGCTTGGATTGCGTTCTCGCGGTAGGAATTTTTTTGTTTTCTATGCAACGAATCCCTACAGTGGTATCAGAGCCGTGTCTATGCATAGATGGTTGCACGAGTAGAACACAATGGTATTGTGGGCGTTGATGCTCTTGTTATCTTTAGTTTGAGTACTTTGCATCTTTGTGGCATAGTGGGATGAAGCGGCCCGGACTAACTTTACATGACCGCGTTCATGAGACTTGTTCCTCGTTCAACATGCAACTTGTATTGCATAAGAGGCTTTGCGGGTGTCTGTCTCTCCTACTATAGTGAAGATTCAATTTACTCTTCTATTGAGAACACTAGTATCACCGTTGTGGTTCATGTTCGTAGGTAGATTAGATCTTACTCGAAAACCCTAAACACGTAAAATATGCAAACCAAATTAGAGACGTCTAACTTGTTTTTGCAGGGTTTGGTGATGTGATATGGCCATAATGTGATGATGAATATGTATGAGATGATCATTATTGTATTGTGGCAACCGGCATGAGCCTTATGGTTGTCTTTAAATTTCATATTGAGTAGTATTTCAAAGTAGTTGTAATAGTTGCTACATGAGGTGAACAACCATGAAGACGGCGCCATGAACCTTGACGCTACGCCGACGATGATGGAGATCATGCCCGTTGATGATGGAGATCATGTCCGTGCTTTGGAGATGAAGATCAAAGGCACAAAGACAAAAGGGCCATATCATATCACATATGAACTGCATGTGATGTTAATCCTTTATGCATCTTATTTTCCTTAGATTGCGACGGTAGCATTATAAGATGATCCCTCACGTTAATATCAAGATAATAAAGTGTTCTCCCCTCGTATGCACCGTTGCATTGTTCGTCATTTTGAAGCATCTCGTGATGATCGGGTGTGATAAACTCAACATACAACGGGTGTAAGCCATGTTGCACACGCGGAATACTTGGGTTTGCTTGACGAGCCTAGCATGTACAGACATGGCCTCGGGACAATGGAAACCGAAAGGTTGAACACGAGTCATATGGATGATATGATCAACATGTTGATGTTCACCATTGAAGCTACATCATCTCACGTGATGATCGGTTTTGGTGTAGTGAATTTGGATCGTGTACCACTTAACAACTATGAGGGACGTTGTATTAAGTGGGAGTTCATTAGTAATTAGATTAAAACATGAACTAATTATCATAAACATAGTCTGAGTAGTATTTTGAATTAATTTTGTAGTATTGGCATCCATTTTTCTACCATGCGCTAGTCTTGTTATTGAGATAGAAATACTGTTAAAATCTGACAAGAAACTTTACGGATTGGTACCGTATTGTTAAAAGAATCAAGAATTGATTAAGTCCTATTGCAAACTTTTAGTAAACCTCACATTGTTGATTCAAAGAGCTATGGTTTCAATTAGTACCTAAAGTTATCTTGTCTCCGTGAAACTTGAAGTTCAAATCAGTTTGAAAAGTAAGGAGCTGAAAATTTAGTTTTCAGAAATAATCAAGGTAAGAGATATATGTGATATCTAAGACCTTATTGCAAGATGATAGAATATAATTTGGTGAGACTACATAAACTCATAAGATTTATGGGAATGTACGAAGGTTGAAGACGCAAGGCGTCTCAATCCTCCAACTATTGGGTCACTAACGATATTCGCATATCCATGAAGTGATTGCCCTTAGTATGCACCGTTGCTATGACTCGTCGTTTCGAAGCATCACGTGATGATCGGATGTTATAGATTCTACGTGTGCATACAATGGGTGCAAGCCAGATTTGCACATGCGAATACCAAGGTTAAAACTTTATGAGCCTAGCATGTACAGACATGGTCTCAGAAAGTCATGATGATACAATGGATAAAATTATGAGTGAAATTGTTCATCATATTACAAGGTTACTAATAGTGAAATCTGGAACACTTGTCATATGATGATCAACTTCAAAGTAAGAACCTCAAGGTTTTTGGTATTTGACCAACAAACCGAGAAGTTATTGAAGTTGATGTGTTTTTCTGAATAATGAGGAAAGCTAAAAGAGAAACTACAAAAGATTATTGGCAGAAAGAAAGAAAAGACTAGAATGTCTAGCTCAGGTGTATATAAATGATATACATGTTATGGTTATATTCCTAGTTAGGTCGCACTATGAAATTCTTGGGTATTAGTACTATATTGGTTGGTATGAAGTGTCATACAAAACAACGCAATACAAGAATACAATGGCCTAAGTGACTGGCAAGGAATATGATAGGAATGCACGTCTAGAACAAAAATAAAGTGTTATTATGTTCATCGTTGGCATTCTATCTAGCCCTTAGAATTTATAATAAAGAACTTAATAATTGTTATTTTGCTCTTGTCAAATGAAAACAATGAGTTGTTCAAATTATGACATTACTCCATGTATGATGGATAAGTTATTATAAATCTTAATGGTGAAACACACATACATAACACTGACGCTAAAATGCCATAAGGCAAATGATTTGAATTCCACGTATTTGTGGAACCGCCATTTAGGTCATGTTAGAAAGGAACGCATGAAGGAACTCCATGCAAATGGATTTTTGGAGTCATTTGATTTGTTGAATCGTTTGGCGCTTGCAAAATCTTTTCTAAAAAGTAATGACTGAAATACCATTCATAGGCCGAGAGTTGAACGGGCAACTAACTTAGTGAAAACATACATAATGATATATGTGGTTCACTGGGCATAGTTGTGTGCGGGAGATTCTTCTACTTCATGAAAACTTCAAACAATGAATTGAGTATATATATGTGGATATATTCGATAAGGAAGAAGTTTGAAATATTTGAATGGATTCAAATAAATTTCAGCATGAAGTGGAAATCATCGTAATAGAAAAGTCAAATATCTATGATTGGATCATAGTGGAAATATTTGAATTACGAGTTTTAGCGAACATCTAAGAGAGTTATAAAATTGTTCTACAACTCACATTTCTTGAAGTATCATAGTGATGATGAAGTATCCAAGAGATGTATCCAAACCTTGTTGGATTAATGATGAGATAAAATATTATGACGCCATTATATTTTTGTGGATTATGCTTTAGTGACTACCGCTTTTACACTGAATAGAGCATCATCATGATCCGTTGAAATGACACCATACAAGTTATGGTATGGGTACAAACCCTAATAGTCTTTTCTTTAAATTTTGGTCTAAGAGTTTACAACCAAAATCGGATGAATGTCTTTGTTGGTTATCCCAGAGATTTAATTGGGAATTCTTCCCACGAGACAAAGACAAAAGTGTTTGTCAATGTTTCTTATTTCCAAGAAATTGTTTCTAGCGAAGTATTTGAGTGGGAGGACAATAGAACTTGATAAGGTTTATAAACCTGAGCATAATGATCAGAGTAGCGCAGCATCGGAATTGGTTCCGGAAGCGGCCACGACGATCATGGCTCCCATGACTACAAAGTGTTTTAGCCATGGAGATCGAAGTACATATTGAACCTTGTAGGTATGGTTTACTTTGTGATCAAATAAATGATTTGTGGACAAAGGATTGATTTTGAACGATGATAAACCAACTACAAACAAAGAAGTTATGATGGGCCCTGACTCCGTTAAAATGGCTATACGCCATGAAATCCAAGATAGATGAATACTTTTTGAAAGTAAATGAATCTATAAAATTGATGGACTTGGATGAAATATCCTTGAAGAAGCTTGACTTGTTGAAAAGTTTTTTACGACAAAGTTCAAAGAGTTGACTACGATAAGATTAGATCTTCCGTAGCAATGCTTATAGTCTATGTGGATTATTCTAGTAATCACTACATATTTCTTTTATGAGATATGCTAGTAGGATGGCAAAATACATTACTTAACAGAAGTGTGTATTAAAGGTGTATACAAGATACAACAAATTGTTTTGCTAGTTCGTGGAATACTAGATAGATATACGAACTTCAATTGGATGAAGTGAGTATTACGGAATTGGAATCTTCACCAGATGAAATAGTCAAAGAGTTTTTGATTTCATTAGAGATGATGAAGAGGCTTGCATTTGCAAGAAATTAAGTGGGAGCGCTGAGACATATTTATAATACTTATGTAGATGACATATAGTTGGTTATAAATGATGTAAATATATACTTGATTTAAAAGGTTTCATTGAGAAATTAACTTCAATGAAAGGATATGGACTGAAACATATCTAGTGTCAAGATCTATGAAGATAAATTGAAACACAAAATAAGTTTAAGTCAAAGTACATAGAATGGATATTGAAATAGTTCAATATAGAAATATTAAGAAAATGTTCTTGTCATGTGAAGTTTTAACAAGACTTGAGTGTATCTGACACTCAATGAGTAAAAACACATGAGTGATTATAGATCACGGATAATATGTACACAATCAGATGTCCTGTGCTCTAAAAACTATTATGAGCATGTACGAGAATGATTCATGTGATGATCATTGAAAAACAATAAGAATATTCTTGAGTACTTGAGAAGAACCAAGGATATATATATATATAGTTTTGTATGGAGAAATGACAAAACAAATCGTTGTAAGGTGTTGCACCGATATTGGTTTTGTCACATATAAAATATAATTTCAATCTCAAATTTGACTAAGTGTTGTTTAAAAGATAGCACAATGAGTTAGAAGTTGTCTATATTAGATTTAGAAGAGTTCTAAATATTGTGACGGATTCTACAAACGAAAGGCAGAGTATGTTATTGTTTTGACAATGACTGAGGATGTTAAAGTCAAGAAGTTCTTTGAGAACTTGGTGTAGTTCCGATAGTGTCAGAACTTTGAAGCTATATTGTGTGTGACAATATTAGTGACATATTTCAGACCGCGGAATTAAGGTTCCACCAGAAGACCAAACATATTTAATGCCAACTCATTTGGAAATGAGTGATGCGTTGAGACGCAAATGAATTACAAAATACATACGGTTCTAAGCATGTCAGATCCGTTGACTAAAGCTCTCCCTAGGGCAAAGAATGACCAACACCAGAATGCCATGGGTGTTAGGTATATTACAATGTAATCTAGATTATTGACTCTAGTGCAAGTGGGAGACTGAAGGAGATATGCCCTAGAGGCAATAATAAAGTGGTTATTATTTATATCTTTATGTTTATGATAAATGTTTATATATCATGCTATAATTGTATTAACTGAAACATTAGTACATGTGTGATATGTAAACAACAAAGAGTCCCTAGTATGCCTCTTAACTAGCTTGTTGATTAATGGATGATTAGTTTCATAATCATGAACATTGGATGTTATTAATAACAAGGTTATATCATTGTATGAATGATGTAATGGACACACCCAATTAAGCGTAGCATAAGATCACGTCATTAAGTTATTTGCTATAAGCTTTCGATACATAGTTACCTAGTCCTTATGACCATGAGATCATGTAAATCACTTATACCGGAAAGGTACTTTGATTACATCAAACGCCACTGCGTAAATGGGTGGTTATAAAGGTGGGATTAAGTATCCGGAAAGTATGAGTTGAGGCATATGGATCAACAGTGGGATTTGTCCATCCCGATGACGGATAGATATACTCTGGGCCCTCTCGGTGGAATGTCGTCTAATGTCTTGCAAGCATATGAATAAGTTCATAAGAGACCACATACTACGGTACGAGTAAAGAGTACTTGTCAGGAGACGAGGTGGAACAAGGTATAGAGTGATACTGATGATCAAACCTCGGACAAGTAAAATATCGCGTGACAAAGGGAATTGGTATCGTATGTGAATGGTTCATTCGATCACTAAAGTCATCGTTGAATATGTGGGAGCCATTATGGATCTCCAGATCCCGCTATTGGTTATTGGTCGGAGTGAGTACTCAACCATGTCTGCATAGTTCGCGAACCGTAGGGTGACACACTTAAGGTTTGATGTCGTTTAAGTAGATATGGAAATATGGAATGGAGTTCGAAGTTTTGTTCGAAGTCCCGGATGAGATCCCGGACATCACGAGGAGTTTCGGAATGGTCCGGAGAATAAGATTCATATATAGGAAGTCATTTTATGAGATTTAAAATGATCCGGAAGGTTCTACAGAAGGTTCTAGAAGGTTCTAGAAAAGTCCGGAAGAAATAAGGATGGAAGGTGGAGTCCCAGAGGGACTCCACCCACCTTGGCCGGCCAGCCTAAGGGAGGAGGAGTCCCAAGTGGACTCCCCACCATGGTGGCCGGCCACCCCACCAAGGAAAGGGGGAGTCCCACTCCCCCTAGGTTTGGACACTTGGAAGGTTTTTTGTTGGGGTCTTATTCGGACACTTTGACCTAAACCTTGGGGCTTCCACCTATATAAAGAGGGGGAGAGAGGGGCTGGCCGGCCACTCAAGCCACCACCATGGTCGCACCCCTCAAGGGTGCCCTAGCCGGCGCCCCTCTCCCCAAACCCTAGCACCTCTCCTCCACTACTTCTCCCGCATATGCTTAGCGAAGCTCCGCCGGAGATCTCCATCAACACCGCCACCACGCCGTCGTGCTGCCGGGATTCCGAGGAGGATCTACTACTTCCGCTGCCCGCTGGAACGGGGAGAAGGACGTTGTCATCAACACCGAACGTGTGACCGAGTACGGAGGTGCTGCCCGATCGTGGCACCGTGATCAAGATCTTCTACGCGCTTTTGCAAGTGGCAAGTGATCGTCTACCGCAGCAATAAGAGCCTACTCTTATAGGCTTTGGAAATCTTCAAGGGTTAGTCTTGATCATCCCCTCGTTGCTCCCATCTTCTTGATTGCATCTTGGCTTGGATTGCGTTCTCGCGGTAGGAATTTTTTTGTTTTCTATGCAACGAATCCCTACACATAAAAGTAGCATGGAACATAAGAAATTATAGATACGTTTGAGACGTATCAAGCATCCCCAAGCTTAGTTCCTACTCGTCCTCGTGTAGGTAAACGATAACAAAGATAATTTCTGAAGTTACATGCTATCATAATCTTGATCAATACTATTGTAAGCATATGAGATGAATGAAGCGATTCGAAGCAATGGTAAAGACAATGAATAAACAACTGAATCACATAGCAAAGACTTTTCATGAATAGTACTTTCAAGACAAGCATCAATAAGACTTGCGTAGGAGTTAACTCATAAAGCAATAGATTCTTAGTAGAAAGTTTTGAAGCAACACAAAGAAAGATATAAGTTTCAGCAGTTGCTTTCAACTTCAACATGTTTATCTCATGGTAATTGTCAACACAAAGTAATATGATGAATGCAAATAAGCAAGTATGTAAGAATCAATGCACACGGTTGACACAAGTGTTTGCTTCTAAGATAGAAAGAATTAGGTAAACTGACTCAACATAAAAGTAGAAGAAAGACCCTTCGCAGAGGGAAGCATGGATTGCTATATTTGTGCTAGAGCTTTTATTTTGAAAACATAGAAACAATTTTGTCAACGGTAGTAATAATTCATATGTGTTATGCATAAGATATCTTATAAGTTGCAAGCCTCATGCATAGTATACCAATAGTGCCCGCACCTTGTCCTAATTAGCTTGGATTTACATGGATTATCATTGCATAGCATATGTTTCAACCAAGTGTCACAAAGGGGTACCTCTATGCCGCCTGTACAAAGGTCTAAGGAGAAAGTTCGTATTGGATTTCTCGCTTTTGATTATTCTCAACTTAGATATCCATACTGGGACAATATAGACAACAGATAATGGACTCCTCTTTAATGCATAAGCATTCAACAACAGATAATATTCTCATAAGAGATTGAGGATTGTTGTCCAAACTGAAACTTCCACCATGGATCATGGCTTTAGTTAGCGGCCCAATGTTTTTCTCTAACAATATGCATACTCAAACCATTTGATCATGATAAATCACCTTTACTTCAGACAAGACGAACATGCATAGCAACTCACATGATATTCAACAAAGGTATAACTGATGGCGTCCCCAGGAACATGGTTACCGCTCAACAAGCAACTTATAAGAAATAACATACATAAGTACATATTCAATACCACAATAGTTTTTAAGCTATTTTTCCCATGAGCTATATATTGCAAAGACAAGGAATGAAGTTTTAAAGGTAGCACTCAAACAATTTACTTTGGAATGGCAGATAAATACCATGTAGTAGGTAGGTATGGTGGACACAAATGGCATAGTTTTTGGCTCAAGGATTTTGTATGCACGAGAAGTATTCCCTCTCAATACAAGGCTTAGGCTAGCAAGGTTATTTGAAGCAAACTCAAGTATGAACCGGTACAACAAAACTTACATAAAAACATATTGCAAGCATTATAAGACTCTACACTGTCTTCCTTGTTGTTCAAACCCTCACCAGAAAATATCTAGACTTTAGAGAGACCAATCATGCAAACCAAATTTCAACAAGCTCTATGGTAGTTCTTCATTAATAGGTGCAAAGTACATGATGCAAGAGCTTAAACATGATCTATTTGAGCACAACAATTGCCAAGTATCAAATTATTCAAGACATTATACCAATTACCACATGAAGCATTTTCTGTTTCCAACCATATAACAATGAACGAAGCAATTTCAACCTTCTCCATGAACATTAAGAGTAAAGCTAAGAACACATGTGTTCATATGCAACAGCGGAGCGTGTCTCTCTCCCACACAAAGAATGCTAGGATCCAATTTTATTCAAACAAAACAAAAACAAGAAAATAAAGATGCTCCAAGTAAAGCACATAAGATGTGACGGAATAAAATTATAGTTTCACTAGAGGTGACCTGATAAGTTGTCGATGAAGAAGGGGATGCCCAAGGCATCCCCAAGCTTAGATGCTTGAGTCTTCTTGAAATATGAGGGGATGAACCACGGGGGCATCCCCAAGCCTAGAGTTTTCACTCTCCTTGATCCTATTGTATCATCCTCCTCTCTTGATCCTTGAATACTTCCTCCACACCAAACTCAAAACAAACTCATTAGAGGGTTAGTGCATAATCAAAAATTCACATATTGAGAGGTGACATAATCATTCTTAACACTTCTGGACATTTCACAAAGCTACTAAAAGTTAATGGAACAAAGAAATCCATCAAACATAGCAAAACATGCAATGCGAAATAAAAGGCAGAATCTGTCCAAACAGAACAGTCTGTAAAAACGAATTTTTCTGGGGCACTAAACTTGCTCAGATGAAAATGCTCAAATTTAATGAAAGTTGCGTACATATCTAAGGATCACTCACGTAAATTGGCAGATTTTTCTGAGTTACCTACAGAGAATACTACTCAAATTCGTGACAGCAAGAAATCTGTTTCTGCACAGTAATCCAAATCTAGTATCATCTTTACTATCAAAGACTTTACTCGGCACAAAAATGCAATAAAATAAAGGTAAGGAGAGGTTTCTACAGTAGTAACAACTTCCAAGACTCAAATATAAAACAAAAGTGCAGAAGTAAAATAATGGGTTGTCTCCCATAAGCGCTTTTTCTTTAACGCCTTTCAGCTAGGCGGAGAAAGTGTGTATCAAGTATTATCAAGAGATGAAGCATCAACGGAGGGGTTCGGAGTTTCCTCAACTATGAATTGTATCTTATCTATGTAAGTTTCAGAGGCTCCTTTTTCATTACTCTTAGGCTTGCTATTCTCATCAAACAAATTTTCAGGAACAATCCAATCAAAATTCTTTTCTAGTGCTTCGCACATTCCTAAGAGCTTGCAAGGTATTGATGTTTTAATATCCCCCTCATAATTAACTTTATTAGTGTACTTTTGTCTATCTTTTTTCATCTTTTCAAGGGTACTAGTAAAGTTGGTATAAGAGCCAAGCATCTTATATTTAGTAAAAACTTTTCTGGCTTCTCTTGCTACATCATCAAATTCTTTAAGAAGGGTTTCTAAGACAAAATCTTTCTTTTATCCTTCTTCCATATCACAGAGTGTAAGAAACATATGTTGCATTACGGGGTTGAGATTAACAAATCTAGCTTCCAACAGTGTACTAAAGAGACAGTAACAATTTCATAAGTAGGAGCAAGTTCTACCAAGTGTCTATCTTCAAAATCTTTAACTGTACTAACATGAGTGAAAAAATCTTCTATATTATCTATACCTAATAATAAAAAAAATAAGGTTTCGTGATTTGGTCCGTCATATACGTTTTTGTCCAACTTCGTCCGTCACTCGTTGCTTCGTCCAGCCAGAAACGAGGTAACGTGAGCGTTGCTTTCCCTCCCGCGAAAAAAAGGATGTTTCGTCCGTCCAGAAAAAGGAGTTGTGACCGGAGAGATGGACTCCGCGTCCAATTCAAGAACAAACGCACGTGAGCCCAGATACGTATCAGTTCAGGTCTCTATCGCCTATATATTACTGTACAACGCCAACGTAGGTATACATCGACGATCCGATTTACCTTCTAACCAACTTGACCTGGCGACCTGACGACCTGACGGAACACGATAGTTACGGCGAAGGTTTCAAGGACGTGAGCGATGAAGATGAATTCTGGGCGATGCTCATCTACGACCCTAGCGGGATGAAACGAGGTCAGCGCGTTCGGCTTTCCTGCAACTTCGGCGGAACACTGCCGAGGAACCGCGCCAGCGCCGGCCTCCATGCGCAGCTACATGAGGGACACCAGCAGCTCCAGCGCCGGGCGCCCTCGTCGGCGTATGCAAAGGCTGCCACGGGAGGCAAAGACTAGGGGGAGGTGTTGTTCCGAGCGCCGGCCGCGGCAGCGTCCGGCATGGTCAAGCCCATTTGTTCGTGGACAATAAAGGACATAGAAGTGCAAGGTGACTACGTGAGGTGACGACTCGAGTGTGATGAAATCCCTTTGTGCTCTATTTGATATTTTGATTAGCAATACACGGACTGCTGCAGCTGGTGTCTAAATTAGAGGCTGATGATAAATAGAATCACCGTTGGTTTGTAGTTCTACATCAACGGCAAGTCAGCAACACGTATGTCAATGTGATTGTGTACGAGTAGAGGATTTGATCAACAAGCACTACGTATGTCCCCGTCTCGATCTGGTGAACATCGGCGGCGGCTGTGTGCGTACATTCTTGGTCAGAATCTGGGCGGTATTGGCCACGAATAGATGCGGGCAAGGTGGATAGGGCCTTCCCGCGAGGAATCGTTCTCGGGCAGCGCCAACTCGCCGGATTTTGCCTCGGGAATCGACGTGGGCAAGGTGGAGAGGACCAGTCGCGAGGAATCGTTCTGGGGCGCCGCGAGCTCGCCGGATTTTGCCAGCGGCGGAGGTGATGTCCACCGGAGCCGGGAGAGGGCAGTAGCAGTTCACGAAGGTTTCTCATCCCTACGCTCAGCTTCTTTTGTTCGATGCAAAGGGCTAGCCAATTTTGCTTGGGCTTGTTGGTGCAGAAAGACCTAGGCCGCCTAGGCAGCAACTCATTCAGGAATTGAATACCAGCTACATCGCAGTTGGCATGAGCGTCAGATCATATTGCCGCCAAGCCCGGCAACCGTGCCACGCCCATGAACTGCTCCACGGCCTTGGTTCAGCTTGATTTTGTCCATGTTCTTTGTCATGGCTCAACTTCTTTGGCGATGGATGGGATCGTCGGATCGACCGGTACTGTGCCTGTCACCTTCTTCATCGGTCAGGTGGAGCATCTCAAATTTGATACTGCAGGGCAATAGGGCATGGTTGAAGATCCTAAATTCCTTTGGTTGGCATTGGTCAACTGGTACCGGTGGTGCATATATTGATGTGTGCCCCCCTTGCGATTAAGATGACGAGCCAATCTTATCCCCCATCTTCAGCCGCAGTGGATTTTCTTAATGGAGCTCTGATGCATGGTGTTAGCGAGAGTATCAAAACACAGACGATCACAATGATTCCGTTATTCAACGGTCAGAAGGTGTTGACTGTATCCTAGAAAATTAAACACAGAGTATTCATTACGGTGGTTAATCATGTACAAGGAAGATCAATAATATCTTGCTGGTGCCAAAGAGTTAAGCTGATTGCTGCAATATTATCTTGGTGCACATACAAACGGTGCCAGGTGACGTCTCATTTTGACTTGCTCTTGATATACAACTCTTGGTTTTGGCTCTTCACTTTGTTAACTGCATGTAGGCGGAGAGCATTTACAGAATTTTGTGTCTGCTTTTGCCTGCGATTTCGCTTAGATGGAAATGCTTTTAGAGAATGATAATATTTTTTGTAGATCAAGAGGACTAAGAGTTTCATGAATTTAGTTCTTTAGCAAAGGGGCGGAAGAATCTAGGTACGAGGCTGACCAGAAATTCAGTTTAACTTCTACCGGTAGTGGACAGATATCATGTACTATATGGTGATCCCTAAATACAAGAAAAGTTAATGCATCGATTATGTAAACAATAGAGCTGAGTTAACATGTTGGTTGCTGCACAGGTACAATTGTTCCTAGCAGATTTTTGAATTAAAATTGTTGCCATGATGCTCTAGAGATTGAGTTCATGTTGTGATGTGGAGGACCAAGTAGTGTAGAACATCTTTGTAATGTCAATGTACCCGCAAGTTTTCAGGAGCCACTGAGGACCGGAGACTTCTTATGACAGTAGTTGGTTAAGCTTGGTTCTAACAGAGGATATGCTTATTTGTGTTGGCGGGGTTGTAACTTGTAAGCTATGCATGGTGAAATAATTCTTGTGTTAATTTCGATAAGAAATAGATTTGGCATTTGAATGTAAGATTATGTTATGTTGAAAAATGAATTTGCACCGCGGCTAAAGTATATTAGTTTCATCGAAAAAAACCAAGCATTGAAATTTCTGATATGATGTTACTCGAGGCAGGATCATAGGTGGATTTGAATTTCACCCCATATGGCCGAGATTAATGAGTAGCTATATTACATTTTTGTGTGGTTTTATTAGATTTTTCCACCTGTGCAAGGCACGGGCATTTTTACTAGTCTTTTCCAATGATAGACCCTCGTCCTACCGGTACATCTTTAAGAGTGAGCTTAGGAGGAAACATGATGAAATAAGTAAAGTAAATGCAAGTAACTAATTTTTTTGTGTTTTTAATATGGAGAACGCAAACAAGATAGTAAATAAAGTAAAGCAAGTAACTAATTTTTTTTGTATTTTGATATAAAAAAGCAAACAAAGCAGTAAATAAAATAAAGTAAAGCAAGACAAAAAACAAAGTAGAGAGATTGGAAGTGAGAGACTCCCATTGCAGCGTATCTTGATCTCCCCGGCAACGGCGCCAGAAAACTCTCTTGATGACGCGTAAAGCACACGTCCGTTGGCAACCCCAAGAGGAAAGTGTGATGCGTGCAGCGGCAAGTTTTCCCTCAGTAAGAAACCAAGGTTATCGAATCAGTAGGAGTCAAGAAGCACGTGAAGGTTGATGGTGGCGGAGTGTAGTGCGGCGCAACACCAGGGATTCCGGCGCCAACGTGGAACCTGCACAACGCAATCCAAATACTTTGCCCCAACTTAACAGTGAGGTTGTCAATCTCACCGGCTTGTTGTAATAAAGGATTAAATGTATAGTGTGGAAGATGATGTTTGCGAAGAACAGTAAAGAACAAGTATTGCAGTAGATTGTATTCAGATGTAAAAAGAATGGACTGGGGTCCACAGTTCACTAGTGGTATCTCTCCAATAAGAAATAGCATGTTGGGTGAACAAATTACAGTTGGGCAATTGACAAATAAAGAGGGCATAACAATGCACATACATATCATGGTGAGTAGTGTGAAATTCAATTGGGCATTACGACAAAGTACATAGACCGCTATCCAGCATGCATCTATGCCTAAAAAGTCCACCTTCAGGTTAGCATCTGCACCCCTTCCAGTATTAAGTTGCAAACAACAGACAATTGCATTAAGTATGGTGCGTAATGTAATCAACACAAATATCCTTAGACAAAGCATTGATGTTTTATCCCTAGTGGCAACAGCACATCCACAACCTTAGAACTTTCTGTCACTGTCCCAGATTAATTGGAGGCATGAACCCACTATCGAGCATAAATACTCCATCTTGGAGTTACAAGTATCAACTTGGCAGAGCCTCTACTAGCAACGGAGAGCATGCAAGATCATAAATAACACATATATGATAGATTGATAATCAACATAACATAGTATTCCATATTCATCGGATCCCAACAAACACAACAAGTATCATTATAAATAGATGATCTTGATCATGTTAGGCAGCTCACAAGATCGAACAATGATAGCACATGAGGAGAAGACAACCATCTAGCTACTGCTATGGACCCATAGTCCAGGGGTGAACTACTCACACATCAATCCAGAGGCGATCATGGTGATGAAGAGTCCTCCGGGAGATGATTCCCCTCTCCGGCAGGGTGCCGGAGGCGATCTCCTGAATCCCCCGAGATGGGATTGGCGGCGGCGGCGTCTCTGGAAGGTTTTCCGTATCGTGGCTCTCGGTACTGGGGTATTCGCGACGAAGGCTTTAAGTAGGCGGAAGGGTAGGTTTAGGGGCGGCACGAGGGCCCCACACAACAGGGCGGCGCGGGCACCACCCTGGCCGCGCGGCCCTGGCGTGGCGGCGCCTCGTCGCCCCACTTCATAATCCTTTCGGTCTTCTGGAAACTTCGTGGAAAAATAAGACCCTGGGCGTTGATTTCGTCCAATTCCGAGAATATTTCCTTTGTAGGATTTCTGAAACCAAAAACAGCAGAAAACAGCAACTGGCTCTTCGGCATCTTGTCAATTGGTTAGTGCCGGAAAATGCATAAATATGACATAAAGTGTGTATAAAACATGTGAGTATCATCATAAAAGTAGCATGGAACATAAGAAATTATAGATACGTTTAAGATGTATCATATCACCAGAGGCTCAATGTATATATATACCTCGCCGGAGTTGGTTGCTTGCAATTCAAGATCGTTGCTTGTCGTTTGCCCTCCGTCAAACGTGTCAACAATGTCCATGCCTTCTTCATCACCTTGACCTTCACCTTCACCGTCAATGTTTAGATAGGAAGAAACATCGTCCCCTTCATCTTCTTCCGGCACATAAGGAATATCACCGTTTATGATGGCAGTTATATGTGCTTCAGCTTCCTTGTCATAGTTTTCCAAAATCGGGTCTTTCTCGTCCGCCATGTGTCACTCCTGAAGAAATGTAGTAAAAAATAATTAGGTAAAGGAAAAGAGAGATGGAGGCGAGGGCGGCGAGGAGGGCACGTATTACCTGCTCTGTTGCGAGCAAAAGAGAGAGGGCGGCGATGCTCGATCTGGGAGCGGGCGGCTCGACGAAGAGGGCGGCGAGGCGCCGATGACTGCTGCGGAGAGATCGACGGCGCTCGATCTGCGAGCGGGAGGCTCTACTACGAGGGCGGCGAGGCGCCGGCGACTGCCGCGGCGAGGGCTGCGAGGGCCCGAGGAAGACTCCGGCGACTGCTGTAACAATTAACAACATTAATTAGAGTCTTCATTAAAATATGGAACTATTTTTATAAGTTGTAATATATAGAACTATTTTTCAAGTTACAATATACTTAGAACTATTTTTAGTTTACAAAATTTAGTTACAATTTTAATTAATAAATTTTAAGTTACAATTTTAAGTTCACAAAATTAAGTTACAATATACTTAGAACTATTTTTTAAGTTACAATTTTAATTAATAAATTTTAAGTTTACAAAATTTAGTTACAATATACTTAGAATTATTTTTAATTTGAGTTACAATTTTAATTAACAAATTTAAGTTTACAATTTTAATTAATAAATTTTATGTTACAAATTTTAAGTTACAGTTTATAGAGAGAGCGTCGACCGGGGCGCTCTCTCTGTTTCTGTTCGTGTGCGCGGCAGCGCGGGGAGGTGGCGGCCGGCGAGCGGCGGCGCGGCGCGAGGAGAAACACGGCCGGCCGGCGCGGGGACACGGCGGCGAGGTGGCGCGGGGAGACGACACGTACGGCGGCAGCGTCGAGGGCGGCAGGCGAGGGAGGCATCGAGGGCGCGTCGGGCAGCCTAACGACGCTCTTCGTCGGTTTGATCGACGCCTGCGTCTTCGAGGGAAGGAGAAGTGAACCGCGGGGGCAGTGCGTGTGCCTATTTATATTTTCGATCTTTAGTCGCGGTTAGACCAACCGCGACTAAAGCCTTTTTTCGTTGGGCTTTTCATTCCGGGCGGAGAGGGCTTTACTCACGGTTGGTCTCACGAACCGCGACTAAAGAGTTCTTTTAGAACTAACTCATTTTAAAATCAGAAAAATACAAATAATATATCAAAATGTTCAGAAAAATAAAAATAATTCATTTCAAAATCAGAAAAATAAAAATAGTATATCAAAATATTCAAAAAAATAAATCTAATTCATTTCAAAATCAGAAAAATACAAATAATGTATCAAAATATTTAGAAAAAATAATTCATTTCAAATCAGAAAAATACAAATAATATGTCAAAATATTCAGAAAAATAAAACTTATTCATTTCAAATCAGAAAATGCAAATAATATATCAAAATATTCAGAAAAATAAAAATTATTCATTTAAAAATCAGAAAATACAAATATTATATCAAAATATTCGGAAAAACAAAAAATTCATTTCCCGCCTCTGTCTTCCTCCGACTCCTGTCTTCCCTTCATTCTGCCAACTCTTTCCACCATTGCTTCCCGCATCTGTCTTCCCCCGCCTCCTATCTTCCCTCCATTTCTCCCCCGCCTCCCACCATTTCTTCCCGCCTCTGTCTTCCCGCCTCCTGTATTCCCGTCCCCACTTCCCGCCATTTTTTCTCGCCTCTGTCTTCCCGACTCATGTCTTTCCGCCCCAATTTTTCCAGCCATTTATCACTATATATATGTAGCCCGGCTTGGCCAACATTATCACATCTCTAAAATCTCTCATCACTCTCTCATGGCTTCCACCGTACCCACTCTAACCTACCAGCAGGTGGAGGAGCTTTGCGCCTCGAACTACCCTTGCCCACCGGGCTACCGCGTCCCCGCCGGCTGGAGCCTAAGTGTCGGAGGCGTGTCGGTCCCTCCCGTCCCTCAGGGTACTGCGCGTCGAGCGGCCATCACGAACCACTACTACCTCGACCTCACGCCGGAGCAGCGGATGAATCCCCGCTGGCATCCCGACAACCAACAGACTTGGGACACCTTCTTCATCAATCGGCATGAGAGGGCGCTCGCCAGGTATGAGGAGGACAGTCTGCCTCCTGGGAACTTCCACGAGGCCAGCCATTGGCTCTGGTAGGGCGGCTGGACTCTACAGAGCGTCATGGACTACATCACGGCCGGCGATATCCCACGTCTGCGCTACCCTCAGTACCAGTCGAGGTTCGAGCCACGAGCGCCGCCCGATGACAGCGACGGCAGCGACGAAGACGGCGGCAACTTAGAAGGCGACGACTAGTAGTACAACGGTGGCGACTATGAAGACTATGAGTATGCATATTATAGGCCTAGGCAGGAGTATGACTAAATCACTCCAACATTCTAATATGTACTCCTAGGCCTAGGCATGTCCTTCACATCATTGGATGTAGTTCAAATTTCATGTATCATCAGTGGTATCTCGAATCATTTGAAAATGGACACCAAACACATCACATATAATATAATTCACATGATCCATACAAATTTTGGAATAAATTTTCCTCAACAAAGTTTGGTACAATAAATTATTACACATCATGTATTTCCTTGTGTCCCTTGCTTACGATTATGTCGTAACCATGGGTCATCCTCATCATTTAACCTAATACTTGGGTCAGTGTTCACTTTGAAGGGCGGAATTTCACCAAACATATTATAATCTTCTGACATGTCTGTCTTGTCCTCCACTCCCACGATGTTTCTTTTCCCTGAAAGAACTATGTGGCGCTTTGGATCATCGCATGATGTACTCGTTTTATTATCTTTCGTTTTCCTCGGTTTGCTACTCATTTCCTTCACATAGAAAACATGAGCGACATCTTTGGCTAGGACGAATGGTTCGTCAAGGTAACCAAGATTGTTGAAATCCACCATTGTCATTCTGTATTGCTCGTCCACCTTTACCCCACCTCATGTTAGCTTGAACCATTTGCACCGGAACAAAGGGACCTTAAAGGAGGGTCCATAGTCAAGTTCCCATATCTCCTCTATGTAACCATAATATGTGACCTTTTGCCCATTCTCGGTTGCTGCATCAAAGCGGACACCACTGTTTTGGTTGGTGATCTTTTTATCTTGGGCGATCGTGAAAAATGTATTCCCATTTATCTCGTACCCTTGAAAAGTCGATATAGTCGAAGATGGTGACTTGGCCAACATGTACAGCTGATCTCCAACATCATTGTCACTCATTAAATGTTTTCGCAACCAACCGCCAAAAGTCTCCATGTGGGTCTTTGTAATCCAGGATTCAGGCTTCCTTGGGTTGTTCGACCGTAAAATATTCTTGTGTTCATCGAAGTACGGAGCCACCAAGCTGGAATTTTGTAGAACTGTGTGGTGTGCTTCAGTCATAGAATGGCCATCCATACATATCGTTGATTTACTTCCGATCGTTCCTTTTCCACTTAGTCTCCCCTCGTGCCACGATTGAGGAAGACCAATCGGCTTAAGGTTAGGAACATAGTCAACACAAAACTCAATTTCCTCCTCATTTCCACAGCCCTTGGTGATGCTTCCTTCTGGCCTAGCACGGTTACAAACATATTTCTTTAATACTCCCATGAACCTCTCAAAGGGGAACATATTGTGCAGAAATACAGGACCGAAAATGGATCTCTTCGACTAGGTGAACCAGGAGGTGCGTCATAATATTGAAGAAGGATGATGGGAACACCAACTCGAAATTGACAAGATATTGGAACACATCGTTCTGTAACCGTGGTAGATCTTCTGGATTGATTACCTTCTGAGAGATTGCATTGAGGAATGCACATAGCTTCACAATGGCTACTCGAACATTTTCCGGTAGGAGCCCCCTCAAAGCAATCAGAAGCAATTGCGTCATAATCACGTGGTAGTCTTGAGACTTCAGGTTTTGGAACTTTTTCTCCGCCATATTTATTATTCCCTTTATATTCAACGAGAAGCCAGACGGGACCTTCATACTGCTCAGACATTCCAAAAAGATTACCTTCTCTTCTTTGGTAGGAGTGTAGCTGGCACGACCTTGAAACCGTTCCGGATGCCGGTCTTCTGGGTCTTTCAAACGTTACTGGTCCTGCTGTGCTTCCTTTGTATCATTTGTCTTCCCATACACGTCCAAGAAGCTTAGCAGGCTAACGCTAATATTTTTCGTAACATGCATCACGTCGATTGCAGAGCGGACATCTAGGACTTTCCAATATTCTAGCTTCCAAAATATAGATTTCTTCTTCCACATGGGTGCGTGCCCGTCAACAACCTGCGGATCTGATTGTCCGCCAGGACCCTTTCCAAAGATGACTTTCAAATCCTTGACCATATCAAATACATCAGCACCAGTACGTTCTGTAGGCTTCGGCCGGTGATCTTCCTTGCCATTGAAATGCTTGCCTTTCTTTCTTAAGTTATGATGTCGGGGAAGAAATTGACGATGCCCCAGGTACACATTCTTCTTACAATTAGCCAAACATATACTTTCAGTCTCATGTAAGCAGTGCGTTGATACGTCTCAAATGTATCTATAATTTCTTATGTTCCATGCTAGTTTTATGACAATATCTACATGTTTTATCCATACTTTATATCATTTTGATGCAATTTCCGGAACTAAACTATTAACAAGATGCTGAAGCGGCAGTTCCTGTTTTCTGCTATTTTTGGTTTCAGAAATCTTACACAGGAAATATTCTCGGAATTGGACGAAACAAAAGGCCATGTTCTTATTTTTCCAGGGGCTTCACGGAGTCCGAAGGAGAGATGAAGTGGGGCCACGAGGAGCCCACACCACAGGGGGGGCGCAGGCCACCCCTTGGCCGTGCCACCAGGTGGGGACCCCCCCCTCGGGACTCCACCGACATCGCCCTTTCGCCAATATAAAGCTCCTGCCCGGAAAACCCTAAAACAATCGACGATATTCCACGAAGAGTTCCGTAGCCGCCGCCATTGCGAAGACAAGTTTTGGGGGACAGAAGTCTCTGTTCCGGCACGTCGCCGGGACGGGGAATTGCCCCCGGAGTCATCTCCATCGACACCACCACCATCTTCATCGCCGCTGCTGACTCCCATGATGAGGAGGGAGTAGTTCTCCCCCGAGGCTGAGGGCTCTACCGGTAGCTATGTGGTTCATCTCTCTCTCCCATGTGATCTCTATGTGATCATGAGCTTTGTATCACTATTAATCTATGTGCTACTCTAGTGATGTTATTAAAGTAGTCTATTCCTCCTACATGATGTAAAGTTGACAGTGTGTGCATCATGTAGTAATTGGCGTAGGTTATGATTGTAATCTCTTGTAGATTATGAAGTTAACTATTACTATGATAGTATTGATGCGATCTATTCCCCCTTTCATAGCTATTGGTGACAGTGTGTATGCTATGTTAGTACTCTGTCTAAATTGCAACGGTCTATTATGCACTCTAGATGTGTTGGGGACACAAGAGACTTCTTGTATCTTAATTACAGGGTTGCTTGAGAGGGATATCTTTGACCTCTACCTCCCTGAGTTCAATAAACCTTGGGTGATTCACTTAAGGGAAACTTGCTGCTGTTCTACAAACCTCTTCTCTTGGAGGCCCAACACTGTCTACAGGAATAGAAGCGTGCGTAGACATCATGCTATTTTCTGGCGCCGTTGCCGGGGACGAGAAGGAAAATTACACCACAGAGATTTCTAACTCCCACGTCAACTGCACGCCAGCAAGCTATTTTCGGGCGCCGTTGCCGGGGAGGTAAGGTAAAATGTATTCACATCCTCTGACTACTAAGCTATTTCCTAGCACTGTTGCCGGTGTGTGAGTGCTCGAAGCTATTTCCTTTAGATCCTGCAATTGCATCTTTTTGTTTCTTGTTTTTATTTTTCACTAGTTAGGCTTAATGGAAAACAACAACAAAATTAGAGATCTTTATGAACTTTATATTGAATTAGGACATGATGTGTTTGAAGAGAGAATTAAAAAACCCATGGAACTTTGTTTGCAAAATAGTTGTAGCAATGTTATTAGCATGAACTCTTTGAACACTATTATTGATAATGTTATGGAAGAATTTAAGCTTCGGGAAGCTGGTTGTGATATTTTTAGTCCCCCAAGAATGGAGGAGAAAATTTACTTTAATGATACTTTGCCTCCCATTTATGATGATTATAATGATAGTGGTATTTTGGTGCCACCTACTATGGAGGATAAAGTTTATTATGATTACAATATGCCTCCTACATTTGATGATTATGGTGATGAGAATAATAATGATAGCTACTTTGTTGAATTTGCTCCCACTACAATTAATAAAAATGACTATGCTTATGTTGGGAGTAGTAATTATTTTATGCATGAGACTCATGATAAGAATGCTTTATGTGATAGTTATATTGTTGAGTTTGTTCATGATGCTACTGGAAATTATTATGAGAGAGGGAAATATGGTTTTAGAAATTTTCATGTTACTAAAACACCTCTCTAAATGCTGAGAATCTTGAAGTTACTCGTGTTTTATCTTCCTATGCTTGTCACTTTGCTCTTCATGAATTTATTTGTGTACAAGATTCCTATGCATAGGAAGCGGGTTAGACTTAAAAGTGTTTCTTATTTGCTTTTGATGCTCTCTTTTGCTTCAACTCTTATTTCTTGCGAGAACATCATTAAAATTACTAAGCCCATCTTAATGGCTATAAAGAAAGCACTTCTTGGGAGATAACCCATGTTTTTATTTTCCTACTATTTTGTTGTGTCTTGGAAGTTGTTACTACTGTAGCAACCTCTCCTTATCTTTACTTTATTGCATTGTTGTGCCAAGTAAAGTCTTTGATAGAAGGTTGATACTAGATTTGGATTTCTGCGCAGAAACAGATTTCTTGCTGTCACGAATTTGAGTAGATCTCTCTGTAGGTAACTCAGAAAAATCAGCGAAATATCATGAGTAATCCTCAGATATGTACGCAACTTTCATTCAATTTGAGCTTTTTCATCTGAGCATGTTAAGTGCCTCTAAAAAATTCGTCTTTACGGACTGTTCTGTTTTGATAGATTCTGCCTTTTATTTCACATTGCCTCTTTTGCTATGTTGAATGGATTTCTTTGTTCCATTAACTTTCAGTAGCTTTGGGTAATGTCCAGAAGTGTTAAGAATGATTGTGTTACCTCTGAACATGTGAATTTTTGATTATGCACTAACCCTCTAATGAGTTTGTTTTGAGTTTGGTGTGGAGGAAGTTTTCAAGGGTCAAGAGAGGAGGATGGATCAAGAAGAGTGAAAAGTTTAAGCTTGGGGATGCCCCCGTGGTTCATCCCTGCATATTTCAAGAAGACTCAAGCATCTAAGCTTGGGGATGCCCAAGGCATCCCCTTCTTCATCGACAACTTATCAGGTCACCTCTAGTGAAACTATATTTTTATTCCGTCACATCTTATGTGCTTTACTTGGAGCGTCTGTATGTTTTTATTTTTGTTTTTGTTTGAATAAAATCGGATCCTAGCATTCTTTGTGTGGGAGAGAGACACGCTCCGCTTGTTCATATGAACACTGGTGTTCTTAGCTTTACTTTTAATGTTCGTGGCGAAGGTTGAAAACTGCTTCGTTCATTGCTATTCGGTTGGAAACAGAAAATGCTTCATGTGGTAATTTGTATGTGGTCTTGAATAATTTGATACTTGGCAATTGGTTTGCTCAATAGATCATGTTTAAGCTCTTGCATCATGTAGTTTGAACCTATTAGTGGAGAATTACTGTAGAGCTTGTTGAAATTTTGTTTGCATGATTGGTCTCTCTAAAAGTCTATATATTTTCTGGTAAAATGTTTGAACAACAAGGAAGACAGTGTAGAGTCTTATAATGCTTGCAATATGTTCTTATGTAAGTTTTGTTGTACCGGTTCATACTTGTGTTTGCTTCAAACAACCTTGCTAGCCAAAGCCTTGTACTGAGAGGGAATGCTTCTCGTGCATCCAAAACCTTGAGCCAAAACCTATGCCATTTGTGTCCACCATACCTACCTACTATGTGGTATTTCTTTGCCATTCCAAAGTAAATTGCTTGCGTGCTACCTTTAAAACTTCTTTCCTTGTCTTTGCAATACATAGCTCATGGGAAAGTAGCCTTAAAAACTATTGTGGTAAAGAATATGTAGCTTATGTATCTTATTTCTTATAAGTTGCTTGTTGAGCGGTAACCATGTTTCTGGGGACGCCATCAACTATTACACTTTTGTTGAATATCATGTGAGTTGCTATGCATGTTCGTCTTGTCTGAAGTAAGGGTGATTTATCATGATTAAATGGTTTGAGTATGCATATTGTTAGAGAAGAACATTGGGCCGCCAACCAAAGCCATGTATCATGGTGGAAGTTTCAGTTTGGACATTAATCCTCAATCTCTTATGAGAATATTATATGTTGTTGAATGCTTATGCATTAAAGAGGAGTCCATTATCTGTTTTCTATGTTGTCCCGGTACGGATGTCCTCAAGTTGAGATCTATCAAAAACGAGAAATCAAATGCGATCTATCTCCTTGGACCTTTGTACAGGTGGCATAGAGGTACCCCTTTGTGACACTTGGTTGAAACATATGTAATGCAATGATAATCCATGAAAATCCGAGCTAATTAGGACAAGGTGCGAGCACTATTGGTATTTGATGCATGAGGCTTGCAACTTATAGGATGTTTTATGCATAACACATATGAATTATTACTACCGTTGAAAAAATTGTTTCCATGTTTTCAAAATAAAAATCTCTAGCACATAAGTAATCCCTGCTTCCCTCTGCGAAGGGCCTTTCTTTTACTTTATGTTGAGTCAGTTTACCTACTTCTTTCCATCTTACAAGCAAACACTTGTGTCAACTGTGTGCATTGATTCTTACATACTTGCTTATTTTCACTCATCATATTACTTTGTGTTGACAATTATACATGAGATATACATGTTGAAAGTTGAAAGCAACTGCTGAAACTTATATCTTCCTTTGTGTTGTTTCAAAACCTTCTATTAAGAATCTATTGCTTTATGAGTTAACTCTTATGCAAGACTTGTTAATACTTGTCTTGAAAGTACTATTCATGAAAAGTCTTTGCTATATGATTCAGTTGTTTAGTCATTATCTTTACCATTGCTTTGAATCACTTCATTCATCTCATATGCTTTACAATAGTATTGATCAAGATCAAGTTGGTAGCATATCACTTCAGAAATTATCCTTGTTATCATTTACCTACTCGAGGGCGAGTAGGAACTAAGCTTGGGGATGCTTGATATGTCTCAAACGTATCTATAATTTCTTATGTTCCATGCTAGTTTTATGACAATATCTATATGTTTTATCCATACTTTATATCATTTTGATGCATTTTCCGGAACTAACCTATTAACAAGATGCCGAAGCGCCAATTCCTGTTTTCTGCTGTTTTTGGTTTCAGAAATCTTACACAGGAAATATTCTCGGAATTGGATGAAACAAAATGCCACGTTCTTATTTTTCCAGGGGCTTCACGGAGTCCGAAGGAGAGATGAAGGGGGGCCACGAAGAGCCCACACCATAGGGGGGAGCGGGCCACACCTTGGCCGCGCCACCAGGTGGGGACCCCCCTCGGGACTCCACCGACATCGCCCTTTCGCCTATATAAAGCTCCTTCCCCGAAAACCCTAAAACAATCGACGATATTCCACGAAGAGTTCCGTAGCCGCCGCCATTGCAAAGACAAGTTTCGGGGGACAGAAGTCTCTGTTCCGGCACGCCGCCGGGATGGGGAATTGCCCCCGGAGTCATCTCCATCGACACCACCGCCATCTTCATTGCCGCTGCTGACTCCCATGATGAGGAGGGAGTAGTTCTCCCCCGAGGCTGAGGGCTCTACCGGTAGCTATGTGGTTCATCTCTCTCTCCCATGTGATCTCTATGTGATCATGTGCTTTGTATCACTATTAATCTATGTGATACTCTAGTGATGTTATTAAAGTAGTCTATTCCTCCTCCATGATGTAAAGTTGACAGTGTCTGCATCATGTAGTACTTGGCGTAGGTTATGCTTGTAATCTCTTGTAGATTATGAAGTTAACTATTACTATGATAGTATTGATGCGATCTATTCCCCTTTCATAGCTATTGGTGACAGTGTGTATGCTATGTTAGTACTCGGTCTAAATTGCAACGGTCTATTATGCACTCTAGAGGTTACTTTAATATGAACTCCGGACGTTGTGGAGCTTGTTTACTCCGGTTTGAGGTGTGCTTTTCTAGCCCTACACAATGAATGGTGTTTGTTATCCAACAAGAGAGTGTTTAAAAGTAGCATTTGTTTATTCAGTTATGTGATCATTGTTGAGAGTGTCCACTAGTGAAAGTATGATCCCTAGGCCTTGTTTCTAAGCATTGAAACACCGTTTCCAACAAGTTCTGCTACATGTTCGCTTGCTGTCATTTTTATTTCAGATTGCAATTACTACTTATACTCATCCATATTACTTGTATTTCACTATCTCTTCGCCGAACTAGTGCACCTATGCATCTGACAAGTGTATTAGGTGTGTTGGGGACACAAGAGACTTCTTGTATCTTAATTGCAGGGTTGCTTGAGAGGGATATCTTTGACCTCTACCTCCCTGAGTTCGATAAACCTTGGGTGATTCACTTAAGGGAAATTTGCTGATGTTCTACAAACCTCTGCTTTTGGAGGCCCAACACTGTCTACAGGAATAGAAGCGTGCGTAGACATCATGCGTGCATGCATTGTATCTCTTATTTGCCTGTCCCGAAAGGTTACTAAGAGCAGGCCAATCATTGATGGTTACGAAAAGCAACGCTCATAGGTCAAATTCATCTTCTTTATGCTCATCCCACACACGTACACCAGGTCTGCCCCACAACTGTAAAAGTTCATCAACTAATGGCCTTAGGTAAACATCGATGTCATTGTCGGGTTGCTTCGAACCTTGGATGAGCACTGACATCATAATGAACTTCCGCTTCATGCACAACCAAGGAGGAAGGTTGTAGATGCATAGAGTCACGGGCCAGGTGCTATGGATGGAGCTCTGCTCGCCAAAAGGATTCATGCCATCTATACTTAGACCAAATCTTATGTTCCTTGTGTAACCTGCAAAATCTTTGAACTCTTGGGTTCCATCAGCGGGATGTCTCAACTCCCCGTCCGACTTACGGTCCTCTTTGTGCCATCGTAACAACTTGGAATGCTCTTTGTTCCTGAACAAACGTTTCAACCGTGGTATTATAGGAGCATACCACATCACCTTGGAGGGAACCCTCTTCCTGGGTTTCTCTCCCTCAACATCGTCACCAGGGTCATCTCCTCTGATCTTATAACGCAATGCAGTGCATACCGGACATTTATTCAAATTTTCGTATTCACCGCGGTAGAGAATGCAGTTGTTAATGCATGCATGTATCTTCTGAACCTCTAAACCTAGAGGGAAGACAACCTTCTTTGCTTCATACGTACTGGCGGGCAACTCATTATTCTTTGGAAATATATTCATCATTATTTTCAGCAAATTTTCAAATCCTGAGTCAAATAGACCTTCCTGTGCCTTCCATTTTAGCAAATCCAGTGTGCAACCCAGCTTTTTCAGACTATTATCACATCCTGGGTACATCGATTTTTTTGTGATCCTCTAACATGCGATCCAAATTCTTCCTCTCCTATTCAGTTTCGCAGCCCCTTCGTGCATCAGCAATGGTCCGACCAAGATCATCAGCGGGCTCATCACGTGCCTCTTCTTCACCTTCGCCTTCTGCTTCCCCTCCTTCAACATCCTCCATGAAAGTATCACCGAAATGATCAACATAGTTATCATCATCCCCTTCTTTATTTTCTTCCATTCTAGCCCCTCTTTCTTCATGCTTGGTCCAACAATTATAGCTTGGCATGAAACCGTGCCGAAGCAGGTGCACGTGAACGACTCTTGAGGAAGAGTAACCCTTCTTATTCTTACAGTCAGCACATGGACATATAACAAAAAAAAACCTGCTTGTTCGCATTAGCCATTGTGAGGAAATAATTCAAACCCATAATGAACTCGCTCGAGAGTCGGTTACTGTACATCCATTGCCGATTCATCTGCATTATTATTATATAAAGTATATAATTAACCATCATGTATTTGTTAAACTAACTAGCTAGAAATAATAGAAATTAAACTATGAACTACACATGCATATTTATCAATGACACATGAAAGGTTCAAGTTGCTAAACGCGATCGAGGAGGCAAAATAAATGAGAAAACTTAAGTGTGGTTCGGACACTTCATATCATGTTTGTTTTATGTGAACACAAGTGGCATCATGCTCTCGGGCATTTCATCGAACGCCTCTTGTGCATAAAAGGAGAAAAGCCAAACCCACCACCCCTTGTGAGTAGAAGTGGAACACCAAATGGCTCACACTTGTGCTGCAGCAGTATTTATAGTGGTGGACCTTTAGTCGTGGTTGGCCAGGCCAACCGCGACTAAAGATCCACCCGTACACTAGCTGTTGACCGAACCCGTTGGGACTAGAGCTTTAGTCGCGGTTCTCCTACAGAACCGGGACTAAAGATCCTATTAATCGCGGTTCAAAAAGTTTGGAGACTAATGGGGTGGTATGGAAGCCCCTTTTTCTACTAGTGTGAAGAAAGTTACTGTTACACAATGCATTCATAAATTATCTGGTTCTCATTTCTGGTCTTGACTTATGTCTTTTAAAGATGTTATTTATAGCTGCTGCAAGTGGATTTTGGGTGATGGTAGAAAAACTAGAGTTTGGAAGAATTGTTGGTGTCGTAAGTTTCCTAGGCTTTATTGCCTTATTTTCAGTCAAAATGTAAATGTGAATAAAGTGTTCTCTAGAGATATAGAGTGTATTAAATAAAATATTTCCAGTGAGAAACTTTGTGCATGTGGAATTAATAATCTGTTCGATATGTGTAGTCTTGTTCGTTAATCAGATGAGCCCGATAACGTTACATTGTTGCTAACAAAATCTGGGGAGTTCTCGGTTAAATCTCTGTACATCTATCCTCTAAAGTTTCCATACAAGATTTTGTGGAAACTAAGAATTCCTCCCTGTTGGTTAGTGGTAAAAAAAAATAGAATTCTAACTAGAGATAATTTGAAGAGGAAGGGCTGCCAGGGTTCAGACCTTTGTCAGTTTTTGTTGTGCCTTTAAAACTCGATAATATTTGTTCTTTTTTTTTGAGAAACACGGTACAAACGCAGATGTTCATATACACGCGCATACACTCACCCATATGAACGTATACACGCACACCCTACCCCTATGAACATCTCCGGAAGGCTGATTTGGCGGATTGGATCTTGAAATTGACGAAATCACCACAGGCGCCTCGCTGTCGACGGAAACGTCGCCTCCCACTGAATGAATATTCCGTCTTTATGAGACACACAGATGTCAAACCTGGGATTTAAACTCTGGTGGACTGGGGGTACCACAACCCTCCTAACCACCCAACCTCAGGTTGGTTCTCTAAGAATATTTGTTCTTTGTTTGTCCATTATCCAGATATGTATGAAATGTAGTGGGTGTGTCCATAAATTTAAAGAACATGCTAGTTTCTTTTATGAGCTTCTATCCGCAATCCTTTGGCAATTTCTCTAGTGTAGATAGGAAAGTGGTTATGATAGGTGTTGTTGTAATATGTTGGGCTTTATGAAAAACGAGAAACAAATCGTTTTTCCAATGGAGTAGAAGTCATCGAAGAGCACCTCAAAAGCAACATTAGTGAGATCTTTGGAGCTCGGGCCCGAGCTCCATCTTTATGACTTCTACAACATGGAGTTGTTGATAGGTTTTATTGTAAAACGAGTAGTATTAATTTGGCCCGAGCTCGGCCCGGTCCGACTGTCGGGTCTATAAATTAAGCTTGAACCCGGCCAAACAGGCAAAAGCTCGACCCGAGAAGCTCGGCCCAAACCTTCCCTAAAATGCGAAAACTATAAGCCCGAGCCTAGCCCGGTCCGACGTTCGGGCCTAAAAATTAGGCCCGAACCCAGCCGTGCAAGCCTGACCTAGCCCAGCCCGGAATTTTTGGGCCGAGTTAGGCCCGGTCGTCCGGGCCAGGTTGTCCATGCCCAGTTGTACGAATGACAAGTCAAAGGATGTGAAGTTTGATCACATTTATTTAGAAATTTATGTACTTCTACAATACCAAATTAATGTATGTCACATGAAACTATATATCATGTAAAAGGAGTAGTATTGATTTGGTTGTCTAGATGTTGTTATTTTTCTCTACATAGTTGACCAAACTTTATACATTTGACTTAAAAAAATTATATGCACTACACTTTAGAAAGAGGGAGCATACTTTATGTACATTTCCTACGTCATAGCCACTTTGCTACTTAATAAAAAAAAAAAAACGTTTCAGCTCGGCTCAAGAAGTACTCCGTAGGAGGTGTGCTCCGGTGTCCTCTTCCACGGTTCTGACAAGTCGAAGCTGCTCCAGCTTTAGTACAAATATACGGAGTTGGTTCTACGAAACAGAAAAACGTGCAACAGTTGTCTATTTATGCCGCACTATCACCGATAAGTGACCAAAATGTTACCCACGTCTTATCTCTCTCCCCTCCTCTTCTGGGCATGTTTCACAACACCCAGACTCTTCGTAGATTTGACTTCACCACAACGCGATTCACGCCTGCCACCACCAAATCGAGGCTACCGGCAAACGAATCGATGTACCTTATGTCGGAGTTAAACTTTTCCGATTCGTTCTCACCGATGCGCAAATCGAACTGTATCTCTCTGCCACCTCTAGAAGCTTGTTGTCGCCACTACATCTCACGCCGCCTCAACTAGCTCTCGGACGAACATCATTTTTGTCGTCATCAGGCAAAGAGACATAACAAGCAGTCGTGTCATCCCCTTGCACCCCACTTTCCCTACAACCTTATCTCACCATATCCAACTTTCTCTGAGGAGCAGCTAAATATTCCCCTACGCCTAGCTTATGGGCGAGCTCAAGGTGTTGTTGCTGTTCTCCTAGACTTGACACATTAGTAGTTCTTCGTCCAATAATCATCTTCTCGAGAAAGAAGAAATCAAGAACGATCGATATGGGCTGCAACAGTTCTGCAAGATGAGCTTGAGCACGCGGAGATCCTGCACCTCCTTCTGTGGCCGCATGTTCTCCTTGGTCAGGCAACAACGCTTCAGGAACTCACAGCCCACCTCCGTACGCTCCAGCTTCATCCTGGATGAGGCGGCATGGGACGTAGTGGCGGCGACATCAAGCTCCTGGTGGAGGCGGCGGCGAGCTACAACTTGATTTGCGTGGCGGCAAGAATGAATCAGACAAATTTGACTCCGGTGGAAGGTAAGTCGATTCATTCACCGGCGACCTCTATTCGGTGACGGCAGATGTGAATCGCGTTGCGGTGAAATCAAATTGGATTAGACTGAGCGTTAGGAAACGTGCCCGGTCTTTGTCAAAAAAAAAAAAGGAAACATGCCCGGGAGAGGAGGTAGGAGAGAGATAAGACGTGGCAGTGGGACATAAATTACAACAGCTCCACATTTTTTTGTTTCGCGGAACCAACTCCATGTATTCTTCCTATAAATGTTACAATACTACCCGGCCAACCAGGCCATCTGAAAGGGGCAAACCTTCGTCCATCGTTGGATTGGATTGCTGCAGTGATTCTCCAATCCCACTTTTCACCACAGCCGTCAGATCGGTTATTTTTTTTCTCACTCGCTCAGCTTTCCATCGAGTCCATGACGCATGGGGCCAGCTACGTGCAAGGCCCGACGGTCAGAGACAGCCACGGATGCTCGTTCTCGTCGCCTTCGATCTCCAGCCGCGCAGGATGGTGAAAACCTTGATCGGGAGTGCCCGATTCACTCCCCAATCCCCGTCCATCCGCTCCTCCCCAATCCCCATCTCTCCTCCTCCCCAACCATGGCGGCGCGTCCGTTCCTCCATCCTTCCACCCGCGGCTGCATCCCGACGACAGCGGTTGGATGGCGATGGTCAGGGGTGGCGGACGACAGTGTGTGCCGATTGAGGGCAGCGCGGAGAAGAAGCAGCGGGGGCGGCGGGGAGAAGAAGCAGCAAGGCGGCGACCCCACGACCTCCAGCATCCTCACCTCCTCAAGCCCCCGTTGTAACGGCATCAACACGGAGAGTGGCGGCGGTGCGACCTCGAGAAGGTCGTCCACAGCCGGCCAGGGCTCGAGATCTGGCGGATCGAGGGCTGCAGCAGCAGTGGGATGGATATAGGTGGTGGTGGAGGCCGCCTCCTCTCCTCCTCCCCCAATTCTTCCACTCCTAAAGGCAGTGGTGGAGGCTCGCCGGACCCAGACGGTCGACATGCCTAGGAGGCGCGGGTTCGCTCAGGTTTTCTTTTCCCTCCTCTCTCCACTCTTCCTCTCTGTCTATCTCTGGTAGCTCTCATTCTCGTTTCTCTACTTCTTTCTGTGGATGAGGGTGCATCTGCAAGGAACTAGGCAGTAGGTGTGAGTCAAGGATGGCGGCGAGCAGCAGCGGCGGAGGTCGATGGCATGCCTCCCCCTTTCCTCTCCCAGGTCGCCCCCATCCATCTCGTCTTCTCTCATTCTGACCAAGATCAAAGGCTCCCTTTTGATCTCTCTCCTCTTGGTGTTCAGTGGCACAAGGCATTGGAGGAGGACGGCCAGGAGGTGGTTGCTGCTTCCCTAGAATCCATGAGGAAGCTAGAGCTCCCGGCCCCCCTTTGCTACAGACCTAGGTATGCACAATTGTTTTTTTTTTTGCAATCCATGAGGAATCCATGAGGAATCCATGAGATCAGGCTCTATGTGCAATCCATGAGGATCGGCTCTCTGGTTGCAATTGATTTTTAGTTGATTGAGTTAAATTTACATGGAAAACAATGTTTCTTGTTGTTTCACCGAGAACAAGGAAGGAGTATTAAATATCTGGCGGATGCAATGTGAGGTAGAAATAATTCAGGCAAATCATTCTTGAGTTGTTTCTTCTTATATAGCATGATCCAACAATCGTTGATTTAGATCTCTGCATTACCTTTTATTCGCTTGCAACATTGCTTGAGGATGCTCAGAACCATGATAACTAAATTCAAAGGTGTTCAGTTAATCTCCGCATCAGGGCCATTTGTCTTGCTAAGCAACATATACATACCATGTGTTCACTGAAATGGTAAACTTGACATTAACTAATTTGCTCTTTTAATCTCTTTTCAAGTGTGAACCATGCATATGTTTTGCCATGGAATATGTCGCATAGATATTTCTTCAGTTAATGTTTGAGAGAGGGTGATAATTTTAGTAGGATGTATCTTTTGGAGTGAAAAAAGATCTAAATGTTTGAGATTGAGTGATAATTTCAGTATCAGGCTGTTGCCTTCTCAAATGAAAAACTGTTAGGTTTAAGGAAAGGTTTCTAATTGCTCTTTAATGAAGTGGCACTCTTGCAAGAGTAACTATTTCAGTATGCTATGTGGTTATGAGTGTCTTCTATTTTCTGCAGGTTAAAAAGGCGCTGCCTAGCTAACTATTCTTTCAAGCTGGTAAACCATATGTGGTGGTTCGAAGCTTTTATTGCATACTCGTTGGTGTCGGCAACCGTATCTCCATCTCCCTTCATGGTGGTCGCCCCTCCGTGGTGCCCAGCTGCAGGCCTGGATGTGGAGGAGGAGCAGGATGTCCGGGAGAAAGCGAGCATGCCGGTGGCAGCTTGAGTGATGCAGGTGTCGGTCAGCAGATAAACTTTTTCTTGTTACATATCCTGTGTATTTGCATGATCTTCTCTATTCCTTACTGCAGTTCAAGCTCTATAACATTAGTTTGTCACTTAGAACATTGCAGTACAATATATCTTAATACACAATCATGGAAATGATCAGTATCCAGTCACAATGGAAGGGACATTTCATTATCATGTTGGTGAAGACGGTTTGTAAAATAAAAGCACTTTTGATATTCTTTGCTTGTGTCGTGGGTAGTTCTTTTTCTTTGATTGGAGGTGTTGAGGGAATGGACATCACATTCTTTCCATCTCCGCAATCTGGTCTTATTTTCTTGGTCATGGCTAATTCTATTGGAGTAGAACCAGTGGCTACTTCACATTTGTGTAGAGGGTTGTAGGTGATCAAAAGGTTATGTTTTTTTGGGATTTTTCTTTTATCTATGATGTTTCTTTAGTTATGTTCACGTTAGTGCAGAATTGTAAACTAGAATTAGATATCTGGCAGTTGCGCTGAGTATTTTTTTTTCAACTTGGTTTTACTTGCTTCAGTAGTGGCGCACTTAATGACAGAGGAAAAATAGCCTTGCATCTAAATATGCACTATAATATTGGGTTGAAAAAATTAAAACAATGGAGCTGTGGGCTGGCCCTGTTTTTCCAACAGAAAGATATACTCTGTCTACTACATATTGCACTTTCTTTTCGGGTGTGATTTTTATGATGGATAGTGGTTTATCTAAAAATTTAATAGTTTGATAGGCCTCTACCCATTATGATGATAGCTTGCCTCAAATGATTCAAATTTACATCGAATGAGGCCGTTGGATGGGTTCCAGTGGTTCAAGTTGTACTGGCTACATTAGGTTTTATCATGTTGGGAGGAGGTGCAGTGATTTTCCCGTAGTTTTTGCTACCTAAAATACTTCTTCAATACAATTATTTCATTGTGTTAATCTCTTTGCAATCTGAATTTTGTACAGGTAGTGTCCATCCCGGTTCTGGGGAATCGATTTGGGCAACTCTTGAAGTTTGGTTCTCACATATTGGCCCTGAAAGATAATGTTTGTGCAAGTGGCCTATTGATGTTACGCTTATTTGAAAGCCATAAGGAAGTCGGTGATGAAGGAGCTGACCACTATCGAATGTGTCGGTTGCTATCCAATCCATGTATATTGCAAACCTGGTATGTTGCTCTTCTTTTCTATTATGTATTTTTTTAGAAAAATATATTACTCTCCAGGCTTGATGATTTGGGTAACAAGTATTCAGTCTGCTAGAATTTAATACAAAATTAAATTTTAGTGTGGTCTGGAGTAGGTGCTTGTCTGTTATTTACTTCTTATTTTAGTTTATAGTTTTTATGCTTCGTTTTCATTGGTCCTGGTGCAAGAAGTTTAATTTATGCCAGGAGATGTATATGGGAGACCATTGAAAAGGTAGCATCTTGTGTGTTTTAGGTATGATGGGTGGCCAGATGGGGTTTGAGACAAGAGGCCAGGCTTGCAGTCGTAGTGAAAAATAGTAGCATCTAGCTGAATATGCACCGCTCACTGACATGCCTATAACCGTTGGGAAATGAACTTATTACCTATGTTTAATTTAATGGCATATTCAACCTGGTGCAGATTGTGGACCGTGATGTTTTGTTATCAACAATAAGTATTTAGATTAATGCAATGTCATTCTTCTGAATTATTTGAGAGCTGCAAATGATGTGCATATCTGGCAAGACCATTTAAAAGGTAGCATCTTGTGTGTTTTAGGTACGATGGTGGCCAAATGGGGTTTGACACAAGGGGTAAGGCTGGATGGAGCTTCCAGGGCCTCCGGTTTGGCGGTGGCCTGCGACTATCATATAGGAAGTGGTTACCGTATCCTTTTGAAAGATGCAGCGGGCAAAAAATAAGTTGTTGGTAAGCTTCCTTGTTTCTTTGTTTCATCCCTCTCTAATTCTGACCACTCAAGTTCCTGTGGTTTTTCTTATTTGATACGAATTCTAGATCTTGGTACATTAGAGATATCATCTGTAAATGTACGAGGTTACAAGAATGCCTTACAACATGTGCGTGTGGATTTTCTTCAAAATTGCGTCTTGCTATTTATTGCTACTGGTTTTTGTTCAAATAGAAAAGCTCCATCTTGGGAACTTCTTGGTTTAATGAGTTGGTGAACACCACGGTATATGAGCAGTTTCTCCATTCCCATTTGTATTTATTTTCCTCATCCAATCACTGCCTATACAAATTGATGTGGGTGTGCAGGTAGGTCCAATTTCTTTCTTCTCTTCATGAAGCTAATTTCCATAAAAATATTTATTCATCGCTTTGCCTATTACGGTACTTTGTTTAATGTTTGGATATTATATAATCAGACTGAAATAGACCTGGAGTGGATATTATATAATCAGGATGAAATAATCGCTAAGCCGTATATAATTTGACCGTACAACATGGCAGTGTTGTTTCCTAATTGATACCAGAATATGTCATTGCTTTAAGACATTGGCAATATCAGAGAGGCTTTGCAGGTTCTTGACTGAAAATATTTACATCAGCTCGCTGGTGGATGTGGAATTGGTTTCCCTCTCCGGGTGTTTCATTTTTATCTGTTCATGAATGAAAAAGTACCAATTAGAAATGTGATCATTATTTCCCTTATTCATTTGCCAGTGAATTAGTAGGCCAGCACATGAAAGTGATATTTATTTTTAGCTGTATTGATTACACCACTGTTGTATTCTCCCATTGCAGCTAAATGGCTAGCAAGACCGTTCGAACTGAATAAATCTCAAGAAGCTGTAAAGGATGATTCAGGTATAGAGAGCAGCATAACTAATGTTTGTACGGTTCTTTTGAGCTTTCCTTTTCAACGTGCATGCATTACGAGCTGTCAGCAGCCTAGCTAATTTAATTTTTACCGAACCTTTTAATTGGATTACATACTACTTTCTCCGTTTCAAAAATAGGGGTCACTGCAGAGGATGAAATTAGATGGAGGACATAGAGGTATAACCTGAAGGGAGGAGCAAGGATATGTTGATGTGCCTTGATGGTGGAGGCGGGTGTCACGGCCATGGTCTTCCTTTCTGCCGCTGGTGGCGCCGGATGGCATCGACGGCATGGAGTCAAACGTTTGACCAACATCAATGACAAGGTAGCCTGCAGGTTATTTTTGCCCATTTTTGTGTCAGATTTTAGTTCCTTTAATTTTCCAGATCATTGTGAGTTGTAGTGTGATATGATGATGTTTGTGTCTATAGCAAGGATGACATATTCAGCTTGAAATTAATCATTCAGAATATCATTTGCGTTTCCTGTTTCTTTCTTTAGGTAGCATCCTGGAACTGTAATGTCATTTGCAAATGTCTCAAGCCTTTGTTATGTAAAAAAAATGTTGGCCTTTTGAGCTTGAAGAATGCCCTGTTATTTTGCCTCGACATTCTCCTGGATTTGTGTCAAGATTGTACTACTATTTTTCAGTTGCTACTTATTTTGGTAGAATCTGCAGTTTTCTGTCGCCAAGTGTATGCATGTGTCAATATGAAATCTGGTAGTTCTTTTTAGTATTTTATGCCTCCCCTGTTTTGTAGTTTAATTTTTGTGCAAGACTTCAGCATGTTAACATACTCACTTAGTGGAGGGCATGAGTCCGGGCTTTTGGGACATTATAGGGTAATACTTCTTTATCATCATTTCTCTTTTTTCATAATCATATTTTAAATTACTCCTCTGATTGAACTAAAACTACAACAATAATTATGGAACAGAGGATGTACTTTAGATCTGTGAGGTCACAAAACATACGTTTAGTTTAGGTGAACATACTCTCTAATATCCATGCCCTGTTATATTGAATATGAACTTCAGTTAGCGAATTGTTAGTATTGCAACTTCACTAATGACAAAGTACTTGTGCTAATAATAGTGTTGGATTTGTAGAGAAATGCAATAGTTTTCTGGAAATAAAATCCTGTTCTATATTTTCTTTGGTGAGCTCACCAAACCAAAGATGTAATGTTCTCTACATTTCAGAGCACGGTGTTAAGATAGTTTGTTTTTATCTGCAGATCATTAGATTTTTCTTGGGTACTATATCCTCGCCATTCCTGTGGAGAGTGGAACACAGTCGAGAGGAGGTATCAAGTATGCCATACACAGGTGCGGAGGAGTCGTCTCTGCAACATGACGAAAGGAGAGAGGAGGAGGTGACTGGGGAGCTTCAAGGAGAGATGGGTGTTGGGATATATGTGCAATTGTGCTCTTCTAATTTAGTTAGTCCACTCAGTTTAAGTTAGATGTGAAGCAATCGCACAAGGCACATGCTCATGTCATGACGTGTTATGGAGCTCATGTTTGAGGCAACGGAATTAAATCGAGCAGTTCTTGGTAAGATAACATCTCTCAAATATTTTTTGTTATGTTTTAGATTCTGCTTAGTTGACTATTTTCCCCATCAATTCACTCCCGCACATTGCTCTTAGGTTCTCCCCTCGCAGGAAAGCGGGGCCATAGCAGTCCATGAGTCTGACCCAGTGGTGCCACGGTGTCCCTCTCCAGGCCAGTGTCAACACATATTGTACTTAGTGTTTGCTTCTGTGGACAATCTGGTTCTACTTGGCACTTTTGCTTTTCCTAACGAATTATAAATGGCCATGTCGTGCCATGTATTATGTGCACTATAGTTTGATTAGCAAATTTCTGGGAAATCGTTTAAGAGTTTCAACTGTTCTACGAGAGGTTTGACCCGATCTTATCATCCTGCAGGACGGTGTTATTAATCTCGGCTAAAATTGACAGAATGTACATAGGAATTCCACCACTTACATTCTTTAAGATAATTATGACTATTAGTATTAGATAAACCAATACTATTTCTATCTACCTACGTTGGAAAGTATGATATGAGTCTCGCTTTTATCTTTGCGCAGGGGCGCCAGTATGTTTCTCCTACAAACACTAAACTAAGCACAAGTGCCCTTCATGTGCCCATTATGTATTATGCATTTTCCATTTGATTGATTCTCTCGTGTGTATCCCAGTACTCATCATAGTTTTGATCACATGGCAATAACAGGAAGGGGTTATTGAAATACCTATTGCAAAGGATGAACCTGAAGCTTGGGTCTTCAGGCTTTGTGTTAGTAGCTCAATTTGCACAACGGATATTGGATAGAGAGCTAGCAGGTATTAGGGAGTAGTGTTTCTGTAGGTGTGGATAGAGAGGTGGTGGGTACTAGGGAGTAGTGTTTCTATAGGTGTGGTGGATATGTGTGTGGCTTGATAGCCATTGTAATCACTCTGTAACTATCTCTTCGAACCTTAATGCAAAGAATCTGAAACACGCAAGAAGTTGCAGTAACTTCAAGATCATTTTGTTTTCTTTGTGGATTGGAAGGGGCTCCTTATGTCTATGTATGTAACCAAGCTACCACGTTTTACTTCTGTCCAATGTAATGACCCTATTCTGCTACCAGGGCCTTCTTGATGAATCTGATGAACAAACAATGTATAAGCTATATCCTATCAACTTTTTCCCGACCAACCTGATGTATAAAAAATTGTATCACCGTGTTGCCTTATTTTAGTTCTCATGTACTCTTAATGTACATGTGAGAGCTCTACGTGTTAATACATGGCATCTCCTAAGGCAAGACTTATGATTTCGGGGGAATGTCTCTTTGGCTTTTGCGCCGAGGCGCAATGGGTCATTTAGAAAATTTAGAGGGATAAGAAATAAGCGTCATAATTGATGTGTGTATAGAAAGTAAAGACGTGAAAAATCACCAAAAATATAGATTTAAGCACGGAAATAAATTTATTGTTAAATTACCATCCTATATGTTAGCATCCATTGGCATATTATACACTTTGGTTTGCACTGATTTAGGCATTTCTTGCTCTGGAAAGCACATGGTTAGCACTTCATGTACTAATTGTTTTTTGCTCTGGAAACACATGGTTAACACTTCATGTACTGATTCTGCCATTTGCGCGATAGCGCAACCGGTCATCTAGTTTCACCAAAAGCTGGAGCAGGTCTGACTTTTCATAAGCATATAGCTTGGGGTGTGTGTGGGTGGGGGGCACCGAAGCAATCGTCACTCCGTAGTGGAATCTAGAAATAAACATATGTAAGCTTGACTTAGCAAGACTTAGCTCCAAATTAATCGTAAGATATGTCTGCTCACAAATGAGATGATTCAGATCGATCTACCGCCCTCTTTTTTCTTTAGCAAATGAGATGTAACCTGGAGTAGCTAGCACAACCTGTCCTTAAAGAAAGCCAGTTAAACTAATTCACCCCGTAAGCTTTGACAGGCAAGTTTAGCCTATCCCAACATGCAAGTAGAGGTATTATTCCGTTTTAGAATGCATGCAAAGAACACTTGAAGACGGCAATAACAAAAGGCCACCACTTGCGCCACCAAGGAGGGCGACTTGCAAGTTGCAGCCCTCACGGAGTCTTAAACTAGCAAAACCAAGCCTGTCCTTTGACTAACACTGATCAATTTCTGCACCACAACGCCTAGCCCTTTGCAAAGCACAAAGGGACACATCTGCCTAGGATTATTTACAGCCATGACTTTGTTTAGGTGCGCAGCTCCATCTATACCACAGGTTGAAGCCCATCGGGGTCGTTATGAGTGAAAATGAAAAAGATACAGCAGCTTGGGCGATCACACATATATATACACCTTAGTTTGCGATTGTGAATACATTGTTTCAGAGTAACGGGGGAGGAAGGACACGGCAAACGCTCCGTGAGGTTACTCCGCATTTTTGGCAAAATCTTAGAACATCCAAAAATCAAGGAAAAAAGAAACACTTATGGCATGTCCTTCCTCTCACGGCATTATTAGATTACTTAAAGCCTTGTCTTTGATTTTTGAAACAAGCAAAACGGGTTGGTTGCAAAAAAAAAAAAAAAAAAGAAGAAAAAAAAAACAGACGTTTTTCTTCCTTCAAACTTTCGTGAGAGGCTAGCATTGTGAGCGAGACCATTCCCTTTCTTGTTTTTTCGACAAAGGAGCCTAGCCCCAGCCTCTACATCAATAGATGCACACGGCTTACTTTATTAAAAACAAAGTATCAAATCACAACAAATCCATCATCACTTATTACAATCATGGAAATGCTAAAGTAGAGACATGAATCAACCAACTGAAAATACAGCTAACAGAAAAGCTATGCATTTGCTATTCTATTAAGATGCCGCCACCCTGTAGCCTGAAAAAAGAAGTCATGAGCAAGCACTAGCATATGGTTGCATCCAGTAACCTTATCCTCCCGCTGCTCCACCGGAAGAAGGAAAACCCGTTGCTGGATTGAATGAGCAGCCCGCCGGATAACCTGCAAAAAATTAGTTCCACTTTATTTGTTAAAGATAATATCATTTCTAGTTCTCCAAATGGCCCAACAAATGGCCGAAACACCAACTCTAATCTTCTGTTAGTCATCTTTTCTCACACCATTCAACCATCTACCAAATATATTAGTAACATTAGTTGGTGGCGGAATATTATAAGAAAGGTACATCATACGCCAAATTATCTTCGCAAAAGGGAAATGAATAAACAAATGGTTAACGGTTTCCATGAAATCACAAAAACAACAATTTTGACATCCCTTCCACTTCCGTTTAGCTAAATTATCTTTTGTTAAAAGCACCTTATTACTAAGAAATCACATAAAGATCTTGAATTTCAAAGGAATCTATAACTTTCATAGGTACTTACGAAGATAAATAGTATGCACATTCATTCAATCAAGGTACATAGACTTGACTGAAAAAATGCCCGACTCAGTAAGCTTTCAAATAAACTTATCCGGTTCAGTATTTAAGTTAATTGTAATTAATCGTTGGCATAGATGTAACCATTGCATCCACTTATTATCATTCAAACCTCCCTTTCTTGTGGATCACTTCAATCCACCGATTTTTGATGGAGCGAATGCCATGCCAATTCGTTAAACCAATTTCATGCATGGAGACCAAGCAAAGTCTTAAGATTGGGCCAAACTCGGATTGAGAAACTGATACTTGAAGATAACATGTGCATCCGAATTTTTGTGTTGATTTTTTTTGAACAAAGGGACGGGTCTGGAAGACCCGAGAGGACTGCATTAAATAAAACGTGGCAGGTACATATTACAAGAAGGCCCCTTAAACAACACTCGCACTAAGAACCTATTATTTGAAGAAAGGGCCCTCGAAATTACAAAAGCACCCTGGAACAAAAAGATGAAACGCAATCGGGTCCCTGGGTACCTCCACCACCAATCGTCGGCGACCTCAAGGCCTCTCCGTCGAGGTCTGAGAGGAGTGCCCTCGGAAACTCCTTTCCGAGGATGAACCAAAGCTGCAGGCCACCACGATACCACCGGGGACAAACCACTTGATGGCGTCGCTGCGTCGATCTCCTGCAACCGATTCGAGAAGAGGCCTCCATCCCTGAGGTTGAAGACGGGCCGCCCTTCCGGCCGATGATCACGATGCCAAGCTTGGGCGCCATGTGTTCCGCACGACTGATACGTCTCAAACGTATCTATAATTTCTTATGTTCCATGCTACTTTTATGATGATACTCACATGTTTTATACACACTTTATGTCATATTTATGCATTTTCCGGCACTAACCTATTGACAAGATGCCGAAGAGCCAATTGCTGTTTTCTGCTGTTTTTTGTTTCAGAAATCCTACAAAGGAAATATTCTCGGAATTGGACGAAATCAACGCCGAGGGTCTTATTTTTCCACGAAGCTTCCAGAAGACCGAAAGGGATACGAAGTGGGGCGACGAGGCGCCACCACACTAGGGCCGCACGGCCAGGAGGGGGCCCGCGCCGCCCTGGCGTGTGGGGCCCTCGTGTCGCCTCCTGCCCTACCCTTCCGCCTACATAAAGCCTTCGTCGCGAATACCCCAGTACCGAGAGCCACGATACGGAAAACCTTCCAGAGACGCCGCCGCCAATCCCATCGTGGGGGATTCAGGAGATCGCCTCCGGCACCCTGCCGGAGAGGGGAATCATCTCCCGGAGGACTCTTCATCGCCATGATCGCCTCCGGATTGATGTGTGAGTAGTTCACCCCTGGACTATGGGTCCATAGCAGTAGCTAGATGGTCGTCTTCTCCTCATTGTGCTATCATTGTTGGATCTTGTGAGCTGCCTATCATGATCAAGATCATCTATTTGTAATGCTACATGTTGTGTTTGTTGGGATCCGATGAATATGGAATACTATGTTATGTTGATTATCAATCTATCATATATGTGTTGTTTAAGATCTTGCATGCTCTCCGTTGCTAGTAGAGGCTCTGGCCAAGTTGATACTTGTAACTCCAAGAGGGAGTATTTATGCTCGATAGTGGGTTCATGCCTCCATTTAATCTGGGACAGTGACAGAAAGTTCTAAGGTTGTGGATGTGCTGTTGCCACTAGGGATAAAACATCAATGCTTTGTCTAAGGATATTTGTGTTGATTACATTACGCACCATACTTAATGTAATTGTCTGTTGTTTTTAACTTAATACTTGAAGGGGTGCGGATGCTAACCTGAAGGTGGACTTTTTAGGCATAGATGCATGCTGGATAGCGGTCTATGTACTTTGTCGTAATGCCCAATTGAATTTCACACTACTCATCATGATATGAATGTGCATTGTCATGCCCTCTTTATTTGTCAATTGCCCAACTGTAATTTGTTCACCCAACATGCTATTTCTTATTGGAGAGACACCACTAGTGAACTGTGGACCCCGGTCCATTCTTTTACATCGAATACAATCTATTGCAAACATTGTTCTTACTGTTCTTCGCAAACATCATCTTCCACACTATACATCTAATCATTTGTTTACAGCAAGCCGGTGAGATTGACAACCTCATTGTTACGTTGGGGCAAAGTAGTTTGATTGTGTTGTGCAGGTTCCACGTTGGCGCCGGAATCCCTGGTGTTGCACCGCACTACACTCCGTCACCAACAACCTTCACGTGCTTCTTGACTCCTACTGGTTTGATAACCTTGGTTTCTTACTGAGGGAAAACTTACTGATGTACGCATCACACCTTCCTTTTGGGGTTCCCAACGGACGCGTGATGTACGTGTATCAACGACGAAAGCTGCCAGCAGTATCGGCAAAGCACCTCTGGGGCAAGATGCCACCGGAAAACATCGGAGTCCTCTTTTGGTAACCACCGCGGCGACCAGAACAGAGGGAGACCGGCATATCCAGCCGCATCCTAGGATTATTCTGAAGAGGATCAGAGGAAGAGACGCCCGCCATCAACGGCCTCAACCTCTAGAGCACGATGGCCAGCAGCCCCTACCTCCACCACCGCTGATGGCGGCCTGAGCGCCCAGCCGGTGGAACTCCCCGAGGCATGAAGCCAGGCGGCACTAAGGCACAAACAACCTAGACTACAATCTATCTACTGCTATACACGGGGGAGGGACCCTCGCCCAGACTCAACACCGGCCTCCGCCGGAGAAGAGGAGGGGAGGGGCCTGCCGGCCCGGAGCGGATAAGACAAGGAAGATTGCAAAGCTTGCAAATGCCACTATTTCTCCATCCTCTTTGATCAAGCGTGTTCGTCGTTGGCACTCCTTCTTGAAGGATCAACCAAACAAAAACTTTGCACTTCGGAGGTGTCCAAGGTTTCCAAACCAAGGAAAGGCATCGCGGTGAGGCCAAAGAATTGCATCTTGTAAGCTGATTTTGCCGAGATGCCTCCGTCATCCACCATTGATCAAGTGATCGTGTCCTTGTTAAGGGTGAAAACACAAAAATCAAGGTTTAAAATAGCGCACTATTTCTCGCTAATAGCTCACTATAGCATATTTTGACAGTCCATGCAAAATTTTAGTAATTTTGCTCGCTATGATGCTATTTGCGAAATAGCATGTTATATTGTGCTAAAATACTATAGCGTTAGCTCGCTATTTTTTACAGCCTATTGATACAAGGGTTTGAGTTTTCCTTGTTAAATTTTTTCATTTATTTGTTGTGGTGATGAATGTTAATATGATGTTTCCTCTTTTGAATTTGAAGATAATATCGGTAATACTAATATTTTTTAATAAAGAATTTATACAATGTCGTTACCTCGTGAAATATTGATTTTATGTTTCTAAAAATTGGAGGAACTATTTTTGTATGTGATTATATATGTATGAATCTGTCACTTCTGAACTAAAATCCTTTATTTTTAGACTTTATTTTTAGACTTTACTTGGTGTTTTTTTAAGCGCTATTTAGAATATAGCACAATATAGCATGTATATATTTGGAGGATGACGCCACTATTTCTTTTATCACGCTATTTAAAACCTTGGCAAAAATACAGCAGCTTGGCCGATCACATGCATATACCATGTGTCCCTGTCATTTACGGGTGTAAACAGTATTGCATTTGCATAGCAACGGGGAAGGAAGGACCAGGAGAAACGCTTCGTGAGGTTAGAATCTCACTGTACTACCCGAGTTAAGCGACACGGGCCTGTCAATCGACGAGCTTTGCTTGGACATTTGATTTCATTTTTCAACTGCAGATGGTAAGAGTTGAGGGGAACAGCTAGCGAGGAAGCCGAGCAAGCATCCAAGAGCGGCCAAGATAACAGCGGAAGGCAAATCAGATCGCCAGCCGGGTGGGGACGGGCACCGCCGCAGCGGCCCAGGCTGCGGACCGACGGTGATGTGCCTGTGCCATTGTCACGCGGCGAGAGCGACAGTCGCTAGTCCGGGTATTGTGCTGCCTTGCTAGACGAGGTGTCGGCCTCAAGCAACCATCCGTTTTCAGCCAAGCAAAGTCAGGCGCTCAATAGCTTCTCGCCCTGGGCAACAGTATAGGACGGGAGCCTGGAGCATTTATATGTTCGTTCAACATGCAGCGGGATACACAAGATGATGATACTGGAGTACTGGAAATCTTGGATGAGCTCATCGTATCAGGGAAGCAGGCATGCGGGCACGCAGAGAAACGCCTTGAGGCGAGGTCAGAGACACGCAGATGGCGCGGCGCGCAACGATATCCAGGCCAAGCAGCAGCACACACATTTACTGCACTGCGGCTGAGCTTGTCCCTCGGCCACGGGCAGTGCGCCGCTCAGGTGGCCCGAGAGCAATGCAGGTTGCAGGGGCACTCAAGGCCTCTGGACGGCCACAGGATTTGCATCGCAGAGACAAATTCATGCATCTCAAGGATGCAAAAGAACATGATAGGATCATCCCCTTAGAGCATCTCCACTCGTCTCCGCGAACAGGCTCCCGGCGTGCCATTTTTTCATCCGGACGGCGAAAAATAGCCCAGCCGCGCCCCCCGGTTCCTCGTTTTTCGCCGGATTTGGGCTTTCATCCATCCGGCGAGCCCACGCTAACCCCAGCCTACCGGGGAGCGCTCGGGGACTCCGGACGAAACGAAAGCACGCGAAACACCGAGATATTTCTCCCGCGCTTTTCGCTTCGTCTTCGCCGCAGAGGTGGACCCGATCGGTCAGCGACACACGCATCGTCTTCCGCGCGCACTAAAAGCCTGCCGCCGGTCAGCTCGCCGCGGACGCGTCGCATTCCACGCGTCATTTAATCGCCGGCACCAGCCGCGCCTATATACCCGCTCCACTCGCCGCGACGTGTATTCCCGCTCCACTCTCCCGATCCATGGCGTTCTACGACGAAGACGGCGCAGCCAACAACGGCTTCCCCCGCCGGTCGCTCCACGCGTGGGAGGGGCACCTCCTCCACCAGGCGGGGTACCCCTGCCCGTCGGACACGAGGCCTCCCGGCGGCGGGTGGCGGCTAAGTGCTGGCGACGTACCAATCCCGCCGCCGCCCCGGGGCCACGCCCTCGACGTCGCCATCGAGGAGGCTCGGATGACGATGACGGACGAAGAGCGCGCCGACCCGCGCCACCACCCCGACAACTACACGAGTTGGAACTCGTTCTTCCTCTGCGGTGGGAGCGGGAGCTGGCGGCCTACGACGGCCCGCTGCCTCCGCCTCCGCGCAACAACGCCGCGGGTCGCCGACGTTGGTGGAGCGCGACGAATAGGACGCTGGAGAACGTCCTCGAGCACATCGAGCGCGGCAACTTCCCGGTGCTGACGATGCCCCCTCCATCGAGGGCATCGGCCAGCCGCCGCCGGGGAAACATCTGGCAGCCACGTCGCATGGCTGCCAGCTCGTCGTCTTCCGGATCGGCGTCGAGGCCATCCTTGGCGCCGGTGAAAAAGGAGGTGGCGTCTCTGTCGACACCGGCGCACGTCAAGAAGGAGCCGGCGTCTCCACCGCCGAGCAGAGGGCGCAGCAGCGGCGCCCTCGTCATCCGCGACCAACCCTCCTCTCCGCAGCACGGGCGGAAGAGGAAGTCGGCGAAGAAGGAGGACGCTGCGGCCGCCGCGAACTAGCTCGCCGAGGAAGAGGCGAAGCGCGCAGAGGACGCCTCGGTGGCGGAGGTGATCGCCAGGTCGCTAAAGGACCTGGTGCCCGCCGACAACAACCTCCCCATCGACGCCGCACTGGAGTGGTCCAGGCGCGACTGGGAGCGCCAGGAGGCGGAGCAGCAGCAGCGGATGCTGGATCTGGCCGCCGCGCGTCAACTCGCCGAACCCGCCGCCGCACCGTCCTCCGCGGAACGCCGCGCCCAGGGAGGTGATCAAGCTCGAGGAGAGCAGCGACGACGACATCTATCGGCCATCGCCGCCACGCGCCGGCGACGCTGGCCAGGGTACGAGCCGCTGGTACGAGGCGCCGCCGCCCCAGGACGACGCCGACTCGAGCGACGACGATGACGGCGGCGACTACACGTCCTTCTACCGCCATTTTGGCATGTAGGAGGACGCTTTTTAGTTTAAGTTTTAGTTTATCAATCGCCGAATTCAAATATATGTACGAATTTGGCCTATTTATGTACAAACTCGCCTCTATATGTTAAATATCATTAAATTTCGCTTATGTTTGAACGAGCTTCGCCAATTTTATTTGAATTCGCCGTATCATCCTGGAATCGCGGCTAGGAAGATGGCCCTCCCCACGCCATTTTTTCGTCCAATCCGGACGAAATTAACCCTGGATTTCGGGCGTGGGGAGGCCAAACGAGTGGAGATGCATCCTAGCTATGCCGAGATCAGGTGTAATACTTGTTTTTGAGCAATAAAGCACCCATTATGAAAAGGAAAACACTGTATTAATAAACTTCGATGGGGGTAGTACAGCAAAGCGTCACTCGCGTCGCTCTGTACGGGGCGACTCGGGGGAACCCTAGTCCGCCACAGCCGGGGGCCTCGCCACCGTCAACCCCTCCGCTGCCACTGCCGCAAGCTCTCCGCGGTGGCGGTGGGAGCCCTCACCTCAAAAGGGGTTGGGGGAAGCTCGCCGTGAAGGCTGTGGTCGCACTTGGCGGTTCTTCGAGCGGCGCTGCTCGATGCGGTCCTAAAGGTTGCGGCTCGCGTGGGCGGCGGCTCGCTGCTGCCCCGGTAGGACCCTGGTGTGGCGGCGTGCGGCTGTGTGTGGTCATTGGCAGCGACGCCCATGTTGGTCCAGATGGGCCTGGGCGGGCCTCCCGTGCTGGCTCTTGCTGGCGGGTTGACCGCCGCGGTGGTCAGGGCTAGTGGTGGCCAGAGTCTTGCTCCGGTGATGGCATCATCCCGGCTCTGCCTCGTCTTGACCATCTCGGTCTCAGATCTGTCGATCTTTGGTGCTGCTACGGTGGTGGGCAACACTCAGCTCCACCGGCGACAGTGTTGCTTTCCGCGGTGGTAGCTTCTTCCTCTCTGCATGTCTCCGGTTCGCTAGGGGAAGGTCTGTGTCCGGGTGAAAACCTTGCTCTGTGCTTCTGTTGCTGGTCTTGGTGACATCTGCGGGCGCCACTTCCTTCTTGGAGGCGTGACCATGGGCCTGACCATCCTCCCCTCGATGCCAGGGGAAACTCTAGGTCTGCTTGTTAGACCGGGCGGCGACGGCGCTGCAACGCCGTTCCCCTTCTTGAAGGCACTGCTTTGGTTGTGGGGTATCCTCGTCATGGAATTCGGAGATGGTGACCTCGCCGGTTTCTCCCGCAAGGTTTGTATGGTGTCGTGTGCAGTCTACTTCTCTAGGTGTGAGTCTCCGGGGCGCAATAGTGTCTACGAGCAATAGCATCATGTTAGTCTGAGGCACTGGCTTGCTTAGCCAAAGCCACAAACTTAGTTGACAAGTTTGCAAACCACAGTTTCTGGCGTGATTCTTCACGCATAACATCATCTTTTGCTGGGACAGTTGGCTGAACCACAGTTTCCAGTGCACCTTGAGTCCACCTTCGCAATATGTATCGCTCTGGTATAGCATCAACACCAATATGCGTGAACACTTTTAAGACATGACAACATAGCAAACCGTCATGCTCATACTTGCAACACTCTCACTTGAATTACCCACCATTAGCATTAACCATGTAGTACCTTCCACCATATATAAGAATAGCACTTCTTATTGTTAGGAACTAGATGGTAGAAGTTGTTGCCTTGTGGTTGGACATTGTAATAGCCGATGAGCGCGAACTCCAGCTTGAAGCGATGGTAGATGGGACGTGTGTACACAATCAAGGCGTGCTTCTCAATAGGGAACGAGGACCATGTCTCTGGCTCAAGCTCTTCTGTCCGATAATCATTGTGGCCCTCCTTACCCAATATCCTTTGCTCATGCATCTCATATTGTTTAACAAAATGCTTGATTGAGTTGTGAGGGTTGATGTAACGTTTTAGCACAGCGTTAAACCCCTCACTCCTCTGAGTTGAATGCAAGAATGGGAAGAAGCAATGTCTGTAGTAGCATGGAACCCGGTATTTTGCATACTTCTTCAACCATAAAAATGTTTCATGCTCAATTAACTCCCACTTTCAATCATGTCTGTCCATCTTGCTTCAAATTCATCCTCACTCATACTTTCATGCATTCATTAAAGTTTTCAACCAAACCAGGGTGCCTACCTAGAAATGGCCCTAGATTCTCATTTGCTTTCTTCATAACGTGCCAGCGACAATTGCGGTGCACGGTGTTGAAGAAAACTTCACTGATTGCATTCCTTATAGCTTGGTCCTGGTCTGTTATAATATTTGTTGGCTGCAAGCCATGCATAGAATCAAGGAACTAGGTGAAAAGCCATGTAAAAATTTCCTCTTTCTCATCCCTTAGGAAACCACAGCCTAGCATGAACGACTATCCATGCCTATTTATCCCAATAAATGGAGCAAAAGACATATTGAACTGATTAGTCAAGAAAGTTGCATCAAATGACACACAATCATGATATGCTTCTGTGTAAGCCTTCCTTGCAACACTGTCAACCCATAAAATGTTTTCAACTCTGTTCTCTTCATCAAAGGAATTTCGGGAGTAGAAACCCGAGTCCTTATCCTTCAACTCTGCAAAATAAGAAATTGTCTCAGCAATGACCCATTCCTTGTTCTCCTTCCTCAAACTTGTTCACATATTTGTTATAACCTTTGGATCATAGGGGTCAAAACACTCTTCACCATAAAAATAAGACATCACTATCATCATACATCTTGTTTCTAAATTGCAATCATGTAGGCATTTCAGGAACTCCCTTTCATCTCTAGGTATGCCTTTGTGTGATCTCAGGTACTTTGATAGTGAAGGCTTCACACACATTGGGTGATTGTGCTCTGCAACAAAATATGTCACTTCATATTTGTTGTTAATCAACTTCACAAACATTTTAGCACCATATTTGGTTTGCTTGATTTTCTCCCTTTGGCGCTTAACTCGTGCAGATTTTGATTTCTAGGATGGTCGAGCTTCTTCTCCGTCCATGTTTTCATCATCTAGCTGGACAGGCCTAACCTCTTCTACAAATTTGACTCTCTCTTCTTGAATTTTCTCTTCTGTTTTGGGTGGCCGATACGTGGCTGATACTTGTTGCACATAAATTGTTGCTTTCGCAGTACCTTAGTAAAAGGTTGTCTCTGCGATGTGTTTGATTTGATAGAAAACGCCAACCTTTTCGCGTAAGCATTGTTGTGCTCTCTGGCATCTTCGGTTGTGTCAAATCGCATACCCAAGAAGGGTTCTAGAGGACTAGATGCAACTTCTTCATTAGGAGCACCTCCATCAGTACCATGATCCACCAAGTCAGGGTTAGAAGAACCAGACATGGTTGTAGTTGGGATATTCGTGGTGTTGAGGTTTTCGGTGCTAGGATTTGCTGGAGATAGTGCCGCATTAAATTGCTGCCCTCTGCCACTGTGCACATCAGGATCACCACCTTGTCCACCTTGGTCAGCAAGGAGTGGGTCCTAAACCTCATCGAAAACCTTTGTCTGGGCAGATTGAGTGCAGAAAAAGGGCTCACTGCCATTAAATTATGCATCTTCCATGTCAACATCATTTGGTTCAAGGTTCAGGCCCAAACCACTCATCTGCAAAACAATAGTAATTTAATTTTGTAAGTAAACTTCAAAACTATTTTTAAGAATGCATCTAAGTTGCCCCTCTTACTCAGTTAAGTTGGTATACTAGGCCCATCTAAGTTGTTTCTCTAGCAAATATGCTTTTTCCTACCAGTCTAACATAAGTTGCTTTGTCTGGTTCATATATGTTGATTCTCCAGAACTACTATATTGCTTATTAAACTTGCATGACATGCGGGACCAAATTTATTGTGTCACCACTATTCATATCTTTTCTCTTACTTGCAATTTCAGATACTAGAGGCTACATGGTATAGATCAAGTGTCCTTTTGCGCCATCGATAAGCTACGGAGAACGGTCCAGAATCTTCATTTAGCACTATGACGGAAGAAACAAGAACCTTTGCTTTGCATGTTAAAATCTTCCTTTCAGCATTAGCAGTTAAAATGGTAGCTAAGTCAAACAATTTGCCGCTTAGTTTGTCATGTCACACTACTAGTTGTTGTTCAACCTAGTTTGTTATTCTTTGAACTGGTTGTCTGGATAGTTTCGACACACTACCAGTACCTAATCCCACTATAGAACATTTTAGTACTCTGTGACCATCTAAATGCATTACCAGTCCTTGCCTTTTTTGTGGTTTTTTGTATGGATAGTTATGCATCAGGTCAACTAACTAAGTTATTTGCAAGGTGGTGTTTTGAGCTAAATCTGAACACAAACAACTAGCTTGAGAATCCTACCAACTTATAGAAGGTTTCTGCTGCTGGAAGATATAAAAGGTTTGTGCCCACAAAGTTGCTTTCATCACAGATTTTGATCTACATGTTACTGCTACAAGTCTCTGCTACTTTTTGGTGTACATGCTGCTATTAGATCCTAAGTAAAGCTGCACTTTTTCTGAATTTGTATGGATAGTTATGCATCAAGAAGCCAATTTGTACGGATAGTTACTACTTTTTGGTGCACATGATGCTATTAGATCCTAAATAAAGCTGCACTTTTTTCTGAATTTCTTTGGTTCAGATGATATGGATCTCAACATGTACACCAGTTTTGTTTTGTGAATTTATGTTTTGCTGGGAACAAATTTGTAGATCTGGTTGACATGTACAAAAATTTGAAGATAAAAGGTAAAGCGAAGGGGAGATGGGAGGAGAAGATAAGTATCTGTGGGATCTGATCTTGTCCAGCCTATGTTCTTCAGTATCAACTTCGAATCAAAAGCAGTCTGGGAGTTTCTTGAAGAAACTGCAATGGAGATCTGAAGGAGACGAGAAGATTTGCAGGCTTCGGGGGGAAGAAAGGAGAAAAAGGAGGCTCGGGAGGAGGGGTGGGGAGCGTGCGGCTGAGAGGGAAGGGTAATCAGGGACGGGGGAGGAGGGGTGGGCCGTTCGGGGATTTGATTCTGTTCGGGTTGGTCGGGCTGGGAGGCACTTTCCTTTTTTTGAGCGGGTCGGGCGGGCGGGAGGAGGGGGGCACTTTCCTTTTTTGGAGCGATGGCTGGACGGAACTAACGAGCCACCGATTGCTCCCTAGACGCGTCCTAGATATGTGCCACTAGCGGGACGAGCTGGGGAGGACAAGCGGATGACACGCAGTGAACGTGGCCATTGTCTCGGTGAGGGCATTCTCAGCCTAAATTTAAGCTGAAATATGGCGGCGAAGACTAATCTGCAGCCTGGTCCGTTTGGACCGCACCGCTAGGTTACCTTTCTTTCCCTAGACATTTGGAGATCTATATTCATTTGTATTTCCACTGAAGATGCTCTAAATGATGTGATTGCGAGACTCCTGGCTGTCAGAGCATCTCCACCGGCGCACCCCAAATAGTCGTCGGCAAAGGCACCGACACTGTCGTATGGGGGGTGCCGGCACTGCATCCTCTATTTGGGGTTGTTGTTCCCACACCGGCGCACCCAAACCGGCAGCCCCGATAGATGATTTGAAATAAAATCTCAAATAAAAGCATATAAATTCGAATAAGGAGGAGGAACTTTCCACAAACTAATACATAACTCAGAACATGGTTTACACAAACTAAGTCATATTTTGGAACATGGTTTCCACAAAGTAATACATAGTTTGAACCATGGTTGACACAAATTAAAAATTGGAAAATGAGAAAACCTAACTAGTGTTGGCATCACAGGTTTCGTGTGTTCGCTAGCAAGATAGAACACTCCCAGGCACTCCAAGCCACCCAAACTGGAAAATCCAGCTGGTGATGATAGCTATGTTGGTCCTTTCGAGGAAGAACATCTAGAAACCTCCGTGCCTATTTTCGCTGCGAAGAAATGATACGTCTCCAACATATCTATAATTTCTGATGTTTCATGCTTATTTTATGGCAATACCTACATGTTTTGCTCACACTTTATAATGTTTTTATGCGTTTTTCGGAACTAACCTATTAACAAGATGTCGAAGTGCCAGTTCCTGTTTTCTGCTGTTTTTGGTTCCAGAAAGGCTGTTCGGGCAATATTCTCGGAATTCGACGAAACGAAGACCAAACATCATAATTCACTGAGACGGACCAGGACACCGAAGGAGAGTCGGAGGGGAGGCCTGGGGCCCCCCAGACCATAGGCCGGCGCGACCTGGAGGGGGGCGCGCCACCCTATGGGGTGGGCCCCCCGGGCGCCTCCTTGCGCCGCCTCTTCGCCCATATAAGCCCTCGTGACCTAAAACTTCGATACCAATTGACGAAACTCCAGAAAGACTCCAGGGGCGCCGCCGCCATCGCGAAACTCCGTTTCGGGGGACAGAATCTCTGTTCCGGCACGCCGCCGGGACGGGGAATTGCCCCCGGAGTCATCTCCATCGACACCACCGCCATCTTCATCGCCGTTGTTGTCTCCTATGATGAGGAGGGAGTAGTTCTCCCCCGAGGCTGAGGGATCTACCGGTAGCTATGTGGTTCATCTCTCTCTCCCATGGTGTGATCTTTATGTGATCATGAGCTTTGTATCACTATTAATCTATGTGCTACTCTGGTGATGTTATTAAAGTAGTCTATTCCTCCTCCATGATGTAATATTGACAGTGTGTGCATCATGTAGTACTTGGCGTAGGGTATGATTGTAATCTCTTGTAGATTATGAAGTTAACTATTACTATGATAGTATTGATGTGATCTATTCCCCCTTTCAGAGCTGATGGTGACAGTGTGCATGCTATGTTAGTACACGGTCTAAATTGCAACGGTCTATTATGCACTCTAGAGGTTACTTAAATATGAACTTCGGATGTTGTGGAGCTTGTTTACTCCGGCTTGGGGTGTGCTTTTATAGCCCTACACAATGAATGGTGTTTGTTATCCAACAAGAGAGTGTAGAAAGTAGCATTTATTTATTCAGTTATGTGATCAATGTTGAGAGAGTCCACTAGTGAAAGTATGATCCCTAGGCCTTGTTTCCAAATATCGAATCACCGTTTATTTACTGTTCTACTACATGTTTACTTGCTGCCATATTTATTTCAGATTTTTATTACCACTCATATTCATCCATATCACTTGCATCTTACTATCTCTTCGCCGAACTAGTGCACATATACATCTGACAAGTGTATTAGGTGTGTTGGGGACACAAGAGACTTCTTGTATCGTAATTGCAGTGTTGCTTGAGAGGGATATCTCTGACCTCTACCTCCCTGAGTTCGATAAACCTTGGGTGATTCACTTAAGGGAAACTTGCTGCTATTCTACAAACCTCTGCTCTTGGAGGCCCAACACTGTCTACAGGAATAGAAGCGTGCGTAGACATCAAGAAACAACACTCGATTGTCCTCCTCATCGGTGTCACCGTGGTAGTGCCACTACTAGAAAATCCCTTTATGTGGCGCACCATTTTATACTTATGTGGCGCATATCCCTTGCGCCAGAGTTGTCACGCGACATATATTTGTATTTTAAAAAAAATGGCGACCAGATTTAGATCTAGGGCCATAGAAATCTTCTGTGACACACCCAGCAGTGGTGCACCACAGAATGTTTTTTGAATTTTTTTAAAAAATGGCGACCACATCTAGATCTAGGGCCGCTGGAGTTTTGCCAATTTTTTTTGAAATTTTTTGGACGTCGCCGGAGGTGGGTGGTTGGGTGGGTTGGGTGCATGGTGGGTGGAGGTGGAGGCCGAGGAGGCCGGCCGGAGGAGGTGGTGGAGGAGGAGGAGGTGGTGGTGGAGATGGTGGTGGTGGTGGAGGAGGAGGAGGAGGTGGTGGTGGTGGTTGGGTGGGTTGGGTGGGTGGTGGGTGGAGGAGGAGACCGGCGGAGGAGGTGGTGGAGGAGGAGGTGGTGGTGGAGGTGGTGGAGGCGGTGGTGGTAGAGGAGGAGGAGGAGGAGGTGGTGGTGGTCGCCGGAGGAGGAGCAGGAGGTCGCCGGAGGAGGAGGTGGTCACCGGAGAAGGAGGAGGTCGTCGAGTGTGGGTGGAGGAGGAGGATGGAGAAGAAGGGAGGGGAAAGAGGAGAAGGGAGAAAAATGGAGGAGGAGAAGTGGAGGAGTAGCAGAAGGAGAAGTGGAGGAGGGCGCCACCAAAATTCAAAATTCGGCTCAAAATTTCTGTGATGGATGGGCATTTGGTGCGCCAGAGATTTTTTTTTCGATTTTCTTATTTTTGCAGGAAAAAAATCTTGAGTTTGCCGTATCTTTTTAATCTTTTTGAATTTGGCGATTCTAAAAATTGGCTAACCGGGTGAATTCAGATGTAGAATTTTCTCCCGGCCATTTTTTTTCGAGTTCGTATAAAACCACAAATCCAGTTTGAAGATTTTGCAATGCAATTTTGCAAAAAAAAATTCGAAAATTCATATTTATTAATTCTTAGTGGTACTAGATGACATAATACATCTCATTTTCGCTGCCGGTCTCTAAAACGCTATTACGAACACTATGGGGCTTTGAACATTGGGTTTTTCAGCTGCATCTCGCAAGAGAAGGGAACAGCTAGCGAGGAAGCCGAGCAAGCGTCCAAGAGCGGCCAAGATATACGCGGAAAGCAACGGATGCCAACCGGGTGGTGACTCGCACCGGCCCGACGGGTGCTGTGACATTGTCACGCGGCGAGAGCGACAGCAGTCGCTAGTCCGGGCACTGTTGTGCTGTTGTAGACGAGGTGTCGGGCAAGCAACAATCCGTTTTCACCCAAGCAAAGTCAGAAGCTAGCTAGAGGTGGATGGCAACAATAATTTCTCGCGCCTGAGCAAAAAGGACGGGAGAGCCTGGAGCATTTATGCCGGAAAGGCGTCCAGCGGGATACGATACGCAGCGCTGAAAAATCTTACGGATGAGCTCATCATCTCCAGGGGAGCAGGCATGCGGGCAGGCAGAGAAACGCCTTGAGGCGAGGCGCGCAATGATAGTATCCCAGCAGCGGCAGCGGCACAGCACACATTACTGCACTGCACTCGAGCCTTGCGTCGTCTGCGTGCTGCCGCTGAGCTGAGCTTGTCCCTCGCCCACGGGCAGTGCGCCGCTCAGATGGCCCGAGTGCAGTGCAGGGTCATTCAAAGGCTCTGGACCGTTATCACAGGATTTGCATCACACCGTGACTTGAGCAAGTAGTACATGCATGTGTAGATGCAAAAAACAAAGAAAAATAACATAGTTATTAGGCATCTCTATTGGCCTGATTCATTTTAGACATGAAAATTGCCGTTTATATCTGTTTGGATTGGCTCGCGGACACGAAAATAACCGACCGACCATGTCTATCTATTTAGGTCATGGGTAGCCCAGTGGCCTAACGCATTTTTTTGTTTATTCAATCTATTTATAGATTATTTCTCCACGTATTTTTAACCCAAATAAGACATATGTATAGAAAATAATAATATTCCAATAAAAGAATGTTTAGTTTCTAAGTACGTCCAAATAAACAAATAAACGATAAAGTTCACATGCATTGTTCCTTATTACACAATAATTAAACAAATAAAATTACATGCGATGACTACTTCTCGTTCTTCTCATGCCCAGTGATGCTTAATAAGATCTGCTTGGAGGTCAGCGGGTATGTGGCTATCACCGGAGCTCAGTATGCATATGAAGAAACACCTGAAATGTCGATGCCCTTGCCTGCGGCTCAACCAATTCACCCTGAAATTGACATCCTTAGTCATGGAGGCTGGCATTACCCTCTTGTTCAACGATCATGTTGTCCAAGACCATACAAGCAATCATCACCTCATGCATGGCATGAACATTTCATGTTCTAGAAGGGTGACGAACAATAGCCCACTGAGTTGCACCACACCAAATGCCTGTGATGACCCACAAGTATAGGGGGTCGCAAAGGGAAGTAAAATCCAAATTTATTGATTCGACAAAAGGGGAGGCAAAGAATATTTATAAGCGTTAACAGATGAGTTGTCAATTCACCTGCACCTGGAAATAGACTTGCTCGCAACAGTTTATCAGTAGTAAAAGTTTTATGGCAGTGGTAGTAGTTCAGTAACAACATTAATAAAATGAAAACAGCAGTAGCGATGATTGCAGTAGACAACATGATTAAAAATATTGTAGGCACATGGATAGATGAACGGGCGTTGCATGAATGAGATAGTTCATATAATAACAAGACAAAGGAATTGCAAGTAATAATGATATAAGCATCATAGTATAAAATAACATTAGGCGTGTGTTCCTATTTAGTCGTGCGTGCTCGCAATGAGAAACTTGCACGACATCTTTTGTCCTACCATCCCGTTGCAGCGGGGCCTCAAGGGAAATTACTGGTAATTAAGGTACTCCTTTTAATAGAGTACCGGAGAAAAGCATTAACTCTCCGTGAACACACGTGATCCTCACATCATAGCCATCCCCTCTGGTTATCCCAATTTCTATCACTTTGGGGCCTCGGGTTCCGGACAAAAAATGTGTATACAAGTTGCAGGTATGATCAAAAACAATAATTATCCTCATGAATCAATAACATGTTCAGATCTGAGATCATGGCACTCGGGCTCAAAGTGACAAGCATTAACCATAACAAGTTGCAACAATGTCAAAAATACTAACAATGGATACTAGCCACTATGCTCATAACAATCTTATAGCTATTACATGAAGAATCTCATTTAATCCCTACCATCCCCTACAGCCTACATCGGGGAATTACTGACACATGGATGAGGGAATCATGGATGGTTGATGGAGAGGCATCGGGGATGGCGATGGCGATGATCTCCTCCGATTGCCCATCCCGGCAGGGTGCCAGAACGGAATTTTTGGTCCCGAATTGGGGTTTCTGGTGGTGGCGGAGCAGCGGAACTCTTTCGGGAAAACGTCAAACCCCCCGGTATTTCCAGGTCAGGGGCTTTATATAGTGCGAAGGAGAGATCGAGGGGGTGGCCGAGGCGGCCAGACTACCCCTAGGAGTGGCCTAGCCTGGCCCGCGCCTAGGGCAGGTGTGGGCCCCTCTTGGCTCCCCTCCGTCTCGTCTTCTGGCTCCGTGTGTCTTCGGGTGAAATATGGATTTTGCGATATTTTCCCGGAATTTTCCTAAAAGTTGAATTTTTGCACAAAACGAGACACCCGAGCAATTCTACTAAAAACAACGCCAGTCCGCGTTAGTTTCATTCAAAACACACAAGATAGAGGGAAAACAACAGCAAACGTGTTCGGGAAAGTAGATACGTTTTGGACGTATCAGTCTGCTCCACATGTTTCATGCAAGCCTCTTGCCTCAAGGTAAACCTCTTCGTTTTCTCTGTTGTAGGATTGCGGATTACCTTCACTAGTGTGGCCAGACTAGATATATAGATGCCATCATCAAGATGATATGGCATGCCATATGCATTGCCAATGATCTCATACTGACCAAGGAGCATTGCCTTCTACAAGTCTGGAGAATACCAGAGAGAGATGGTGCACGTTGATGTTATTGTGGGAACCTGCCATGCCGAAGAAAGAGGGCCAAATCCACATATCATGTGATGCCACCGCCTGAAGAATGATAGTGCATGCACACCTTGGCAAGCCAGCTATACTGCCCCTGTCATGCAAATTGATAGTTCTTTGAGTCCCGGTGTATGCAATCAATTCTTACGATCATCCCCCAAAAATCCCTTGCCTCGTTGATTGACAATAACTAGGCAGTGTCGGCAACGGTTAGCTCTCTCAAGTAAATACCGCCGAACAACGCAATCACAGCTCGTCAAAACTTGTACATCGCATCAAGGCAGGTGGTTTTGCTCATTCACAAGTACTCACCAAGGAGATCACTAGACACTCCATATGAAAGGACACGAATAGTCCAGGAACACTTCTGATAAGAGGTGAAGCCTAGCTTACCAGTGGCATAGGACCTGCATCAGAAGTACGGGTCGTAATCTCCCACGCCCGACAGAATAGTCAAGAACAAGTATCTTGACACCCGATAGTGTTGCACGAAGAGGGCCTCCGTGAAGACTGGCTTGATGGGGTGCAAGTAGTCCCGATACAGCCGGTAGTGTCTACCCTCTCTATCTCACAACAGGTTGCCCTGCTAGGCCTCGTCGAGCCATTGTGCATCGGCCTCCGCCCTTCAGTGTGATCGTGGATGAAGGAGCCCGCGGCAACCATGAGCTTCGAAGAGCCATCCGTCTCCTCGTCTGCCGAGTTGTCGAGGATTTACTTGATGAAGAAGTCGTTCAACTGCCTAAGATCCATCTGCGGGCAAGAATAATGAATCAATGGCATGCCTATTTGTCGCAAATCCCCGAAAATAGTCTAGGTTTCGTATCGAGAAATTGGCCGAATATGTCATGGGCATCGAGGCTAGTGGGTTGTTCCTTGTAGACGGATGATAGGGCAAGGGCTGCAACGAGGCCGGCAAGGCGAGCTACGGGCCAAATAGACTATGCCGGCAATGGCGAGCAGAATGGGAGGCGGCGGCGTCACTCTTGGGTTGCAAAGGGGAGGAGGACCGTGAGTGGGTGAGGTGGGTATGTTGTCCCTAGCGTGTGGGCATGGACTCAGTTGTTGTATGTGCCGACGCATTCCGAGCCCAAATTTGGACCGTGACTGAGTCGCCACGGACACGACGACTAGTTTATATCGCCGCGGAGGTTCATCTCCTGTCACCACCCCACCCCCCCCCCCCCCCCCCGGCCTACCCTCAACATCGACGCCGCACTTTGTGCAACCCTGCTCTGATCCAAGTGTTGCCGCTAGGGTCTTGGGAGGATGACAAAACGTCACGTTCCCCTACTCCCATCCAAGCCGAAGATGACATCTAAGCCAGTCGGGCCGATGGTTGGAGGAAGGAGACAATCTCCCAATTTATTTGACGTTTATTGGTTTTCTAATTTCTAATTGGATATTTTAGTTTTTTAAATAGGGCTGATAAGTTGGGTCCAGTCCAAATCAGTAAACTAGCCCTGACAGGCGGGTACCCTTGTTTTTTGTTTACAATCAATACCACGTATATTCATAGCAACAAATAGTACATGGTAGAGATACATGAACCGACTTCAACGATTACAAAATAAAGTCTAAAAGATAGTAACAAATCTTCGAGGTCTTCAATTTTTTTCTTCTTCCAGAACACAATCTTGTACTCCTCTGAAGGCAGCCAAAGCTAGATAACGAACCATAGACCTGTAGATACCGACGAAAGTTCTCCCATAATTTTTTGAGCTACAATGCCAAGGCTGCGTGCACACACGCAACCATTAAAGCAGTCATACAACATCGGCAAGAGTACCAACACCAGTATGTCAGGAATAATAACCGACTAGCTTTATCGTTGTCGATGGAGAGCCGAGGGTACGAATCACCATTGTCGAGGACGTAGCACCCGGGACAAAAACTGCGAGGATAATCCTCCTCGTGGCAACAACGACAAAAGATCCAAAATCGATCTGGCAAAGCAAGATCCGAAGATCCACCTAAAAAATTGTGATTGTTCAACACCACCATTGACGCCGGGAAGAAGATCTCGTCGTCGAACGAAAGGCCGAAGATCACTTGTTGCAGACGATGCCATCTCCGTTGAGGGAAAACCAACAAGAAGGCGGCTACCAAAATCATAACATAATCGAATGAAAACAATACTTTTATTCGAAACTCCACGCGTAGATCGGGTTCCAACTCCTCCCGGCGTCTGCGAAGCCGACCGGAGGAGGGGGAACCTATCTATGGAGGAGGATGAACTGGATGCGGCTAGGGTTGAGGCGGCGCTATCTATGGAGGAGGATGAACTGGATGCGGCTAGGGTTGAGGCGGAGGCTGAGAGGAGAGGTGGGACGAAAGGACTTTTTGGTGCACATCTATGGCGGGTACCCTTGTTAGAGTTGTGTTAAATCGTGGTCAATTCGTGTTATAGCGCACATTGAAGAAAAAGTCTACCAAAGTGTTGTGGGATATTGTTCCGCAATATTGAAGAAAACATGGTATTTTTATGCTAACATAAGCAAAAAGAAGGACACGATCATTCCCTTAACCCAAGTCTTGCTACATGGATTGCACATTACACGATACACGAAGAAGAAGAAGATAACTGGACTGCCTAATTGGACTAATGCTCCATAGCCTCTTTTGATGAATGCTACACCATAGTAGTCCGATGATAAAAATGAAAGAACACGATAGCACATCAAACTGCCCTGTACATACGGACGATGCTCTCTCTCTCTCTCTCTCTATGCTCTAGCTCCCAGCATCTGCCAGTATGGTAATCCTCCGTGCCGACTTGACGAACTCGCTGACATAGAAAATTGAGTTATACATTCAGTTCAAGTTAAAGACCGATCGATATGGGTATTAAGAATTTGTTTATTAGCAAGTGTAGCACGGATAGTGATTTGCTCTCACCTGAAAGTCTCGTCTCCGGCGTGCTTCACCTCGCCGGCGGCGCCACGGTAGAGCACGCGGCTCCTCAGCTCCGCGCCGTCGATGCAGAACATCTGCGACAAACGGCCGTAGAGCTCCTCGAACGAGGTCATCGCCGAGAGATCGAGGTTCCGGCCAACGGTCTCCGACTCGACGAACACCTTGCATTGTCCCGCCTCCAGGCCGAGCTCGGAGCTGCTGTGGCTGTGGCCCCTGAACCACCGCAGCGACGTGTCGTCGGAGGGGCTGCTGTACTGTATGACGCCGGAGGCCGAGCCCTCGGACGCGTTGCCGGCGGCTTTCTCGTCGTTCCAGTCGAGCGAGCTGTTCAAGGTGGCCGTGGGGGAGGTCACTCCTGCCGAGCTCATTTGCTGCTCCGTCAATATTGTCTGGCCGAAGAGCACTAGCCCCAGCCGCTTGACGCCGTGGGTCTTGACGCACAGGGTGCTTGGGACGGCGTTGAGCTGCCCCGGTGAGCTGCCGATGGTCAGGTCGGTGCTGATTCCGGGTGTAGCGCTGACACGGTCGGGGCAGCGGAGCCCCGGGTAGGCGAGGCTCGGCTGCAGGTGGGTGGGGCGGAGATCCGATAAAGAAGATGGACCGAATTGCGTATGCCTGGCTCCCTGTATGCTACCGTCCGGGAAGGGGAAGAAGGCCGGACGGTAGCTCTGGGTGTGGTGGTGGTAATGGTGGCGGTGGCCGTGCGTCGCTGGGTGCAGGAGCTGCCCCTCGAAGGGGAACTCCGGGTATGCCGGGACCCGCGGCTTCTTGCGCGGCGGCGAGAAGGAGGATGCGAGGTGGTGGATGGTCGGCATGCTCGAGACGAGCTCGACCAGCCACGGGCTCACCCGCTTCACGTTCTGGAGGAGGTCCGGCTCGTCCCAGGCCACCTGCGCATTCATTTGAGAATTGAGCGAAAGCTGTACCGAGAAGCAGGCTGTTTGATTTGTTTGCGGTGGTGGCGTAGTTACAGTACCTGAAGGAGTCTCCACGGCGACTGCGGCCAACGGACGGGGTCGGCGACCTGGACGCCGGCGACGGTGCCCATGAACCAGCTGATACGGGACGAGTCCTCGGTCTCGAACGCCATCTTGAACCGCATCCCGGGGCACCACTGGACCCGCATCGCCGCGCGCACCGCTGCGGCGCGCACGCAGAACTCCGGCGTGCTGGCGCGCGGGTAGTACGCGACCTCGAACGGCTGCCCGCTGCCCGCCAGCCTCGCCGCCTCGAACACGTCCTCGGCGCGCACCTTGGCACGGCCTCTGGCGGCCCCGCGCGGGCTCGCATTGCCTCGCACGGGGCCCGCGTGCCGGTCCCAGCCGTCCTCGGCGCCGCAGAAGCCGCGCTTGGCACGCCGGATGCCGACGTGGAGCTCGCCGCCGTCGCCGCGGAGGAAGACGACGGAGTCCCCGGCGACGAGCTTCTTCTGGTTCACGAACGCGCTCCACCCCGTGGTGAGCAGGTGCCGGCGCGGGGTGCCGCGGTAGATGTGCCGGAACTTCCACGCGGCCCCGTGCACGTCCCTGGCGACGACGGTCTGCACGGGCGGGTCGGCGGCGTAGTCCAGCCGCGGGAAGATGGTCTCGGCGCAGTACCTCGGCACCGAGAACCCGCCGCCGTTGTTGGCGTCGGACTGCGTCAGCGTCTTGGCGAACGACGCCGGCTTCTCCTCCTGCGCGTCGTCGTGGAAGTCGGCGCCGGACTCCGGGGCGCGGAGCGGGGAGAGGCGGATCCTTGCGAAGACCTCGTCGGTGTCCGCGTCGGCCAAGTATCGCACGGCGGCGACGCCGCAGGGCACGAGCGGCGGGGCGCGTGCCGCGGAGAGGTCGGCGGCGGCGGCGTGGCCGAGAGCGTGCTCGGCGTGGCCCTGCGGGAAGTAGTACACGCTGGAGCCGAGCGGTGGCACGTTGCACATGCCGCCCGCGCACGCTAGCCACAGCTGCCGGTCGACGCCCCGCTCGGCGCCCGGCGGCGGCTCCGTGAGGTCGGCGAACGTGATCATCCGCAGCAAGTTGGGTGGTTTTCTCTTTGTTGGAGTGGTGGTGGTGGGAATCGGAGGAGAGCCGACGAGTGGTGCCGTTCCTAATGTAACAAGGACTACTAGCATCTAGCCCCGGCAGTTCGGCGACTTTATATGTGCCCGTTCATGACCCCGTAGCGAATGGGAGAGACACAAGGCTGGATCGATGGTGCGTGGCGGTTCACGTCGGAAAATTGCAGGACCAGTGGCTGGAGCTACGCCTGTACAAGTGTGAAGCTGGGCCGGCGAGCTTCAGTACGCGTCCACTGCACAATAGTACCAGCAGTCTAGTAGTTTCATGGGCAGCATGGCCCATGGAAGATACTGTACATCGTTGAGGAATTAGAGGCTTAGAGCTTAACACACGGAAACGACAAATATAACTCAAGCTACATATAGCTCGTTTTTTGAAAAATTCAAAAATAATATTTAAAATAATTTTAAATAAATCTAGATGTAGACTAACATGTGTTCTACAAATGTGCAAATATGCAACTCAACATACCTTATGTTCGGGGCTATGCAAAAAAATAACAAATTTGTGAACAGTACAAACTCTCACAATCTCAAAATCTGTCAATTTTTTTTTATTTTTTTGCTTTCCTCGAATATATGGCATCTCAGGTTCTCATTTTACACAATGACGGAACTCAACATTGGCTACATCTAGATATTTTTAGATTTTTTTAAAACTCGGAATGCTATTTTTGAAATTGTAAAAAAAATGAGCTACGTTAGCTCGTCCTACAAAAGTCCAAGCTTCTTAACACATCCCTTGAGAATTAGGCTTTTAAAATATTATACCCCTCCGATTCATATTAGTTGTCACTAATATAGATGTATCTAGATGTATTTTAATTTTAGATACATCCGTACTAGCTAGTGGCAAATAATATGAATTGGTGGGAGTACTATCATCCAAATTCATATAAAAATGAGACTAACTTTTGACAAGCGGAGCGAGGCCTGGATTGTCATCACCACATATTTATTCCTCTTGTAAGCCACCGGCTAAGGTTAATCGCTTCATAATATAACTACCGGCTAAGTTTCGCTAGCTGACGTGGGTGGTTTTTTCTCTCTTTGTTGGAGAGTTTTTTCCACGTTAAAATCGTTATTTGTTTGTCGTGTTTATAACATAAAACATGGAACTAAAAAGAGGGTTTAAGTCCATCTACGGGACCTAAGAGCATATCCACTCGTTGGCGCTCCTAGGCCAAAATCCGGCTCTAGTTAGCTCCCAACAAATCACCACAAAGGCCTAAAAGTCGTCTAGGGTTCCAAGAACCCAAGAGAAACAAGTTCCTCACTTTCACTTCCACGAATCACCATGGAAAGCTCACACTGATGAACCAACTGCAATGAAAAATCCTTCGCTCCCAAATTCCACAAAAGCTACAAAATCTTATGGGGGAAGAAGAGAGGAAGAATAAAGAAAATCCACAAAGAACTCCAAGATCAAGATCTAGAGGATTACACTCACAAATAGAAATATTTGATTGGTAGAAATGAAGATCTAGATCTCCTCTTCCTTTTCCCTCAAAAATATTCAAGAAGCATAGGAGGAGTAGAGGAATATGGAAAGCTCTCAAGGTCAACAATGGTAGAGAGCAAATGGGGGAAGATGTAGCTGCGAAAGGAGGAAGAAGGGGTCTTAAATACCCCCTCCCATCGAAATATGATCTTTTGGGTCCTCACGGGCCGGATTATTGCAAAAATCCGACCCCATAAAAACAATGGACTTTTGGAAACTGCTCGCAGTAAGGGGGTTGGATATTTGGCCGGATATTTTGAATCCAGGCCGGATTATCCACCCCCCTTGAAAACTGGGAGAAACATCAACACGAGAAAGACTGTAACTTGAGCATCCAGATTTCGATTTTGATGATCTTGGGATCGTTTCAAAGCTAGTAAAAAGCTCTACAAGATCATGTCGGGAACCATCATAGTCCAGCAGAGGAGGATAGAAACAAATGATAAAAGGTTTGACCTATCTATAAAAGATAAACCGGTAAAACCTCCAACCTTGAAAACACAACAAGTTTCCCGTGCAAAATCCATTTTCAATGAACTAGAGCTTGTCATTAGAATAAGAACAAGCTCTAAAAAATCACATGGATAAGATCCAAATAACAACCATAAATATGATGCAAGAATGGAAAGGTTTGAGCTCTCCGAAGGATACGATCGAGTTACTCTTCGAGAGCCCTCTTGATAGTACGACAACTAAACTAGAAACCTGTCTCCAACTACACCATGAGACCGATAAGAAAGAAACCTATCAAGAGCAAACCTTAACCTTACGCGTTCCTCTTGAGCTCGATGATGACGATCTTGACCGTAACAAGATGGAACGCCTTTCTTGATAGTGCTTGCATGACAAAGTCTTGTGGATTGCTTCCTCGTAATCTACCATGGGAGAGCTTCTTCTTCAGCGCATGTTCACATATCCATGATCACCATATGAACGTCAAACTTCAAGCAAATGTTCTCTTCGAGATGGCTCATCTTAAACTTGCATTTCATTTCTTCATTCTTCGTCATGTTGATGTCTTGAAGTTAAACTTGAGGGCTCACTTCATGTTCATCTTCAAGACATACTTGGGACTTGATATTCTTCATCAATTTCTCCTTATTGCAACCTTGAAGCCAACATATGGTTCAAGCATTGCATATGGACAACTCCTACAAATATAACTCAATGCAAACATTAGTCCATAGGGATTGTCATCAATTACCAAAACCACACATGGGTATCCATGCACTTTCAGTTATACAATGGCAATTCTTCAACGGCGCGTAATTCTTTGAAGGCTAATTTCTAGTATTATTTCTTCAATGGAGCATCGATAGTAGTCTTTAATAGGAATTCTTGAATCATAACTCTTCAACACAGTAACTTCCCTCTTCCATAGTACCTTTAGGGTTTGAAGACTTTTCTTTTAATGTTTACCAGTTGAAAGCATGGGCGTACTGTGGTGACCCGGCATACCACTGCATGGTGTAGTATGCAAGTCTGATATAACACCAATGAAACACCGTTCCACTAGTATTATATCGCTCAGAGTGGTACAACAGAAACATATGCGGGTCCAAGGCATGTCTATAGAATTACACACAAACTCTGTTACATAAGATCATCACAGCCTCCTACTTTACAATGAGGTAAAACTGCAAATAAACTCCAGAAGAACGGCTCGTAGTCTAATCCTAACACGAACTCTATTTGTAGAGTATTGAACTAGCTACAGAGGCTATGAATAGATTCTAACTAAATAGGAGTTAGGTTTAGGAAGCTAGTTCCTTTCTATTGCTAATCTAGGTTTTCTCCTCGTTGGATGGGGTATCTGACTCTTCTGACAAGGTCCTGTCCCTTGAAGTAGTGGTTGACTCCTCGGCTTTCGAGTTGCATTGTAGATCCTCCTTCGATGCCTCCATATCTAAGCAGGGGATTTAAGAGTGGGATGAGTACGAGCGTACTCAACAAGTTCATTATAGAAAAGAGGTGTTTAATGCACTAGCTACGGTATTAGACCAGAAAGTCTAATACCAATGCAGGTTTTCATAATCATTTCTTCAAAAGGTTGCTTTTATTCAGAAGAACTATGTCCGTCAGCCTTCACCGGTTTACTAGAACTTCATGGAGTTCCTTTCCGGCAGCGTTCGCAGTTCCAAAACCCGGAACAGGGAGTGACTGGTCACGATTCATTACACTCTGCAGAGGTGTGTTGCTTTACCCATAAGAGATCTTAACCTTGGTGCCAACCGGGCATATTCCCCGTCCACACTTCCTTTGGTGTGAGGCCCGGTATAAGGTCATAGCCAATTATATTCCTCCGCTACCTCGCACACCCACCCTTTGTTGCATCCCCGACCCTGGGTCCTCGCCGGTCCTCTTATACCAATTAAGGATGGACCCCGACCACGATGACAGTCTGGGATCGAACCAAACTCCTTCGCCGGTAGATGCAACCCCTCATAGACCGCAATACCGTGGGGACTTTAGGCTTCCCCAGCCACCGCTTGATCCTCGGGCTACAAGTGTCTACGGACAATGCCGTGGGGACTTTAGGCTTCCCCAGCCACCGCTTGCACCCTTGGAATACAAGTGTCTATGGTAAAGCGCGTCCGTTGATGTACAAGAGGTGGAAATACAATTGACTATTCCGTCCCACTCCAGATCTTATGGTTAACACGGTTATTACGGCACAAGAATCACTGGACGACATTTGTTGTTTAATCCTAGATGGATATAAACCCTTGCAATGGAACCTCCACCATATCAACACATACCATGGTTCCATTGCCCACCACATAGTCATATTCATAGTTATGAAAATAATTCTTTTGATTTTCATGCAAGAGTGATAAGTATAGTACTTTGCAAGTAATTTGGTAAAAGTACTCAAATGACATGAGCAAGCGATGAACTTGCCTTTCTTGACTGCAAGATTATGCAGACAGGGTCTTCGGTACGCAATAACTCCAAATTCTGAAATGGCATCATCGTTCGGTAAGGACGATGTTTAAAAGATTGGCAAGGATGCAATAATGCATAAGTATGAGATGCAATCGCTCTAAGCGTGACTTAACCCCGATGATTTAGGACTAGTGAGTTGTAATGATTAGTTCAAAGTGTGTTGCACTTTTAGAGTGGTTCACAAACAAGGTTCTCATTAAGGTTTGATTACTTGGTACCATGTACAAGTTATATAATAAAGCATAGTAATCAATTGGGCACACAAGGAATGATAATTGGCATATTGTTAATATGTAAAGAACAGTTGTCAGTTTTAGTGCTATACGGCATGGTTAATGATTACTTGTTATATTCTTCAAAAGAATAACTTTTGAAGAACATATTCTTTAATAAAGAACAAGTATGACAATTGGGTTTGTGGGTTTTTAGAGTTTATTATGGTTCCAAGAAGTTCCTGGAGTGAGCATTAGATGGATCACAACAATGTTGGATTCATCGACACCTAGGGTTTGTAAAGTTGAGTTAAGCCTAGGCATCCTAAGCAACTATTCATACAAGGTTGCTATCAAGATTGGTTCATCTTGTTGGTGATAGCTAGCTAGGGTTCATTGGTCCTTATAAGTAGGGTTTAGTGTGTATGGAATCTGATGCACAATATTGGCATGATTGCTATTAGGGTTCATCACCATGGTGTGATGCTAAATAGGTATAAATAGGGTTGTTGTCTCTAAGGATATGAACTAGGGTTTACACTTGGTTAACCCTATTAGATCATCTAGGTCTGATGCAGATGAACACATGGGATGCCCATCTTATTAATGATAGGTTTTCTACATTATATGGGGTCATGACAAATATTCAGTTGCTATTATGGTTCTATGACTACTATTGGAGTAACATGATCACATGTTAACTTGGGGTTTAGGTTTGGGAACCATTTTAGGGTTCATATTGATTAATGAAGCTAGGGTTCCTATTTGGATTAGGGTTTTAGGAATCACATAAAATTATGAATTTATCACTTTGTTTATAATGGAACTAGGGTTTCCTAATTATCCTATAATTCTTGGATTAATAACTTCATTAATAAAGTTGAAGTTATTAATAACTTTGAAATAAAAATAATATTGGATTTGTCCTTTTATTATTTTTAAAGAATTCAATAATTAAGGTAATTATTAATTAGGGTTTAAATCCCTCTAATAAGGATTTAACCAAATAATAGATAAAGAAAATTAGTTTTAATGTTTTCTTTATTTGCTTACTGGTTTTTATTTATTTTAGAAAATTCTCTTAATTATTGAATTTTAATTGAATTTAGGATTAAAAATAAAGACTTAATGATTAAGTTTAAAACAATTAAATTTTTATTAAAAATAAAAATTTCATATTATATTTTTATTGGATAGATTTTATTTTTCTAAGAATTTTGATATCTTATTTATATTTTTCTAAGTTATAATGAATTTTCTAAATTCTTGTAAAGTTTCAGCAATTTATATATTTTGAAATAAAACGATATGACTAAATACACCCGGCTAAACCTACCCGCAGAGACACTGACGAGTGGACCAACGATCCACGTCAGCTGCCACGCGGCTTTGACCGAGTCAAAATTGCCGACGTGGCAAGACTCACGGTGACCGGCGGTAGATGGCGACGATCGCCGGCGATACAGGGTTCCCGCGGGGCCGTATGGCTGTGCGTCGGAAAGAGGACAACGAGGCGAACCCAACGGTGGTGTCGCCGCCCCCTAATGGTCACCGGAGTAACTCCGGCGAGCACAAACAGCGGCGGCGGTCCCGGGTGTACGGCGCGGCGATGCTACGGCGGTCTAGGAAGCAAGGCGAGCATGCCACACGGTAGAGGAGCTCACCGTGAGTACGACGAGCGTGTCGGCGAGGATTGCGGTGGCCTACATCGACGGCGAACGCCGGCGTCTGCTGGTGACCGGCGGTGAAATGAGGGCTCGATTCGTCGGGCGCAGAGCTTCCCGGCAAGCGCGCGTTGGCGAGGAGGTAGCTGGGGACTAGGCAGAGCTCTAGGGCTTCACGGCGGTGCTTGGGGTGGTCGGGAACGGTGGGGGTGGTGCGGTGGCCGGCGGCTAGGGTTTCGTCCAGGACGACGAAAAGAAGAAGAACGAGGCTCTGGGGCTTCCTCCCCGTATTTATACGGCGTCCGCCAGTCGTCGTTGAGAGCACGGTCAGCAACGGCGGCCGGGATGTGGCTCTCCTCATCGCGCTGGCGTCCTCGCGCGCGTCGTCGATGGCGAAGACGAAGACGTCGACTTCGTCTTCGGTCTTATCCTGGCGAATCGGTAAGTGGGCTGCTCGATGGCTGCTGGTGGGCTTGGTGCTGGGCTGTTGCTGGGCTTCCCCAGTTGGGCTGCTGGTGGGCTGCTTCGTGGGCTGCGCGTCCAGGTGAGTCCAGGTGAGTTTTTCTCCACTCTTTTCTTTTTCTGTTTTTATTTTCTGTTTTTAATTTCTGTTTTAAATTCAGATTTGAATTATTTTCTATTTTGCAGGTCTTGCTCATTCTAATTCATACAAAGTTTAGTCCAGGGTATTGCAAGGTATTTAGTGGTGTATTAGCAAATTTAATATAATACTATAACATTGGTTTATTATTTAGTATTGGTATTTGGATTAAATTTCCATATGGACCTAAATTTGAATATTATCATTGGAAATGTTCAAATTGTTTTCTAAATGATAGTTTTCTTACTTAGTGATAGGTAGAGTTTTATTTAGTATTACTATTTAAGAAACAATTTCAAAGTAATACTTATTAATGGATTTCAAACAAGAAAGTGATTTAATGGCATGATTTCATGTGTTAAATTATCTCTAAGGACTTGATCTCATATTTGAGAATTTAGTCAATTGCATATGATTTATGTGATCACTTATTTATTAAGGCCTTGTAAAGTTTATCTTGATCCTATTTCAAGGTTAATACTAGTATTTTCTTTTAATTACACCTTGAAATACTTAGAGTAGGTATTCCTCTCATCATGGTTTGGTCTTGGTTATAATGATAAGTGGTTGATCACCACACATTGGTTTAAGTAAAGGGTTTAGCACTAGGTGCTTCTTATGTTCAATAATTGGAGCATATGATTTTAATTAGTGAACAATTCTAGGGTTCTAGTTATATTCACCTAATAGCACATGGTTTGAATCTCAATTATGGCCTAGATTTAAATTATGATCACCATAGTGATGCATAAACTAGGGTTGAGATATACTTCTAGTTTTGTAGAGTTGAGATGACATCATATTGCATTTGCTAGGGTTTAATCTCCCCTAACCAAGGTAATATGGTTAGTTGCTTAATTGTTTCTGTTCTCCTTTAATTACTAAGGACTTGAGAATTGGTTTTATCTTATACAAATAGATTTCTATTATATCCTTAATCTATTGTTATAGTAACTAAAGTAGCTATATTTCTTTTTATAGTTAACTTTGGTTATAGTGATGAATGGTTTCTTGATGACCCACAAGTATAGGGGGTGTATCGTAGTACTTTCGATAAATAAGAGTGTCGAACCCAACGAGGAGCAGAAGGTGTTGACAAGCAGTTTCGATGAAGGATTCACTGTAAATGCTCACAGACAAGTATTCAGGGGGTTTTGATATAGCGGATAAATAAAGTACGAGTAAGTAAAATGCGAGAGAAATAATTGCAGCGAGTGTCCCAATCCTTTTTAGCACAAAGGACAAGCCGGTTTGTTTACTTATAATGACCAAACGTTCTTGAGGACACACGGGAATTTAGTCTAGTGCTTTCGCTTCATATAGCTGATTAATCTTCATTGTTTTGATAAGTGTTGTGTGGGTGAACCTATGCTAATGCACCGCCCTTCCTAGGACTAATACATACTTGTGATTATACCCCTTGCAAGCATCCGCAAATACAAGAAAGTAATTAAGATAAATCTAACCACAGCCTTAAACTCTGAGATCCTGCTATCCCTCCTGCATCGATATACTAACGGGGGTTCAGGTTGCTGTCACTCCGGCAACCCCGCAATTAGCAACCGAATACAAGATGTATCCCCCTAGGCCCATAAATGGTGAAGTATCATGTAGTCGACGTTCACACGACACCACTAGGAGAACAACACCACAACTTAAATATCATAACATTGAATACTAACCAACATAATTCACTACTAACATTTAGACTTCACCCATGTCCTCAAGAACTAAACGAACTACTCACGAGACATCATATGGAACATGATCAGAGGTGATATGATGGTGAATAACAATCTGAACATAAACCTTGGTTCAATGGTTTCACTCAATAGCATCAATAACAAGTAGAAATCAACACCGGGAGAGTTTCCCCTATCAAACAATCAAGATCAAACCCTAATTGTTACAGCGGTGACGAGGTGCAGCGGTGGAGATGGCGGTGATGATGATGATGATGATGGAGATGATGTCCAGCTCGATGACGATGACGATGGCGTCGATTTCCCCCTCCGGGAGGGAATTTCCCCATCGGATTTCAGCCTGCCGGAGAGCTCTTTTCTCTCTGGTGTTTTCCGCCCTGCAGAGGCGGCTGTGACGATTCGCGACTATCCTCTGGAGCTTAGGTTTTCGGGACGAAGATGTACGCGAAGGAGAGGAGGCCAGAGGGGGCTGTGGGCCCCCTCCTCACAAGGCGGCGCGGCCAGGCCTTGGCCCGCGCCGGCCTATGAGGTGGGCCCATGGCGGCCCTCCTCGGCTCCCCCTTCTGGCTCCCTTCGTCTTCTGGAAAAATAGGATTTTTCATATAATTTCCGTCAATTGTTGATCTTCCGAAATATTGCATTCTGACGGTGCTTTTTCCAGCAGAATCCTGACTCCGGTGCGTGATCCTCCAATAATCATGAAACATGCAAAATAGATGAAATAACATAAGTATCATCTCCAAATACGAAATATATCAATGAATAACAGCGAATTATGATATAAAATAGTGATGCAAAATGGACGTATCAATTCCCCCCAAGCTTAGACTTCGCTTGTCCCCAAGCGAAACTGAACTCGGTAAACAGGACCACATGTTTATGGAGTGAAAAGTCGATAAATAAAATATGGACAAGAAGCATCATATTCATTCACACAAGACATTCCAGTGAACAACTTCCTCATATAATTCATCTTGAAACAAGTAGAAGGTAATCACAAATAAAGGTGCATAGGAAATCATAATTGGTGATGGCAAACTTTGTTCTTGGTCAGAGAACAGTTAACAGATTATACTCGTCTATTGAGCAGCGTTCTCATATTAAAGCTTATAATCAACTTGCATACTCAATCATAATAATCTCCTCATAATCATTGATAACTTTCAAAGCTATATTCATTCAGATAAAACTTGTACTTAAACAAGGAAGAGTAAAAGGCATGATTAAGTAGATCACAATATAGATAGTTTGATCACAACAACTCAAATGCTTGCTCGAGATGGAGGGAAATAGGTTTACTGACTCAACATAAAGTAAAAGATAGGCCCTTCGCAGAGGGAAGCAGGGATTAAATCATGTGCTAGAGCTTTTCAAATTTTGAAATCATATAAAGAGCATAAAAGTAAAGTTTTGAGAGGTGTTTGTTGTTGTCAACGAATGGTAGTGGGCACTCTAACCCCCTTGCCAAACAGACCTCCAAAGAGCGGCTCCCATGAAGGACGTTATCTCTACCAGCAAGGTAGATCATCCCCCTTCTCTTTTGTTTACACATGTACTTTAGTTTATTTAAGGATGACACTCCCCCCAACCTTTGCTTTCTCAAGCCATGGCTAACCGAATCCTCGGGTGCCTTCCAACATTTCACATACCATGGAGGAGTGTCTATTGCAAAATTAAGTTGCTTACGATGAATCAGAGCAAAACATGTGAAGAGAATTATTAATGAAAGTTGATTAATTGGGGTTGGGAACCCCGTTGCCAGCTCTTTTGCAAAATTATAGGATAAGTGGATGAAGCCACTAGTCCATTAATGGAAGCTGCCTAACAAGACTGAAAGATAAAACACCACATACTTCCTCATGAGCTATAAGACATTGACACAAATAAAAGGTAATAATTTTTGGATTGTTTGAAGGTAGCACATGAAGTATTTACTTGGAATGGCAGGGAAATACCACATAATAGGTAGTTATGGTGGACACAAATGGCATAGGTTTGGTTTAAAGGGTTTGGATGCACGAGAAGTATTCCCTCTCGGTGCAGGTCTTTGGCTAGCAAGGTTAATTAGCAAGCATAAGAGTTGAGGGAAGCAAACAAATATACATGTGATAGAAATAACCATGCATCTTCCTTGTAAGCACAAACAAATTTAACTTCAGAACACTAAGTTAGGAACTAACAAGAAAGATAATAACATATCTACATGTATTTCCTCTTTTCTACTTAAACTCAAAGTGTTGTTGCTATTGACCAATGCTAAGTTTGCCAAAACCAAATAGATTTAATCAATGCTCCAAAAGTGATACCAATACTAACAACAAGATTAATCATATAATAGAGATTGCAAACTAAAATAAGATGTGCAATGTGTAAATGATAAAACTTCTCATTAATATTCCATGACGATAACTCACACCAGGGGATACATAGATAACCAACTAAAGAGAGATACTCCCATACCGCAACACATCTTATATGATAACTTCCCTACTCATGATATGACACTACTTGATAGTAAAAAGGTAAAAGATAGTGATGATGTGATACCGCGGCACTCCCCCAAGCTTGGAACAAACCAAGGGGATGCCAATACCGATGATGAATTACTCCTTCGGTGGTGAATTCTTCCCATCATCAGACTTCCAAGGAAGAGGCTCTCCATCAACAAACGACATCTTGGTCTCAGGGATCCTGAAACTAGCAGCATAGCTTATGTGTTTAAACCCGTTTTCATACTCACAGTTTTGATTCTGAACATCATAGAGTTGAGCTTGGAGTTATTTGGTGGTGTCGTGAAGTGAGAGGATATCGCTCCACAGCTTTGCAGACTCCTTCTCGTGTTCATCAATAAGTTCAGACACGATCTTGTGGAAGATATCCACTTCACGCTCAGCCATCTTCTTGTAGTTAAAGACCTCTTGTTCTAGCTTTTCCATCCTGTCTTCCAAGCTTCCTTCTCCCTTAGGACCCCGGACATCTTCAATCTGCAACTCCCCATCTATGAGCAGCAGTTCCTTGGGGTGCATCTTCAACTCGCTCATGTACGGGTCGACGACGTCCTTGAGAAAGCTGTCCTTCTGGTTTCCCGACGAAGACATGGTGGCTCTAGATCCGACGCAGATCCTGGCAGAAAACAGCTCGAAACAAAACACGTCGAGAAAACGATATACGGACCTCCAGGGGTTCGGGGGATTATATAGCAAAAAATTTCGCGACAGAAGGAAAGTACCAGGTTGAACCAGAGTCGGAGAGGGGCAACGAGGGGCCCTCCTCACAGGGCGGCGCGGCCAGGCTGGGGCCCGCGCCGGCCTGTGGGGGCACGCCCTCGTGCGTCTCCTCCACTCCGTTTCGATCTCGTAATTTCTCATATTTTCCAAAAGTTGCAAAAACATTGTTCGGAAAGTTAAACGCGGACTTTTTCTTACCAGAACTGTTACCTACTCAAAGTCGAACTCTGCAGGACTGTCAACTTGGCCTTTGATGAAGGCTTCCGGAGTTACCACTTGAATAACATCGACATCTTTATTATAAGAATCACCAGAGATATAATGCTTGAGTCTTTGTCCATTCACCACTTGTGTGGCATTACCTTGCAGAGAGCTAATTTTAATTGCTCCTGAACGATACACCTCCACAATGACATATGGTCCTTCCCATTTTGAGAGTAATTTCCCTGCAAAAAATCTGAGACGAGACCGATACAATAGGACTTTATCTCCCACATTAAATTCTCTTTTGATAATTCTTCTATCATGCCATTTCTTAACTTTCTCTTTAAAGAGTTTAGCATTTTCATAAGCTTCACTTCTCCATTCATCTAGAGAACTCAATTGTAGCAATCTTTTCTTACTGGCAAGTTTAGGATCTTTATTTAGTTCTCTTACAGCCCAGTAAGCTTTGTGCTCTAGTTCTAAAGGTAAATGACAAGCTTTCCCATAAACCATTTTATACGGTGACATACCCATGGGATTTTTATAAGCAGTTCTATAAGCCCATAATGCTTCCTTCAATTTAATAGCCCAGTTCTTTCTAGATTTGTTAATAGTCTTTTGCAAGATAGATTTAATTTCTCTATTTGATAATTCTACTTGCCCACTAGTTTGAGGATGATAAGCGGAAGCAATCCTATGATTAATACCATATTTAGCAAGAGTTTTTTCTAAAACCTCCATGAATAAAATGAGAACCTCCATCAGTCATAATATATCTAGGAACTCCAAATCTAGGAAAAATAATATCTAAAAGCATTCTTAAAGAGGTCTCACCATCAGCACTTTTTGTAGGTATGGCTTCCACCCATTTAGTAACATAATCAACAGCGACAAGTATATGAGTGTTACCTTCTGAAGAAGGGAAAGGACCCATGAAGTCAAATCCCCAACAATCGAATGGTTCAATAACAAGAGTATAATTCATAGGCATTTCATTGCGTCTGGAGATATTACCAACCCTTTGACATTCATCACAAGATAAAATAAACTTCCTTGCATCTTTGAAGAGAGTTGGCCAATAAAAACCTGATTGTAGAACCTTTTGCGCGGTCCTATCTCCGGTGTGTTGTCCTCCATAAACACTACCATGACACTTACTCAATATCTCTTGTTGTTGATATTCGGGAACACATCTTCGCAGAATACCATCCACTCCTTCTTTATATAAGTGTGGGTCATCCCAAAAATAATGCCTCAAGTCATAAAAGAATTTCCTTCTTTGCTGAGCTGAAAAGGTTGGAGGCAAGTACTTGGAAACGATAAAGTTAGGATAATCAGCGTACCAAGGACTATCTCGCGAGCTCACCTTTATTACAGCCAATTGTTCATTTGGAAAACTATCATTAACAGGAACAGGATCATAAGCTATATTTTCCAATCTAGACAAATTATCAGCAACAGGATTATCGGCACCTTTCCTATCTATAATATGTAAATCAAATTCTTGCAAAAGAAGTACCCATCTAATAAGCCTTGGCTTAGCATCTTTCTTTGCCATAAGGTATCTAATTGTAGCATGATCAGTATGAATTGTAACTTTCGAATCAACAATATAGGATCTAAACTTATCACAAGCAAAGACTACAGCTAATAACTCTTTTTCAGTTGTAGCATAATTTCTTTGAGCAACATCAAGAGTTTTGCTAGCATAATGAATAACATTTAATTTCTTATCTACTCGCTGTCCAAGAACAGCGCCTACAGCAAAATCACTAGCATCACACATAATTTCAAAAGGTAAATTCCAATCAGGAGGTTCTACTACAGGAGCAGTTGTTAAGGATTTCTTTAGAGTTTCAAAAGCTTCCTTACAATCATCATCAAAAAAAAGGTACATCTTTTTGAAGAAGATTAGTAAGAGGCTTTGAAATCTTAGAAAAGTCTTTAATAAATCTCCTATAAAACCCAGCATGACCAAGAACACTACGAATACCTTTAACATCCCTAGGATAGGGCATCTTCTCAATTGCTTCAACTTTAGCTCTATCAACTTCAATACCTCTCTCGGGAATTTTATGTCCCAATACAATTCCTTCATTAACCATGAAGTGGCACTTCTCCCAATTAAGAACAAGGTTAGTTTCTTCACATCTCTGCAATACTTTATCAAGGTTTCGCAAGCAATTATCAAAAGAATTCCCATAGACAGAAAAATCATCCATGAATACCTCCACAATACTCTCACAAAAACCATGAAAAATAGCAGACATGCATCTTTGAAAAGTAGCAGGAGCATTACATAAACCAAAAGGCATACGCCTATAAGCATAAGTTCCATAGGGACAAGTGAAAGTGGTTTTCTCTTGATCTTTAGTTTTAACAGCAATTTGTGAGAACCCAGAATAACCATCAAGAAAGCAAAAATGAGTATTTTTAGACAACCTCTCTAACATTTGATCAATAAAGGGTAAAGGGTAATGATCTTTCTTAGTAACTTTATTAACTTTTCGATAATCAATGCACATTCTATACCCTACAACTACTCTTTGAGGGATGAGCTCATCATTATCATTAGGCACAACAGTCATTCCTCCTTTCTTAGGAACACAATGCACAGGACTAACCCATCTACTATCAGCAATAGGATATATAATACCAGCTTCAAGAAGTTTTAATACCTCATTCCTTACCACGTCCTTCATTTTCGGAATTAGACGGCGCTGATGTTCAACAACAGGCTTCGCATCATCTTCCATATTGATAGCATGTTGGCAAATAGAGGGAGAAATCCCCTTCAAATCATCAAGAGTATAGCCAATAGCTCCTCCGTGTTTCTTCAATATTTCTAATAACCTTTCTTCCTCAATATCTGAAAGCTTAGAACTAATAATAATAGGATATATTTTCTTATCATCAATATGAGCATACTTAAGATTATCAGGCAATGGTTTTAAATCAAAAACAGGATCTTCCTTTGGTGGTGGTGTTGTACCTAAATCTTCAACCGGCAAGTCATGTTTAAGAATAGGTTGACGAAGAAAAATTTCATCAAGCTCATTTCTTTCTTCCCTAAAGACTTCACTCTCACTATCCTCCAGATGTTGCTGCAAAGGATTATTAGGAGCAAGAGCAATAGATGCACACTGTTCAACTCTAAAATCATTATTAGGCAAATCAGCTTTATATGGAGTTTTGGCAAATTTAGAGAAATTAAACTCATAAGATTCACCAGCAAATTTAGTCACAATATTTTCCTTCTTGCAATCTATAACAGCTCCACAAGTATTTAGAAAAGGTCTACCAAAAATAATAGGACAATACTTACTAGCAGCAGAACCAAGTACCAAAAAGTCAGCAGGATATTTAATCTTACCACATAGAACTTCCACATCTCAAACAATACCAATAGGAGAGATAGTTTCTCTATTAGCTAGCCGAATAACCACATCAATATGTTCAAGTTCACAAGATCCAATTTCATGCATGATCTCCGTATAAAGCTCATAAGGAATAGCACTAATACTTGCACCAATATCACATAAACCATAATAACAATGATCACCAATTCTAACAGGGAGCATAGGAACACTAGCTTTCCTAGACTTATTAGGATGCGAAACAATATTAGAAGCATCTTCACAGAAAATAATATGACCATCTTCTACATTTTCAGTCACAAGATCTTTAATTATTGCAACAGCAGGTTCAACCTTTATTTGTTCTTCAGGTTCTATAGGTTTCTTTGCACTTTTATTAACCACACTAGATATAACAGAGTACTCCTTCATTTTAGCAGGGAAAGGAGTTTTTTCAATATAAGCTTCAGGAATAACATGATCAACAGTTTCAATTACAATACATTTATTTATAGATGAATCAATTTTATCTTTATATGATTCATGATACTTATCAAAATTCTTCTTAGGCAATTCATAATGAGAGGCAAAGGCTCTATAAAGATTTGCAACAACTTGAGAATCAAGACCATAAGTAGCACTCATATTACGAAATTTATCAGTATCCATAAAAACTTCAATGCATTTATAATCATAGTTTATACCTGACTCTCTATCTTTGTCGTTCTCCCATCCTTCAGTATTTTCCTGGATCCGATCAAGAAGGTCCCTTTTAAACTCTTCTTCGTTGCGTGTAAATGATCCAGAACAAGAAGTATCCAGCAAAGTCTTATCTTGAAAAGACAATCTTGCATAGAAATTATCAATAATAATATTACCAGGAAGCTCATGAATGGGGCATTTGAGCATTAAAGACTTCAATCTCCCCCAAGCTTGGGCAAAACTCTCTCCATCATGAGGCCAGAAATTATATATGCGGTTCCGATCTTTGTGAATTTCACTTGGAGGATAGAATTTGGAATAAAATAAAGGCACAATATCCTTCCAATCAAGAGAATCACCATTCTTCAGCAATTTATACCAATGCGCCGCTTTACCAGACAACGATATAGAGAATAGTTTCTTTCTAACTTCATCCATAGCAATACCTGCACATTTGAATAACCCGCATAATTCATGTAAAAACAGTAAATGATCACCAGGATGGACAGTTCCATCCCCTTCATAGCGGTTATCCACATCACGTTCAATAATTTTCATAGGTATTTTGTATGGAACCTCTTTCTCACCTGGCGCCTCATCTACTACCTTTGCAGTAGTAGTAGATTTTCCAAAGAGGAATTCAAGAGAAGACCCCTCCATAATGAATTATAGCGACGGCGAAAATAAAAACAACACGTACAGTAAAGGTTTTCCTTACCAATTCCACTTACCAATAGCGCTTCACTCCCCGGCAACGGCGCCAGAAAATAGTCTTGATGACCCACAAGTATAGGGGGTGTATCGTAGTACTTTCGATAAATAAGAGTGTCGAACCCAACGAGGAGCAGAAGGTGTTGACAAGCAGTTTCGATGAAGGATTCACTGTAAATGCTCACAGACAAGTATTTAGGGGGTTTTGATATAGCGGATAAATAAAGTACGAGTAAGTAAAATGCGAGAGAAATAATTGCAGCGAGTGGCCCAATCCTTTTTAGCACAAAGGACAAGCCGGTTTGTTTACTTATAATGACCAAACGTTCTTGAGGACACACGGGAATTTAGTCTAGTGCTTTCGCTTCATATAGCTGATTAATCTTCATTGTTTTGATAAGTGTTGTGTGGGTGAACCTATGCTAATGCACCGCCCTTCCTAGGACTAATACATACTTGTGATTATACCCCTTGCAAGCATCCGCAAATACAAGAAAGTAATTAAGATAAATCTAACCACAGCCTTAAACTCTGAGATCCTGCTATCCCTCCTGCATCGATATACTAACGGGGGTTCAGGTTGTTGTCACTCCGGCAACCCCGCAATTAGCAACCGAATACAAGATGTATCCCCCTAGGCCCATAAATGGTGAAGTATCATGTAGTCGACGTTCACACGACACCACTAGGAGAATAACACCACAACTTAAATATCATAACATTGAATACTAACCAACATAATTCACTACTAACATTTAGACTTCACCCATGTCCTCAAGAACTAAACGAACTACTCACGAGGCATCATATGGAACATGATCAGAGGTGATATGATGGTGAATAACAATCTGAACATAAACCTTGGTTCAATGGTTTCACTCAATAGCATCAATAACAAGTAGAAATCAACACCGGGAGAGTTTCCCCTATCAAACAATCAAGATCAAACCCTAATTGTTACAGCGGTGACGAGGTGCAGCGGTGGAGATGGCGGTGATGATGATGATGATGATGGAGATGATGTCCAGCTCGATGACGATGACGATGGCGTCGATTTCCCCCTCCGGGAGGGAATTTCCCCGGTGGATTTCAGCCTGCCGGAGAGCTCTTTTCTCTCTGGTGTTTTCCGCCCCGCAGAGGCGGCTGTGACGATTCGCGACTATCCTCTGGAGCTTAGGTTTTCGGGACGAAGATGTACGCGAAGGAGAGGAGGCCAGAGGGGGCTGTGGGCCCCCTCCTCACAAGGCGGCGCGGCCAGGCCTTGGCCCGCGCCGGCCTATGAGGTGGGCCCATGGTGGCCCTCCTCGGCTCCCCCTTCTGGCTCCCTTCGTCTTCTGGAAAAATAGGATTTTTTATATAATTTCCATCAATTATTGATCTTCCGAAATATTGCATTCTGACGGTGCTTTTTCCAGCAGAATCCTGACTCCGGTGCGCGATCCTCCAATAATCATGAAACATGCAAAATAGATGAAATAACATAAGTATCATCTCCAAATACGAAATATATCAATGAATAATAGCGAATTATGATATAAAATAGTGATGCAAAATGGACGTATCATTTCTCACCATACAAATTATAGGCTTTAACTCTAAGCTTTTCTTATGTGCTTATATATTCTACTTCAAGTTCTTAGGGTTTATGATCACTACATAATTTATAATGATCAAGCACTACAAGAAAAGTTCTGATAGACAACGTCTCAAAATCGTCCGCTAAGGGGTATTTTTCGTCGCCTATGGGCCTAACCCGACGATATGGGTTCTGTTGTCGAAACTGCGTCAGGCAAAGTCCTACGACGATTTTTTCGGTCCGTCGCGCTTGGGCGCCCTTCCGCCACGGAAAATCAGACCGTTGCCCAAGTGTTTCCGGGAGCCCGTTGACTGCTGACGTCATGCAAACTGACACGTGGCAGACGCCGTTAACTGGCAGTTAACGGCGTTAACTTGAAACCCCGTGGTAGATGATAGGCCCACACGAGGCCTGCCACGTCTTAAGCGGGCCGGCCCATTAAGTTTACGGGCCGGGCCAGCTGACTTAGTTTGACCGGTCAACTATATAGCTGGGCTGGTCCATTAGTTACGTGGGCCGGGCCTAACCTCTAAGGTTGACTGGTCAAAATATTAATGGGCCGGCCCACTAAGCATGTGGGCCGGGCCGAATGCACTCGTTTGACCGGTCAACAGGCAAAAGGGCCGGCCCACAAAACATGTGGGACCCATTTCATGTTATCGGGCCGACCCATTTACCAAGTGGGGTCCACCTTAAAGCAAGTGGGCCGGCCCAAGAAGTTATTGGGCCGGCCCAATTAGCATGTGGGTCCCACTTTCCTGCTATCGGGCCGGCCCATTTAGTGCGTGGTGTCCACATTAGATCAAATGGGCCGGCCCAACAAGCCAGTGGACCGGGCCAAAAGCACAGGTGGGTCCCACTTTCCTTTTAAT